>NC_090439.1:689188232-690426982 GCF_031143425.1 Pleurodeles waltl
TTCTTTTGGGAAAATGTGATGTGTCCACGTTGTGTTTTGGGGCATTTCCTGTCGTGGGCACTAGGCCTACCCACACAGGTGAGATATCATTTTTATTGGGAGACTTGGGGGAACGCTGTGTGGAAGGAAATTTGTGGCTCCTCTCAGATTCCAGAATTTTCTGTCACCGAAATGTGAGGAAAAAGTGTTTTTTTGCCAAATTTTGAGGTTTGCACAGAATCCTGGGTAACAGAACCTGGTGACAGCCCCGCATGTCACCCCATCTTGGATTCCCCTAGGTGTTTATTTTTCAAAAATGCTTAGGTTTGGTAGGTTTCCCTAGGTGTCGGCTGAGCAAGAGGCCAAAATCCACAGCTAGGCATTTTGCAAAAAACAGATCTGTTTTCTTTTGGGAAAATGTGATGTGTCCAAGATGGGTTTTGGGGCATTTCCTGTCACGGGCACTAGGCATACCCACACAATTGAGGTACCATTTTTATCGGGAGACTTGGGGGAACGCTGGGTGGGAAGAAATTTGCGCCTCCTCTCAGATTCCAGAACTTTCTGATACCGAAATGTGAGGAAAACGTGTATTTTTTTGCCAAATTTTGAGGTTTGCACAGGATTCTGGGTAACAGAACCTGGTGAGAGCCCCACAAATCACCCCATCTTGGATTCCCCTAGGTGTTTACTTTTAAAAAATGCACAGGTTTGGTAGGTTTCCCTAGGTACCGGCTGAGCAAGAGGCCAAAATCCACAGCTAGTTAGTTTGCAAAAAACAGCTCTGTTTTCTTTGGGAAAATGTGATGTGTCCACGTTGTGTTTTGGGGCATTTCCTTTCTCGGGCACTAGGCCCACCAACACAAGTGAGGAATCATTTTTATCAGGAGACTTGGGGAAACGCTGGGTGGAAGGAAATTTGTGGTTCCTCTCAGATTGCAGAACTTCCTGTCCCCAAAATGTGTGGAAAAAGTGTTTTGTATTTTATTTTTAAGTTTGCACAGGATTCTGGGTAACAGAACCTGTTGAGAACCCCACAAGTCACCCCATCTTGGATTCCCCTAGCTGTCTACTTTTAAAAACTGTACAGATTTGATAGGTTTCCCTAGGTGCCAGATGAGCAAGAGGCCAAAATCCACAGCAAGGCACTTTGCAAAAAAAAATCTCTGTTTTCTTTGGGAAAATTTGATGTGTGGACATTGTGTTTTGGGGCATTTCCTGTCGTGGGCACTAGGCCTTTCAACACAGGTGAGGTACCATTTTTATGGAGAGACTTGGGGGAACGCTGGGTAGAAGGAAATATGTGGCTCCTCTGAGATTCCAGAATTTTCTGTCACCGAAATGTGAGGAAAAAGTGTTTTTATTGCCAAATTTTGAGGTTTGCACACGATTCTGGGTAACAGAACCTGGTGAGAGCCCCTCATGTCACCCAATTTTGGATTCCCCTAGGTGTTTATTTTTAAAAAATGCACAGGTTTGGTAGGTTTCCCTAGGTGCCGGCTGAGCTAGAGGCCAAAATCCACAGTTATGCACTTTGCAAAAAACAGCTCTGTTTTCTTTTGGAAAATGTGATATGTCCACATTGTGTTTTAGGGCATTTCCTGTCACGGGCACTAGGACTATCCACAAAAGTGAGGTACCATTTTTATCGGGAGACTTGGGGGAGCGCTCAGTAGAAGGAAATTTGTGTCTCCTTTCAGATTCCAGAACTTTCTGAGACCGAAATGTGAGGAAAAAGTGTATTTATTTGCCAAATTTTAAGGTTTGCACAGGATTCTGGGTAACAGAACCTGGTGAGAGCCCCACAAATCACCCCATCTTGGATTCCCCTAGGTGTTTACTTTGAAAAAATACACAGGTTTGGTAGGTTTCCCTAGTTGCCGGCTGAGCTAGAGGCCAAAATCCACAGATAGGCACTTTGCCAAAACCAGCTCTGTTTTCTTTGGGAAAATGTGATGTGTCCACGTTGTGTTTTGGGGCATTTCCTGTCGTGGGCACTAGGCCTACCCACACAGGTGAGGTATAATATTTATCGGGAGACTTGGGGGAACGCTGGGTGGAAGGAAATTTGTGGTTCCTCTCAGATTCCAGAATTTTCTGTCACCGAAATGTGAGGAAAAAGTGTTTTTTTGCCAAATTTTGAGGTTTGCACAGAATCCTGGGTAACAGAACCTGGTGAGAGCCCCGCATGTCACCCCATCTTGGATTCCCCTAGGTGTTTATTTTTCAAAAATGCTTAGGTTTGGTAGGTTTCCCTAGGTGTCGGCTAAGCAAGAGGCCAAAATCCACAGCTAGGCATTTTGCAAAAAACAGATCTGTTTTCTTTTGGGGAAATGTGATGTGTCCAAGATGGGTTTTGGGGCATTTCCTGTCACAGGCACTAGGCATACCCACACAATTGAGGTACCATTTTTATCGGGAGACTTGGGGGAACGCTGGGTGGGAAGAAATTTGTGCCTCCTCTCAGATTCCAGAACTTTCTGATACCGAAATGTGAGGAAAAAGTGTATTTTTTTGCCAAATTTTGAGGTTTGCACAGGATTCTTGGTAACAGAACCTGGTGAGAGCCCCACAAATCACCCCATCTTGGATTCCCCTAGGTGTTTACTTTTAAAAAATGCACAGGTTTGGTAGGTTTCCCTAGGTACCGGCTGAGCTAGAGGCCAAAATCCACAGCTACGCACTGTGCAAAAAAAAGCTCTGTTTTCTTTGGGAAAATGTGATGTGTCCACATTGTGTTTTGGGGCATTTCCTGTCACGGGCACTAGGCGTACCCACACAAGTGAGGTACCATTATTATCAGGAGACTTGAGGAATGCTGGGTAGAAGGAAATTTGTGGTTCCTTTCAGTTTCCAGAACTTTCTGTCACCGAAATGTGAGGAAAAATTATTTTTTGTTTTTTTACAAATTCTGAGGATTGCACAGGATTCTGGGTAACAGATCTTGGTCAGAGTCCCGCATGTCTCCCAATCGTGGATTCCCCTAGGTGTTTATTTTTAAAAAATGCACAGGTTTGGTAGGTTTCCCTAGGTGTCGGCTGAGCAAGTGGCCAAAATCCACAGCTAGTTACTTTGCAAAAAATAGCTCTGTTTTCTTTGGGAAAATGTGATATGTCCACATTGTGTTTTGGGGCATTTCCTGTCACGGGCACTAGGCCTACCCACACAAGTGAGGTACCATTTGTATTGGGAGACTTGGGGGAGCGCTCAGTAGAAGGAAATTTGTGTCTCCTTTCAGATTCCAGAACTTTTTGTCACCGTAATGTGAGGAAAAAGTGTTTTTTTTTTTTTACAAATTCTGAGGATTCCACAGGATTCTGGGTAACAGAACCTGCCAAGAGCCCTGCAAGTTACCCCATCTTGGATTATCCTAGGTGTCTACTTTTAAAAAAAACACAGGTTTGGTAGGTTTCACTAGGTGCCGGATGAGCTAGAGGCCAAAATCCACAACTAGGCACTTTGCAAGAAACAGCTCTGTTTTCTTAGGGAAAATGTGATGTGTTCAAGTTGTGTTTTGGGGCATATCCTGTCGCGGGCACTAGGCCTACCCACACAAGTGAGGAACCATTTTTATCAGGATACATGGGGAAACCCTGGGTGGGAAGAAATTTGTGGCTCCTCTCAGTTTCCAGAACTTTCTGAGACCGAAATGTGAGGAAAAAGTGTATTTTTTTGCCAAATGTTGAGGTTTGCACAGGATTCTTGGTAACAGAACCTGGTGAGAGCCCCACAAATCACCCAATCTTGGATTCCCCTAGGTGTTTACTTTTAAAAAATGCACAGGGTTGATAGGTTTCCCTAGGTGCCGGCTGAGCTAGAGGCCAAAATCCACAGTTACGCACTTTGCAAAAAACAGCTCTGTTTTCTTTGGGAAAATGTGATATGTCCACAATGTGTTTTGGGGCATTTCCTGTCACGGGCACTAGGCCTACCCACACAAGTGAGGTACCATTTTTATCGGGAGACTTGGGGGAGCGCTCGGTAGAAGGAAATTTGTGTCTCCTTTCAGATTCCAGAACTTTTTGACACCCTAATGTGAGGAAAAAGTGTTTTTTTTTTTTACAAATTCTGAGGTTTCCACAGGATTCTGGGTAACAAAACCTGCCAAGAGTCCTGCAAGTTACCCCATCTTGGATTATCCTAGGTGTCTGCTTTTAAAAAAAACACAGATTTGGTAGGTTTCCCTATGTGCAGGCTGAGCTAGAGGCCAAAATCCACAGCTAGGCACTTTGCAAGAAACAGCTCTGTTTTCTTTGGGAAAATGTGATGTGTTCAAGTTGTGTTTTGGGGCATATCCTGTCGCGTGCACTAGGCCTACCCACACAAGTGAGGAACCATTTTTATCAGGAGACATGGGGAAACGCTGGATGGGAATACATTTGTGGTTCCTCTCAGTTTCCAGAACTTTCTGAGACTGAAATGTGAGGAAAAAGTGTATTTGTTTGCCAAATTTTGAGGTTTGCACAGGATTCTGGGTAATAGAACCTGGTGAGAGCCCCACAAATCACCCCATCTTGGATTCCCCTAGGTGTTTACTTTTAAAAAATGCACAGGTTTGGTAGGTTTCCCTAGGTGCCGGCTGAGCTAGAGGCCAAAATCCACAGTTACGCACTTTGCAAAAAACAGCTCTGTTTTCTTTGGGAAAATGTGATATGTCCACATTGTGTTTTGGGGCATTTCCTGTCACGGGCACTAGGCCTACCCACACAAGTGAGGTACCAGTTTTATCGGGAGACTTGGGGGAACGCTGGGTATAAGGACATTTGTGTCTCCTTTCAGATTCCAGAACTTTTTGTCACCGAAATGTGAGGAAAAAGTGTTTTTTTTTTTTTACAAATTCAGAGGTTTCCACAGGATTCTGGGTAACAGAACTTGCCAAGAGCCCTGCAAGTTACCCCATATTAGATTCTCCTAGGTGTCTACTTTAAAAAAAAACACAACTTTGGTAGGTTTCCCTAGGTGCAGGCTGAGCTAGAGGCCAAAATATACAGCTAGGCACTTTGCAAAAAACAGCTCTGTTTTCTTTGGGAAAATGTGATGTGTCCACATTGTGTTTTGGGGCATTTCCTGTCGCGGGCACTAGGACTATCCACAAAAGTGAGGAATCATTTTTATCAGGAGACATGGGGAAATGCTGGGTGGGAAGAAATTTGTGCCTCCTCTCAGATTCCAGATCTTTCTGAGACCGAAATGTGAAGAAAAAGTGTATTTTTGTGCAAAATTTTGATGTTTGCAGAGGATTCTGGGTAACAGAACCTGGTGAGAGCCCCACAAATCACCCCATCTTGGATTCCCCTAGGTGTTTACTTTAAAAAAATGCACAGGTTTGGTAGGTTTCCCTAGTTGCCGGCTGAGCTAGAGGCCAAAATCCACAGCAAGGCACTTTGCAAAAAATAAATGTCTGTTTTCTTTGGGAAAATTGGATGTGTGGACATTGTGTTTTGGGGCATTTCCTGTCGTGGGCACTAGGCCTTTCAACACAGGTGAGGTACCATTTTTATGGAGAGACTTGGGGGAACGCTGGGTAGAAGGAAATATGTGGCTCCTCTGAGATTACAGAATTTTCTGTCACCGAAATGTGAGGAAAAAGTGTTTTTATTGCCAAATTTTGAGGTTTGCAGAGGATTCTGGGTAACAGAACCTGGTGAGAGCCCCTCATGTCACCCCATCTTGGATTCCCCTAGGTGTTTATTTTTTAAAAATGCACAGGTTTGGTAGGTTTCCCTAGGTGCCGGCTGAGCTAGAGGCCAAAATCCACAGTTATGCACTTTGCAAAAAACAGCTCTGTTTTCTTTGGGAAAATGTGATATGTCCACATTGTGTTTTGGGGCATTTCCTGTCACGGGCACTAGGACTATCCACAAAAGTGAGGTACCATTTTTATCGGGAGACTTGGGGGAGCGCTCAGTAGAAGGAAATTTGTGTCTCCTTTCAGATTCCAGAACTTTCTGAGACCGAAATGTGAGGAAAAAGTGTATTTTTTTGCCAAATTTTAAGGTTTGCACAGGATTCTGGGTAACAGAACCTGGTGAGAGCCCCACAAATCACCCCATCTTGGATTCCCCTAGGTGTTTACTTTGAAAAAATACACAGGTTTGGTAGGTTTCCCTAGTTGCTGGCTGAGCTAGAGGCCAAAATCCACAGTTAGGCACTTTGCCAAAACCAGCTCTGTTTTCTTTGGGAAAATGTGATGTGTCCACATTGTGTTTTGGGGCATTTCCTGTCGTGGGCACTAGGCCTACCCACACAGGTGAGGTATCATTTTTATCGGGAGACTTGGGGGAACGCTGGGTGGAAGGAAATTTGTGGTTCCTCTCAGATTCCAGAATTTTCTGTCACCGAAATGTGAGGAAAAAGTGTTTTTTTGCCAAATTTTTAGGTTTGCACAGAATCCTGGGTAACAGAACCTGGTGAGAGCCCCGCATGTCACCCTATCTTGGATTCCCCTAGGTGTTTATTTTTCAAAAATGCTTAGGTTTGGTAGGTTTCCCTAGGTGTCGGCTGAGCAAGAGGCCAAAATCCACAGCTAGGCATTTTGCAAAAAACAGATCTGTTTTCTTTTGGGGAAATGTGATGTGTCGAAGATGGGTTTTGGGGCATTTCCTATCACGGGCACTAGGCATACCCACACAATTGAGGTACCATTTTTATCGGGAGACTTGGGGGAACGCTGGGTGGGAAGAAATTTGTGCCTCCTCTCAGATTCCAGAACTTTCTGATACCGAAATGTGAGGAAAAAGTGTATTTTTTTGCCAAATTTTGAGGTTTGCACAGGATTCTTGGTAACAGAACCTGGTGAGAGCCCCACAAATCACCCCATCTTGGATTCCCCTAGGTGTTTACTTTTAAAAAATGCACAGGTTTGGTAGGTTTCCCTAGGTACCGGCTGAGCTAGAGGCCAAAATCCACAGCTACGCACTTTGCAAAAAAAAGCTCTGTTTTCTTTGGGAAAATGTGATGTGTCCACATTGTGTTTTGGGGCATTTCCTGTCACGGGCACTAGGCCTACCCACACAAGTGAGGTACCATTATTATCAGGAGACTTGAGGAATGCTGGGTAGAAGGAAATTTGTGGTTCCTTTCAGATTCCAGAACTTTCTGTCACCGAAATGTGAGGAAAAATTGTTTTTTGTTTTTTTTTACAAATTCTGAGGTTTGCACAGGATTCTGGGTAACAGACCTTGGTCAGAGTCCTGCATGTCACCCAATCGTGCATTCCCCTAGCTGTTTATTTTAAAAAAAATGCACAGGTTTGGTAGGTTTCCCTAGGTGTCGGCTGAGCAAGTGGCCAAAATCCACAGCTAGTTACTTTGCAAAAAACAGCTCTGTTTTCTTTGGGAAAATGTGATGTGTCCACGCTGTGTTTTGGGGCATTTCCTTTCTCGGGCACTAGGCCTACCAACACAAGTGAGGAATCAATTTTTATCTGGAGACTTGGGGAAACGCTGGGTGGAAGGAAATTTGTGGTTCCTCTCAGATTGCAGAACTTCCTGTCCCCAAAATGTGTGGAAAAAGTATTTTATATTTTATTTTTAAGTTTGAACAGGATTCTGGGTAACAGAACCTGTTGAGAACCCCACAAGTCACCCCATCATGGATTCCCCTAGCTGTCTACTTTTAAAAACTGTACAGGTTTGAAAGGTTTCCCTAGGTGCTGGATGTGCTAGAGGCCAAAATCCACAGCAAGGCACTTTGCAAAAAAAAATCTCTGTTTTCTTTGGGAAAATTTGATGTGTGGACATTGTGTTTTGGGGCATTTCCTGTCGTGGGCACTAGGCCTTTCAACACAGGTGAGGTACCATTTTTATGGAGAGACTTGGGGGAACGCTGGGTAGAAGGAAATATGTGGCTCCTCTGAGATTCCAGAATTTTCTGTCACCGAAATGTGAGGAAAACGTGTTTTTATTGCCAAATTTTGAGGTTTGCACAGGATTCTGGGTAACAGAACCTGGTGAGAGCCCCTCATGTTAGCCCATCTTGGATTCCCCTAGGTGTTTATTTTTAAAAAATGCACAGGTTTGGTAGGTTTCCCTAGTTGCTGGCTGAGCTAGAGGCCAAAATCCACAGTTAGGCACTTTGCCAAAACCAGCTCTGTTTTCTTTGGGAAAATGTGATGTGTCCACATTGTGTTTTGGGGCATTTCCTGTCGTGGGCACTAGGCCTACCCACACAGGTGAGGTATCATTTTTATCGGGAGACTTGGGGGAACGCTGGGTGGAAGGAAATTTGTGGTTCCTCTCAGATTCCAGAATTTTCTGTCACCGAAATGTGAGGAAAAAGTGTTTTTTTGCCAAATTTTTAGGTTTGCACAGAATCCTGGGTAACAGAACCTGGTGAGAGCCCCGCATGTCACCCTATCTTGGATTCCCCTAGGTGTTTATTTTTCAAAAATGCTTAGGTTTGGTAGGTTTCCCTAGGTGTCGGCTGAGCAAGAGGCCAAAATCCACAGCTAGGCATTTTGCAAAAAACAGATCTGTTTTCTTTTGGGGAAATGTGATGTGTCGAAGATGGGTTTTGGGGCATTTCCTATCACGGGCACTAGGCATACCCACACAATTGAGGTACCATTTTTATCGGGAGACTTGGGGGAACGCTGGGTGGGAAGAAATTTGTGCCTCCTCTCAGATTCCAGAACTTTCTGATACCGAAATGTGAGGAAAAAGTGTATTTTTTTGCCAAATTTTGAGGTTTGCACAGGATTCTTGGTAACAGAACCTGGTGAGAGCCCCACAAATCACCCCATCTTGGATTCCCCTAGGTGTTTACTTTTAAAAAATGCACAGGTTTGGTAGGTTTCCCTAGGTACCGGCTGAGCTAGAGGCCAAAATCCACAGCTACGCACTTTGCAAAAAAAAGCTCTGTTTTCTTTGGGAAAATGTGATGTGTCCACATTGTGTTTTGGGGCATTTCCTGTCACGGGCACTAGGCCTACCCACACAAGTGAGGTACCATTATTATCAGGAGACTTGAGGAATGCTGGGTAGAAGGAAATTTGTGGTTCCTTTCAGATTCCAGAACTTTCTGTCACCGAAATGTGAGGAAAAATTGTTTTTTGTTTTTTTACAAATTCTGAGGTTTGCACAGGATTCTGGGTAACAGACCTTGGTCAGAGTCCTGCATGTCACCCAATCGTGCATTCCCCTAGGTGTTTATTTTAAAAAAAATGCACAGGTTTGGTAGGTTTCCCTAGGTGTCGGCTGAGCAAGTGGCCAAAATCCACAGCTAGTTACTTTGCAAAAAACAGCTCTGTTTTCTTTGGGAAAATGTGATGTGTCCACGCTGTGTTTTGGGGCATTTCCTTTCTCGGGCACTAGGCCTACCAACACAAGTGAGGAATCAATTTTTATCTGGAGACTTGGGGAAACGCTGGGTGGAAGGAAATTTGTGGTTCCTCTCAGATTGCAGAACTTCCTGTCCCCAAAATGTGTGGAAAAAGTATTTTATATTTTATTTTTAAGTTTGAACAGGATTCTGGGTAACAGAACCTGTTGAGAACCCCACAAGTCACCCCATCATGGATTCCCCTAGCTGTCTACTTTTAAAAACTGTACAGGTTTGAAAGGTTTCCCTAGGTGCTGGATGTGCTAGAGGCCAAAATCCACAGCAAGGCACTTTGCAAAAAAAAATCTCTGTTTTCTTTGGGAAAATTTGATGTGTGGACATTGTGTTTTGGGGCATTTCCTGTCGTGGGCACTAGGCCTTTCAACACAGGTGAGGTACCATTTTTATGGAGAGACTTGGGGGAACGCTGGGTAGAAGGAAATATGTGGCTCCTCTGAGATTCCAGAATTTTCTGTCACCGAAATGTGAGGAAAACGTGTTTTTATTGCCAAATTTTGAGGTTTGCACAGGATTCTGGGTAACAGAACCTGGTGAGAGCCCCTCATGTTAGCCCATCTTGGATTCCCCTAGGTGTTTATTTTTAAAAAATGCACAGGTTTGGTAGGTTTCCCTAGTTGCTGGCTGAGCTAGAGGCCAAAATCCACAGTTAGGCACTTTGCCAAAACCAGCTCTGTTTTCTTTGGGAAAATGTGATGTGTCCACATTGTGTTTTGGGGCATTTCCTGTCGTGGGCACTAGGCCTACCCACACAGGTGAGGTATCATTTTTATCGGGAGACTTGGGGGAACGCTGGGTGGAAGGAAATTTGTGGTTCCTCTCAGATTCCAGAATTTTCTGTCACCGAAATGTGAGGAAAAAGTGTTTTTTTGCCAAATTTTTAGGTTTGCACAGAATCCTGGGTAACAGAACCTGGTGAGAGCCCCGCATGTCACCCTATCTTGGATTCCCCTAGGTGTTTATTTTTCAAAAATGCTTAGGTTTGGTAGGTTTCCCTAGGTGTCGGCTGAGCAAGAGGCCAAAATCCACAGCTAGGCATTTTGCAAAAAACAGATCTGTTTTCTTTTGGGTAAATGTGATGTGTCGAAGATGGGTTTTGGGGCATTTCCTATCACGGGCACTAGGCATACCCACACAATTGAGGTACCATTTTTATCGGGAGACTTGGGGGAACGCTGGGTGGGAAGAAATGTGTGCCTCCTCTCAGATTCCAGAACTTTCTGATACCGAAATGTGAGGAAAAAGTGTATTTTTTTGCCAAATTTTGAGGTTTGCACAGGATTCTTGGTAACAGAACCTGGTGAGAGCCCCACAAATCACCCCATCTTGGATTCCCCTAGGTGTTTACTTTTAAAAAATGCACAGGTTTGGTAGGTTTCCCTAGGTACCGGCTGAGCTAGAGGCCAAAATCCACAGCTACGCACTTTGCAAAAAAAAGCTCTGTTTTCTTTGGGAAAATGTGATGTGTCCACATTGTGTTTTGGGGCATTTCCTGTCACGGGCACTAGGCCTACCCACACAAGTGAGGTACCATTATTATCAGGAGACTTGAGGAATGCTGGGTAGAAGGAAATTTGTGGTTCCTTTCAGATTCCAGAACTTTCTGTCACCGAAATGTGAGGAAAAATTGTTTTTTGTTTTTTTACAAATTCTGAGGTTTGCACAGGATTCTGGGTAACAGACCTTGGTCAGAGTCCTGCATGTCACCCAATCGTGGATTCCCCTAGGTGTTTATTTTAAAAAAATGCACAGGTTTGGTAGGTTTCCCTAGGTGTCGGCTGAGCAAGTGGCCAAAATCCACAGCTAGTTACTTTGCAAAAAACAGCTCTGTTTTCTTTGGGAAAATGTGATGTGTCCACGCTGTGTTTTGGGGCATTTCCTTTCTCGGGCACTAGGCCTACCAACACAAGTGAGGAATCAATTTTTATCTGGAGACTTGGGGAAACGCTGGGTGGAAGGAAATTTGTGGTTCCTCTCAGATTGCAGAACTTCCTGTCCCCAAAATGTGTGGAAAAAGTATTTTATATTTTATTTTTAAGTTTGAACAGGATTCTGGGTAACAGAACCTGTTGAGAACCCCACAAGTCACCCCATCATGGATTCCCCTAGCTGTCTACTTTTAAAAACTGTACAGGTTTGAAAGGTTTCCCTAGGTGCCGGATGTGCTAGAGGCCAAAATCCACAGCAAGGCACTTTGCAAAAAAAAATCTCTGTTTTCTTTGGGAAAATTTGATGTGTGGACATTGTGTTTTGGGGCATTTCCTGTCGTGGGCACTAGGCCTTTCAACACAGGTGAGGTACCATTTTTATGGAGAGACTTGGGGGAACGCTGGGTAGAAGGAAATATGTGGCTCCTCTGAGATTCCAGAATTTTCTGTCACCGAAATGTGAGGAAAAAGTGATTTTATTGCCAAATTTTGAGGTTTGCACAGGATTCTGGGTAACAGAACCTGGTGAGAGCCCCTCATGTTAGCCCATCTTGGATTCCCCTAGGTGTTTATTTTTAAAAAATGCACAGGTTTGGTAGGTTTCCCTAGGTGCCGGCTGAGCTAGAGGCCAAAATCCACAGTTACGCACTTTGCAAAAAACAGCTCTGTTTTCTTTGGGAAAATGTGATATGTCCACATTGTGTTTTGGGGCATTTCCTGTCACGGGCACTAGGCCTACCCACACAAGTGAGGTACCATTTGTATTGGGAGACTTGGGGGAGCGCTCAGTAGAAGGAAATTTGTGTCTCCTTTCAGATTCCAGAACTTTTTGTCACCGTAATGTGAGGAAAAAGTGTTGTTGTTTTTTTACAAATTCTGAGGTTTCCACAGGATTCTGGGTAACAGAACCTGCCAAGAGCCCTGCAAGTTACCCCACCTTGGATTATCCTAGGTGTCTACTTTTAAAAAAAACACAGGTTTGGTAGGTTTCACTAGGTGCAGGCTGAGCTAGAGGCCAAAATCCACAGCTAGGCACTTTCCAAGAAACAGCTCTGTTTTCTTTGGGAAAATGTGATGTGTTCAAGTTGTGTTTTGGGGCATATTCTGTCGCGGGCACTAGGCCTACCCACACAAGTGAGGAACCATTTTTATCAGGATACATGGGGAAATGCTGGGTGGGAAGAAATTTGTGGCTCCTCTCAGTTTCCAGAACTTTCTGAGACCGAAATGTGAGGAAAAAGTGTATTTTTTTGCCAAATGTTGAGGTTTGCACAGGATTCTTGGTAACAGAACCTGGTGAGAGCCCCACAAATCACCCAATCTTGGATTCCCCTAGGTGTTTACTTTTAAAAAATGCACAGGGTTGATAGGTTTCCCTAGGTGCCGGCTGAGCTAGAGGCCAAAATCCACAGTTACGGACTTTGCAAAAAACAGCTCTGTTTTCTTTGGGAAAATGTGATATGTCCACATTGTGTTTTGGGGCATTTCCTGTCGCGGGCACTAGGCCTACCCACGCAAGTGAGGTACCATTTTTATCGGGAGACTTGGGGGAGCGCTCGGTAGAAGGGAATTTGTGTCTCCTTTCAGATTCCAGAACTTTTTGTCACCGTAATGTGAGGAAAAAGTGTTTTTTTTTTTTTTACAAATTCTGAGGTTTCCACAGGATTCTGGGTAACAGAACCTGCCAAGAGCCCTGCAAGTTACCCCATCTTGGATTATCCTAGGTGTCTGCTTTTAAAAAAAACACAGGTTTGGTAGGTTTCCCTAGGTGCAGGCTGAGCTAGAGGCCAAAATCCACAGCTAGGCACTTTGCAAGAAACAGCTCTGTTTTCTATGGGAAAATGTGATGTGTTCAAGTTGTGTTTTGGGGCATATCCTGTCACGGGCACTAGGCCTACCCACACAAGTGAGGTACCATTTGTATTGGGAGACTTGGGGGAGCGCTCAGTAGAAGGAAATTTGTGTCTCCTTTCAGATTCCAGAACTTTCTGAGACTGAAATGTGAGGAAAAAGTGTATTTTTTTGACAAATTTTGAGGTTTGCACAGGATTCTGGGTAACAGAACCTGGTGAGAGCCCCACAAATCAGCCCATCTTGGATTCCCTAGGTGTCTACTTTTACAAAAAACACAGGTTTGGTAGGTTTCCCTAGGTGCCGGCTGAGCTAGAGGCCAAAATCCACAGTTACGCACTTTGCAAAACACAGCTCTGTTTTCTTTGGGAAAATGTGATATGTCCACATTGTGTTTTGGGGCATTTCCTGTCACGGGCACTAGGCCTACCCACACAAGTGAGGTACCAGTTTTATCGGGAGACTTGGGGGAACGCTGGGTAGAAGGACATTTGTGTCTCCTTTCAGATTCCAGAACTTTTTGTCACCGAAATGTGAGGAAAAAGTGTTTTTTTTTTTTTACAAATTCAGAGGTTTCCACAGGATTCTGGGTAACAGAACTTGTCAAGAGCCCTGCAAGTTACCCCATCTTAGATTCTCCTAGGTGTCTACTTTAAAAAAAAACACAGCTTTGGTAGGTTTCCCTAGGTGCAGGCTGAGCTAGAGGCCAAAATATACAGCTAGGCACTTTGCAAAAAACAGCTCTGTTTTCTTTGGGAAATTGTGATGTGTCCACATTGTGTTTTGGGTATTTCCTGTCGCGGGCACTAGGACTATCTACAAAAGTGAGGAACCATTTTTATCAGGAGACATGGGGAAATGCTGGGTGGGAAGAAATTTGTGCCTCCTCTCAGATTCCAGAACTTTCTGATACCGAAATGTGAGGAAAAAGTGTATTTTTGTGCCAAATTTTGAGGTTTGCACAGTATTCTTGGTAACAGAACCTGGTGAGAGCCCCACAAATCACCCCATCTTGGATTCCCCTAGGTGTTTACTTTTAAAAAATGCACAGGTTTGGTAGGTTTCCCTAGGTACCGGCTGAGCTAGAGGCCAAAATCCACAGCTACGCACTGTGCAAAAAAAAGCTCTGTTTTCTTTGGGAAAATGTGATGTGTCCACATTGTGTTTTGGGGCATTTCCTGTCACAGGCACTAGGCGTACCCACACAAGTGAAGTACCATTATTATCAGGAGACTTGAGGAATGCTGGGTAGAAGGAAATTTGTGGTTCCTTTCAGTTTCCAGAACTTTCTGTCACCGAAATGTGAGGAAAAATTGTTTTTTGTTTTTTTACAAATTCTGAGGATTGCACAGGATTCTGGGTAACAGATCTTGGTCAGAGTCCCGCATGTCTCCCAATCGTGGATTCCCCTAGGTGTTTATTTTAACAAAATGCACAGGTTTGGTAGGTTTCCCTAGGTGTCGGCTGAGCAAGTGGCCAAAATCCACAGCTAGTTACTTTGCAAAAAACAGCTCTGTTTTCTTTGGGAAAATGTGATGTGTCCACGTTGTGTTTTGGGGCATTTCCTTTCTCGGGCACTAGGCCTACCAACACAAGTGAGGAATCAATTTTTATCAGGAGACTTGGGGAAACGCTGGGTGGAAGGAAATTTGTGGTTCCTCTCAGATTGCAGAACTTCCTGTCCCCAAAATGTGTGGAAAAAGTATTTTATATTTTATTTTTAAGTTTGAACAGGATTCTGGGTAACAGAACCTGTTGAGAACCCCACAAGTCACCCCATCATGGATTCCCCTAGCTGTCTACTTTTTAAAACTGTACAGGTTTGAAAGGTTTCCCTAGGTGGCGGATGAGCTAGAGGCCAAAATCCACAGCAAGGCACTTTGCAAAAAACAATCTCTGTTTTCTTTGGGAAAATTTGATGTGTGGACATTGTGTTTTGGGGCATTTCCTGTCGTGGGCACTAGGCCTTTCAACACAGGTGAGGTACCATTTTTATGGAGAGACTTGGGGGAACGCTGGGTAGAAGGAAATATGTGGCTCCTCTGAGATTCCAGAATTTTCTGTCACCGAAATGTGAGGAAAAAGTGTTTTTATTGCCAAATTTTGAGGTTTGCACAGGATTCTGGGTAACAGAACCTGGTGAGAGCCCCTCATGTCACCCCATCTTGGATTCCCCTAGGTGTTTATTTTTAAAAAATGCACAGGTTTGGTAGGTTTCCCTAGGTGCCGGCTGAGCTAGAGGCCAAAATCCACAGTTACGCACTTTGCAAAAAACAGCTCTGTTTTCTTTGGGAAAATGTGATATGTCCACATTGTGTTTTGGGGCATTTCCTGTGACGGGCACTAGGCCTATCCACACAAGTGAGGTACCATTTGTATTGGGAGACTTGGGGGAGCGCTCAGTAGAAGGAAATTTGTGTCTCCTTTCAGATTCCAGAACTTTTTGTCACCGTAATGTGAGGAAAAAGTGTTTTTTTTTTTTTACAAATTCTGAGGTTTCCACAGGATTCTGGGTAACAGAACCTGCCAAGAGCCCTGCAAGTTACCCCATCTTGGATTATCCTAGGTGTCTACTTTTAAAAAAAACACAGGTTTGGTAGGTTTCACTAGGTGCCGGATGAGCTAGAGGCCAAAATCCACAGCTAGGCACTTTGCAAGAAACAGCTCTGTTTTCTTAGGGAAAATGTGATGTGTTCAAGTTGTGTTTTGGGGCATATCCTGTCGCGGGCACTAGGCCTACCCACACAAGTGAGGAACCATTTTTATCAGGATACATGGGGAAACCCTGGGTGGGAAGAAATTTGTGGCTCCTCTCAGTTTCCAGAACTTTCTGAGACCGAAATGTGAGGAAAAAGTGTATTTTTTTGCCAAATGTTGAGGTTTGCACAGGATTCTTGGTAACAGAACCTGGTGAGAGCCCCACAAATCACCCAATCTTGGATTCCCCTAGGTGTTTACTTTAAAAAAATGCACAGGGTTGATAGGTTTCCCTAGGTGCCGGCTGAGCTAGAGGCCAAAATCCACAGTTACGCACTTTGCAAAAAACAGCTCTGTTTTCTTTGGTAAAATGTGATATGTCCACATTGTGTTTTGGGGCATTTCCTGTCACAGGCACTAGGCCTACCCACACAAGTGAGGTACCATTTGTATTGGGAGACTTGGGGGAGCGCTCAGTAGAAGGAAATTTGTGTCTCCTTTCATATTCCAGAACTTTTTGTCACCGTAATGTGAGGAAAAAGTGTTGTTTTTTTTTTACAAATTCTGAGGATTCCACAGGATTCTGGGTAACAGAACCTGCCAAGAGCCCTGCAAGTTACCCCATCTTGGATTATCCTAGGTGTCTACTTTTTAAAAAAACACAGGTTTGGTAGGTTTCACTAGGTGCCGGATGAGCTAGAGGCCAAAATCCACAACTAGGCACTTTGCAAGAAACAGCTCTGTTTTCTTTGGGAAAATGTGATGTGTTCAAGTTGTGTTTTGGGGCATATCCTGTCGCGGGCACTAGGCCTACCCACACAAGTGAGGAACCATTTTTATCAGGATACATGGGGAAACCCTGGGTGGGAAGAAATTTGTGGCTCCTCTCAGTTTCCAGAACTTTCTGAGACCGAAATGTGAGGAAAAAGTGTATTTTTTTGCCAAATGTTGAGGTTTGCACAGGATTCTTGGTAACAGAACCTGGTGAGAGCCCCACAAATCACCCAATCTTGGATTCCCCTAGGTGTTTACTTTTAAAAAATGCACAGGGTTGATAGGTTTCCCTAGGTGCCGGCTGAGCTAGAGGCCAAAATCCACAGTTACGCACTTTGCAAAAAACAGCTCTGTTTTCTTTGGGAAAATGTGATATGTCCACATTGTGTTTTGGGGCATTTCCTGTCACGGGCACTAGGCCTACCCACACAAGTGAGGTACCATTTTTATCGGGAGACTTGGGGGAGCGCTCGGTAGAAGGAAATTTGTGTCTCCTTTCAGATTCCAGAACTTTTTGTCACCCTAATGTGAGGAAAAAGTGTTTTTTTTTTTTACAAATTCTGAGGTTTCCACAGGATTCTGGGTAACAGAACCTGCCAAGAGCCCTGCAAGTTACCCCATCTTGGATTATCCTATGTGTCTGCTTTTAAAAAAAACACAGATTTGGTAGGTTTCCCTATGTGCAGGCTGAGCTAGAGGCCAAAATCCACAGCTAGGCACTTTGCAAGAAACAGCTCTGTTTTCTTTGGGAAAATGTGATGTGTTCAAGTTGTGTTTTGGGGCATATCCTGTCGCGTGCACTAGGCCTACCCACACAAGTGAGGAACCATTTTTATCAGGAGACATGGGGAAACGCTGGATGGGAATACATTTGTGGTTCCTCTCAGTTTCCAGAACTTTCTGAGACTGAAATGTGAGGAAAAAGTGTATTTTTTTGCCAAATTTTGAGGTTTGCACAGGATTCTGGGTAATAGAACCTGGTGAGAGCCCCACAAATCACCCCATCTTGGATTCCCCTAGGTGTTTACTTTAAAAAAATGCACAGGTTTGGTAGGTTTCCCTAGGTGCCGGCTGAGCTAGAGGCCAAAATCCACAGTTACGCACTTTGCAAAAAACAGCTCTGTTTTCTTTGGGAAAATGTGATATGTCCACATTGTGTTTTGGGGCATTTCCTGTCACGGGCACTAGGCCTACCCACACAAGTGAGGTACCAGTTTTATCGGGAGACTTGGGGGAACGCTGGGTAGAAGGACATTTGTGTCTCCTTTCAGATTCCAGAACTTTTTGTCACCGAAATGTGAGGAAAAAGTGTTTTTTTTTTTTTACAAATTCAGAGGTTTCCACAGGATTCTGGGTAACAGAACTTGCCAAGAGCCCTGCAAGTTACCCCATATTAGATTCTCCTAGGTGTCTACTTTAAAAAAAAACACAACTTTGGTAGGTTTCCCTAGGTGCAGGCTGAGCTAGAGGCCAAAATATGCAGCTAGGCACTTTGCAAAAAACAGCTCTGTTTTCTTTGGGAAAATGTGATGTGTCCACATTGTGTTTTGGGGCATTTCCTGTCGCGGGCACTAGGACTATCCACAAAAGTGAGGAATCATTTTTATCAGGAGACATGGGGAAATGCTGGGTGGGAAGAAATTTGTGCCTCCTCTCAGATTCCAGATCTTTCTGAGACCGAAATGTGAAGAAAAAGTGTATTTTTGTGCAAAATTTTGATGTTTGCAGAGGATTCTGGGTAACAGAACCTGGTGAGAGCCCCACAAATCACCCCATCTTAGATTCCCCTAGGTGTTTACTTTAAAAAAATGCACAGGTTTGGTAGGTTTCCCTAGTTGCCGGCTGAGCTAGAGGCCAAAATCCACAGCAAGGCACTTTGCAAAAAAAAAATCTCTGTTTTCTTTGGGAAAATTTGATGTGTGGACATTGTGTTTTGGGGCATTTCCTGTCGTGGGCACTAGGCCTTTCAACACAGGTGAGGTACCATTTTTATGGAGAGACTTGGGGGAACGCTGGGTAGAAGGAAATATGTGGCTCCTCTGAGATTCCAGAATTTTCTGTCACCGAAATGTGAGGAAAAAGTGTTTTTATTGCCAAATTTTGAGGTTTGCACAGGATTCTGGGTAACAGAACCTGGTGAGAGCCCCTCATGTCACCCCATCTTGGATTCCCCTAGGTGTTTATTTTTAAAAAATGCACAGGTTTGGTAGGTTTCCCTAGGTGCCGGCTGAGCTAGAGGCCAAAATCCACAGTTATGCACTTTGCAAAAAACAGCTCTGTTTTCTTTGGGAAAATGTGATATGTCCACATTGTGTTTTGGGGCATTTCCTGTCACGGGCACTAGGACTATCCACAAAAGTGAGGTACCATTTTTATCGGGAGACTTGGGGGAGCGCTCAGTAGAAGGAAATTTGTGTCTCCTTTCAGATTCCAGAACTTTCTGAGACCGAAATGTGAGGAAAAAGTGTATTTTTTTGCCAAATTTTAAGGTTTGCACAGGATTCTGGGTAACAGAACCTGGTGAGAGCCCCACAAATCACCCCATCTTGGATTCCCCTAGGTGTTTACTTTGAAAAAATACACAGGTTTGGTAGGTTTCCCTAGTTGCTGGCTGAGCTAGAGGCCAAAATCCACAGTTAGGCACTTTGCCAAAACCAGCTCTGTTTTCTTTGGGAAAATGTGATGTGTCCACATTGTGTTTTGGGGCATTTCCTGTCGTGGGCACTAGGCCTACCCACACAGGTGAGGTATCATTTTTATCGGGAGACTTGGGGGAACGCTGGGTGGAAGGAAATTTGTGGTTCCTCTCAGATTCCAGAATTTTCTGTCACCGAAATGTGAGGAAAAAGTGTTTTTTTGCCAAATTTTTAGGTTTGCACAGAATCCTGGGTAACAGAACCTGGTGAGAGCCCCGCATGTCACCCTATCTTGGATTCCCCTAGGTGTTTATTTTTCAAAAATGCTTAGGTTTGGTAGGTTTCCCTAGGTGTCGGCTGAGCAAGAGGCCAAAATCCACAGCTAGGCATTTTGCAAAAAACAGATCTGTTTTCTTTTGGGGAAATGTGATGTGTCGAAGATGGGTTTTGGGGCATTTCCTATCACGGGCACTAGGCATACCCACACAATTGAGGTACCATTTTTATCGGGAGACTTGGGGGAACGCTGGGTGGGAAGAAATTTGTGCCTCCTCTCAGATTCCAGAACTTTCTGATACCGAAATGTGAGGAAAAAGTGTATTTTTTTGCCAAATTTTGAGGTTTGCACAGGATTCTTGGTAACAGAACCTGGTGAGAGCCCCACAAATCACCCCATCTTGGATTCCCCTAGGTGTTTACTTTTAAAAAATGCACAGGTTTGGTAGGTTTCCCTAGGTACCGGCTGAGCTAGAGGCCAAAATCCACAGCTACGCACTTTGCAAAAAAAAAGCTCTGTTTTCTTTGGGAAAATGTGATGTGTCCACATTGTGTTTTGGGGCATTTCCTGTCACGGGCACTAGGCCTACCCACACAAGTGAGGTACCATTATTATCAGGAGACTTGAGGAATGCTGGGTAGAAGGAAATTTGTGGTTCCTTTCAGATTCCAGAACTTTCTGTCACCGAAATGTGAGGAAAAATTGTTTTTTGTTTTTTTACAAATTCTGAGGTTTGCACAGGATTCTGGGTAACAGACCTTGGTCAGAGTCCTGCATGTCACCCAATCGTGGATTCCCCTAGGTGTTTATTTTAAAAAAATGCACAGGTTTGGTAGGTTTCCCTAGGTGTCGGCTGAGCAAGTGGCCAAAATCCACAGCTAGTTACTTTGCAAAAAACAGCTCTGTTTTCTTTGGGAAAATGTGATGTGTCCACGCTGTGTTTTGGGGCATTTCCTTTCTCGGGCACTAGGCCTACCAACACAAGTGAGGAATCAATTTTTATCTGGAGACTTGGGGAAACGCTGGGTGGAAGGAAATTTGTTGTTCCTCTCAGATTGCAGAACTTCCTGTCCCCAAAATGTGTGGAAAAAGTATTTTATATTTTATTTTTAAGTTTGAACAGGATTCTGGGTAACAGAACCTGTTGAGAACCCCACAAGTCACCCCATCATGGATTCCCCTAGCTGTCTACTTTTAAAAACTGTACAGGTTTGAAAGGTTTCCCTAGGTGCCGGATGTGCTAGAGGCCAAAATCCACAGCAAGGCACTTTGTAAAAAAAAATCTCTGTTTTCTTTGGGAAAATTTGATGTGTGGACATTGTGTTTTGGGGCATTTCCTGTCGTGGGCATTAGGCCTTTCAACACAGGTGAGGTACCATTTTTATGGAGAGACTTGGGGGAACGCTGGGTAGAAGGAAATATGTGGCTCCTCTGAGATTCCAGAATTTTCTGTCACCGAAATGTGAGGAAAAAGTGTTTTTATTGCCAAATTTTGAGGTTTGCACAGGATTCTGGGTAACAGAACCTGGTGAGAGCCCCTCATGTTAGCCCATCTTGGATTCCCCTAGGTGTTTATTTTTAAAAAATGCACAGGTTTGGTAGGTTTCCCTAGGTGCCGGCTGAGCTAGAGGCCAAAATCCACAGTTACGCACTTTGCAAAAAACAGCTCTGTTTTCTTTGGGAAAATGTGATATGTCCACATTGTGTTTTGGGGCATTTCCTGTCACGGGCACTAGGCCTACCCACACAAGTGAGGTACCATTTGTATTGGGAGACTTGGGGGAGCGCTCAGTAGAAGGAAATTTGTGTCTCCTTTCAGATTCCAGAACTTTTTGTCACCGTAATGTGAGGAAAAAGTGTTGTTTTTTTTTTACAAATTCTGAGGTTTCCACAGGATTCTGGGTAACAGAACCTGCCAAGAGCCCTGCAAGTTACCCCAGCTTGGATTATCCTAGGTGTCTACTTTTAAAAAAAACACAGGTTTGGTAGGTTTTACTAGGTGCAGGCTGAGCTAGAGGCCAAAATCCACAGCTAGGCACTTTCCAAGAAACAGCTCTGTTTTCTTTGGGAAAATGTGATGTGTTCAAGTTGTGTTTTGGGGCATATCCTGTCGCGGGCACTAGGCCTACCCACACAAGTGAGGAACCATTTTTATCAGGATACATGGGGAAATGCTGGGTGGGAAGAAATTTGTGGCTCCTCTCAGTTTCCAGAACTTTCTGAGACCGAAATGTGAGGAAAAAGTGTATTTTTTTGCCAAATGTTGAGGTTTGCACAGGATTCTTGGTAACAGAACCTGGTGAGAGCCCCACAAATCACCCAATCTTGGATTCCCCTAGGTGTTTACTTTTAAAAAATGCACAGGGTTGATAGGTTTCCCTAGGTGCCGGCTGAGCTAGAGGCCAAAATCCACAGTTACGGACTTTGCAAAAAACAGCTCTGTTTTCTTTGGGAAAATGTGATATGTCCACATTGTGTTTTGGGGCATTTCCTGTCGCGGGCACTAGGCCTACCCACGCAAGTGAGGTACCATTTTTATCGGGAGACTTGGGGGAGCGCTCGGTAGAAGGAAATTTGTGTCTCCTTTCAGATTCCAGAACTTTTTGTCACCGTAATGTGAGGAAAAAGTGTTTTTTTTTTTTTACAAATTCTGAGGTTTCCACAGGATTCTGGGTAACAGAACCTGCCAAGAGCCCTGCAAGTTACCCCATCTTGGATTATCCTAGGTGTCTGCTTTTAAAAAAAACACAGGTTTGGTAGGTTTCCCTAGGTGCAGGCTGAGCTAGAGGCCAAAATCCACAGCTAGGCACTTTGCAAGAAACAGCTCTGTTTTCTATGGGAAAATGTGATGTGTTCAAGTTGTGTTTTGGGGCATATCCTGTCACGGGCACTAGGCCTACCCACACAAGTGAGGTACCATTTGTATTGGGAGACTTGGGGGAGCGCTCAGTAGAAGGAAATTTGTGTCTCCTTTCAGATTCCAGAACTTTCTGAGACTGAAATGTGAGGAAAAAGTGTATTTTTTTGACAAATTTTGAGGTTTGCACAGGATTCTGGGTAACAGAACCTGGTGAGAGCCCCACAAATCACCCCATCTTGGATTCCCTAGGTGTCTACTTTTACAAAAAACACAGGTTTGGTAGGTTTCCCTAGGTGCCGGCTGAGCTAGAGGCCAAAATCCACAGTTACGCACTTTGCAAAACACAGCTCTGTTTTCTTTGGGAAAATGTGATATGTCCACATTGTGTTTTGGGGCATTTCCTGTCACGGGCACTAGGCCTACCCACACAAGTGAGGTACCAGTTTTATCGGGAGACTTGGGGGAACGCTGGGTAGAAGGACATTTGTGTCTCCTTTCAGATTCCAGAACTTTTTGTCACCGAAATGTGAGGAAAAAGTGGTTTTTTTTTTTACAAATTCAGAGGTTTCCACAGGATTCTGGGTAACAGAACTTGTCAAGAGCCCTGCAAGTTACCCCATCTTAGATTCTCCTAGGTGTCTACTTTAAAAAAAAACACAGCTTTGGTAGGTTTCCCTAGGTGCAGGCTGAGCTAGAGGCCAAAATATACAGCTAGGCACTTTGCAAAAAACAGCTCTGTTTTCTTTGGGAAATTGTGATGTGTCCACATTGTGTTTTGGGTATTTCCTGTCGCGGGCACTAGGACTATCTACAAAAGTGAGGAACCATTTTTATCAGGAGACATGGGGAAATGCTGGGTGGGAAGAAATTTGTGCCTCCTCTCAGATTCCAGAACTTTCTGATACCGAAATGTGAGGAAAAAGTGTATTTTTGTGCCAAATTTTGAGGTTTGCACAGTATTCTTGGTAACAGAACCTGGTGAGAGCCCCACAAATCACCCCATCTTGGATTCCCCTAGGTGTTTACTTTTAAAAAATGCACAGGTTTGGTAGGTTTCCCTAGGTACCGGCTGAGCTAGAGGCCAAAATCCACAGCTACGCACTGTGCAAAAAAAAGCTCTGTTTTCTTTGGGAAAATGTGATGTGTCCACATTGTGTTTTGGGGCATTTCCTGTCACAGGCACTAGGCGTACCCACACAAGTGAGGTACCAGTTTTATCGGGAGACTTGGGGGAACGCTGGGTAGAAGGACATTTGTGTCTCCTTTCAGATTCCAGAACTTTTTGTCACCGAAATGTGAGGAAAAAGTGTTTTTTTTTTTTTACAAATTCAGAGGTTTCCACAGGATTCTGGGTAACAGAACTTGTCAAGAGCCCTGCAAGTTACCCCATCTTAGATTCTCCTAGGTGTCTACTTTAAAAAAAAACACAGCTTTGGTAGGTTTCCCTAGGTGCAGGCTGAGCTAGAGGCCAAAATATACAGCTAGGCACTTTGCAAAAAACAGCTCTGTTTTCTTTGGGAAATTGTGATGTGTCCACATTGTGTTTTGGGGTATTTCCTGTCGCGGGCACTAGGACTATCTACAAAAGTGAGGAACCATTTTTATCAGGAGACATGGGGAAATGCTGGGTGGGAAGAAATCTGTGCCTCCTCTCAGATTCCAGAACTTTCTGAGACCGAAATGTGAGGAAAAAGTGTATTTTTTTGCCAAATTTTGAGGTTTGCAGAGGATTCTGGGTAACAGAACCTGGTGAGAGCCCCAAAAATCACCCCATCTTGGATTCCCCTAGGTGTTTACTTTAAAAAAATGCACAGGTTTGGTAGGTTTCCCTAGTTGCCGGCTGAGCTAGAGGCCAAAATCCACAGGTAGGCACTTTGCCAAAAGCAGCTCTGTTTTCTTTGGGAAAATGTGATGTGTCCACGTTGTGTTTTGGGGCATTTCCTGTCGTGGGCACTAGGCCTAGCCACACAGGTGAGGTATCATTTTTATCGGGAGACTTGGGGGAACGCTGGGTGGAAGGAAATTTGTGCTTCCTCTCAGATTCCTGAATTTTCTGTCACCGAAATGTGAGGAAAAAGTGTTTTTTTGCCAAATTTTGAGGTTTGCACAGAATCCTGGGTAACAGAACCTGGTGACAGCCCCGCATGTCACCCCATCTTGGATTCCCCTAGGTGTTTATTTTTCAAAAATGCTTAGGTTTGGTAGGTTTCCCTAGGTGTCGGCTGAGCAAGAGGCCAAAATCCACAGCTAGGCATTTTGCAAAAAACAGATCTGTTTTCTTTTGGGAAAATGTGATGTGTCCAAGATGGGTTTTGGGGCATTTCCTGTCACGGGCACTAGGCATACCCACACAATTGAGGTACCATTTTTATCGGGAGACTTGGGGGAACGCTGGGTGGGAAGAAATTTGCGCCTCCTCTCAGATTCCAGAACTTTCTGATACCGAAATGTGAGGAAAACGTGTATTTTTTTGCCAAATTTTGAGGTTTGCACAGGATTCTGGGTAACAGAACCTGGTGAGAGCCCCACAAATCACCCCATCTTGGATTCCCCTAGGTGTTTACTTTTAAAAAATGCACAGGTTTGGTAGGTTTCCCTAGGTACCGGCTGAGCAAGAGGCCAAAATCCACAGCTAGTTAGTTTGCAAAAAACAGCTCTGTTTTCTTTGGGAAAATGTGATGTGTCCACGTTGTGTTTTGGGGCATTTCCTTTCTCGGGCACTAGGCCCACCAACACAAGTGAGGAATCATTTTTATCAGGAGACTTGGGGAAACGCTGGGTGGAAGGAAATTTGTGGTTCCTCTCAGATTGCAGAACTTCCTGTCCCCAAAATGTGTGGAAAAAGTGTTTTATATTTTATTTTTAAGTTTGCACAGGATTCTGGGTAACAGAACCTGTTGAGAACCCCACAAGTCACCCCATCTTGGATTCCAATAGCTGTCTACTTTCAAAACCTATACAGGTTTGATAGGTTTCCCTAGGTGCCGGATGAGCTAGAGGCCAAAATCCACATCAAGGCACTTTGCAAAAAAAAATCTCTGTTTTCTTTGGGAAAATTTGATGTGTGGACATTGTGTTTTGGGGCATTTCCTGTCGTGGGCACTAGGCCTTTCAACACAGGTGAGGTACCATTTTTATGGAGAGACTTGGGGGAACGTTGGGTAGAAGGAAATATGTGGCTCCTCTGAGATTCCAGAATTTTCTGTCACCGAAATGTGAGGAAAAAGTGTTTTTATTGCCAAATTTTGAGGTTTGCACAGGATTCTGGGTAACAGAACCTGGTGAGAGCCCCTCATGTCACCCCATCTTGGATTCCCCTAGGTGTTTATTCTTAAAAAATGCACAGGTTTGGTAGGTTTCCCTAGGTGCCGGCTGAGCTAGAGGCCAAAATCCACAGTTATGCACTTTGCAAAAAACAGCTCTGTTTTCTTTGGGAAAATGTGATATGTCCACATTGTGTTTTGGGGCATTTCCTGTCACAGGCACTAGGACTATCCACAAAAGTGAGGTACCATTTTTATCGGGAGACTAGGGGGAGTGCTCAGTAGACGGACATTTGTGTCTCCTTTCAGATTCCAGAACTTTCTGAGACCGAAATGTGAGGAAAAAGTGTATTTTTTTGCCAAATTTTAAGGTTTGCAGAGGATTCTGGGTAACAGAACCTGGTGAGAGCCCCACAAATCACCCCATCTTGGATTCCCCTAGGTGTTTACTTTGAAAAAATACACAGCTTTGGTAGGTTTCCCTAGTTGCCGGCTGAGCTAGAGGCCAAAATCCACAGTTAGGCACTTTGCCAAAACCAGCTCTGTTTTCTTTGGGAAAATGTGATGTGTCCACGTTGTGTTTTGGGGCATTTCCTGTCATGGGCACTAGGCCTAGCCACACAGGTGAGGTATCATTTTTATCGGGAGACTTGGGGGAACGGTGGGTGGAAGGAAATTTGTGGTTCCTCTCAGATTCCAGAATTTTCTGTCACCGAAATGTGAGGAAAAAGTGTTTTTTTGCCAAATTTTGAGGTTTGCACAGAATCCTGGGTAACAGTCACCCCATCTTGGATTCCCCTAGGTGTTTATTTTTCAAAAATGCTTAGGTTTGGTAGGTTTCCCTAGGTGTCGGGTGAGCAAGAGGCCAAAATCGACAGCTAGGCATTTTGCAAAAAACAGATCTGTTTTTTTTTGGGGAAATGTGATGTGTCCAAGATGGGTTTTGGGGCATTTCCTGTCACAGGCACTAGGCATACCCACACAATTGAGGTACCATTTTTATCGGGAGACTTGGGGGAACGCTGGGTGGGAAGAAATGTGTGCCTCCTCTCAGATTCCAGAACTTTCTGATACCGAAATGTGAGGAAAAAGTGTATTTTTTTGCCAAATTTTGAGGTTTGCACAGGATTCTTGGTAACAGAACCTGGTGAGAGCCCCACAAATCACCCCATCTTGGATTCCCCTAGGTGTTTACTTTTAAAAAATGCACAGGTTTGGTAGGTTTCCCTAGGTACCGGCTGAGCTAGAGGCCAAAATCCACAGATACGCACTGTGCAAAAAAAAGCTCTGTTTTCTTTGGGAAAATGTGATGTGTCCACATTGTGTTTTGGGGCATTTCCTGTCACGGGCACTAGGCCTACCCACACAAGTGAGGTACCATTATTATCAGGAGACTTGAGGAATGCTGGGTAGAAGGAAATTTGTGGTTCCTTT
Organism: Pleurodeles waltl; assembly: GCF_031143425.1. Taxonomy (NCBI): domain Eukaryota; kingdom Metazoa; phylum Chordata; class Amphibia; order Caudata; family Salamandridae; genus Pleurodeles; species Pleurodeles waltl. The sequence goes on from NC_090439.1 coordinate 689,215,271, forward strand.
CAGATTCCAGAACTTTCTGTCACCAAAATGTGAGGAAAAATTGTTTTTTGTTTTTATTTACAAATTCTGAGGTTTGCACAGGATTCTGGGTAACAGATCTTGGTCAGAGTCCCGCATGTCTCCCAATCGTGGATTCCCCTAGGTGTTTATTTTAAAAAAGTGCACAGGTTTGGTAGGTTTCCCTAGGTGTCGGCTGAGCAAGTGGCCAAAATCCACAGCTAGTTACTTTGCAAAAAATAGCTCTGTTTTCTTTGAGAAAATGTGATGTGTCCACGTTGTGTTTTGGGGCATTTCCTTTCTCGGGCACTAGGCCTACCAACACAAGTGAGGAATCAATTTTTATCAGGAGACTTGGGGAAACGCTGGGTGGAAGGAAATTTGTGGTTCCTCTCAGATTGCAGAACTTCCTGTCCCCAAAATGTGTGGAAAAAGTATTTTATATTTTATTTTTAAGTTTGAACAGGATTCTGGGTAACAGAACCTGTTGAGAACCCCACAAGTCACCCGATCATGGATTCCCCTAGCTGTCTACTTTTAAAAACTGTACAGGTTTGAAAGGTTTCCCTAGGTGCCGGATGAGCTAGAGGCCAAAATCCACAGCAAGGCACTTTGAAAAAAACAATCTCCTTTTTCTTTGGGAAAATTTGATGTGTGGACATTGTGTTTTGGGGCATTTCCTGTCGTGAGCACTAGGCCTTTCAACACAGGTGAGGTACCATTTTTATGGAGAGACTTGGGGGAACGGTGGGTAGAAGGAAATATGTGGCTCCTCTGAGATTCCAGAATTTTCTGTCACCGAAATGTGAGGAAAAAGTGTTTTTATTGCCAAATTTTGAGGTTTGCACAGGATTCTGGGTAACAGAACCTGGTGAGAGCCCCTCATGTCACCCCATCTTGGATTCCCCTAGGTGTTTATTTTTAAAAAATGCACAGGTTTGGTAGGTTTCCCTAGGTGCCGGCTGAGCTAGAGGCCAAAATCCACAGTTACGCACTTTGCAAAAAACAGCTCTGTTTTCTTTGGGAAAATGTGATATGTCCACATTGTGTTTTGGGGCATTTCCTGTCACGGGCACTAGGCCTACCCACACAAGTGAGGTACCATTTTTATCGGGAGACTTGGGGGAGCGCTCAGTAGAAGGAAATTTGTGTCTCCTTTCAGATTCCAGAATTTTTTGTCACCGTAATGTGAGGAAAAAGTGTTTTTTTTTTTTTTTTACAAATTCTGAGGTTTCCACAGGATTCTGGGTAACAGAACCTGCCAAGAGCCCTGCAAGTTACCCCATCTTGGATTATCCTAGGTGTCTGCTTTTAAAAAAAACACAGGTTTGGTAGGTTTCCCTAGGTGCAGGCTGAGCTAGAGGCCAAAATCCACAGCTAGGCACTTTGCAAGAAACAGCTCTGTTTTCTTTGGGAAAATGTGATGTGTTCAAGTTGTGTTTTGGGGCATATCCTGTCGCGTGCACTAGGCCTACCCACACAAGTGAGGAACCATTTTTATCAGGATACATGGGGAAACGCTGGGTGGGAAGAAATTTGTGGCTCCTCTCAGTTTCCAGAACTTTCTGAGACCGAAATGTGAGGAAAAAGTGTCTTTTTTTGCCAAATTTGGAGGTTTGCACAGGATTCTTGGTAACAGAACCTGGTGAGAGCCCCACAAATCACCCAATCTTGGATTCCCCTAGGTGTTTACTTTTAAAAAATACACAGGGTTGATAGGTTTCCCTAGGTGCCGGCTGAGCTAGAGGCCAAAATCCACAGTTACGCACTTTGCAAAAAACAGCTGTTTTCTTTGGGAAAATGTGATATGTCCACATTGTGTTTTGGGGCATTTCCTGTCACGGGCACTAGGCCTACCCACACAAGTGAGGTACCATTTTTATCGGGAGACTTGGGGGAGCGCTCGGTAGAAGGAAATTTGTGTCTCCTTTCAGATTCCAGAACTTTTTGTCACCGTAATGTGAGGAAAAAGTGTTTTTTTTTTTTTTACAAATTCTGAGGTTTCCACAGGATTCTGGGTAACAGAACCTGCCAAGAGCCCTGCAAGTTACCCCATCTTGGATTATCCTAGGTGTCTGCTTTTAAAAAAAACACAGGTTTGGTAGGTTTCCCTAGGTACAGGCTGAGCTAGAGGCCAAAATCCACAGCTAGGCACTTTGCAAGAAACAGCTCTGTTTTCTTTGGGAAAATGTGATGTGTTCAAGTTGTGTTTTGGGGCATATCCTGTCGCGTGCACTAGGCCTACCCACACAAGTGAGGAACCATTTTTATCAGGAGACATGGGGAAACGCTGGATGGGAATAAATTTGTGGTTCCTCTCAGTTTCCAGAACTTTCTGAGACTGAAATGTGAGGAAAAAGTGTATTTTTTTGCCAAATTTTGAGGTTTGCACAGGATTCTGGGTAACAGAACCTGGTGAGAGCCCCACAAATCACCCCATCTTGGATTCCCCTAGGTGTTTACTTTAGAAAAATGCACAGGTTTGGTAGGTTTCCCTAGGTGCCGGCTGAGCTAGAGGCCAAAATCCACAGTTACGCACTTTGCAAAAAACTGCTCTGTTTTCTTTGGGAAAATGAGATATGTCCACATTGTGTTTTGGGGCATTTCCTGTCACGGGCACTAGGCCTACCGAAACAAGTGAGGTACCAGTTTTATCGGGAGACTTGGGGGAACGCTGGGTAGTAGGACATTTGTGTCTCCTTTCAGATTCCAGAACTTTTTGTCACCGAAATGTGAGGAAAAAGTGTTTTTTTTTTTTTTACAAATTCAGAGGTTTCCACAGGATTCTGGGTAACAGAACTTGCCAAGAGCCCTGCAAGTTACCCCATATTAGATTCTCCTAGGTGTCTACTTTAAAAAAAACACAGCTTTGGTAGGTTTCCCTAGGTGCAGGCTGAGCTAGAGGCCAAAATATACAGCTAGGCACTTTGCAAAAAACAGCTCTGTTTTCTTTGGGAAAATGTTATGTGTCCACATTGTTTTTTGGGGCATTTCCTGTCGCGGGCACTAGGACTATCCACAAAAGTGAGGAATCATTTTTATCAGGAGACATGGGGAAATGCTGGGTGGGAAGAAATTTGTTCCTCCTCTCAGATTCCAGATCTTTCTGAGACCGAAATGTGAGGAAAAAGTGTTTTTTTTTTTTTTACAAATTCTGAGGTTTCCACAGGATTCTGGGTAACAGAACCTGCCAAGAGCCCTGCAAGTTACCCCATCTTGGATTATCCTAGGTGCCTGCTTTTAAAAAAAACACAGGTTTGGTAGGTTTCCCTAGGTACAGGCTGAGCTAGAGGCCAAAATCCACAGCTAGGCACTTTGCAAGAAACAGCTCTGTTTTCTTTGGGAAAATGTGATGTGTTCAAGTTGTGTTTTGGGGCATATCCTGTCGCGTGCACTAGGCCTACCCACACAAGTGAGGAACCATTTTTATCAGGAGACATGGGGAAACGCTGGATGGGAATACATTTGTGGTTCCTCTCAGTTTCCAGAACTTTCTGAGACTGAAATGTGAGGAAAAAGTGTATTTTTTTGCCAAATTTTGAGGTTTGCACAGGATTCTGGGTAACAGAACCTGGTGAGAGCCCCACAAATCACCCCATCTTGGATTCCCCTAGGTGTTTACTTTAGAAAAATGCACAGGTTTGGTAGGTTTCCCTAGGTGCCGGCTGAGCTAGAGGCCAAAATCCACAGTTACGCACTTTGCAAAAAACTGCTCTGTTTTCTTTGGGAAAATGTGATATGTCCACATTGTGTTTTGGGGCATTTCCTGTCACGGGCACTAGGCCTACCGAAACAAGTGAGGTACCAGTTTTATCGGGAGACTTGGGGGAACGCTGGGTAGAAGGACATTTGTGTCTCCTTTCAGATTCCAGAACTTTTTGTCACCGAAATGTGAGGAAAAAGTGTTTTTTTTTTTTTTACAAATTCAGAGGTTTCCACAGGATTCTGGGTAACAGAACTTGCCAAGAGCCCTGCAAGTTACCCCATATTAGATTCTCCTAGGTGTCTACTTTAAAAAAAACACAGCTTTGGTAGGTTTCCCTAGGTGCAGGCTGAGCTAGAGGCCAAAATATACAGCTAGGCACTTTGCAAAAAACAGCTCTGTTTTCTTTGGGAAAATGTTATGTGTCCACATTGTTTTTTGGGGCATTTCCTGTCGCGGGCACTAGGACTATCCACAAAAGTGAGGAATCATTTTTATCAGGAGACATGGGGAAATGCTGGGTGGGAAGAAATTTGTTCCTCCTCTCAGATTCCAGATCTTTCTGAGACCGAAATGTGAGGAAAAAGTGTATTTTTTTGCCAAATTTTGAGGTTTGCTGAGGATTCTTGGTAACAGAACCTGGTGAGAGCCCCACAAATCACCCCATCTTGGATTCCCCTAGGTGTTTACTTTAAAAAAATGCACAGGTTTGGTAGGTTTCCCTAGTTGCCGGCTGAGCTAGAGGCCAAAATCCACAGGTAGGCACTTTGCCAAAAGCAGCTCTGTTTTCTTTGGGAAAATGTGATGTGTCTACGTTGTGTTTTGGGGCATTTCCTGTCGTGGACACTAGGCCTACCCACACAGGTGAGGTATCATTTTTATCGGGAGACTTGGGGGAACGCTGGGTGGAAGGAAATTTGTGGCTCCTCTCAGATTCCAGAATTTTCTGCCACCGAAATGTGAGGAAAAAGTGTTTTTTTTGCCAAATTTTGAGGTTTGCACAGGATTCTGGGTAACAGAACCTGGTGAGAGCCCCACATATCACCCCATCTTGGATTCCCCTAGGTGTTTACTTTTAAAAAATGCACAGGTTTGGTAGGTTTCCCTAGGTACCGGCTGAGCAAGAGGCCAAAATCCACAGCTAGTTAGTTTGCAAAAAACAGCTCTGTTTTCTTTGGGAAAATGTGATGTGTCCACGTTGTGTTTTGGGGCATTTCCTTTCTCGGGCACTAGGCCTACCAACACAAGTGAGGAATCATTTTTATCAGGAGACTTGGGGAAACGCTGGGTGGAAGGAAATTTGTGGTTCCTCTCAGATTGCAGAACTTCCTGTCCCCAAAATGTGTGGAAAAAGTGTTTTATATTTTATTTTTAAGTTTGCACAAGATTCTGGGTAACAGAACCTGCTGAGAACCCCACAAGTCACCCCATCTTGGATTCCCCTAGTTGTCTACTTTTAAAAACTGTACAGGTTTGATAGGTTTCCCTAGGTGCCGGATGAGCTAGAGGCCAAAATCCACAGCAAGGCACTTTGCAAAAAAAAATCTCTGTTTTCTTTGGGAAAATTTGATGTGTGGACATTGTGTTTTGGGGCATTTCCTGTCGTGGGCACTGGGCCTTTCAACACAGGTGAAGTACCATTTTTATGGAGAGACTTGGGGGAACGCTGGGTAGAAGGAAATATGTGGCTCCTCTGAGATTCCAGAACTTTCTGTCACCGAAATGTGAGGAAAAAGTGTTTTTATTGCCAAATTTTGAGGTTTGCACGGGATTCTGGGTAACAGAACCTGGTGAGAGCCACTCATGTCACCCCATCTTGGATTCCCCTAGGTGTTTATTTTTAAAAAATGCACAGGTTTGGTAGGTTTCCCTTGATGCCGGCTGAGCTAGAGGCCAAAATCCACAGTTATGCACTTTGCAAAAAACAGCTCTGTTTTCTTTGGGAAAATGTGATATGTCCACATTGTGTTTTGGGGCATTTCCTGTCATGGGCACTAGGACTATCCACAAAAGTGAGGTACCATTTTTATCGGGAGACTTGGGGGAGCGCTCAGTAGATGGAAATTTGTGTCTCCTTTCAGATTCCAGAACTTTCTGAGACCGAAATGTGAGGAAAAAGTGTATTTTTTTGCCAAATTGTAAGGTTTGCACAGGATTCTGGGTAACAGAACCTGGTGAGAGCCCCACAAATCACCCCATCTTGGATTCCCCTAGGTGTTTACTTTAAAAAAAATGCACAGGTTTGGTAGGTTTCCCTCGTTGCCGGCTGAGCTAGAGGCCAAAATCCACAGGTAGGCACTTTGCCAAAAGCAGCTCTGTTTTCTTTGGGAAAATGTGATGTGTCTACGTTGTGTTTTGGGGCATTTCCTGTCGTGGGCACTAGGCCTACCCACACAGGTGAGGTATCATTTTTATCGGGAGACTTGGGGGAACGCTGGGTGGAAGGAAATTTGTGGCTCCTCTCAGATTCCAGAATTTTCTGCCACCGAAATGTGAGGAAAAAGTGTTTTTTTGCCAAATTTTGAGGTTTGCACAGAATCCTGGGTAACAGAACCTGGTGAGAGCCCCACAAATCACCCCATCTTGGATTCCCCTAGGTGTTTATTTTTCAAAAATGCTTAGGTTTGGTAGGTTTCCCTAGGTGTCGGCTGAGCAAGAGGCCAAAATCCACAGCCAGGCATTTTGCTAAAAACAGATCTGTTTTCTTTTGGGGAAATGTGATGTGTCCAAGATGGGTTTTGGGGCATTTCCTGTCACGGGCACTAGGCATACCCACACAATTGAGGTACCATTTTTATCGGGAGACTTGGGGGAACGCTGGGTGGGAATAAATTTGTGCCTCCTCACAGATTCCAGAATTTTCTGTCACCGAAATGTGAGGAAAAAGTGTTTTTATTGCCAAATTTTGAGGTTTGCACAGGATTCTGGGTAACAGAACCTGGTGAGAGCCCCTCATGTCACCCCATCTTGGATTCCCCTAGGTGTTTATTTTTAAAAAATGCACAGGTTTGGTAGGTTTCCCTAGGTGCCGGCTGAGCTAGAGGCCAAAATCCACAGTTACGCACTTTGCAAAAAACAGCTCTGTTTTCTTTGGGAAAATGTGATATGTCCACATTGTGTTTTGGGGCATTTCCTGTCACGGGCACTAGGCCTACCCACACAAGTGAGGTACCATTTGTATTGGGAGACTTGGGGGAGCGCTCAGTAGAAGCAAATTTGTGTCTCCTTTCAGATTCCAGAACTTTTTGTCACCGTAATGTGAGGAAAAAGTTTTTTTTTTTTTTTTACAAATTCTGAGGTTTCCACAGGATTCTGGGTAACAGAACCTGCCAAGAGCCCTGCAAGTTACCCCATCTTGGATTATCCTAGGTGTCTACTTTTAAAAAAAACAAAGGTTTGGTAGGTTTCACTAGGTGCAGGCTGAGCTAGAGGCCAAAATCCACAGCTAGGCACTTTGCAAGAAACAGCTCTGTTTTCTTTGGGAAAATGTGATGTGTTCAAGTTGTGTTTTGGGGCATATCCTGTCGCGGGCACTAGGCCTACCCACGCAAGTGAGGAACCATTTTTATCAGGAGACATGGGGAAAAGCTGGGTGGGAAGAAATTTGTGGCTCCTCTCAGTTTCCAGAACTTTCTGAGACCGAAATGTAAGGAAAAAGTGTATTTTTTTGCTAAATTTTGAGGTTTGCACAGGATTCTGGGTTACAGAACCTGGTGAGAGCCCCACAAATCACCCCATCTTGGATTCCCCTAGGTGTTTACTTTAAAAAAAATGCACAGGTTTGGTAGGTTTCCCTAGGTGACGGCTGAGCTAGAGGCCAAAATCCACAGTTACGCACTTTGCAAAAAATAGCTCTGCTTTCTTTGGGAAAATGTGATGTGTCCACATTGTGTTTTGGGGCATTTCATGTCACGGGCACTAGGCCTACCCACACAAGTGAGGTACCAGTTTTATCGGGAGACTTGGGGGAACACTGGTTAGAAGGACATTTGTGTCTCCTTTCAGATTCCAGAACTTTTTGTCACCGAAATGTGAGGAAAAAGTGGTTTTTTTTTTTACAAATTCAGAAGTTTCCACAGGATTATGGGTAACAGAACCTGCCAAGAGCCCTGCAAGTTACCCCATCTTAGATTCTCCTAGGTGTCTACTTTAAAAAACAACACAGCTTTGGTAGGTTTCCCTAGGTGCAGGCTGAGCTAGAGGCCAAAATATACAGCTAGGCACTTTGCAAAAAACAGCTCTGTTTTCTTTGGGAAAATGTAATGTGTCCACATTGTGTTTTGGGGCATTTCCTGTCGCGGGCACTAGGACTATCCACAAAAGTAAGGAACCATTTTTATCATGAGACATGGGGAAACGCTGGGTGGGAAGAAATTTGTGCCTCCTCTCAGATTCCAGAACTTTCTGAGACCGAAATGTGAGGAAAAAGTGTCTTTTTTTGCCAAATTTTAAGGTTTGCACAGGATTCTGGGTAACAGAACCTGGTGAGAGCCCCACAAATCACCCCATCTTCGATTCCCCTAGGTGTTTACTTTGAAAAAATACACAGGTTTGGTAGGTTTCCCTAGTTGCCGGCTGAGCTAGAGGCCAAAATCCACATTTAGGCACTTTGCTAAAAACCAGCTCTGTTTCCTTTGGGAAAATGTGATGTGTCCACGTTGTGTTTTGGGGCATTTCATGTTGTGGGCACTAGGCCTACCCACACAGGTGAGGTATCATTTTTATCGGGAGATTTGGGGGAACGCTGGGTGGAAGGAAATTTGTGGCTCCTCTCAGATTCCAGAATTTTCTGTCACCGAAATGTGAGGAAAAAGTGTTTTTTTGCCAAATTTTGAGGTTTGCACAGAATCCTGGGTAACAGAACCTGGTGAGAGCCTCGCATGTCACCCCATCTTGGATATCCCTAGGTGTTTATTTTTCAAAAATACTTAGGTTTGGTAGGTTTCCCTAGGGTTTCGGCTGAGTAAGAGGCCAAAATCCACAGCTAGGCATTTTGCAAAAACAGATCTGTTTTCTTTTGGGAAAATGTGATGTGTCCAAGATGGGTTTTGGGGCATTTCCTGTCACGGGCACTAGGCATACCCACACAATTGAGGTACCATTTTTATCGGGAGACTTGGGGAAACGCTGGGAGGGAAGAAATTTGTGCCTCCTCTCAGATTCCAGAACTTTCTGAGACCGAAATGTGAGGAAAAAGTGTATTTTTTTGCCAAATTTTAAGGTTTGCACAGGATTCTGGGTAACAGAACCTGGTGAGAGCCCCACAAATCACCCCATCTTCGATTCCCCTAGGTGTTTACTTTGAAAAAATACACAGGTTTGGTAGGTTTCCCTAGTTGCCGGCTGAGCTAGAGGCCAAAATCCACAGTAAGGCACTTTGCTAAAAACCAGCTCTGTTTTCTTTGGGAAAATGTGATGTGTCCACGTTGTGTTTTGGGGCATTTCATGTCGTGGGCACTAGGCCTACCCACACAGGTGAGGTATCATTTTTATCGGGAGACTTGGGGGGACGCTGGGTGGAAGGAAATTTGTGGCTCCTCTCAGATTCCAGAATTTTCTGTCACCGAAATGTGAGGAAAAAGTGTTTTTTTGCCAAATTTTGAGGTTTGCACAGAATACTGGGTAGCAGAACCTGGTGAGAGCCTCGCATGTCACCCCATCTTGGATATCCCTAGGTGTTTATTTTTCAAAAATACTTAGGTTTGGTAGGTTTCCCTAGGTGTCGGCTGAGCAAGAGGCCAAAATCCACAGCTAGTTACTTTGCAAAAAACAGCTCTGTTTTCTTTGGGAAAATGTGATGTGTCCACGTTGTGTTTTGGGGCATTTCCTTTCGCGGGCACTAGGCCTACCAACACAAGTGAGGAATCATTTTTATCAGGAGACTTGGGGAAACGCTGGGTGGAAGGAAATTTGTGGTTCCTCTCAGATTGCAGAACTTCCTGTCCCCAAAATGTGTGGAAAAAGTGTTTTATATTTTATTTTTAGGTTTGCACAGGATTCTGGGTAACAGAACCTGTTGAGAACCCCACAAGTCACCCCATCATGGATTCCCCTAGCTGTCTACTTTTAAAAACTGTACAGGTTTGATAGGTTTCCCTAGGTGCCGGATGAGCTAGAAGCCAAAATCCACAGCAAGGACCCTTGGCAAAAAAAAATCTCTGTTTTCTTTGGGAAAATGTGATGTGTGGACATTGTGTTTTGGGGCATTTCCTGTCATGGGCACTAGGCCTTTCAACACAGGTGAGGTACCATTTTTATGGAGAGACTTGGGGGAATGCTGGGTAGAAGGAAATATGTGGCTCCTCTGTGATTCCAGAATTTTCTGTCTGAAATGTGAGGAAAAAGTGTTTTTGTTGCCAAATTTTGAGGTTTGCACAGGATTCTGGGTAACAGAACCTGGTGAGAGCCCCTCATGTCACCCCATCTTGGATTCCCCTAGGTGTTTATTTTTAAAAAATGCACAGGTTTGGTAGGTTTCCCTAGGTGCCGGCTGAGCTTGAGGCCAAAATCCACAGTTATGCACTTTCCAAGAAACAGCTCTGTTTTCTTTGGGAAAATGTGATGAGTCCACGTTGTGTTTTGGGGCATTTCCTGTCATGGGCACTAGGCCTACCCATACAGGTGATGTATAATTTTCATCGGAAGACTTGGGGGAACGCTGGGTAGAAGGAAATTTGTGGCTCCTCTCAGATTCTAGAATTTTCTGTCACCGAAATGTGAGCAAAAAGTGTTTTTTTTTTGCCAAATTTTGAGGTTTGCACAGAATCCTGGGTAACGGAACCTGGTGAGAGCCCCGCTTGTCACCCCATCTTGAATTCCACTAGGTGTTTACTTTTAAAAAATGCACAGGTTTGGTAGGTTTCCCTAGGTGTCGGCTGAGGAAGAGGCCAAAATCCACAGCTAGTGACTTTGCAAAAAACAGCTCTATTTTCTTTGGGAAAATGTGAAGTGTCCAAGTTGTGTTTTGGTGCATTTAATGTCACGGGCTCTAGGCCTCTCCACACAAGTGAGGTACCATTTTCATCGGGAGACTTGGGGGAATGCTGGGTGGAAGGACATTTGTGGCTCCTCTCACATTCCAGAACTTTCTGTCACCGAAATGTGAGGAAAAGTGTTTTTTTTCCAAATTCTGAGGTTTGCACAAGATTCTGTGTAACAGAACCTGGTGAGAGCCCCGCATGTCACCCCATCTTGGATTTCCCTAGGTGTTTACTTTTAAAAAATGCACAGGTTTGGTAGGTTTCCTTAGGTGCCGTCTGAGTTAGAGTCCAAAATCCACAGTTACGCACTTTGCAAAAAACAACTCTGTTTTATTTGGGAAAATGTAATGTGTCCACATTTTCTTTTGGGGCATTTCCTGTTGCAGGTTCTACGCCTCTCCACACAAGTGAGATGCCATTTTCATCGAGAGACTTGGGGGAATGCTGGGTGGAAGGAAATTTGTGGCTCCTCTCACATTCCAAAACTTTCTGTCACCGAAATGTGAGGAAAAAGTGTTTTTTTTCCAAATGTTGAGGTTTGCACAGGATTCCGGGTAACAGAACCTGGTCAGAGCCCCGCAAGTCACTCAATCTTGGATTGCCCTAGTTGTCTACGTTTCAAAAATGCACAGGTTTGGTAGGTTTCCCTAGGTGCTGGCTGACCCAGAGGCCAAAATCCACAGCTAGGCACTTTGCAAAAAAGAGCTCTGTTTTCTTAAGGAAAAGGTGATGTGTCCACATTGTGTTTTGGGGCATTTACTGTCAGGGGGACTAGGCCTATCCACACAAGTGAGGTACCATTTTTATCGGGAGACTTGGGGGAACGCTGGGTGGAAGGACATTTGTGGCTCCTCTCACATTCCAGTACTTTCTGTCACCTAAATGTGAGGAAAAAGTGTTTTTTTTTCTCCAAATTCTGAGGTTTGCACATGATTCTGTGTAACAGAACCTGGTGAGAGCCCTGCATGTCACCCCATCTTGGATTCCTCTAGGTGTCTACTTTTGAAAATGCACAGGTTTGGTAGGGTTCCCTAGGTGCCGGCAGAGTTAGAGGCCAAAATCCACAGTTACACACTTTGCAAAAAACAGCTCTGTTTTATTTGCGAAAATGTGATGTGTCTACATTGTGTTTTGGGGCATTTCCTGTCGCAGGTTCTAGGCCTCTCCACACAAGTGAGATGTCATTTTTATTGAAAGACTTGGGGGAACGCTGGGTGGAAGGAAATTTGTGGCTCTTCTCACATTCCAGAACTTTCTGTCACCGAAATGTGAGGAAAAAGTGTTTTTTTTCCAAATGTTGAGGTTTGCACAGGATTCCGGGTAACAGAACCTGGTAAGAACCCAGCAAGTCACTCAATCTTGGATTCCCCAGTTGTCTACTTTTCAAAAATGCAAAGGTTTGGTAGGTTTCCCTAGGTGCCGGCTGACCCAGAGGCCAAAATCCACAGCTAGGCACTTTGCAAAAAACAACTCTGTTTTCTTTAGGAAAAGATGATGTGTCCACATTGTGTTTTGGGGCATTTACTGTCACGGGCACTAGGCCTATCCACACAAGTGGGGTCCCATTTTTATCTGGAGACTTGGGGGGAACGCTGGGTAGAAGGAAATTTGTCGCTGCTCTCAGATTCCAGAAATTTCTGTCACCGAAATGTGAGGAAAAAGTGTTTTTTTTGCCAAATTCTGAGGTTTGCACAGGATTTTGGGTAACAGAACCTGGTGAGACTTCCGCATGTCACCCCATCTTCGATTCCCCTAGGTGTTAACTTTAAAAAAATGCACAGGTTTGGTAGGTTTCCCTAAGTGCCGACTGAGCTAGAGGCCAAAGTCCACAGTTATGCACTTTGCAAAAAACAGCTCTGTTTACTTTGGGTGATGTGATGTGTCCACATTGTGTTTTGGGGCATTTCCTGTCGCGGGCAATAGGCCTATCCACACAAGTGAGGTACTATTTTTATCGGGAGGCTTGGGAAAACGCTGGGTGGAAGGAAATTTGTGGCTCCTCTCAGATTCCAGAATTTTCTGTCACCGAAATGTGAGGAAAGAGTGTTTTTTTTAAAAATTTTGAGGTTAGCACCGGATTCTGGCTAACAGAACCTTCTGAGAGCCCTGCAAGTCACCTCATCTTGGATTCCCCTAGGTATTTACGTTTAAAAAATGCACAGGTTTGGTAGGTTTTCCTAAGTGCCGGCTGAGCTAGAGGCCTAAATCCAAAGCTAGGCACTTTGCAAAAACCAGCTCTATTTTCTTTGGGAAAATGTGATGTGTCCACGTTGTGTTTTGGGCATTTCCTTTCGTTGGCACTAGGCCTACCCACACAGGTGAGGTACCATTTTTATCGGAGGACTTGGGGGAATGCTGGGTGGAAGGAAAATTGTGGCTCCTCTCAGATTCCAGAATTGTCACCGAAATGTTTGGAAAAAGTGTTTTTTTTACCAAATTTTGAGATTTGCACAGAATTCTGGGTAACAGAACCTGCTGAGAGCCTCGCATGTCACCCCATCTTAGATTCCCCTAGGTGTTTATGTTTCTAAAATGCACAGGTTTGGTAGGTTTCCCTAGGTGTCGGCTGAGGAAGAGGCAAAAATCCACAGCTAGTCACTTTGCAAAAAACAGCTCTGTTTTCTTTGTGAAAATGTGATGTGTCCAAGTTGTGTTTTGGTTCATTTCCTCTCAGGGGCACTAGGCCTACCCACATAAGTGAGGCACCATTTTTATCGGAAGACCTGGGGGAACGCTGGGTATAAGGAAATTTGTGGCTCCTCTCAGATTCCAGAAATTTCTGTCACCAAAATGTGAGGAAAAAGTTCTTTTTTTTTATTTTGAGGTTTGCACAGGATTCTGGGTAACAGAACCTGTTGCGAGCCCTACAAGTCACCCCATCTTGGATTCCCCTAGCTGTTTACTTTTAAAAAATGCACAGGTTTGGTAGGTTTCCCTAAGTGCCGACTGAGCTAGAGGCCAAAGTCCACAGTTATGCACTTTGCAAAAAACAGCTCTGTTTACTTTGGGTGATGTGATGTGTCCACATTGTGTTTTGGGGCATTTCCTGTCGCGGGCAATAGGCCTATTCACACAAGTGAGGTACTATTTTTATCGGGAGGCTTGGGAAAACGCTGGGTGGAAGGAAATTTGTGGCTCCTCTCAGATTCCAGAATTTTCTGTCACCGAAATGTGAGGAAAGAGTGTTTTTTTGTCAAATTTTGAGGTTAGCACCGGATTCTGGCTAACAGAACCTTCTGAGAGCCCTGCAAGTCACTTCATCTTGGATTCCCCTAGGTATTTACGTTTAAAAAATGCACAGGTTTGGTAGGTTTTCCTAAGTGCCGGCTGAGCTAGAGGCCTAAATCCAAAGCTAGGCACTTTGCAAAAACCAGCTCTGTTTTCTTTGGGAAAATGTGATGTGTCCACGTTGTGTTTTGGGCATTTCCTTTCGTTGGCACTAGGCCTACCCACACAGGTGAGGTACCATTTTTATCGGAGGACTTGGGGGAATGCTGGGTGGAAGGAAAATTGTGGCTCCTCTCAGATTCCAGAATTGTCACCGAAATGTTTGGAAAAAGTGTTTTTTTAACAAAATTTTGAGATTTGCACAGAATTCTGGGTAACAGAACCTGCTGAGAGCCTTGCATGTCACCCCATCTTAGATTCCCCTAGGTGTTTATGTTTCTAAAATGCACAGGTTTGGTAGGTTTCCCTAGGTGTCGGCTGAGGAAGAGGCAAAAATCCACAGCTAGTCACTTTGCAAAAAACAGCTCTGTTTTCTTTGTGAAAATGTGTTGTGTCCAAGTTGTGTTTTGGTTCATTTCCTCTCAGGGGCACTAGGCCTACCCACATAAGTGAGGCACCATTTTTATCGGAAGACCTGGGGGAACGCTGGGTATAAGGAAATTTGTGGCTCCTCTCAGATTCCAGAAATTTCTGTCACCAAAATGTGAGGAAAAAGTTCTTTTTTTTTATTTTGAGGTTTGCACAGGATTCTGGGTAACAGAACCTGTTGCGAGCCCTGCAAGTCACCCCATCTTGGATTCCCCTAGCTGTTTACTTTTAAAAAATGTACAGGTTTGATAGGTTTCCCTAGGTGCCCAATGAGCTAGAGGCCAAAATCCACAGCAAGGCAGTTTGCAAAAAAACATCTCTGTTTTCTTTGGGAAAATGTGATGTGTGGACATTGTGTTTTGAGGAATTTCCTGTTGTGGGCACTAGGCCTTTCAACAAAGGTGAGGTACCATTTTTATGGAGAGACTTGGGGTAACGCTGGGTAGAAGGAAATTTGTGGCTCCTTTCTGATTCCAGAATTTTCTGTCACCGAAATGTGAGGAAAAAGTGTTTTTGTTGCCAAATTTTGAGGTTTGCACAGGATTCTGGGTAACAGAACCTGTTGAAAGCCCCGCATGTCACCCCATCTTGGATTCCCCTAGGTGTTTATTTTTCAAAAATGCACAGGTTTGGTAGGTTTCCCTAGGTCTCGGCTGAGCAAGAGGCCAAAATCCACACCTAGTTACTTTGCGAAAAACAGCTGTTTTCTTTCAGAAAATGTGATGTGTACAAGTTGTGTTTTGGGGCATTTCCTGTCACAGGCACTAGGCCTACGCACACAAGTAAGGTACCATTTTTATTGGGAGACTTGGGGGAACGCAGGGTGGAAGGAAATTTGTGGCTCCTCTCAGACTGCAGAACTTTCTGTCACCGAAATGTGTGAAAAAAGTGTTTTTTTTGCCAAATTTTGAGGTTTGCACAGGATTCTGTGTAACAGAACCCACTGAGAGCCCCACAAATCACCCCTTCTTGGATTCCCCTAGGTGTTTACTTTTAAAAAATGCACAGGTTTGGTAGGTTTCCCTTGGTGCCGGCTGAGCTAGAGGCCAAAATCCTCAGTTACGCACTTTGCAAAAAACAGCTCTGTTTTCTTTAGGAAAATGTGATGTGTCCACATTGTGTTTTGGGGCATTTCCTGCCGCGGGCACTAGGACTATCCACAAAAGTGAGGTACCATTTTTATCGGGAGACTTGGAAAAACGCTGGGTGGAATGAAATTTGTGGCTCCTCTCAGATTCCAGAACTTTCTGTCACCGAAATGTGAGGTAAAAGTGTTTTTTTTGCCAAATTCTGAGGTATGCATCAGATTCTGGGTAACAGAACCTGCCGAGAGCCCTGCAAGTCTCTCCATCTTGGATTCCCCTAGCTATTTACATTAAAAAAATGCACAGGTTTGGTAGGTTTCCCTAGGTGCCGGCAAAGCTAGAGGCCTAAATCCAAAGCTAGGCACTTTGCAAAAACCAGCTCTGTTTTCTTTGGGAAAATGTGAGGTGGCCATGTTGCATTTTGGGGCATTTCCTGTCGTGGGCACTAGGCCTACCCACACAGGTGAGGTATCATTTTTATTTGAGGACTTGGGCAAACGCTGGGTGGAAGGAAATTTGTGGTTCCTCTCAGATTGCAGAACGTTCTGTCAACTAAATGTGTGGAAAAAGTATTTTTTTTCTGCCAAATTATGAGGTTTGCACAGGATTCTGGGTAATAGAACCTGGTGAGAGCCCCACAAGTCACCCCATCTTGGATTACCCTAGGTGTCTACTTTTAAAAAATTTACAGGTTTGATAGGTATCCCTAGGTGGCGGCTGAACTAGAGGCCAAAATCCACAGCTAGGCACCTTGCAAAAAACAGCTTTGTTTTCTTTGGGAAAATGTGATGTGTCAACATTGTGTTTTGGGGCATTTCCTGTCGCGGGCACTAGGCCTAGCCACACAAGTGAGGTACCATTTGTATCTGAGACTCTGGGGAACGCTAGGTGGGAGGAAATATGAGGCTCCTCTCAGATTCCAGAACTTTCTATTACCAAAATATGAGGAAAAAGTGATTTTTTCGCAAATTCTGAGGTTTGCAGAGGATTCTGGGTAACTGAACCTGGTGAGAGCCCTACAAGTCAGCCCATCATGGATTCTCCTGGGTGTGTACTTTTAAAAAATGCACAGGTTTGATAGGTTTCCCTAGGTGCCGGCTGAGAAAGAGGCCAAAATCCACAACTAGTCACTTTGCAAAAAACTGCTTTGTTTTCTTTGGGAAAATGTGATGTGTCCATGTTGTGTTTTGGAGCATTTCCTGTCACGGGCCCTAGGCATACCCACACAAGTGAGGTACCATTTTTATCGGGAGACTTGGGGGAACACTGGATGGAAGGAAATTTGTGGCTCCTCTCAGATTCCAGAAATTTCTGTCACTGAAATGTGAGGAAAAAGTGTTTTTTTTGCCAAATTTTGAGGTCTGCACAGGATTCTGGGTAACAGAACCTGCAGAGAGCCCTGCAAGTCACCCCATCTTGGATTCCCCTAGGTATTTACATTTAAAAAATGCACAGGTTTGGTAGGTTTCCCTAGGTGCCGGCTGAGCTAGAGTCCAAAATCCACAATTACGCTTTTTGCAAGAAACAGCTCTGTTTTCTTTGGGAAAATGAGATGTGTCCACATTGTGTTTTGGGGCATTTCCTTTTGTGGGTTCTAGGCCTCTCCACACAAGTGAGATGCCATTTTTATCGGGATACTTGGGGGAACGCTGGGTGGAAGGAAATTTGTGGCTCCTCTCAGATTCCAGAACTTCCTGTCACCGAAATGTTAGAAAAAAGTGTTTTTTTGCCAAATTCTGAGGTTTGCACAGGATTCTGGGTAACAGAACATGGAGAGAGCCTAGCATGTCACCCCATCTTGGATTCCCCTAGTTGTTTACTTTTCAAAAATGCATAGGTTTGGTAGGTTTCCCTAGGTGCCGGCTGAGCTAGAAGCCAAAATCCACAGTTAAGATCTTTGAAAAAAACAGCTGTCTTCTTTTGGAAAATGTGATGTGTCCACATTGTGTTTTGGGGCATTTTCTGTTGCGGGCACTAGGCCTATCCACACAAGTGAGGTACCATTTTTAAAAAGGTGGGTGGAAGGAAATTTGTGGCTCCTCTCAGATTCCAGAACTTTCTGTCACTGAAATGTGAGGAAAAAGTGTTTTTTTTTGCCAAATTTTGAGGTTTGCACAGGATTCTGGGTAACAGAACCTGCCGAGAGCCGTGCATGTCACTGCATCTTGGATTCCCCTAGGTATTTATATTTAAAAAATGCACAGGATTGGTTGGTTTTCCTAGGTGCCGGCTGAGCTAGAGGCCTAAGTCCACAACTAGGCACTTTGCAAAAACCAGCTCTGTTTTCTTTGGGAAAATGTGAGGTGTCCATGTTGTGTTTTGGGGCATTTCCTGTCACGGGCACTAGGCCTACCCATAAAAGTGATCTACCATTTGTATTGGGAGACTTGGGGGAACGCTAGGTGGAAGGAAATTTGTGGTTCCTCTCAGATTGCAGAACGTTCTGTCAACTAAATGTGTGGAAAATGTTTTTGTTTTGCCAAATTTTGAGGTTTGCACAGGATTCTGGGTAACAGAACCTGGTGAGAGCCCCACAAGTCACCCCATCTTGGATTCCCCTACGTGTCTACTTTTAAAAAATGTACAGGTTTGATAGGTATCCCTAGGTGCCGGCTGAACTAGAGGCCAAAATCCACAGCTAGGCTCTTTGCAAATAACAGCTCTGTTTTTTTTGGGAAAATGTGATGTGTCCACGTTGTGGTTTGGGGCATTTCCTGTTGTGGTCACTAGACCTACCCACACAGGTGAGGTACCATTTTTATCAGGAGACCTGGGGGAACTCTGGGTGGAAGGAAATTTGTGGTTCCTCTCAGATTGCAGAACTTTCTGTCACCTAAATGTGTGGAAAAAGTATTTTTTCTGCCAAATTATGAGGTTTGCACAGGATTCTGGGTAACAGAACCTGGTGAGAGCCCCACAAGTCACCCCATCTTGGTTCCCCTAGGTGTCTACTTTTCAAAAATGTACAGGTTTGATAGGTATCCCTAGGTGCCATCTGAACTAGAGGCCACAATCCACAGCTAGGCACCTTGCAAAAAACAGCTTTGTTTTCTTTGGGAAAATGTGATGTGTCAACATTGTGTTTTGGGGCATTTCCAGTAGCGGGCACTAGGCCTAGCCACACAAGTGAGGAACCATTTGTATCTGAGACTTTGGGGAACGCTAGGTGGGAGGAAATATGAGACTCCTCTCAGATTCCAGAACTTTCTATCACCAAAATATGAGGAAAAAGTGATTGTTTCGCAAATTCTGAGGTTTGCACAGGATTCTGGGTAACTGAACCTGGTGAGAGCCCTACAAGTCAGCCCAGCATGGATTCCCCTGGGTGTGTACTTTAAAAAAATGCACAGGTTTGATAGGTTTCCCTAGGTGCCGGCTGAGAAAGAGGCCAAAATCCACAACTAGTCACTGCAAAAAACTGCTTTGTTTTCTTTGGGAAAATGTGATGTGTCCATGTTGTGTTTTGGAGCATTTCCTGTCACGGGCCGTAGGCATACCCACACAAGTGAGGTACCATTTTTATCGGGAGACTTGGGGGAACACTGGATGGAAGGAAATTTGTGGCTCCTCTCAGATTCCAGAAATTTCTGTCACTGAAATGTGAGGAAAAAGTGTCTTTTTTGCCAAATTCTGAGGTTTGCACATGATTCTTTGAAAGAGAACCTGGTGAGAGTCCCGCTTGTCACCCCATCTTGGATTTCCCTAGCTGTTTACTTTTCAAGAATGCAGAGGTTTGGGAGGTTTCCCTAGGTGCCGGCTGAGCTAGAGGCCAAAATCCACAGTTACACACTTTGCAAAAAACAGCTCTGTTTTCTTTGGGAAAATGTGATGTGTCCACATTGAATTTTGTGACATTTCCTGTCGCGGGCACTAGGCCTGGCCACACAAGTGAGGTGCGATTTTTATCGGGAGACTTGGGGGAACGCTGGGTAGAAAGAAATTTGTGGCTCCTCTGAGATTCCAGAACTTCCTGTCACCGAAATGTAAGAAAAATGTGGTTATTTTGGCCAAATTCAGAGGTTTGCACAGTATTCTGGGTAACAGAACATGGAGAGAGCCTCGCATGTCACCCCATCTTGGATTCCCCTCGGTGTTTACTTTTCAAAAATGCATAGGTTTGGTAGGTTTCCCTAGGTGCCGGCTGAGCTAGAAGCCAAAATCCACAGTTAAGATCTTTGCAAAAAACAACTGTTTTCTTTTGGAAAATGTGATGGGTCCACATCGTGTTTTGGGGCATTTCCTGTTGCGGGCCCTAGGCATACCCACACAAGTGAGGTACCATTTTTATCGGGAGACTTGGGGTAACGCTGGGTGGAAGAAAATTTGTGGCTCCTCTCAGATTCCAGAACTTTCTGGCACTGAAATGTGAGGAAAAAGTGTTTTTTTGCAAAATTTTGAGGTTTGCACAGGATTCTGGGTAACAGAACCTGCCGAGAGCCCTGCATGTCACCCCATCTTGGATTCCCCTAGGTATTTATATTTAAAAAATGCACAGGTTTGATTGGTTTTCCTAGGTGCCGGCTGAGCTAGAGGCCTAAATCCACAACTAGGCACTTTGCAAAAACCAGCTCTGTTTTCTTTGAGAAAATGTGAGGTGTCCATGTTGTGTTTTGGGGCATTTCCTGTCACGGGCACTAGGCCTACCCACAAAAGTGATCTACCATTTGTATTGGGAGATTTGGGGGAAGGCTGGGTGGAAGGAAATTTGTGGTTCCTCTCAGATTGCAGAACGTTCTGTCAACTAAATGTGTGGAAAAAGTTTTTGTTTTGCCAAATTTTGAGGTTTGCACAGGATTCTGGGTAACAGAACCTGGTGAGAGCCCCACAAGTCAAACCATCTTGGATTCCCCTACGTGTCTACTTTTAAAAAATGTACAGGTTTGATAGGTATCCCTAGGTGCCGGCTGAACTAAAGGCCAAAATCCACAGCTAGGCACTTTGCAAATAACAGCTCTGTTTTTTTGGGACAATGTGATGTGTCCACGTTGTGTTTTGGGGCATTTCCTGTCGTGGTCACTAGACCTACCCACACAGGTGAGGTACCATTTTTATCAGGAGACCTGGGGGAACGCTGGGTGGAAGGAAATTTGTGGCTCCTCTCAGATTCCAGAAATTCCTGAAACCGAAATGAGAGGAAAAAGTGTTTTTTTTGCCAAATGTTGAGGTTTACACAGGATTCTGGATAACAGAACATAGTGAGAGCCCCACAGGTCACCCCATCTTGGTTTTCCCCTAGGTGTCTTCTTTCAAAAAGGCACAGGTTTGGTAGGTTTCCCTGAGAGCCGGCTGAGCTATAGGCGAAAATCCACAGCTAGGCACTTTGCAAAAAGCAGCTCTGTTTTCTTTGGGAAAATGTGATGTGTCCACATTGTGTTTTGGAGCATTTCCTGTCGCAGGCACTAGGCCAAGCCACACAAGTGACGTGTCATTTTTATCGGCAGACTTGGGGGAACGCTGGGTAGAAGGACATTTGTGGCTCCTCGAAGATTAAAGAAATTTCTGTCACCGAAATGTGGGAAAAAAGTGTTTTTCTTGGCCAAATTCTGAAGTTTGCACAGGATTCTGGGTAACAGAACCTGGTGAGAGCCCCGCATGTCACCCCAACTTGTACTCCACTAGGTGTTTATTTTTAAAAAATGAACAAGTTTTGTAGGTTTCCATAGGCATCGGCTGAGAAAGAGGCCAAAATCCACAGCTAGTCACTTTGCAAAAAACAGCTCCGTTTTCTTTGGGAAAATGTGATGTGTCCGAGTTGTGTTTTTGTTGCATTTCCTGTCTTGGGCACTAGGCCTACCCACACAAGTAAGGTACCATTTTATCGGGAGACTTGGGGGAACGCTGGGTGGAAGGAAATTTGTGGCTCCTCTCACATTCCAGAAATTCCTGTCACCGAAATGTGAGGAAAAGGTGTTTTTTGACCAAACTTTGAGGTTTAAACAGGAATATGGCTAACAGAACGTAGTGAGAGCCCCACAGGTCACTCCATCTTGGTTTCCCTAGGTGACTACTTTAAAAAAGGCACAGGTTTGGTAGGTTTTCCTGAGAGCCGGCTGAGCTAGAGGCAAAAATCCACAGCTAGGCACCTTGCAAAAAGCAGCTCTGTTTTCTTTGGGAAAATGTGATGTGTCAACATTGTGTTTTGGGGCATTTCCTGTCGCGGGCACTAGGCCTAGCCACACAAGTGAGGTGCCATTTTTATCGGGAGACTTGGGGGAACGCTGGGTAGAAGGAAATTTGTGGCTCCTCTCAGATTCCAGAGATTTCCGTCACCAAAATGTGAGGAAAAAGTTTTTTTTTGTGCCAAATTCTGAGGTTTGCACAGGATTCTGGGTAACAGAACCTGGTGGGAGCCCCGCATGTCTCCCCATATTGGATTCCCCTAGGTGTTTACTTTTCATAAAAGCACAGGTTTGGTAGGTTTCCCTAGGTGCCGGCTGAGCTAGAAGCCAAAATCCACAGTTAAGCTCTTTGCAAAAAACAGCTCTGTTTTCTTTTGGAAAATGTGATGCGTCCACATTGTGTTTTGGAGCATTTCCTGTCGCGGGCACTAGGCCTGTCCACACAAGTCAGGTACCATTTTTAAAAAGGTGGGTGGAAGGAAATTTGTGGCTCCTCTCAGATTCCAGAACTTTCTGTCACTGAAATGTGAGGAAAAAGTGTTTTTTTGGCCAAATTTTGAGGTCTGCACAGGATTCTGGGTAACAGAACCTGCAGAGAGCCCTGCAAGTCACCCCATCTTGGATTCCCCTAGGTATTTACATTTAAAAAATGCACAGGTTTGGTAGGTTTCCCTAGGTGCCGGCTGAGCTAGAGTCCAAAATCCACAATTACGCTTTTTGCAAAAAACAGCTCTGTTTTCTTTGGGAAAATGAGATGTGTCCACATTGTGTTTTGGGGCATTTCCTTTTGTGGGTTCTAGGCCTCTCCACACAAGTGAGATGCCATTTTTATCGGGATACTTGGGGGAACGCTGGGTGGAAGGAAATTTGTGGCTCCTCTCAGATTCCAGAACTTCCTGTCACCGAAATGTTAGAAAAAAGTGTTTTTTTGCCAAATTCTGAAGTTTGCACAGGATTCTGGGTAACAGAACATGGAGAGAGCCTAGCATGTCACCCCATCTTGGATTCCCCTAGTTGTTTACTTTTCAAAAATGCATAGGTTTGGTAGGTTTCCCTAGGTGCAGGCTGAGCTAGAAGCCAAAATCCACAGTTAAGCTCTTTGCAAAAAACAGCTCTGTTTTCTTTTGGAAAATGTGATGCGTCCACATTGTGTTTTGGGGCATTTCCTGTTGCAGGCACTAGGCCTATCCACACAAGTGAGGTACCATTTTTGTTGGGAGACTTGGGAAAACGATGGGTGGAAGGAAATTTGTGGCTCCTCTCAGATTCCAGAACTTTCTGTCTCCAAAATGTGAGGAAAAAGTGTTTTTTGTGCCACATTTTGAGGTTTCCACAGGATTCCGGGTAACAGAACCTACCGAGAGCCCAGCAAGTCACCCCATCTTGGATTCCCCTAGGTATTTACATTTAAAAAATTCACAGGTTCCTTAGGTGCCGGCTGAGCTAGAGGCCTAAATCCACAGCTAGGCACTTTGCAAAAACCAGCTCTGTTTTCTTTAGGAAAATGTGAGGTGTCCATGTTGTGTTTTGGGGAATTTCCTCTTGCAGGCATTAGGCCTACCCACACAAGGGAGGTACCATTTTAATCAGGAGACTTCCTGGTAACTGAACCTGGTGAGAGCCCCGCATGTCACCGCATCTTGGATTCCCGTAGGTGTCTATTTTTCAAAAATGCAAAGGTGTGGTAGGTTTCCTTAGGTGCCGGTTGAGATAGAAGCCAAAATCCACAGCTAGACATTTTGCAAAAAAGAGCTCCTTTTTCTCTGGGAAAAGGTGATGTGTCCACATTTTGTTTTGGGGCATTTCCTGTTGCAGGCACTAAGCCTATCCACACAATTGAGGTACTATTTTTATCGGGAGGCTTGGGAAAACGCTGGGTGGAGGGAAATTTGTGGCTCCTCTCAGATTCCAGAATTTTCTGTCACCGAAATGTGAGGAAAAAGTGTTTTTTTTGGCAAATTTTGAGGTTAGCACCGGATTCTGGGTAACAGTCACCCCATCTTGGATTCCCCTAGGTATTTACATTTAAATTATGCACAGGTTTGGTAGGTTTCCCTAGGTGCCGGATGAGCTAGAGTCCAAAATCCACAATTACGCACTTTGCAAAAAACAGCTATGTTTTCTTTGGGAAAATGTGATGTGTCCACATTGTGTTTTGGGGCATTTCCTATTGTGGGTTCAAGGCCTCTCCACACAAGTGAGATGCCATTTTTATCGGAATACTAGGGGTAACGCTGGGTGGAAGGAAATTTGTGGCTCCTCTCAGATTCAAGAAACTTCCTGTCACGAAATGTTAGAAAAAAGTATTTTTTCGACAAATTCTGAGGTTTGCACAGGATTCTGGGTAACAGAACCTGGTGGGAGCCCCGCATGTCTCCCCATGTTGGATTCCCCTACGTGTTTACTTTTCATAAAAGCACAGGTTTGGTAGGTTTCCCTAGGTGCCGGCTGAGCTAGAGGCCTAAATCCACAACTAGGCACTTTGCAAAAACCAGCTCTGTTTTCTTTGGGAAAATGTGAGGTGTCCATGTTGTGTTTTGGGGCATTTCCTGTCATGGGCACTAGGTCTACCCACAAAAGTGAGGTACCATTTTTATCGGGAGACTTGGGGGAACGCTGGGTAGAAGGAAATTTGTGATTCCTTTCAGAGTGCAGAACTTTCTGTCAACTAAATGTGGAAAAAGTTATTTTTTTGCCAGATTTTGAGGTTTCCACAGGATTCTGGGTAACAGAACCTGGTGGGAGCCCCACAAGTCACCCCATCTTGAATTCCCCTAGGTGTCTACTTTTTAAAAATGTACAGGTTTGATAGGTATCCCTAGGTGCCGGCTGAACTAGAGGCCAAAATCCACAGCTAAGCACTTTGCAAATAACAGCTCTGTTTTTTTTGGGAAAGTGTGATGTGTCCAAGTTGTGTTTTTTGCCATATCCTGTGGAGGTCACTAGACCTACCCACACAGGTGAGGTACCATTTTTATCAGGAGACTTGGGGGAACGCTGGGTGGAAGGAAATTTGTGGCTCCTCTCAGATTCCAGAAATTTTTGTCGCCGAAATGTGAGGAAAAAGTATTTTTTTTTTCAAATTTTGAGGTTTACATAGGATTCTGGCTACCAGAACGTAGTGAGAGCCCCACAGGTCACCCCATCTTGGTTTTCCCTAGGTGTCTACTTTAAAAACGGCACAGGTTTGGTAGGTTTCCATGAGAGCAGGCTGAGCTAGAGGCGAAAATCCACAGCTTAGCACTTTGCAAAAAGCAGCTCTGTTTTCTTTGGGAAAATGTGATGTGTCAACATAGCATTTCCTGTCGCGGGTTCTAGGCCTAGCCACACAAGTGAGGTGCCATTTTTACAGGGAGACTTGGGGGAAGCTGGGTAGAAGGAAATGTGTGGCTCCTCTCAGATTCCAGAACTTTCTGTCACAGAAATGTGAGGAAAAAGTTTTTTTTTTTTGCCAAATTCTGAGGTGTGCACAGGATTCTGGGTAACAGAACATGGTGAGAGCCCCACATGTCACCCCATCTTGGATTCTCCTAGGTGTTTACTTTTCAAAAATGTACAGGTTTTGTAGGTTTCCCTGTGTGCCGGCTGAGCTAGAGGCCAAAATCCACAGCTAGGCACTTTGCAAAAAACAGCTCTTTTTTCTTTGGGAAAAGGTGATGTGTCCAAGTTGTGTTTTGGGGCATTTACTATCGTGGTACTAGGCCTATCCACACAAGTGAGGTGCCATTTTTATCGGGAGACTTGGGGGAACGCCGGGTAGAACGAAATTTGTGGCTCCTGTCAGATTCCAGAACTTTGTGTCACCAAAAAGTTGGAAAAAAGTGTTTTTTTTCTGTCAAATTCTGATGTTTGCACAGGATTCTGGGTAACAGAACCTGGTGAGAGCCCCGCATGTCACCCCATTTTGGATTCCCCTACTTTTCAAGAATGCACAGGTTTGGTAGGTTTCCCTAGGTGCCGGCTGAGCTAGAGGCCAAAATCCACAGTTACACACTTTGCAAAAAACAGATCTGTTTTCTTTGGGAAAATGTGACGTGTCCACATTGTGTTTTGTGGCATTTCCTGTTGCGGGCACTAGGCCTAGCCACACAAGTGAGGTGCCATTTTTATCCGGAGACTTGGGGGAACGCTGGGTAGAAGGAATGTTGTGGCTCCTCACAGATTCCAGAACTTTCTGCCACCGAAATGTTAGAAAAAAGTGTTTCTTTTTGTCAAATTCTGAGGTTTGCACAGGATTCTGGGTAACAGAACATGGAGAGAGCCCTGCATGTCACCCCATATTATATTCCCCTCAGTGTTTACTTTTAAAAAATGCATAGGTTTGGTAGGTTTCCCTAGGTGCCGGCTGAGCTAGAGGACAAAATCCACAGTTAAGCACTTTGCAAAAAACAGCTCTGTTTTCTTTGGGAAAATGTGATGTGTCCACATTGCGTTTTGGGGCATTTCCTGTCACGGGCACTAGGCCTATCCACACAAGTGAGGTACCATTTTTGTCGTGAGACTTGGGAAAACGATGGGTGGAAGGAAATTTGTGGCTCCTCTCAGATTCCAGAACTTTCTGTCACCGAAATGTGAAGAAAAAGTGTTTTTTTTTGCCAAAATTTGAGGTTTGCACAGGATTCTGGGTAACAGAACCTGCCGAGAGCCCTGCAAGTCACCCCATCTTGGATTCCCCTAGTTATTTACATTTAAAAAATGCATAGGTTTGTTAGGTTTCCCTAGGTGCCGGCTGAGCTAGAGGCCTAAATCCACAGCTACGCACTTTGCAAAAACCAGCTCTGTTTTTTTTGGGAAAATGTGAGGTGTCCATGTTGTGTTTTGGGGCATTTCCTGTCACGGCACTAGGCCTACCCACACAAGTGAGGTACCATTTTTATCGGGAGATTTGGGGGAACGCTGGGTGGAACGAAATTTGTGGCTCCTCTCACATTCTAGAACTTCCTGTCACCGAAGTGTAAGGAAAAAGTATATTTTTTTTGCCAAATTCTGAGGTTTGCTCAGGATTCTGACTAAGAGAACCTGACGAGAGCCCCAAAAGTCACCCCATCTTGGTTTCCGCTAGGTGTCTACTTTTCAAAAATGCATAGGTTTGGTAGGTTTCCCTAAGAGCCGGCTGAGCTAGAGGCCAAAATCCACAGCTAGGAACTTTGCAAAAAATAGCTCTGTTTTCTTTGGGAAAATGTGATGAGTCAATATTGTGTTTTGGGGCTTTTCCTGTCACGGGCTCTAGGCCTAGCCACACAAGTGAGGTACCTTTATATTGGAAGACTTGGGGGAACACTGGGTGGAAGTAAATTTGTGGCTCCTCTCTGATTACAGAACTTTCTGTCACCAAAATGTGAGGAAAAAGTATTTTTTTTCAAAATGTTGAGGTTTGCACAGGATTCTGGGTAACTGAACCTAGTGAGAGCCCCACAAGTCACCCCATCTTGGATTCCCCTAGGTGTGTACTTTTAAAAATTGCACAGGTTTGATAGGATTCCCTAGGTGCCAGCTGAGCTAGAGGCCAAAATCACAGCTAGGCACTTTTAAAAAAACAGCTCTCTTTTCTTTGGGAAAATGTGATGTGTCCACATTATGTTTTGGGGCATTTCCTGTTGTGGGCACTAGGCCTACATACACAAGTGAGGTACCATTTTAATCAGGAGACTTGAGGGAATGCTGAGTGGAAGGAAATTTGTGGCTCCTCTCAGATTCCAGAACTTTCTCTCACCACAATCTGAGAAAAAATTGCTTTTTTTCCAAATTTTGAGATTTGCACAGGATTCCGGGTAACAGAACCTGGTGAGAGCCCTGCAAGTCAACCCATCTTGGATTCCCCTAGATATCTACTTTTCAAAAATGCACATGTTTGCTAGGTTCCCCTAGCGTGCCGGCTGAGCTAAAGGCCAAAATCCACAGCTAGGAATTTTGCAAAAAACAGCTCTGTTTTCTTTGGGAAAATGTGATGTGTCAGCATTGTGTTTTGGGGCATTTCCTGTCACGGGCTCTAGGCCTAGCCACACAAGTGACGTACCATTTTTATCGGGAGACTTGGGGGAACGCTGGGTGGAAGTAAATTAGTGACTCCTCTCACATTCCAGAACTTTCTGTCACCGAAGTGTGAGGAAAAAGTATTTTTTCGTTACAAATTTTGAGGTTTGCACAGGATTCTCACTAACAGAACATGGTGAGAGCCCCAAAAGTCACCCCATCTTGGTTTCCCCTAGGTGTCTACTTTTAAAAAATGCACAGGTTTGGTAGGTTTCCCTAAGAGCCGGCTAAGCTAAAGGCCAAAATCCACAGCAAGGCACTTTTAAAAACAGATCTGTTTTCTTTGGGAAAATGTGGTGTCCACAATGTGTTTTGGGGCATTTCCTGTCACGGGCACTAGGCCTACCCACACAGGTGAGGTACCATTTTAATCAGGAGACTTGGGGGGACGCTGGGTGGAAGGACATTTGTGGCTGCTCTCATATTACAGAAATTTCTGTCACCAAAGTTGAGGAAAAGGTGTTTTTTTGCCACATTTTGAGGTTTGCACAGAACACTAGGTAGCAGAACCTGGTGAGATCCCCACAAGTCACCCCATATTGGTTTTCCCTAGGTGTCTACTTTTCAAAAAGGCACAGGTTTGGTAGGTTCCCCTAGGTGCCGGCTAAGCTAAATGCCAAAATCCACAGCAAGGCACTTTTAAAAAACAACTCTGTTTTCTTTGGGAAAATGTGATGTGTCCACGTTGTGTTTTGGGACATTTTCTCGGGCACTATGCCTACCCACACAGGTGAGGTACCATTTTAATTGGGAGACTTGGGGGGACGCTGGGTGGAAGGAAATTTGTGACTCCTCTCTGATTACAGAACTTTCTGTCACCAAAATGTGAGGAAAAAGTATTTTATTTTTTCAAAATGTTGAGGTTTGCACAGGATTCTGGGTAACTGAACCTAGTGAGAGCCCCACAAGTCACCCCATCTTGGATTCCCCTAGGTGTGTACTTTTCAAAATTGCACAGGTTTGATAGGATTCCCTAGTTGCCCGCTGAGCTAAAGGCCAAAATCCACAGCTGGGCACTTCTAAAAAAACAGCTCTGTTTTCTTTGGGAAAATGTGATGAGTCCACGTTGTGTTTTGGGGCATTTCCTGTCGTGGGCACTAGGCATACCCATACAAGTGAGGTACCATTTTAATCGGGAAACTTGAGGGACTGCTAAGTGGAAGGAAATTTGTGGCTCCTCTCAGATTCCAGAACTTTCTCTCACCACAATCTGAGAAAAAAATGTTTTTTTTTCAAATGTTGAGGTTTGCACAGGATTCCGGGTAACAGAACCTGGTGAGAGACCCACAAGGCACCCTATCTTGGATTCCCACAGATGTCTACTTTTAAAAAATGCACAGGTTTGGTAGGTTCAGCTAGGTGCCGGCTGAGATATTGGCCAAAATCCACAGCTATGCACTTTGCAAAAAGCAGCTTTGTTTTCTTTGGGAAAATGTGATGTGTCAACATTCTGTTTTGGGGCATTTCCTGTCACGGGCTTTAGGCCTAGCCACACAAGTTAGGTACCATTTGTATTGGAAGACTCGGGGTAATGCTGAGTGGAAGGAAATATGTGGCTCCTCTCAGATTCCACAAACTTTCTGTCACCAAATTTTGAGGAAAAAGTGTTGTTTTTTCAGAACTTTGAGGTTTGCACAGGATTCTGGGTAAAAGAACCTGGTGAGAGCCCTGCACGTCACCCCATCTTGTATTCCCCTAGATGTCTTTTTCTAAAAAATGCACAGGTTTGGTAGGTTTCCCTAGGTGCCGGCTGAGCTAGACGCCAAAATCTACAGCTAGGCACTTTGCAAAAAACAGCTCTGTTTTCTTTTGGAAAATGTGATGTGTCCACATTGTGTTTTGGGGCATTTCCTGTCTCGGTCGCTAGGCCTATCCCCACAAGTGACGTACCATTTGTATCGGGAGAATTGGGGGAACGCTGGGTGAAAGGAAATTTGTGGCTCCTCTCACATTCCAGAACTTTCTGTCACCGAAGTGTGAGGAAAAAGTATTTTTTCTTCCCAAATTTTGAGGTTTGCACACGATTCTGACTAACAGAACCTGGTGAGAGCCGCAGAAGTCACCCCATCTTGGTTTTCCCTAGGTGTCTACTTTTCAAAAAGGCACAGGTTTAGTAGGTTTCCATAAGAGCCCGCTAAGCTAAAGGCCAAAATCCACAGCAAGGCACTTTTAAAAAACAGATCTGTTTTCTTTGGGAAAATTTGATATGTCCACGTTGTGTTTTGGGGCATTTCCTGTCGAGTGCACTAGGCCTACCCACACAGGTGAGGTACCACTTTAATCAGGAGACTTGGGGGGACGCTGGGTGGAAGGAAATTTGTGGCTGCTCTCAGATTACAGAACTTTCTGTCACCAAACTTTGGGGAAAAAGTGTTTTTTTTGCCACATTTTGAGGTTTGCACAGGATTCTAGGCAGCAGAACCTGGTGAGATTCCCACAAGTCACCCCATCTGGTTTTCCCTAGGTGTCTACTTTTCAAAAAGGCACAGGTTTGGTAGGTTCCCCTAGGTACCGGCTAAGCTAAAGGCCAAAATCCACAGCAAGGCACTTTTAAAAAACAGCTCTGTTTTATTTGTGAAAATGTGATTTTTCCACATTGTGTTTTGGGGCATTTCCTGTCGCGGGCACAAGGCCTACCCACACAGGTGAGGTACCATTTTCATCGGGAGACTTGGGGGGACGCTGGGTGGAAGGAAATGTGTGGCTCCTCTCACATTCCAGAACTTTCTGTCACCGAAGTGTGAGGAAAAAGTATTTATTTTTGCCAAATTTTGAGGTTTGCACAGTATTCTGACTAACAGAACCTGGTGATAGCCCCAAAAGTTACCCCATCTTGTTTTCCCCTAGGTGTCTACTTTAAAAAAATGCACAGGTTTGGTAGGTTTCCCTAAGAGCCTGCTGAGCTAGAGGCCAAAATCCACAGCTAGGAACTTTGCGAAAAACAGCTCTGTTTTCTTTGGGAAAATGTCATGTGTCAACATTGTGTTTTGGGGCATTTCTTGTCATGGGCTCTAGGCCTACCCACACAACTGAGGTCCCATTTATACTGGATGACTTGGGGGAACGCTGGGTGGAAGGAAATTTGTGGCTCTTCTCAGATTCCAGAACTGTCTGTCACCAAAATGTGAGGAAAAAGTGTTCTTTTGCCAATTTGTGAGGTTTGCAAAGGATTCTGGGTAACATAACTTGGTGAAAGCCCCACAAGTCACCCTTTATTTGATTTCCCTAGGTGTCTAGTTTTAAAAAATGCACAGGTTTGGTAAGTTTCTCTAAGTGCCAGTTGAGCTAGAGGCCAAAATCCACAGCTAGGCACTTTGCAAAAAACAGCTCTGTTTGTTTTGGGATAATGTGATGTGTCCACGTTGTGTTTTGGGGCATTTCCTGTCGCGGGCACTAGGCCTACCCACACAATTGAGGTAGCATTTTATAGGGAGACTTGGGGAAAAGCTGGGTAGAAGGAAATTCGTGGCTCCTCTCAGATTCTAGAACTTTCTGTCATTGAAATGTGAGGAAAAAGTGTTTTCTTTGCCAAATGTTGAGGTTTGCAAAGGATTCTGGGTAACAGAACTTGGTGAGAGCCACTAAAGTCTCCCAATATTGGATTCCCCTAGGTGTCTAGTTTTAAAAAATGCACAGGTTTGGTAGGTTTCCCTAGGTGCCGGCTGAGCTAGTGTCCAAAATCCACAGCTAAGCTCTTTGCAAAAAAAAAGCTCTGATTTCTTTGGGAAAATCTGATGTGTCCACGTTGTGTTTTTGGGCATTTCCTGTCACGGGTACTAGGCCTACACACACATGTGAGGTACCATTTTTATTCGGAGACTTGGGTGAACGCTGGTTAGGAGGAAATTTGTGGCTCTTCACAGATTCCAGGACGTTCTGTCACCAACATTTGAGGGATAAGGTTTTTGCCAAATGATGAGGTTTGCAAAGGATTCTGGGTAACAGAACTTGATGAGAGCCCCATAAGTCACCCCATATTGGATTCCTCTAGGTGTCTAGTTTTCATAAATGCACAGGTTTTGTAGCTTTCCCTTAAGTGTCGGATGAGCTAGAGGCAAAAATCCATAGCTGGGCACTTTGCAAAAAACAGCTCTGATTTCTTTGGGAAAATGTGATGTGTCCACGTTGTGTTTAGGGGCATTTCCTGTTGCGGAAACTAGGCCTACCCACATAACTGAGGTACCATTTTTATCGGGACACTTGGGGGAACACTGGGTAGGAAGAAATGTGTGGCTCCTCCCAGATTTCAAAACTGTCTGTCACCGATATGTGAGGAAAAAGTGCTTTTTGCCAAATTTTGAGGTTTGGAAAGGATTCTGGGTAACAGAATTTGGTGAGAGCCCCACAAGTCACCCCATATTGGATTCCCCTAGGTGTCTAGTTTTTAAAAATACACAGGTTTGGTATGTTTCCCTAGGTCCCAGCTGACCTAGAGGCCAAAATCCACAGCTAGGCACTTTGCAAAAAACAGCTCTGATTTCTTTGGGATAATGTGATGTGTCCACGTTGTGTTTTGGGGCATTTCCTGTCACGGTCACTAGGCCTACCCACACAAGTGAGGTACCATTTTTATCGGGAGACTTGGGGAAAAGCTGGGTAGGAGGAAATTTTTGGCTCCTCTCAGATTCTAGAACTTTCTGTCATCGAAATGTGAGGAAAAAGTGTTTTCTTTTCCAAATGTTGAGATTTGCAAAGGATTCTGGGTAACATAACTCGGTGAGAGCCCCACAAGTCTCCCCATATTGGATTCCCCTAGGTGTCTAGTTCTAAAAAATGCACAGGTTTGGTAGGTATCCCTAGGTGCCGGCTGAGATAGAGGCCAAAATCCACAGCTAAGCACTTTGCAAAAAAAAAACTGATTTCTTTGGGAAAATGTGATGTGTCCACGTTGTGTTTTGGGGCATTTCCTGTCACGGGTACTATGCCTACACACACAAGTGAGGTACCATTTTTATTGGGAGACTTGGGAGAATGCTGCGTAGGAGGAAATTTGTAGCTCTTCTCAGATTCCAGAACTGTCTGTCACCGAAATGTGAGGAAAAATCTTTCTTTTGCCAAATTTTGAGTTTTGCAAAGGATTCTGGTTAACACAACTTAGTGAGAGCCCCAGAAGTCACCCCATCATTGATTCCCCTTGGTGTCTAGTTTTTAAAAATGCACAGGTTTTGTAGGTTTCCCTAAGTGCCGGCTGAGCAAGAGGCCAAAATCCACAGCTAGGCACTTTGCAAAAAACACCTCTGTTTATTTTGGGATAATGTGATTTGTCCACGTTGTGTTTTGGGGCATTTCCTGTCACGGGCACCAGGCCTACCCACACAAGTGAGGTATAATTTTTATCGGAAGACTTGGAAAAAGCTCAGTAGGAGGAAATGTGTGGCTCCTCTCAGATTCTAGAACTGTCTGTCACCGAAATGTGAGGAAAAAGTGTTTTGTTTGCCAAATTTTGAGGTTTGCAAAGGATTCTGGGTAACACAACTTGGTGAGAGCCCCACAAGTCTCAGCATATTGGATTCCCCTAGGTGTCTAGTTCTAAAAAATGCACAAGTTTGGTAGGTTTCACTAGGTGCCGGCTGAGCTAGAGGCCAAAATCCACAGCTAAGCACTTTGCAAAAAAAAAGCTCTGATTTCTTTGGGAAAATCTGATGTGTCCACGTTGTGTTTTGGGACATTTCCTGTTGCAGGTACTAGGCCTACACACACAAGTGAGGTACCATTTTTATTGGGGGACTTGGGAGAACGCTGGGTAGGAGGAAATGTGTAGCTCTTCTCAGATTCCAGAATATTCTGTCACCAAAATGTGAGAAAAAAGTATTTTGGCAAATTTTGAGGTTTGCAAAGGATTCCGGGTAACAGAACTTTGTGAGACCCCCACAGGTCACCCCATCTTGGATTCCTCTAGGTGTCTAGTTTTAAAAAATGCATAGGTTTTGTAGCTTTTCCTAAGTGTCGGCTGAGCTAGAGGCCAAAATCCATAGCTGGGCATATTGCAAAAAACAGCTCTGATTTCTTTGAGAAAATGTGATGTGTCCACGTTGTGTTTAGGGGCATATCCTGTTGCGGGCACTAGGCCTACCCACATAACTGAGGTACCATTTTTATCGGGACACTTGGGCGAACACTGGGTAGGAAGAAATGTGTGGCTCCTCTCAGATTCCAAAACTGTCTGTCACCGATATGTGAGGAAAAAGTGCTTTTTGCCAAATTTTGAGGTTTACAAAGGATTCTGGGTAACAGAATTTGGGGAGAGCCCCACAAGTCACCCCATATTGGATTCCCCTAGGTGTCTAGTTTTCAAAAATACACAGGTTTGGTATGTTTCCCTAGGACCCGGCTGACCTAGAGGCCAAAATCCACAGCTAGGCACTTTGCAAAAAACAGCTCTGATTTCTTTGGGATAATGTGATGTGTCCACGTTGTGTTTTGGGGCATTTCCTGTCACGGTCACTAGGCCTACCCACACAAGTGAGGTACCATTTTTATCGGGAGTCTTGGGGAAAAGCTGGGTAGGAGGAAATTTGTGGCTCCTCTCAGATTCTAGAACTTTCTGTCATCGAAATGTGAGGAAAAAGTGTTTTCTTTTCCAAATGTTGAGATTTGCAAAGGATTCTGGGTAACAGAACTTGGTGAGAGCCCCACAAGTCTCCCCATATTGGATTCCCCTAGGTGTCTAGTTCTAAGAAATGCACAGGTTTGGTAGGTATCCCTAGGTGCCGGCTGAGATAGAGGCCAAAATCCACAGCTAAGCACTTTGCAAAAAAAAACCTGATTTCTTTGGGAAAATGTGATGTGTCCACGTTGTGTTTTGGGGCATTTCCTGTCACGGGTACTATGCCTACACACACAAGTGAGGTACCATTTTTATTGGGAGACTTGGGAGAATGCTGCGTAGGAGGAAATTTGTAGCTCTTCTCAGATTCCAGAACTGTCTGTCACCGAAATGTGAGGAAAAATCTTTCTTTTGCCAAATTTTGAGTTTTGCAAAGGATTCTGGTTAACACAACTTAGTGAGAGCCCCAGAAGTCACCCCATCATTGATTCCCCTTGGTGTCTAGTTTTTAAAAATGCACAGGTTTTGTAGGTTTCCCTAAGTGCCGGCTGAGCAAGAGGCCAAAATCCACAGCTAGGCACTTTGCAAAAAACACCTCTGTTTATTTTGGGATAATGTGATTTGTCCACGTTGTGTTTTGGGGCATTTCCTGTCGCGGGCACCAGGCCTACCCACACAAGTGAGGTATAATTTTTATCGGAAGACTTGGAAAAAGCTCAGTAGGAGGAAATGTGTGGCTCCTCTCAGATTCTAGAACTGTCTGTCACCGAAATGTGAGGAAAAAGTGTTTTGTTTGCCAAATTTTGAGGTTTGCAAAGGATTCTGGGTAACACAACTTGGTGAGAGCCCCACAAGTCTCAGCATATTGGATTCCCCTAGGTGTCTAGTTCTAAAAAATGCACAAGTTTGGTAGGTTTCACTAGGTGCCGGCTGAGCTAGAGGCCAAAATCCACAGCTAAGCACTTTGCAAAAAAAAAGCTCTGATTTCTATGGGAAAATCTGATGTGTCCACGTTGTGTTTTGGGACATTTCCTGTTGCAGGTACTAGGCCTACACACACAAGTGAGGTACCATTTTTATTGGGGGACTTGGGAGAACGCTGGGTAGGAGGAAATGTGTAGCTCTTCTCAGATTCCAGAATATTCTGTCACCAAAATGTGAGAAAAAAGTATTTTGGCAAATTTTGAGGTTTGCAAAGGATTCCGGGTAACAGAACTTTGTGAGACCCCCACAGGTCACCCCATCTTGGATTCCTCTAGGTGTCTAGTTTTAAAAAATGCATAGGTTTTGTAGCTTTTCCTAAGTGTCGGCTGAGCTAGAGGCCAAAATCCATAGCTGGGCATATTGCAAAAAACAGCTCTGATTTCTTTGAGAAAATGTGATGTGTCCACGTTGTGTTTAGGGGCATATCCTGTTGCGGGCACTAGGCCTACCCACATAACTGAGGTACCATTTTTATCGGGACACTTGGGCGAACACTGGGTAGGAAGAAATGTGTGGCTCCTCTCAGATTCCAAAACTGTCTGTCACCGATATGTGAGGAAAAAGTGCTTTTTGCCAAATTTTGAGGTTTACAAAGGATTGTGGGTAACAGAATTTGGGGAGAGCCCCACAAGTCACCCCATATTGGATTCCCCTAGGTGTCTAGTTTTCAAAAATACACAGGTTTGGTATGTTTCCCTAGGACCCGGCTGACCTAGAGGCCAAAATCCACAGCTAGGCACTTTGCAAAAAACAGCTCTGATTTCTTTGGGATAATGTGATGTGTCCACGTTGTGTTTTGGGGCATTTCCTGTCACGGTCACTAGGCCTACCCACACAAGTGAGGTACCATTTTTATCGGGAGTCTTGGGGAAAAGCTGGGTAGGAGGAAATTTGTGGCTCCTCTCAGATTCTAGAACTTTCTGTCATCGAAATGTGAGGAAAAAGTGTTTTCTTTTCCAAATGTTGAGATTTGCAAAGGATTCTGGGTAACAGAACTTGGTGAGAGCCCCACAAGTCTCCCCATATTGGATTCCCCTAGGTGTCTAGTTCTAAGAAATGCACAGGTTTGGTAGGTATCCCTAGGTGCCGGCTGAGATAGAGGCCAAAATCCACAGCTAAGCACTTTGCAAAAAAAAAAACTGATTTCTTTGGGAAAATGTGATGTGTCCACGTTGTGTTTTGGGGCATTTCCTGTCACGGGTACTATGCCTATACACACAAGTGAGGTACCATTTTTATTGGGAGACTTGGGAGAATGCTGTGTAGGAGGAAATTTGTAGCTCTTCTCAGATTCCAGAACTGTCTGTCAACGAAATGTGAGGAAAAAGTGTTCTTTTGCCAAATTTTGAGTTTTGCAAAGGATTCTGGTTAACACAACTTAGTGAGAGCCCCACAAGTCACCCCATCTTTGATTCCCCTTGGTGTCTAGTTTTTAAAAATGCACAGGTTTGGTAGGTTTCCCTAAGTGCCGGCTGAGCAAGAGGCCAAAATCCACAGCTAGGCACTTTGCAAAAAACAGCTCTGTTTATTTTGGGATAATGTGATTTGTCCACGTTGTGTTTTGGGGCATTTCCTGTCGCGGGCACCAGGCCTACCCACACAAGTGAGGTATAATTTTTATCGGAAGACTTGGAAAAAGCTCAGTAGGAGGAAATGTGTGGCTCCTCTCAGATTCTAGAACTGTCTGTCACCGAAATGTGAGGAAAAAGTGTTTTTTGTTTGCCAAATTTTGAGGTTTGCAAAGGATTTTGGGTAACACAACTTGGTGAGAGCCCCTCAAGTCTCAGCATATTGGATTCCCCTAGGTGTCTAGTTCTAAAAAATGCACAAGTTTGGTAGGTTTCACTAGGTGCCGGCTGAGCTAGAGGCCAAAATCCACAGCTAAGCACTTTGCAAAAAAAAAGCTCTGATTTCTTTGGGAAAATCTGATGTGTCCATGTTGTGTTTTGGGACATTTCCTGTTGCAGGTACTAGGCCTACACACACAAGTGAGGTACCATTTTTATTGGGGGACTTGGGAGAACGCTGGGTAGGAGGAAATTTGTAGCTCTTCTCAGATTCCAGAATATTCTGTCACCAAAATGTGAGAAAAAAGTATTTTGGCAAATTTTGAGGTTTGCAAAGGATTCCGGGTAACAGAACTTTGTGAGACCCCCACAGGTCACCCCATCTTGGATTCCTCTAGGTGTCTAGTTTTAAAAAATGCATAGGTTTTGTAGCTTTTCCTAAGTGTCGGCTGAGCTAGAGGCCAAAATCCATAGCTGGGCATATTGCAAAAAACAGCTCTGATTTCTTTGAGAAAATGTGATGTGTCCACGTTGTGTTTAGGGGCATATCCTGTTGCGGGCACTAGGCCTACCCACATAACTGAGGTACCATTTTTATC
The DNA here is from genome assembly GCF_031143425.1 of Pleurodeles waltl. Taxonomy (NCBI): domain Eukaryota; kingdom Metazoa; phylum Chordata; class Amphibia; order Caudata; family Salamandridae; genus Pleurodeles; species Pleurodeles waltl. The sequence goes on from NC_090439.1 coordinate 689,252,921, forward strand.
GGGACACTTGGGCGAACACTGGGTAGGAAGAAATGTGTGGCTCCTCTCAGATTCCAAAACTGTCTGTCACCGATATGTGAGGAAAAAGTGCTTTTTGCCAAATTTAGAGGTTTACAAAGGATTCTGGGTAACAGAATTTGGGGAGAGCCCCACAAGTCACCCCATATTGGATTCCCCTAGGTGTCTAGTTTTCAAAAATACACAGGTTTGGTATGTTTCCCTAGGACCCGGCTGACCTAGAGGCCAAAATCCACAGCTAGGCACTTTGCAAAAAACAGCTCTGATTTCTTTGGGATAATGTGATGTGTCCACGTTGTGTTTTGGGGCATTTCCTGTCACGGTCACTAGGCCTACCCACACAAGTGAGGTACCATTTTTATCGGGAGACTTGGGGAAAAGCTGGGTAGGAGGAAATTTGTGGCTCCTCTCAGATTCTAGAACTTTCTGTCATCGAAATGTGAGGAAAAAGTGTTTTCTTTTCCAAATGTTGAGATTTGCAAAGGATTCTGGGTAACAGAACTTGGTGAGAGCCCCACAAGTCTCCCCATATTGGATTCCCCTAGGTGTCTAGTTCTAAGAAATGCACAGGTTTGGTAGGTATCCCTAGGTGCCGGCTGAGATAGAGGCCAAAATCCACAGCTAAGCACTTTGCAAAAAAAAAAACTGATTTCTTTGGGAAAATGTGATGTGTCCACGTTGTGTTTTGGGGCATTTCCTGTCACGGGTACTATGCCTACACACAGAAGTGAGGTACCATTTTTATTGGGAGACTTGGGAGAATGCTGTGTAGGAGGAAATTTGTAGCTCTTCTCAGATTCCAGAACTGTCTGTCAACGAAATGTGAGGAAAAAGTGTTCTTTTGCCAAATTTTGAGTTTTGCAAAGGATTCTGGTTAACACAACTTAGTGAGAGCCCCACAAGTCACCCCATCTTTGATTCCCCTTGGTGTCTAGTTTTTAAAAATGCACAGGTTTGGTAGGTTTCCCTAAGTGCCGGCTGAGCAAGAGGCCAAAATCCACAGCTAGGCACTTTGCAAAAAACAGCTCTGTTTATTTTGGGATAATGTGATTTGTCCACGTTGTGTTTTGGGGCATTTCCTGTCGCGGGCACCAGGCCTACCCACACAAGTGAGGTATAATTTTTATCGGAAGACTTGGAAAAAGCTCAGTAGGAGGAAATGTGTGGCTCCTCTCAGATTCTAGAACTGTCTGTCACCGAAATGTGAGGAAAAAGTGTTTTTTGTTTGCCAAATTTTGAGGTTTGCAAAGGATTTTGGGTAACACAACTTGGTGAGAGCCCCTCAAGTCTCAGTATATTGGATTCCCCTAGGTGTCTAGTTCTAAAAAATGCACAAGTTTGGTAGGTTTCACTAGGTGCCGGCTGAGCTAGAGGCCAAAATCCACAGCTAAGCACTTTGCAAAAAAAAAGCTCTGATTTCTTTGGGAAAATCTGATGTGTCCACGTTGTGTTTTGGGACATTTCCTGTTGCAGGTACTAGGCCTACACACACAAGTGAGGTACCATTTTTATTGGGGGACTTGGGAGAACGCTGGGTAGGAGGAAATTTGTAGCTCTTCTCAGATTCCAGAATATTCTGTCACCAAAATGTGAGAAAAAAGTATTTTGGCAAATTTTGAGGTTTGCAAAGGATTCCGGGTAACAGAACTTTGTGAGACCCCCACAGGTCACCCCATCTTGGATTCCTCTAGGTGTCTAGTTTTAAAAAATGCATAGGTTTTGTAGCTTTTCCTAAGTGTCGGCTGAGCTAGAGGCCAAAATCCATAGCTGGGCATATTGCTAAAAACAGCTCTGATTTCTTTGAGAAAATGTGATGTGTCCACGTTGTGTTTAGGGGCATATCCTGTTGCGGGCACTAGGCCTACCCACATAACTGAGGTACCATTTTTATCGGGACACTCGGGGGAACACTGGGTATGAAGAAATGTGTGGCTCCTCTCAGATTCCAAAACTGTCTGTCACCGATATGTGAGGAAAAAGTGCTTTTTGTCAAATTTTGAGGTTTGCAAAGGATTCTGGGTAACATAATTTGGTGAGAGCCCCACAAGTCACCCCATATTGGATTCCCCTAGGTGTCTAGTTTTCAAAAATACACAGGTTTGGTATGTTTCCCTAGGTCCCGGCTGACCTAGAGGCCAAAATCCACAGCTAGGCACTTTGCAAAAAACAGCTCTGATTTCTTTGGGATAATGTGATGTGTCCACGTTGTGTTTTGGGGCATTTCCTGTCACGGTCACTAGGCCTACCCACACAAGTGAGGTACCATTTTTATCGGGAGACTTGGGGAAAAGCTGGGTAGGAGGACATTTGTGGCTCCTCTCAGATTCTAGAACTTTCTGTCATTGAAATGTGAGGAAAAAGTGTTTCTTTTCCAAATGTGGAGATTTGCAAAGGATTCTGGGTAACAGAACTTGGTGAGAGCCCCACAAGTCTCCCCATATTGGATTCCCCTAGGTGTCTAGTTCTAAAAAATGCACAGGTTTGGTAGGTATCCCTAGGTGCCGGCTGAGATAGAGGCCAAAATCCACAGCTAAGCACTTTGCAAAAAAACAACTGATTTCTTTGGGATAATGTGATGTGTCCACGTTGTGTTTTGGGGCATTTCCTGTCACGGTCACTATGCCTACCCACACAAGTGAGGTACCATTTTTTTCGGGAGACTTGGTGAAAAGCTGGGTAGGAGGAGATTTGTGGCTCCTCTCAGATTCTAGACTTGTCTGTCACCGAAATGTGAGGAAAAAGTGTTTTTGTTGCCAAATTTTGAAGTTTGCAAAGGATTCTGGGTAACACAACTTGGTGAGAGCCCCACAAGTCTCAGCATATTGGATTCCCCTAGGTGTCTAGTTCTAAAAAATGCACAAGTTTGGTAGGTTTCCCTAGGTGCTGGCTGAGCTAGAGGCCAAAATCCACAGCTAAGCACTTTGCAAAAAAAAAGCTCTGATTTATTTGGGAAAATCTGATGTGTCCACGTTGTGTTTTGGGACATTTCCTGTTGCAGGTACTAGGCCAACACACACAAGTGAGGTACCATTTTTATTGGGGGACTTGGGACAACGCTGGGTAGGAGGAAATTTGTAGCTCTTCTCAGATTCCAGAATATTCTGTCACCAAAATGTGAGAAAAAAGTATTTTAGCAAATTTTGAGGTTTGCAAAGAATTCCGGGTAACAGAACTTTGTGAGACCCCCACAGGTCACCCCATCTTGAATTCCTCTAGGTGTCTAGTTTTAAAAAATGCATAGGTTTTGTAGCTTTTTCTAAGTGTCGGCTGAGCTAGAGGCCAAACTCCACAGCTAGGCACTTTGCAAAAAACAGCTCTGATTTCTTTGGGATAATGTGATGTGTCCACGTTGTGTTTTGGGGCATTTCCTGTCACGGTCACTAGGCCTACCCACACAAGTGAGGTACCATTTTTATCGGGAGACTTGGGGAAAAGCTGGGTAGGAGGAAATTTGTGGCTCCTCTCAGATTCTAGAACTTTCTGTCATCGAAATGTGAGGAAAAAGTGTTTTCTTTTCCAAATGTTGAGATTTGCAAAGCATTCTGGGTAACAGAACTTGGTGAGAGCCCCACAAGTCTCCCCATATTGGATTCCCCTAGGTGTCTAGTTCTAAAAAATGCACAGGTTTGGTAGGTATCCCTATGTGCCGGCTGAGATAGAGGCCAAAATCCACAGCTAAGCACTTTGCAAAAAACAACTGATTTCTTTGGGAAAATGTGATGTGTCCACGTTGTGTTTTGGGGCATTTCCTGTCACGGGTACTATGCCTACACACACAAGTGAGGTACCATTTTTATTGGGAGACTTGGGAGAATGCTGCGTAGGAGGAAATTTGTAGCTCTTCTCAGATTCCAGAACTGTCTGTCACCGAAATGTGAGGAAAAAGTGTTCTTTTGCCAAATTTTGAGTTTTGCAAAGGATTCTGGTTAACACAACTTAGTGAGAGCCCCACAAGTCACCCCATCTTTGATTCCCCTTGGTGTCTAGTTTTTAAAAATGCACAGGTTTGGTAGGTTTCCCTAAGTGCCGGCTGACCAAGAGGCCAAAATCCACAGCTAGGCACTTTGCAAAAAACAGCTCTGTTTATTTTGGGATAATGTGATTTGTCCACGTTTTGTTTTGGGGCATTTCCTGTTGCAGGCACTAGGCCTATCCACATAACTGAGGTACCATTTTTATCGGGACACTTGGGGGAACACTGGGTAGGAAGAAATGTGTGGCTCCTCTCAGATTCCAAAACTGTCTGTCACCGATATGTGAGTAAAAAGTGCTTTTTGCCACATTTTGAGGTTTGCAAAGGATTACGGGTAACAGAATATGGTGAGACCCCAACAGGTCACCCCATCTTGGATTCCTCTAGGTGTCTAGCTTTAAAAAATGCATAGGTTTTGTATCTTTTCCTAAGTGTCGGCTGAGCTAGAGGCCAAAATCCACAGCTGGGCCCTTTGCAAAAAACAGCTCTGTTTATTTTGGGATAATGTGATTTGTCCACGTTTTGTTTTGGGGCATTTCCTGTCTCGGGCACCAGGCCTACCCACACAAGTGAGGTATAATTTTTATCGGAAGACTTGGAAAAAGCTCAGTAGGAGGAAATGTGTGGCTCCTCTCAGATTCTAGAGCTGTCTGTCACCGAAATGTGAGATAAAAGTGTTTTGTTTGCCAAACTTTGAGGTTTGCAAAGGATTCTGGGTAACAGAAATTGGTGAGAGCCCCACAAGACTCCCCAGTTAGATACCCCTAGGTGTCTAGTTCTAAAAAATGCACAGGTTTGGTAGGTTTCCCTAGGTGCCAACTGAGCTAGAGGCCAAAATCCACAGTTAAGCACTTTGCAAAAAAAAAGCTCTGATTTCTTTGGGAAAATGTGATGTGTCCACGTGTTTTGGGGCAATTCCTTTCGCGGGTACTAGGCCTACACACGCAAGTGAGGTACCATTTTTATTGGGAGACTTGGGGGAATGCTTGGAAGGAGGAAATTTGTGGCTATTCTCAGATTCCACTTCTTTCTGTCACCAAAATGTGAGGAAAAGTGATTTCTTTGCCAAATGTTGAGGTTTGCAAAGGATTCTGGGTAACAGAACTTGGTGAGACCCCCACAAGTCACCCCATCTTGGATTCCTCTAGGTGTCTAGTTTTAAAAAATGCATAGGTTTTGTAGCTTTCCCTAAGTGTCGGCTGAGCTAGAGGCCAAAATCCACAGCTGGGCACTTTGCAAAAAACAGCTCTGATTTCTTTGGGAAAATGTGATGCGTCCAATTTGTGTTTAGGGGCATTTCCTGTTGCAGGCACTAGGCCTACCCACACAACTGAGGTACATTTTTATCGGGACACTTGGGGGAAAGCTGGGTAGGAAGAAATGTGTGGCTCCTCTCAGATTCTAGAACTTTCTGTCATCGAAATGTGAGGAAAAAGTGTTTTGTTTGCCAAATTTTGAGGTTTGCAAATGATTCTGGGTAACAGAACTTGGTGAGAGCCCCACAAGTCTCCCCACATTAGATACCCCTAGGTGTCTAGTTCTAAAAAAATGCACAGGTTTGGTAGGTTTCCCTAGGTGCCGGCTGAGGTAGAGGCCAAAAACCATGGCTAAGCACTTTGCAAAAAAAAGAGCTCTGATTTCTTTTGGAAAATGTGATGTTTCCACGTTGTGTTTTGTGGCATTTCCTTTCGTAGGAACTAGGGCTACACACACAAGTGAGGTACCATTTTTATTGGGAGACTTGGGGGAGTGCTGGGTAGGAGGAAATTTGTGACTATTCTCAGATTCCAGAACTTTCTGTCACCAAAATGTGAGAAAAAAGTGTTATTTTGCCAAATTTTGAGGTTTGCAAAGGATTACGGGTAATAGAACTTAGTGAGACCCCCACAGGTCACCCCATTTTGAATTCCTCTACGTGTCTAGTTTTGAAAAATGCACAGGTTTTGTAGCTTTCCCTAAGTGTCGGTTGAGCTAGAGGCCAAAAATCCACAGCTGGGCATTTTGCAAAAAACAGCTCTGATTTCTTTGGAAAAATGTGATGTGTACACGTTGTGTTTAGGGGCACTTCCTGTCGCAGGCACTAGGCCTACCCACACAACTGAGGTACCATTTTTATCGGGACACTTGGGGGAAAGGTGCTCTGTGGCTCCTCTCAGATTCCAGAACTGTCTGTCGCCGAAATGTGAGGAAAAAGTGTTCTTTTGCCAAATTTTGAGGTTTGCAAAGGATTATGGTTAACTCAACTTAGTGAGAGTCCCACAAGTCTCCCCATCCTGGATTCCCCTTGGTGTCTAGGTTTTAAAAATATACAGGTTTGGTAGGTTTCCCTAAGTGCCGGCTGAGCAAGAGGCCAAAATCCACAGCTAGGCACTTTGCAAAAAACAGCTCTGTTTATTTTGGGATAATGTGAGTTGTCCACGTTGTGTTTTGGGGCATTTCCTGTCGCGGGCACCAGGCTTACCCACACAAGTGAAGTATCATTTTTATCGGAAGACTTGAGGAAATGCTCGGTAGGAGGAAATGTGTGGCTCCTCTCAGATTCTAGAACTGTCTGTCACCGAAATGTGAGGGAAAAGTGTTTTTTTTGCCACATTTTGAGGTTTGCAAAGGATTCTGGGTAACAGAACTTGCTCAGAGCCCCACAGGTCTCCCCATATTGGATTCCCCTTGGTGTCTACTTCTAAAAAATGCACAGGTTTGGTTGGTTTCCCTAGGTGCCGGCCGAGCTAAAGGCCAAAATCCACAGCTAAGCACTTTGCAAAAAAAAAGCTCTGATTTCTTTGGGAAAATGTGATGTGCCCACGCTGTGTTTTGGGGCATTTCCTGTCGCGGTACTAGGCCTACACACACAAGTGAGGTACCATATTTATTGGGAAACTTGTGAGAACGCTGGGTAGGAGGAAATTTGTAGCTCTTTTCAGATTCCAGAATTATCTGTCACCAAAATGTGAGAAAAAACTTTTTTGCCAAATTTTGAGGTTTGCAAAGGATTCCGGGTAACAGAACTTGGTGAGACTCCCACAGGTCACCCCATCTTGGATTCCTCTAGGTGTCTAGTTTTAAAAAATGCATAGGTTTTTTAGCTTTCCCTAAGTGTCGGCTGAGCTAGAGGCCAAAATCCACAGCTGGACACTTTGCAAAAAACAGCTCTGAATTCTTTGGGAAAATGTGATGTGACCACGTTGTGTTTAAGGGCATTTCCTGACGCGGGCACTAGGCCTACCCACACAACTAAGGTACAATTTTTATCGGACACTTGGGGGAAAGCTGGGTAGGAAGAAATGTGTGGCTCTTCTCAGATTCTAGAACAGTCCGTCACCGAAATGTGAGGAAAAAGTGTTTTGTTTGCCAAATTTTGAGGTTTGCAAAGTATTCTGGGTAACAGAACTTGGTGAGCGCCCCACAAGTCTCCCCATAATGGATTCCCCTAGGTGTCTAGTTGTAAAAAATGCACAGGTTTGGTAGGTTTCCCTAGGTGCCGGCTGAGCTAGAGGCCAAAATCCACAGCTAAGCACTTTGCAAAAAAAAAGCTCTGATTTCTTTGGGAAAATGTGATGTGTCAACGTTGTGTTTTGGGACATTTCCTGTCGCGGGTACTAGGCCTAAACACACAAGTGAGGTACCATTTTTATTGGGAGACTTGGGAGAACGCTGGGTAGGAGGAAATTTCTAGCTCTTCTCAGATTCCAGAACTTTCTGTCACCAAAATATGAGGAATTTTTGTTTTGCCAACTTTTGAGGTTTGCAAAGGATTCTAGGTAACAGAACTTGGTGATAACCCCACAAGTCACCCCATCTTAGATTCCTCTAGGTATGTAGTTTAAAAAAATGCATACGTTTTGTAACTTTCCTTAAGTGTCAGCTGAGCTGGAGGCCACAATCCACAGCTGGGCACTTTGCAAAAAACAGCTCTGATTTCTTTGGGAAAATGTGATGTGTCCACGTTGTGTTTAGGGGCATTTCCTGTTGCGGGCACTAGGCCTACCAACAAAACTGAGGTACCATTTTTATCAGGACACTTGGGGGAAAGCTTGGTAAGAAGAAATGTGTGGCTCCTCTCAGATTCCAGAACTTTCTGTCATCGAAATGTGATGAAAAAGTGTTTTCTTTTCCAAATGTTGAGGTTTGCAAAGGATTCTAGGTAACAGAACTTGGTGAGACCCCCACAAGTCACCCCATCCTGGATTCCTCTAGGTGTCTAGTTTTAAAAAATGCATAGGTTTTGTAGGTTTCCCTAAGTGTCGGCTGAACTAGAGGCCAAAATCCACAGCTGGGCAATCTGCAAAAAACAGCTCTGATTTCTTTGGGAAAATGTGATGTGTCCACGTTGTGTTTAGGGGCATTTTGTGTCGCAGGCATTAGGCCTACCCACACAACTGAGGTAACATTTTTATCGGGACACTTGGGGGAAAGCTGGGTAAGAAGAAATGTGTGGCTCCTCTCAGATTTCAGAACCTTCTGTCATCGAAATGTGATGAAAAAGTGTTTTCTTTGCCAAATGTTGAGCTTTGTAAAGGATTCTAGGTAACAGAACTTGGTGAGACCCCCACAAGTCACCCCATCTTGGATTCCTCTAGGTGTCTAGTTTTAAAAAATGCATACGTTTTGTAGCTTTCTCTTTTTGTCGGCTGAGCTAGAGGCCAAAATCCACAGCTGGGCACTTTGCAAAAAACAGCTCTGATTTCTTTGGGAAAATGTGATGCGTCCAATTTGTGTTTAGGGGCATTTCCTGTTGCAGGCACTAGGCCTACCCACACTACTGAGGTACATTTTTATCTGGACACTTGTGGGAAAGCTGGGTAGGAAGAAATGTGTGGCTCCTCTCAGATTCTAGAACTTTCTGTCATCGAAATGTGAGGAAAAAGTGTTTTGTTTGCCAAATTTTGAGGTTTGCAAATGATTCTGGGTAACAGAACTTGGTGAGAGCCCCACAAGTCTCCCCACATTAGATACCCCTATGTGTCTAGTTCTAAAAAATGCACAGGTTTGGTAGGTTTCCCTAGGTGCCGGCTGAGATAGAGGCCAAAAACCATAGCTAAGCACATTGCAAAAAAAAGAGCTCTGATTTCTTTTGGAAAATGTGATGTGTCCACGTTGTGTTTTGGGGCATTTTCTTTCGTAGGAACTAGGGCTACACACACAAGTGAGGTACCATTTTTATTGGGAGACTTGGGGGAGTGCTGGGTAGGAGGAAATTTGTGACGATTCTCATATTCCAGAAATTTCTGTCACCAAAATGTGAGGAAAAAGTGTTCTTTTGCCAAATTTTGAGGTTTGCAAAGGATTCCGGTTAATAGAACTTAGTGAGACCCCCACAGGTCACCCCATCTTGGATTCCTCTACGTGTCTAGTTTTGAAAAATGCATAGGTTTTTTAGCTTTCCCTAAGTGTCGGCTGAGCTAGAGGCCAAAATCCACAGCTGGGCAATTTGCAAAAAACAGCTCTGATTTCTTTGGGAAAATGTTATGTGACCACGTTGTGTTTAAGGGCATTTCCTGTCGCGGGCACTAGGCCTACCCACACAACTGAGGTACAATTTTTATCGGACACTTGGGGAAAGATGGGTAGGAAGAAATGTGTGGCTCCTCTCAGATTCTAGAACAGTCCATCACCGAAATGTGAGGAAAAAGTGTTTTGTTTGCCAAATTTTGAGGTTTGCAAAGTATTCTGGGTAACAGAACTTGGTGAGCGCCCCACAAGTCTCCCCATAATGGATTCCCCTAGGTGTCTAGTTCTAAAAAATGCACAGGTTTGGTAGGTTTCCCTAGGTGCCGGCTGAGCTAGAGGCCAAAATCCACAGCTAAGCACTTTGCAAAAAAAAAAGCTCTGATTTCTTTGGGAAAATGTGATTTGTCAACGTTGTGTTTTGGGACATTTCCTGTCGCGGGTACTAGGCCTAAACACACAAGTGAGGTACCATTTTTATTGGGAGACTTGGGAGAACGCTGGGTAGGAGGAAATTTGTAGCTCTTCTCAGATTCCAGAACTTTCTGTCACCAAAATGTGAGGAAAAAGTTTTTTGCCAACTTTTGAGGTTTGCAAAGGATTCCGGGTAACAGAACTTGGTGAGACCCCCACAAGTCACCCCATCTTAGATTGCTCTAGGTGTCTAGTTTAGAAAAATGCATAGGTTTTGTAACTTTCCTTAAGTGTCGGCTGAGCTGGAGGCCAAAATCCACAGCTGGGCACTTTGCAAAAAACAGCTCTGATTTCTTTGGGAAAATGTGATGTGTCCACGTTGTGTTTAGGGGCATTTTCTGTCGCGGGCACTAGGCCTACCCACACAAATGAGGTACCATTTTTATTAGGACACTTGGGGGAAAGCTTGGTAGGAAGAAATGTGTGGCTCCTCTCAGATTCTAGAACTTTCTGTCATCGAAATGTGAGGAAAAAGTGTTTTCTTTGCCAAATGTTGAGGTTTGCAAAGGATTCCGGGTAACCGAACTTGCTGAGACCCCCACAAGTCACCCCATTTTGGATTCCTCTAGGTGTCTAGTTTTAAAAAATGCATAGGTTTTGTAGCTTTCCCTAAGAGTCGGCTAAGCTAGAGGCCAAAATCCACAGCTGGGCACTTTCCAAAAAACAGCTCTGATTTCTTTGGGAAAATGTGATGTGTCCACGTTGTGTTTAGGGGCATTTTCTGTTGCGGGCACTAGCCCTACCAACACAACTGAGGTACCATTTTAATCGGGACACTTGGGGGGAAGCTGCGTAGGAAGAAATGTGCGGCTCCTCTCAGATTCCAGAACTTACTGTCACCAAAATGTGAGGAAAAGTGTTCTTTTGCCAAATTTTGAGGTTTGCAAAGGATTCCGGGTAACAGAACTTGGTGAGACCCCCACAAGTCACCCCATCTTGGGTTCCTCTAGGTATCTAGTTTTAAAAAATGCATAGGTTTGGTAGCTTTCCCTAAGTGTCGGCTGAGCTAGAGGCCACAATCCACAGCTGGGCACTTTGCAAAAAACAGCTCTGATTTCTTTGGGAAAATGTGATGTGTCCACGTTGTGTTTAGGGGTATTTCCTTTCGCGGGCATTAGGCCTACCCACACAACTGAGGTAACATTTTTATCGGGACACTTGGGGGAAAGCTGGGTAAGAAGAAATTTGTGGCTCCTCTCAGATTCCAGAACTTTCTGTCATCGAAATGTGATGAAAAGGTGTTTTCTTTGCCAAATGTTGAGGTTTGCAAAGGATTCTAGGTAAGTGAACTTGGTGAGACCCCAACAAGTCACCCCATCCTGGATTCCTCTAGGTGTCTAGTTTTAAAAAATGCATAGGTTTGGTAGCTTTCCCTAAGTGTCGGCTGAGCTAGAGGCCACAATCCAAAGCTGGGCACTTTGTATAAAACAGCTCTAATTTCTTTGGGAAAATGTGATGTGTCCACGTTGTGTTTAGGGGCATTTTCTGTCGCGGGCACTAGGCCTACCCACACAACTGACGTACCATTTTTATTAGGACACTTGGGAGAAAGCTGGGTAGGAAGAAATGTGTGGCTCCTCTCAGATTCTAGAACTTTCTGTCATCGAAATGTGAGGAAAAAGTGTTTTCTTTGCCAAATGTTGAGGTTTGCAAAGGATTCCGGGGAACAGAACTTGGTGAGACCCCCACAAGTCACCCCATCTTGGATTCCTCTAGGTGTCTAGTTTTAAAAAATGCATAGGTTTTGTAGCTTTCCCTAAGAGTCGGCTAAGCTAGAGGCCAAAATCCACAGCTGGGCACTTTGCAAAAAACAGCTCTGATTTCTTTGGGAAAATGTGATGTGTCCACGTTGTGTTTAGGGGCATTTCCTGTTGCGGGCACTAGCCCTACCCACACAACTGAGGTACCATTTTAATCGGGACATTTGGGGGAAAGCTGGGTAGGAAGAAATATGCGGCTCCTCTCAGATTCCAGAACTTACTGTCACCAAAATGTGAGGAAAAGTGTTCTTTTGCCAAATTTTGAGGTTTGCAAAGGATTCCGGGTACCAGAACTTGGTGAGACCCCCACAAGTCACCCCATCTTGGGTTCCTCTAGGTGTCTAGTTTTAAAAAATGCATAGGTTTTGTAGCTTTCCCTAAGTGTCGGCTGAGCTAGAGGCCACAATCCACAGCTGGGCACTTTGCAAAAAACAGCTCTGATTTCTTTGGGAAAATGTGATGTGTCCACATTGTGTTTAGGGGCATTTCCTGTTGCGGGCACTAGCCCTACCCACACAACTGAGGTACCATTTTAATCGGGACACTTGGGGGAAAGCTGGGTAGGAAGAAATATGCGGCTCCTCTCAGATTCCAGAACTTACTGTCACCAAAATGTGAGGAAAAGTGTTCTTTTGCCAAATTTTGAGGTTTGCAAAGGATTCCGGGTACCAGAACTTGGTGAGACCCCCACAAGTCACCCCATCTTGGGTTCCTCTAGGTGTCTAGTTTTAAAAAATGCATAGGTTTTGTAGCTTTCCCTAAGTGTCGGCTGAGCTAGAGGCCACAATCCACAGCTGGGCACTTTGCAAAAAACAGCTCTGATTTCTTTGGGAAAATGTGATGTGTCCACGTTGTGTTTAGGGGCATTTCCTGTTGCGGGCACTAGGCCTACCAACAAAACTGAGGTACCATTTTTATCAGGACATTTGGGGGAAAGCTTGGTAAGAAGAAATGTGTGGCTCCTCTCAGATTCCAGAACTTTCTGTCATTGAAATGTGATGAAAAAGTGTTTTCTTTTCCAAATGTTGAGGTTTGCAAAGGATTCTAGGTAACATAACTTGGTGAGACCCCCACAAGTCACCCCATCCTGGATTCCTCTAGGTGTCTAGTTTTAAAAAATGCATAGGTTTTGTAGCTTTCCCTAAGTGTCGGCTGAGCTAGAGGCCACAATCCACAGCTGGGCACTTTGCAAAAAACAGCTCTGATTTCTTTGGGAAAATGTGATGTGTCCACGTTGTGTTTAGGGGCATTTCCTGTTGCGGGCACTAGGCCTACCAACAAAACTGAGGTACCATTTTTATCAGGACACTTGGGGGAAAGCTTGGTAAGAAGAAATGTGTGGCTCCTCTCAGATTCCAGAACTTTCTGTCATCGAAATGTGATGAAAAAGTGTTTTCTTTTCCAAATGTTGAGGTTTGCAAAGGATTCTAGGTAACAGAACTTGGTGAGACCCCCACAAGTCACCCCATCCTGGATTCCTCTAGGTGTCTAGTTTTAAAAAATGCATAGGTTTTGTAGGTTTCCCTAAGTGTCGGCTGAACTAGAGGCCAAAATCCACAGCTGGGCAATCTGCAAAAAACAGCTCTGATTTCTTTGGGAAAATGTGATGTGTCTACATTGTGTTTAGGGGCATTTTGTGTTGCAGGCATTAGGCCTACCCACACAACTGAGGTAAAATTTTTATCGGGACACTTGGGGGAAAGCTGGGTAAGAAGAAATGTGTGGCTCCTCTCAGATTTCAGAACCTTCTGTCATCGAAATGTGATGAAAAAGTGTTTTCTTTGCCAAATGTTGAGCTTTGTAAAGGATTCTAGGTAACAGAACTTGGTGAGACCCCCACAAGTCACCCCATCTTGGATTCCTCTAGGTGTCTAGTTTTTAAAAATGCATACGTTTTGTAGCTTTCTCTAAGTGTCGGCTGAGCTAGAGGCCAAAATCCACAGCTGGGCACTTTGCAAAAAACAGCTCTGATTTCTTTGGGAAAATGTGATGCGTCCACGTTGTGTTTAGGGGTATTTCCTTTCGCGGGCATTAGGGCTACCCACACAACTGAGGTAACATTTTTATCGGGACACTTGGGGGAAAGCTGGGTAAGAAGAAATTTGTGGCTCCTCTCAGATTCCAGAACTTTCTGTCATCGAAATGTGATGAAAAGGTGTTTTCTTTGCCAAATGTTGAGGTTTGCAAAGGATTCTAGGTAAGAGAACTTGGTGAGACCCCAACAAGTCACCCCATCCTGGATTCCTCTAGGTGTCTAGTTTTAAAAAATGCATAGGTTTGGTAGCTTTCCCTAAGTGTCGGCTGAGCTAGAGGCCACAATCCACAGCTGGGCACTTTGTATAAAACAGCTCTGATTTCTTTGGGAAAATGTGATGTGTCCACGTTGTGTTTAGGGGCATTTTCTGTCGCGGGCACTAGGCCTACCCACACAACTGACGTACCATTTTTATTAGGACACTTGGGAGAAAGCTGGGTAGGAAGAAATGTGTGGCTCCTCTCAGATTCTAGAACTTTCTGTCATCGAAATGTGAGGAAAAAGTGTTTTCTTTGCCAAATGTTGAGGTTTGCAAAGGATTCCGGGGAACAGAACTTGGTGACACCCCCACAAGTCACCCCATCTTGGATTCCTCTAGGTGTCTAGTTTTAAAAAATGCATAGGTTTTGTAGCTTTCCCTAAGTGTCGGCTGAGCTAGAGGCCACAATCCACAGCTGGGCACTTTGCAAAAAACAGCTCTGATTTCTTTGGGAAAATGTGATGTGTCCACGTTGTGTTTAGGGGCATTTCCTGTTGCGGGCACTAGCCCTACCCACACAACTGAGGTACCATTTTAATCGGGGGACACTTGGGGGAAAGCTGGGTAGGAAGAAATATGCGGCTCCTCTCAGATTCCAGAACTTACTGTCACCAAAATGTGAGGAAAAGTGTTCTTTTGCCAAATTTTGAGGTTTGCAAAGGATTCCGGGTACCAGAACTTGGTGAGACCCCCACAAGTCACCCCATCTTGGGTTCCTCTAGGTGTCTAGTTTTAAAAAATGCATAGGTTTTGTAGCTTTCCCTAAGTGTCGGCTGAGCTAGAGGCCACAATCCACAGCTGGGCACTTTGCAAAAAACAGCTCTGATTTCTTTGGGAAAATGTGATGTGTCCACGTTGTGTTTAGGGGCATTTCCTGTTGCGGGCACTAGGCCTACCAACAAAACTGAGGTACCATTTTTATCAGGACATTTGGGGGAAAGCTTGGTAAGAAGAAATGTGTGGCTCCTCTCAGATTCCAGAACTTTCTGTCATTGAAATGTGATGAACAAGTGTTTTCTTTTCCAAATGTTGAGGTTTGCAAAGGATTCTAGGTAACATAACTTGGTGAGACCCCCACAAGTCACCCCATCCTGGATTCCTCTAGGTGTCTAGTTTTAAAAAATGCATAGGTTTTGTAGCTTTCCCTAAGTGTCGGCTGAGCTAGAGGCCACAATCCACAGCTGGGCAATTTGCAAAAAACAGCTCTGATTTCTTTGGGAAAATGTGATGTGTCCACGTTGTGTTTAGGGGCATTTCCTGTTGCGGGCACTAGGCCTACCAACAAAACTGAGGTACCATTTTTATCAGGACACTTGGGGGAAAGCTTGGTAAGAAGAAATGTGTGGCTCCTCTCAGATTCCAGAACTTTCTGTCATCGAAATGTGATGAAAAAGTGTTTTCTTTTCCAAATGTTGAGGTTTGCAAAGGATTCTAGGTAACAGAACTTAGTGAGACACCCACAAGTCACCCCATCCTGGATTCCTCTAGGTGTCTAGTTTTAAAAAATGCATAGGTTTTGTAGGTTTCCCTAAGTGTCGGCTGAACTAGAGGCCAAAATCCACAGCTGGGCAATCTGCAAAAAACAGCTCTGATTTCTTTGGGAAAATGTGATGTGTCCACGTTGTGTTTAGGGGCATTTTGTGTCGCAGGCATTAGGCCTACCCACACAACTGAGGTAACATTTTTATCGGGACACTTGGGGGAAAGCTGGGTAAGAAGAAATGTGTGGCTCCTCTCAGATTTCAGAACCTTCTGTCATCGAAATGTGATGAAAAAGTGTTTTCTTTGCCAAATGTTGAGCTTTGTAAAGGATTCTAGGTAACAGAACTTGGTGAGACCCCCACAAGTCACCCCATCTTGGATTCCTCTAGGTGTCTAGTTTTAAAAAATGCATACGTTTTGTAGCTTTCTCTAGGTGTCGGCTGAGCTAGAGGCCAAAATCCACAGCTGGGCACTTTGCAAAAAACAGCTCTGATTTCTTTGGGAAAATGTGATGCGTCCAATTTGTGTTTAGGGGCATTTCCTGTTGCAGGCACTAGGCCTACCCACACTACTGAGGTAGATTTTTATCGGGACACTTGTGGGAAAGCTGGGTAGGAAGAAATGTGTGGCTCCTCTCAGATTCTAGAACTTTCTGTCATCGAAATGTGAGGAAAAAGTGTTTTGTTTGCCAAATTTTGAGGTTTGCAAATGATTCTGGGTAACAGAACTTGGTGAGAGCCCCACAAGTCTCCCCACATTAGATACCCCTAGGTGTCTAGTTCTAAAAAATGCACAGGTTTGGTAGGTTTCCCTAGGTGCCGGCTGAGATAGAGGCCAAAAACCATAGCTAAGCACATTGCAAAAAAAAGAGCTCTGATTTCTTTTGGAAAATGTGATGTGTCCACGTTGTGTTTTGGGGCATTTTCTTTCGTAGGAACTAGGGCTACACACACAAGTGAGGTACCATTTTTATTGGGAGACTTGGGGGAGTGCTGGGTAGGAGGAAATTTGTGACGATTCTCATATTCCAGAAATTTCTGTCACCAAAATGTGAGGAAAAAGTGTTCTTTTGCCAAATTTTGAGGTTTGCAAAGGATTCCGTTTAATAGAACTTAGTGAGACCCCCACAGGTCACCCCATCTTGGATTCCTCTACGTGTCTAGTTTTGAAAAATGCATAGGTTTTTTAGCTTTCCCTAAGTGTCGGCTGAGCTAGAGGCCAAAATCCACAGCTGGGCACTTTGCAAAAAACAGCTCTGATTTCTTTGGGAAAATGTTATGTGACCACGTTGTGTTTAAGGGCATTTCCTGTCGCGGGCACTAGGCCTACCCACACAACTGAGGTACAATTTTTATCG
Organism: Pleurodeles waltl; assembly: GCF_031143425.1. Taxonomy (NCBI): domain Eukaryota; kingdom Metazoa; phylum Chordata; class Amphibia; order Caudata; family Salamandridae; genus Pleurodeles; species Pleurodeles waltl. The sequence continues at coordinate 689,269,724 of NC_090439.1, forward strand.
GACACTTGGGGGAAAGATGGGTAGGAAGAAATGTGTGGCTCCTCTCAGATTCTAGAACAGTCCATCACCGAAATGTGAGGAAAAAGTGTTTTGTTTGCCAAATTTTGAGGTTTGCAAAGTATTCTGGGTAACAGAACTTGGTGAGCGCCCCACAAGTCTCCCCATAATGGATTCCCCTAGGTGTCTAGTTCTAAAAAATGCACAGGTTTGGTAGGTTTCCCTAGGTGCCGGCTGAGCTAGAGGCAAAAATCCACAGCTAAGCACTTTGCAAAAAAAAAAGCTCTGATTTCTTTGGGAAAATGTGATTTGTCAACGTTGTGTTTTGGGACATTTCCTGTCGCGGGTACTAGGCCTAAACACACAAGTGAGGTACCATTTTTATTGGGAGACTTGGGAGAACGCTGGGTAGGAGGAAATTTGTAGCTCTTCTCAGATTCCAGAACTTTCTGTCACCAAAATGTGAGGAAAAAGTTTTTTGCCAACTTTTGAGGTTTGCAAAGGATTCCGGGTAACAGAACTTGGTGAGACCCCCACAAGTCACCCCATCTTAGATTGCTCTAGGTGTCTAGTTTAGAAAAATGCATAGGTTTTGTAACTTTCCTTAAGTGTCGGCTGAGCTGGAGGCCAAAATCCACAGCTGGGCACTTTGCAAAAAACAGCTCTGATTTCTTTGGGAAAATGTGATGTGTCCACGTTGTGTTTAGGGGCATTTTCTGTCGCGGGCACTAGGCCTACCCACACAAATGAGGTACCATTTTTATTAGGACACTTGGGGGAAAGCTTTGGTAGGAAGAAATGTGTGGCTCCTCTCAGATTCTAGAACTTTCTGTCATCGAAATGTGAGGAAAAAGTGTTTTCTTTGCCAAATGTTGAGGTTTGCAAAGGATTCCGGGTAACCGAACTTGCTGAGACCCCCACAAGTCACCCCATTTTGGATTCCTCTAGGTGTCTAGTTTTAAAAAATGCATAGGTTTTTTAGCTTTCCCTAAGAGTCGGCTAAGCTAGAGGCCAAAATCCACAGCTGGGCACTTTGCAAAAAACAGCTCTGATTTCTTTGGGAAAATGTGATGTGTCCACGTTGTGTTTAGGGGCATTTTCTGTTGCGGGCACTAGCCCTACCAACACAACTGAGGTACCATTTTAATCGGGACACTTGGGGGAAAGCTGCGTAGGAAGAAATGTGCGGCTCCTCTCAGATTCCAGAACTTACTGTCACCAAAATGTGAGGAAAAGTGTTCTTTTGCCAAATTTTGAAGTTTGCAAAGGATTCCGGGTAACAGAACTTGGTGAGACCCCCACAAGTCACCCCATCTTGGGTTCCTCTAGGTATTTAGTTTTAAAAAATGCATAGGTTTGGTAGCTTTCCCTAAGTGTCGGCTGAGCTAGAGGCCACAATCCACAGCTGGGCACTTTGCAATAAACAGCTCTGATTTCTTTGGGAAAATGTGATGTGTCCACGTTGTGTTTAGGGGTATTTCCTTTCGCGGGCATTAGGCCTACCCACACAACTGAGGTAACATTTTTATCGGGACACTTGGGGGAAAGCTGGGTAAGAAGAAATTTGTGGCTCCTCTCAGATTCCAGAACTTTCTGTCATCGAAATGTGATGAAAAGGTGTTTTCTTTGCCAAATGTTGAGGTTTGCAAAGGATTCTAGGTAAGTGAACTTGGTGAGACCCCAACAAGTCACCCCATCCTGGATTCCTCTAGGTGTCTAGTTTTAAAAAATGCATAGGTTTGGTAGCTTTCCCTAAGTGTCGGCTGAGCTAGAGGCCACAATCCACAGCTGGGCACTTTGTATAAAACAGCTCTGATTTCTTTGGGAAAATGTGATGTGTCCACGTTGTGTTTAGGGGCATTTTCTGTCGCGGGCACTGGGCCTACCCACACAACTGACGTACCATTTTTATTAGGACACTTGGGAGAAAGCTGGGTAGGAAGAAATGTGTGGCTCCTCTCAGATTCTAGAACTTTCTGTCACCAAAATGTGAGGAAAAGTGTTCTTTTGCCAAATTTTGAGGTTTGCAAAGGATTCCGGGTACCAGAACTTGGTGAGACCCCCACAAGTCACCCCATCTTGGGTTCCTCTAGGTGTCTAGTTTTAAAAAATGCATAGGTTTTGTAGCTTTCCCTAAGTGTCGGCTGAGCTAGAGGCCACAATCCACAGCTGGGCACTTTGCAAAAAACAGCTCTGATTTCTTTGGGAAAATGTGATGTGTCCACGTTGTGTTTAGGGGCATTTCCTGTTGCGGGCACTAGGCCTACCAACAAAACTGAGGTACCATTTTTATCAGGACATTTGGGGGAAAGCTTGGTAAGAAGAAATGTGTGGCTCCTCTCAGATTCCAGAACTTTCTGTCATTGAAATGTGATGAACAAGTGTTTTCTTTTCCAAATGTTGAGGTTTGCAAAGGATTCTAGGTAACATAACTTGGTGAGACCCCCACAAGTCACCCCATCCTGGATTCCTCTAGGTGTCTAGTTTTAAAAAATGCATAGGTTTTGTAGCTTTCCCTAAGTGTCGGCTGAGCTAGAGGCCACAATCCACAGCTGGGCAATTTGCAAAAAACAGCTCTGATTTCTTTGGGAAAATGTGATGTGTCCACGTTGTGTTTAGGGGCATTTCCTGTTGCGGGCACTAGGCCTACCAACAAAACTGAGGTACCATTTTTATCAGGACACTTGGGGGAAAGCTTGGTAAGAAGAAATGTGTGGCTCCTCTCAGATTCCAGAACTTTCTGTCATCGAAATGTGATGAAAAAGTGTTTTCTTTTCCAAATGTTGAGGTTTGCAAAGGATTCTAGGTAACAGAACTTGGTGAGACCCCCACAAGTCACCCCATCCTGGATTCCTCTAGGTGTCTAGTTTTAAAAAATGCATAGGTTTTGTAGGTTTCCCTAAGTGTCGGCTGAACTAGAGGCCAAAATCCACAGCTGGGCAATCTGCAAAAAACAGCTCTGATTTCTTTGGGAAAATGTGATGTGTCCACGTTGTGTTTAGGGGCATTTTGTGTCGCAGGCATTAGGCCTACCCACACAACTGAGGTAACATTTTTATCGGGACACTTGGGGGAAAGCTGGGTAAGAAGAAATGTGTGGCTCCTCTCAGATTTCAGAACCTTCTGTCATCGAAATGTGATGAAAAAGTGTTTTCTTTGCCAAATGTTGAGCTTTGTAAAGGATTCTAGGTAACAGAACTTGGTGAGACCCCCACAAGTCACCCCATCTTGGATTCCTCTAGGTGTCTAGTTTTAAAAAATGCATACGTTTTGTAGCTTTCTCTAGGTGTCGGCTGAGCTAGAGGCCAAAATCCACAGCTGGGCACTTTGCAAAAAACAGCTCTGATTTCTTTGGGAAAATGTGATGCGTCCAATTTGTGTTTAGGGGCATTTCCTGTTGCAGGCACTAGGCCTACCCACACTACTGAGGTACATTTTTATCGGGACACTTGTGGGAAAGCTGGGTAGGAAGAAATGTGTGGCTCCTCTCAGATTCTAGAACTTTCTGTCATCGAAATGTGAGGAAAAAGTGTTTTGTTTGCCAAATTTTGAGGTTTGCAAATGATTCTGGGTAACAGAACTTGGTGAGAGCCCCACAAGTCTCCCCACATTAGATACCCCTAGGTGTCTAGTTCTAAAAAATGCACAGGTTTGGTAGGTTTCCCTAGGTGCCGGCTGAGATAGAGGCCAAAAACCATAGCTAAGCACATTGCAAAAAAAAGGCTCTGATTTCTTTTGGAAAATGTGATGTGTCCACGTTGTGTTTTGGGGCATTTTCTTTCGTAGGAACTAGGGCTACACACACAAGTGAGGTACCATTTTTATTGGGAGACTTGGGGGAGTGCTGGGTAGGAGGAAATTTGTGACGATTCTCATATTCCAGAAATTTCTGTCACCAAAATGTGAGGAAAAAGTGTTCTTTTGCCAAATTTTGAGGTTTGCAAAGGATTTCGTTTAATAGAACTTAGTGAGACCCCCACAGGTCACCCCATCTTGGATTCCTCTACGTGTCTAGTTTTGAAAAATGCATAGGTTTTTTAGCTTTCCCTAAGTGTCGGCTGAGCTAGAGGCCAAAATCCACAGCTGGGCACTTTGCAAAAAACAGCTCTGATTTCTTTGGGAAAATGTTATGTGACCACGTTGTGTTTAAGGGCATTTCCTGTCGCGGGCACTAGGCCTACCCACACAACTGAGGTACAATTTTTATCGGACACTCGGGGGAAAGATGGGTAGGAAGAAATGTGTAGCTCCTCTCAGATTCTAGAACAGTCCATCACCGAAATGTGAGGAAAAAGTGTTTTGTTTGCCAAATTTTGAGGTTTGCAAAGTATTCTGGGTAACAGAACTTGGTGAGCGCCCCACAAGTCTCCCCATAATGGATTCCCCTAGGTGTCTAGTTCTAAAAAATGCACAGGTTTGGTAGGTTTCCCTAGGTGCCGGCTGAGCTAGAGGCCAAAATCCACAGCTAAGCACTTTGCAAAAAAAAAAGCTCTGATTTCTTTGGGAAAATGTGATTTGTCAACGTTGTGTTTTGGGACATTTCCTGTCGCGGGTACTAGGCCTAAACACACAAGTGAGGTACCATTTTTATTGGGAGACTTGGGAGAACGCTGGGTAGGAGGAAATTTGTAGCTCTTCTCAGATTCCAGAACTTTCTGTCACCAAAATGTGAGGAAAAAGTTTTTTGCCAACTTTTGAGGTTTGCAAAGGATTCCGGGTAACAGAACTTGGTGAGACCCCCACAAGTCACCCCATCTTAGATTGCTCTAGGTGTCTAGTTTAGAAAAATGCATAGGTTTTGTAACTTTCCTTAAGTGTCGGCTGAGCTGGAGGCCAAAATCCACAGCTGGGCACTTTGCAAAAAACAGCTCTGATTTCTTTGGGAAAATGTGATGTGTCCACGTTGTGTTTAGGGGCATTTTCTGTCGCGGGCACTAGGCCTACCCACACAAATGAGGTACCATTTTTATTAGGACACTTGGGGGAAAGCTTGGTAGGAAGAAATGTGTGGCTCCTCTCAGATTCTAGAACTTTCTGTCATCGAAATGTGAGGAAAAAGTGTTTTCTTTGCCAAATGTTGAGGTTTGCAAAGGATTCCGGGTAACCGAACTTGCTGAGACCCCCACAAGTCACCCCATTTTGGATTCCTCTAGGTGTCTAGTTTTAAAAAATGCAGAGGTTTTTTAGCTTTCCCTAAGAGTCGGCTAAGCTAGAGGCCAAAATCCACAGCTGGGCACTTTGCAAAAAACAGCTCTGATTTCTTTGGGAAAATGTGATGTGTCCACGTTGTGTTTAGGGGCATTTTCTGTTGCGGGCACTAGCCCTACCAACACAACTGAGGTACCATTTTAATCGGGACACTTGGGGGAAAGCTGCGTAGGAAGAAATGTGCGGCTCCTCTCAGATTCCAGAACTTACTGTCACCAAAATGTGAGGAAAAGTGTTCTTTTGCCAAATTTTGAAGTTTGCAAAGGATTCCGGGTAACAGAACTTGGTGAGACCCCCACAAGTCACCCCATCTTGGGTTCCTCTAGGTATTTAGTTTTAAAAAATGCATAGGTTTGGTAGCTTTCCCTAAGTGTCGGCTGAGCTAGAGGCCACAATCCACAGCTGGGCACTTTGCAATAAACAGCTCTGATTTCTTTGGGAAAATGTGATGTGTCCACGTTGTGTTTAGGGGTATTTCCTTTCGCGGGCATTAGGCCTACCCACACAACTGAGGTAACATTTTTATCGGGACACTTGGGGGAAAGCTGGGTAAGAAGAAATTTGTGGCTCCTCTCAGATTCCAGAACTTTCTGTCATCGAAATGTGATGAAAAGGTGTTTTCTTTGCCAAATGTTGAGGTTTGCAAAGGATTCTAGGTAAGTGAACTTGGTGAGACCCCAACAAGTCACCCCATCCTGGATTCCTCTAGGTGTCTAGTTTTAAAAAATGCATAGGTTTGGTAGCTTTCCCTAAGTGTCGGCTGAGCTAGAGGCCACAATCCACAGCTGGGCACTTTGTATAAAACAGCTCTGATTTCTTTGGGAAAATGTGATGTGTCCACGTTGTGTTTAGGGGCATTTTCTGTCGCGGGCACTGGGCCTACCCACACAACTGACGTACCATTTTTATTAGGACACTTGGGAGAAAGCTGGGTAGGAAGAAATGTGTGGCTCCTCTCAGATTCTAGAACTTTCTGTCACCAAAATGTGAGGAAAAGTGTTCTTTTGCCAAATTTTGAGGTTTGCAAAGGATTCCGGGTACCAGAACTTGGTGAGACCCCCACAAGTCACCCCATCTTGGGTTCCTCTAGGTGTCTAGTTTTAAAAAATGCATAGGTTTTGTAGCTTTCCCTAAGTGTCGGCTGAGCTAGAGGCCACAATCCACAGCTGGGCACTTTGCAAAAAACAGCTCTGATTTCTTTGGGAAAATGTGATGTGTCCACGTTGTGTTTAGGGGCATTTCCTGTTGCGGGCACTAGGCCTACCAACAAAACTGAGGTACCATTTTTATCAGGACATTTGGGGGAAAGCTTGGTAAGAAGAAATGTGTGGCTCCTCTCAGATTCCAGAACTTTCTGTCATTGAAATGTGATGAACAAGTGTTTTCTTTTCCAAATGTTGAGGTTTGCAAAGGATTCTAGGTAACATAACTTGGTGAGACCCCCACAAGTCACCCCATCCTGGATTCCTCTAGGTGTCTAGTTTTAAAAAATGCATAGGTTTTGTAGCTTTCCCTAAGTGTCGGCTGAGCTAGAGGCCACAATCCACAGCTGGGCAATTTGCAAAAAACAGCTCTGATTTCTTTGGGAAAATGTGATGTGTCCACGTTGTGTTTAGGGGCATTTCCTGTTGCGGGCACTAGGCCTACCAACAAAACTGAGGTACCATTTTTATCAGGACACTTGGGGGAAAGCTTGGTAAGAAGAAATGTGTGGCTCCTCTCAGATTCCAGAACTTTCTGTCATCGAAATGTGATGAAAAAGTGTTTTCTTTTCCAAATGTTGAGGTTTGCAAAGGATTCTAGGTAACAGAACTTGGTGAGACCCCCACAAGTCACCCCATCCTGGATTCCTCTAGGTGTCTAGTTTTAAAAAATGCATAGGTTTTGTAGGTTTCCCTAAGTGTCGGCTGAACTAGAGGCCAAAATCCACAGCTGGGCAATCTGCAAAAAACAGCTCTGATTTCTTTGGGAAAATGTGATGTGTCCACGTTGTGTTTAGGGGCATTTTGTGTCGCAGGCATTAGGCCTACCCACACAACTGAGGTAACATTTTTATCGGGACACTTGGGGGAAAGCTGGGTAAGAAGAAATGTGTGGCTCCTCTCAGATTTCAGAACCTTCTGTCATCGAAATGTGATGAAAAAGTGTTTTCTTTGCCAAATGTTGAGCTTTGTAAAGGATTCTAGGTAACAGAACTTGGTGAGACCCCCACAAGTCACCCCATCTTGGATTCCTCTAGGTGTCTAGTTTTAAAAAATGCATACGTTTTGTAGCTTTCTCTAGGTGTCGGCTGAGCTAGAGGCCAAAATCCACAGCTGGGCACTTTGCAAAAAACAGCTCTGATTTCTTTGGGAAAATGTGATGCGTCCAATTTGTGTTTAGGGGCATTTCCTGTTGCAGGCACTAGGCCTACCCACACTACTGAGGTACATTTTTATCGGGACACTTGTGGGAAAGCTGGGTAGGAAGAAATGTGTGGCTCCTCTCAGATTCTAGAACTTTCTGTCATCGAAATGTGAGGAAAAAGTGTTTTGTTTGCCAAATTTTGAGGTTTGCAAATGATTCTGGGTAACAGAACTTGGTGAGAGCCCCACAAGTCTCCCCACATTAGATACCCCTAGGTGTCTAGTTCTAAAAAATGCACAGGTTTGGTAGGTTTCCCTAGGTGCCGGCTGAGATAGAGGCCAAAAACCATAGCTAAGCACATTGCAAAAAAAAGAGCTCTGATTTCTTTTGGAAAATGTGATGTGTCCACGTTGTGTTTTGGGGCATTTTCTTTCGTAGGAACTAGGGCTACACACACAAGTGAGGTACCATTTTTATTGGGAGACTTGGGGGAGTGCTGGGTAGGAGGAAATTTGTGACGATTCTCATATTCCAGAAATTTCTGTCACCAAAATGTGAGGAAAAAGTGTTCTTTTGCCAAATTTTGAGGTTTGCAAAGGATTCCGTTTAATAGAACTTAGTGAGACCCCCACAGGTCACCCCATCTTGGATTCCTCTACGTGTCTAGTTTTGAAAAATGCATAGGTTTTTTAGCTTTCCCTAAGTGTCGGCTGAGCTAGAGGCCAAAATCCACAGCTGGGCACTTTGCAAAAAACAGCTCTGATTTCTTTGGGAAAATGTTATGTGACCACGTTGTGTTTAAGGGCATTTCCTGTCGCGGGCACTAGGCCTACCCACACAACTGAGGTACAATTTTTATCGGACACTTGGGGGAAAGATGGGTAGGAAGAAATGTGTGGCTCCTCTCAGATTCTAGAACAGTCCATCACCGAAATGTGAGGAAAAAGTGTTTTGTTTGCCAAATTTTGAGGTTTGCAAAGTATTCTGGGTAACAGAACTTGGTGAGCGCCCCACAAGTCTCCCCATAATGGATTCCCCTAGGTGTCTAGTTCTAAAAAATGCACAGGTTTGGTAGGTTTCCCTAGGTGCCGGCTGAGCTAGAGGCCAAAATCCACAGCTAAGCACTTTGCAAAAAAAAAAGCTCTGATTTCTTTGGGAAAATGTGATTTGTCAACGTTGTGTTTTGGGACATTTCCTGTCGCGGGTACTAGGCCTAAACACACAAGTGAGGTACCATTTTTATTGGGAGACTTGGGAGAACGCTGGGTAGGAGGAAATTTGTAGCTCTTCTCAGATTCCAGAACTTTCTGTCACCAAAATGTGAGGAAAAAGTTTTTTGCCAACTTTTGAGGTTTGCAAAGGATTCCGGGTAACAGAACTTGGTGAGACCCCCACAAGTCACCCCATCTTAGATTGCTCTAGGTGTCTAGTTTAGAAAAATGCATAGGTTTTGTAACTTTCCTTAAGTGTCGGCTGAGCTGGAGGCCAAAATCCACAGCTGGGCACTTTGCAAAAAACAGCTCTGATTTCTTTGGGAAAATGTGATGTGTCCACGTTGTGTTTAGGGGCATTTTCTGTCGCGGGCACTAGGCCTACCCACACAAATGAGGTACCATTTTTATTAGGACACTTGGGGGAAAGCTTGGTAGGAAGAAATGTGTGGCTCCTCTCAGATTCTAGAACTTTCTGTCATCGAAATGTGAGGAAAAAGTGTTTTCTTTGCCAAATGTTGAGGTTTGCAAAGGATTCCGGGTAACCGAACTTGCTGAGACCCCCACAAGTCACCCCATTTTGGATTCCTCTAGGTGTCTAGTTTTAAAAAATGCATAGGTTTTTTAGCTTTCCCTAAGAGTCGGCTAAGCTAGAGGCCAAAATCCACAGCTGGGCACTTTGCAAAAAACAGCTCTGATTTCTTTGGGAAAATGTGATGTGTCCACGTTGTGTTTAGGGGCATTTTCTGTTGCGGGCACTAGCCCTACCAACACAACTGAGGTACCATTTTAATCGGGACACTTGGGGGAAAGCTGCGTAGGAAGAAATGTGCGGCTCCTCTCAGATTCCAGAACTTACTGTCACCAAAATGTGAGGAAAAGTGTTCTTTTGCCAAATTTTGAAGTTTGCAAAGGATTCCGGGTAACAGAACTTGGTGAGACCCCCACAAGTCACCCCATCTTGGGTTCCTCTAGGTATTTAGTTTTAAAAAATGCATAGGTTTGGTAGCTTTCCCTAAGTGTCGGCTGAGCTAGAGGCCACAATCCACAGCTGGGCACTTTGCAATAAACAGCTCTGATTTCTTTGGGAAAATGTGATGTGTCCACGTTGTGTTTAGGGGTATTTCCTTTCGCGGGCATTAGGCCTACCCACACAACTGAGGTAACATTTTTATCGGGACACTTGGGGGAAAGCTGGGTAAGAAGAAATTTGTGGCTCCTCTCAGATTCCAGAACTTTCTGTCATCGAAATGTGATGAAAAGGTGTTTTCTTTGCCAAATGTTGAGGTTTGCAAAGGATTCTAGGTAAGTGAACTTGGTGAGACCCCAACAAGTCACCCCATCCTGGATTCCTCTAGGTGTCTAGTTTTAAAAAATGCATAGGTTTGGTAGCTTTCCCTAAGTGTCGGCTGAGCTAGAGGCCACAATCCACAGCTGGGCACTTTGTATAAAACAGCTCTGATTTCTTTGGGAAAATGTGATGTGTCCACGTTGTGTTTAGGGGCATTTTCTGTCGCGGGCACTGGGCCTACCCACACAACTGACGTACCATTTTTATTAGGACACTTGGGAGAAAGCTGGGTAGGAAGAAATGTGTGGCTCCTCTCAGATTCTAGAACTTTCTGTCATCGAAATGTGAGGAAAAAGTGTTTTCTTTGCCAAATGTTGAGGTTTGCAAAGGATTCCGGGGAACAGAACTTGGTGAGACCCCCACAAGTCACCCCATCTTGGATTCCTCTAGGTGTCTAGTTTTAAAAAATGCATAGGTTTTGTAGCTTTCCCTAAGAGTCGGCTAAGCTAGAGGCCAAAATCCACAGCTGGGCACTTTGCAAAAAACAGCTCTGATTTCTTTGGGAAAATGTGATGTGTCCACGTTGTGTTTAGGGGCATTTCCTGTTGCGGGCACTAGCCCTACCCACACAACTGAGGTACCATTTTAATCGGGACACTTGGGGGAAAGCTGGGTAGGAAGAAATATGCGGCTCCTCTCAGATTCCAGAACTTACTGTCACCAAAATGTGAGGAAAAGTGTTCTTTTGCCAAATTTTGAGGTTTGCAAAGGATTCCGGGTACCAGAACTTGGTGAGACCCCCACAAGTCACCCCATCTTGGGTTCCTCTAGGTGTCTAGTTTTAAAAAATGCATAGGTTTTGTAGCTTTCCCTAAGTGTCGGCTGAGCTAGAGGCCACAATCCACAGCTGGGCACTTTGCAAAAAACAGCTCTGATTTCTTTGGGAAAATGTGATGTGTCCACATTGTGTTTAGGGGCATTTCCTGTTGCGGGCACTAGCCCTACCCACACAACTGAGGTACCATTTTAATCGGGACACTTGGGGGAAAGCTGGGTAGGAAGAAATATGCGGCTCCTCTCAGATTCCAGAACTTACTGTCACCAAAATGTGAGGAAAAGTGTTCTTTTGCCAAATTTTGAGGTTTGCAAAGGATTCCGGGTACCAGAACTTGGTGAGACCCCCACAAGTCACCCCATCTTGGGTTCCTCTAGGTGTCTAGTTTTAAAAAATGCATAGGTTTTGTAGCTTTCCCTAAGTGTCGGCTGAGCTAGAGGCCACAATCCACAGCTGGGCACTTTGCAAAAAACAGCTCTGATTTCTTTGGGAAAATGTGATGTGTCCACGTTGTGTTTAGGGGCATTTCCTGTTGCGGGCACTAGGCCTACCAACAAAACTGAGGTACCATTTTTATCAGGACATTTGGGGGAAAGCTTGGTAAGAAGAAATGTGTGGCTCCTCTCAGATTCCAGAACTTTCTGTCATTGAAATGTGATGAAAAAGTGTTTTCTTTTCCAAATGTTGAGGTTTGCAAAGGATTCTAGGTAACATAACTTGGTGAGACCCCCACAAGTCACCCCATCCTGGATTCCTCTAGGTGTCTAGTTTTAAAAAATGCATAGGTTTTGTAGCTTTCCCTAAGTGTCGGCTGAGCTAGAGGCCACAATCCACAGCTGGGCACTTTGCAAAAAACAGCTCTGATTTCTTTGGGAAAATGTGATGTGTCCACGTTGTGTTTAGGGGCATTTCCTGTTGCGGGCACTAGGCCTACCAACAAAACTGAGGTACCATTTTTATCAGGACACTTGGGGGAAAGCTTGGTAAGAAGAAATGTGTGGCTCCTCTCAGATTCCAGAACTTTCTGTCATCGAAATGTGATGAAAAAGTGTTTTCTTTTCCAAATGTTGAGGTTTGCAAAGGATTCTAGGTAACAGAACTTGGTGAGACCCCCACAAGTCACCCCATCCTGGATTCCTCTAGGTGTCTAGTTTTAAAAAATGCATAGGTTTTGTAGGTTTCCCTAAGTGTCGGCTGAACTAGAGGCCAAAATCCACAGCTGGGCAATCTGCAAAAAACAGCTCTGATTTCTTTGGGAAAATGTGATGTGTCTACATTGTGTTTAGGGGCATTTTGTGTTGCAGGCATTAGGCCTACCCACACAACTGAGGTAACATTTTTATCGGGACACTTGGGGGAAAGCTGGGTAAGAAGAAATGTGTGGCTCCTCTCAGATTTCAGAACCTTCTGTCATCGAAATGTGATGAAAAAGTGTTTTCTTTGCCAAATGTTGAGCTTTGTAAAGGATTCTAGGTAACAGAACTTGGTGAGACCCCCACAAGTCACCCCATCTTGGATTCCTCTAGGTGTCTAGTTTTAAAAAATGCATACGTTTTGTAGCTTTCTCTAAGTGTCGGCTGAGCTAGAGGCCAAAATCCACAGCTGGGCACTTTGCAAAAAACAGCTCTGATTTCTTTGGGAAAATGTGATGCGTCCAATTTGTGTTTAGGGGCATTTCTTGTTGCAGGCACTAGGCCTACCCACACTACTGAGGTACATTTTTATCGGGACACTTGGGGGAAAGCTGGGTAGGAAGAAATGTGTGGCTCCTCTCAGATTCTAGAACTTTCTGTCATCGAAATGTGAGGAAAAAGTGTTTTGTTTGCCAAATTTTGAGGTTTGCAAATGATTCTGGGCAACAGAACTTGGTGAGAGCCCCACAAGTCTCCCCACATTAGATACCCCTAGGTGTCTAGTTCTAAAAAATGCACAGGTTTGGTAGGTTTCCCTAGGTGCCGGCTGAGATAGAGGCCAAAAACCATAGCTAAGCACTTTGCAAAAAAAAGAGCTCTGATTTCTTTTGGAAAATGTGATGTGTCCACATTGTGTTTTGGGGCATTTCCTTTCGTAGGAACTAGGGCTACACACACAAGTGAGGTACCATTTTTATTGGGAGACTTGGGGGAGTGCTGGGTAGGAGGAAATTTGTGACGATTCTCATATTCCAGAAATTTCTGTCACCAAAATGTGAGGAAAAAGTGTTCTTTTGCCAAATTTTGAGGTTTGCAAAGGATTCCGGTTAATAGAACTTAGTGAGACCCCCACAGGTCACCCCATCTTGGATTCCTCTACGTGTCTAGTTTTGAAAAATGCATAGGTTTTTTAGCTTTCCCTAAGTGTCGGCTGAGCTAGAGGCCAAAATCCACAGCTGGGCACTTTGCAAAAAACAGCTCTGATTTCTTTGGGAAAATGTTATGTGACCACGTTGTGTTTAAGGGCATTTCCTGTCGCGGGCACTAGGCCTACCCACACAACTGAGGTACAATTTTTATCGGACACTTGGGGGAAAGTTGGGTAGGAAGAAATGTGTGGCTCCTCTCAGATTCTAGAACAGTCCATCACCGAAATGTGAGGAAAAAGTGTTTTGTTTGCCAAATTTTGAGGTTTGCAAAGTATTCTGGGTAACAGAACTTGGTGAGCGCCCCACAAGTCTCCCCATAATGGATTCCCCTAGGTGTCTAGTTCTAAAAAATGCACAGGTTTGGTAGGTTTCCCTAGGTGCCGGCAGAGCTAGAGGCCAAAATCCACAGCTAAGCACTTTGCAAAAAAAAAAGCTCTGATTTCTTTGGGAAAATGTGATTTGTCAACGTTGTGTTTTGGGACATTTCCTGTCGCGGGTACTAGGCCTAAACACACAAGTGAGGTACCATTTTTATTTGGAGACTTGGGAGAACGCTGGGTAGGAGGAAATTTGTAGCTCTTCTCAGATTCCAGAACTTTCTGTCACCAAAATGTGAGGAAAAAGTTTTTTGCCAACTTTTGAGGTTTGCAAAGGATTCCGGGTAACAGAACTTGGTGAGACCCCCACAAGTCACCCCATCTTAGATTGCTCTAGGTGTCTAGTTTAGAAAAATGCATAGGTTTTGTAACTTTCCTTAAGTGTCGGCTGAGCTGGAGGCCAAAATCCACAGCTGGGCACTTTGCAAAAAACAGCTCTGATTTCTTTGGGAAAATGTGATGTGTCCACGTTGTGTTTAGGGGCATTTTCTGTCGCGGGCACTAGGCCTACCCACACAAATGAGGTACCATTTTTATTAGGACACTTGGGGGAAAGCTTGGTAAGAAGAAATGTGTGGCTCCTCTCAGATTCTAGAACTTTCTGTCATCGAAATGTGAGGAAAAAGTGTTTTCTTTGCCAAATGTTGAGGTTTGCAAAGGATTCCGGGTAACCGAACTTGCTGAGACCCCCACACGTCACCCCATTTTGGATTCCTCTAGGTGTCTAGTTTTAAAAAATGCATAGGTTTTGTAGCTTTCCCTAAGAGTCGGCTAAGCTAGAGGCCAAAATCCACAGCTGGGCACTTTGCAAAAAACAGCTCTGATTTCTTTGGGAAAATGTGATGTGTCCACGTTGTGTTTAGGGGCATTTTCTGTTGCGGGCACTAGCCCTACCAACACAACTGAGGTACCATTTTAATCGGGACACTTGGGGGAAAGCTGCGTAGGAAGGAATGTGCAGCTCCTCTCAGATTCCAGAACTTACTGTCACCAAAATGTGAGGAAAAGTGTTCTTTTGCCAAATTTTGAGGTTTGCAAAGGATTCCGGGTAACAGAACTTGGTGAGACCCCCACAAGTCACCCCATCTTGGGTTCCTCTAGGTATCTAGTTTTAAAAAATGCATAGGTTTGGTAGCTTTCCCTAAGTGTCGGCTGAGCTAGAGGCCACAATCCACAGCTGGGCACTTTGCAAAAAACAGCTCTGATTTCTTTGGGAAAATGTGATGTGTCCATGTTGTGTTTAGGGGTATTTCCTTTCGCGGGCATTAGGCCTACCCACACAACTGAGGTAACATTTTTATCGGGACACTTGGGGGAAAGCTGGGTAAGAAGAAATTTGTGGCTCCTCTCAGATTCCAGAACTTTCTGTCATCGAAATGTGATGAAAAAGTGTTTTCTTTGCCAAATGTTGAGGTTTGCAAAGGATTCTAGGTAAGAGAACTTGGTGAGACCCCCACAAGTCACCCCATCCTGGATTCCTCTAGGTGTCTAGTTTTAAAAAATGCATAGGTTTGGTAGCTTTCCCTAAGTGTCGGCTGAGCTAGAGGCCACAATCCACAGCTGGGCACTTTGTATAAAACAGCTCTGATTTCTTTGGGAAAATGTGATGTGTCCACGTTGTGTTTAGGGGCATTTTCTGTCGCGGGCACTAGGCCTACCCACACAACTGAGGTACCATTTTTATTAGGACACTTGGGAGAAAGCTGGGTAGGAAGAAATGTGTGGCTCCTCTCAGATTCTAGAACTTTTTGTCATCGAAATGTGAGGAAAAAGTGTTTTCTTTGCCAAATGTTGAGGTTTGCAAAGGATTCCGGGGAACAGAACTTGGTGAGACCCCCACAAGTCACCCCATCTTGGATTCCTCTAGGTGTCTAGTTTTAAAAAATGCATAGGTTTTGTAGCTTTCCCTAAGAGTCGGCTAAGCTAGAGGCCAAAAATCCACAGCTGGGCACTTTGCAAAAAACAGCTCTGATTTCTTTGGGAAAATGTGATGTGTCCACGTTGTGTTTAGGGGCATTTCCTGTTGCGGGCACTAGCCCTACCCACACAACTGAGGTACCATTTTAATCGGGACACTTGGGGGAAAGTTGGGTAGGAAGAAATATGCGGCTCCTCTCAGATTCCAGAACTTACTGTCACCAAAATGTGAGGAAAAGTGTTCTTTTGCCAAATTTTGAGGTTTGCAAAGGATTCCGGGTACCAGAACTTGGTGAGACCCCCACAAGTCACCCCATCTTGGGTTCCTCTAGGTGTCTAGTTTAAAAAAATGCATAGGTTTTGTAGCTTTCCCTAAGTGTCGGCTGAGCTAGAGGCCACAATCCACAGCTGGGCACTTTGCAAAAAACAGCTCTGATTTCTTTGGGAAAATGTGATGTGTCCACGTTGTGTTTAGGGGCATTTCCTGTTGCGGGCACTAGCCCTACCCACACAACTGAGGTACCATTTTAATCGGGACACTTGGGGGAAAGCTGGGTAGGAAGAAATATGCGGCTCCTCTCAGATTCCAGAACTTACTGTCACCAAAATGTGAGGAAAAGTGTTCTTTTGCCAAATTTTGAGGTTTGCAAAGGATTCCGGGTACCAGAACTTGGTGAGACCCCCACAAGTCACCCCATCTTGGGTTCCTCTAGGTGTCTAGTTTTAAAAAATGCATAGGTTTTGTAGCTTTCCCTAAGTGTCGGCTGAGCTAGAGGCCACAATCCACAGCTGGGCACTTTGCAAAAAACAGCTCTGATTTCTTTGGGAAAATGTGATGTGTCCACATTGTGTTTAGGGGCATTTCCTGTTGCGGGCACTAGGCCTACCAACAAAACTGAGGTACCATTTTTATCAGGACATTTGGAGGAAAGCTTGGTAAGAAGAAATGTGTGGCTCCTCTCAGATTCCAGAACTTTCTGTCATTGAAATGTGATGAAAAAGTGTTTTCTTTTCCAAATGTTGAGGTTTGCAAAGGATTCTAGGTAACAGAACTTGGTGAGACCCCCACAAGTCACCCCATCCTGGATTCCTCTAGGTGTCTAGTTTTAAAAAATGCATAGGTTTTGTAGCTTTCCCTAAGTGTCGGCTGAGCTAGAGGCCACAATCCACAGCTGGGCACTTTGCAAAAAACAGCTCTGATTTCTTTGGGAAAATGTGATGTGTCCACGTTGTGTTTAGGGGCATTTCCTGTTGCGGGCACTAGGCCTACCAACAAAACTGAGGTACCATTTTTATCAGGACACTTGGGGGAAAGCTTGGTAAGAAGAAATGTGTGGCTCCTCTCAGATTCCAGAACTTTCTGTCATCGAAATGTGATGAAAAAGTGTTTTCTTTTCCAAATGTTGAGGTTTGCAAAGGATTCTAGGTAACAGAACTTGGTGAGACCCCCACAAGTCACCCCATCCTGGATTCCTCTAGGTGTCTAGTTTTAAAAAATGCATAGGTTTTGTAGGTTTCCCTAAGTGTCGGCTGAACTAGAGGCCAAAATCCACAGCTGGGCAATCTGCAAAAAACAGCTCTGATTTCTTTGGGAAAATGTGATGTGTCTACATTGTGTTTAGGGGCATTTTGTGTTGCAGGCATTAGGCCTACCCACACAACTGAGGTAACATTTTTATCGGGACACTTGGGGGAAAGCTGGGTAAGAAGAAATGTGTGGCTCCTCTCAGATTTCAGAACCTTCTGTCATCGAAATGTGATGAAAAAGTGTTTTCTTTGCCAAATATTGAGCTTTGTAAAGGATTCTAGGTAACAGAACTTGGTGAGACCCCCACAAGTCACCCCATCTTGGATTCCTCTAGGTGTCTAGTTTTAAAAAATGCATACGTTTTGTAGCTTTCTCTAAGTGTCGGCTGAGCTAGAGGCCAAAATCCACAGCTGGGCACTTTGCAAAAAACAGCTCTGATTTCTTTGGGAAAATGTGATGCGTCCAATTTGTGTTTAGGGGCATTTCCTGTTGCAGGCACTAGGCCTACCCACACTACTGAGGTACATTTTTATCGGGACACTTGGGGGAAAGCTGGGTAGGAAGAAATGTGTGGCTCCTCTCAGATTCTAGAACTTTCTGTCATCGAAATGTGAGGAAAAAGTGTTTTGTTTGCCAAATTTTGAGGTTTGCAAATGATTCTGGGTAACAGAACTTGGTGAGAGCCCCACAAGTCTCCCCACATTAGATACCCCTAGGTGTCTAGTTCTAAAAAATGCACAGGTTTGGTAGGTTTCCCTAGGTGCCGGCTGAGATAGAGGCCAAAAACCATAGCTAAGCACTTTGCAAAAAAAAGAGCTCTGATTTCTTTTGGAAAATGTGATGTGTCCACGTTGTGTTTTGGGGCATTTCCTTTCGTAGGAACTAGGGCTACACACACAAGTGAGGTACCATTTTTATTGGGAGACTTGGGGGAGTGCTGGGTAGGAGGAAATTTGTGACGATTCTCATATTCCAGAAATTTCTGTCACCAAAATGTGAGGAAAAAGTGTTCTTTTGCCAAATTTTGAGGTTTGCAAAGGATTCCGGTTAATAGAACTTAGTGAGACCCCCACAGGTCACCCCATCTTGGATTCCTCTACGTGTCTAGTTTTGAAAAATGCATAGGTTTTTTAGCTTTCCCTAAGTGTCGGCTGAGCTAGAGGCCAAAATCCACAGCTGGGCACTTTGCAAAAAACAGCTCTGATTTCTTTGGGAAAATGTTATGTGACCACGTTGTGTTTAAGGGCATTTCCTGTCGCGGGCACTAGGCCTACCCACACACCTGAGGTACAATTTTTATTGGACACTTGGGGGAAAGGTGTTCTGTGGCTCCTCTCAGATTCCAGAACTGTCTGTCACCGAAATGTGAGGAAAAAGTGTTCTTTTGCCAAATGTTGAGGTTTGCAAAGGATTATGGTTAACACAACTTAGTGAGAGCCCCACAAGTCACCCCATCCTGGATTCCCCTTGGTGTCTAGGTTTTAAAAATGCACAGGTTTGGTAGGTTTCCCTAAGTGCCGGCTGAGCAAGAGGCCAAAATCCACAGCTAGGCACTTTGCAAAAAACAGCTCTGTTTATTTTGGGATAATGTGAGTTGTCCACGTTGTGTTTTGGGGCATTTCCTGTCGCGGGCACCAGGCTTACCCTCACAAGTGAGGTATCATTTTTATCAGAAGACTTGAGGAAATGCTTGGTAGGAGGAAATGTGTGGCTCCTCTCAGATTCTAGAACTGTCTGTCACCGAAATGTGAGGTAAAAGTGTTTTTTTTGCCAAATTTTGTGGTTTGCAAAGGATTCTGGGTAACAGAACTTGCTGAGAGCCCCACAGGTCTCCCCATATTGGATTCCCCTAGGTGTCTAGTTCTAAAAAATGCACAGGTTTGGTAGGTTTCCCTAGGTGCCGGCCGAGCTAAAGGCCAAAATCCAAAGCTAAGCACTTTGCAAAAAAAAAGCTCTGATTTCTTTGGGAAAATGTGATGTGTCCACGCTGTGTTTTGGGGCATTTCCTGTCACGGGTACTAGGCCTACACACACAAGTGAGGTACCATTTTTATTGGGAGACTTGGGAGAACGCTGGGTAGGAGGAAATTTGTAGCTCTTTTCAGATTCCAGAATTATCTGTCACCAAAATGTGAGAAAAAACTTTTTTGCCAAATTTTGAGGTTTGAAAAGGATTCTGGGTAACAGAACTTGGTGAGACTCCCACAAGTCACCCCATCTTGGGTTCCTCTAGGTGTCTAGTTTTAAAAAATGCATAGGGTTTGTAGCTTTCCCTAAGTGTCGGCTGAGCTAGAGGCCAAAATCCACAGCTGGGCACTTTGCAAAAAACAGCTCTGATTTCTTTGGGAAAATGTGATGTGTCCACGTTGTGTTTAGGGGCATTTCCTGTCGCGGGCATTAGGCCTACCCACACAACTGAGGTAACATTTTTATCTGGACACTTGGGGGAAAGCTGGGTAAGAAGAAATTTGTGGCTCCTCTCAGATTCCAGAACTTTCTGTCATTGAAATGTGATGAAAAAGTGTTTCTTTGCCAAATGTTGAGGTTTGCAAAGGATTCTAGGTAACAGAACTTGGTGAGACCTCCACAAATCACCCCATCTTGGATTCCTCTAGGTGTCTAGATTTAAAAAATGCATACGTTTTGTAGCTTTCCCTAAGTGTCGGCTGAGCTAGAGGCCAAAATCCACAGCTGGGCACATTGCAAAAAACAGCTCTGATTTCTTTGGGAAAATGTGATGCGTCCAATTTGTGTTTAGGGGCATTTCCTGTTGCAGGCACTAGGCCTACCCACACAACTGAGGTAAATTTTTATCGGGACACTTGGGGGAAAGCTGGGTAGGAAGAAATGTGTGGCTCCTCTCAGATTCTAGAACTTTCTGTCATCGAAATGTGAGGAAAAAGTGTTTTGTTTACCAAATTTTGAGGTTTGCAAATGATTCTGGGTAACAGATCTTGGTGAGAGCCCCACAAGTCTCCCCACATTAGATATCCCTAGGTGTCTAGTTCTAAAAAATGCACAGGTTTGGTAGGTTTCCATAGGTGCCGGCTGAGGTAGAGTCCTAAAACCATAGCTAAGCACTTTGCAAAAAAAAGAGCTCTGATTTCTTTTGGAAAATGTGATGTGTCCACGCTGTGTTTTGGGGCATTTCCTTTCGTAGGAACTAGGGCTACACACACAAGTGAGGTACCATTTTTATTGGAAGACTTGGGGGAGTGCTGGGTAGGAGGAAATTTGTGACTATTCTCATAATCCAGAACTTTCTGTCACCAAAATGTGAGGAAAAAGTGTTCTTTTGCCAAATTTTGAGGTTTGCAAAGGATTCCGGGTAACAGAACTTGGTGAGACTCCCACAAGTCACCCCATCTTGGGTTCCTCTAGGTGTCTAGTTTTAAAAAATGCATAGGGTTTGTAGCTTTCCCTAAGTGTCGGCTGAGCTAGAGGCCAAAATCCACAGCTGGGCACTTTGCAAAAAACAGCTCTGATTTCTTTGGGAAAATGTGATGTGTCCACGTTGTGTTTAGGGGCATTTCCTGTCGCGGGCATTAGGCCTACCCACACAACTGAGGTACCATTTTTATCGGGACACTTGGGGGAAAGCTGGGTAAGAAGAAATTTGTGGCTCCTCTCAGATTCTAGAACTTTCTGTCATTGAAATGTGATGAAAAAGTGTTTCTTTGCCAAATGTTGAGGTTTGCAAAGGATTCTAGGTAACAGAACTTGGTGAGACCCCCACAAATCACCCCATCTTGGATTCCTCTAGGTGTCTAGATTTAAAAAATGCATACGTTTTGTAGCTTTCCCTAAGTGTCGGCTGAGCTAGAGGCCAAAATCCACAGCTGGGCACATTGCAAAAAACAGCTCTGATTTCTTTGGGAAAATGTGATGCGTCCAATTTGTGTTTAGGGGCATTTCCTGTTGCAGGCACTAGGCCTACCCACACAACTGAGGTAAATTTTTATCGGGACACTTGGGGGAAAGCTGGGTAGGAAGAAATGTGTGGCTCCTCTCAGATTCTAGAACTTTCTGTCATCGAAATGTGAGGAAAAAGTGTTTTGTTTACCAAATTTTGAGGTTTGCAAATGATTCTGGGTAACAGATCTTGGTGAGAGCCCCACAAGTCTCCCCACATTAGATACCCCTAGGTGTCTAGTTCTAAAAAATGCACAGGTTTGGTAGGTTTCCATAGGTGCCGGCTGAGGTAGAGGCCAAAAACCATAGCTAAGCACTTTGCAAAAAAAAGAGCTCTGATTTCTTTTGGAAAATGTGATGTGTCCACGCTGTGTTTTGGGGCATTTCCTTTCATAGGAACTAGGGCTACACACACAAGTGAGGTACCATTTTTATTGGAAGACTTGGGGGAGTGCTGGGTAGGAGGAAATTTGTGACTATTCTCATAATCCAGAACTTTCTGTCACCAAAATGTGAGGAAAAAGTGTTCTTTTGCCAAATTTTGAGGTTTGCAAAGGATTCCGGGTAATAGAACTTAGTGAGACCCCCACAGGTCACCCCATCTTGGATTCCTCTACGTGTCTAGTTTTGAAAAATGCACAGGTTTTGTAGCTTTCCCTAAGTGTCGGTTGAGCTAGAGGCCAAAATCCACAGCTGGGCACTTTGCAAAAAACAGCTCTGATTTCTTTGGAAAAATGTGATGTGTACACGTTGTGTTTAGGGGCATTTCCTGTCGCAGGCACTAGGCCTACCCACACAACTGAGGTACCATTTTTATCGGGACACTTGGGGGAAAGGTGCTCTGTGGCTCCTCTCAGATTCCAGAACTGTCTGTCACCGAAATGTGAGGAAAAAGTGTTCTTTTGCCAAATGTTGAGGTTTGCAAAGGATTATGGTTAACACAACTTATTGAGAGCCCCACAAGTCACCCCATCCTGGATTCCCCTTGGTGTCTAGGTTTTAAAAATGCACAGGTTTGGTAGGTTTCCCTAAGGTCCGGCTGAGCAAGAGGCCAAAATCCACAGCTAGGCACTTTGCAAAAAACAGCTCTGTTTATTTTGGGATAATGTGAGTTGTCCACGTTGTGTTTTGGGGCATTTCCTGTCGCGGGCACCAGGCTTACCCTCACAAGTGAGGTATCATTTTTATCGGAAGACTTGAGGAAATGCTCGGTAGGAGGAAATGTGTGGCTCCTCTCAGATTCTAGAACTGTCTGTCACTGAAATGTGAGGTAAAAGTGTTTTTTTTGCCTAATTTTGAGGTTTGCAAAGGATTCTGGGTAACAGAACTTGCTGAGAGCCCCACAGGTCTCCCCATATTGGATTCCCCTAGGTGTCTAGTTCTAAAAAATGCACAGGTTTTGTAGGTTTCCCTAGGTGCCGGCCGAGCTAAAGGCCAAAATCCACAGCTAAGCACTTTGCAAAAAAAAAGCTCTGATTTCTTTGGGAAAATGTGATGTGTCCACGCTGTGTTTTGGGGCATTTCCTGTTGCGGGTACTAGGCCTACACACACAAGTGAGGTACCATTTTTATTGGGAGACTTGGGAAAACGCTGGGTAGGAGGAAATTTGTAGCTCTTTTCAGATTCCAAAATTATCTGTCACCAAAATGTGAGAAAAAACTTTTTTGCCAAATTTTGAGGTTTGCAAAGGATTCCGGGTAACAGAACTTGGTGAGACTCCCACAGGTCACCCCATCTTGGATTCCTCTAGGTGTCTAGTTTTAAAAAATGCATAGGTTTTTTAGCTTTCCCTAAGTGTCGGCTGAGCTAGAGGCCAAAATCCACAGCTGGGCACTTTGCAAAAAACAGCTCTGATTTCTTTGGGAAAATGTGATGTGACCACGTTGTGTTTAAGGGCATTTCCTGTCGCGGGCACTAGGCCTACCCACACAACTAAGGCACAATTTTTATCGGACACTAGGGGGAAAGCTGGGTAGGAAGAAATGTGTGGCTCCTATCAGATTCTAGAACAGTCCGTCACCGAAATGTGAGGAAAAAGTGTTTTGTTTGCCAAATTTTGAGGTTTGCAAAGGATTCCGGGTAACAGAACTTGGTGAGACTCCCACAGGTCACCCCATCTTGGATTCCTCTAGGTGTCTAGTTTTAAAAAATGCACAGGTTTTTTAGCTTTCCCTAAGTGTCGGCTGAGCTAGAGGCCAAAATCCACAGCTGGGCACTTTGCAAAAAACAGCTCTGATTTCTTTGGGAAAATGTGATGTGACCACGTTGTGTTTAAGGGCATTTCCTGTCGCGGGCACTAGGCCTACCCACACAACTAAGGTACAATTTTTATCGGACACTTGGGGGAAAGCTGGGTAGGAAGAAATGTGTGGCTCCTATCAGATTCTAGAACAGTCCGTCACCGAAATGTGAGGAAAAAGTGTTTTGTTTGCCAAATTTTGAGGTTTGCAAAGTATTCTGGGTAACAGAACTTGGTGAGCGCCCCACAAGTCTCCCCATAATGGATTCCCCTAGGTGTCTAGTTCTAAAAAATGCACAGGTTTGGTAGGTTTCCCTAGGTGCCGGCTGAGCTAGAGGCCAAAATCCACAGCTAAGCACTTTGCAAAAAAAAAGCTCTGATTTCTTTGGGAAAATGTGATGTGTCAACGTTGTGTTTTGGGACATTTCCTGTCGCGGGTACTAGGCCTAAACACACAAGTGAGGTACCATTTTTATTGGGAGACTTGGGAGAACGCTGGGTAGGAGGAAATTTGTAGCTCTTCTCAGATTCCAGAACTTTCTGTCACCAAAATATGAGGAATGTTTTTTTTGCCAACTTTTGAGGTTTGCAAAGGATTCTGTGTAACAGAACTTGGTGAGACCCCCACAAGTCATCCCATCTTAGATTCCTCTAGGTATCTCGTTTAGAAAAATGCATAGGTTTTGTAACTTTCCTTAAGTGTCGGCTGAGCTCTAGGCCAAAATCCACAGCTGGGCACTTTGCATAAAACAGCTCTGATTTCTTTGGGAAAATGTGATGCGTCCAATTTGTGTTTAGGGGCATTTCCTGTTGCGGGTACTAGGCCTACCCACACAACTGAGGTACATTTTTATCGGGACACATGGGGGAAAGCTGGGTAGGAAGAAATGTGTGGCTCCTCTCAGATTGTAGAACTTTCTGTCATCGAAATGTGAGGAAAAAGTGTTTTCTTTGCCAAATGTTGAGGTTTGCAAAGGATTCTGGGTAACAGAACTTGGTGAGACCCCCACAAGTCACCCCATCTTGGGTCCCTCTAGGTGTCTAGTTTTAAAAAATGCATAGGTTTTGTAGCTTTCCCTAAGTGTCGGCTGAGCTAGAGGCCACAATCCACAGCTGGGCACTTTGCAAAAAACAGCTCTGATTTCTTTGGGAAAATGTGATGTGTCCACGTTGTGTTTAGGGGCATTTCCTGTCACGGGCACTAGGCCTACCAACAAAACTGAGGTACCATTTTTATCGGGACACTTGGGGGAAAGCTTGGTAAGAAGAAATGTGTGGCTCCTCTCAGATTCCAGAACTTTCTGTCATCGAAATGTGATGAAAAAGTGTTTTCTTTGCCAAATGTTGAGGTTTGCAAAGGATTCTAGGTAACAGAACTTGGTGAGACCCCCACAAGTCCCACCATCTTGGATTCCTCTAGGTGTCTAGTTTTAAAAAATGCATAGGTTTTGTAGGTTTCTCTAAGTGTCGGCTGAACTAGAGGCCAAAATCCACAGCTGGGCACTCTGCAAAAAACAGCTCTGATTTCTTTGGGAAAATGTGATGTGTCCACGTTGTGTTTAGGGGCATTTCCTGTCGCAGGCATTAGGCCTACCCACACAACTGAGGTAACATTTTTATCGGGAAACTTGGGGGAATGCTGGGTAAGAAGAAATGTGTGGCTCCCCTCAGATTCCAGAACTTTCTGTCATCGAAATGTGATGAAAAATTGTTTTCTTTGCCAAATGTTGAGCTTTGCAAAGGATTCTAGATAACAGAACTTGGTGAGACCCCCACAAGTCACCCCATCTTGGATTCCTCTAGGTGTCTAGTTTTAAAAAATGCATACGTTTTGTAGCTTTCCCTAAGTGTCGGCTGAGCTAGAGGCCAAAATCCACAGCTGGGCACATTGCAAAAAACAGCTCTGATTTCTTTGGGAAAATGTGATGCGTCCAATTTGTGTTTAGGGGCATTTCCTGTTGCAGGCACTAGGCCTACCCACACAACTGAGGTAAATTTTTATCGGGACACTTGGGGGAAAGCTGGGTAGGAAGAAATGTGTGGCTCCTCTCAGATTCTAGAACTTTCTGTCATCGAAATGTGAGGAAAAAGTGTTTTGTTTACCAAATTTTGAGGTTTGCAAATGATTCTGGGTAACAGATCTTGGTGAGAGCCCCACAAGTCTCCCCACATTAGATACCCCTAGGTGTCTAGTTCTAAAAAATGCACAGGTTTGGTAGGTTTCCATAGGTGCTGGCTGAGGTAGAGGCCAAAAACCATAGCTAAGCACTTTGCAAAAAAAAGAGCTCTGATTTCTTTTGGAAAATGTGATGTGTCCACGCTGTGTTTTGGGGCATTTCCTTTCGTAGGAACTAGGGCTACACACACAAGTGAGGTACCATTTTTATTGGAAGACTTGGGGGAGTGCTGGGTAGGAGGAAATTTGTGACTATTCTCATAATCCAGAACTTTCTGTCACCAAAATGTGAGGAAAAAGTGTTCTTTTGCCAAATTTTGAGGTTTGCAAAGGATTCCGGGTAATAGAACTTAGTGAGACCCCCACAGGTCACCCCATCTTGGATTCCTCTACGTGTCTAGTTTTGAAAAATGCACAGGTTTTGTAGCTTTCCCTAAGTGTCGGTTGAGCTAGAGGCCAAAATCCACAGCTGGGCACTTTGCAAAAAACAGCTCTGATTTCTTTGGAAAAATGTGATGTGTACATGTTGTGTTTAGGGGCATTTCCTGTCGCAGGCACTAGGCCTACCCACACAACTGAGGTACCATTTTTATCGGGACACTTGGGGGAAAGGTGCTCTGTGGCTCCTCTCAGATTCCAGAACTGTCTGTCACCGAAATGTGAGGAAAAAGTGTTCTTTTGCCAAATGTTGAGGTTTGCAAAGGATTATGGTTAACACAACTTATTGAGAGCCCCACAAGTCACCCCATCCTGGATTCCCCTTGGTGTCTAGGTTTTAAAAATGCACAGGTTTGGTAGGTTTCCCTAAGGTCCGGCTGAGCAAGAGGCCAAAATCCACAGCTAGGCACTTTGCAAAAAACAGCTCTGTTTATTTTGGGATAATGTGAGTTGTCCACGTTGTGTTTTGGGGCATTTCCTGTCGCGGGCACCAGGCTTACCCTCACAAGTGAGGTATCATTTTTATCGGAAGACTTGAGGAAATGCTCGGTAGGAGGAAATGTGTGGCTCCTCTCAGATTCTAGAACTGTCTGTCACTGAAATGTGAGGTAAAAGTGTTTTTTTTGCCTAATTTTGAGGTTTGCAAAGGATTCTGGGTAACAGAACTTGCTGAGAGCCCCACAGGTCTCGCCATATTGGATTCCCCTAGGTGTCTAGTTCTAAAAAATGCACAGGTTTTGTAGGTTTCCCTAGGTGCCGGCCGAGCTAAAGGCCAAAATCCACAGCTAAGCACTTTGCAAAAAAAAAAGCTCTGATTTCTTTGGGAAAATGTGATGTGTCCACGCTGTGTTTTGGGGCATTTCCTGTTGCGGGTACTAGGCCTACACACACAAGTGAGGTACCATTTTTATTGGGAGACTTGGGAAAACGCTGGGTAGGAGGAAATTTGTAGCTCTTTTCAGATTCCAAAATTATCTGTCACCAAAATGTGAGAAAAAACTTTTTTGCCAAATTTTGAGGTTTGCAAAGGATTCCGGGTAACAGAACTTGGTGAGACTCCCACAGGTCACCCCATCTTGGATTCCTCTAGGTGTCTAGTTTTAAAAACTGCATAGGTTTTTTAGCTTTCCCTAAGTGTCGGCTGAGCTAGAGGCCAAAATCCACAGCTGTGCACTTTGCAAAAAACAGCTCTGATTTCTTTGGGAAAATGTGATGTGACCACGTTGTGTTTAAGGGCATTTCCTGTCGCGGGCACTAGGCCTACCCACACAACTAAGGCACAATTTTTATCGGACACTTGGGGGAAAGCTGGGTAGGAAGAAATGTGTGGCTCCTATCAGATTCTAGAACAGTCCGTCACCGAAATGTGAGGAAAAAGTGTTTTGTTTGCCAAATTTTGAGGTTTGCAAAGGATTCCGGGTAACAGAACTTGGTGAGACTCCCACAGGTCACCCCATCTTGGATTCCTCTAGGTGTCTAGTTTTAAAAAATGCACAGCTTTTTAGCTTTCCCTAAGTGTCGGCTGAGCTAGAGGCCAAAATCCACAGCTGGGCACTTTGCAAAAAACAGCTCTGATTTCTTTGGGAAAATGTGATGTGACCACGTTGTGTTTAAGGGCATTTCCTGTCGCGGGCACTAGGCCTACCCACACAACTAAGGTACAATTTTTATCAGACACTTGGGGGAAAGCTGGGTAGGAAGAAATGTGTGGCTCCTATCAGATTCTAGAACAGTCCGTCACCGAAATGTGAGGAAAAAGTGTTTTGTTTGCCAAATTTTGAGGTTTGCAAAGTATTCTGGGTAACAGAACTTGGTGAGCGCCCCACAAGTCTCCCCATAATGGATTCCCCTAGGTGTCTAGTTCTAAAAAATGCACAGGTTTGGTAGGTTTCCCTAGGTGCCGGCTGAGCTAGAGGCCAAAATCCACAGCTAAGCACTTTGCAAAAAAAAAGCTCTGATTTCTTTGGGAAAATGTGATGTGTCAACGTTGTGTTTTGGGGCATTTCCTGTTGCGGGCACTAGGCCTACCCACACAACTGAGGTACATTTTTATCGGGACACATGGGGGAAAGCTGGGTAGGAAGAAATGTGTGGCTCCTCTCAGATTGTAGAACTTTCTGTCATCGAAATGTGAGGAATAAGTGTTTTCTTTGCCAAATGTTGAGGTTTGCAAAGGATTCCGGGTAACAGAACTTGGTGAGACTCCCACAAGTCACCCCATCTTGGGTCCCTCTAGGTGTCTAGTTTTAAAAAATGCATAGGTTTTGTAGCTTTCCCTAAGTGTCGGCTGAGCTAGAGGCCACAATCCACAGCTGGGCACTTTGCAAAAAACAGCTCTGATTTCTTTGGGAAAATGTGATGTGTCCACGTTGTGTTTAGGGGCATTTCCTGTCACGGGCACTAGGCCTACCAACAAAACTGAAGTACCATTTTTATCGGGACACTTGGGGGAAAGCTTGGTAAGAAGAAATGTGTGGCTCCTCTCAGATTCCAGAACTTTCTGTCATCGAAATGTGATGAAAAAGTGTTTTCTTTGCCAAATGTTGAGGTTTGCAAAGGATTCTAGGTAACAGAACTTGGTGAGACCCCCACAAGTCACACCATCTTGGATTCCTCTAGGTGTCTAGTTTTAAAAAATGCATAGGTTTTGTAGGTTTCTCTAAGTGTCGGCTGAACTAGAGGCCAAAATCCACAGCTGGGCACTCTGCAAAAAACAGCTCTGATTTCTTTGGGAAAATGTGATGTGTCCACGTTGTGTTTAGGGGCATTTCCTGTCGCAGGCATTAGGCCTACCCACACAACTGAGGTAACATTTTTATCGGGAAACTTGGGGGAATGCTGGGTAAGAAGAAATGTGTGGCTCCCCTCAGATTCCAGAACTTTCTGTCATCGAAATGTGATGAAAAATTGTTTTCTTTGCCAAATGTTGAGCTTTGCAAAGGATTCTAGATAACAGAACTTGGTGAGACCCCCACAAGTCACCCCATCTTGGATTCCTCTAGGTGTCTAGTTTTAAAAAATGCATACGTTTTGTAGCTTTCCCTAAGTGTCGGCTGAGCTAGAGGCCAAATTCCACAGCTGGGCACTTTGCAAAAAACAGCTCTGATTTCTTTGGGAAAATGTGATGCGTCCAATTTGTGTTTAGGGGCATTTCCTGTTGCAGGCACTAAGCCTACCCACACAACTGAGGTACATTTTTATCTGGACACTTGGGGGAAAGCTGGGTAGGAAGAAATGTGTGGCTCCTCTCAGATTCTAGAACTTTCTGTCATCGAAATGTGAGGAAAAAGTGTTTTGTTTGCCAAATTTTGAGGTTTGCAAATGATTCTGGGTAACAGAACTTGGTGAGAGCCCCACAAGTCTCCCCACATTAGATACCCCTAGGTGTCTAGTTCTAAAAAATGCACAGGTTTGGTAGGTTTCCCTGGGTGCCGGCTGAGGTAGAGGCCAAAAACCATAGCTAAGCACTTTACAAAAAAAAGAGCTCTGATTTCTTTTGGAAAATGTGATGTGTCCACGTTGTGTTTTGGGGCATTTCCTTTTGTAGGAACTAGGGCTACACACACAAGTGAGGTACCATTTTTATTGGGAGACTTGGGGGAGTGCTGGGTAGGAGGAAATTTGTGACGATTCTCATATTCCAGAACTTTCTGTCACCAAAATGTGAGGAAAAAGTGTTCTTTTGCCAAATTTTGAGGTTTGCAAAGGATTCCGGGTAATAGAACTTAGTGAGACCCCCACAGGTCACCCCATCTTGGATTCCTCTACGTGTCTAGTTTTGAAAAATGCATAGGTTTTTTAGCTTTCCCTAAGTGTCGGCTGAGCTAGAGGCCAAAATCCACAGCTGGGCACTTTACAAAAAATTCAGCTCTGATTTCTTTGGGAAAATGTTATGTGACCACGTTGTGTTTAAGGGCATTTCCTGTCGCGGGCACTAGGCCTACCCACACAACTGAGGTACAATTTTTATCGGACACTTGGGGGAAAGCTGGGTAGGAAGAAATGTGTGGCTCCTCTCAGATTCTAGAACAGTCCGTCACCGAAATGTGAGGAAAAAGTGTTTTGTTTGCCAAATTTTGAGGTTTGCAAAGTATTCTGGGTAACAGCACTTGGTGAGCGCCCCACAAGTCTCCCCATAATGGATTCCTCTACGTGTCTAGTTCTAAAAAATGCACAGGTTTGGTTGGTTTCCCTAGGTGCCGGCTGAGCTAGAGGCCAAAATCCACAGCTAAGCACTTTGCAAAAAAAAAGCTCTGATTTCTTTGGGAAAATGTGATTTGTCAACGTTGTGTTTTGGGACATTTCCTGTTGCGGGTACTAGGCCTAAACACACAAGTGAGGTACCATTTTTATTGGGAGACTTGGGAGAACGCTGGGTAGGAGGAAATTTGTAGCTCTTCTCAGATTCCAGAACTTTCTGTCACCAAAATGTGAGGAAAAAGGTTTTTGCCAACTTTTGAGGTTTGCAAAGGATTCCGGGTAACAGAACTTGGTGAGACCCCCATAAGTCACCCCATCTTAGATTCCTCTAGGTGTCTAGTTTAGAAAAATGCATAGGTTTTGTAACTTTCCTTAAGTGTCGGCTGAGCTGGAGGCCAAAGTCCACAGCTGGGCATTTTGCATAAAACAGCTCTGATTTCTTTGGGAAAATGTGATGTGTCCACGTTGTGTTTAGGGGCATTTTCTGTCGCGGGCACTAGGCCTACCCACACAACTGAGGTACCATTTTCATTAGTACGCTTTGGGGAAAGCTGGGTAGGAAGAAATGTGTGGCTCCTCTCAGATTCTAGAACTTTCTGTCATCGAAATGTGAGGAAAAAGTGTTTTCTTTGCCAAATGTTGAGGTTTGCAAAGGATTCCGGGTAACAGAACTTGGTGAGACCCCCACAAGTCACCCCATCTTGGATTCCTCTAGGTGTCTAGTTTTAAAAAATGCATAGGTTTTGTAGCTTTCCCTAAGAGTTGGCTAAGCTAGAGGCCAAAATCCACAGCTGGGCACTTTGCAAAAAACATCTCTGATTTCTTTGGGAAAATGTGATGTGTCCACGTTGTGTTTAGGGGCATTTCCTGTTGCGGGCACTAGCCCTACCCACACAACTGAGGTACGATTTTAATCGGGACACTTGGGGGAAAGCTGGGTAGGAAGAAATGTGCGGCTCCTCTCAGATTCCAGAACTTACTGTCACCAAAATGTGAGGAAAAGTGTTCTTTTGCCAAATTTTGAGGTTTGCAAAGGATTCCGGGTAACAGAACTTGGTGAGAACCCCACAAGTCACCCCATATTGGGTTCCTCTAGGTGTCTAGTTTTAAAAAATGCATAGGTTTTGTAGCTTTCCCTAAGTGTCGGCTGAGCTAGAGGCCACAATCCAGAGCTGGGCACTTTGCAAAAAACAGCTCTGATTTCTTTGGGAAAATGTGATGTGTCAACGTTGTGTTTAGGGGCATTTCCTGTCGCGGGCACTAGGCCTACCAACATAACTGAGGTACCATTTTTATTGGGACACTTGGGGAAAAGCTTGGTAAGAAGAAATGTGTGGCTCTTCTCAGATTCCAGAACTTTCTGTCATCGAAATGTGATGAAAAAGTGTTTTCTTTGCCAAATGTTGAGGTTTGCAAAGGATTCTAGGTAACAGAACTTAGTGAGACCCCCACAAGTCACCCCATCCTGGATTCCTCTAGGTGTCTAGTTTTAAAAAATGCATAGGTTTTGTAGCTTTCCCTAAGAGTCGGCTAAGCTAGAGGCCAAAATCCACAGCTGGGCACTTTGCAAAAAACAGCTCTGATTTCTTTGGGAAAATGTGATGTGTCCACGTTGTGTTTAGGGGCATTTCCTGTTGCGGGCACTAGCCCTACCCACACAACTGAGGTACCATTTTAATCGGGACACTTGGGGGAAAGCTGGGTAGGAAGAAATGTGCGGCTCCTCTCAGATTCCAGAACTTACTGTCACCAAAATGTGAGGAAAAGTGTTCTTTTGCCAAATTTTGAGGTTTGCAAAGGATTCCGGGTAACAGAACTTGGTGAGACCCCCACAAGTCACCCCATCTTGGATTCCTCTAGGTGTCTAGTTTTAAAAAATGCACAGGTTTTTTAGCTTTCCCTAAGTGTCGGCTGAGCTAGAGGCCAAAATCCACAGCTGGGCACTTTGCAAAAAACAGCTCTGATTTCTTTGGGAAAATGTGATGTGACCACGTTGTGTTTAAGGGCATTTCCTGTCGCGGGCACTAGGCCTACCCACACAACTAAGGTACAATTTTTATCGGACACTTGGGGGAAAGCTGGGTAGGAAGAAATGTGTGTCTCCTATCAGATTCTAGAACAGTCCGTCACCGAAATGTGAGGAAAAAGTGTTTTGTTTGCCAAATTTTGAGGTTTGCAAAGTATTCTGGGTAACAGAACTTGGTGAGCGCCCCACAAGTCTCCCCATAATGGATTCCCCTAGGTGTCTAGTTCTAAAAAATGCACAGGTTTGGTAGGTTTCCCTAGGTGCCGGCTGAGCTAGAGGCCAAAATCCACAGCTAAGCACTTTGCAAAAAAAAAGCTCTGATTTCTTTGGGAAAATGTGATGTGTCAACGTTGTGTTTTGGGACATTTCCTGTCGTGGGTACTAGGCCTAAACACACAAGTGAGGTACCATTTTTATTGGGAGACTTGGGAGAACGCTGGGTAGGAGGAAATTTGTAGCTCTTCTCAGATTCCAGAACTTTCTGTCACCAAAATATGAGGAATGTTTTTTTTGCCAACTTTTGAGGTTTGCAAAGGATTCTGTGTAACAGAACTTGGTGAGACCCCCACAAGTCACCCCATCTTAGATTCCTCTAGGTATCTAGTTTAGAAAAATGCATAGGTTTTGTAACTTTCCTTAAGTGTCGGCTGAGCTCTAGGCCAAAATCCACAGCTGGGCACTTTGCATAAAACAGCTCTGATTTCTTTGGGAAAATGTGATGCGTCCAATTTGTGTTTAGGGGCATTTCCTGTTGCGGGCACTAGGCCTACCCACACAACTGAGGTACATTTTTATCGGGACACATGGGGGAAAGCTGGGTAGGAAGAAATGTGTGGCTCCTCTCAGATTCTAGAACTTTCTGTCATCGAAATGTGAGGAAAAAGTGTTTTCTTTGCCAAATGTTGAGGTTTGCAAAGGATTCCGGGTAACAGAACTTGGTGAGACCCCCACAAGTCACCCCATGTTGGGTTCCTCTAGGTGTCTAGTTTAAAAAAATGCATAGGTTTTGTAGGTTTCCCTAAGTGTAGGCTGAACTAGAGGCCAAAATCCACAGCTGGGCACTCTGCAAAAAACAGCTGATTTCTTTGGGAAAATGTGATGTGTCCACGTTGTGTTTAGGGGCATTTCCTGTCGCAGGCATTAGGCCTACCCACACAACTGAGGTAACATTTTTATCGGGAAACTTGGGGGAAAGCTGGGTAAGAAGAAATGTGTGGCTCCCCTCAGATTCCAGAACTTTCTGTCATCGAAATGTGATGAAAAAGTGTTTTCTTTGCCAAATGTTGAGCTTTGCAAAGGATTCTAGATAACAGAACTTGGTGAGACCCCCACAAGTCACCCCATCTTGGATTCCTCTAGGTGTCTAGTTTTAAAAAATGCATACTTTTTGTAGCTTTCCCTAAGTGTCGGCTGAGCTAGAGGCCAAAATCCACAGCTGGGCACTTTGCAAAAAACAGCTCTGATTTCTTTGGGAAAATGTGATGCGTCCAATTTGTGTTTAGGGGCATTTCCTGTTGCAGGCACTAAGCCTACCCACACAACTGAGGTACATTTTTATCTGGACACTTGGGGGAAAGCTGGGTAGGAAAAAATGTGTGGCTCCTCTCAGTTTCTAGAACTTTCTGTCATCGAAATGTGAGGAAAAAGTGTTTTGTTTGCCATATTTTGAGGTTTGCAAATGATTCTGGGTAACAGAACTTGGTGAGAGCCCCACAAGTCTCCCCACATTAGATACCCCTAGGTGTCTAGTTCTAAAAAATGCACAGGTTTGGTAGGTTTCCCTGGGTGCCGGCTGAGGTAGAGGCCAAAAACCATAGCTAAGCAC
Organism: Pleurodeles waltl; assembly: GCF_031143425.1. Taxonomy (NCBI): domain Eukaryota; kingdom Metazoa; phylum Chordata; class Amphibia; order Caudata; family Salamandridae; genus Pleurodeles; species Pleurodeles waltl. The sequence continues at coordinate 689,303,592 of NC_090439.1, forward strand.
TTTACAAAAAAAAGAGCTCTGATTTCTTTTGGAAAATGTGATGTGTCCACGTTGTGTTTTGGGGCATTTCCTTTCGTAGGAACTAGGGCTACACACACAAGTGAGGTACCATTTTTATTGGGAGACTTGGGGGAGTGCTGGGTAGGAGGAAATTTGTGACGATTCTCATATTCCAGAACTTCCTGTCACCAAAATGTGAGGAAAAAGTGTTCTTTTGCCAAATTTTGAGGTTTGCGAAGGAGTCCGGGTAATAGAACTTAGTGAGACCCCCACAGGTCACCCCATCTTGGATTCCTCTACGTGTCTAGTTTTGAAAAATGCATAGGTTTTTTAGCTTTCCCTAAGTGTCGGCTGAGCTAGAGGCCAAAATCCACAGCTGGGCACTTTACAAAAAATTCAGCTCTGATTTCTTTGGGAAAATGTTATGTGACCACGTTGTGTTTAAGGGCATTTCCTGTCACGGGCACTAGGCCTACCCACACAACTGAGGTACAATTTTTATCGGACACTTGGGGGAAAGCTGGGTAGGAAGAAATGTGTGGCTCCTCTCAGATTCTAGAACAGTCCGTCACCGAAATGTGAGGAAAAAGTGTTTTGTTTGCCAAATTTTGAGGTTTGCAAAGTATTCTGGGTAACAGCACTTGGTGAGCGCCCCACAAGTCTCCCCATAATGGATTCCCCTACGTGTCTAGTTCTAAAAAATGCACAGGTTTGGTTGGTTTCCCTAGGTGCAGGCTGAGCTAGAGGCCAAAATCCACAGCTAAGCACTTTGCAAAAAAAAAGCTCTGATTTCTTTGGGAAAATGTGATTTGTCAACGTTGTGTTTTGGGACATTTCCTGTTGCGGGTACTAGGCCAAAACACACAAGTGAGGTACCATTTTTATTGGGAGACTTGGGAGAACGCTGGGTAGGAGGAAATTTGTAGCTCTTCTCAGATTCCAGAACTTTCTGTCACCAAAATGTGAGGAAATTTTTTTTTGCCAACTTTTGAGGTTTGCAAAGGATTCCGGGTAACAGAACTTGGTGAGACCCCCATAAGTCACCCCATCTTAGATTCCTCTAGGTGTCTAGTTTAGAAAAATGCATAGGTTTTGTAACTTTCCTTAAGTGTCGGCTGAGCTGGAGGCCAAAATCCACAGCTGGGCATTTTGCATAAAACAGCTCTGATTTCTTTGGGCAAATGTTGTGTGTCCACGTTGTGTTTAGGGGCATTTTCTGTCGCGGGCACTAGGCCTACCCACACAACTGAGGTACCATTTTCATTAGTACGCTTTGGGGAAAGCTGGGTAGGAAGAAATGTGTGGCTCCTCTCAGATTCTAGAACTTTCTGTCATCGAAATGTGAGGAAAAAGTGTTTTCTTTGCCAAATGTTGAGGTTTGCAAAGGATTCCGGGTAACAGAACTTGGTGAGACCCCCACAAGTCACCCCATCTTGGATTCCTCTAGGTGTCTAGTTTTAAAAAATGCATAGGTTTTGTAGCTTTCCCTAACAGTCGGCTAAGCTAGAGGCCAAAATCCACAGCTGGGCACTTTGCAAAAAACATCTCTGATTTCTTTGGGAAAATGTGATGTGTCCACGCTGTGTTTAGGGGCATTTCCTGTTGCGGGCACTAGCCCTACCCACACAACTGAGGTACCATTTTAATCGGGACACTTGGGGGAAAGCTGGGTAGGAAGAAATGTGCGGCTCCTCTCAGATTCCAGAACTTACTGTCACCAAAATGTGAGGAAAAGTGTTCTTTTGCCAAATTTTGAGGTTTGCAAAGGATTCCGGGTAACAGAACTTGGTGAGACCCCCACAAGTCACCCCATATTGGGTTCCTCTAGGTGTCTAGATTTAAAAAATGCATAGGTTTTGTAGCTTTCCCTAAGTGTCGGCTGAGCTAGAGGCCAAAATCCACAGCTGGGCACTTTGCAAAAAACAGCTCTGATTTCTTTGGGAAAATGTGATGTGTCAACGTTGTGTTTAGGGGCATTTCCTGTCGCGGGCACTAGGCCTACCAACATAACTGAGGTACCATTTTTATTGGGACACTTGGGGAAAAGCTTGGTAAGAAGAAATGTGTGGCTCCTCTCAGATTCCAGAACTTTCTGTCATCAAAATGTGATGAAAAAGTGTTTTCTTTGCCAAATGTTGAGGTTTGCAAAGGATTCTAGGTAACAGAACTTGGTGAGACCCCCACAAGTCACCCCATCCTGGATTCCTCTAGGTGTCTAGTTTTAAAAAATGCATAGGTTTTGTAGGTTTCCCTAAGTGTCGGCTGAACTAGAGGCCAAAATCCACAGCTGGGCACTTTGCAAAAAACAGCTCTGATTTCTTTGGGAAAATGTGATGTGTCCACGTTGTGTTTAGGGGCATTTCCTGTCGCGGGCATTAGGCCTACCCACACAACTGAGGTAACATTTTTATCGGGACACTTGGGTAAAAGCTGGGTAAGAAGAAATGTGTGGCTCCTCTCAGATTCCAGAACTTTCTGTCATCGAAATGTGATGAAAAAGTGTTTTCTTTGCCAAATGTTGAGGTTTGCAAAGGATTCTAGGTAACAGAACTTGGTGAGACCCCCACAAGTCACCCCATCTTGGATTCCTCTAGGTGTCTAGTTTTAAAAAATGCATACGTTTTGTAGCTTTCCCTAAGTGTCGGCTGAGCTAGAGGCCAAAATCCACAGCTGGGCACTTTGCAAAAAAACAGAGCTCTGATTTCTTTTGGAAAATGTGATGTGTCCACGTTGTGTTTTGGGGCATTTCCTTTCGTAGGAACTAGGGCTACATACACAAGTGAGGTACCATTTTTATTGGGAGACTTGGGGGAGTGCTGGGTAGGAGGACATTTGTGACTATTCTCATATTCCAGAACTTTCTGTCACCAAAATGTGAGGAAAAAGTGTTCTTTTGCCAAATTTTGAGGTTTGCAAAGGATTCCGGGTAATAGAACTTAGTGAGACCCCCACAGGTCACCCCATCTTGGATTCCTCTAAGTGTCTAGTTTTGAAAAATGCACAGGTTTTGTAGCTTTCCCTAAGTGTCGGTTGAGCTAGAGGCCAAAATCCACAGCTGGGCACTTTGCAAAAAACAGCTCTGATTTCTTTGGAAAAATGTGATGTGTACACGTTGTGTTTAGGGGCATTTCCTGTCGCAGGCACTAGGCCTACCCACACAACTGAGGTAACATTTTTATCGGGACACTTGGGGGAAAGCTGGGTAAGAAGAAATGTGTGGCTCCTCTCAGATTCCAGAACTTTCTGTCATCGAAATGTGATGAAAAAGTGTTTTCTTTGCCAAATGTTGAGGTTTGCAAAGGATTCTAGGTAACAGAACTTGGTGAGACCCCCACAAGTCACCCCATCTTGGATTCCTCTAGGTGTCTAGTTTAGAAAAATGCAAAGGTTTTGTAGCTTTCCGTAAGAGTCGGGTAAGCTAGAGGCCACAATCCACAGCTGGGCACTTTGCAAAAAACAGCTCTGATTTCTTTGGGAAAATGTGATGTGTCCACGTTGTGTTTAGGGTCATTTCCTGTCGCGGGCACTAGGCCTACCAACAAAACTGAGGTACCATTTTTATCGGGACACTTGGGGGAAAACTTGGTAAGAAGAAATGTGTGCCTCCTCTCAGATTCCAGAACTTTCTGTCATCGAAATGTGATGAAAAAGTGTTTTCTTTGCCAAATGTTGAGGTTTGCAAAGGTTTCTGGGTAACAGAACTTGGTGAGACCCCCACAAGTCACCCCATCCTGGATTCCTCTAGGTGTCTAGTTTAAAAAAATGCATAGGTTTTGTAGGTTTCCCTAAGTGTCGGCTGCACTAGAGGCCAAAATCCACAGCTGGGCACTTTGGAAATCACAGCTCTGATTTCTTTGGGAAAATGTGATGTGTCCACGTTGTGTTTAGGGGCATTTCCTGTCGCGGGCATTAGGCCTACCCACACAACTGAGGTATCATTTTTATCGGGACACTTGGGGGAAAGCTGGGTAAGGAGAAATGTGTGGCTCCTCTCAGATTCCAGAACTTTCTGTCATCGAAATGTGATGAAAAAGTTTTTTCTTTGCCAAATGTTGAGGTTTGCAAAGAATTCTAGGTAACAGAACTTGGTGAGACCCCCACAAGTCACCCCATCTTGGATTCCTCTAGGTGTCTAGTTTTAAAAAATGCATACGTTTTGTAGCTTTCCCTAAGTGTCGGCTGAGCTAGAGTCCAAAATCCACAGCTGGGCACTTTGCAAAAAACAGCTCTGATTTCTTTGGGAAAATGTGATGCGTCCAATTTGTGTTTAGGGGCATTTCCTGTTGCAGGCACTAGGCCTACCCACACAACTGAGGTACATTTGTATCGGGACACATGGGGGAAAGCTGGGTAGGAAGAAATGTGTGGCTCCTCTCAGATTCTAGAACTTTCTGTCATCGAAATGTGAGGAAAAAGTGTTTTGTTTACCAAATGTTGAGGTTTGCAAATGATTCTGGGTAACAGAACTTGGTGAGAGCCCCACAAGTTTCCCCACATTAGATACCCCTAGGTGTCTAGTTCTAAAAAATGCACAGGTTTGGTAGGTTTCCATAGGTGCCGGCTGAGGTAGAGGCCAAAAACCATAGCTAAGCACTTTGCAAAAAAAAGAGCTCTGATTTCTTTTGGAAAATGTGATGTGTCCACGTTGTGTTTTGGGGCATTTCCTTTCGTAGGAACTAGGGCTACACACACAAGTGAGGTACCATTTTTATTGGGAGACTTGGGGGAGTGCTGGGTAGGAGGAAATTTGTGACTATTCTCATATTCCAGAACTTTCTGTCACCAAAATGTGAGGAAAAAGTGTTCTTTTGCCAAATTTTGAGGTTTGCAAAGGATACCGGGTAATAGAACTTAGTGAGACCCCCACAGGTCACCCCATCTTGGATTCCTCTATGTGTCTAGTTTTGAAAAATGCACAGGTTTTGTAGCTTTCCCTAAGTGTCGGTTGAGCTAGAGGCCAAAATCCACAGCTGGGCACTTTGCAAAAAACAGCTCTGATTTCTTTGGAAAAATGTGATGTGTACACGTTGTGTTTAGGGGCATTTCCTGTCGCAGGCACTAGGCCTACCCACACAACTGAGGTACCATTTTTATCGGGACACTTGGGGGAAAGGTGGTCTGTGGCTCCTCTCAGATTCCAGAACTGTCTGTCGCCGAAATGTGAGGAAAAAGTGTTCTTTTGCCAAATTTTGAGGTTTGCAAAGGATTATGGTTAACTCAACTTAGTGAGAGTCCCACAAGTCACCCCATCCTGGATTCCCCTTGGTGTCTAGGTTTTAAAAATATACAGGTTTGGTAGGTTTCCCTAAGTGCCGGCTGAGCAAGAGGCCAAAATCCACAGCTAGGCACTTTGCAAAAAACAGCTCTGTTTATTTTGGGATAATGTGAGTTCTCCACGTTGTGTTTTGGGGCATTTCCTGTCGCGGGCACCAGGCTTACCCACACAAGTGAAGTATCATTTTTATCGGAAGACTTGAGGAAATGCTCGGTAGGAGGAAATGTGTGGCTCCTCTCAGATTCTAGAAATGTCTGTCACCGAAATGTGAGGTAAAAGTGTTTTTTTGGCCGAATTTTGAGGTTTGCAAAGGATTCTGGGTAACAGAACTTGCTGAGAGCCCCACATGTCTCCCCATATTGGATTCCCCTAGGTGTCTAGTTCTAAAAAATGCACAGGTTTGGTAGGTTTCCCTAGGTGCCGGCCGAGCTAAAGGCCAAAATCCACAGCTAAGCACTTTGCAAAAAAAAAGCTCTGATTTCTTTGGGAAAATGTGATGTGTCCACGTTGTGTTTTGGGGCATTTCCTGTCGCGGGTACTAGGCCTACACACACAAGTGAGGTGCCATTTTAATTGGGATACTTGGGAGAACGCTGGGTAGGAGGAAATTTGTAGCTCTTTTCAGATTCCAGAATTATCTGTCACCAAAATGTGAGAAAAAATTTTTTTGCCAAATTTTGAGGTTTGCAAAGGATTCCGGGTAACAGAACTTGGTGAGACTCCCACAGGTCACCCCATCTTGGATTCCTCTAGGTGTCTAGTTTTAAAAAATGCATAGGTTTTTTAGCTTTCCCTAAGTGTCGGCTGAGCTAGAGGCCAAAATCCACAGCTGGGCACTTTGCAAAAAACAGCTCTGATTTCTTTGGGAAAATGTGATGCGTCCAATTTGTGTTTAGGGGCATTTCCTGTTGCAGGCACTAGGCCTACCCACACAACTGAGGTACATTTTTATCTGGACACTTGGGGGAAAGCTGGGTAGGAAGAAATGTATGGCTCCTCTCATATTCTAGAACTTTCTGTCATCGAAATGTGAGGAAAAAGTGTTTTGTTTGCCAAATTTTGAGGTTTGCAAATGATTCTGGGTATCAGAACTTGGTGAGAGCTCCACAAGTCTCCCCACATTAGATACCCCTAGGTGTCTAGTTCTAAAAAATGCACAGGTTTGGTAGGTTTCCATAGGTGCCGGCTGAGGTAGAGGCCAAAAACCATAGCTAAGCACTTTGCAAAAAAACAGAGCTCTGATTTCTTTTGGAAAATGTGATGTGTCCACGTTGTGTTTTGGGGCATTTCCTTTCGTAGGAACTAGGGCTACATACACAAGTGAGGTACCATTTTTATTGGGAGACTTGGGGGAGTGCTGGGTAGGAGGACATTTGTGACTATTCTCATATTCCAGAACTTTCTGTCACCAAAATGTGAGGAAAAAGTGTTCTTTTGCCAAATTTTGAGGTTTGCAAAGGATTCCGGGTAATAGAACTTAGTGAGACCCCCACAGGTCACCCCATCTTGGATTCCTCTAAGTGTATATTTTTGAAAAATGCACAGGTTTTGTAGCTTTCCCTAAGTGTCGGTTGAGCTAGAGGCCAAAATCCACAGCTGGGCACTTTGCAAAAAACAGCTCTGATTTCTTTGGAAAAATGTGATGTGTACACGTTGTGTTTAGGGGCATTTCCTGTCGCAGGCACTAGGCCTACCCACACAACTGAGGTACCATTTTTATCGGGACACTTGGGGGAAAGCTGGGTAAGAAGAAATGTGTGGCTCCTCTCAGATTCCAGAACTTTCTGTCATCGAAATGTGATGAAAAAGTGTTTTCTTTGCCAAATGTTGAGGTTTGCAAAGGTTTCTGGGTAACAGAACTTGGTGAGACCCCCACAAGTCACTCCATCCTGGTTTCCTCTAGGTGTCTAGTTTAAAAAAATGCATAGGTTTTGTAGGTTTCCCTAAGTGTCGGCTGCACTAGAGGCCAAAATCCACAGCTGGGCACTTTGGAAATCACAGCTCTGATTTCTTTGGGAAAATGTGATGTGTCCACGTTGTGTTTAGGGGCATTTCCTGTCGCGGGCATTAGGCCTACCCACACAACTGAGGTATCATTTTTATCGGGACACTTGGGGGAAAGCTGGGTAAGGAGAAATGTGTGGCTCCTCTCAGATTCCAGAACTTTCTGTCATCGAAATGTGATGAAAAAGTTTTTTCTTTGCCAAATGTTGAGGTTTGCAAAGAATTCTAGGTAACAGAACTTGGTGAGACCCCCACAAGTCACCCCATCTTGGATTCCTCTAGGTGTCTAGTTTAAAAAAATGCATACGTTTTGTAGCTTTCCCTAAGAGTCGGCTGAGCTGGAGTCCAAAATCCACAGCTGGGCACTTTGCAAAAAACAGCTCTGATTTCTTTGGGAAAATGTGATGCGTCCAATTTGTGTTTAGGGGCATTTCCTGTTGCAGGCACTAGGCCTACCCACACAACTGAGGTACATTTGTATCGGGACACATGGGGGAAAGCTGGGTAGGAAGAAATTTGTGGCTCCTCTCAGATTCTAGAACTTTCTGTCATCGAAATGTGAGGAAAAAGTGTTTTGTTTACCAAATTTTGAGGTTTGCAAATGATTCTGGGTAACCGAACTTGGTGAGAGCCCCACAAGTCTCCCCACATTAGATACCCCTAGGTGTCTAGTTCTAAAAAATGCACAGGTTTGGTAGGTTTCCATAGGTGCCGGCTGAGGTAGAGGCCAAAAACCATAGCTAAGCACTTTGCAAAAAAAAGAGCTCTGATTTCTTTTGGAAAATGTGATGTGTCCACGTTGTGTTTTGGGGCATTTCCTTTCGTAGGAACTAGGGCTACACACACAAGTGAGGTACCATTTTTATTGGGAGACTTGGGGGAGTGCTGGGTAGGAGGAAATTTGTGACTATTCTCATATTCCAGAACTTTCTGTCACCAAAATGTGAGGAAAAAGTGTTCTTTTGCCAAATTTTGAGGTTTGCAAAGCATACCGGGTAATAGAACTTAGTGAGACCCCCACAGGTCACCCCATCTTGGATTCCTCTATGTGTCTAGTTTTGAAAAATGCACAGGTTTTGTAGCTTTCCCTAAGTGTCGGTTGAGCTAGAGGCCAAAATCCACAGCTGGGCACTTTGCAAAAAACAGCTCTGATTTCTTTGGAAAAATGTGATGTGTACACGTTGTGTTTAGGGGCATTTCCTGTCGCAGGCACTAGGCCTACCCACACAACTGAGGTACCATTTTTATCGGGACACTTGGGGGAAAGGTGCTCTGTGGCTCCTCTCAGATTCCAGAACTGTCTGTCGCCGAAATGTGAGGAAAAAGTGTTCTTTTGCCAAATTTTGAGGTTTGCAAAGGATTATGGTTAACTCAACTTAGTGAGAGTCCCACAAGTCACCCCATCCTGGATTCCCCTTGGTGTCTAGGTTTTAAAAATATACAGGTTTGGTAGGTTTCCCTAAGTGCCGGCTGAGCAAGAGGCCAAAATCCACAGCTAGGCACTTTGCAAAAAACAGCTCTGTTTATTTTGGGATAATGTGAGTTCTCCACGTTGTGTTTTGGGGCATTTCCTGTCGCGGGCACCAGGCTTACCCACACAAGTGAAGTATCATTTTTATCGGAAGACTTGAGGAAATGCTCGGTAGGAGGAAATGTGTGGCTCCTCTCAGATTCTAGAAATGTCTGTAACCGAAATGTGAGGTAAAAGTGTTTTTTTGGCCAAATTTTGAGGTTTGCAAAGGATTCTGGGTAACAGAACTTGCTGAGAGCACCACATGTCTCCCCATATTGGACTCCCCTAGGTGTCTAGTTCTAAAAAATGCACAGGTTTGGTAGGTTTCCCTAGGTGCCGGCCGAGCTAAAGGCCAAAATCCACAGCTAAGCACTTTGCAAAAAAAAAGCTCTGATTTCTTTGGGAAAATGTGATGTGTCCACGTTGTGTTTTGGGGCATTTCCTGTCGCGGGTACTAGGCCTACACACACAAGTGAGGTGCCATTTTAATTGGGAGACTTGGGAGAACGCTGGGTAGGAGGAAATTTGTAGCTCTTTTCAGATTCCAGAATTATCTGTCACCAAAATGTGAGAAAAAACTTTTTTGCCAAATTTTGAGGTTTGCAAAGGATTCCGGGTAACAGAACTTGGTGAGACTCCCACAGGTCACCCCATCTTGGATTCCTCTAGGTGTCTAGTTTTAAAAAATGCATAGGTTTTTTAGCTTTCCCTAAGTGTCGGCTGAGCTAGAGGCCAAAATCCACAGCTGGGCACTTTGCAAAAAACAGCTCTGATTTCCTTGGGAAAATGTGATGCGTCCAATTTGTGTTTAGGGGCATTTCCTGTTGCAGGCACTAGGCCTACCCACACAACTGAGGTACATTTTTATCTGGACACTTGGGGGAAAGCTGGGTAGGAAGAAATGTATGGCTCCTCTCATATTCTAGAACTTTCTGTCATCGAAATGTGAGGAAAAAGTGTTTTGTTTGCCAAATTTTGAGGTTTGCAAATGATTCTGGGTATCAGAACTTGGTGAGAGCCCAACAAGTCTCCCCACATTAGATACCCATAGGTGTCTAGTTCTAAAAAATGCACAGGTTTGGTAGGTTTCCATAGGTGCCGGCTGAGGTAGAGGCCAAAAACCATATCTAAGCACTTTGCAAAAAAACAGAGCTCTGATTTCTTTTGGAAAATGTGATGTGTCCACGTTGTGTTTTGGGGCATTTCCTTTCGTAGGAACTAGGGCTACATACACAAGTGAGGTACCATTTTTATTGGGAGACTTGGGGGAGTGCTGGGTAGGAGGACATTTGTGACTATTCTCATATTCCAGAACTTTCTGTCACCAAAATGTGAGGAAAAAGTGTTCTTTTGCCAAATTTTGAGGTTTGCAAAGGATTCCGGGTAATAGAACTTAGTGAGACCCCCACAGGTCACCCCATCTTGGATTCCTCTAAGTGTATATTTTTGAAAAATGCACAGGTTTTGTAGCTTTCCCTAAGTGTCGGTTGAGCTAGAGGCCAAAATCCACAGCTGGGCACTTTGCAAAAAACAGCTCTGATTTCTTTGGAAAAATGTGATGTGTAAACGTTGTGTTTAGGGGCATTTCCTGTCGCAGGCACTAGGCCTACCCACACAACTGAGGTAACATTTTTATCGGGACACTTGGGGGAAAGCTGGGTAAGAAGAAATGTGTGGCTCCTCTCAGATTCCAGAACTTTCTGTCATCGAAATGTGATGAAAAAGTGTTTTCTTTGCCAAATGTTGAGGTTTGCAAAGGATTCTAGGTAACAGAACTTGGTGAGACCCCCACAAGTCACCCCATCTTGGATTCCTCTAGGTGTCTAGTTTAGAAAAATGCAAAGGTTTTGTAGCTTTCCGTAAGAGTCGGGTAAGCTAGAGGCCACAATCCACAGCTGGGCACTTTGCAAAAAACAGCTCTGATTTCTTTGGGAAAATGTGATGTGTCCACGTTGTGTTTAGGGTCATTTCCTGTCGCGGGCACTAGGCCTACCAACAAAACTGAGGTACCATTTTTATCAGGACACTTGGGGGAAAACTTGGTAAGAAGAAATGTGTGGCTCCTCTCAGATTCCAGAACTTTCTGTCATCGAAATGTGATGAAAAAGTGTTTTCTTTGCCAAATGTTGAGGTTTGCAAAGGTTTCTGGGTAACAGAACTTGGTGAGACCCCCACAAGTCACCCCATCCAGGATTCCTCTAGGTGTCTAGTTTAAAAAAATGCATAGGTTTTGTAGGTTTCCCTAAGTGTCGGCTGCACTAGAGGCCAAAATCCACAGCTGGGCACTTTGGAAATCACAGCTCTGATTTCTTTGGGAAAATGTGATGTGTCCACGTTGTGTTTAGTGGCATTTCCTGTCGCGGGCATTAGGCCTACCCACACAACTGAGGTATAATTTTTATCGGGACACTTGGGGGAAAGCTGGGTAAGGAGAAATGTGTGGCTCCTCTCAGATTCCAGAACTTTCTGTCATCGAAATGTGATGAAAAAGTTTTTTCTTTGCCAAATGTTGAAGTTTGCAAAGAATTCTAGGTAACAGAACTTGGTGAGACCCCCACAAGTCACCCCATCTTGGATTCCTCTAGGTGTCTAGTTTTAAAAAATGCATACGTTTTGTAGCTTTCCCTAATTGTCGGCTGAGCTGGAGTCCAAAATCCACAGCTGGGCACTTTGCAAAAAACAGCTCTGATTTCTTTGGGAAAATGTGATGCGTCCAATTTGTGTTTAGGGGCATTTCCTGTTGCAGGCACTAGGCCTACCCACACAACTGAGGTACATTTGTATCGGGACACATGGGGGAAAGCTGGGTAGGAAGAAATGTGTGGCTCCTCTCAGATTCTAGAACTTTCTGTCATCGAAATGTGAGGAAAAAGTGTTTTGTTTACCAAATTTTGAGGTTTGCAAATGATTCTGGGTAACAGAACTTGGTGAGAGCCCCACAAGTCTCCCCACATTAGATACCCCTAGGTGTCTAGTTCTAAAAAATGCACAGGTTTGGTAGGTTTCCGTAGGTGCCGGCTGAGGTAGAGGCCAAAAACCATAGCTAAGCACTTTGCAAAAAAAAGAGCTCTGATTTCTTTTGGAAAATGTGATGTGTCCACGTTGTGTTTTGGGGCATTTCCTTTCGTAGGAACTAGGGCTACACACACAAGTGAGGTACCATTTTTATTGGGAGACTTGGGGGAGTGCTGGGTAGGAGGAAATTTGTGACTATTCTCATATTCCAGAACTTTCTGTCACCAAAATGTGAGGAAAAAGTGTTCTTTTGCCAAATTTTGAGGTTTGCAAAGCATACCGGGTAATAGAACTTAGTGAGACCCCCACAGGTCACCCCATCTTGGATTCCTCTATGTGTCTAGTTTTGAAAAATGCACAGGTTTTGTAGCTTTCCCTAAGTGTCGGTTGAGCTAGAGGCCAAAATCCACAGCTGGGCACTTTGCAAAAAACAGCTCTGATTTCTTTGGAAAAATGTGATGTGTACACGTTGTGTTTAGGGGCATTTCCTGTCGCAGGCACTAGGCCTACCCACACAACTGAGGTACCATTTTTATCGGGACACTTGGGGGAAAGGTGCTCTGTGGCTCCTCTCAGATTCCAGAACTGTCTGTCGCCGAAATGTGAGGAAAAAGTGTTCTTTTGCCAAATTTTGAGGTTTGCGAAGGATTATGGTTAACTCAACTTAGTGAGAGTCCCACAAGTCTCCCCATCCTGGATTCCCCTTGGTGTCTAGGTTTTAAAAATGTACAGGTTTGGTAGGTTTCCCTAAGTGCCGGCTGAGCAAGAGGCCAAAATCCACAGCTAGGCACTTTGCAAAAAACAGCTCTGTTTATTTTGGGATAATGTGAGTTCTCCACGTTGTGTTTTGGGGCATTTCCTGTCGCGGGCACCAGGCTTACCCACACAAGTGAAGTATCATTTTTATCGGAAGACTTGAGGAAATGCTCGGTAGGAGGAAATGTGTGGCTCCTCTCAGATTCTAGAACTGACTGTCACCGAAATGTGAGGTAAAAGTGTTTTTTTGGCCAAATTTTGAGTTTTGCAAAGGATTCTGGGTAACAGAACTTGGTGAGAGCCCCACATGTCTCCCCATATTGGATTCCCCTAGGTGTCTAGTTCTAAAAAATGCACAGGTTTGGTAGGTTTCCCTAGGTGCCGGCCGAGCTAAAGGCCAAAATCCACAGCTAAGCACTTTGCAAAAAAAAAGCTCTGATTTCTTTGGGAAAATGTGATGTGTCCACGTTGTGTTTTGGGGCATTTCCTGTCGCGGGTACTAGGCCTACACACACAAGTGAGGTGCCATTTTAATTGGGAGACTTGGGAGAACGCTGGGTAGGAGGAAATTTGTAGCTCTTTTCAGATTCCAGAATTATCTGTCACCAAAATGTGAGAAAAAACTTTTTTGCCAAATTTTGAGGTTTGCAAAGGATTCCGGGTAACAGAACTTGGTGAGACTCCCACAGGTCACCCCATATTGGATTCCTCTAGGTGTCTAGTTTTAAAAAATGCATAGGTTTTTTAGCTTTCCCTAAGTGTCGGCTGAGCTAGAGGCCAAAATCCACAGCTGGGCACTTTGCAAAAAACAGCTCTGATTTCTTTGGGAAAATGTGATGTGACCACGTTGTGTTTAAGGGCATTTCCTGTTGCGGGCACTAGGCCTACCCACACAACTGAGGTACAATTTTTATCGGACACTTGAGGGAAAGCTGGGTAGGAAAAAATGTGTGGCTCCTCTCAGATTCTAGAACAGTCCGTCACCGAAATGTGAGGAAAAAGTGTTTCGTTTGCCAAATTTTGAGGTTTGCTAACTATTCTGGGTAACAGAACTTGGTGAGCGCCCCACAAGTCTCCCCATATTGGATTCCCCTAGGTGTCTAGTTCTAAAAAATGCACAGGTTTGGTAGGTTTCCCTAGGTGCCGGCTGAGCTAGAGGCCAAAATCCACAGCTAAGCACTTTGCGAAAAAAAAGCTCTGATTTCTTTGGGAAAATGTGATGTGTCAACGTTGTGTTTTGGGACATTTCCTGTCGCGGGTACTAGGCCTAAACACACAAGTGAGGTACCATTTTTATTGGGAGACTTGGGAGACTTGGGAGAACGCTGGGAAGGAGGAAATTTGTAGCTCTTCTCAGATTCCAGAACTTTCTGTCACCAAAATGTGAGGAAAAAGTTTTTTGCCAACTTATGAGGTTTGCAAAGGATTCCGGGTAACAGAACTTGGTGAGACCCCCACAAGTCACCCCATCTTAGATTCCTCTAGGTGTCTAGTTTAGAAAAATGCATAGGTTTTGTAACTTTCCTTAAGTGTCGGCTGAGCTGGAGGCCAAAATCCACAGCTAGGCAATTTGCATAAAACAGCTCTGATTTCTTTGGGAAAATGTGATGTGTCCACGTTGTGTTTAGGGGCATTTCCTGTCGCGGGCACTAGGCCTACCCACACAACTGAGGTACCATTTTTATTAGGACACTTGGGGGAAAGCTGGGTAGGAAGAAATGTGTGGCTCCTCTCAGATTCTAGAACTTTCTGTCATCGAAATGTGAGGAAAAAGTGTTTTCTTTGCCAAATGTTGATGTTTGCAAAGGATTCCGGGTAACAGAACTTGGTGAGACCCCCACAAGTCACCCCATCTTGGATTCCTCTAGGTGTCTAGTTTTAAAAAATGCATAGGTTTTGTAGGTTTCCTTAAGTGTCGGCTGAACTAGAGGCCAAAATCCACAACCTGGCACTTTGCAAAAAACAGCTCTGATTTCTTTGGGAAAATGTGATGTGTCCACGTTGTGTTTAGGGGCATTTCCTGTCGCGGGCATTAGGCCTACCCACACAACTGAGGTAACATTTTTATCGGGACGCTTGGGGGAAAGCTGGGTAGGAGTAAATTTGTGGCTATTCTCAGATTCCAGAACTTTCTGTCACCAAAATGTGAGGAATACGTTTTTTTTTTCTAAAGTTTGAGGTTTGCAAAGGATTCTGGGTAACAGAACTTGGTGAGGGACCCACATGTCACCCTATCATGGATTCCTCTGGGTGTCTAGTTTTCAAAAATTCACAGGTTTGGTAGGTTTTCCAAGGTACCAGCTGAGCTAGAGGCAAAAATCCGCAGCTAGACACTTTGTAAAAAACAGCTCTGTTAATTTTGGGAAAATGTGATATGTCTACGTTGTGTTTTGGTCCATTTCCTGATGCGGGCATTAGGCCTACCCACACGACTGAGGTACCATTTTTATCGGGAGACTTGGAGGAACGCTGGGTAGGAGTGAATGTGTGGCTCCTCTCAGATTCAAGAGCTTTCTGTCACCGAAATGTGAGGAAAAAGTGTTTTGTTTGCCAAATTTTGAGGTTTGCAAAGGATTCTGGGTAACAGAACTTGGTGAGAGCCACCCAAGTCACCCATATTGGATTCTCCTTGGTGTCTAGTTTACAAAAACGCGGAGGTTTGGTAGGTTTCCCTAGGTGCCAGCTGAGCTAGAGGCCAAAATCCACAGCTAGGCACTTTGCAAAAAAGAGCTCTGATTTCTTTCGGAAAATGTGATGTGTCCACGTTGTGTTTTAGGGCATTTCCTGTTGTGGGTACTAGGCCTACACCCACAACTGAGGTGCCATTTTTATCGGGACACTTGGGGAAACGCTGGGTAGGAAGAAATTTGTGGCTATTCTCAGATCCCAGAACTTTCTGTCATCGAAATGTGAGGTAAAAGTTTTTTTAGCCAAATTTTCAGGTTTGCAAAGGATTCTGGGTAACAGAACTTGGTGAGGGACCCAAAAGTCACCCTATCTTGGATTCCTCTGGGTGTCTAGTTTTAAAAAATGCACAGGTTTGGTAGGTTTTCCTGGGTGCCGGCTGAGCTAGATGCCAAAATCCACAGCTAAGCACTTTGCAAAAACAAGCTCTGATTTCTTTGGGAAAATGTGATGTGTCCACGTTGTGTTTTGGGTCCTTTCTTGTCATGGGTACTAGGCCTACACACACAAGTGAGGTACCATTTTTATTGGAAGACTTGGGAGAACTCTAGGTAGGAGGACATTTGTAGCTCTTCTCAAATTCCAGAACATTCTGTCACCAAAATGTTAGAAAATGTTTTTTGCCAAATGTTGAGGTTTGCAAAGGATTCTGGGTAACAGAACTTGATGAGACCCCCACAAGTCACCCCATCTTGGATTCTTCTAGGTGTCTAGTTTTAAAAAAATGCATAGGTTTTGTGGCTATCCCTAAGTGTCGGCTGAGCTAGAGGCCAAAATACACAGCTAGGCACTTTTAAAAATCAGCTCTGATTTCTTTGGGAAAATGTGCTGTGTCCACGTTGTGTTTAGGGGCATTTCCTGTTGCGGGTACTAGGCCTACACCCACAACTGAGGTGCCATTTTTATCGGGACACTTGGGGAAACACTGGGTAGGAAGAAATTTGTGGCTATTCTCACATCCCAGACCTTTCTGTCATCGAAATGTGAGGTAAAAGTTTTTTTAGCCAAATTTTGAGGTTTGCAAAGGATTCTGGGTAACAGAACTTGGTGAGGGACCCAAAAGTCACCCTATCTTGGATTCCTCTGGGTGTCTAGTTTTAAAAAATGCACAGGTTTGGTAAGTTTTCCTGGGTGCCGGCTGAGCTAGATGCCAAAATCCACAGCTAAGCACTTTGCAAAAAAAAAGCTCTGATTTCTTTGGGAAAATGTGATGTGTCCACGTTGTGTTTTGGGGCATTTCTTGTCACGGGTACTAGGCCTACACACACAAGTAAGGTACCATTTTTATTGGAAGACTTGGGAGAACGCTGGGTAGGAGGAAATTCGTAGCTCTTCTCAGATTCCTGAACATTCTGTCACCAAAATGTAAGAAAATGTTTTTTGCCAAATTTTGAGGTTTGCAAAGGATTCTGGGTAACAGAACTTGGTGAGACCCCCACAAGTCACCCCATCTTGGATTCTTCTAGGCGTCTAGTTTTAAAAAATGCATAGGTTTTGTAGCTATCCCTAAGTGTCGGCTGAGCTAGAGGCCAAAATACACAGCTAGGCACTTTTCAAAAAACAGCTCTGATTTCTTTGGGAAAATGTGAAATGTCCACGTTGTGTTTAGGGGCATTTCCTGTCGCGGGCACTAGGCCTACCCACACAACTGAGGTACCATTTTTATTAGGACACTTGGGGGAAAGCTGGGTAGGAAGAAATGTGTGGCTCCTCTCAGATTCTAGAACTTTCTGTCATCGAAATGTGAGGAAAAAGTGTTTTCTTTGCCAAATGTTCAGGTTTGCAAAGGATTCCGGGTAACAGAACTTGGTGAGACCCCCACAAGTCACCCCATCTTGGATTCCTCTAGGTGTCTAGTTTTAAAAAATGCATAGGTTTTGTAGCTTTCCCTAAGAGTCGGCTAAGCTAGAGGCCAAAATCCACAGCTTGGCACTTTGCAAAAAACAGCTCTGATTTCTTTGGGAAAATGTGATGTGTCTATGTTGGTTTAGGGGCATTTCAAGTCGCGGCCACTAGCCCTACCCACACAACTGATGTACCATTTTAATCGGGACACTTGGGGGAAAGCTGGGTAGGAAGAAATGTGCGGCTCCTCTCAGATTCCAGAACTTACTGTCACCAAAATGTGAGGAAAAGTGTTCTTTTGCCAAATTTTGAGGTTTGCAAAGGATTCCGGGTAACAGAACTTGGTGAGACCCCCACAAGTCACCCCATCTTGGGTTCCTCTGGGTGTCTAGTTTTAAAAAATGCATAGGTTTTGTAGCTTTCCCTAAGTGATGGCTGAGCTAGAGGATACAATCCACAGCTGGGCACTTTGCAAAAAACGGCTCTGATTTCTTTGGGAAAATGTGATGTGTCCACGTTGTGTTTAGGGACATTTCCTGTCGCGGGCACTAGGCCTACCCACACAACTGAGGTACCATTTTTATCGGGACACTTGGGGGAAAGCTGGGTAAGAAGAAATGTGTGGCTCCTCTCAGATTCCAGAACTTTCTGTCATCGAAATGTGATGAAAAAGTGTTTTCTTTGCCAAATGTTGAGGTTTGCAAAGGATTCTAGGTAACAGAACTTGGTGAGACCCCCACAAGTCACCCCATCCTGGATTCCTCTAGGTGTCTAGTTTAAAAAAATGCATAGGTTTTGTAGGTTTCCCTTAGTGTCAGCTGAACTAGAGGCCAAAATCCACAGCTGGGCACTTTGCAAAAAACAGCTCTGATTTCTTTGGGAAAATGTGATGTGTCCACGTTGTGTTTAGGGGCGTTTCCTGTCGTGGGCATTAGGCCTACCCACACAACTGAGGTAACATTTTTATCGGGACACTTGGAGGAAAGCTGGGTAAGAAGAAATGTTTGGCTCCTCTCAGATTCAAGAACTTTCTGTCATCGAAATGTGATGAAAAATTTTTTTCTTTGCCAAATGTTGAGGTTTGCAAAGGATTCTAGGTAACAGAACTTGGTGAGACCCCCACAAGACACCCCATCTTCGATTCCTCTAGGTGTCTAGTTTTAAAAAATGCATAGGTTTTGTAGCTTTCCCTAAGTGTCGGCTGAGCTAGAGGCCAAAATACACAGCTAGGCACTTTTAAACAAAAGCTCTGATTTCTTTGGGAAAATGTGATGTGTCCACGTTGTGTTTAGGGGTATTTCCTGTTGCGGGTACTAGGCCTACACCCACAACTGAGGTGCCATTTTTATTGGGACACTTGGGGAAACACTGGGTAGGAAGAAATTTGTGGCTATTCTCAGATCCCAGAACTTTCTGTCATCGAAATGTGAGGTAAAAGTTGTTTTTGCCAAATTTTGAGGTTTGCAAAGGATTCTGGGTAACAAAACTTGGTGAGGGACCCAAAAGTCACCCTATCTTGGATTCCTCTGGGTGTCTAGTTTAAAAAAATGCACAGGTTTGGTAAGTTTTCCTGGGTGCCGGCTGAGCTAGATGCCACAATCCACAGCTAAGCACTTTGCAAAAAAAAGCTCTGATTTCTTTGGGAAAATGTAATGTGTCCACGTTGTGTTTTGGGGCATTTCTTGTCACGGGTACTAGGCCTACACACACAAGTAAGGTACCATTTTTATTGTAAGACTTGGGAGAACGCTGGGTAGGAGGGAATTTGTAGCTCTTCTCAGATTCCAGAACATTCTGTCACCAAAATGTAAGAAAATGTTTTTTGCCAAATTTTGAGGTTTGCAAAGGATTCTGGGTAACAGAACTTGGTGAGACCCCCACAAGTCACCCCATCTTCGATTCTTGTAGGTTTCTAGTTTTAAAAAATGCATAGGTTTTGTAGCTATCCCTAAGTGTCGGCTGAGCTAGAGGCCAAAATACACAGCTAGGCACTTTTAAAAAAACAGCTCTGATTTCTTTGGGAAAATGTGATGTGTCCACGTTGTGTTTAGGGGCATTTCCTGTTGCGGGCACTATGCGTACCCACACAACTGAGGTAACATTTTTATCAGGACACTTGGGGAAAAGCTGAGTAGGAAGAAATGTGTGGCTCCTCTCAGATTCTAGAACTTTCTGTCATTGAAATGTGAGGAAAAAGTGTTTTCTTTGCCAAATGTTGAGGTTTGCAAAGGATTCTAGGTAACAGAACTTGGTGAGACCCCCACAAGTCACCCCATCTTGGATTCCTGTAGGTGTCTTGTTTTAAAAAATGCATAGGTTTTGTAGGTTTCCCTAAGTGTCGGTTGAGCTAGAGGCCAAAATTCACAGCTGGGCACTTTGCAAAAAACAGCTCTGATTTCTTTCGGAAAATGTGATGTGTCCACGTTGTGTTTAGGGGCATTTCCTTTCGCGGGCATGAGGCCTATCCACACAACTGAGGTAACATTTTTATTGGGACACTTGGGGGAAAGCTGGGTAGGAAGAAATGTGTGGCTCCTCTCACATTCCATAACTGTCTGTCACCGAAATGTGAGGAAAAAGTGTTTTTTTGCCAAATGTTGAGGTTTGCAAAGGATTCTAGGTAACAGAATTTGGTGAGAGCCCCACAAATCACCAAAAATTGGATTACCCTAGGTTTCTAGTTTTAGAAAATGCACAGGTTTGGTAGGTTTCCCTAGGTGCCGGTAGACCTAGAGGCCAAAATCCACAGATAGGCACCTTGCAAAAATCAGCTCTGATTTCTTTGGGAAAATGTGATGTGTCCACGTTGTGTTTTGGGGCATTTCCTGTCGCGGGCACTAGGCCTACCCGCACAAGTGAGGTACCATTTTTATTAGGACACTTGGGGGAAAGCTGGGTAGAAAGAAATGTGTGGCTCCTCTCAGATTCTAGAACTTTCTGTCATCGAAATGTGAGGAAAAAGTGTTTTCTTTGCCAAATGTTCAGGTTTGCAAAGGATTCCGGGTAACAGAACTTGGTGAGACCCCCACAAGTCACCCCATCTTGGAATCCTCTAGGTGTCTAGTTTTAAAAAATGCATAGGTTTTGTAGCTTTCCCTAAGAGTCGGCTAAGCTAGAGGCCAAAATCCACAGCTGGGCACTTTGCAAAAAACAGCTCTGATTTCTTTGGGAAAATGTGATGTGTCTATGTTGGTTTAGGGGCATTTCAAGTCGCGGCCACTAGCCCTACCCACACAACTGAGGTACCATTTTAATCGGGACGCTTGGGGGAAAGCTGGGTAGGAAGAAATGTGCGGCTCCTCTCAGATTCCAGAACTTACTGTCACCAAAATGTGAGGAAAAGTGTTCTTTTGCCAAATTTTGAGGTTTGCAAAGGATTCAGGGTAACAGAACTTGGTGAGACCCCCACAAGTCACCCCATCTTGGGTTCCTCTGGGTGTCTAGTTTTAAAAAATGCGTAGGTTTTGTAGGTTTCCCTTAGTGTCAGCTGAACTAGAGGCCAAAATCCACAGCTGGGCACTTTGCAAAAAACAGCTCTGATTTCTTTGGGAAAATGTGATGTGTCCACGTTGTGTTTAGGGGCGTTTCCTGTCGTGGGCATTAGGCCTACCCACACAACTGAGGTAACATTTTTATCGGGACACTTGGGGGAAAGCTGGGTAAGAAGAAATGTGTGGCTCCTCTCAGATTCAAGAACTTTCTGTCATCGAAATGTGATGAAAAAGTGTTTTCTTTGCCAAATGTTGAGGTTTGCAAAGGATTCTAGGTAACAGAACTTGGTGAGACCCCCACAAGTCACCCCATCTTGGATTCTTCTAGGTGTCTAGTTTTAAAAAATGCATAGGTTTTGTAGGTTTCCTTAAATGTCGGCTGAACTAGAGGCCAAAATCCACAGCTGGGTACTTTGCAAAAAACAGCTCTGATTTCTTTGGGAAAATGTGATGTGTCCACGTTGTGTTTAGGGGCATTTCCTGTCGCGGGCATTAGGCCTACCCACACAACTGATGTAACATTTTTATCGGGACACTTGGGGGAAAGCTGGGTAGGAGTAAATTTGTGGCTATTCTCAGATTCCAGAACTTTCTGTCACCAAAATGTGAGGAATAAGTTTTTCTTTTTCTAAAGTTTGAGGTTTGCAAATGTTTCTGGGTAACAGAACTTGGTGAGGGACCCACAAGTCACCCTATCATGGATTCCTCTGGGTGTCTAGTTTTCAAAAATTCACAGGTTTGGTATGTTTTCCAAGGTACCAGCTGAGCTAGAGGCAACAATCCGCAGCTAGACACTTTGCAAAAACAGCTCTGTTTATTTTGGGAAAATGTGATATGTCTACGTTGTGTTTTGGTCCATTTCCTGATGCGGGTATTAGGCCTACCCACACGACTGAGGTACCATTTTTATCGGGAGACTTGGGGGAACGCTGGGTAGGAGTGAATGTGTGGCTCCTCTCAGATTCCAGAGCTTTCTGTCACCGAAATGTGAGGAAAAATTGTTTTGTTTGCCAAATTTTGAGGTTTGCAAAGGATTCTGGGTAACAGAACTTGGTGAGAGCCCCACAAGTCACCCATATTGGATTCTCCTTGGTGTCTAGTTTACAAAAATGCGGAGGTTTGGTAGGTTTCCCTAGGTGCCAGCTGAGCTAGAGGCCAAAATCCACAGCTAGCCACTTTGCAAAAAAGAGCTCTGATTTCTTTGGGAAAATGTGATGTGTCCACGTTGTGTTTTAGGGCATTTCCTGTTGCGGGTACTAGGCCTACACCCACAACTGAGGTGCCATTTTTATCGGGACACTTGGGGAAACGCTGGGTAGGAAGAAATTTGTGGCTATTCTCAGATCCCAGAACTTTCTGTCATCAAAATGAGAGGTAAAAGTTTTTTTTAGCCAAATTTTCAGGTTTGCAAAGGATTCTGGGTAACAGAACTTGGTGTGGGACCCAAAAGTCACCCTATCTTGGATTCCTCTGGGTGTCTAGTTTTAAAAAATGCACAGGTTTGGTAGGTTTTCCTGGGTGCCGGCTGAGCTAGATGCCAAAATCCACAGCTAAGCACTTTGCAAAAAAAAGCTCTGATTTCTTTGGGAAAATGTGATGTGTCCACGTTGTGTTTTGGGGCCTTTCTTGTCATGGGTACTAGGCCTACACACACACGTGAGGTACCATTTTTATTGGAAGACTTGGGAGAACGCTGGGTAGGAGGAAATTTGTAGCTCTTCTCACATTCCAGAACATTCTGTCACCAAAATGTAAGAAAATGTTTTTTGCCAAATTTTGAGGTTTGCAAAGGATTCTGGGTAACAGAACTTGGTGAGACCCCCACAAGTCACCCCATCTTGGATTCTTCTAGGGGTCTAGTTTGAAAAAATGCATAGGTTTTGTAGCTATCCCTAAGTGTCGTCTGAGCTAGAGGCCAAAATACACAGCTAGGCACTTTTAAAAAATAGCTCTGATTTCTTTGGGAAAATGTGATGTGTCCACGTTGTGTTTAGAGGCATTTCCTGTTGCGGGTACTAGGCCTACACCCACAACTGAGGTGACATTTTTATTGGGACACTTGGGGAAACACTGGGTAGGAAGAAATTTGTGGCTATTCTCAGATCCCAGAACTTTCTGTCATCGAAATGTGAGGTAAACGTTTTTTTTGCCAAATTTTGAGGTTTGCAAAGGATTCTGGGTAACAGAACTTGGTGAGGGACCCAAAAGTCACCCTATCTTGGATTCCTCTGGGTGTCTAGTTTTAAAAAAATGCACAGGTTTGGTAAGTTTTCTTGGGTGCCGGCTGAGCTAGATGCCAAAATCCACAGCTAAGCACTTTGCAAAAAAAAGCTCTGATTTCTTTGGGAAAATGTGATGTGTCCACGTTGTGTTTTGGGGCATTTCTTGTCACGGGTACTAGGCCTACACACACAAGTAAGGTATCATTTTTATTGGAAGACTTGGGAGAACGCTGGGTAGGAGGGAATTCGTAGCTCTTCTCAGATTCCAGAACATTCTGTCACCAAAATGTAAAAAAATGTTTTTTGCCAAATTTTGAGGTTTGCAAAGGATTCTGGGTAACAGAACTTGGTGAGACCCCCACAAGTCACCCCATCTACGATTCTTCTAGGTGTCTAGTTTTAAAAAATGCATAGGTTTTGTAGCTATCCCTAAGTGTCGGCTGAGCTAGAGGCCAAAATACACAGGTAGGCACTTTTAAAAAAACAGCTCTGATTTCTTTGGGAAAATGTGATGTGTCCACGTTGTGTTCAGGGGCATTTCCTGTTGCGGGCACTAGGCGTACCCACACAACTGAGGTGCCATTTTTATCAGGACACTTGGGGAAAAGCTGGGTAGGAAGAAATGTGTGGCTCCTCTCAGATTCTAGAACTGCTGTCATCGAAATGTGAGGAAAAAGGGTTTTCTTTGCCTAATGTTGAGGTTTGCAAAGGATTCCGGGTAACAGAACTTGGTGAGACCCCCACAAGTCACCCCATCTTGGATTCCTGTAGGTGTCTAGTTTTAAAAAATGCATAGGTTTTGTAGGTTTCCCTAGGTGTCGGTTGAGCTAGAGGCCAAAATTCACAGCTGGGCACTTTGCAAAAAACAGCTCTGATTTCTTTGGGAAAATGTGATGTGTCCACGTTGTGTTTAGGGGTATTTCCTTTCGCGGGCATGAGGCTTATCCACACAACTGAGGTAACATTTTTATTGGGACACTTGGGGGAAAGCTGGGTAGGAAGAAATGTGTGGCTCCTCTCACATTCCAGAACTGTCTGTCACCGAAATGTGAGGAAAAAGTGTTTTTTTGCCAAATGTTGAGGTTTGCAAAGGATTCTAGGTAACAGAATTTGGTGAGAGCCCCACAAGTCACCACATGTTGGATTACCCTAGGTTTCTAGTTTTAGAAAATGCACAGGTTTGGTAGGTTTCCCCGGTGCCGGCAGACCTAGAGGCCAAAATCCACAGATAGGCACCTTGCAAAAATCAGCTCTGATTTCTTTGGGAAAATGTGATGTGTCCACGTTGTGTTTTGGGGCATTTCCTGTCGCGGGCACTAGGCCTACCCACCCAAGTGAGGTCCCAGTTTTATTGGGATAATGGGGGAAAGCTGGGTAGGAGGAAATTTGTGGCTATTCTCAGATTCCAGAACTTTCTGTCACCAAAATGTGAGGATTAAGTTTTTTTTGCTAAATTTTGAGGTTTGCAAAGGATTCTGGGTAACAGAACTTGGTGAGGGACCCACAAATCACCCTATCAAGGATTTCTCTGGGTGTCTAGTTTTAAAAAATTCACAGGTTTGGTAGGTTTTCCAAGGTACCAGCTGAGCTAGAGGCAAAAATCCGCAGCTAGACACTTTGCAAAAACAGCTCTGTTTATTTTGGGAAAATGTGATATGTCTACGTTGTGTTTTGGTCCATTTCCTGTTGTGGGCACTAGGTCTACCCACACGACTGAGGTACCATTTTTATCGGGAGACTTGGGGGAACGCTGGGAAGGAGTGAATGTGTGGCTCCTCTCAGATTCCAGAACTTTCTGTCACTGAAATGTGAGGAAAAAGTGTTTTGTTTGCCAAATTTTGAGGTTTGCAAAGGATTCTGGGTAACAGAACCTGGTGAGAGCCCCACAAGTCACCCATATTGGATTCTCCTTGGTGTCTACTTTACAAAAATGCGCAGGTTTGGTAGGTTTCCCTAGGTGCCAGCTGAGCTATAGGCCAAAATCCACAGCTAGGCACTTTGCAAAAAAGAGCTCTGATTTCTTTGGGAAAATGTGATGTGTCCACGTTGTGTTTTAGGGCATTTCCTGCTGCGGGTACTAGGCCTACAGCCTCAACTGAGGTGCCATTTTTATCGGGACACTTGGGGAAACGCTGGCTATTCTCAGATCCCAGAACTTTCTGTCATCGAAATGTGAGGTAAACGTTTTTTTTGCCAAATTTTCAGGTTTGCAAAGGATTCTGGGTAACAGAACTTGGTGAGGGACCCAAAAGTCACCCTATCTTGGATTCCTCTAGGTGTCTAGTTTTAAAAAATGCACAGGTTTGGTAGGTTTTCCTCGGTGCTGGCTGAGCTAGATGCCAAAATCCACAGCTAAGCACTTTGCAAAAAAAAAGCTCTGATTTCTTTGGGATAATGTGATGTGTCCACGTTGTGTTTTGGGGCATTTCTTGTCACGGGTACTAGGCCTACACACACAAGTTAGGTGTCATTTTCATTGGAAGACTTGGGAGAACGCTAAGTAGGAGGAAATTCGTAGCTCTTCTCAGATTCTAGAACATTCTGTCACGAAAATGTAAGAAAATGTTTTTTGCCAAATTTTGAGGTTTGCAAAGGATTCTGGGTAACAGAACTTGGTGAGACCCCCACAAGTCACCCCATCTTGGATTCCTCTAGGTGTCTAGTTTTAAAAAATGGATAGGTTTTGCAGCTTTCCCTAAGTGTCGGCTGAGCTAGAGGCCAAAATAGACAGCTAGGCACTTTTCAAAAAACAGCTCTGATTTCTTTGGGAAAATGTGATGTGTCCATGTTATGTTTAGGGGCATTTCCTGTTGCGGGCACTAGGCGTACCCACACAACTGAGGTACCATTTTTATCAGGACACTTGGGTGAAAGCTGGGTAGGAAGAAATGTGTGGCTCCTCTCAGATTCTAGAACTTTCTGTCATCGAAATGTGAGGAAAAAGTGCCAAATGTTGAGGTTTGCAAAGGATTCTAGGTAACAGAACTTGGTGAGATTCCCACAAGTCACCCCATTTTGGATTCCCCTTGGTGTATAGTTTTAAAAAATGCACAGGTTTGGTAATTTTCCCTAAGTGCCGGCTGAGCAAGAGGCCAAAATCCACAGTAGGCACTTTGCAAAAAACAGCTCTGTTTATTTTGGGATAATGTGGTTTGTCCACGTTGTGTTTTGGGGCGTTTCCTGTTGCGGGCTCCAGGCCTACCCACACAAGTGAGGTATCATTTTTATCGGAAGACTTGAGGAAATGCTCGATAGGAGGAAATGTGTGGCTCCTCTCAGATTCTAGAACTGTCTGTCACCGAAATGTGAGGAAAAAGTGTTTTGTTTGCCAAATTTTGAAGTTTGCAAAGGATTCTGGTTAACACAACTTGGTGAGAGCCCCACAAGTCTGCCCACATTAGATAACCCTACGTGTCTAGTTCTAAAAAAGCACAGGTTTGGTAGGTTTCTCTAAGTGCCGGCTGAGCTAGAGGCCAAAATCCACAGCTAAGCACTTTGCAAAAAAAAAGCTCTGATTTCTTTGGGAAAATGTGTTGTGTCCATGTTGTGTTTTGGGACATTTTCTGTCGCGGGTACTAGGCCTACACACACAAGTGAGGTACCATTTTTATTGGGAGACTTGGGAGAACGCTGGGTAGGAGGAAATTTGTAGCTCTTCTCATATTCCAGAATATTCTGTCACCAAAATGTGAGAAAAAAGTTTTTGTTGCCAAATTTTGAGGTTTGCAAAGGATTCCGGGTAACAGAACTTGGTGAGACCCCCACAGGTCACCCCATCTTGGATTCCTCTAGGTGTCTAGTTTTAAAAAATGCATAGGTTTTGTAGCTTTCCCTAAGTGTCGGCTGAGCTAGAGGCCAAAATCCACAGCTGGGCACTTTGCAAAAAACAGCTCTGATTTCTTTGGGAAAATGTGATGTGTCCACGTTGTGTTTAGGGGCATTTCCTGTCGCAGGCACTAGGCCTACCCACACAACTGAGGTACCATTTTGATTGGGACATTTGGGGGAAATCTGGGTAGGAAGAAATTTGTGGCTCCTCTCATACTCTAGAACTTTCTGTCATCGAAATGTGAGGAAAAAGTGTTTTCTTTTCCAAATGTTGAGGTTTGCAAAGGATTCTGGGTAACAGAACTTGGTGAGAGCCCCAAAAGTCTCCCCATATTTTTTCCACTAGGTGTCTAGTTCTAAAAAATGCACACGTTTGGTACGTTTCCCTAGGTGCCGGCTGAGCTAGAGGCCAAAATCAACAGCTAAGTACTTTGCAGAAAAAAAGCTCTGATTTCTTTGGGAAAATGTGATGTGTCCACGTTGTGTTTTGGGACATTTCCTGTCGCGGGTACTAAGCATACACACACAAGTGAGGTACCATTTTTATTCGGAGACTTGGGTGAATGCTGGGTAGCAGGAAATTTGTGGCTCTTCTCAGATTCCAGAACATTCTGTCACCAAAATGTGAGGTAAAAGTTTTTGCCAAATTTTGAGTTTTGCAAAGGATTCAGGGTAACAGAACGTGGTGAGAGCCCCACAAGTCACCCCATCTTGGATTCCTCTACGTGTCTAGTTTTGAAAAATGCATAGGTTTTGGACCTTTCCCTAAGTGTCGGCTGAGCTAGAGGCCAAAATCCACAGCTGGGAACTTTGCAAAAAACAACTCTGATTTCTTTGGGAAAATGTGATGTGTCCATGTTGTGTTCAGTGGCATTTCCTGTCGCGGGCACTAGGCCTACCTACACAACTGAGGTACCATTTTGATCGGGACACTTGGGGGAAAGCTGGGTAGGAAGAAATAGAAATGTGTGGCTCCTCTGATATTCTAGAACTTTCTGTCATCAAAAGGTGAGGAAAAAGTGTTTTCTTTGCCAAATGTTGAGGTTTGCAAAGGATTCTGGGTAACAGAACTTGGTGAGAGCCCCAAAAGTCTCCCCATATTTTTTCCCCTAGGGGTCTAGTTCTAAAAAATGCACAAGTATGGTAGGTTTCTCTAGGTGACGGCTGAGCTAGAGGCCAAAATCCACAGCTTGACACTTTGCTAAAAACAGCTCTGTTTATTTTTGGAAAATGTGATGTGTCCGCGTTGTGTTTTGGGGCATTTACTGTCACGGGCACTAGGCCTACACTCACAAGTGAGATACTCATTTTATTGGGAGACTTGGGGGAACGCTGGGTAGGAGGAAATTTGTGGCTCTTCTCAGATTCCAGAACTTACTGTCACCGAATTGTGAGGAAAAAGTGTTTTGTTTGCCAAATTTTGAGGTTTGCAAAGGATTCTGGGTAACAGAACTTGGTGAGAGCCCCACAAGTCACTGATATTGGATTCTCCTTGGTGTCTAATTTTCAAAGATGTACAGGTTTGATAAGTTTCCCTAAGTGCCAGCTGAGCTAGCGGCCTAAATCCACAGATAGCCACTTTGCAAAAAACAACTCTGATTTCTTTGGGAAAATGTGATGTGTCCACGTTTTGTTTTGGGCCATTTCCTGTAGCGGATACTAGGCCTACACACACAAGTGAGATACCATTTTTATCGGGAGACTTGGGGGAACGCTGGGTAGGAAGAAATGTGTGGCTCCTCTCAGATTCCAGAACTTACTGTCACCGAATTGTGAGGAAAAAGTGTTTTGTTTGCCAAATTTTGAGGTTTGCAAAGGATTCTGGGTAACAGAACTTGGTAAGAGCCCCACAAGTCACCGATATTGGATTCTCCTTGGTGTCTAGTTTCCAAAAATGTGCAGGTTTGGTAGGTTTCCTTAGGTGCCAGCTGAGCTAGAGGCCAAAATCCACAGCTAGGCACTTTGCAAAAAACAGCTCTGATTTCTTGGGAAAAACGTGATGTGTCTACGTTGTGTTTTAGGGCATTTCCTGTTGCGTGTACTAGGCCTACACACACAAGTGAGGTACCATTCTTATTGGGATACTTGGGTAAAAGCTGGGTAGGAAGACATTTTTGGCTGTTCTCAGATTCCAGAAATTTCTCTCACCAAAATGTGAGGTAAAAGTTTTTTTTGCCAAATTTTGAGGTTTGCAAATGATTCTGGGTGACAGAACTTGGTGAGGGATCCACAAGTCACCCTATCTTGGATTTCTCTGGGTGTCTAGTTTTAAAAAATGCACAGGTTTGGTAGGTTTTCCTGGATGCCGTCTGAGCTAGAGGCAAAAATCCACAGCTAGACACTTTGCAAAAAACAGCTCTGTTTTCTTTGTGAAAATGTGATGTGTCCACGTTGTGTTTTGGGGTTTTTCCTGTCGTGGGTACTAGGCCTACACACACAAGTGAGGTACTATTTTTATTGGGAGACTTGGGGGAATGCTGGGTAGGAGGAAATTTGTGGCAATTCTCAGATTCCAGAACTTTCTGTCACCAAAATGTAAGGAGACATTTTTTTGCCAAATTTTGAGGTTTGCAAAGGATTCTGAGTAACAGAAATTGGTGAGAGCCCCACATGTCACCCTATCTTGGATTCCACTAGGTGTCTAGTTTTAAAAAATGCACAGGTTTGGTAAGTTTCTCTAAGTGCCGGTTGAGCTAGAGGCCAAAATCCACAGCTAGGCACTTTGCAAAAAACAGCTCTGTTTATTTTGGGATAATGTAATGTGTCCACGTTGTGTTTAGGGGCACTTCCTGTCGCGGGCACTAGGCCTACCCACACAACTGAGGTATCATTTTTATCGGTACACTTGGGGAAACGCTGGGTAGGAGGAAATGTGTGGCTCCTCTCAGATTCTAGAACTTTCTGTCATCGAAATGTAAGGAAAAAGTGTTTTCTTTGCCAAATGTTGAGGTTTTGCAAAGGATTCTGGATAACATAACTTGGTGAGAGCCCCACAAGTCTCCCCATATTCGATTCCCCTTGGTGTCTAGTTCTAAAAAATGCACAGGTTTGGTAGGTTTCCCTAGGTGCTGGCTGATCTAGATACCAAAATCCACAGCTAAGCACTTTGCAAAAAAAAAGCTCTGATTTCTTTGGGAAAATGTGATGTGTCCACGTTGTGTTTTGGGGCATTTCCTGTCACGGGTACTAGGCCTACACACACAAGTGAGGTACCATTTTTATCGGAAGACTTGGGAGAACACTGGGTAGGAGGAAATTCGTAGATCTTCTCAGATTCCAGAACATTCTGTCACCAAAATGTAAGAAAAAGTTTTTTGCCAAATTTTGAGGTTTGCAAAGGATTCTGGGTAACAGAACTTGGTGAGACCCCCACAAGTCACCCCATCTTGGATTCCTCTAGGTGTCTAGTTTTGAAAAATACATAGGTTTTGTAGCTTTCCCTAAGTGTTGGCTGAGCTAGAGGCCAAAATCCACAGCTGGGCACGTTGCAAAAAACAGCTCTGATTTCTTTGGGAAAATGTGATGTGTCCACGTTGTGTTTAGGGGCATTTCCTGTCGCGGGCACTAAGACTACCACACAACTGAGGTACCATTTTTATCGGGACACTTGGGGGAAAGCTGGTTAGGAAGAAGTGTATGGCTCCTCTCAGATTCCAGAACTGTCTGTCATTTAAATGTGAGGAAAAAGTGTTCTTTTGCCAGATTTGGAGGTTTGCAAAGGATTCTGGGTAACATAACTTGGTGAGAGCCCCACAAGTCACCCCATCTTGGATTCCCCTACGTGTCTAGTTTTAAAAAATGCACAGGTTTGGTAGGGTTCCTGTTAGAAATGGGGTCTTTGGTTGACAGTCAGGTTACCCCCTGTTCAAGCAAGGACCCTCACTCTAGTCAGGGTAAAAGAGAATCACCCTCAGCTAACCCCTGCTTACCCCCTTGGTAGCTTGGCAGAGCAGTAGGCTT
This sequence comes from Pleurodeles waltl, assembly GCF_031143425.1. Classification (NCBI taxonomy): domain Eukaryota; kingdom Metazoa; phylum Chordata; class Amphibia; order Caudata; family Salamandridae; genus Pleurodeles; species Pleurodeles waltl. The sequence continues at coordinate 689,334,186 of NC_090439.1, forward strand.
AACTTCAGAGTGCTAGGTGTAAAGTATTTGTACCAACACACACAGTAACTTAATGAAAAGACTACAAAATGACACAACACCAGTTTAGAAAAATAGGAAATATTTATCTAAACAAAACAAGACCAAAACGACAAAAATCCAACATACACAAGTCAAGTAATTAATTTTTAAGGATTAAACTCAAAAATGGCGCTTAGAAACAAAAATGCTTCGATGAGGTGTTAACACGGCGTCGTGACGGAGTCGTTCCCAACAAGCCGACACCAGCGGCTCCGGACACGGAGTCGCGTAGACCCCCAAGTACAGTACCTTTGGTGAAGAGTGAAAACAAACAGATGCGCAAAGTCGGGATCGCGGCGTCTGTGTGAAACGTTGAATTCGCGCACTTCAAGCGGCGTCGGTCACGACGTGGGCCGGCGACTTCCACGGAGTCGCGGAATTCAGCGAGGCTTCAGCGGCGTCGGGCCTGCGAAGAGCGTCGCGTTCCAGCGAAGGTCACAGTGTCGGGTGCAGACGGTGTCACCGGATTCAGCAGTAGCGTCGGTCCAAAGTCGTCCGAAGTCGATTTCCTTGTATTTCCACCAGCTTTCCTTTCAAGGGCCCAGGGACTGGATAGGGCACCACATCTCAGAGCAGGAGCCTCTCCAGAGATTTCAGGTGCTGGCAGAGAGAAATCTTTGCTGTCCCTGAGACTTCAAACAACAAGAGGCAAGCTCTAAATCAAGCCCTTGGAGATTTCTTCACAAGATGGAAGGCACACAAAGTCCAGTCTTTGCCCTCTTACTCTGGCAGAAGCAGCACTGCAGGAACGCTCCATAAAGCACAGTCACAGGCAGGGCAGCACTTCTTCCTCAGCTATTCAGCTCTTCTCCAGGCAGAGGTTCCTCTTGGTTCCAGAAGTGTTTCTAAAGTCTGTGGTTTTGGGTGCCCTTCTTATACCCAATTTTTCCTTTGAAGTAGGCCTACTTCAAAGTAAAGTCTCTTTTGAATGTGAATCCCTGCCTTTCCCAGGCCAGGCCCCAGACACTCACCAGGGGGTCAGAGACTGCATTGTGTGAGGATAGGTACAGCCCTTTCAGGTGTAAGTGACCATTCCTCCTCTCCCTCCTAGCACAGATGGCTCATCAGGAAATGCAGACTACACCCCAGCTCCTTTTGTGTGACTGTCTAGTGTGAGGTGCAACCAGCCCAACTGTCAAACTGACCCAGACAGGGAATACACAAACAGGCAGAGTCACAGAAATTGTATAAGCAAGAAAATGCTCACTTTCTAAAAGTGGCATTTTCAAACGCACAATCTTAAAATCAACTTTACTAAAAGATGTATTTTTAAATTGTGAACTCAGAGACCCCAAACTCCACATGTCCATCCACTCCCAAAGGGAATCTACACTTTAATCAGATTTAAAGGTAGCCCCTATATTAACCTATGAGAGGGACAGGCCTTGAATCAGTGAAAAAAGAATATATCAATATTTCACTGTCAGGACATATAAAACACATTACTATGGGGGTCATTCTAACCCTGGCGGTCCAAGACCGCCAGGGCTAAAATGACGGGGGCACCACCAACAGGCTGGCGGTGCCCCGCAGGGCATTCTGACCGCGGTGGTTCGGCCGCGGTCAGAAGTGGAAAACCGGCGGTCTCCCGCCGGTTTTCCGCTGCCCAAATGAATCCTCCATGGCGGCGCAGCAAGCTGCGCCGCCATGGAGGTTTCTGACAGCCCATACCGCCATCCTGTTCCTGGCGGTTCTATCGCCAGGAACAGGATGGCGGTATGGGGTGTCTTGGGGCCCCTGGGGGCCCCTGCAGTGCCCATGCCAATGGCATGTGCACTGCAGTGGCCCCCGTAAGAGGGCCCCAAAAAGAATTTCAGTGTCTGCTTTGCAGACTCTGAAATTCGCGACGGGTGCAACTGCACCCGTCGCACCTTCCCACTCCGCCGGCTCAATTCTGAGCTGGCGTCCTAGTGGGAAGGTAGTTTTACACTGGGCTGGCGGGCGGCCTTTTGGCGGTCGCCCGCCAGCCCAGTGTAAAACCCAAAATACCCTCAGCAGTCTTTCGACCGCGGAGCGGTATTTTGGAGGGGGAAGTCTGGCGGGCGGCCTCCGCCGCCCGCCAGACTTAGAATCACCCCCTATATGTCCTACCTTAACCATACACTGCACCATGCCCTTGGGGCTACCTACGGCCTACCTTATGGGTGCCTTACATGTAAGAAAAGGGAAGGTTTAGGCCTGGCAAGCTGGTACACTTGCCAAGTCGAATTTACAGTGCACATTTTAAACAGGAGCACTTGCACTTTAGCACTGGTTAGCAGTGGTAAAGTACCCAGAGTAATAAAAACAGCAAAATAAGAGTGCAGCACACATCAATAACCTGGGGAACAGAGGCAAAAAGTTAAGGGAGACCACGCCAAGGATGAAAAGTCTAACATTTCCCTAAGTGCCGGCTGAGCTAGAGGCCAAAATCCACAGCTAGACACTTTGCAAAAAACAGCTCTGTTTATTTTGGGATAATGTGATGTGTCCACGTTGTGTTTTGGGGCATTTCCTGTCGCGGGCACTAGGCCTACCCACACAAATGAGGTATCATTTTTATCGGGAGACTTGGGGAAAAGCTGGGTAGGAGGAAATTTGTGGCTCCTCCCAGATTCTAGAACTTTCTGTCACCGAAATGTGAGGAAAAAGTGTTTTGTTTGCCAAATTTTGAGGTTTGTAAAGGATTCTGGGTAATGGAACTTGGTGAGAGCCCCACAATTACCCCAAATTTTATTCCCCTAGGTGTCTAGTTTTCATAAATGCACAGATTTGGTAAGTTTCCCTAGGTGACGGATGAGCTAGAGGCCAAAATCCACAGCTAGGCACTTTGCAAAAAACAGCTCTGATTTCTTTGGGAAAATGTGGTGTGTCCACGTTGTGTTATGGGACATTTCCTGTTGCGGGTACTAGGCCTCAACACAAAAGTGAGGTACCATGCTTATTGGGAGACTTGGGGGAACGCTGGGGAGGAGGAAATTTGTGGCTATTCTCAGATTCCAGAACTTTCTGTCACCAAAATGTGAGGAGAAAGTTTTTTTGCCAGATTTTGAGGTTTGCAAAGGTTTCTGGGTAACAGAACTTGGTGAGAGCCCCACAAGTCAACCCATCTTGGATTCCTCTAGGTGTCTAGTTTCCTGAAATGCACAGCTTTGGTAGGTTTCCCTAAATGTCGGCCGAGCTAGAGGCCAAAATCCATAGCTAGGCACTTTGCAAAAAAAAGCTCTGTTTTCTTTGGGAAAATGTGATGTGTCCACGTTGTGTTTTGGGGCATTTCCTTCGCGGTCTCTAGGCCTACCCACACAACAGAGGGACATTTTTATCGGGACACCTGGGGGAACGCTGGTTAGGAAGAAATGTGTGGGTCCTCCCAGATTCCAGAACTGTTTGTCACCGAAATGTGAGGAAAAAGTGTTTTTTTGCCAAATGTTAAGGTTTGCAAAGGATTCTGGGTAACATAACTTGGTGAGAGCCCCACAAGTCACCGCATGTTGGATTCCCCTAGGTGCCTATTTTTAAAAAATGGACAGGTTTGGTAGGTTTCCCTAGGTGCCGGCTGAGTTAGAGGCCAAAATGCACAGCCAGGCACTTTGCAAAAAACAACTCTGATTTCTTTGGGAAAATGTGATGTGTCCACGTTGTGTTTTGGGGCATTTCCTGTCGCGGGCACTAGGCCTACCCTCACAAGTGAGGTCCCAGTTTTATTGGGATACTTGGGGGAAAGCTGGGTAGGAGGAAATTTGTGGCTATTCTCAGATTCCAGAACTTTCTGTCACCAAAATGTGAGGAGAAAGTTATTTTGCCAGATTTTGAGGTTTGCAAAGGTTTCTGGGTAACAGAACTTTGTGAGAGCCCCACAAGTCACCCCATCTTGGATTCCTCTAGGGGTCTAGTTTCCTGAAATGCACAGCTTTGGTAGGTTTCCCTAAATGTCGGCCGAGCTAGAGGCCAAAATCTATAGCTAGGCACTTTGCAAAAAAAAGCTCTGTTTTCTTTGGGAAAATGTGATGTGTCCACGTTGTGTTTTGGGGCATTTCCTTCGCGGTCTCTAGGCCTACCCACACAACAGAGGGACATTTTTATCGGGACACCTGGGGGAACGCTGGTTAGGAAGAAATGTGTGGGTCCTCCCAGATTCCAGAACTGTTTGTCACCGAAATGTGAGGAAAAAGTGTTTTTTTGCCAAATGTTGAGGTTTGCAAAGGATTCTGGGTAACATAACTTGGTGAGAGCCCCACAAGTCACCGCATGTTGGATTCCCCTAGGTGCCTATTTTTCAAAAATGGACAGGTTTGGTAGGTTTCCCTAGGTGCCGGCTGAGTTAGAGGCCAAAATGCACAGCCAGGCACTTTGCAAAAAACAACTCTGATTTCTTTGGGAAAATGTGATGTGTCCACGTTGTGTTTTGGGGCATTTACTGTCGCGGGCACTAGGCCTTCACTCACAAGTGAGGTACCAATTTTATTGGGAGACTTGGGGGAACGCTGGGTAGGAGGAAATTTGTGGCTCTACTCAGATTCCAGAACTATCTGTCAACGAAATGTGAGGAAAAAGTGTTTTTTTGCCAAATTTTGAGGATTGCAAAGGATTTTGGGTAACGGAACTTGGTGAGAGCCCCGCGAGTGACCCCATATTGGATTCCCCTTGGTGTCTAGTTTTAAAAAATGCATAGGTTTGGTAGGTTTCCATGGGAGCCGGCTGAGCTAGAGGCCAAAATCCACAGCTAGGCACTTTTAAAAAAACAGCTCTGATTTCTTTGGGAAAATGTGATGTGTCCACGTTGTGTTCAGGGGCATTTCCTTTTGCAGACACTAGGCCTACCCACACAACTGAGGTACCATTTTTATCGGGAGACTTGGGGGAGCGCTGGGTAGGAGGAAATGTGTGGCTCCTGTCAGATTCCAGAACTGCCTGTCACCGAAATGTGAGGAAAAAGTGTCCTTTTGCCAAATTTTGAGGTTTGCAAAGGATTCTGGGTAACAGATCTTGGTGAGAACCCCACAAGTCACCCCATCAAGGATTCCCCTACGTGTCTAGTTTTCAAAAAGGCACAGGTTTGGTAGGTTTCCCTAAGTGCTGGCTTAGCTAGAGGCCAAAATCCACAGCTAGGCACTTTACAAAAAACAGCTCTGTTTATTTTGGGATAATGTGATGTGTCCACATTGGGTTTTGGGGCATTTCCTGTCACGGGCACTAGGCCTACCCACACAAGTCAGGTACCATTTTTATCGGGAGACTTGGGTAAACGCTGGGTAGGAGGAAATATATGCCTCCTCTCAGATTCTAGAGCTTTCTGTCACCGAAATATGAGGAAAAAGTGTTTTGTTTGCCAAATTTGGAGGTTTGCAAAGGATTCTGGGCAACCGAACTTGGTGAGAGCCCCACAAGTCACCCCATATTGGATTCCTCTAGGTGTCTAGTTTTAAAAAATGCACAGGTTTGGTAGGTTTCCCAGGTGCCGGTTGAGCTAGAGGCCAAAATCCACAGCCAGGCATTTTGCAAAAAACAGTTCTGATTTCTTTTTTGAAAATGTGATATGTCCACGTTGTGTTTTGGGGCATTTCCTGTCGCGCGCACTAGGCCTACCCACACAAGTGAGGTACCACTTTTACCGAGAAACTTGGGTAAACGATGGGTAGGAGGAAACATGTGCCTCCTCTCAGATTCTGGAGCTTTCTGTCACCGAAATGTGAGCAAAAAGTGTTTTTTGTTTGACAAATGTTGAGGTTTGCAAAGGATTCTGGGCAACAGAATTTGGTGAGAGCCCCACAAGTCACCCCATATTGGATTCCCCTAGGTGTCTAGTTTTAAAAAATGCACAGCTTTGGTAGGTTTCCCAGGTGCCGGTTGAGCTAGAGGCCGAAATCCACAGCCAGGCATTTTGCAAAAAACAGCTCTGATTTCTTTTTTGAAAATGTGATGTGTCCACGTTGTGTTTTGGGGCATTTCCTGTCGCGGGCACTATGCCTACCCACACAAGTGAGGTACCACTTTTATCAGGAGACTTGGGTAAACGCTGGGTAGGAGGAAACATGTGCCTCCTCTCAGATTCTAGAGCTTTTTGTCACCGAAATGTGAGCAAAAAGTGTTTTGTTTGCCAAATGTTGAGGTTTGCAAAGGATTCTGGGCAACAGAATTTCTCTAGGTGTCTAGTTTTTAAAAATCCACAGGTTTGGTGGGGTTCCCAGGTGCTGGTTAAGCTAGAGGCCAAAATCTACAGCCGGGTATTTTGTAAAAAACAGCTCTGATTTCTTTTTTGAAAATGTGATGTGTCCACGTTGTGTTTTGGGGCATTTCCTGACGTGGGCACTAGGCCTACAGACACAATTGAGGTCCCAGTTTTATTGGGAGACTTGGGGGAACGCTTTGTAGAAGGAAATGTGTGGCTTTTCTGAGATTCCAGAACTTTCTGTCATCGAAATGTGAGGTAACATTTATTTTTACCAAATTTTGAGGTTTGCAAAGGATTCTGGAGAACAAAACTTGGTGAGGGACCCAAAAGTCACCCTATCTTGGATTCCTCTGGGTGTCTAGTTTTAAAAAATGCACAGGTTTGGTAGGTTTTCCTGGGTGCTGGCTGAGCTAGATGCCAAAATCCACAGCTAAGCACTTTGCAAAAAGAAAAGCTCTGATTTCTTCGGGAAAATGCGATGTGTCCACGTTGTGTTTTGGGTCATTTCTTGTCACGGGTACTAGGCCTACACACACAAGTGAGGTACCATTTTTATTGGAAGACTTGGGAGAAACTGGATAGGAGGAAATTCGTAGCTCTTCTCAGATTCCAGAACATTCTGTCATTAAATGTAAGAAAATGTTTTTTGCCAAATTTTGAGGTTTGCAAAGGATTCTGGGTAACAGAACTTGGTGAGACCCCCACAAGTCACCCCATCTTGGATTCCTCTAGGTGTCTAGTTTTAAAAAATGCACAGGTTGTGTAGCTTTCCCTAAGTGTCGGCTGAGCCAGAGGCCAAAATACACAGCTAGGCACTTTTCAAAAAACAGCTCTGATTTCTTTGGGAAAATGTGATGTGTCCACGTTGTGTTTAGGGGCATTTCCTGTTGCGGGCACTAGGTGTACCCACACAACTGAGGTACCATTTTTATCAGGACACTTGGGGGAAAGCTGGGTAGGAAGAAATGTGTGACTCCTCTCAGATTCTAGAACTTTCTGTCATCGAAATGTAAGGAAAAAGTGTTTTATTTGCCAAATGTTGAGGTTTGCAAAGGATTCTGGGTAACTTAACTTGGTGAGAGCCCCTCATGTCATCCTATCTTGGATTCCACTAGGTGTCTAGTTTTAAAAAATGCACAGGTTTGGTAAGTTTCTCTAAGTGGCGGTTGAGCTAGAGGCCAAAATCCACAGCTAGGCACTTTGCAAAAAACAGCTCTGTTTATTTTGGGATAATGTGATGTGTCCACGTTGTGTTTAGGGGCACTTCCTGTCGCGGGCACTAGGCCTACCCACACAACTGAGGTATCATTTTTATCTGTACACTTGGGGAAACGCTGGGTAGGAGGAAATGTGTGGCTCCTCTCAGATTCTAGAACTTTCTGTCATCGAAATGTAAGGAAAAAGTGTTTTATTTGCCAAATGTTGAGGTTTGCAAAGGATTCTGGGTAACTTAACTTGGTGAGAGCCCCACAAGTCTCCCCATATTAGATTCCCCTTGGTATCTAGTTCTAAAAAATGCACAGGTTTGGTAGGTTTCCCTATGTGCCGGCTGATCTAGATGCCAAAATCCACAGCTAAGCACTTTGCAAAAAAAAAGCTCTGATTTCTTTGGGAAAATGTGATGTGTCTACGTTGTGTTTTGGGGCATTTCCTGTCACGGGTACTAGGCCTACACATACAAGTGAGGTACCATTTTTATCGGAAGACTTGGGAGAACGCTGGGTAGGAGGAAATTCGTAGCTCTTCTCAGATTCCAGAACATTCTGTCACCAAAATGTAAGAAAAAGTTTTTTGCCAAATTTTGAGGTTTGCAAAGGATTCTGGGTAACAGAACTTGGTGAGACCCCCACAAGTCACCCCATCTTGGATTCCTCTAGGTGTATAGTTTTCCAAAATACATAGGTTTTGTAGCTTTCCCTAGGTGTCGGCTGAGCTAGAGGCCAAAATCCACAGCTTGGCACGTTGCAAAAACAGCTCTGATTTCTTTGGGAAACTGTGATGTGTCCACGTTGTGTTTAGGGGCATTTCCTGTCACGGGCACTAAGCCTACCCACACAACTGAGGTACCATTTTTATTGGGACACTTGCGGGAAAGCTGGTTAGGAAGAAGTGTGTGGCTCCTCTCAGATTCCAGAACTGTCTGTCATTTAAATGTGAGGAAAAGGTGTCCTTTTGCCAGATTTTGAGGTTTGCAAAGGATTCTGGGTAACATAACTTGGTGAGAGCCCCACAAGTCACCCCATCTTGGATTCCCCTAGGTGTCTAGTTTTAAAAAATGCACAGGTTTGGTAGGTTTCCTGTTAGAAATGGGGTCTTTGGTGGACAGTCAGGTTACCCCCTGTTCAAGCAAGGACCCTCACTCTAGTCAGGGTAAAAGAGAATCACCCTCATCTAACCCCTGCTTACCCCCTTGGTAGCTTGGCAGAGCAGTAGGCTTAACTTCAGAGTGCTAGTTGTAAAGTATTTGTACCAACACACACATTAACTTAATGAAAACACTACAAAATGACACGACACCAGTTTAGAAAAATAGGAAATATTTATCTAAACAAAACAAGACCAAAACGACAAAAATCCAACATACACAAGTCAAGTAATGAATTTTTAAGGATTAAACTCAAAAATGGCGCTTAGAAACAAAAATGCTTCGATGAGGTGTTAACACGGAGTCATTCCCAACAAGCCGACACCAGCGGTTCCGGACACGGAGTCGCGTAGACCCCAAGTACAGTACCTTTGGTGAAGAGTGAAAACAAACAGATGCGCAAAGTCGGGATCGCAGCGTCTGTGTGAAACGTTGAATTCGCGCACTTCAAGCGGCGTCAGTCACGACGTGGGCTGGCGACTTCCACGGAGTCGCGGACTTCAGCGAGGCTGCAGCGGCGTCGGGCCTGCGAAGAGCGTCGCGTTCCAGCGAAGGTCACAGCGTCGGGTGCAGACGGTGTCACCGGATTCAGCAGTAGCGTCAGGTCCAAAGTCGTCCGAAGTAGATTTCCTTGTATTTCCACCAGCTTTCCTTTCAAGGGCCCAGGGACTGGATAGGGCACCACTTGTCAGAGCAGGAGCCTCTCCAGAGATTCCAGGTGCTGGTAGAGAATAGTCTTTGCTGTCCCTGAGACTTCAAACAACAGGAGGCAAGCTCTAAATCAAGCCCTTGGAGACTTCTTCTCAAGATGGAAGTCACACAAAGTCCAGTCTTTGCCCCTTTACTCTGGCAGAAGCAGCACTGCAGGAACGCTCTACAAAGCACAGTCACAGGCAGGGCAGCACTTCTTCCTCAGCTATTCAGCTCTTCTCCAGGCAGAGGTTCCTCTTGGTTCCAGAAGTGTTTCTAAAGTCTGTGGTTTTGGGTGCCCCTCTTATACCCAATTTCTCCTTTGAAGTAGGCCTACTTCAAAGTAAAGTCTCTTTTGAATGTGAAATCCTCCCTTGCCCAGGCCAGGCCCCAGACACTCACCAGGGGGTCGGAGACTGCATTGTGTGAGGATAGGCACAGCCCTTTCAGGTGTAAGTGACCACTCCTCCTCTCCCTCCTAGCACAGATGGCTCATCAGGAAATGCAGACTACACCCCAGCTCCTTTGTGTCACTGTCTAGTGTGAGGTGCAACCAGCCCAACTGTCAAACTGACCCAGACAGGGAATACACAAACAGGCAGTGTCACAGAAATTGTATAAGCAAGAAAATGCTCACTCTCTAAAAGTGGCATTTTCAAACGCACAATCTTAAAATCAACTTTACTGAAAGATGTATTTTTAAATTGTGAACTCAGAGACCCCAAACTCCACATGTGCATCCGCTCCCAAAGGGAATCTACACTTTAATCAGATTTAAAGGTAGCCCCTATGTTAACCTATGAGAGGGACAGGCCTTGAATCAGTGAAAAAATAATATATCAATATTTCACTGTCAGGACATATAAAACACATTACTATGGGGGTCATTCTAACCCTGCCCTTGGGGCTACCTACGGCCTACCTTACGGGTGCCTTACATGTAAGAAAAGGGAAGGTTTAGGCCTGGCAAGCTGGTACACTTGCCAAGTCGAATTTACAGTGCACATTTTAAACAGGAGCACTTGCACTTTAGCACTGGTTAGCAGTGGTAAAGTGCCCAGAGTAATAAAAACAGCAAAATCAGAGTGCATCACACATCAATAACCTGGGGAACAGAGGCAAAAAGTTAAGGGAGACCACGCCAAGGATGAAAAGTCTAACATTTCCCTAAGTGCCGGCTGAGCTAGAGGCCAAAATCCACAGCTAGGCACTTTGCAAAAAACAGCTCTGTTTATTTTGGGATAATGTGATGTGTCCACGTTGTGTTTTGGGGCATTTCCTGTCACAGGCACTAGGCCTACCCACATAAATGAGGTATCATTTTTATCGGGAGACTTGGGGAAAAGCTGGGTAGGAGAAAATTTGTGGCTCCTCTCAGATTCTAGAACTTTCTGTCAAGGAAATGTGAGGAAAAAGTGTTTTGTTTGCCAAATTTTGAGGTTTGTAAAGGATTCTGGGTAACGGAACTTGGTGAGAGCCCCACAATTACCCCATATTTGATTCCCTTAGGTGTCTAGTTTTCATAAATGCACAGGTTTGGTAAGTTTCCCTAGGTGACGGATGAGCTAGAGGCCAAAATCCACAGCTAGGCACTTTGCAAAAAACAGCTCTGATTTCTTTTGGAAAATGTGTTGTGTCCACGTTGTGTAATGGGACATTGCCTGTCGCGGGTACTTGGCCTCAACACAAAAGTGAGGTACCATGCTTACTGGGAGACTTGGGGGAACGCTGGGTAGGAGGAAATTTGTGGCTATTCTCAGATTCCAGAACTTTCTGTCACCAAAATGTGAGGAGACAGTTTTTTTGCCAAATGTTGAGGTTTGCAAAGGTTTCTGGGTAAAAGAACTTGGTGAGAGCCCCACAAGTCACCCCATCTTGGATTCTACTAGGTGTCTAGTTTCCTGAAATGCACAGCTTTGGTAGGTTTCCCTAAATGTCAGCCGAGCTAGAGGCCAAAATCCATAGCTAGGCACTTTGCAAAAAAAAGCTCTATTTTCTTTGGTAAAATGTGATGTGTCCACGTTGTGTTTTGGGGCATTTCCTTCGCGGTCTCTAGGCCTCCTCTCAGATTCCAGAACTGCCTGTCACCGAAATGAGAGGAAAAAGTGTTCTTTTGCCAAATTTTGAGGTTTGCAAAGGATTCTGGGTAACAGAACTTGGTGAGAACCCCACAAGTCACCCCATCAAGGATTCCCCTACGTGTCTAGTGTTAAAAAAGGCACAGGTTTGGTAGGTTTCCCTAGGTGCCGGCTTAGCTAGAGGCCAAAATCCACAGCTAGGCACTTTACAAAAAACAGCTCTGTTTATTTTGGTATAATGTGATGTGTCCACATTGGGTTTTGGGGCATTTCCTGTCACGGGCACTAGGCCTACCCACACAGGTGAGGTACCATTTTTATCGGGAGACTTGGGTAAATGCTGGGTAGGAGGAAATATATGCCTCCTCTCAGATTCTAGAGCTTTCTGTCACCGAAATATGAGGAAAAAGTGTTTTGTTTGCCAAATTTGGAGGTTTGCAAAGGATTCTGGGCAACAGAACTTGGTGAGAGCCCCACAAGTCACCCCATATTGGATTCCCCTAGGTGTCTAGTTTAAAAAATGCACAGCTTTGGTAGGTTTCCCAGGTGCCGGTTGAGCTAGAGGCCGAAATCCACAGCCAGGCATTTTGCAAAAAACAGCTCTGATTTCTTTTTTGAAAATGTTATGTGTCCACGTTGTGTTTTGGGGCATTTCCTGTCGCGGGCACTATGCCTACCCACACAACTGAGGTACCACTTTTATCAGGAGACTTGGGTAAACGCTGGGTAGGAGGAAACATGTGCCTCCTCTCAGATTCTAGAGCTTTCTGTCACCGAAATGTGAGCAAAAAGTTTTTTTTTTTGCCAAATGTTGAGGTTTGCAAAGGATTCTGGGCAACAGAATTTGGTGAGAGCCCCACAAGTCACCCCATATTGGATTCCTCTAGGTGTCTAGTTTTGAAAAATGCACAGGTTTGGTAGGTTTCCCAGGTGCCGGTTAAGCTAGAGGCCAAAATCTACAGCCGGGCATTTTGCAAAAAACAGCTCTGATTTCTTTTTTGAAAATGTGATGTGTCCACGTTGTGTTTTGGGGCATTTCCTGACGTGGGCACTAGGCCTACAGACACAAGTGAGGTCCCAGTTTTATTGGGAGACTTGGGGGAACGCTTTGTAGAAGGAAATGTGTGGCTTTTCTGATATTCCAGAACTTTCTGTCACCATAATGTGAGGAGAAAGTTGTTTTGCCAAATTTTGAGGTTTGCAAAGGATTCTGGGTAACAGAACTTGGTGAGAGCCCCACAAGTCACCCTATCTTGGATTCCTCTGGGTGTCTAGTTTTAAAAAATGCACAGGTTTGGTAGGTTTCCCTAGGTGCTGGCTGAGCTAGAGGCAAAAATCCACAGTTAGACACTTTGCAAAAAACAGCTCTGTTTATTTTGGGAAAATGTAATGTGTCCACGATGTGTTTTGGGGCATTTCCTGTCGTGGGCACTAGGCCCACCCACATGACTGAGGTACCATTTTTATCGGGAGACTTGGGGGAACGATGGGTAGGAGGGAATTTGTGGCTCCTCTCAGATTCCAGAACTTTCTGTCACCTAAATGTGAGGAAAAAGTGTTTTGTTTGCCAAATTTTGAGGTTTGCAAAGGATTCTGGGTAAAAGAATTTGGTGAGAGCCCCACAAGTCACCCTATCTTGGATTCCTCTGGGTGTCTAGTTTTAAAAAATGCACAGGTTTGGTAGGTTTCCCCTGGTGCCGGCTGAGCTAGAAGCAAAAATCCACAGCTAGACAATTTGCAAAAAAAGAGCTCTGTTAATTTTGGGAAAATGTGATGTGTCCTCGATGTGTTTTGGGGCATTTCCTGTCGCGGGCACTAGGCCCACCCACATGACTGAGGTACCATTTTTATCGGGAGACTTGGGGGAACGATGGGTAGGAGGGAATTTGTGGCTCCTCTCAGATTCCAGAACTTTCTGTCACCTAAATGTGAGGAAAAAGTGTTTTGTTTGCCAAATTTTGAGGTTTGCAAAGGATTCTGGGTAAAAGAATTTAGTGAGAGCCCCAGAAGTCACCCCATATTAGATTCTCCTTGGTGTCTAGTCTTAAAAAATGCACAGGTTTGGTAGGTTTCCCTAGGTGCCGGTTGAGCTAGAGGCCAAAATCCACATCTAGGCACTTTGCAAAAAACAGCTCTGATTTCTTTGGGAAAATGTGATGTGTCCACGTTGTGTTTTGGGGCATTTCCTGTTGCGGGTACTAGGTCTACACTCACAAGTGAGGTACAGATTTTATTGGGAGACTTGGGGGATCGCTGGGTAGGAGGACATTTGTGGCTTTTCTGAGATTCCAGAACTTTCTGTCACCAAAATGTGAGTAGAAAGTTTGTTTGCCAAATTTTGAGGTTTGCAAAGGATTCTGGGTAACAGAACCTGGTGAGAGCCCCACAAGTCACCCCATATTAGATTCCTCTAGGTGTCTACTTTTCCAAAATGAACAGGTTTTGTAGCTTTCCCTAAGTGTCGGCTGAGCTAGAGGCCAAAATCCACAGCTTGGCACTTTGTAAAAAACAGCTCTGATTTCTTTGGGAAAATGTTATGTGTCCACGTTGTGTTTTGGGGCATTTCCTGATGTGGGCACTAGGCCTACAGACACAAGGGAGGTCCCAGTTTTATTGGGATGCTTGGGGGAACGCTGGGTAGGAGGAAATCTGTGGCTCTTCTCAGATTCCAGAACTTTCTGTCACCTTAATGTGAGGAAAAAGTGTTTTGTTTGCCAAATTTTGAGGTTTGCAAAGGATTCTGGGTAAAAGAATTTGGTGAGAGCCCCAGAAGTCACCCATATTGGATTCTCCTTGGTGTCTAGAATTAAAAAATGCACAGGTTTGGTAGGTTTCCCTAGGTGCCGGATGAGCTAGAGGCCAAAATCCACATCTAGGCACTTTGCAAAAAACAGCTCTGATTTCTTTGGGAAAATGTGATGTGTCCACGTTGTGTTTTGGGGTATTTCCTGTTGCGGGTACTAGGTCTACACTCACAAGTGAGGTACAAATTTTATTGGGAGACTTGGGGGATCGCTGGGTAGGAGGACATTTGTGGCTTTTCTGAGATTCCAGAACTTTCTGTCACCAACATGTGAGTAGAAAGTTTGTTTGCCAAATTTTGAGGTTTGCAAAGGATTCTGGGTAACAGAACCTGGTGAGAGCCCCACAAGTCACCCCATATTAGATTCCTCTAGGTGTCTACTTTTCCAAAATGAACAGGTTTTTTAGCTTTCCCTAAGTGTCGGCTGAGCTAGAGGCCAAAATCCACAGCTTGGCTCTTTGTAAAAAACAGCTCTGATTTCTTTGGGAAAATGTGATGTGTCCACGTTGTGTTTTGGGGCATTTCCTGATGTGGGCACTAGGCCTACAGACACAAGGGAGGTCCCAGTTTTATTGGGATGCTTGGGGGAGCGCTAGGTAGGAGGAAATCTGTGGCTCTTCTCAGATTCCAGAACTTTCTGTCACCTAAATGTGAGGAAAAAGTGTTTTGTTTGCCACATTTTGAGGTTTGCAAAGGATTCTGGGTAAAAGAATTTGGTGAGAGCCCCAGAAGTCACCCCATATTGGATTCTCCTTGGTGTCTAGTCTTAAAAAATGCACAGGTTTGGTAGGTTTCCCTAGGTGCCGGCTGAGCTAGAGGCCAAAATCCACAGCTTGGCACTTTGTAAAAAACAGCTCTGATTTCTTTCGGAAAATGTGATGTGTCCACGTGGTGTTTTGGGGCATTTCCTGATGTGGGCACTAGGCCTACAGACACAAGGGAGGTCCCAGTTTTATTGGGATGCTTGGGGGAACGCTGGGTAGGAGGAAATCTGTGGCTCTTCTCAGATTCCAGAACTTTCTGTCACCTTAATGTGAGGAAAAAGTGTTTTGTTTGCCAAATTTTGAGGTTTGCAAAGGATTCTAGGTAAAATAATTTGGTGAGAGCCCCAGAAGTCACCCCATATTAGATTCCTCTAGGTGTCTACTTTTCCAAAATGAACAGGTTTTGTAGCTTTCCCTAAGTGTCGGCTGAGCTAGAGGCCAAAATCCACAGCTTGGCACTTTGTAAAAAACAGCTCTGATTTCTTTGGGAAAATGTAATGTGTCCACGTTGTGTTTTGGGGCATTTCCTGATGTGGGCACTAGGCCTACAGACACAAGGGAGTTCCCAGTTTTATTGGGATGCTTGGGGGAGCGCTAGGTAGGAGGAAATCTGTGGCTCTTCTCAGATTCCAGAACTTTCTGTCACCTAAATGTGAGGAAAAAGTGTTTTGTTTGCCAAAATTTGAGGTTTGCAAAGGATTCTGGGTAAAAGAATTTGGTGAGAGCCCCAGAAGTCACCCCATATTGGATTCTCCTTGGTGTCTAGTCTTAAAAAATGCACAGGTTTGGTAGGTTTCCCTAGGTGCCGGCTGAGCTAGAGGCCAAAATCCACATCTAGGCACTTTGCAAAAAACAGCTCTGATTTCTTTGGGAAAATGTGATGTGTCCACGTTGTGTTTTGGAGGATTTCCTGTTGCGGGTACTAGGTCTAAACTCACAAGTGAGGTACAAATTTTATTGGGAGACTTGGGGGATTGCTGGGTAGGAGGACATTTGTGGCTTTTCTGAGGTTCCAGAACTTTCTGTCACCAAAATGTGAGTAGAAAGTTTTTTTGCCAAATTTTGAAGTTTCCAAATGAATCTGGGTAACAGAACTTGGTGAGAGCCCCACAAGTCACCCCACATTGGATTCCTCTAGGTGTCTACTTTTCGAAAATGCACAGGTTTGGTAGGTTTCCCTAAGTGTTAGCTGAGCTAGAGGCCAAAATCCACAGCTAGGCACTTTGCAAAAAACAGCTCTGATTTCTTTGGGAAAATGTGATGTGTCCACGTTGTGTTTTGGGGCATTTCCTGACGTGGGCACTAGGCCTACAGACACAAGTGAGGTCCCAGTTTTATTGGGATACTTGGGGTTATGCTGGGTAAGAGGAAATTTGTGGCTCTTCTCAGATTCTAGAACTTTCTGTCACCAAAATGTGAGGAAAACATTTTTTTTGCCAAATCTTTAGGTTTGCAAAAGATTCTGGGTAACAGAACTTGGTGAGAGCCCCACAAGTCACCCTATCTTGGATTCCTCTGGGTGTCTAGTGTTTCCAAAATGCACAGATTTGGTAGGTTTCCCTAAGTGTCGGCTGAGCTAGAGGCCAAAATACACAGATAGGCACTTTTCAAAAAACAGCTCTGATTTCTTTGGGAAAATGTGATGTGTCGACATTGTGTTTTGGGGCATTTCCTGTCGCGGGTACTAGGCCTACACACACAAGTGAGGTACCATTTTTATTGGGAGACTTGGGGGAACGCTGGGTAGGAGGAAATATGTGGCTTTTCTGAGATTCCAGAACTTTCTGTCACCAAAATGTGAAGAAAAAGTATTTTTTACAAAATTTTGAGGTTTGAAAAGGATTCTGGATAACAGAACTTGGTGAGAACCCCACAAGTCAGCCTATGTTGGATTCCTCTGGGTGTCTAGTTTTAAAAAATGCACAGGTTTGGTAGGTTTACCTAGGTGCCTGCTGAACTAGCGGCAAAAATCCACAGCTAGACACTTTGCAAAAAACAGCTCTGTTTATTTTCGGAAAATGTGATGTGTCCATGATGTGTTTTGGGGCATTTCCTGTCGCGGGCACTATGCATACCTACACGACTGAAGTACCATTTTTATTGGGAGACTTGGGGAAACAATGGGTAGGAGGGAATTTGTGGCTTCTCTCAGATTCCAGAACTTTCTATCACCAAAATGTGAGGAAAAAGTGTTTTGTTTGCCAAATTTTGAGGTTTTCAAAGGATTCTGGGTAACAGAACTTGGTGAGAGCCCCAGAAGTCACCCCATATTGGATTCTCCTTGGTGTCTAGTCTCAAAAAATGCACAGGTTTGGTAGGTTTCCCTAGGTGCCTGCTGAGCTAGAGGACAAAAATCCACAGCTAGGCACTTTGCAAAAAACAGCTCTGATTTCTTTGGGAAAATGTGATGTGACCACGTTGTGTTTTGGGGCATTTCCTGTTACGGGTACTAGGTCTACACTCACAAGTGAGGTACCAATTTTATTGAGAAACTTTGAGGATCGTTGGGTAGGAGGAAATGTGTGGCTCTTCTCAGATTCCAGAACTTTCTGTCACCGAAATGTGAGGAAAAAGTGTTTTTTCCAAATTTTGAGGCTTGCAAAGGATTGTGAGTACCAGAACTTGGTAAGAGCCCCACAAGTGACCTCATTCTGGATTCCTCTAGGTGTCTAGTTTGTGAAAATGCACAGGTTTGGTAGGATTCTGCACGTTTCGGCTGAGCTGGAGGCCAAAATCCACAGCTAGGCACTTTGCAAAAAACAGCTCTGATTTCTTTGGGAAAATGTGATGTGTCCACGTTGTGTCTTGGGGCATTTACTGTCACAGGCCCTAGGCCTTCACTCAGAAGTGAGGTACCAATTTCATTGGGAGACTTAGGGGAACGCTGGGTAGGAGGAAATATGTGGCTCCTCTAGGATTCCGGGACTTTCTGTCACCGAAATGTGTGGAAAAAGTGTTTTGTTTGCCAAATATGTAGGTGCGCAAAGGATTCTGGGTAACAGAACTTGGTGAGAGCCCCACAAGTCACCCCATATTAGATTCCCCTAGTTGTCTAGTTTTACAAAATGCACAGGTTTGGTAGGTTTCCCTAGGAGCCGGCTGAGCTACAGGCCAAAATACACAGATAGGCACTTTTCAAAAAACAGCTCTGATTTGTTTGGGAAAATGTGATGTGTCGACATTGTGTTTTGGGGCATTTCCTGTCGCAGGTACTAAGCCTACACACACAAGTGAGGTACAATTTTTATTGGGAGACTTGGGGGAACGCTGGGTAGGAGGGAATTTGTGGCTTTTCTGAGATTCCAGAACTTTCTGTCACCAAAATGTGAGTAGAAAGTTTTTTGGCCAAATTTTGAGGTTTGCAAAGGATTCTGGGTAACAGAACTTGGTGAGAGCCCCACAAGTCAGCCTATGTTGGATTTCTCTGGGTGTCTAGTTTTAAAAAGTGCACCGGTTTGGTAGGTTTCCCTAGGTGCCGGCTGAACTAGAGGCAAAAATCCACAGCTAGAAACTTTGCAAAAAACAGCTCTGTTTATTTTGGGAAAATGTGATGTGTCCATGATGTGTTGTGGGGCATTTCCTGTCGCTGGCACTACGCATACCTACACGACTGAAGTACCATTTTTATTGGGAGACTTGGGGAAACAATGGGTAGGAGGGAATTTGTGGCTTCTCTCAGATTCCAGAACTTTCTGTCACCAAAATGTGAGGAAAAAGTGTTTTGTTTGCCAAATTTTGAGGTTTTCAAAGGATTCTGGGTAACAGAACTTGGTGAGAGCCCCAGAAGTCAGCCCATATTGGATTCTCCTTGGTGTCTAGTCTTAAAAAATGCACAGGTTTGGTAGGTTTCCATAGGTGCCAGCTTAGCTAGAGGACAAAAATCCACAGCTAGGCACTTTGCAAAAAACAGCTCTGATATCGTTTGGAAAATGTGATGTGTCCACGTTGTGTTAAGGGGCATTTCCTGTCGCGGTACTAGGCCTACACACACAAGTGAGGTACCATTTTGATTGAGAGACTTGGGGGAACGCTAGGTAGGAGAAAATCAGTGGCTCTTCTGAGATTCCAGAACTTTCTGTCACCAAAATGTGAGGAGAACTTTTTTTTGCCAAATTTTGAGGTTTGCAAAGGATTCTGGGTAACAGAAGTTGGTGAGAGCCCCACAAGTCACCACATCTTGGATTCCTCTAGGTGTCTACTTTTCCAAAATGCACAGGTTTGGTAGGTTTCCCTAAGTGTCGGCTGAGCTAGAGTCCAAAATCCACAGCTAGGCACTTTGCAAAAAACAGCTCTGATTTCTTTGGGAAAATGTGATGTGTCCACGTTGTGTTTTGGGGCATTTCCTGTCGTGGGCACTAGGCCCACCCACATGACTGAGGTACCATTTTTATCTGGAGACTTGGGGGAACGATGGGTAGGAGGAAATTTGTGGCTCCACTCAGATTCCAGAACTTTCTGTCACCTAAATGTGAGGAAAAAGTGTTTTGTTTGCCAAATTGTGAGGTTTGCAAAGGATTCTGGGTAAAAGAATTTGGTGAGAGCCCCACAAGTCACCCTATCTTGGATTCCTCTGGGTGTCTAGTTTTCAAAAATGCACAGGTTTGGTAGGTTTCCCCTGGTGCCGGCTGAGCTAGAAACAAAAATCCACAACTAGACAATTTGCAAAAAAGAGCTCTGTTAATTTTGGGAAAATGTGATGTGTCCACGATGTGTTTTGGGGCATTTCCTGTCGCGGGCACTAGGCCCACCCACATGACTGAGGTACCATTTTTATCGGGAGACTTGGGGGAACGATGGGTAGGAGGGAATTTGTGGCTGCTCTCAGATTCCAGAACTTTCTGTCACCTAAATGTAAGGAAAAAGTGTTTTGTTTGCCAAATTTTGAGGTTTGCAAAGGATTCTGGGTAAAAGAATTTGGTGAGAGCCACAGAAGTCACCCCATATTAGATTCTCCTTGGTGTCTAGTCTTAAAAAATGCAAAGGTTTGGTAGGTTTCCCTAGGTGCCGGCTGAGCTAGAGGCCAAAATCCACATCTAGGCACTTTGCAAAAAACAGCTCTGATTTCTTTGGGAAAATGTGATGTGTCCACGTTGTGTTTTGGGGTATTTCCTGTTGCGGGTACTAGGTCTACACTCACAAGTGAGGTACAAATTTTATTGGGAGACTTGGGGGATCGCTGGGTAGGAGGACATTTGTGGCTTTTCTGAGATTCCAGAACTTTCTGTCACCAAAATGTGAGTAGAAAGTTTGTTTGCCAAATTTTGAGGTTTGCAAAGGATTCTGGGTAACAGAACCTGGTGAGACCCCCACAAGTCACCCCATATTAGATTCCTCTAGGTGTCTACTTTCCAAAATGAACAGGTTTTGTAGCTTTCCCTAAGTGTCGGCTGAGCTAGAGGCCAAAATCCACAGCTTGGCACTTTGTAAAAAACAGCTCTGATTTCTTTGGGAAAATGTGATGTGTTCACGTTGTGTTTTGGGGCATTTCCTGATGAGGGCACTAGGCCTACAGACACAAGGGAGGTCCCAGTTTTATTGGGATGCTTGGGGGAACGCTGGGAAGGAGGAAATCTGTGGCTCTTCTCAGATTCCAGAACTTTCTGTCACCTAAATGTGAGGAAAAAGTGTTTTGTTTGCCAAATTTTGAGGTTTGCAAAGGATTCTGGGTAAAAGAATTTGGTGAGAGCCCCAGAAGTCACCCCATATTGGATTCTCCTTGGTGTCTAGTCTTAAAAAATGCACAGGTTTGGTAGGTTTCCCTAGGTGCCGGCTGAGCTAGAGGCCAAAATCCACATCTAGGCACTTTGCAAAAAACAGCTCTGATTTCTTTGGGAAAATGTGATGTGTCCACGTTGTGTTTTGGAGGATTTCCTGTTGCGGGTACTAGGTCTACACTCACAAGTGAGGTACAAATTTTATTGGGAGACTTGGGGGATCGTTGGGTAGGAGGACATTTGTGGCTTTTCTGAGGTTCCAGAACTTTCTGTCACCAAAATGTGAGTAGAAAGTTTTTTTGCCAAATTTTGAAGTTCCCAAATGAATCTGGGTAACAGAACTTGGAGAGAGCCCCACAAGTCACCCCACATTGGTTTCCTCTAGGTGTCTACTTTTCGAAAATGCACAGGTTTGGTAGGTTTCCCTAAGTGTTAGCCAAAATCCACAGCTAGGCACTTTGCAAAAAACAGCTCTGATTTCTTTGGGAAAATGTGATGTGTCCACGTTGTGTTTTGGGGCATTTCCTGACGTGGGCACTAGGCCTACAGACACAAGTGAGGTCCCAGTTTTATTGGGATACTTGGGGGAACGCTGGGTAAGAGGAAATTTGTGGCTTTTCTGAGATTCCAGAACTTTCTGTCACCGAAATGTGAGGAAAAAGTATTTTTTACTAAATTTTGAGGTTTGAAAAGGATTCTGGGTAACAGAACTTGGTAAGAGCCCCACAAGTCACCCTATCTTGGATTCCTCTGGGTGTCTAGTGTTTCCAAAATGCACAGATTTGGTAGGTTTCCCTAAGTGTCGGCTGAGCTAGAGGCCAAAATACACAGATAGGCACTTTTAAAAAAACAGCTCTGATTTCTTTGGGAAAATGTGATGTGTCGACATTGTGTTTTGGGGCATTTCCTGTCACGGGTACTAGGCCTACACACACAAATGAGGTACCATTTTTATTGGGAGACTTGGGGGAACGCTGGATAGGAGGAAAATTGTGGCTTTTCTGAGATTCCAGAACTTTCTGTCACCGAAATGTGAGGAAAAAGTATTTTTTACCAAATTTTGAGGTTTGAAAAGGATTCTGGGTAACAGAACTTGGTGAGAGCCCCACAAGTCAGCTTATGTTAGATTCCTCTGGGTGTCTAGTTTTTAAAAATGCACAGGTTTGGTAGGTTTACCTAGGTGCCGGCTGAACTGGAGGCAAAAATCCACAGCTAGACACTTTGCAAAAAACAGCTCTGTTTATTTTGGGAAAATGTGATGTGTCCATGATGTGTTGTGGGGCATTTCCTGTCACGGGCACTACGCATACCTACACGACTGAAGTACCATTTTTATTGGGAGACTTGGGGAAACAATGGGTAGGAGGGAATTTGTGGCTTCTCTCAGATTCCAGAACTTTCTGTCACCAAAATGTGAGGAAAAAGTGTTTTGTTTGCCAAATTTTGAGGTTTTCAAAGGATTCTGGGTAACAGAACTTGGTGAGAGCCCCAGAAGTCAGCCCATATTGGATTCTTCTTGGTGTCTAGTCTTAAAAAATGCACAGGTTTGGTAGGTTTCCCTTGGTGACGGCTGAGCTAGAGGACAAAAATCCACAGCTATGCACTTTGCAAAAAACAGCTCTGATTTCTTTGGTGAAATGTGATGTGTCTACATTGTGTTTTGGGGCATTTCCTGTTGCGGGTACTAGGTCTACACTCACAAGTGAGGTACCAACTTTATTGAGAAACTTTGAGGATCGTTGGGTAGGAGGAAATGTGTGGCTCTTCTCAGATTCCAGAACTTTCTGTCACCGAAATGTGAGGAAAAAGTTTTTTTTCCAAATTTTGAGGCTTGCAAAGGATTGTGAGTACCAGAACTTGGTAAGAGCCCCACAAGTGACCTCATCCTGGATTCCTCTAGGTGTCTAGTTTCTGAAAATGCACAGGTTTGGTAGGTTTCCCCACGTGTCGGCTGAGCTAGAGGCCAAAATCCACAGCTAGGCACTTTGCAAAAAACAGCTCGGATTTCTTTGGGAAAATGTGATGTGTCCACGTTGTGTCTTGGGGCATTTACTGTCACAGGCCCTAGGCCTTCACTCAGAAGTGAGGTACCAATTTTATTGGGAGACTTAGGGGAACAGTGGGTAGGAGGAAATATGTGGCTCCTCTAAGATTCCGGGACTTTCTGTCACCGAAATGTGAGGAAAAAGTGTTTTGTTTGCCAAATTTGTAGGTTTGCAAAGGATTCTGGGTAACAGAACTTGGTGAGAGCCCCACAAGTCACCCCATATTAGATTCCCCTAGTTGTCTAGTTTTACAAAATGCACAGGTTTGGTAGGTTTCCCTAGGAGCCGGCTGAGCTAGAGGCCAAAATACACAGATAGGCACTTTTCAAAAAACAGCTCTGATTTCTCTGGGAAAATGTGATGTGTCCACGTTGTGTTTTGGGGCATTTTCTGTCGCGGGCACTAGGCCTACCCACACAAGTGAGGTACCATTTTTATAGGGAGACTTGGGTAAACTCTGGGTAGGAGGAAATATGTGCCTCCTCTCAGATTCTAGAACTTTCTGTCACCGAAATGTGAGGAAAAAGTCTTTTGTTTGACAAATGTTGAGGTTTGCAAAGGATTCTGGGCAACAGAACTTGGTGAGAGCCCCACAAGTCACCCCATATTGGATTCCTCTAGGTGTCTAGTTTTCAAAATTACACAGGTTTGGTAGGTTTCCATAGGTGCCAGCTTAGCTAGAGGCCAAAATCCACAGCCAGACACTTTGCAAAAAACAGCTCTGATATCGTTTGGAAAATGTGATGTGTCCACGTTGTGTTTAGGGGCATTTCCTGTCGCGGTACTAGGCCTACACACACAAGTGAGGTACCATTTTTATTGAGAGACTTGGGGGAACGCTAGGTAGGAGAAAATCAGTGGCTCTTCTGAGATTCCAGAACTTTCTATCACCAAAATGTGAGTAGAAATTTTTTTTGCCAAATTTTGAAGTTTCCAAATGAATCTGGGTAACAGAACTTGGTGAGAGCCCCACAAGTCACCCCACATTGGATTCCTCTAGGTGTCTACTTTTTGAAAATGCACAGGTTTGGTAGGTTTCCCTAAGTGTTAGCTGAGCTAGAGGCCAAAATCCACAGCTAGGCACTTTGCAAAACACAGCTCTGATTTCTTTGGGAAAATGTGATGTGTCCACGTTGTGTTTTGGGGCATTTCCTGACGTGGGCACTAGGCCTACAGACACAAGTGAGGTCCCAGTTTTATTGGGATACTTGGGGGAACGCTGGGTAAGAGGAAATTTGTGGCTCTTCTCAGATTCCAGAACTTTCTGTCACCAAAATGTGAGGAAAACATTTTTTTTGCCAAATTTTTAGGTTTGCAAAAGATTCTGGGTAACAGAACTTGGTGAGAGCCCCACAAGTCACCCTATCTCGGATTCCTCTGGGTGTCTAGTGTTTCCAAAATGCACAGATTTGGTAGGTTTCCCTAAGTGTCGGCTGAGCTAGAGGCCAAAATCCACAGCTAAGCACTTTGCAAAAAACAGCTCTGATTTCTTTGGGAAAATATGATGTGTCCACGTTGTGTTTTGGGGCATTTCCTGACGTGGGCACTCGGCCTACAGACACAAGTGAGGTCCCAGTTTTATTGGGATTCCTGGGGGAACGCTGGGTAGGAGGAAATTTGTCTCTCTTCTCAGATTTCAGAACTTTCTGTCACCAAAATGTGAGGAAAAAGTATTTTTTACCAAATTTTGAGGTTTGCAAAGGATTCTGGGTAACAGAACTTGGTGAGAGCCCCACAAGTCACCCTATCTTGGATTCCTCTGGGTGTCTAGTTTTAAAAAATGCACAGGTTTGGTCGGTTTCCCTAGGTGCTGGCTGAGCTAGAGGCAAAAATCCACAGCTAGACACTTTGCAAAAAACAGCTCTGTTTATTTTGGGAAAATGTAATGTGTCCATGATGTGTTTTAGGGCATTTCCTGTGGCGGACACTAGGCCTACCCATATGACTGAGGTACCATTTTTATTGGGAGACTTGGGGGAACGATGGATAGGAGGGGATCTGTGGCTCAGAACTTGATGAGAGGTAACAGAACATGGTGAGAGCGCCACAAGTCACCCTATCTTGGATTCCTCTGGGTGTCTAGTTTTAAAAAATGCATAGGTTTGGTCGGTTTCCCTAGGTGCTGGCTGAGCTAGAGGCAAAAATCCACAGCTAGGCACTTTGCAAAAAACAGCTCTGATTTCTTTGGGAAAATGTGATGTGTCCCCGTTGTGTTTTGGGGCATTTCCTGTCGTGGGCACTAGGCCCACCCACATGACTGAGGTACCATTTTTATCGGGAGACTTAGGGGAACGATGGGTATTAGGGAATTTGTGGCTCCTCTCAGATTCCAGAACTTTCTGTCACCTAAATGTGAGGAAAAAGTGTTTTGTTTGCCAAATTGTGAGGTTTGCAAAGGATTCTGGGTAAAAGAATTTGGTGAGAGCCCCACAAGTCACCCTATCTTGGATTCCTCTGGGTGTCTAGTTTTCAAAAATGCACAGGTTTGGTAGGTTTCCCCTGGTGCCGGCTAAGCTAGAAGCAAAAATCCACAGCTAGACAATTTGCAAAAAAGAGCTCTGCTAATTTTGGGAAAATGTGATGTTTCCACGATGTGTTTTGGGGCATTTCCTGTCGCGGGCACAAGGCCCACCCACATGACTGAGGTACCATTTTTATCGGGAGACTTGGGGGAACGATGGGTAGGAGGGAATTTGTGGCTCCTCTCAGATTCCAGAACTTTCTGTCACCTAAATGTGAGGAAAAAGTGTTTTGTTTGCCAAATTTTGAGGTTTGCAAAGGATTCTGGGTAAAAGAATTTGGTGAGAGCCCCAGAAGTCACCCCATATTAGATTCTCCTTGGTGTCTACTCTTAAAAAATGCACAGGTTTGGTAGGTTTCCCTAGGTGCCGGCTGAGCTAGAGGCCAAAATCCACATCTAGGCACTTTGCAAAAAACAGCTCTGATTTCTTTGGGAAAATGTGATGTGTCCATGTTGTGTTTTGGGGCATTTCCTGTTGCGGGTACTAGGTCTACACTCACAAGTGAGGTACAAATTTTATTTGGAGACTTGGGGGATCGCTGGGTAGGAGGACATTTGTGGCTTTTCTGAGATTCCAGAACTTTCTGTCACCAAAATGTGAGTAGAAAGTTTGTTTGCCAAATTTTGAGGTTTGCAAAGGATTCTGGGTAACAGAACCTGGTGAGAGCCCCACAAGTCACCCCATATTAGATTCCTCAAGGTGTCTACTTTCCAAAATGAACAGGTTTTGTAGCTTTCCCTAAGTGTCGGCTGAGCTAGAGGCCAAAATCCACAGCTTGGCACTTTGTAAAAAACAGCTCTGATTTCTTTGGGAAAATGTGATGTGTCCACGTTGTGTTTTGGGGGCATTTCCTGATGTGGGCACTAGGCCTACAGACACAAGGGAGGTCCCAGTTGTATTGGGATGCTTGGGGGAACGCTGGGTAGGAGGAAATCTGTGGCTCTTCTCAGATTCCAGAACTTTCTGTCACCTAAATGTGAGGAAAAGGTGTTTTGTTTGCCAAATTTTGAGGTTTGCAAAGGATTCTGGGTAAAAGAATTTGGTGAGAGCCCCAGAAGTCACCCCATATTGGATTCTCCTTGGTGTCTAGTCTTAAAAAATGCACAGGTTTGGTAGGTTTCCCTAGGTGCCGGCTGAGCTAGAGGCCAAAATCCACATCTAGGCACTTTGCAAAAAACAGCTCTGATTTCTTTGGGAAAATGTGATGTGTCCACGTTCTGTTTTGGAGGATTTCCTGTTGCGGGTACTAGGTCTACACTCACAAGTGAGGTACAAATTTTATTGGGAGACTTGGGGGATTGCTGGGTAGGAGGGCATTTGTGGCTTTTATGAGGTTCCAGAACTTTCTGTCACCAAAATGTGAGTAGAAATTTTTTTTGCCAAATTTTGAAGTTTCCAAATGAATCTGGGTAACAGAACTTGGTGAGAGCCCCACAAGTCACCCCACATTGGATTCCTCTAGGTGTCTACTTTTTGAAAATGCACAGGTTTGGTAGGTTTCCCTAAGTGTTAGCTGAGCTAGAGGCCAAAATCCACAGCTAGGCACTTTGCAAAAAACAGCTCTGATTTCTTTGGGAAAATGTGATGTGTCCACGTTGTGTTTTGGGGCATTTCCTGACGTGAGCACTAGGCCTACAGACACAAGTGAGGTCCCAGTTTTATTGGGATACTTGGGGGAACGCTGGGTAAGAGGAAATTTGTGGCTCTTCTCAGATTCCAGAACTTTCTGTCACCAAAATGTGAGGAAAACATTTTTTTTTGCCAAATTTTTAGGTTTGCAAAAGATTCTGGGTAACAGAACTTGGTGAGAGCCCCACAAGAAACCCTATCTCGGATTCCTCTGGGTGTCTAGTGTTTCCAAAATGCACAGATTTGGTAGGTTTCCCTAAGTGTCGGCTGAGCTAGAGGCCAAAATCCACAGCTAAGCACTTTGCAAAAAACAGCTCTGATTTCTTTGGGAAAATATGATGTGTCCACGTTGTGTTTTGGGGCATTTCCTGACGTATGCACTCGGCCTACAGACACAAGTGAGGTCCCAGTTTTATTGGGATTCTTGGGGGAACGCTGGGTAGGAGGAAATTTGTCGCTCTTCTCAGATTTCAGAACTTTCTGTCACCAAAATGTGAGGAAAAAGTATTTTTTACCAAATTTTGAGGTTTGCAAAGGATTCTGGGTAACAGAACTTGGTGAGAGCCCCACAAGTCACCCTATCTTGGATTCCTCTGGGTGTCTAGTTTTAAAAAATGCACAGGTTTGGTCAGTTTCCCTAGGTGCTGGCTGAGCTAGAGGCAAAAATCCACAGCTAGACACTTTGCAAAAAACAGCTCTGTTTATTTTGGGAAAATGTAATGTGTCCATGATGTGTTTTGGGGCATTTCCTGTGGCGGACACTAGGCCTACCCATATGACTGAGGTACCATTTTTATCGGGAGACTTGGGGGAACGATAGATAGGAGGGGATCTGTGGCTCCTCTCAGATTCCAGAACTTTCTGTCACCGAAATGTGAGGAAAAAGTGTTTTGTTTGCCAAATTTTGAGGTTTGCAAAAGATTCTGGGTAACAGAATTTGGTGAGAGCCCCAGAAGTCACCCCATATTGGATTCTCCTTGGTGTCTAGTCTTAAAAAATGCACAGGTTTGGTAGGTTTCCCTAAGTGCCGGCTGAGGTAGAGGCCAAAATCCACATCTAGGCATTTTACAAAAAACAGCTCTGGTTTCTTTAGGAAAATGTGATGGGTCCACGTTGTGTTTTGGGGCATTTCCTGTTGCGGGTACTAGGTCTACAGTCACAAGTGAGGTACCAATTTTATTGGGAGACTTGGGGGATGGCTGTTTAGAAGGAAATTTGTGGCTCTTCTCATATTCCAGAACTTTCTCTCAC
Source organism: Pleurodeles waltl (assembly GCF_031143425.1). Taxonomy (NCBI): domain Eukaryota; kingdom Metazoa; phylum Chordata; class Amphibia; order Caudata; family Salamandridae; genus Pleurodeles; species Pleurodeles waltl. The sequence continues at coordinate 689,362,258 of NC_090439.1, forward strand.
CGAAATGTGAGTAAAACGTTTTTTTCCCAAATTTTGAGGCTTGCAAAGGATTGTGGGTAACAGAACTTGGTAAGAGCCCCACAAGTCACCCCATATTGGATTCTACTTGGTGTCTAGTCTTAAAAAATGCACAGGTTTGGTAGGTTTCCCTAGGTGCCGGCTGACCTAGAGGCCAAAATCCACATCTAGGCATTTTACAAAAAACAGCTCTGATTTCTTTGGGAAAATGTGATGTGTCTACGTTGTGTTTTGGGGCATTTACTGTTGTGGGCACTAGGCCTTCACTCACAAGTGAGGTACCAATTGAATTGGGAGACTTTTGGGAACGCTGGGTAGGAGGACATTTGTTGCTCTTCTCAGATTCCAGAACTGTCTGTCACTGAAATGTGAGGAAAGGGTGTTCTTTTGTAAAAGTTTGAAGTTACTAAGGATTCTGGGAAATAGAAATTGGTGAGAACCCCACAAGTCACCCCATCTTGGATTCCTCTAGGTGTCTAATTTTAAAAAATGCACAGGTTTGGTAAGTTTCCCTAAGTGCCGGCTGAGCTAGTGGCCTAAATCCTCAGATAGGCACTTTGCAAAAAACAGCTCTGATTTCTTTTGAAAATTGTGATGTGTCCACGTTGTGTTTTGGGGCATTTACTGTCACGTGCACTAGCCCTACACTCACAAGTGAGATACTAATTTGATTGGGAGACTTGGGGGAGCGCTGTGTAGGAGGAAATTTGTGGCTCTTCTCAGATTCCAGAACTGTCTGTCACCGAAATGTGAGGAAAAAGTGTACTGTTGCCAAATTTTGAGTTTTGCAAAGGATTCAGGGTAACAGAACCTGGAGAGAGCCCCACAAGTCACCCCATCTTGGATTACTCTTGGTGTCTAATTTTCAAAAATGCAAAGGTTTGATAAGTTTCCCTAAGTGCCAGCTGAGCTAGCGGCCTAAATCCACAGATATGCTCTTTGCAAAAAACAGCTCTGTTTATTTTGGGATAATGTGATGTATCCACATTGTGTTTTGGGCATTTCCTGTCGCGGGTACTAGGCCCACACACACAAGTGAGGTACCATTTTCATTGGGAGACTTGGGGGAACGCTGGGTAGGAGGACATTTGTGGCTCTTCTCATATTCCAGTACGTTCTCTCACCAAAATGTGAGGAAAAACTTTTTTGCCATATATTGAGGTTGCCAAAGGATTCTGGGTATCAGAACTTGGTGAAAGCCCAACAAGTCACCCTATCTTTGATTCCTCTAGGTGTCTAGTTTTAAAAAAAGCACAGGTTTGGTAGGTTTCCCTAAGTGTCGGCTGAACTAGAGTCCAAAATCCACAGCTGGGCACTTTAAAAAAAACAGCTCTGATTTCTTTGTGAAAATGTGTTGTCTTGACGTTGTGTTTTGGGGCGTTTCCTGTTGCGGGCACTAGGCCTACACACACAACTGAGGTACCATTTTTGTCGGGAGACCTAGGTAAACGCAGGGTAGGAGGACATTTGTGCCTCCTCTCAGATTCGAGAACTTTCTGTCACCGAAATGTGAGGAAAAAATGTTTTGTTTGCCAAATTTTGAGGTTTGCAAAGGATTCTGGACAACAGAACTTGGTGAGAGCCCCACAAGTCACCCCATATTGGATTCCTCTAGTTGTCTAGTTTTAAAAAATGCACAGGTTTGGTACTTTTCCCTGGGTGCCGGCTGAGCTACTGGCCAAAATCTAGAGCCAGACACTTTGCATTTTTATTGGGAGACTTGGAGGAATGCTGGGTAGGAGGAAATTTGTGGCTCTTCTGATATTCCAGAACTTACTGTCACCGAATTGTGAGGAAAAAATGTTTTGTTTGCCAAATTTTGAGGTTTGCAAACGATTCTGGGTAACAGAACTTGGTGCGAGCCCCACAAGTCACCCCATCTTGGATTCCTCTAGGTGTCTACTTTTCCAAAATGCACAGGTTTGGTAGGTTTCCCTATGTGTTAGCTGAGCTAGAGGCCAAAATCCACAGCTAGGCACTTTGCAAAAAACAGCTCTGATTTCTTTGGGAAAATGTGATGTGTCCACGTTGTGTTTTGAGGCATTTCCTGACGTGGGCACTAGGCCGACAGACACAAGTGAGGTCCCAGTTTTATTGGGATACTTGGGGGAACGCTGGGTAAGAGGAAAGTTGTGGCTCTTCTCAGATTCCAGAACTTTCTGTCACCAAAATGTGAGGAATTTTTTTTTTTCCAAATTGTTAGGTTTGCAAAAGATTCTGGGTAACAGAACTTGGTGAGAGCCCCACAAGTCACCCCATATTGGATTCCTCTAGTTGTCTAGTTTTAAAAAATGCACAGGTTTGGTACTTTTCCCTGGGTGCCGGCTGAGCTACTGGCCAAAATCTAGAGCCAGACAGTTTGCATTTTTATTGGGAGACTTGGAGGAATGCTGGGTAGGAGGAAATTTGTGGCTCTTCTGATATTCCAGAACTTTCTGTCACCGAATTGTGAGGAAAAAATGTTTTGTTTGCCAAATTTTGAGGTTTGCAAACGATTCTGGGTAACAGAACTTGGTGAGAGCCCCACAAGTCACCCCATCTTGGATTCCTCTAGGTGTCTACTTTTCCAAAATGCACAGGTTTGGTAGGTTTCCCTATGTGTTAGCTGAGCTAGAGGCCAAAATCCACAGCTAGGCACTTTGCAAAAAACAGCTCTGATTTCTTTGGGAAAATGTGATGTGTCCACGTTGTGTTTTGAGGCATTTCCTGACGTGGGCACTAGGCCGACAGACACAAGTGAGGTCCCAGTTTTATTGGGATACTTGGGGGAACGCTCGGTAAGAGGAAAGTTGTGGCTCTTCTCAGATTCCAGAACTTTCTGTCACCAAAATGTGAGGATTTTTTTTTTTTCCAAATTGTTAGGTTTGCAAAAGATTTTGGGTAACAGAACTTGGTGAGAGCCCCACAAGTTACCCCATCTTGGATTCCTCTAGGTGTCTACTTTTCCAAAATGCACAGGTTTGGTAGGTTTCCCTAAGTGTTAGCTGAGCTAGAGGCCAAAATCCACAGCTAGGCACTTTGCAAAAAACAGCTCTGATTTCTTTGGGAAAATGTGATGTGTCCAAGTTGTGTTTTGAGGCATTTCCTGACGTGGGCACTAGGCCGACAGACACAAGTGAGGTCCCAGTTTTATTGGGATACTTGGGGGAACGCTGGGTAAGAGGAAAGTTGTGGCTCTTCTCAGATTCCAGAACTTTCTGTCACCAAAATGTGAGCAATTTTTTTTTTCCAAATTGTTAGGTTTGCAAAGGATTCTGGACAACAGAACTTGGTGAGAGCCCCACAAGTCACCCCATATTGGATTCCTCTAGTTGTCTAGTTTTAAAAAATGCACAGGTTTGGTACTTTTCCCTGGGTGCCGGTGAGCTACAGGCCGAAATCTAGAGCCAGACACTTTGCATTTTTATTGGGAGACTTGGAGGAATGCTGGGTAGGAGGAAATTTGTGGCTCTTCTCAGATTCCAGAACTTTCTGTCACGAAAATGTGAGGAAAAAGTTTTTTTTGCCACATTTTGAGGTTTGCAAAGGATTCTGGGTAACAGAACTTGGTGAGAGCCCCACAAGTCACCCTATCTTGGATTCCTCTGGGTGTCTAGTTTTCAAAAATGCACAGGTTTGGTAGGTTTCCCCTGGTGCCGCCTGAGGTAGAAGCAAAAATCCACAGCTAGACAATTTGCAAAACACAGCTCTGTTTATTTTGGGAAAATGTGATGTGTCCACGATGTGTTTTGGGGCATTTCCTGTCGTGGGCACTAGGCCCACCCACATGACTGAGGTACCATTTTTATCGGGAGACTTGGGGGAACGATGGGTAGGAGGGAATTTGTGGCTCCTCTCAGATTCCAGAACTTTCTGTCAAATAAATGTGAGGAAAAAGTGTTTTGTTTGCCAAATTTTGAGGTTTGCAAAGGATTCTGGGTGAAATAGTTTGGTGAGAGACCCAGAAGTCACCCCATATTGGATTCTCCTTGGTATCTAGTCTTAAAAAATGCACAAGTTTGGTAGGTTTCCCTAGGTGCCGGCTGAGCTAGAGGCCAAAATCCACATCTAGGCACTTTGCAAAAAACAGCTCTGATTTCTTTGGGAAAATGTGATGTGTCCACGTTGTGTTTTGGGGCATTTCCTGTTGCGGGTACTAGGTCTTCACTCACAAGTGAGGTACAAATTTTATTGGGAGACTTGGGGGATCGCTGGGTAGGAGGACATTTGTGGCTTTTCTGAGATTCCAGAACTTTCTGTCACCAAAATGTGAGTAGAAAGTTTTTTTCCCAAATTTTGAGGGTTGCAAAGGATTCTGGGTAACAGAACTTGGTGAGAGCCCCACAAGTCACCCCATATTGGATTCCTCTAGGTGTCTACTTTTCCAAAATGCACAGGTTTTGTAGCTTTCCCTAAGTGTCAGCTGAGCTAGAAGCCAAAATCCACAGCTTGGCACTTTGTAAAAAACAGCTCTGATTTCTTTAGGAAAATTTTATGTGTCCACGTTGTGTTTTGGGGCATTTCTTGATGTGGGCACTAGGCCTACAGACAAAAGTGAGTTCCCAGTTTTATTGGGATTCTTGGGGGTACGCTGGGTAGGAGGAAATTTGTTGCTCTTCTCAGATTCCAGAACTTTCTGTCACCAAAATGTGAGGAAAAAGTATTTTTTACTAAATTTTGAGGTTTGCAAAGGATTCTGGGTAACAGAACTTGGTGAGAGCCCCACAAGTCACCCTATCTTGGATTCCTCTGGGTGTCTAGTTTTCAAAAATGCACAGGTTTGGTAGGTTTCCCCTGGTGCCGGCTGAGGTAGAAGCAAAAATCCACAGCTAGACAATTTGCAAAACACAGCTCTGTTTATTTTGGGAAAATGTGATGTGTCCACGATGTGTTTTGGGGCATTTCCTGTCGTGGGCACTAGGCCCACCCACATGACTGAGGTACCATTTTTATCGGGAGACTTGGGGGAACGATGGGTAGGAGGGAATTTGTGGCTCCTCTCAGATTCCAGAACTTTCTGTCAAATAAATGTGAGGAAAAAGTGTTTTGTTTGCCAAATTTTGAGGTTTGCAAAGGATTCTGGGTGAAATAGTTTGGTGAGAGACCCAGAAGTCACCCCATATTGGATTCTCCTTGGTATCTAGTCTTAAAAAATGCACAAGTTTGGTAGGTTTCCCTAGGTGCCGGCTGAGCTAGAGGCCAAAATCCACATCTAGGCACTTTGCAAAAAACAGCTCTGATTTCTTTGGGAAAATGTGATGTGTCCACGTTGTGTTTTGGGGCATTTCCTGTTGCGGGTACTAGGTCTTCACTCACAAGTGAGGTACAAATTTTATTGGGAGACTTGGGGGATCGCTGGGTAGGAGGACATTTGTGGCTTTTCTGAGATTCCAGAACTTTCTGTCACCAAAATGTGAGTAGAAAGTTTTTTTCCCAAATTTTGAGGGTTGCAAAGGATTCTGGGTAACAGAACTTGGTGAGAGCCCCACAAGTCACCCCATATTGGATTCCTCTAGGTGTCTACTTTTCCAAAATGCACAGGTTTTGTAGCTTTCCCTAAGTGTCAGCTGAGCTAGAAGCCAAAATCCACAGCTTGGCACTTTGTAAAAAACAGCTCTGATTTCTTTAGGAAAATTTTATGTGTCCACGTTGTGTTTTGGGGCATTTCTTGATGTGGGCACTAGGCCTACAGACAAAAGTGAGTTCCCAGTTTTATTGGGATTCTTGGGGGTACGCTGGGTAGGAGGAAATTTGTTGCTCTTCTCAGATTCCAGAACTTTCTGTCACCAAAATGTGAGGAAAAAGTATTTTTTACTAAATTTTGAGGTTTGCAAAGGATTCTGGGTAACAGAACTTGGTGAGAGCCCCACAATTCACCCTATCTTGGATTCCTTTGGGTGTCTAGTTTTAAAAAATGCACAGGTTTGGTCGGTTTCCCTAGGTGCTTGCTGAACTAGAGGCAAAAATCCACAGATAGACACTTTGCAAAAAACAGCTCTGTTTATTTTGGGAAAATGTAATGTGTCCACGATGTGTTTTGGGGCATTTCCTGTGGCGGACACTAGGCCTACCCATATGACTGAGGTACAATTTTTATCGGGAGACTTGGGGGAACGATGGATAGGAGGGGATCTGTGGCTCCTCTAAGATTCCAGAACTTTCTGTCACCGAAATGTGACGAAAAAGTGTTTTGTTTGCCAAATTTTGAGGTTTGCAAAGGATTCCGTGTAAAAGAATTTGGTGAGAGCCACAGAAGTCACCTCATATTGGATTCTCCTTGGTGTCTAGTCTTAAAAAATGCACAGGTTTGGTAGGTTTCCCTAGGTGCCGGTTGAGCTAGAGGCCAAAATCCACATCTAGGCACTTTGCAAAAAACAGCTCTGATTTCTTTGGGAAAATGTGATGTGTACACTTTGTGTTTTGGGGCATTTCCTGTTGCGGGTACTAGGTCTACACTCACAAGTGAGGTACAAATTTTATTGGGAGACTTGGGGGATCGCTGGGTAGGAGGACATTTGTGGCTTTTCTGAGATTCCAGAAGTTTCTGTCACCAAAATGTGAGTAGAACGTTTTTTTGCCAAATGTTGAGGTTTGCAAAGGATTCTGGGTAACAGAACTTGGTGAGAGCCCCACAAGTCACCCCATATTGGATTCCTCTAGGTGTCTACTTTTCCAAAATGCACAGGTTTTGTAGCTTTCCCTAAGTGTCGGCTGAGCTAGAAGCCAAAATCCACAGCTTGGCACTTTGTAAAAAACAGCTCTGATTTCTTTGGGAAAATGTGATGTGTCCAGGTTGTGTTTTGGGGGCATTTCCTGATGTGGGCACTAGGCCTACCGACACAAGTGAGGTCCCAGTTTTATTGGGATGCTTGGGGGTATGCTGGGTAGGAGGAAATTTGTGGCTCTTCTCAGATTCCAGAACTTTCTGTCACCAAAATGTTAGGAAAAAGTTATTTTTGCCAAATTTTGAGGTTTGCAAAGGATTCTGGGTAACAGAACTTGGTGAGAGCCCCACAAGTCACCCTATGTTGGATTCCTCTGGATGTCTAGTTTTAAAAAATGCACAGGTTTGGCAGGTTTCCCTAGGTGCTGGCTGAACTAGAGGCAAAAATCCACAGCTAGACACTTTGCAAAAAACAGCTCTGTTTATTTTGGTAAAATGTGATGTGTCCATGATGTGTTTTGTGGCATTTCCTGTTGCGGGCACTACGCCTACCTACACAACTGAAGTACCATTTGTATTGGGAGACTTGGGGGAACAATGGGTAGGAAGGAATTTGTGGCTCCTCTCAGATTCCAAAACTTTCTGTCACCGAAATGTGAGGAAAAAGTGTTTTGTTTGCCAAATTTGGAGGTTTGCAAAGGATTCTGGGCAACAGAACTTGGGGAGAGCCCTACAAGTCACCCCATATTGGATTCATCTAGGTGTATAGTTTACAAAAATGCAAAGGTTTGGTAGGTTTCCCTTGGAGCCGGCTCAGGTAGAGGCCAAAATGCACATCTAGGCATTTTTAAAAAAACAGCTCTGATTTCTTTGGGAAAATGTGATGTATCCACGTTGTGTTTTGGGGCATTTCCTGTCGCGGTTACTAGGCCTACCCACACAAGTGAGGTACCATTTTTATCGGGAGACTTGGGTAAATGCAGGGTAGGAGGAAATATGTGCCTCCTGTCAGATTCTAGAGCTTTCTGTCACTGAAATGTGAGGAAAAAGTGTTTTGTTTCCCAAAGTTTGAGGTTTGCAAAGGATTCTGGGCAACAGAACTTGGTGAGAGCTCCACAAGTCGCCCCATATTGGATTCCTCTAGGTGTCTAGTTTGGAAAAATGCACAGGTTTGGTAGGTTTCCCAGGTGCCGGTTGAGGTAGAGGCCAAAATACACAGCCAGGCACTTTGCAAAAAACAGCTCTGATTTCTTTTTTGAAAATGTGATGTGTCGACGTTGTGTTTTGGGGCATTTCCTGTCGCGGGTACTAGGCCTACACACACAAGTGAGGTACCATTTTTATTGGGAGACTTGGGGGGACGCTGGGTAGGAGGAAATTTGTGGCTTTCCTGAGATTCCAGAACTTTCTGTCACCAAAATGTGAGTAGAAAGTTTTTTGGCCAAATTTTGAGGTTTGCAAAGGATTCTGGGTAACAGAACTTGGTGAGAGCCCCACAAGTCACCCCATATTGGATTCCTCTACGTGTCTACTCTTCCAAAATGCACAGGTTTGGTAGGTTTCCATAAGTGTCGGCTGAGATAGAGGCCAAAATCCACAGCTTGGCACTTTGTAAAAAACAGCTCTGATTTCTTTGGGAAAATGTGATGTGTCCAAGTTGTGTTTTGGGGGCATTTCCTGATGTGGGCACTAGGCCTACAGACACAAGTGAGGTCCCAGTTTTATTGGGATGCTTGGGGGAACGTTGGGTAGGAGGAAATTTGTGGCTCCTCTCAGATTCCAGAACTTTCTGTCACCAAAATGTTAGGAAAAATATTTTTTTGCCAAATTTTGAGATTTGCAAAGGATTCTGGGTAACAGAACTTGGTGAGAGCCCCACAAGTCAGCCTATGTTGGATTCCTCTGGGTGTCTAGTTTTCAAAAATGCACAGGTTTGGTAGGTTTCCTGTTAGAAATGGGGTCTTTGGTTGACAGTCAGGTTACCCCCTGTTCAAGCAAGGACCCTCACTCTAGTCAGGGTAAAAGAGAATCACCCTCAGCTAACCCCTGCTTACCCCCTTGGTAGCTTGGCAGAGCAGTAGGCTTAACCTCAGAGTGCTAGGTGAAAGTATTTGTACCAACACACACAGTAACTTAATGAAAACACCACAAAATGACACAACACCAGTTTAGAAAAATAGGAAATATTTATCTAAACAAAACAAGACCAAAATGACAAAACTCCGACATACACAAGTCAAGTTATGAATTTTTAGAGATTAAACTCAAAAATAGCGCTTATAAACAAAAATGCTTCAAGGAGATGTTAACACGGCGTCGTGACGGAGTCGTTCCCAACAAGCCGACACCAGCGGGGCCGGACACGGAGTCGTGTAGACCCCCAAGTACAGTACCTTTGGTGAAGAGTGAAAACAAGCCGAGGCGCGAAGTCAGGAATCGCGGCGTCTGTGCGAAACGTTGAATCCGTGCACTTCAAGCGGCGTCGGTCACGACGTGGTGCGGCGACTTCCACGGACTCGCGGAGTTTAGCGGGGCTGCTGTGCCAACGGGCCTGCGAAGAGTGTCGTGTTCCAGCGAAGGTCACGGCGTCAGGTGCAGGCGGCGTTACCGGATTCAGCAGCGGCGTCGCTCCGGAGTCGTCCGAAGTCGATTTCCTTCGATTTCCACCAGCTTTCCTTTCAAGGGCCCAGGGACTGGATAGGGCACCACTTGTCAGAGCAGGAGTCTCTCCAGAGACTCCAGGTGCTGGCAGAGAGAAGTCTTTGCTGTCCCTGAGACTTCAAACAACAGGAGGCAAGCTCTAAATCAAGCCCTTGGAGATTTCTTCACAAGATGGAAGGCACACAAAGTCCAGTCTTTGCCCTCTTACTCTGGCAGAAGCAGCACTGTAGGAAAGCTCCACAAAGCACAGGCAGGGCAGCACGTCTTCCTCAGCTATCAGCTCTTCTCCAGTCAGAGGTTCCTCTTGGTTCCAGAAGTGTTTCTCAAGTCTGTAGATTTGGGTGCCCCTCTTATACCCATTTTAGTCTTTGAAGTCACCTTTCTTCAAAGGGGACTCACACCTACTTGTGAAATCCTGCCTTGCCCAGGCAAAGGCATCAGACACACAGCAGGGGGTTGGAGCCGGCATTGTCAGAGGCAGGCACAGTCCTTTCAGATGAGAGTGACCACTCCACCCCTCCCTCCTAGCAGAGATGGCTAATCAGGAAATGCAGGTTACACCCCAGCTCCCTTTGTGTCACTGTCTGGTGTGAGGTGAAAAACAACCCAACTGTCAAACTGACCCAGACAGGTAATCCACAAACACGGCAGAGTCACAGAATGCTTTAAGCAAGAAAATGCTCACTTTCTAAAAGTGGCATTTTTAAACGCACAATCTCAAAATCAACTTTACTAAAAGATGTATTTTTAAATTGTGAGTTCAGGGACCCCAAACTCCACATGTCCATCTACTCTCTAGGGGAATCTACACTTTAATCATATTTAAAGGTAGCCCCCATGTTATCCTATGAGAGAGACAGGCCTTGCAACAGTGAAAAACGAAGTTGGCAGTATTTCACTGTCAGGACATATAAACCACATTGCTAAATGTCCTACCGTATCCATAAACTGCACCCTGCCCTTGGGGCTACCTAGGGCCTACCTTAGTGGTGCCTTACATGTAAGAAAAGGGAAGGTTTAGGCCTGGCAAGTGGGTACACTTGCCAAGTCGAATTTACAGTGTAAAAATACACTTACAGACACTGCAGTGGCAGGTCTGAGACATGATTACAGGGTTACTTGTGTGGGTGGCACAACCAGTGCTGCAGGCCCACTAGTAACATTTGATTTACAGGCCCTGGGCACCTCTAGTGCACCTTACTAGGGACTTACTAGTAAATCAAATAGGCCAATCATGGATAAACCAATTACATACAATTTACACGGAGAGCATATGCACTTTAGCACTGGTTAGCAGTGGGAAAGTGCTCAGAGTTCAAAAGCCAACAGCGACAGGTCAGGAAAAAATAGGAGGCAGGAGGCAAAAAGATTCAGGATGACCCTGCATAAGCAAAAGTCCAACACGACCCCCTACCAGCCTAAAGCCAGGGGAGAACAATCAATACCTTGATGTACTTCCCTGATTGGGGCGATAGAACAAGGACCCAGGCCCACAACAGCAGGGGCATGTTCCAGTTCTACGCCTTCCTGACTCCAGTTGGATCCCTCTGTCCATACTCTCAGGGCCCACTAAGCTAACCCATGGGGAACCCTTCTCCACATCTGCAGACACCATCTGTGCAGCACCTAACTTTACTTTGCTCACAGATGTATTGCAATGGGCAGATAGTACCACCAGGGCCAACACAGTGGTGTTGCCCACTCCACCCCCAGGGTGTGACTCACGTCCCCCCTCCAGGGGCAACTCTGTCCACCAGGACAGCAAGCCATGGTGGCCCCGGACAACTGTCAGGGATGAGAGCCGGACCTCAGGCCTCTCCAACCACTGTGACTGCGGAGAATGGGGGGCGGTAGCCCCAGGTGCCTGGCACCCTTTGACCACTCTCTCTTCCACCAGGTCAGGGATGACAAACTGACCCTGGTCCTCCCTTCTGGGGCTCTCTACCCTCCCTGCAGAAGCGGCACCCCCAGAGACAAAGACTGTCAGGGTGCTTGTAGAAGCAGTCCTGCACAATTCTTCCACCAGTGTAGGGCTGGTAACCTGCAACTGGTCCGCCAACCTGGGGTCTGTAGCTTCAGGTTGGACCAGGGCCAGGGGTGAGGATTCCCTCCCCCTGCCCTCCCTTCTGGGGTCCTGCACCCCCCAACAAGGAGTGGCCCCCTCAGAAGGCAACATGGGATGGGCACTGTTAGCAGTAGCCCCTTCCTCCAGGTCAGGGGGGACACCCTGAACCAGGCCTTCCAATCCAGGGTCTGTACCCTTAGATTGCTCTGGAGTCAGAGGTGAGTCTTTCTCTCCCCTTCCCCTACTCTCAGGGTTCTGCACCCACCCCTCAGGGAGAGTACCCCTTGAAATCATACCAGGGGGGGTGATTGGGCAAACCGCTCCCCCCTTCAGGTCAGGGTTTATCCCCTGCACCTGATCCTCCAGTCCATTGTCTGTATCCACAGACTGGACCACTGCCTGGCAACCCAGGAATTTCTGGGGGGCATACCTACCCCCCACCAGGTCAGAGTTTACCCTCTGAACCTGGTCATCCAACCCAGGGTCACCACCCTGCGGTAGAACCACTGCCTGGTGCACCAGGACTTCCTTGGGAGCACACTTACCCCCCATCAGGTCAGAGTTTACCCCCTGAACCTGATCATTCAACCCAGAGTCACCTCCCTGCGGTTGAACCATTGCCTGGCACACCAGGACTTCCAGGGGGGCACACTTACCCCCCTCAAGGGACACACTGTCCCGAAGGGCCACACAAGAGTCTGGCTGGCGCATGTCTCCTGACCTCTGCCCATCTGACAGAGTCTGGATTCCCCCCACCCCAGAAATGGTCTCACCAAGGTCATTCATGGGGGGCTCTGCTCTCAGAGCTGACCCCTGACCCTCCAGGTTCTCCACTGGGGTCCGCAACCCCCTCTCAACCCTCTGGCTGGACTTCTGCACCCCCTCACTAGGAGTGGTACTGCCAGACATCAGAACTGGTGGGACACTGGCTACAGACGCCCCCCCAAGTTCTCCTGACACTGTGGGATCTCCCTCAACAGATGGCCCTATGGTACAGGCTAGGCTCCCCTCCTGGTGTTCCCTCATGGAACCCTCCAGGACCTGGGACCGGATCTCGGGCACTTTGGACCTCAGCCCATCCCCATTCCCTCTCTTCAGAGACTGGACATGGGGTCCCTCACCCATTGCACTACACTGGGACCTACCTGGGCCACTACAATCCTTCCCGACCTCACCTGGTTGGGAAATACCTAGACTACTCCTCTCAGGAGCCCCCCCAAATGCCTCTTCAGACTCTCTGGTACTCACCAAGAGGTCTGCCTCCATTGTATGCTCCCTGGGGTCAGAGAACTCACACTCCACCTGGTGTTGGCATAGCTCTGGAAAATAAGGACTAGACATATGCTCTCCAGCAATTACATCACTCAGCCCCTTACATGAATTAACCAAAGTACCCTTCACCCAACCATCCAGTGACTCTGCTTTGAAAAAGCACCCCACATCACCCTCCTGAGACTGGTGAGACAGTACCCGACTGTCCCTGAAACTCTACCCACACTCTTCTGGGATGTCTTCACACTCCATAACCAGGACTTCTACCTGGGGGGAACCCTTCTCCCTGTCGCTCTCACCTAGAGTCAGTAGAGTGTCCCTCCCACCAGTAGGAATATGACTCCCCATGCCAGTTCCCCAATCCACCTCAAGGACCCTGTGCATTACTGGAGCTACCTCATACCCCTGAACCTCCTGGTGTGTGTTAACTCCCTCCTTCAAGTAGGGCACCACATCTCTGGGCATGTGCACTTCTTCAGCAGTACTGGATACAAGATTTTTGCTGCCACCATCTGAACTGGACTCAGCCCTCATGGCCTCCAGCTTCAGCTCTTCACAGCTCAGCTCTTGAACTGTAATCCTTTCTTTTTCCAGGACTAAGGCTCTCTTCTCCTCAGCCCTCTCAAGCTCTGCATCTAGCTCTTCCAGACTCCGGATTCGAGCTAGGAGCCAATCATCTCTTTCTGTTCCCTCCTCAGGGCCACTGCCCTCCTCCTCAGAGTAGTCCTCCTCCTCAGAGTAGTTATCCTCCTCAGACTCATTTGGTGGTGTTGCCTAACAACGTTTCAATTCATACTGAAACAGGGCTGACTCAAGATCCTCCCTTCTGGATTTCTTGTTCACTGCCAGTCCCCTTTCCATGCAGAATGCTTTAAGCTGCCACTTTTTATACATAAATAGGTGCCAGAAATTGACTTCCATTCTGCAAAGGCTTCACAACCAAAAACCAAAGTCCAAAAATATTAGCAATACTTCCAGGAGGACATCAGAGAACAAAAAGCAGAATCACAAGACAAGTAGTATGTGGTCACGTAGTAGTCTGAACTCAAAACAGTAGTGTACACTTAATTACTGTATGTCAAGTACAAATACAAGTCCAAATCCCAACCGCTGATCACCAATGTTAGAAATGGGGTCTTTGGTTGACAGTCAGGTTACCCTCTGTTCAAGCAAGGACCCTCACTCTAGTCAGCGTAAAAGAGAATCACCCTCAGCTAACCCCTGCTTACCCCCTTGGTAGCTTGGCAGAGCAGTAGGCTTAACCTCAGAGTGCTAGGTGTAAAGTATTTGTACCAACACACACAGTAACTTAATGAAAACACCACAAAATGACACAACACCAGTTTAGAAAAATAGGAAATATTTATCTAAACAAAACAAGACCAAAACGACAAAAATCCGACATACACAAGTCAAGTTATGAATTTTTAAAGATTAAACTCAAAAATAGCGCTTAGAAACAAAAATGCTTCAATGAGATGTTAACACGGCATCGTGACGGAGTCGTTCCCAACAAGCCGACACCAGCAGCGCCGGACACGGAGTCGTGTAGACCCCCAAGTACAGTACCTTTGGTGAAGAGTGAAAACAAGCTGAGGCGCGAAGTCAGGAATCGCGGCGTCTGTGCGAAATGTTGAATCCGTGCACTTCAAGCGGTGTCGGTCACGACGTGGTGCGGCGACTTCCACGGAGTCGCGGACTTTAGCGGGGCTGCTGCGGCGACGGGCCTGCGAAGAGTGTTGTGTTCCAGCGAAGGTCACGGCGTCAGGTGCAGGAGGCATTACCGGATTCAGCAGCGGCGTCGGTCCGGAGTCGTCCGAAGTCGATTTCCTTGGATTTCCACCAGCTTTCCTTTCAAGGGCCCAGGGACTGGATAGGGCACCACTTCTCAGAGCAGGAGTCTCTCCAGAGACTCCAGGTGCTGGCAGAGAGAAGTCTTTGCTGTCCCTGAGACTTCAAACAACAGGAGGCAAGCTCTAAATCAAGCCCTTGGAGATTTCTTCACAAGATGGAAGGCACACAAAGTCCAGTCTTTGCCCTCTTACTCTGGCAGAAGCAGCACTGCAGGAAAGCTCCACAAAGCACAGTCACAGGCAGGGCAGCACGTCTTCCTCAGCTATCAGCTCTTCTCCAGGCAGACGTTCCTCTTGGTTCCAGAAGTGTTTCTCAAGTCTGTAGATTTGGGTGCCCTTCTTATACCCATTTTAGTCTTTGAAGTCACCTTTCTTCAAAGGGGACTCACACCTACTTGTGAAATCCTGCCTTGCCCAGGCAAGGCATCAGACACACAGCAGGGGGTTGGAGCCGGCATTGTCAGAGGCAGGCACAGTCCTTTCAGATGAGAGTGACCACTCCACCCCTCCCTCCTAGCAGAGATCGCTAATCAGGAAATGCAGGTTACACCCCAGCTCCCTTTGTGTCAGTGTCTGGTGTGAGGTGAAAAACAAACCAACTGTCAAACTGACCCAGACAGGCAATCCACAAACACGGCAGAGTCACAGAATGGTTTAAGCAAGAAAATGCTCACTTTCTAAAAATGGCATTTTTAAACGCACAATCTCAAAATCAACTTTACTAAAAGATGTATTTTTAAATTGTGAGTTCAGGGACCCCAAACTCCACATGTCCATCTACTCTCTAGGGGAATCTACACTTTAATCATATTTAAAGGTAGCCCCCATGTTATCCTATGAGACAGACAGGCCTTGCAACAGTGAAAAACGAAGTTGGCAGTATTTCACTGTCAGGACATACAAACCACATTACTATATGTCCTACCATATCCATAAACTGCACTCTGCCCTTGGGGCTACCTAGGGCCTACCTTAGGGGTGCCTTACATGTAAGAAAAGGGAAGGTTTAGGCCTGGCAAGTGGGTACACTTGCCAAGTTGAATTTACAGTGTAAAAATACACTTACATACACTGCAGTGGCAGGTCTGAGACATGATTACAGGGTTACTTGTGTGGGTGGCACAACCAGTGCTGCAGGCCCACTAGTAACATTTGATTTACAGGCCCTGGGCACCTCTAGTGCACCTTACTAGGGACTTACTAGTAAATCAAATAGGCCAATCATGGATAAACCAATTACATACAATTTACACGGAGAGCATATGCACTTTAGCACTGGTTAGCAGTGGGAAAGTGCTCAGAGTTCAAAAGCCAACAGCGACAGGTCAGGAAAAAATAGGAGGCAGGAGGCAAAAAGATTCAGGATGACCCTGCATAAGCAAAAGTCCAACATTTCCCTAGGTGCCGGCTGAACTAGAGGCAAAAATCCACAGCTAGACACTTTGCAAAAAACAGCTCTGTTTATTTTGGGAAAATGTGATGTGTCCATGATGTGTTTTGGGGTATTTCCTGTCGCGGGCACTACGCATACCTACACGACTGAAGTACCATTTTTATTGGGAGACTTGGGGAAACAATGGGTAGGAGGGAATTTGTGGCTTCTCTCAGATTCCAGAACTTTCTGTCACCAAAATGTGAGGAAAAAGTGTTTTGTTTGCCAGATTTTTAGGTTTTCAAAGGATTCTGGGTAACAGAACTTGGTGAGAGCCCCAGAAGTCACCCCATATTTGATTCTCCTTGGTGTCTAGTCTTATAAAATGCACAGGTTTGGTTGGTTTCCCTTGGTGCCTGCAGAGCTAGAGGACAAAAATCCACAGGTAGGCACTTTGCAAACATCAGCTCTGATTTCTTTGGGAAAATGTGATGTGTCCACGTTGTGTTTTGGGGCAATTCCTGTTGCGGGTAGTAGGTCTACACTCACAAGTGAGGTACCAATTTTATTGAGAAACTTTGAGGATCGTTGGGTAGGAGGAAATGTGTGGCTCTTCTCAAATTCCAGAACTTTCTGTCACCGAAATGTGAGGAAAAAGTGTTTTTTCCAAATGTTGAGGGTTGCAAAGGATTGTGAGTACCAGAACTTGGTAAGAGCCCCACAAGTGACCACATCCTGGATTCCTCTAGGTGTCTAGTTTGTGAAAATGCACAGGTTTAGTAGGTTTCCCCATGTGTCGGCTGAGCTAGAGGCCAAAATCCACAGCTAGGCACTTTGCAAAAAACAGCTCTGATTTCTTTGGGAAAATGTGATGTGTCCACGTTGTGTCTTAGGGCATTTACTGTCACGGGACCTAGGCCTTCACTGAGAACTGAGGTACCAATTTTATTGGGAGACTTAGGGGAACACTGGGTAGGAGGAAATATGTGGCTCCTCTAGGATTCCGGCACTTTCTGTCACAGAAATGTGAGGAAAAAGTGTTTTGTTTGCCAAATTTGTAGGTTTGCAAAGGATTCTGGGTAACAGAACTTGGTGAGAGCCCCACAAGTCACCCCATATTGGATTCCCCTAGTTGTCTAGTTTTCAAAAATGCACAGGTTTGGTAGGTTTCCCTAGGAGCCGGCTGAGCTAGAGGCCAAAATACACAGCTAGGCACTTTTCAAAAAACAGCTCTGATTTCTTTGGGAAAATGTGATGTATCCACATTGTGTTTTGGGGCATTTTCTGTCGCGGGCACTAGGCCTACCCACACAAGTGAGGTACCATTTTTATCGGGAGACTTGGGTAAACTCTGGGAAGGAGGAAATATGTGCCTCCTCTCAGATTCTAGAACTTTCTGTCACCGAAATGTGAGGAAAAAGTGTTTTGTTTGACAAATTTTGAGGTTTGCAAAGGATTCTGGGCAACAGAACTTGGTGAGAGCCCCACAAGTCACCCCATATTGGATTCCTCTAGGTATCTAGTTTTAAAAATTACACAGGTTTGGTAGGTTTCCATAGGTGCCAGCTTAGCTAGAGGCCAAAATCCACAGCCAGACACTTTGCAAAAAACAGCTCTGATATCTTTTGGAAAATGTGATGTGTCCACATTGTGTTTAGGGGCATTTCCTGTTGTGGGTACTAGGCCTACACACACAAGTGAGGTACCATTTTTATTGAGAGACTTGGGGGAACGCTAGGTAGGAGAAAATCAGTGGCTCTTCTGAAATTCCAGAACTTTCTGTCACCAAAATGTGAGGAGAACGTTTTTTTGCCAAATTTTGAGGTTTGCAAAGGATTCTGGGTAACAGAACTTGGTGAGAGCCCCACAAGTCACCACATCTTGGATTCCTCTAGGTGTCTACTTTTCCAAAATGCACAGGTTTGGTAGGTTTCCCTAAGTGTCGGCTGAGCTAGAGTCCAAAATCCACAGCTAGGCACTTTGCAAAAAACAGCTCTGATTTCTTTGGGAAAATGTGATGTGTCCACGATGTGTTTTGGGGCATTTCCTGTCGCGGGCACTAGGCCCACCCACATGACTGAGGTGCCATTTGTATCGGGAGACTTGGGGGAACGATGGGTAGGAGGGAATTTGTGGCTCCTCTCAGATTCCAGAACTTTCTGTCACCTAACTGTGAGGAAAAACTGTTTTGTTTGCCAAATTTTGAGGTTTGCAAAGGATTCTGGGTAAAAGAATTTGATGAGAGCCCCACAAGTCACCCTATCTTGGATTCCTCTGGGTGTCTAGTTTTCAAAAATGCACAGGTTTGGTAGGTTTCCCCTGGTGCCGGCTGAGCTAGAAGCAAAAATCCACAGCTAGACAATTTGCAAGAAACAGCTCTGTTTATTTTGGGAAAATGTGATGTGTCCACGATGTGTTATGGGGCATTTCCTCTCGCGGGCACTAGGCCCACCCACATGACTGAGGTACCATTTTTGTCGGGAGACTTGGGGGAACGATGGGTAGAAGGGACTTTGTGCTCCTCTCAGATTCCAGAACTTTCTGTCACCTAAATGTGAGGAAAAAGTGTTTTGTTTTCCAAATGTGGAGGTTTGCAAAGGATTCTGGGTAAAAGAATTTGGTG
This sequence comes from Pleurodeles waltl, assembly GCF_031143425.1. Taxonomy (NCBI): domain Eukaryota; kingdom Metazoa; phylum Chordata; class Amphibia; order Caudata; family Salamandridae; genus Pleurodeles; species Pleurodeles waltl. The sequence goes on from NC_090439.1 coordinate 689,380,765, forward strand.
AGAGCCCCAGAATTCACCCCATATTGGATTCTCCTTGGTGTCTAGTCTAAAAAATGCACAGGTTTGGTAGGTTTCCCTAGGTGCCGGCTGAGCTAGAGGCCAAAATCCACATCTAGGCACTTTGCAAAAAACAGCCCTGATTTCTTTGGGAAAATGTAATGTGTCCACGTTGTGTTTTGGGGCATTTCCTGTTGCGGGTACTAGGTCTACACTCACAAGTGATGTACAAATTTTATTGGGAGACTTGGGGGATCGGTGGGTAGGAGGACATTTGTGGCTTTTCTGATATTCCAGAACTTTCTGTCACCAAAATGTGAGTAGAAAGTTTGTTTGTCAAATTTTGAGGTTTGCAAAGGATTCTGGGTAACAGAACTTAGTGAGAGCCCCACAAGTCACCCCATATTGTATTCCTCTAGCTGTCTACTTTTCCAAAATGCACAGGTTTTGTAGCTTTCCCTAAGTGTCGGCTGAGCTGGAGGCAAAAATCCACAGCTTGGCACTTTGTAAAAAAACAGCTCTGATTTCTTTGGGAAAATGTGATGTGTCCACGTTGTGTTTTGGGGCATTTCCTGATGTGGGCACTAGGCCTACAGACCCAAGTGAGGTCCCAGTTTTATTGGGATGCTTGGGGGGAACGCTGGGTAGGAGGAAATCTGTGGCTCTTCTCAGATTCCAGAACTTTCTGTCACCTAAATGTGAGGAAAAAGTGTTTTGTTTGCCAAATTATGAGGTTTGCAAAGGATTCTGGGTAACAGAACTTGCTGAGAGCCCCACAAGTCACCCCATATTGGATTCCTCTAGGTGTCTACTCTTCCAAAATGCACAGGTTTGGTAGGTTTCCCGAAGTGTCGGCTGAGCTAGAGGCCAAAATCCACAGCTTGGCACTTTGCAAAAAACAGCTCTGATTTCTTTGGGAAAATGTGATGTGTCCACGTTGTGTTTTGGGGGCATTTCCTGATGTGGGCACTAGGCCTAGAGAAACAAGTGAGGTCCCAGTTTTATTGGGATGCTTGGGGGAACGCAGGGTGGAGGAAATTTGTGGCTCTTCTCAGATTCCAGAACAGAACTTTCTGTCACCAAAATGTTAGGAAAAAGTTTCTTTTGCCAAATTCTGAGGTTTGCAAAGGATTCTGGGTAACAGAACTTGGTGAGAGCCCCACAAGTCAGCCTATGATAGATTCCTCTGGGTGTCTAGTTTTAAAAAATGCACAGGTTTGGTAGGTTTCCCTAAGTGCCGGCTGAACTAGAGGCAAACATCCACAGCTAGACAGTTTGCAAAAAACAGCTCTGTTTATTTTGGGAAAATGTGATGTGTCCATGATGTGTTTTGGGGCATTTCCTGTCGCGGGCACTATGCCTACCTACACGACTGAAGTACCATTTTTATTGGGAGACTTGGGGAAACAATGGGTAGGAGGGAATTTGTGGCTTCTCTCAGATTCCAGAACTTTCTGTCACCAAAATGTGAGGAAAAAGTGGTTTGTTTGCCAAATTTTAAGGTTTGCAAAGGATTCTGGGTAACATAACTTGGTGAGAGCCCCAGAAGTCACCCCATATTGGATTCTCCTTGGTGTCTAGTCTTAAAAAATGCACAGGTTTGGTAGGTTTCCCTTGGTGCCAGCTGAGCTAGAGGACAAAAATCCACAGCTAGGCACTTTTCAAAAAACAGCTCTGATTTCTTTGGGAAAATGGGATGTGTCCACGTTGTGTTTTGGGGCATTTCCTGTTGCGGGTACTAGGTCTAAACTCACAAGTGAGGTACCAATTTTATTGGGAAAGTTTGAGGATCCTTGGGTAGGAGAAAATGTGTGGCTCTTCTCAGATTCCAGAACTTTCTGTCACCGAAATGTGATGAAAAAGTGTTTTTTTCAAATTTTGAGGCTTGCAAAGGATTGTGAGTACCAGAACTTGGTAAGAGCCCCACAAGTGACCCCATCCTGGATTCCTCTAGGTGTCTGGTTTGTGAAAATGCACAGGTTTGGTTGGTTTCCCCACGTGTCGGATGAGCTAGAGGCCAAAATCCACAGCTAGGCACTTTGCAAAAACCAGCTCTGATTTCTTTGGGAAAATATGATGTGTCCACGTTGTGTCTTGGGGCATTTACTGTCACGGGCCCTAGGCCTTCACTCAGAAGTGAGGTACCAATTTTTTGGGGAGACTTAGGGGAACGCTGGATAGGAGGAAATATGTGGCTCCTCTAAGATTCCGGGACTTTCTGTCACCGAAATGTGAGGAAAAAGTGTTTTGTTTGCCAAATTTGTAGGTTTGCAAAGGATTCTGGGTAACAGAACTTGGTGAGAGCCCCACAAGTCACCCCATATTGGATTCCCCTAGTTGTCTAGTTTTCAAAAATGCACAGGTTTGGTAGGTTTCCCTAGGAGCAGGCTGAGCTAGAGGCCAATATACACAGCTAGGCACTTTTCAAAAAACAGCTCTGATTTCTTTGGGAAAATGTGATGTATCCACGTTGTGTTTTGGGTTATTTTCTGTCGCGGGCACTAGGCCTACCTACACAAGTGAGGTACCATTTTTATCGGGAGACTTGGGTAAACGCAGGGTAGGAGGAAATATGTGCCTCCTCTCAGATTCTAGAACTTTCTGTCACCGAAATATGAGGAAAAAGTGTTTTGTTTGACAAATTTTGAGGTTTGCAAAGGATTCTGGGCAACAGAACTTGGTGAGAGCCCCACAAGTCACCCCATATTGGATTCCTCTAGGTGTTTAGTTTTAAAAATTACACAGGTTTGGTAGGTTTCCATAGGTGCCAGCTTAGCTAGAGGCCAAAATCCACAGCTAGACACTTTGCAAAAAACAGCTCTGATATCTTTTGGAAAATGTGATGTGTCCACGTTCTGTTTAGGGGCATTTCCTGTCGCGGGTACTAGGCCTACACACACATGTGAGGTACCATTTTTATTGAGAGACTTGGGGGAATGCTAGGTTGGAGAAAATTAGTGGCTCTTCTGAGATTCCAGAACTTTCTGTCACCAAAATTGGAGGAGAACTTTTTTTGCCAAATTTTGAGGTTTGCAAAGGATTCTGGGTAACAGAACATGGTGAGAGCCCCACAAGTCACCACATCTTGGATTCCTCTAGGTGTCTACTTTTCCAAAATGCACAGGTTTGGTAGGTTTCCCTAAGTGTCGGCTGAGCTAGAGTCCAAAATCCACAGCTAGGCACTTTGCAAAAAACAGCTCTGATTTCTTTGGGAAAATGTGATGTGTCCACGTTGTGTTTTGGGGCATTTCCTGATGTGGGCACTAGGCCTAAACACACAAGTGAAGTCCCAGTTTTATTGGGATACTTGGGGGAATGCTGGGTAGGAGGAAATCTGTGGCTCTTCTCAGATTCCGGAACTTTCTGTCACCAAAATGTGAGGAAAACGTTTTTTTGCCAAATGTTGTGGTTTGCAAAGGATTCTGGGTAACAGAACTTGGTGAGAGCCCCACAAGTCACCCCATATTGGATTCCCCTAGGTGTACAGTTTACAAAAATGCACAGGTTTGGTAGGTTTCCCTAGGAGCCGGCTCAGCTAGAGGCCAAAATACACAGCTAGCCACTTTTAAAAAAACAGCTCTGATTTCTTTGGGAAAATGTGATGTATCCATGTTGTGTTTTGGGGCATTTCCTGTCGCGGGCACTAGGCCTATCCACACAAGTGAGGTACCATTTTTATCGGGAGACTTGGGTAAACGCAAGGTAGGAGGAAATATGTTCCTCCTCTCAGATTCTAGAGCTTTTTGTCACCGAAATGTAAGGAAAAAGTGTTTTGTTTCCCAAAGTTTGAGGTTTGCAATGGATTCTGGGCAACAGAACTTGGTCAGAGCCCCACAAGTCACCCCATATTGGATTCCTCTGGGTGCCTAGTTTTAAAAAATGCACATATTTGGTAGGTTTCCCAGGTGCCGGTTGAGGTAGAGGCCAAAATACACAGCCAGGCACTTTGCAAAAAACAGCTCTGATTTCTTTTTTGAAAATGTGATGTCTCCACGTTGTGTTTTGGGGCATTTCCTGTTGCGGGTACTAGGCCTACACACACAAGTGAGGTACCTTTTTTATTGGGAGTCTTGGGGGAACGCTGGGTAGGAGGAAATATGTGGCTTTTCTGAGATTCCAGAACTTTCTGTCACCAAAATGTGAGGAAAAAGTGTTTTGTTTTGTCAAATTTTGAGGTTTGCAAAGGATTCTGGGTAACAGACCTTGGTGAGAGCCCCACAAGTCACCCCATATTAGATTCCTCTTGGTGTCTAGTTTTCAAAAATGCACAGGTTTGGTAGGTTTCCCTAAGTGTCGGTTGAGCTAGAGGCCAAAATTCACAGCTAGGCACTTTGCAAAAAACAGCTCTGATTTCTTTGGGAAAATGTGATGAGTCCACATTGTGTTTTAGGGCATTTCCTGTTGCGGGTACCAGTCCTACACACACAAGTGAGGTTCTATTTTTACTGGGAGACGTGGGGGAACACCGGATAGGAGAAAAATAGTGGCTCTTCTGAGATTCCAGAACTTTCTGTCACCAAAATGTGAGGAGAACTTTTTTTGCCAAATTTTGAGGTTTGCAAAAGATTCTGAGTAACAGAACTTGGTGACAGCCCCACAAGTCACCACATCTTGGATTCCTCTAGGTGTCTACTTTTCCAAAAATGCACAGGTTTGGTGGGTTTCCCTAAGTGTCGGCTGAGCTAGAGTCCAAAATCCACAGCTAGGCACTTTGCAAAAAACAGCTCTGATTTCTTTGGGAAAATGTGATGTGTCCACGTTGTGTTTTGGGGAATTTCCTGATGTGGGCACTAGGCCTACACACAAAAGTGAAGTCCCAGTTTTATTTGGGTACTTGGGGGAACGCTGGGTAGGAGGAAATCTGTGGCTCTTCTCAGATTCCAGAACTTTCTGTCACCAAAATGTGAGGAAAAAGTTTTTTTGCCAAATGTTGAGGTTTGCAAAGGATTCTGGGTAACATAATTTGGTGAGAGCCCCACAAGTCACCATATCTTTGATTCCTCTAGGTGTCTACTCTTCAAAAATGCACAGGTTTGGTAGGTTTCCCTAAGTGTCGGCTGAGCTGGAGTCCAAAATCCACAGCTAGGCACTTTGCAAAAAACAGCTCTGATTTCTTTGGGAAAATGTGATGTGTCCACGTTGTGTTTTGGGGCATTTCCTGATGCGGGTATTAGGCCTACACACACAAGTGAGGTACCATTTTTATTAGGAGACTTGGGGGAACGCTGGGTAGGAGGAAATTTGTGGCTTTTCTGAGATTCCATAACTTTCTGTCACCAAAATGTGAGGAAAACGTGTTTTGTTTGTCAAATTTTGAGGTTTGCAAAGGATTCTGGGTAACAGAACTTGATGAGAGCCCCACAAGTCACCCCATATTGGATTCCTGTAGGTGTCTAGTTTTAAAAAATGCACAGGTTTGGTAGGTTTCCCTAAGTGTCGGTTGAGCTAGAGGCCAAAATCCACAGCTAGGAACTTTGCAAAAGACAGCTCTGATTTCTTTGGGAAAATGTGATGTGTCCACGTTGTGTTTTGGGCCATTTCGTGATGTGGGCACTAGGCCTACACACACAAGTGAAGTCCCAGTTTTATTGGGGTACTTGGGGGAACGCTGGGTAGGAGGAAATCTGTGGCTCTTCTCAGATTCCAGAACTTTCTGTCACCAAAATGTGAGGAAAAAGTTTTTTTGCCAAATTTTGAGGTTTGCAAAGGATTCTGGGTAACATAATTTGGCGAGAGCCCCACAAGTCACCATATCTTGGATTCCTCTAGGTGTCTACTTTTCCAAAAGGCACAGGTTTGGTAGGTTTCCCTAAGTGTCGGCTGAGCTGGAGTCCAAAATCCACAGCTAGGCACTTTGCAAAAAACAGCTCTGATTTCTTTGGGAAAATGTGATGTGTCCACGTTGTGTTTTTGGGCATTTCCTGATGCGGGTACTAGGCCTACACACACAAGTGAGGTACCATTTTTATTGGGAGACTTGGGGGAACGCTGGGTAGGAGGAAATTTGTGGCTTTTCTGAGATTCCATAACTTTCTGTCACCAAAATGTGAGGAAAAAGTGTTTTGTTTGTCAAATTTTGAGGTTTGCAAAGGATTCTGGGTAACAGAACTTGGTGAGAGCCCCACAAGTCACCCCATATTGAATTCCTGTAGGTGTCTAGTTTTCAAAAATGCACAGGTTTGGTAGGTTTCCCTAAGTGTCGGTTGAGCTAGAGGCCAAAATCCACAGCTAGGCACTTTGCAAAAAACAGCTCTGATTTCTTTGGGAAATTGTTATGTGTCCACGTTGTGTTTTGGGGCATTTCCTGATGTGGGCACTAGGCCTACACACACAAGTGAAGTCCCAGTTTTATTGGGGTACTTGGGGGAACGCTGGGTAGGAGGAAATCTGTGGCTCTTCTCAGATTCCAGAACTTTCTGTCACCAAAATGTGAGGAAAAAGTTTTTTTGCCAAATTTTGAGGTTTGCAAAGGATTCTGGGTAACATAATTTGGTGAGAGCCCCACAAGTCACCATATCTTGGATTCCTCTAGGTGTCTACTTTTCCAAAATGCACAGGTTTGGTAGGTTTCCCTAAGTGTCGGCTGAGCTGGAGTCCAAAATCCACAGCTAGGCACTTTGCAAAAAACAGCTCTGATTTCTTTGGGAAAATGTGATGTGTCCACGTTGTGTTTTGGGGCATTTCCTGATGCGGGTATTAGGCCTACACACACAAGTGAGGTACCATTTTTATTAGGAGACTTGGGGGAACGCTGGGTAGGAGGAAATTTGTGGCTTTTCTGAGATTCCATAACTTTCTGTCACCAAAATGTGAGGAAAACGTGTTTTGTTTGTCAAATTTTGAGGTTTGCAAAGGATTCTGGGTAACAGAACTTGGTGAGAGCCCCACAAGTCACCCCATATTGGATTCCTGTAGGTGTCTAGTTTTAAAAAATGCACAGGTTTGGTAGGTTTCCCTAAGTGTCGGTTGAGCTAGAGGCCAAAATCCACAGCTAGGAACTTTGCAAAAGACAGCTCTGATTTCTTTGGGAAAATGTGATGTGTCCACGTTGTGTTTTGGGGCATTTCCTGATGTGGGCACTAGGCCTACACACACAAGTGAAGTCCCAGTTTTATTGGGGTACTTGGGGGAATGCTGGGTAGGAGGAAATCTGTGGCTCTTCTCAGATTCCAGAACTTTCTGTCACCAAAATGTGAGGAAAAAGTTTTTTTGCCAAATTTTGAGGTTTGCAAAGGATTCTGGGTAACATAATTTGGTGAGAGCCCCACAAGTCACCATATCTTGGATTCCTCTAGGTGTCTACTTTTCCAAAATGCACAGGTTTGGTAGGTTTCCCTAAGTGTCGGCTGAGCTGGAGTCCAAAATCCACAGCTAGGCACTTTGCAAAAAACAGCTCTGATTTCTTTGGGAAAATGTGATGTGTCCACGTTGTGTTTTGGGGCATTTCCTGATGCGGGTACTAGGCCTACACACACAAGTGAGGTACCATTTTTATTGGGAGACTTGGGGGAACGCTGGGTAGGAGGAAATTTGTGGCTTTTCTGAGATTCCATAACTTTCTGTCACCAAAATGTGAGGAAAAAGTGTTTTGTTTGTCAAATGTTGAGGTTTGCAAAGGATTCTGGGTAACAGAACTTGGTGAGAGCCCCACAAGTCACCCCATATTGGATTCCTGTAGGTGTCTAGTTTTCAAAAATGCACAGGTTTGGTAGGTTTCCCTAAGTGTCGGTTGATCTAGAGGCCAAAATCCACAGCTAGGCACTTTGCAAAAAACAGCTCTGATTTCTTTGGGAAAATGTGATGTGTCCACGTTGTGTTTTGGGGCATTTCCTTCGCGGGCACTAGGTCTACCAACACAAAAGAGGTACCATTTTTATCGGGACACCTGGGGGAATGCTGGGTAGGAAGAAATATGTGGCTCCTCTCGGATTCCAGAACTTTCTGTCATTGAAATGTGAGGTAAAAGTGTTTTTTTACCAAATTGTGAGGTTTGCAAAGGATTCTGGTTAACAGAACTTGGTGAGAGCCCCACAAGTCACCCCTTCTTGGATTCCGCTACATGTTTAGTGTTTAAAAATACACAAGTTTGGTAGGATTCCTGTTGGACTTTTGCTTATGCAGGGCCATCCTGAATCTTTTTGCGTACTGCCTCCTATTTTTTTCTGACCTGTCGCTGTTGGCTTTTGAACTCTGAGCACTTTCCCACTGCTAAACAGTGCTAAAGTGCATATGCGCTCCGTGTAAATTGTATGCAATTGGTTTATCCATGATTGGCCTATTTGATTTACCAGTAAGTCCCTAGTAAGGTGCACTAGAGGTGCCAGGGCCTGTATATCAAATGCTACTAGTGGGCCTGCAGCACTGGTTGTGCCACCCATATAAGTAGCTCTGTAATCATGTCTCAGACCTGCCACTTCAGTGTCTGTGTGTGTATTGTTACACTGTAAATTCGACTTTGCAAGTGTACCCACTTGCCAGGCCTAAACCTTCCCTTTTCTTACATGTAAGGCACCCCTAAGGTAGGCCCTAGGTAGCCCCAAGGGCAGGGTGCAGTGTATGGCTAAGGTAGGACATATAGTAATGTGATTTATATGTCCTGACAGTGAAATACTGCCAACTTCGTTTTTCACTGTTGCAAGGCCTGTCTCTCTCATAGGATAATATGGGGGCTACCTTTAAATATGATTAAAGTGTAGATTCCCCTAGAGAGTAGATGGACATGTGGAGTTTGGGGTCCCTGAACTCACAATTTAAAAATACATCTTTTAATAAAGTTGATTTTAAGATTGTGCGTTTGAAAATGCCACTTTTAGAAAGTGAGCATTTTCTTGCTTAAACCATTCTGTGACTCTGCCTTGTTTGTAGATTCCCTGTCTGGGTCAGTTTGACAGTTGGGTTGTTTTTCACCTCGCACTAGACAGTGACACAAAGGGGGCTGGGGTGTAACCTGCATTTCCTGATTAGCCATCTCTGCTAGGAGGGGTGGAGTGGTCACTCTCATCTGAAAGGACTGTGCCTGCCTCTGACAATGCCGGCTCCAACCCCCTGGTGTGTGTCTTAGGCATTGCCTGGGCAAGGCAGGATTTCACAAGTAGGTGTGAGTCCCCTTTGAAGAAAGGTGACTTCAAAGACTAAAATGGGTATAAGAAGGGCACCCGAATCTACAGACTTTAGAAACACTTCTGGAACCAAGAGGAACCTCTGCCTGGAAAAGAGCTGATAGCTGAGGAAGAAGTGCTGCCCTGCCTGTGACTGTGCTTTGTGGAGCTTTCCTGCAGTGCTGCTTCTGCCAGCGTAAGAGGGCAAAGACTGGACTTTGTGTGCCTTCCATCTTGTGAAGAAATCTCCAAGGGCTTGAGTTAGAGCTTGCCTCCTGTTGTTTGAAGTCTCAGGGACAGCAAAGACTTCTCTCTGCCAGCACCTGGAGTCTCTAGAGAGACTCCTGCTCTGACAAGTGGTGCCCTATCCAGTCCCTGGGCCCTTGAAAGGAAAGCTGGTGGAAATCCAAGGAAATCGACTTCGGATGACTCCGGACCGACGCCGCTGCTGAATCCGGTAACGCCGCCTGCACCTGACGCCGTGACTTCACTGGAATGCGACGCTCTTCGCAGGCCCGACGCCGCAGCAGCCCCGCTGAAGTCCCCGACTCCGTGGAAGTCGACGCACCCCGTCGTGACCGACGACGCTCGAAGCGCGTGGATTCAACGTTTCACACAGACGCCGCGATTCCTGACTTCGCGCCTCGGCTTGTTTTCACTCTTCACCAAAGGTACTGTACTTGGGGGTCTACACGACTCCGTGTCCGGGGCCGCTGGTGTCGGCTTGTTGGGAATGACTCTGTCACGACGCCGTGTTAACACCTCATCAAAGCATTTTTGTTTCTAAACGCTATTTTTGAGATTAATCTTTAAAAATTCATAACTTGAATTGTGTATGTCGGATTTTTGTCGTTTTGGTCTTGTTTTGTTTAGATAAATATTTCCTATTTTTCTAAACTGGTGTTGTGTCATTTTGTAGTGTTGTCATTGAGTTACTGTGTGTGTTGGTACAAATACTTTACACCTAGCGCTCTGAAGTTAAGCCTACTGCTCTGCCAAGATACCAAGGGGGTAAAAGGGGTTAGCTGAGGGTGATTCTCTTTTACCCTGACTAGAGAGAGGGTCCTTGCTTCAACAGGGGGTAACCTGACTGTCAACCAAAGACCCCATTTCTAACAATTCTCTAGGTGCCGGCTGAGGTAGAGGCTAAAATCCACAGGTAGGTACTTTGCAAAAAACAGCTCTGATTTCTTTTGAAAAATGTGATGTGTCCACATTGTGTTTTGGGGCATTTCCTGACACAAGCACAAGGCCTACACACATAAGTAAGGTCCCAATTTTATTGGGAGACTTGTGGGAACACTGGGTAGGAGGAAATTTGTGGATCTTCTCAGATTCCAGAACTTTCTGTCTCCAAAAGGTGAGGAAAAAGGTTTTTTTGCCAAATTTTGAGGATTGCAAAGGATTCTGGGTAACAGAACTTGGAGAAAGCACCACAAGTCACCCCATCTTGGATTCCTTTTGGTGTCTAGATTTAAAAAATGCACAGGTTTGGTTGGTTTCCCTAAGTGCCTACTGAGCTAAAGGCCAAAATCCACAGCTAGGCACTGTGCAAAAAACAGCTCTGCTTTCATGGGGAAAACGTGATGTGTCCACGTTGTGTGTTTGGGGCTTTTCTGATTGAGGGCACTAGGCCTATCCACACAAGTGAGGTACCATTTTTATCGGGAGACTTGTGGGACACTGGGTAGGAGGAAATTTGTGGCTCTTCTCAGATTCAAGAACTTTCTGTTACCAAAATGTGAGGAAAAGGTGTTTTTTTGCCAAATTTTGAGGTTTGCAAAGGATTCTGGGTAACATAACATGGTGAGAGACCCACAAGTCACCCCATATTGGATTCCTCTAGGTGTCTAGTTTTAAAAAATGCACAGGTGTGGTAGGTTTCCCTAGGTGCCGACTGAGCTAGAGGCCAAAATCAACAGCCATGCACTTTGCAAAAAACAGCTCTGATTTCTTTTGGAAAATGTGATGTGTCCACATTGTGTTTTGGGGCATTTCCTGTCGCGGGCACTAGGCCTACACACACAAATGAGGTACCATTTTTATTGGGAGACTTGTGGGACACTGGGTAGGAGGAAATTGGTGGCTCTTCTGAGATTCCAGAACTTTCTGTCACCAAAATGTGAGGAGAAAGTTTTTTTGCCAAATGTTGAGGTTTGCAAAGGATTCTGGGTAACAGAACTTGGGGAGGGCCCCACATGTCACCCTATCTTAGATTCCCCCAGGTGTCTACTTTTATAAAATGCACAGGTTTGGTAGGATTCCCTAGGTGCCGGCTGAGGTAGAGGCCAAAATCCACAGGTAGGTACATTGCAAAAAAACAGCTCTGATTTCTTTTGGAAAATGTGATGTGTCCACATTGTGTTTTGGGGCATTTCCTGACGCGAGCACACGCCCTACACACATAAGTGAGGTCCCAATTTCATTGGGAGACTTGTGGGAACGCTGGGTAGGAGTAAATTTGTGGATCTTCTCAGATTCCAGAACTTTCTGTTTCTAAAATGTGGGGAAAAAGGTTTTTTTGCCAAATTTTGAGGATTGCAAAGGATTCTGGGTAAAAGAACTTTGAGAAAGCACCACAAGTCACCCCATCTTGGATTCCTCTTGGTGTCTAGATTTTAAAAATGCACAGGTTTGGTTGGTTTCCCTAAGTGCCGGCTGAGCTAGAGGCCAAAATCCACAGCTAGGCACTTTGCAAAAAACAGCTCTGTTTTCATGGAGAAAATGTGATGTGTCCACATTGTGTGTTTGGGGCTTTTCCTGTTGAGGGCACTAGGCCTACCCACACAAGTGAGGTACCATTTTTATCGGGAGACTTGGGGGACACTGGTTAGGAGGAAATTTGTGGCTCTTCTCAGAGTCAAGAACTTTCTGTCACCAAAATGTGAGGAAAAAGTATTTTTTTTGCCACATTTTGAGGTTTGCAAAGGATTCTGGGTAACAGAACTTGGTGAGAGCCCCACAAGTCGCCCCATATTGGATTCCTCTAGGTGTCTAGTTTTAGAAAATGCACAGGTTTTGTAGCTTTCCCTAGGTGCAGACTGAGCTAGAGGCACTTTGCAAAAAACAGCTCTGATTTCTTTGGGAAAATGTGATGTGTCCACGTTGTGCTTTGGGGCATTTCCTGTCGTGGGTACTAGGCCTACACACACAAGTGAGGTACCATTTTTATCGGGAGACTTGGGAGACACTGGTTAGGAGGAAATTTGTGGCTCTTCTCAGATTCAAGAACTTTCTGTCACCAAAATGTTAGGAAAAAGTATTTTTTTGCCACATTTTGAGGTTTGCAAAGTATTCTGGGTAACAGAACTTGGTGAGAGCCCCACAAGTCGCCCCATATTGGATTCCTCTAGGTGTCTAGTTTTAGAAAATGCACAGGTTTTGTAGCTTTCCCTAGGTGCAGACTGAGCTAGAGGCACTTTGCAAAAAACAGCTCTGATTTCTTTGGGAAAATGTGATGTGTCCACGTTGTGCTTTGGGGCATTTCCTGTCGCGGGTACTAGGCCTACACACACAAGTGAGGTACCATTTTTATTGGGAGACTTGGGAGAACGCTGGGTAGGAGGAAATTTGTGGCTCTTCTGAGATTCCAGAACTTTCTGTCACCAAAATGTGAGGAAAACCTTTTTTTTTGCCAAATGTGGTTTGTAAAGGATTCTGGGTAACAGAACTTGGTGAGAGCCCCACAAGTCAACCCATATTGGATTTCCCTAGGTGTACAGTTTACAAAAATGCACAGGTTTGGTAGGTTTCCCTAGGAGCCGGCTCAGCTAGAGGCCAAAATACACAGCTAGGCACTTTTCAAAAAACAGCTCTGATTTCTTTGGGAAAATGTGATGTATCCACGTTGTGTTTTGGGGCATTTCCTGTCGCGGGCACTAGGCCTACACACACAAGTGAGGTACCATTTTTATCGGGAGACTTGGGTAAACGCAGGGTAGGAGGAAATATGTGCCTCCTCTCAGATTCTAGAGCTCTCTGTCACCGAAATGTGAGGAAAAAGTGTTTTGTTTCCCAAAGTTTGAGGTTTGCAAAGGATTCTGGGCAACAGAACATGGTGAGAGCCCTACCAGTCACCCCATATAGGATTCCTCTAGGTGTCTAGATTGCAAAAATGCACAGGTTTGGATGGTTTCCCTAAGTGTCGGCGGAGCTAGAGCCCAAAATCCACAGCTGGGCAGTTTGCAAAAAACAGCTCTAATTTCTTTGGGAAAATGTGATGTGTCCACGTTGTGTTTAGGGGCATTTCCTGATGTGGGCACTAGGCCTACACACACAAGTGAGGTACCATTTTTATTGGGAATCTTGGGAGAACGCTAGGTAGGAGGAAATTTGTGGCTCTTCTGAGATTCCAGAACTTTCTGTCTCCAAAATGTGAGGAAAAAGGTTTGTTTGCCAAATTTTGAGGATTGCAAAGGATTCTGAATAACAGAACTTGGAGAAAGCACCACAAGTCACCCCATCTTGGATTCCTCTAGGTGTCTAGATTTAAAAAATGCACAAGTTCGGTTGGTTTCCCTAAGTGCCGGCTGAGCTAGAGGCCAAAATCCACAGCTTGGCACTTTGCAAAAAAACAGCTCTGTTTCCAATGGGGAAAATGTGATGAGTCCACGTTGTGTGTTTGGGGCTTTTCCTGTTGAGGGCACTAGGCCTACCCACACAAGTGAGGTACCATTTTTATCGGGAGACTTGAGGGACGCTGGGTAGGAGGAAATTTGTGGCTCTTCTCAGATTCAAGAACTTTCAGTCACCAAAATGTTAAAAAAAAGGTTTTTTTTTGCCAAATTTTGAGGTTTGCAAAGGATTCTGGGTAGCAGAACTTGGTGAGAGCCCCACAAGTCACCCCATAATGGATTCCTCAAGGTGTATAGTTTTAAAAAATGCACAGGTTTTGTAGCTTTCCCTAGGTGCCGACTGAGCTAGAGGCCAAAATCGACAGCCAGGCACTTTGCAAAAAACAGCTCTGATTTCTTTAGGAAAATGTCATGTGTCCACGTTGTGTTTTAGGGCATTTCCTGTCGCGGGTACTAGGCCTACACACGCAAGTGAGGTACCATTTTTATTGGGAGACTTGGGAGAATGCTGGGTAGGAGGAAATGTGTGGCTCTTCTGAGATTCCGGAACTTTCTGTCACCAAAATGTGAGGAAAAAGTTTTTTTTTGCCAAATGTTGTGGTTTGCAAAGGATTCTGGGTAACAGAACTTGGTGAGAGCCCCACAAGTCACCCCATATTGGATTCTCCTAGGTGTATAGTTTACAAAAATGCACAGGTTTGGTAGGTTTTCCTAGGAGCCAGCTCAGCTAGAGGCCGATATACACAGCTAGGCACTTTTAAAAAAACAGCTCTGATTTCTTTGGGAAAATGTGATGTATCCACGTTGTGTTTTAGGGCATTTCCTGTCGCGGGCACTAGGCCTACCCACACAAGTGAGGTACCATTTTTATCGGGAGACTTGGGTAAACGCAGGGTAGGAGGAAATATGTGCCTCCTCTCAGATTCTAGAGCTCTCTGTCACCGAAATGTGAGGAAAAAGTGTTTTGTTTCCCAAAGTTTGAGGTTTGCAAAGGATTCTGGGCAACAGAACATGGTGAGAGCCCTACCAGTCACCCCATATAGGATTCCTCTAGGTGTCTAGATTGCAAAAATGCACAGGTTTGGATGGTTTCCCTAAGTGTCGGCGGAGCTAGAGCCCAAAATCCACAGCTGGGCACTTTACAAAAAACAGCTCTAATTTCTTTGGGAAAATATGATGTGTCCACGTTGTGTTTAGGGGCATTTCCTGATGTGGGCACTAGGCCTACACACACAAGTGAGGTACCATTTTTATTGGGAATCTTGGGAGAACGCTAGGTAGGAGGAAATTTGTGGCTCTTCTGAGATTCCAGAACTTTCTGTCTCCAAAATGTGAGGAAAAAGGTTTGTTTGACAAATTTTGAGGATTGCAAAGGATTCTGAGCAACAGAACTTGGAGAAAGCACCACAAGTCATCCCATCTTGTATTCCTCTAGGTGTCTAGATTTAAAAAATGCACAAGTTCGGTTGGTTTCCCTAAGTGCCGGCTGAGCTAGAGGCCAAAATCCACAGCTTGGCACTTTGCAAAAAAACAGCTCTGTTTCCAATGGGGAAAATGTGATGAGTCCACGTTGTGTTTTTGGGGCTTTTCCTGTTGAGGGCACTAGGCCTACCCACACAAGTGAGGTACCATTTTTATCGGGAGACTTGAGGGACGCTGGGTAGGAGGAAATTTGAGGCTCTTCTCAGATTCAAGAACTTTCTGTCACCAAAGTGTGAGGAAAAGGTGTTTTTTTGCCAAATTTTGAGGTTTGCAAAGGACTCTGGGTAAGAGAACTTGGTGAGAGCCGCACAAGTCACCCCATATTGGATTCCTCTAGGTGTCTAGTTTTAAAAAATGCTCATGTTTTGTTGGTTTCCCTAGGTGCCGGCTGAGCTAGAGGCAAAAATCCACAGCCAGGCACTTTGCAAAAAACAGCTCTGATTTCTTTGGGAAAATGTGATGTGTCCACGTTGTGTTTTGGGGCATTTCCTGTTGTGTGCACTAGGCCTAGACACACTAGTGAGGTACCATTTTTATTGGGAGAATTGGGAGAACGCTGGGAAGGAGGAAATCTGTGGCTCTTCTGAGATTGCAGAACTTTCTGTCACCAAAATGAGAGGAGAAAGTTTTTTTGCCAAATTTTGAGGTTTGCAAAGGATTCTAGGTAGCAGAACGTGGTGAGAGCACCACAAGTCACCCCATCTTGGATCCCTCTTGGTGTCTAGATTTAAAAAATGCACAGGTTTGGTTGGTTTCCCTAAGTGCCGGCTGAGCTAGAGGTCAAAATCCACAGCTAGGCACCTTGCAAAAAACAGCTCTGTTTTCATGGGGAAAATGTGATGTGTCCACATTGTGTGTTTGGGGCTTTTCCTGTTGAGGGCACTAGGCCTATCCACACAAGTGAGGTACCATTTCTATTGGGAGACTTGGGGGACACTGGTAGGAGGAAATTTGTGGCTCTTCTCAGATTCAAGAACTTTCTGTCACCAAAATGTTAAGAAAAAGTGTTTTTTTGCCAAATTTTGAGGTTTGCAAAGGATTCTGGGTAGCAGAACTTGGTGAGAGCCCCACAAGTCACCCCATAATGGATTCCTCAAGGTGTATAGTTTTAAAAAATGCACAGGTTTTGTAGCTTTCCCTAGGTGCCGACTGAGCTAGAGGCCAAAATCGACAGCCAGGCACTTTGCAAAAAACAGCTCTGATTTCTTTAGGAAAATGTCATGTGTCCACGTTGTGTTTTAGGGCATTTCCTGTCGCGGGTACTAGGCCTACACACGCAAGTGAGGTACCATTTTTATTGGGAGACTTGGGAGAATGCTGGGTAGGAGGAAATTTGTGGCTCTTCTGAGAATCCGGAACTTTCTGTCACCAAAATGTGAGGAAAAAGGTTTTTTTGCCAAATGTTGTGGTTTGCAAAGGATTCTGGGTAACAGAACTTGGTGAGAGCCCCACAAGTCACCCCATATTGGATTCTCCTAGGTGTATAGTTTACAAAAATGCACAGGTTTGGTAGGTTTCCCTAGGAGCCGGCTCAGCTAGAGGCCGATATACACAGCTAGGCACTTTTCAAAAAACAGCTCTGATTTCTTTGGGAAAATGTGATGTATCCACGTTGTGTTTTGGGGCATTTCCTGTCGCGGGCACTAGGCCTACCCACACAAGTGAGGTACCATTTTTATCGGGAGACTTGGGTAAACGCAGGGTAGGAGGAAATATGTGCCTCCTCTCAGATTCTAGAGCTCTCTGTCACCGAAATGTGAGGAAAAAGTGTTTTGTTTCCCAAAGTTTGAGGTTTGCAAAGGATTCTGGGCAACAGAACATGGTGAGAGCCCTACCAGTCACCCCATATAGGATTCCTCTAGGTGTCTAGTGTCAAAAAATTCACAGGTTTGATAGGTTTCCCAGGTAACGGTTGAGGTAGAGGCCAAAATCCACAGCCAAGCACTTTGCAAAAAACAGCTCTGATTTCGTTTTTGAAAATGTGATGTGTCCACGTTGTGTTTTGGGGCATTTCCTGTTGCGGTTACTAGGCCTACCCACACAAGTGAGGTACCATTTTTATTGAGAGACTTGGGGGAACGCTGGGTAGGAGGAAATTTGTGGCTTTTCTGAGATTCCCGAACTTTCTGTCACCTAAATGTGAGTAGAACGTTTTTTTGCCAAATTTTGAGGTTTGAAAAGGATTCTGGGTTACAGAACTTGGTGAGAGCCCCACAAGTCACCCCATATTGGATTCCTCTAGGTGTCTAGTTTTCAAAAATGCACAGGTTTGGTAGGTTTCCCTAAGTGCCGGCTGAGCTAGAGGACAAAATCCACAGCTAGGCACTTTGCAAAAAAACAGCTCTGTTTTCATGGGGAAAATGTGGTGTGTCCACGTTGTGTTTTGGGGCATTTCCTTCACGGGCACTAGGTCTACCCACACAACTGAGGTACCATTTTTATCAGGACACTTAGGGGAATGTTAGGTAGGAAGAAATGTGTGGCTCCTCTCAGACTCCAGAACTGTCTGTCATTGAAATGTGAGGAAAAAGTGGTTTTTTTACCAAATTTTGAGGTTTGCAAAGGATTCTGGGTAACAGAACTTGGTGAGAGCCTCACAAGTTACCCCATCTTGGATTCCGCTACATGTTTAGTGTTTAAAAATGCACAAGTTTGGTCGGTTTCCCTAGGTGCCGGCTGAGCTAGAGGCCAAAATCCACAGCTGGGCACTTTGCAAGAAACAGCTCTGATTTCTTTGGGAAAATGTGATGTGTCCACATTGTGTTTTGGGGCATTTCCTGATGCGAGCACTAGGCCTACACACTCCAGTGAGGTCCCAATTTTATTGGGAGACTTGGGGTAACGCTGGGTAGGAGGAAATTTGTGGATCTTCTCAGATTCCAGAACTTTCTGTCTCCAAAATGTGAGGAAAAAGGTTTTTTTGCCAAATTTTGAGGATTGCAAAGGATTCTGGGTAACAGAACTTTGAGAAAGCACCACAAGTCACCCCATCTTGGATTCTTCTAGGTGTCTAGATTTACAAAATGCACAGGTTCGGTTGGTTTCCCTAAGTGCCGGCTGAGCTAGAGGACAAAATCCACAGCTAGGCACTTTGCAAAAAAACAGCTCTGTTTTCATGGGGAAAATGTGATGTGTCCACGTTGTGTGTTTGGGGCTTTTCCTGTTGAGGGCACTGGACCTACCAACACAAGTGAGGTACCATTTTTATCGGGAGACTTGGGGGACGCTGGGTAGGAGGAAATTTGTGTCTCTTCTCAGATTCAAGAACTCTCTGCCACCAAAATGTGAGGAAAAAGTGTTTTTTTGCCAAATTTTTAGGTTTGCAAAGGACTCTGGGTAAGAGAACTTGGTGAGAGCCGCACAAGTCACCCCATATTGATTCCTCTAGGTGTCTAGTTTTAAAAAATGCACATGTTTTGTTGGTTTCCCTAGGTGCCGGCTGAGCTAGAGGCCAAAATCCACAGCCAGGCACTTTGCAAAAAACAGCTCTGATTTCTTTGGGAAAATGTGATGTGTCCACGTTGTGTTTTGGGGCATTTCCTATCGCGGGCACTAGGCCTACACACACAAGTGAGGTACCATTTTTATTGGGAGAATTGGGAGAACGCTGGGTAGGAGGAAATCTGTGGCTCTTCTGAGATTCCAGAACTTTTTGTCACCTAAATGTGAGGGAAAAGGTTTTTTTTGCCAAATGTTGTGGTTTGCAAAGGATTCTGGGTAACAGAACTTGGTGAGAGCCCCACAAGTCACCCCATATTGGATTCTCCTAGGTGTATAGTTTACAAAAATGCACAGGTTTGGTAGGTTTCCCTAGGAGCCGGATCAGCTAGAGGCCGATATACACAGCTAGGCACTTTTCAAAAAACAGCTCTGATTTCTTTGGGAAAATGTGATGTATCCACGTTGTGTTTTGGTACATTTCCTGTCGCAGGCACTAGGCCTACCCACACAAGTGAGGTACCATTTTTATTGAGAGACTTGGGGGAACGCTGGGTAGGAGGACATTTGTGGCTTTTCTGAGATTCCAGAACTTTCTGTCACCAAAATGTGAGTAGAAAGTTTTTTTGCCAAATTTTGAGGTTTGCAAAGGATTCTGGGTAACAGAACTTGGTGAGAGCCCCACAAGTCACCCCATATTGGATTCCTCTAGGTGTCTAGTTTTCAAAAATGTACAGGTTTGGTAGGTTTCCCTAAGTGTCGGTTGAGCTAGAGGCCAAAATCCACAGCTAGGCACTTTGCAAAAAAGTGCTCTGATTTCTTTGGGAAAATGTGATGTGTCCACGTTGTGTTTTAGGGCATTTCCTGTTGCGGGTACTAGGCCTACACACACAAGTGAGGTTGTATTCTTACTGGGAGACTTGGGGGAACACCGGATAGGAGGAAATTTGTGGCTCTTCTCAGATTACAGAACTTCTGTCACCAAAATGTTAGGAAAATATTTTTTTGCCAACTTTTGAGGTTTGCAAAGGATTCTGGGTAACAGAACTTGGTGAGAGACCCACAAGTCACCCCATCGTGGATTCCTCCAGGTGTGTGGTTTTCCAAAATGCACAGATTTGGGAGGTTTCCCTAAGTATCAGCTGAGCTAGAGGCCAAAATCCACAGCTAGGCACTTTGCAAGAAACAGCTCTGATTTCTTTGGGAAAATGTGATGTGTTCACATTGTGTTTTGGGGCATTTCCTTCACGGGCACTAGGTCTACCCACACAACTGAGGTACCATATTTATCAGGACACTTAGGGGAATGTTAGGTAGGAAGAAATGTGTGGCTCCTATCAGATTCCAGAACTGTCTCATTGAATTGTGAGGAAAAAGTGTTTTTTTTACCAAATTTTGAGGTTTGCAAAGGATTCTGGGTAACAGAACTTGGTGAGAGCCTCACAAGTTACCCCATCTTGGATTCCCCTACATGTTTAGTGTTTAAAAATGCACAAGTTTGGTCGGTTTCCCTAGGTGCCGGCTGAGCTAGAGGCCAAAATCCACAGCTGGGCACTTTGCAAGAAACAGCTCTGATTTCTTTGGGAAAATGTGATGTGTCCACATTGTGTTTTGGGGCATTTCCTGACGCGAGCACTAGGCCTACACACACAAGTGAGGTCCCAATTTTATTGGGAGACTTGGGGTAACGCTGGGTAGTAGGAAATTTGTGGATCTTCTCAGATTCCAGAACTTTCTGTCTCCAAAATGTGAGGAAAAAGGTTTTTTAGCCAAATTTTGAGGATTGCAAAGGGTTCTGGGTAACAGAACTTTGAGAAAGCACCACAAGTCACCCCATCATGGATTCCTCTAGGTGTATAGATTTAAAAAATGCACAGGTTAGGTTGGTTTCCCTAAGTGCCAGCTGAGCTAGAGTACAAAATCCACAGCTAGGCACTTTGCAAAAAAACAGCTCTGTTTTCATGGGGAAAATGTGATGTGTCCACGTTGTGTGTTTGGGGCTTTTCCTGTTGAGGGCAGTAGGCCTACCCACACAAGTGAGGTACCATTTTTATCGGGAGACTTGGGGGACGCTGGGTAGGAGGAAATTTGTGTCTCTTCTCAGATTCAAGAACTCTCTGTCACCAAAATGTGAGGAAAAAGTGTTTTTTTGCCAAATTTTTAGGTTTGCAAAGGACTCTGGGTAAGAGAACTTGGTGAGAGCCGCACAAGTCACCCCATATTGGATTCCTCTAGGTGACTAGTTTTAAAAAATGCACATGTTTTGTTGGTTTCCCTAGGTGCCGGCTGAGCTAGAGGCCAAAATCCACAGCCAGGCACTTTGCAAAAAACAGCTCTAATTTCTTTGGGAAAAGGTGATGTGTCCACATTGTGTTTAGGGGCATTTCCTGATGTGGGCACTAGGCCTACACACACAAGTGAGGTACCGTTTTTATCGGGAGACTTGGAGGAATGCTGGGTAGGAGGACATTTGTGGCTCCTGTCATTTTCCAGAACCTTTTGTCACCGAAATCCGAGGAAAAAGTGTTTTTTTGCCAAATTTTGAGGTTTGCAAAGGATTCTGGGTAACAGAACTTGGTGAGAGCCCCACATGTCACCCTACTTAGATTCCCCTAGGTGTCTTCTTTGCCAAAATGCACAGGTTTGGTAGGTTTCCCTAAGTGTCGGCTGAGCTAGAGGCTAAAATCCACAGCTAGGCACTTTGCAAAACACAGCTCTGATTTCTTTGGGAAAATGTGATGTGTCCACGTTGTGTTTTGGGGCATTTCCTTTGCGGGCACTAAGTCTACCCACACAAAAGAGGTACCATTTTTATCGGGACACTTGGAGGAATGCTGGGTAGGAAGAAATGTGTGGCTCCTCTCAGATTCCAGAACTTTCTGTCATTGAAATGTGAGGAAAAAGTGTTTTTTTTACCAAATTTTGAGGTTTGCAAAGGATTCTGGGTAACAGAACTTGGTGAGAGCCCCACAAGTCACCCCTTCTTGGATTCAGCTACCTGTTTAGTGTTTAAAAATACACAAGTTTGGTAGGATTCCCCAGGTGCCCGCTGAGGTAGAGGCTAAAATCCACAGGTAGGTACTTTGCAAAAAACAGCTCTGATTTCTTTTGAAAAATGTGATGTGTCCACATTGTGTTTTGGGGCATTTCCTGACGCGAGCACAAGGCCTACACACATAAGTGAGGTCCCAATTTTATTGTGAGACTTGTTGGAACGCTGGTTAGGAGGAAATTTGTGGATCTTCTCAGATTCCAGAACTTTCTGTCTCCAAAATGTGAGGAAAAAGGTTTTTTTGCCAAATTTTGAGGATTGCAAAGGATTCTGGGTAACAGAACTTGGAAAAAGCACCACAAGTCACCCCATCTTGGATTCCTCTAGGTGTTTAGATTTAAAAAATGCACAGGTTTGGTTGGTTTCCCTAAGTGCCGGCTGAGCTAGAGGCCAAAATCCACAGCTAGGCAATGTGCAAAAAACAGCTCTGCTTTCATGGGGAAAATGTGATGTGTCCACGTTGTGTGTTTGGGGCTTTTCCTATTGAGGGCACTAGGCCTACCCACACAAGTAAGGTACCATTTTTATCGGGAGACTTGGGGGACACTGGGTAGGAGGAAACATGTGGTTCTTCTCAGATTCCAGAACTTTCTGTCATTGAAATGTGTGGAAAAAGTGTTTTTTTGCCAAATTTTGAGGTTTGCAAAGGATTCTGGGTAACATAACTTGGTGAGAGCCCCACAAGTCACCCCATATTGGATTCCTCTAGGTGTCTAGTTTTAAAAAATGCACAGGTGTGGTAGGTTTCCCTAGGTGCCGACTGAGCTAGAGGCCAAAATCGACAGCCATGCACTTTGCAAAAAACAGCTCTGATTTCTTTGGGAAAATGTGATGTGTCCACGTTGTGTTTTGGGGCATTTCCTGTAGCGGGCACTAGGCCTACACACACAAGTGAGGTACCATTTTTATTGAGAGACTTGGAAGACGGCTGTGTAGGAGAAAATTTGTGGCTCTTCTGAGATTCCAGAACTTTCTGTCACCAAAATGTGAGGAGAAAGTTTTTTTGCCAAATGTTGAGGTTTGCAAAGGATTCTGGGTAACAGAACGTGGTGAGAGCCCCACAAATCACCCCATCTTGGATTCCTCTAGGTGTCTAGATTGCAAAAATGCACAGGTTTGGTTGGTTTCCCTAAGTGTCGGCGGAGCTAGAGGCCAAAATCCACTGCTGGGCACTTTGCAAAAAACAGCTCTAATTTCTTTGGGAAAAGGTGATGTGTCCACGTTGTGTTTAGGGGCATTTCCTGATGTGGGCACTAGGCCTACACACACAAGTGAGGTACCGTTTTTATCGGGAGACTTGGAGGAATGCTGGGTAGGAGGACATTTGTGGCTCCTGTCATTTTCCAGAACCTTTTGTCACCGAAATCCGAGGAAAAAGTGTTTTTTTGCCAAATTTTGAGGTTTGCAAAGGATTCTGGGTAACAGAACTTGGTGAGAGCCCCACATGTCACCCTACTTAGATTCCCCTAGGTGTCTTCTTTGCCAAAATGCACAGGTTTGGTAGGTTTCCCTAAGTGTCGGCTGAGCTAGAGGCTAAAATCCACAGCTAGGCACTTTGCAAAACACAGCTCTGATTTCTTTGGGAAAATGTGATGTGTCCACGTTGTGTTTTGGGGCATTTCCTTTGCGGGCACTAAGTCTACCCACACAAAAGAGGTACCATTTTTATCGGGACACTTGGAGGAATGCTGGGTAGGAAGAAATGTGTGGCTCCTCTCAGATTCCAGAACTTTCTGTCATTGAAATGTGAGGAAAAAGTGTTTTTTTTACCAAATTTTGAGGTTTGCAAAGGATTCTGGGTAACAGAACTTGGTGAGAGCCCCACAAGTCACCCCTTCTTGGATTCAGCTACCTGTTTAGTGTTTAAAAATACACAAGTTTGGTAGGATTCCCCAGGTGCCCGCTGAGGTAGAGGCTAAAATCCACAGGTAGGTACTTTGCAAAAAAACAGCTCTGATTTCTTTTGAATAATGTGATGTGTCCACATTGTGTTTTGGGGCATTTCCTGACCCGAGCACAAGGCCTACACACATAAGTGAGGTCCCAATTTTATTGTGAGACTTGTTGGAACGCTGGTTAGGAGGAAATTTGTGGATCTTCTCAGTTTCCAGAACTTTCTGTCTCCAAAATGTGAGGAAAAAG
Organism: Pleurodeles waltl; assembly: GCF_031143425.1. Classification (NCBI taxonomy): domain Eukaryota; kingdom Metazoa; phylum Chordata; class Amphibia; order Caudata; family Salamandridae; genus Pleurodeles; species Pleurodeles waltl. Next base: position 689,404,548 of record NC_090439.1, read on the forward strand.
GTTTTTTTGCCAAATTTTGAGGATTGCAAAGGATTCTGGGTAACAGAACTTGGAAAAAGCACCACAAGTCACCCCATCTTGGATTCCTCTAGGTGTTTAGATTTAAAAAATGCACAGGTTTGGTTGGTTTCCCTAAGTGCCGGCTGAGCTAGAGGCCAAAATCCACAGCTAGGCAATGTGCAAAAAACAGCTCTGCTTTCATGGGGAAAATGTGATGTGTCCACGTTGTGTGTTTGGGGCTTTACCTATTGAGGGCACTAGGCCTACCCACACAAGTAAGGTACCATTTTTATCGGGAGACTTGGGGGACACTGGGTAGGAGGAAACATGTGGTTCTTCTCAGATTCCAGAACTTTCTGTCATTGAAATGTGAGGAAAAAGTGTTTTTTTGCCAAATTTTGAGGTTTGCAAAGGATTCTGGGTAACATAACTTGGTGAGAGCCCCACAAGTCACCCCATATTGGATTCCTCTAGGTGTCTAGTTTTAAAAAATGCACAGGTGTGGTAGGTTTCCCTAGGTGCCGACTGAGCTAGAGGCCAAAATCGACAGCCATGCACTTTGCAAAAAACAGCTCTGATTTCTTTGGGAAAATGTGATGTGTCCACGTTGTGTTTTGGGGCATTTCCTGTAGCGGGCACTAGGCCTACACACACAAGTGAGGTACCATTTTTATTGGGAGACTTGGGAGACGGCTGTGTAGGAGAAAATTTGTGGCTCTTCTGAGATTCCAGAACTTTCTGTCACCAAAATGTGAGGAGAAAGTTTTTTTGCCAAATGTTGAGGTTTGCAGAGGATTCTGGGTAACAGAACGTGGTGAGAGCCCCACAAGTCACCCCATCTTGGATTCCTCTAGGTGTCTAGATTGCAAAAATGCACAGGTTTGGTTGGTTTCCCCAAGTGTCGGCGGAGCTAGAGCCCAAAATCCACAGCTTGGCACTTTGCAAAAAACAGCTCTAATTTCTGTGGGAAAATGTGATGTGTCCACGTTGTATTTAGGGGCATTTCCTGATGTGGGCACTAGGCCTACACACACAAGTGAGGTACCGTTTTTATCGGGAGACTAGGAGGAATGCTGGGTAGGAGGAAATGTGTGGCTCTTCTGAGATTCCAGAACTTTCTGTCTCCAAAATGTGAGGAAAAAGGTTTTTTTGCCAAAGTTTGAGGTTTGCAAAGGATTCTGTGTAACAGAACTTGGTGAGGGCCCCACATGTCACCCTACTTAGATTCCCCTAGGTGTCTACTTTGCCAAAATGCACAGGTTTGGTAGGTTTCCCTAAGTGTCAGCTCAGCTAGAGGCCAAAATCCACAGCTAGGCACTTTGCAAAACACAGCTCTGATTTCTTTGGGAAAATGTGATGTGTCCACGTTTTGTTTTGGGGCACTTCCTTCGCGGGCACTAGGTCTACCCACACACAAGTGAGGTCCCAGTTTTATTGGGATACTTAGGGGAACGCTGCGTACGAGGAAATTTGTGGCTCTTCTAGGATTCCAGAACTTTATGTCACCAAAATGTGAGGACATTTTTTTTTTCTCCAAATTTTGAGGTTTTCAAAGCATTTTGGGTAACAGAACTTGGTGAGAGCCCCACAAGTCACCCTATCTTGGATTCCTCTGGGTGTCTATTTAAAAAATGCACAGATTTGGTAGGTTTCCCTATGTGCCGGCTGAGCTAGAGGCAAAAATCCACAGCTAGACACTTTGCAAAAAACAGCTCTGTTTATTTTGGGAAAAATGTGATGTGTCCACGTTGTGTTTTAGGGGATTTCCTGTCGTGGGCACTAGGCCTGCCCACACAACTGAGGTGCCATTTTTATCAGGAGAATTAGTGAAACGATGGGTAGGAGGGAATGTGTGGCTCCTCTCAGATTCCAGAACTTTCTGTCACAGAAATGTGAGGGAAAAGTGTTTTGTTTGCCAAATTGTTAGGTTTGCAGAGGATTCTAGGAAACAGAACTTGGTGAGACCCCCACAAGGCACCCCATGTTGGATTCTCCCTGGTGTCTAGTTCACAAAAATGCAAAGGTTTGGTTGGTTTCCCTGGGTGCCGGCTGAGCTAGATGCCAAAATCCACAGCTAGGCACTTTGCAAAAAACAGCTCTGAGTTCTTTGGGAAAATGTGATGTGTCCACGTTGTGTTTTAGGGCATTTCCTGTTGCAGGTACTAGGCCTACACACACAAGTGAAGTACTATTTTTATTGGGAGACCTGGGGGAACGCTGGGTAGGAGGAAATTTGTGGCTCTTCTGAGATTCCAGAACTTTCTGTCACCAAAATGTGAGGAGAATTTTTTTTGTCAGATTTTGAGGTTTGCAAAGGATTCTGGGTAACAGAACTTGTTGAGAGCCCCACAAGTCACCCCATCTTGGATTCCTCTAGGTGTCTAGTTTTCCAAAATGCACAGGTTTGGTAGGTTTCCCTAAGTGTCGGCTGAGCTAGAGGAAAAAAATCCACAGCTAGGCACTTTGCAAAAAAACAGTTCTGATTTCTTTGGAAAAATGTGATGTGTCCACGTTGTGTTTTGGGGCATTTACTGTCACGGGCACTAGTCCTTCACTCAGAAGTGAGGTATCAATTTTATTAGGAGACTTGGGGGAATGTTGGGTAGGAGGAAATTTGTGGCTTCTCTAAGATTCCGGGACATTCTGTCACCGAAATGTGAGGAAAAAGTGTTTTGTTTGCCAAATTTTGAGGTTTGCAAAGGATTCTGGGTAACAGAACTTGGTGAGAACCCCAAGTCACCCCATATTGGATTCTCCTTGGTGTCTAGTTTTAAAAAATGCACAGGTTTCGTAGGTTTCCCTAGGAGCCGGCTGAGCTTGAGGGCAAAATCCACAGCTAGGCACTTTGCAAAAAAACAGCTGTGATTTCTTTGGGAAAATGTGATGTGTCCACGTTGTGTTTTGGGGCATTTCCTGTCACGAACTAGGCCTACACACACAAGTGAGGTACTATTTTTATTGTAAGACTTGGGGGAACGCTATGTAGGAGGAAATTTAAGGCTCTTCTCAGATTCCAGAACTTTCTGTCACCAAAATATGAGGCAAAGGTTTGTTTGCCAAATTTGAGGTTTGCAAAGGATTCTGGGTAACAGAACTTGGAGAAAGCACCACATGTCACCCCATCTTGGATTCCTCTAGGTGTCAAGATTTAAAAAATGCACAGGTTTGGTTGGTTTACATAAGTGCTGGCTAATCTAGAGGCCACAATCCACAGCTAGGCACTTTGCAAAATATAGCTGTGATTTCTTTGGGAAAATGTGATGTGTCCACGTTGTGTTTCGTGGCATTTACTGTCGCGGGCACTAGTCCTTCACTCAGAAGTGAGGTACCAATTTTATTGGGAGACTTGGGGAAATTCTGGGTGGGAGGAAATTTATGGCTCCTCTAAGATTCCGGGACTTTCTGTCACCGAAATGTGAGGAAAAAGTGTTTTGTTTGCCAAATTTTGAGGTTTGCAAAGTATTCTGGGTAACAGAACTTGGTGAGAGCCCCCCATGTCACCCCATATTAGATTCTCCTTGGTGTCTAGTTTTAAAAAATACACAGGTTTGGTAGGTTTCCCCACGTGACGGCTGAGCTAGAGGCCAAAATCCACAGCTAGGCACTTTGCAAAAAACAGCTCTGATTTCTTTGGGAAAATGTGATGTGTCCACGTTGTGTTTTGGGGCATTTACAGTCGCGGGCACTAGGCCTTCACTCACAAGTGAGGTACCAATTTTTTTGGGAGACTTGGGGGATCGCTGGGTAGGAGGAAATTTTCGGCTCTTCTCAGATTCCAGAACTGTCTGTCACCGAAATGTGAGGGAAAAGTGTTTTGTTTGCCAAATTGTTAGGTTTGCAGAGGATTCTAGGAAACAGAACTTGGTGAGACCCCCACAAGGCACCCCATGTTGGATTCTCCCTGGTGTCTAGTTCACAAAAATGCAAAGGTTTGGTTGGTTTCCCTGGGTGCCGGCTGAGCTAGATGCCAAAATCCACAGCTAGGCACTTTGCAAAAAACAGCTCTGATTTCTTTGGGAAAATGTGATGTGTCCACGTTGTGTTTTAGGGCATTTCCTGTTGCAGGTACTAGACCTACACACACAAGTGAAGTACTATTTTTATTGGGAGACCTGGGGGAATGCTGGGTAGGAGGAAATTTGTGGCTCTTCTGAGATTCCAGAACCTTCTGTCCCCAAAATGTGAGGAGAATTTTTTTTGTCAGATTTTGAGGTTTGCAAAGGATTCTGGGTAACAGAACTTGTTGAGAGCCCCACAAGTCACCCCATCTTGGATTCCTCTAGGTGTCTAGTTTTCCAAAATGCACAGGTTTGGTAGGTTTCCCTAAGTGTCGGCTGAGCTAGAGGAAAAAAATCCACAGCTAGGCACTTTGCAAAAAAACAGTTCTGATTTCTTTGGAAAAATGTGATGTGTCCACGTTGTGTTTTGGGGCATTTACTGTCACGGGCACTAGTCCTTCACTCAGAAGTGAGGTATCAATTTTATTAGGAGACTTGGGGGAATGTTGGGTAGGAGGAAATTTGTGGCTTCTCTAAGATTCCGGGACATTCTGTCACCGAAATGTGAGGAAAAAGTGTTTTGTTTGCCAAATTTTGAGGTTTGCAAAGGATTCTGGGTAACAGAACTTGGTGAGAACCCCAAGTCACCCCATATTGGATTCTCCTTGGTGTCTAGTTTTAAAAAATGCACAGGTTTCGTAGGTTTCCCTAGGAGCCGGCTGAGCTTGAGGGCAAAATCCACAGCTAGGCACTTTGCAAAAAAACAGCTGTGATTTCTTTGGGAAAATGTGATGTGTCCACGTTGTGTTTTGGGGCATTTCCTGTCACGAACTAGGCCTACACACACAAGTGAGGTACTATTTTTATTGTAAGACTTGGGGGAACGCTATGTAGGAGGAAATTTAAGGCTCTTCTCAGATTCCAGAACTTTCTGTCACCAAAATATGAGGCAAAGGTTTGTTTGCCAAATTTGAGGTTTGCAAAGGATTCTGGGTAACAGAACTTGGAGAAAGCACCACATGTCACCCCATCTTGGATTCCTCTAGGTGTCAAGATTTAAAAAATGCACAGGTTTGGTTGGTTTACATAAGTGCTGGCTAATCTAGAGGCCACAATCCACAGCTAGGCACTTTGCAAAATATAGCTGTGATTTCTTTGGGAAAATGTGATGTGTCCACGTTGTGTTTCGTGGCATTTACTGTCGCGGGCACTAGTCCTTCACTCAGAAGTGAGGTACCAATTTTATTGGGAGACTTGGGGAAATTCTGGGTAGGAGGAAATTTATGGCTCCTCTAAGATTCCGGGACTTTCTGTCACCGAAATGTGAGGAAAAAGTGTTTTGTTTGCCAAATTTTGAGGTTTGCAAAGTATTCTGGGTAACAGAACTTGGTGAGAGCCCCCCATGTCACCCCATATTAGATTCTCCTTGGTGTCTAGTTTAAAAAAATACACAGGTTTGGTAGGTTTCCCCACGTGACGGCTGAGCTAGAGGCCAAAATCCACAGCTAGGCACTTTGCAAAAAACAGCTCTGATTTCTTTGGGAAAATGTGATGTGTCCACGTTGTGTTTTGGGGCATTTACAGTCGCGGGCACTAGGCCTTCACTCACAAGTGAGGTACCAATTTTTTTGGGAGACTTGGGGGATCGCTGGGTAGGAGGAAATTTTTGGCTCTTCTCAGATTCCAGAACTGTCTGTCACCGAAATATGAGGAAAAAGTGTTTTGTTTGCCATATTTGGAGGTTTACAAAGGGTCTGTGTAACAGAACTTGGTGAGAGCCCCACAAGTCACCCCATATTGGATTCTCCTTCTTGTCTAGTTTTAAAAAATGCACAGGTTTGGTAGGTTTCCCTAGGTGCCGGCTGAGCAAGAGGGAAAAAATCCACAGCTAGGCACTTTGCAAAAAACAGCTCTGATTTATTTGGGAAAATGTGATGTGTCCACGTTCTGTTTAGGGCATTTACTGTTGCGGGTACTAGGCCTATACACACAAGTGAGGTACCACTTTTATTGGGAGACTTGGGGGAACGCTGGGTAGGAGGAAATTTGTGGCTCTTCTAAGATTCCAGAACTGTCTGTCACCGACATGTGAGGAAAAAGTGTTTTGTTTGCCATATTTTGAGGTTTACAATGGGGTCTGGGTAACAGAACGTGGTGAGAGCCCCACAAGTCACCCCATATTGGATTCCCTTAGGTGTCTAGTTTTGAAAAATGCACAGGTTTGGTAGGTTTCCCTAGGTGCCAGCTGAGCTAGAGGCCAAAATCCACAGCTAGGCACTTTGCAAAAAACTCCTCTGATTTCTTTGGGAAAATGTGATGTGTCCACGTTGTGTTTCGAGGCATTTCCTGTCACGGGGACTAAGCCTACACACACAAGTGAGGTACCATTTTTATTGGGAGACTTGGGGGAACGCTGGGTTGAGGAAATGTGTGGGTCTTCTCAGCTTCCAGAACTTTCTGTCATCAAAATGTGAGGAAAAGTGTTTTTTTGGCCATATTTTGAGGTTTGCAAAGGATTCTGGGTAACAGGACTTGGTGAGAGCCCCAGAAGTCACCCCATCTTGGATTCCTCTAGGTGTCTAGTTTTCAAACGTGCACAGGTTTGGTTGGTTTCCCTAAGTGCCGGCTGAGCTAGAGGCTAAAATCCACAGCTATGCACTTTGCAAAAAACAGCTGTGATTTCTTTGGGAAAATGTGATGTTTCCACTTTGTGTTTTGGGGCATTTCCTGTCGTGGGTACTAGGCCTACCCACACAACTGAGGTACCATTTTTATCAGGAGACTTGGGGGAACGCTGGGTAGGAGGACATTTGTGTCTCCTCTTAGATTCCAGAACTGTCTGTCACCAAAATGTGACGAAAAAGTATTTTTTTCCACATTTTGAGGTTTGCAAAGGATTCTGGGTAACAGAACTTGGAGAAAGCACCACAAGTCACCCCATCTTGGATTCCTCTGGGTGTCAAGATTTCAAAAATGCACAGGTTTGGTTGGTTTCCCTAAGTGCCGGCTGAGCTAGAGGCCAAAATCCACAGCTAGGCACTTTGTAAAAAACAGCTCTGTTTTCATTGGGAAAATTTGATGTGTCCACATGGTGTTTTGGGGACTTTAATGTTGAGGGCACTAGGCCTACCCACACAAGTGAGGTACCATTTTCATCTGGAGACTTGGGGGAACGCTGGGTAAGAGGAAATGTGTGGCTCCTCTCAGATTCCAGAACTGTCTGTCACCGAAATTTGACGAAAAAGTGTTTTTTGCCACATTTTGAGGTTTGCAAAGGATTCTGGGTAACAGAACTTGGTGAGGACCTTACAAGTCACCCTTTCTTAGATTCCCTTAGGTGTCTAGATTTAAAAAATGCACAGGTTTGGTAGGTTTCCCTAATTTCCGGCTGAGCTAGAGGCCAAAATCCACAGCTAAGAACTTTGCAAAAAACAGCTCTGATTTATTTGGGAAAATTTGATGTGTCCACGTTGTGTTTTGGGGCATTTCGTGTTGCGGGGACTAGGCCTACCCACACAAGTGAAGGACCATTTTTATCGGGAGACTTGAGGAAATGCTGGGTAGGAGGAAATTTGTGGATCCTGTCAGATTCTAGAACTTTCTGTCACCGAAATGTGAGGGAAAAGTGTATTGTTTGCCACATTTTGAGGTTTACAAAGGGGTCTGGATAACAGAATTTGGTGAGAGCACCACAAGTCACCACATATTGGATCCCACTATGTGTCTAGTTTTAAAAAAATGCACAGGTTTGGTAGTTTTCCCAGGTGCCAGCTGAGCTAGAGGCCAAAATCCACAGCTAGACACTTTGCAAAAAACAGCTGTGATTTCTTTGGCAAAATGTGATGTGTCTACTTTGTGTTTAGGGGCATTTCCTGTCACAGGGACTAGGCCTACACACAGAACTGAGGTACCATTTTTATTGGGAGACTTGGGGGAACGCTATGTAGGAGGAAATTTAAGGCTCTTCTCAGATTCCAGAACTTTCTGTCACCAGAATATGAGGAAAAGGTTTGTTTGCCAAATTTTGAGGTTTGCAAAGGATTCTGCATCACAGAACTTGGTGAGAGCCCAACAAGTCACCCCATATTGGAATTCCCTAGGTGTCTAGTTTTAAAAAACTGCACAGGTTTGATAAGTTTCCCTAGGTGCCGGCTAAGCTAGAGGCCAAAGTCCACAGCTAGGCCCTTTGCAAAAAACAGCTGTGATTTCTTTGGGAAAATGTGATGTATCCACATTGAGTTTCGGGGCATTTCCTGTCACGGGCACTAGGCCTACACAATCAAGTTAGGTACCATTTTTATTGGGAGACTTGGGGGGACCGCTGGGTAGGAGGAAATTTGTGGCTCTTCTCAGATTCCAGAACTTTCTGTAACCAAAATGTGAGGAAAAGTTTTTTTGACAAATGTTGAGGTTTGCAAATGATTCTGGGTCACAGAACTTGGTGAGAGCCCACAACTCACCCCATCTTGGATTCCCTTAGGTGTCTAGTTTTCACAAATGCACAGGTTTGGTAGGTTTTCCTCGGTGCCGGCTAAGTTAGAGGCCAAAATCCACAGTTACGCACTTTGCAAAAAACAGCTCTGGTTTCTTTGGGAAAATGTGATGTGTCCACGTTGTGTTTTGGGGAATTTCCTTTCACGGGCACTAGGCCTACCCACACAAATGAGGTACCATTTTTATTGGAAGACTTGGCGAACGGTGTGTAGGAGGAAATTTGTGGCCCTTCTCAGATTCCAGTAATTTCTATCACCAAAATTTGAGGAAAAAGTTTTGTTGCCAAATTTTGAGGTTTTTAAAGGATTCTGGGTAACAGAACTTGGTGAGAGCCCCACAAGTCACCCCATCTCTGATTCCTCAAGGTGTCTAGTTTAAAAAAATGCACAGGTTTGGTAGGTTTTCCTAAGTGTCTGCTGAGCTAGAGTCCAAAATCCATAGCTAGGCACTTTGCAAAAAACAGCTCTGATTTCTTTGGGAAAATGTGATGTGTCCACGTTGTGTTTTGGGGCATTTCCTGTCGCAGGCACTGGGCCTACCCACACAAGTGAGGTACTGTTTTTATTGGGAGACTCAGGGGAACGCTCGGTAGGAGGAAATTTGTGTCTCCTCTCAGATTCCAGAACTTTCTGTCACTAAAATGTGACGAAAAAGTGTTTTGTTTGCCAAATTTTGAGGTATGCAAAGGATTCTGGGTAACAGAACTTGGTGAGTACCCCACAAGTCACCCCATATTGTATTCTCCTTGGTGTCTAGTTTTTAAAAATTCACAGGTTTTGTAGGTTTCCCTTGGTGCCGGCTGACCTAGAGGCCAAAATCCACAGCTAGGCACTTTGCAAAAAAAAGCTCTGATTACTTTGGGAAAATGTGATGTGTCCACGTTGTGTTTTGGGGCATTTCCTGTTGTGGGTACTAGGCCTACACACACAAGTGAGGTACCATTTGTATTGGGAGACTTGGGGGAATGCTGGGTAGGAGGACATTAGTGGCTCTTCTCAGATTCCAGAACTTTCTGTAACCAAAATGTGAGGAAAAGTTTTTTTGCCAAATGTTTAGGTTTGGAAAGGATTCTGCGTCACAGAACTTGGTGAGTGCCCCACAAGTCACCCCATATTGGATTTCCCTAGGTGTCTAGTTTTAAAAAATGCACAGGTTTGGTAAGTTTCCCTAGGTGCCGGCTAAGCTAGAAGCTAAAACCCACAGCTAGGCACTTTGCAAAAAACAGCTCTGAATTTGGTGTGAAAATTTAGTGTGTCCACATTGTGTTTTGGGGCATATCCTGTCTCAGGCACTAGGCCTACACACAAAAGTGAGGTGCCATTTATTTTGGGAGATTTTGAGGGAACACTGGGTAGGAGGGAACTTGTGGCTCCTCTCAGATTCCAGAACTGTCTGTTACTGAAATGTGAGGAAAAAGTGTTTTGTTTGCCAAAGTTTGAGGATTGCAAAGTATTCTGGGTAACAGAACTTGGTGAGAGCCCCACAAGTCACCCCCTCTTGGATTCCCTTAGGTGTCTAGTTTTCATAAATGCACAGGTTTAGTAGGTTTCCCTCAGTGCCGGCTGAGCTAGAAGCCAAAATCCACTGCTAGGCACTTTGCAAAAAACAGCTCTATTTCTTTTTGGAAAATGTGCTGTGTGCACATTGTGTTTTGGTGCATTTCCTGTTGTGGGTACTAGGCCTACACTCACAAGTGAGGTAACAATTTTATTGGGAGACTTAGGGGAACGCTGGGTAGGAGGAAATTTGTGGCTCTTCTAAGATTCCAGAACTTTCTGTCACCAAAATGTGAGGAAAAAGTTTTTTTGCCAAATTCTGAGGCTTGCAAAGGATTCTGGGTAACAGAACTTGGTGAGAGCCCACAATCACTCCATCTTGGATTCCTCTAGGTGTCTATTTTTCAAAAATGCACAGGTTTGGTAGGTTTCCCTAAGTGTCAGCTGAGCTACATGCCAAAATCCACAGCTAGGCACTTTGCAAAAAACAGCTCTGATTTCCTTGGGAAAATGTGAAGTGTCCACGTTGTGTTTTGGGGCATTTCCTGTCACAGGCCATAGGCCTACCCAAAAAAGTGAGGTACCATTTCTATATGGACACTTGGGGGAACTCTGGGTAGGAAGAAATGTGTGGCTCCTCTCGGATTCTAGAACTGTCTGTCACAGAAATATGAGGAAAAAGGGTTTTTTTGCCAAATTTTGAGGTTTGCAAAGGATTCTGGGTAACAAAACTTGGCGAGAGCCCCACCAGTCACCCCATATTGGATTCCTCTAGGTGTCTAGTTTTCAAAAATGCACAGTTTTAGTGGCTTTAGCTAGGTGCCGGCTGAGCTAGAGGCCAAAATCCACAGTTAGGCACTGTACAAAAAACAGCTCTGTTTTCATTGGGAAAATGTGAGGTGTCCGTGTTGTGTTTTGGGGCATTTCCTGTCACGGGGACTAGGCCTACCCACACAAGTGAGGTACCATTTTTATCGGGAGACTTGGGGGAACACTGGGTAGGAGGACATTTGTGGCTCCTCTCAGATTGCAGAACTTTCTGTCACCAAAATGTTAGGAAAAACTGTTTTTTTTGGTCAAATTTTAAGGTTTGCAAAGGATTCTGGGTAACAGAACTTGTTGAGGGCCCCACAAGTCACCCTATCTTAGATTCCACTAGGTGGTTAGTTTTCAGAAATGCACAGGTTTGGTTGGTGTCCCTAAGTGCCGGCTGAGCTAGATGCCAAAAAATTCACAGCTAGGCACTTTGCGAAAAACAGCTGTGATTTCTTTGGGAAAATGTGGTGTGTCCACGTTGTGTTTTGGGGCATTTCCTGTCACGGGGACTAGGCCTACACACACAAGTGAGGTACCATTTTTATTGGGAGACTTGGAGGAATGCTGGGTAGGAGGAAATTTGTGGGGCTTCTCAGATTCCAGAACTTTCTGTAACCAAAATGTGAGGAAAAGGTTTGTTTGCCAAATTTTAAGTTTTGGAAAGGATTCTGGGTCACAGAACTTGGTGAGAGACCCACAAGTCACCCCATATTGGATTTCATTAGGTGTCTAGTTTTAGAAAATGCACAGGTTTGGTAAGTTTCCCTAGGTGCCGGCTAAGCTAGAGGCCAAAATCCACACCTAGGCACTTTGCAAAAAACTGCTGTGATTTCTTTGAGAAAATGTGATGTGTCCATGTTCTGTTTTGGGGAATTTCCTGTTGCGGGCACTAGGCCTACACACTCAAGTGAGGTACCATTTTTATTGGGAGACTTGGGGGAACGCTGGGTAGGAGGACATTTGAGGCTCTTCTCAGATTCCAGAACTTTCTGTCACCAAAATGTGAGGAAAATGTTTTTTTGCCAAATTTTGAGGTTTGCAAAGGATTCTGGGTCACAGAACTTTGTGAGAGCCACACAGGTCACCCAATCTGGGATTCCCCTAGGTGTCTAGTTTTCAAACATGCACAGGTTTGGTTGGTTTCCCTACGTGCCGGCTGAGCTAGAGGCCAGAATCCACAACTAGGCACTTTGCAAAAAACAGCTCTGATTTCTTTGGGAAAATGTGATGTGTCCACATTATGTTTTGGGGCATTTCCTGTCGTAGGTACAAGGCCTACCCACTGAACTTAAGTACCATTTTTATCAGGAGAATTAGGGGAACGCTGGGTAGGAGGAAATGTGTGGCTCCTCTCAGATTCCAGAACTGTCTGTCACCAAAATGTGACGAAAAAGAGATTTTTGCCAAATTTTGAGGTTTGCAAAGGATTCTGGGTTACAGAACTTGGTGAGAGCCCCACAAGTCACCCCATCCTCGTTTCCCCTAGATGTCTAGTTTTCAAAAATGCAAAGGTTTGGGAGTTTTCCCTAAGTGCCGGCTGAGCTAGAGGCCAAAATCCACAGTTACGCACTTTGCAAAAAACATCTCTGTTTTCTTTGGGAAAATGTGATGTGTCCACGTTGTGTTTTGGGGCATTTCCTGTCGCGGGCACTAGGCCTATCCACACAACTGAGGTACCATTTTTAGCGGGAGACTTGGGGGAACGCTGGGTAGGAGGGAACTTCTGGCTCCTCTCAGATTCCAGAACTTTCTGTCACCGAAATGTGAGGAAAAAGTGTTTTGTTTGCGAAATTTTGAAGTATGCAAAGGATTCTGGGTAACAGAACTTTGGTGAGAACACCACAAGTCACCCCATCTTGGATTCCCCTAGGTGTCTAGTTTTCAGAAATGCACAGGTTTGGTAGGTTCCCCTTAGTGCTGGCTTAGCTAGAAGCCAAATTCCACAGCTAGGCACTTTGTAAAAAACAGCTCTGTTTATTTTAGGAAAATCTGATGTCTCCGCGTTGTGTTTTGGGGGCATTTCCTGTCGCGGGGACTAGGCCTCCACTCACAAGTGAGGTACCAATATTACTGGGAGACTTGGGGGAACGCTGGGTAGGAGGAAATTTGTGCCTCTTCTCAGATTCCAGAACTTTCTGTCACCAAAACGTGAGGAAAAAGTTTTTTTGCCAAATTTTGAGGTTTATAAAGGATTCTGGGTAACAGAACTTGGTGAGAGCCCCACAAGTCACCCATTTTGGATTCCCCTAGGTGTCTAGTTTTAAAAAAATGCACAGTTTTGGTAGGTTTACCTAGGTGCCGGCTCAGCTAGAGGCCAAAATCCACAGCTAGGCACTTTGCAAAAAACAGCTGTGATTTCTTTTGGAAAATGTGATGTGCCCACGTTGTGTTTTGGGGCATTTCCTGTCGCGGGGACTAGGCCTCCACTCACAAGTGAGGTACCAATATTAGTGAGAGACTTGGGGGAACGCTGGGTTGGAGGAAATTTGTGCCTCTTCTCAGATTCCAGAACTTTCTGTCACCAAAATGTGAGGAAAAAGTTTTTTTGCCAAATATTTAGGTTTGGAAAGGATTCTGGGTCACAGAACTTGTTGAGTGCCACACAAGTAACCCCAAATTGGATTTCCCTAGGTGTCTAGTTTTTAAAAATGCACAGGTTTGGTAAGTTTCCCTAGGTGCCGGCTAAGCTAGAAGCCAAAATCCACAGCTAGGCACTTTGCAAAAAACAGCTCTGATTTCGGTGGGAAAATGTGGTGTGTCCACATTGTGTTTTGGGGCATTTCCTGTCCCAGGCACTAGGCCTACACACAAAAGTGAGGTGCCATTTTTATTGAGAGATTTTGGGGGAACACTGGGTTGGAGGGAACTTGTGGCTCCTCTCAGATTCCAGAACTGTCTGTTACCGAAATGTGAGGAAAAAGTGTTTTGTTCGCCAAATTTTGAGGTTTGCAAAGTATTCTGGGTAACAGAACTTAACTTGGTGAGAGCCCCACAAGTCACCCCCTCTTGGATTCCCTTAGGTGTCTAGTTTTCAGAAATGCATAGGTTTAGTAGGTTTCCCTCGGTGCCGGCTGAGCTAGAAGCCAAAATCCACTGCTAGGCACTTTGCAAAAAACAACTCTGTTTCTTTTTGGAAAATGTGATGTGTGCATGTTGTGTTTTGGGGCATTTCCTGTCGCAGGTACTAGGCCTACACTGACAAGTGAGGTACCAATTTTATTGGGAGCCTTAGGGGAACGCTGGGTAGGAGGAAATTTGTGGCTCTTCTCAGATTCCAGAACTTTTTGTCACCAAAATGTGAGGAAAACGTTTTTTTGCCAAATGCTGAGGCTTGCAAAGGATTCTGGGTAACAGATCTTGGTGAGAGCCCCACAAGTCACCCCATCTTGGATTCCTCTAGGTGTCTAGTTTTCAAAAATGCACAGGTTTAGTAGGTTTCCCTAAGTGTCGGCTGAGCTACATGCCAAAATCCACAGGTAGGCACTATGCAAAAAACAGCTCTTATTTCTTTGGGAAAATGTGATGTGTCCACGTTGTGTTTTGGGGGCATTTCCTGTCGCAGGCACCAGGCCTACCCACAAAACTGAGGTACCATTTTTATATGGACACTTGGGGGAACGCTGGGTAGGAAGAAATGTGTGGCTCCTCTCAGATTCCAGGACTGTCTGTCACAGAAATATGAGGAAAAAGGGTTTCTTTTTTACCAAATTTTGAGGTTTGCAAAGGATTCTGCGTAACAGAACTTGGTGAGAGCCCCAACAGTCACCCCATATTGGATTCCCCTGGGTGTCTAGTTTTAAAAAATGCACAGTTTTGGTAGCTTTACCTAGGTGCCGGCTAAGCTAGAGGCCAAAATCCACAGGTAGGCACTTTACAAAAAACAGCTCTGTTTTTATTGGGAAAATGTGATGTGTCCACGTTGTGTTTTGGGGCATTTCCTGTCGCGGGGACTAGGCCTACCCACACAAGTCAGGTACCATTTGTATTGGGAGACTTGGGGGAACGCTGGGTAGGGGACATTTGTGGCTCCTTTCAGATTCCAGAACTTCCTGTCACCAAAATGTTAGGAAAATTTGTTTTTTTTGTCAAATTTTGAGGTTTGCAAAGGATTCTGGATAACAGAACTTGATGAGGGCCCCACAAGTCACCCTATCTTAGATTCCCCTAGGTGTCTAGTTTTCAGAAATTCACAAGTTTGGTAGGTGTCCATAAGTGCCGGCTGAGCTAGAGGCCAAAATCCAGAGCTAAGCACTTTGCGAAAAACAGCTGTGATTGCTTTGGGAAAATGTGGTGTGTCCACGTTGTGATTTGGTGCATTTCCTGTCACAGGGACTAGGTCTACACACACAAGTGAGTAACCATTTTTATTGGGAGACTTGTAGGAACGCTGGGTAGGAGGAAATTTGTGGCTCTCCTCAGATTCCAGAATTTTCTGGCACCAAAATGTGAGTAAAAGGTTTGTTTTCCAAATTTTGAGGTTTGCAAAGGATTCTGGGTCACAGATCTTGGTGAGAGCCCCACAAGTCACCCCATCTTGGATTCCTCTAGGTGTCTAGTTTTCAAAAATGCACAGGTTTGGTAGGTTTTCCTAAGTGTCGGCTGAGCTACATGCCAAAATCCACAGGTAGGCACTATGCAAAAAACAGCTCTTATTTCTTTGGGAAAATGTGATGTGTCCACGTTGTGTTTTGAGGCATTTCCTGTCGCAGGCACCAGGCCTACCCACAAAACTGAGGTACCATTTTTATATGGACACTTGGGGGAACGCTGGGTAGGAAGAAATGTGTGGCTCCTCTCAGATTCCAGGACTGTCTGTCACAGAAATATGAGGAAAAAGGGTTTCTTTTTTACCAAATTTTGAGGTTTGCAAAGGATTCTGGGTAACAGAACTTGGTGAGAGCCCCACCAGTCACCCTATCTTAGATTCCCCTAGGTGTCTAGTTTTAAAAAATGCACAGTTTGGGTAGCTTTACCTAGGTGCCGGCTAAGCTAGAGGCCAAAATCCACAGGTAGGCACTGTACAAAAAACAGCTCTGTTTTTATTGGAAAAATGTGATGTGTCCACGTTGTGTTTTGGGGCATTTTCTGTCGCTTGGACTAGGCCTACCCACACAAGTCAGGTACCATTTGTATCGGGAGACTTGGGGGAACGCTGGGTAGGGGACATTTGTGGCTCCTCTCAGATTCCAGAACTTCCTGTCACCAAAATGTTAGGAAAATGTGTTTTTTTTGTCAAATTTTGAGGTTTGCAAAGGATTCTGGGCAACAGAACTTGGTGAGGGCCCCACAAGTCACCCTATCTTAAATTCCCCTAGGTGTCTAGTTTTCAGAAATTCACAAGTTTGGTAGGTGTCCCTAAGTGCCGGCTGAGCTAGAGGCCAAAATCCAGAGCTAAGCACTTTGCGAAAAACAGCTGTGATTTCTTTGGGAAAATGTGGTGTGTCCACGTTGTGATTTGGTGCATTTCCTGTCACGGGGACTAGGTCTACACACACAAGTGAGGAACCATTTTTATTGGGAGACTTGTAGGAACGCTGGGTAGGAGGAAATTTGTGGCTCTCCTCAGATTCCAGAACTTTCTGGCACCAAAATGTGAGTAAAAGGTTTGTTTTCCAAATTTTGAGGTTTGCAAAGGATTCTGGGTCACAGATCTTGGTGAGAGCCCCACAAGTCACCCCATCTTGGATTCCTCTAGGTGTCTAGTTTTCAAAAATGCACAGGTTTGGTAGGTTTCCCTAAGTGTCGGCTGAGCTACATGCCAAAATCCACAGGTAGGCACTATGCAAAAAACAGCTCTTATTTCTTTGGGAAAATGTGATGTGTCCACGTTGTGTTTTGGGGCATTTCCTGTCGCAGGCACCAGGCCTACCCACAAAGCTGAGGTACCATTTTTTATGGACACTTGGGGGAACGCTGGGTAGGAAGAAATGTGTGGCTACTCTCAGATTCCAGGACTGTCTGTCACAGAAATATGAGGAAAAAGGGTTTCTTTTTTACCAAATTTTGAGGTTTGCAAAGGATTCTGGGTAACAGAACTTGGTGAGAGCCCCACCAGTCACCCCATATTGGATTCCCCTAGGTGGCTAGTTTTAAAAAATGCACAGTTTTGGTAGCTTTACCTAGGTGCCGGCTGAGCTAGAGGCCAAAATCCACAGGTAGGCACTTTACAAAAAACAGCTCTGTTTTTATTGGGAAAATGTGATGTGTCCACGTTGTGTTTTGGGGCATTTCCTGTCGCGGGGACTAGGCCTACCCACACAAGTCAGGTACCATTTGTATCAGGAGACTTGGGGGAACGCTGGGTAGGGGACATTTGTGGCTCCTCTCAGATTCTAGAACTTCCTGTCACCAAAATGTTAGGAAAATGTGTTTTATTTGTCATATTTTGAGGTTTGCAAAGGATTCTGGGTAACAGAACTTGGTGAGGGCCCCCCAAGTCACCCTATCTTAGATTCCCCTAGGTGTCTAGTTTTCAGAAATTCACAGGTTTGGTAGGTGTCCCTAAGTGCCGGCTGAGCTAGAGGCCAAAATCCAGAGCTAAGCACTTTGCGAAAAACAGCTGTGATTTCTTTGGGAAAATGTGGTGTGTCCACGTTGTGATTTGGTGCATTTCCTGTCACGGCGACTAGGTCTACACACACAAGTGAGGAACATTTTTTATTGGGAGACTTGTAGGAACGCTGGGTAGGAGGAAATTTGTGGGTCTCCTCAGATTCCAGAACTTTCTGGCACCAAAATGTGTGTAAAAGGTTTGTTTTCCAAATTTTGAGGTTTGCAAAGGATTCTGGGTCACAGATCTTGGTGAGAGCCCCACAAGTCACCCCATCTTGGATTCCTCTAGGTGTCTAGTTTTCAAAAATGCACAGATTTGGTAGGTTTCCCTAAGTGTCGGCTGAGCTACATGCCAAAATCCACAGGTAGGCACTATGCAAAAAACAGCTCTTATTTCTTTGGGAAAATGTGATGTGTCCACGTTGTGTTTTGGGGCATTTCCTGTCGCAGGCACCAGGCCTACCCACAAAACTGAGGTACCATTTTTATATGGACACTTGGGGGAACGCTGGGTAGGAAGAAATGTGTGGCTCCTCTCAGATTCCAGGACTGTCTGTCACAGAAATATGAGGAAAAAGGGTTTCTTTTTTACCAAATTTTGAGGTTTGCAAAGGATTCTGGGTAAAAGAACTTGGTGAGAGCCCCACCAGTCACCCCATATTGGATTCCCCTAGGTGGCTAGTTTTAAAAAATGCACAGTTTTGGTAGCTTTACCTAGGTGCCGGCTGAGCTAGAGGCCAAAATCCACAGGTAGGCACTTTACAAAAAACAGCTCTGTTTTTATTGGGAAAATGTGATGTGTCCACGTTGTGTTTTGGGGCATTTCCTGTCGCGGGGACTAGGCCTACCCACACAAGTCAGGTACCATTTGTATCAGGAGACTTGGGGGAACGCTGGGTAGGGGACATTTGTGGCTCCTCTCAGATTCCAGAACTTCCTGTCACCAAAATGTTAGGAAAATGTGTTTTATTTGTCATATTTTGAGGTTTGCAAAGGATTCTGGGTAACAGAACTTGGTGAGGGCCCCCCAAGTCACCCTATCTTAGATTCCCCTAGGTGTCTAGTTTTCAGAAATTCACATGTTTGGTAGGTGTCCCTAAGTGCCGGCTGAGCTAGAGGCCAAAATCCAGAGCTAAGCACTTTGCGAAAAACAGCTGTGATTTCTTTGGGAAAATGTGGTGTGTCCACGTTGTGATTTGGTGCATTTCCTGTCACGGGGACTAGGTCTACACACACAAGTGAGGAACAATTTTTATTGGGAGACTTGTAGGAACGCTGGGTAGGAGGAAATTTGTGGCTCTCCTCAGATTCCAGAACTTTCTGGCACCAAAATGTGAGTAAAAGGTTTGTTTTCCAAATTTTGAGGTTTGCAAAGGATTCTGGGTCACAGATCTTGGTTAGAGCCCCACAAGTCACCCCATCTTGGATTCCTCTAGGTGTCTAGTTTTCAAAAATGCACAGGTTTGGTAGGTTTCCCTAAGTGTCGGCTGAGCTACATGCCAAAATCCACAGGTAGGCACTATGCAAAAAACAGCTCTTATTTCTTTGGGAAAATGTGATGTGTCCACGTTGTGTTTTGGGGCATTTCCTGTCGCAGGCACCAGGCCTACCCACAAAACTGAGGTACCATTTTTATATGGACACTTGGGGGAACGCTGGGTAGGAAGAAATGTGTGGCTCCTCTCAGATTCCAGGACTGTCTGTCACAGAAATATGAGGAAAAAGGGTTTCTTTTTTACCAAATTTTGAGGTTTGCAAAGGATTCAGGGTAACAGAACTTGGTGAGAGCCCCACCAGTCACCCCATATTGGATTCCCCTAGGTGTCTAGTTTTCAGAAATGCATAGGTTTAGTAGGTTTCCCTCGGTGCCGGCTGAGCTAGAAGCCAAAATCCACTGCTAGGCACTTTGCAAAAAACAACTCTGTTTCTTTTTGGAAAATGTGATGTGTGCATGTTGTGTTTTGGGGCATTTCCTGTCGCAGGTACTAGGCCTACACTGACAAGTGAGGTACCAATTTTATTGGGAGACTTAGGGGAACGCTGGGTAGGAGGAAATTTGTGGCTCTTCTCAGATTCCAGAACTTTTTGTCACCAAAATGTGAGGAAAACGTTTTTTTGCCAAATGCTGAGGCTTGCAAAGGATTCTGGGAAACAGATCTTGGTGAGAGCCCCACAAGTCACCCCATCTTGGATTCCTCTAGGTGTCTAGTTTTCAAAAATGCACAGGTTTGGTAGGTTTCCCTAAGTGTCGGCTGAGCTACATGCCAAAATCCACAGGTAGGCACTATGCAAAAAACAGCTCTTATTTCTTTGGGAAAATGTGATGTGTCCACGTTGTGTTTTGGGGCATTTCCTGTCGCAGGCACCAGGCCTACCCACAAAACTGAGGTACCATTTTTATATGGACACTTGGGGGAACGCTGGGTAGGAAGAAATGTGTGGCTCCTCTCAGATTCCAGGACTGTCTGTCACAGAAATATAAGGAAAAAGGGTTTCTTTTTTACCAAATTTTGAGGTTTGCAAAGGATTCTGGGTAACAGAACTTGGTGAGAGCCCCACCAGTCACCCCATATTGGATTCCCCTAGGTGTCTAGTTTTAAAAAATGCACAGTTTGGGTAGCTTTACCTAGGTGCCGGCTAAGCTAGAGGCCAAAATCCACAGGTAGGCAATGTACAAAAAACAGCTCTGTTTTTATTGGAAAAATGTGATGTGTCCACGTTGTGTTTTGGGGCATTTTCTGTCGCTTGGACTAGGCCTACCCACACAAGTCAGGTACCATTTGTATCGGGAGACTTGGGGGAACGCTGGGTAGGGGACATTTGTGGCTCCTCTCAGATTCCAGAACTTCCTGTCACCAAAATGTTAGGAAAATGTGTTTTTTTTGTCAAATTTTGAGGTTTGCAAAGGATTCTGGGCAACAGAACTTGGTGAGGGCCCCACAAGTCACCCTATCTTAGATTCCCCTAGGTGTCTAGTTTTCAGAAATTCACAAGTTTGGTAGGTGTCCCTAAGTGCCGGCTGAGCTAGAGGCCAAAATCCAGAGCTAAGCACTTTGCGAAAAACAGCTGTGATTTCTTTGGGAAAATGTGGTGTGTCCACGTTGTGATTTGGTGCATTTCCTGTCACGGGGACTAGGTCTACACACACAAGTGAGGAACCATTTTTATTGGGAGACTTGTAGGAACGCTGGGTAGGAGGAAATTTGTGGCTCTCCTCAGATTCCAGAACTTTCTGGCACCAAAATGTGAGTAAAAGGTTTGTTTTCTAAATTTTGAGGTTTGCAAAGGATTCTGGGTCACAGATCTTGGTGAGAGCCCCACAAGTCACCCCATCTTGGATTCCTCTAGGTGTCTAGTTTTAAAAAATGCACAGGTTTGGTAGGTTTTCCTAAGTGTCGGCTGAGCTACATGCCAAAATCCACAGGTAGGCACTATGCAAAAAACAGCTCTTATTTCTTTGGGAAAATGTGATGTGTCCACGTTGTGTTTTGGGGCATTTCCTGTCGCAGGCACCAGGCCTACCCACAAAGCTGAGGTACCATTTTTTATGGACACTTGGGGGAACGGTGGGTAGGAAGAAATGTGTGGCTACTCTCAGATTCCAGGACTGTCTGTCTGTCACAGAAATATGAGGAAAAAGGGTTTCTTTTTTACCAAATTTTGAGGTTTGCAAAGGATTCTGGGTAACAGAACTTGGTGAGAGCCCCACCAGTCACCCCATATTGGATTCCCCTAGGTGGCTAGTTTTAAAAAATGCACAGTTTTGGTAGCTTTACCTAGGTGCCGGCTGAGCTAGAGGCCAAAATCCACATGTAGGCACTTTACAAAAAACAGCTCTGTTTTTATTGGGAAAATGTGATGTGTCCACGTTGTGTTTTGGGGCATTTCCTGTCGCGGGGACTAGGCCTACCCACACAAGTCAGGTACCATTTGTATCGGGAGACTTGGGGGAACGCTGGGTAGGGGACATTTGTGGCTCCTCTCAGATTCCAGAACTTCCTGTCACCAAAATGTTAGGAAAATGTGTTTTTTTTGTCATATTTTGAGGTTTGCAAAGGATTCTGGGTAACAGAACTTGGTGAGGGCCCCCCAAGTCACCCTATCTTAGATTCCCCTAGGTGTCTAGTTTTCAGAAATTCACAGGTTTGGTAGGTGTCCCTAAGTGCCGGCTGAGCTAGAGGCCAAAATCCAGAGCTAAGCACTTTGCGAAAAACAGCTGTGATTACTTTGGGAAAATGTGGTGTGTCCACGTTGTGATTTGGTGCATTTCCTGTCACGGGGACTAGGTCTACACACACAAGTGAGGAACATTTTTTATTGGGAGACTTGTAGGAACGCTGGGTAGGAGGAAATGTGTGGCTCTCCTCAGATTCCAGAACTTTCTGGCACCAAAATGTGAGTAAAAGGTTTGTTTTCCAAATTTTGAGGTTTGCAAAGGATTCTGGGTCACAGATCTTGGTGAGAGCCCCACAAGTCACCCCATCTTGGATTCCTCTAGGTGTCTAGTTTTCAAAAATGCACAGGTTTGGTAGGTTTCCCTAAGTGTCGGCTGAGCTACATGCCAAAATCCACAGGTAGGCACTATGCAAAAAACAGCTCTTATTTCTTTGGGAAAATGTGATGTGTCCACGTTGTGTTTTGGGGCATTTCCTGTCGCAGGCACCAGGCCTACCCACAAAACTGAGGTACCATTTTTATATGGACACTTGCGGGAACGCTGGGTAGGAAGAAATGTGTGGCTCCTCTCAGATTCCAGTACTGTCTGTCACAGAAATATGAGGAAAAAGGGTTTCTTTTTTACCAAATTTTGAGGTTTGCAAAGGATTCTGGGTAACAGAACTTGGTGAGAGCCCCACCAGTCACCCCATATTGGATTCCCCTTGGTGTCTAGTTTAAAAAAATGCACAGTTTGGGTTGCTTTACCTAGGTGCCGGCTAAGCTAGAGGCCAAAATCCACAGGTAGGCAATGTACAAAAAACAGCTCTGTTTTTATTGGGAAAATGTGATGTGTCCACGTTGTGTTTTGGGGCATTTCCTGTCGCGGGGACTAGGCCTACCCACACAAGTCAGGGACCATTTGTATCGGGAGACTTGGGGGAACGCTGGGTAGGGGACATTTGTGGCTCCTTTCAGATTCCAGAACTTCCTGTCACCAAAATGTTAGGAAAATGTGTTTTTTTTGTCAAATTTTGAGGTTTGCAAAGGATTCTGGGTAACAGAACTTGGTGAGGGCCCCACAAGTCACCCTATCTTAGATTCCCCTAGGTGTCTAGTTTTCAGAAAATTCACAAGTTTGGTAGGTGTCCCTAAGTGCCGGCTGAGCTAGAGGCCAAAATCCAGAGCTAAGCACTTTGCAAAAAACAGCTGTGATTTCTTTGGGAAAATGTGGTGTGTCCACGTTGTGATTTGGTGCATTTCCTGTCACGGGGACTAGGTCTACACACACAAGTGAGGAACCATTTTTATTGGGAGACTTGTAGGAACGCTGGGTAGGAGGAAATGTGTGGCTCTCCTCAGATTCCAGAACTTTCTGGCACCAAAATGTGAGTAAAAGGTTTGTTTTCCAAATTTTGAGGTTTGCAAAGGATTCTGGGTCACAGATCTTGGTGAGAGCCCCACAAGTCACCCCATCTTGGAATCCTCTAGGTGTCTTGTTTTCAAAAATGCACAGGTTTGGTAGGTTTCCCTAAGTGTCGGCTGAGCTACATGCCAAAATCCACAGGTAGGCACTATGCAAAAAACAGCTCTTATTTCTTTGGGAAAATGTGATGTGTCCACGTTGTGTTTTGGGGCATTTCCTGTCGCAGGCACCAGGCCTACCCACAAAAATGAGGTACCATTTTTATATGGACACTTGGGGGAACGCTGGGTAGGAAGAAATGTGTGGCTCCTCTCAGATTCCAGGACTGTCTGTCACAGAAATATGAGGAAAAAGGGTTTCTTTTTTACCAAATTGTGAGCTTTGCAAAGGATTCTGGGTAACAGAACTTGGTGAGAGCCCCACCAGTCACCCCATATTTTATTCTCCTTGGTGTCTAGTTTTTAAAAATGCACAGGTGTAGGTTTCCCTAGGTGAAGCTGAGCTAGAGGCCAAAATCCACAGCTAGGCACTTGCAAAAAACAGCTCTGATTTCGATGGGAAAATGTGGTGTGTCTACGTTGTGTTTTGGGGCATTTCCTGATGTGGGTACTAGGCACACACACAAGTGAGGTATCATTTTTATTAGGAGACTAGGGGGAATGCTGTGTAGGAGGAAATTTGTGGCTCTTCTCAGATTCCAGAACTTTCTTTAACCAAAATGTGAGGAAAAGGATTTTTTGCCAAATATTTAGGTTTGGAAAGGATTCTGGGTCACAGAACTTGGTGAGTGCCCCACAAGTCACCCCATATTGGATTTCCCTAGATGTCTAGTTTTCAGAAATGCACAGGTTTGGTAGATTTCCCTAAGTGCCTGCTGAGCTAGAGGCCAAAATCCACAGTTACGCACTTTGCAAAAAACAGCTCTGATTTCTTTGGGAAAATGTGATGTGTCCACGTTGTGTTTTGGGGAATTTCCTGTTGCAGGCACTGGGCCTACCAACACAAGTAAGGTACCGTTTTTATTGGGAGACTTGGGGAAACGCTGGTTAGGAGGAATTTTGTGGCTCCTCTCAGATTCCAGAACTTTCTGACACCAAAATGTGAGGAAAAATCTTTTTTGCCAACTTTTAAGGTTTGCAAAGGATTCTGGGTAACAGAACTTTGGTGAGAACACCACAAGTCACCCCATCTTGGATTCCCCTAGGTGTCTAGTTTTCAGAAATGCACAGGTTTGGTAGGTTTCCCTTAGTGCTGGCTTAGCTAGAAGCCAAATTCCACAGCTAGGCACTTTGTAAAAAACAGCTCTGTTTATTTTAGGAAAATCTGATGTCTCCACGTTGTGTTTTGGGGCATTTCCTGTCGCGGGGACTAGGCCTCCACTCACAAGTGAGGTACCAATATTACTGGGAGACTTGGGGGAACGCTGGGTAGGAGGAAATTTGTGCCTCTTCTCAGATTCCAGAACTTTCTGTCACCAAAATGTGAGGAAAACCTTTTTTTGCCAAATTTTGAGGTTTATAAAGGATTCTGGGTAACAGAACTTGGTGAGAGCACCACAAGTCACCCATTTTGGATTCCCCTAGGTGTCTAGTTTTAAAAAAATGCACAGTTTTGGTAGGTTTACCTAGGTGCCGGCTCAGCTAGAGGCCAAAATCCACAGCTAGGCACTTTGCAAAAAACAGCTGTGATTTCTTTTGGAAAATGTGATGTGCCCACGTTGTGTTTTGGGGCATTTCCTGTCGCGGGGACTAGGCCTCCACTCACAAGTGAGGTACCAATATTAGTGAGAGACTTGGGGGAACGCTGGGTTGGAGGAAATTTGTGCCTCTTCTCAGATTCCAGAACTTTCTGTCACCAAAATGTGAGGAAAAAGTTTTTTTGCCAAATATTTAGGTTTGGAAAGGATTCTGGGTCACAGAACTTGTTGAGTGCCACACAAGTAACCCCAAATTGGATTTCCCTAGGTGTCTAGTTTTTAAAAATGCACAGGTTTGGTAAGTTTCCCTAGGTGCCGGCTAAGCTAGAAGCCAAAATCCACAGCTAGGCACTTTGCAAAAAACAGCTCTGATTTCGGTGGGAAAATGTGGTGTGTCCACATTGTGTTTTGGGGCATTTCCTGTCCCAGGCACTAGGCCTACACACAAAAGTGAGGTGCCATTTGTAATTGGGAGATTTTGGGGGAACACTGGGTTGGAGGGAACTTGTGGCTCCTCTCAGATTCCAGAACTGTCTGTTACCGAAATGTGAGGAAAAAGTGTTTTGTTCGCCAAATTTTGAGGTTTGCAAAGTATTCTGGGTAACAGAACTTAACTTGGTGAGAGCCCCACAAGTCACCCCCTCTTGGATTCCCTTAGGTGTCTAGTGTTCAGAAATGCATAGGTTTAGTAGGTTTCCCTCGGTGCCGGCTGAGCTAGAAGCCAAAATCCACTGCTAGGCACTTTGCAAAAAACAACTCTGTTTCTTTTTGGAAAATGTGATGTGTGCATGTTGTGTTTTGGGGCATTTCCTGTCGCAGGTACAAGGCCTACACTGACAAGTGAGGTACCAATTTTATTGGGAGACTTAGGGGAACGCTGGGTAGGAGGAAATTTGTGGCTCTTCTCAGATTCCAGAACTTTTTGTCACCAAAATGTGAGGAAAACGTTTTTTTACCAAATGCTGAGGCTTGCAAAGGATTCTGGGTAAGAGATCTTGGTGAGAGCCCCACAAGTCACCCCATCTTGGATTCCTCTAGGTGTCTAGTTTTAAAAAATGCACAGGTTTGGTAGGTTTCCCTAAGTGTCGGCTGAGCTACATGCCAAAATCCACAGGTAGGCAATATGCAAAAAACAGCTGTGATTTCTTTTGGAAAATGTGATGTGCCCACGTTGTGTTTTGGGGCATTTCCTGTCGCGGGGACTAGGCCTCCACTCACAAGTGAGGTACCAATATTAGTGAGAGACTTGGGGGAACGCTGGGTTGGAGGAAATTTGTGCCTCTTCTCAGATTCCGGAACTTTCTGTCACCACAATGTGAGGAAAAAGTTTTTTTGCCAAATATTTAGGTTTGGAAAGGATTCTGGGTCACAGAACTTGTTGAGTGCCACACAAGTAACCCCAAATTGGATTTCCCTAGGTGTCTAGTTTTTAAAAATGCACAGGTTTGGTAAGTTTCCCTAGGTGCCGGCTAGGCTAGAAACCAAAATCCACAGCTAGCCACTTTGCAAAAAACAGCTCTGATTTTGGTGGGAAAATGTGGTGTGTCTACGTTGTATTTTGGGGCTTTTTCCTGATGTGGGCACTAGGCCTACACACACAAGTGAGGTTCCATTTTTATTAGGAGACTTGGGGGAATGCTGTGTGGGAGGAAATTTGTGGCTCTTCTCAGATTCCAGAACTTTCTCTAACCAAAATGTGAGGAAAAGTTTTTTTTGCCAAATATTTAGGTTTGGAAAGGAATCTGGGCCACAGAACTTGGTGAGTGCCCCACAAGTCACCCCATATTGGATTTCCCTAGGTGTCTAGTTTAAAAAAATGCACAGGTTTGGTAAGTTTCCCTAGGTGCCGGCTAAGCTAGAAGCCAAAATCCACAGCTAGGCACTTTGCAAAAAACAGCTCTGATTTCGGTGGGAAAATGTGGTGTGTCCACATTGTGTTTTGGGGCATTTCCTGTCTCAGGCACTAGGCCTACACACAAAAGTGAGGTGCCATTTTTATTGGGAGATTTTGGGGGAACAGTGGGTTGGAGGGAACTTGTGGCTCCTCTCAGATTCCAGAACTGTCTGTTACCGAAATGTGAGGAAAAAGTGTTTTGTTCGCCAAATTTTGAGGTTTGCAAAGTATTCTGGGTAACAGAACTTAACTTGGTGAGAGCCCCACAAGTCACCCCTTCTTGGATTCCCTTAGGTGTCTAGTTTTCAGAAATGCATAGGTTTAGTAGGTTTCCCTCGGTGCCGGCTGAGCTAGAAGCCAAAATCCACTGCTAGGCACTTTGCAAAAAACAACTCTGTTTCTTTTTGGAAAATGTGATGTGTGCATGTTGTGTTTTGGGGCATTTCCTGTCGCAGGTACTAGGCCTACACTGACAAGTGAGGTACCAATTTTATTGGGAGACTTAGGGGAACGCTGGGTAGGAGGAAATTTGTGGCTCTTCTCAGATTCCAGAACTTTTTGTCACCAAAATGTGAGGAAAACATTTATTTGCCAAATGCTGAGGCTTGCAAAGGATTCTGGGTAACAGATCTTGGTGAGAGCCCCACAAGTCACCCCATCTTGGATTCCTCTAGGTGTCTAGATTAAAAAAATGCACAGGTTTGGTAGGTTTCCCTAAGTGTCGGCTGAGCTACATGCCAAAATCCACAGGTAGGCACTATGCAAAAAACAGCTCTTATTTCTTTGGGAATATGTGATGTGTCCACGTTGTGTTTTGGGGCATTTCCTGTCGCAGGCACCAGGCCTACCCACAAAACTGAGGTACCATTTTTATATGGACACTTGGGGGAACGCTGGGTAGGAAGAAATGTGTGGCTACTCTCAGATTCCAGGACTGTCTGTCACAGAAATATGAGGAAAAAGGGTTTCTTTTTTACCAAATGTTGAGGTTTGCAAAGGATTCTGGGTAACAGAACTTGGTGAGAGCCCCACCAGTCACCCCATATTGGATTTCCCTAGGTGTCTAGTTTTATAAAATGCACAGTTTGGGTAGCTTTACCTAGGTGCAGGCTAAGCTAGAAGCCAAAATCCACAGGTAGGCACTGTACAAAAAACAGCTCTGTTTTTATTGGGAAAATGTGATGTGTCCACGTTGTGTTTTGGGGCATTTCCTGTCTCTTGGACTAGGCCTACCCACACAAGTCAGGTACCATTTGTATCGGGAGACTTGGGGGAACGCTGGGTAGGGGACATTTGTTGCTCCTTTCAGATTCCAGAACTTCCTGTCACCAAAATGTTAGGAAAATGAGTTTTTTTTGTCAAATTTTGAGGTTTGCAAAGGATTCTGGGTAACAGAACTTGGTGAGGGCCCCACAAGTCACCCTATCTTAGATTCCCCTAGGTGTCTAGTTTTCAGAAATTCACAAGTTTGGTAGGTGTCCCTAAGTGCCGGCTGAGCTATAGGCCAAAATCCAGAGCTAAGCACTTTGCGAAAAACAGCTGTGATTTCTTTGGGAAAATGTGGTAGTCCACGTTGTGATTTGGTGCACTTCCTGTCACGGGGACTAGGTCTACACACACAATTGAGGAACCATTTTTATTGGGAGACTTGTAGGAACGCTGGGTAGGAGGAAATTTGTGGCTCTCCTCAGATTCCAGAACTTTCTGGCACCAAAATGTGAGTAAAAGGTTTGTTTTCCAAATTTTGAGGTTTGCAAAGGATTCTGGGTCACAGATCTTGGTGAGAGCCCCACAAGTCACCCCATCTTGGATACTCTAGGTGTCTAGTTTTCAAAAATGCACAGGTTTGGTAGGTTTCCCTAAGTGTCGGCTGAGCTACATGCCAAAATCCACAGGTAGGCACTATGCAAAAAACAGCTCTTATTTCTTTGGGAAAATGTGATGTGTCCACGTTGTGTTTTTGGGCATTTCCTGTCGCAGGCACCAGGCCTACCCACAAAACTGAGGTACCATTTTTATATGGACACTTGGGGGAACGCTGGGTAGGAAGAAATGTGTGGCTCCTCTCAGATTCCAGGACTGTCTGTCACAGAAATATGAGGAAAAAGGGTTTCTTTTTTACCAAATTTTGAGGTTTGCAAAGGATTCTGGGTAACAGAACTTGGTGAGAGCCTCACCAGTCACCCCATATTGGATTTCCCTAGGTGTCTAGTTTTAAAAAATGCACAGTTTGGGTAGCTTTACCTAGGTGCCGGCTAAGCTAGAGGCCAAAATCCACAGGTAGGCACTGTACAAAAAACAGCTCTGTTTTTATTGGGAAAATGTGATGTGTCCACGTTGTGTTTTGGGGCATTTCCTGTCGCGGGGACTAGGCCTACCCACACAAGTCAGGTACCATTTGTATCGGGAGACTTGGGGGAACGCTGGGTAGGGGACATTTGTGGCTCCTCTCAGATTCCAGAACTTCCTGTCACCAAAATGTTAGGAAAATGTGTTTTTTTTTGGTCAAATTTTGAGGTTTGCAAAGGATTCTGGGCAACAGAACTTGGTGAGGGCCCCACAAGTCACCCTATCTTAGATTCCCCTAGGTGTCTAGTTTTCAGAAATTCACAAGTTTGGTAGGTGTCCCTAAGTGCCGGCTGAGCTAGAGGCCAAAATCCAGAGCTAAGCACTTTGCGAAAAACAGCTGTGATTTCTTTGGGAAAATGTGGTGTGTCCATGTTGTGATTTGGTGCATTTCCTGTCACGGGGACTAGGTCTACACACACAAGTGAGGAACTATTTTTATTGGGAGACTTGTAGGAACGCTGGGTAGGAGGAAATTTGTGGCTCGCCTCAGATTCCAGAACTTTCTGGCACCAAAATGTGAGTAAAAGGTTCGTTTTCCAAATTTTGAGGTTTGCAAAGGATTCTGGGTCACAGATCTTGGTGAGAGCCCCACAAGTCACCCCATCTTGGATTCCTCTAGGTGTCTAGTTTTAAAAAAGGCACAGGTTTGGTAGGTTTCCCTAAGTGTCGGCTGAGCTACATGCCAAAATCCACAGGTAGGCACTATGCAAAAAACAGCTCTTATTTCTTTGGGAAAATGTGATGTGTCCACGTTGTGTTTTGGGGCATTTCCTGTCGCAGGCACCAGGCCTACCCACAAAACTGAGGTACCATTTTTATATGGACACTTGGGGGAACGCTGGGTAGGAAGAAATGTGTGGCTACTCTCAGATTCCAGGACTGTCTGTCACAGAAATATGAGGAAAAAGGGTTTCTTTTTTACCAAATTTTGAGGTTTGCAAAGGATTCTGGGTAACAGAACTTGGTGAGAGCCCCACCAGTCACCCCATATTGGATTCCCCTAGGTGGCTAGTTTTAAAAAATGCACAGTTTTGGTAGCTTTACCTAGGTGCCGGCTGAGCTAGAGGCCAAAATCCACAGGTAGGCACTTTACAAAAAACAGCTCTGTTTTTATTGGGAACATGTGATGTGTCCACGTTGTGTTTTGGGGCATTTCCTGTCGCGGGGACTAGGCCTACCCACACAAGTCAGGTACCATTTGTATCGGGAGACTTGGGGGAACGCTGGGTAGGGGACATTTGTGGCTCCTCTCAGATTCCAGAACTTCCTGTCACCAAAATGTTAGGAAAATGTGTTTTTTTTTGGTCAAATTTTGAGGTTTGCAAAGGTTTCTGGGCAACAGAACTTGGTGAGGGCCCCACAAGTCACCCTATCTTAGATTCCCCTAGGTGTCTAGTTTTCAGAAATTCACAAGTTTGGTAGGTGTCCCTAAGTGCCGGCTGAGCTAGAGGCCAAAATCCAGAGCTAAGCACTTTGCGAAAAACAGCTGTGATTTCTTTGGGAAAATGTGGTGTGTCCATGTTGTGATTTGGTGCATTTCCTGTCACGGGGACTAGGTCTACACACACAAGTGAGGAACCATTTTTATTGGGAGACTTGTAGGAACGCTGGGTAGGAGGAAATTTGTGGCTCGCCTCAGATTCCAGAACTTTCTGGCACCAAAATGTGAGTAAAAGGTTTGTTTTCCAAATTTTGAGGTTTTCAAAGGATTCTGGGTCACAGATCTTGGTGAGAGCCCCACAAGTCACCCCATCTTGGATTCCTCTAGGTGTCTAGTTTTCAAAAATGCACAGGTTTGGTAGGTTTCCCTAAGTGTCGGCTGAGCTACATGCCAAAATCCACAGGTAGGCACTATGCAAAAAACAGCTCTTATTTCTTTGGGAAAATGTGATGTGTCCATGTTGTGTTTTGGGGGCATTTCCTGTCGCAGGCACCAGGCCTACCCACAAAACTGAGGTACCATTTTTATATGGACACTTGGGGGAACGCTGGGTAGGAAGAAATGTGTGGCTACTCTCAGATTCCAGGACTGTCTGTCACAGAAATATGAGGAAAAAGGGTTTCTTTTTTACCAAATTTTGAGGTTTGCAAAGGATTCTGGGTAACAGAACTTGGTGAGAGCCCCACAAGTCACCCCATCTTGGATTCCTCTAGGTGTCTAGTTGTCAAAAATGCACAGGTTTGGTAGGTTTCCCTAAGTGTCGGCTGAG
This sequence comes from Pleurodeles waltl, assembly GCF_031143425.1. Taxonomy (NCBI): domain Eukaryota; kingdom Metazoa; phylum Chordata; class Amphibia; order Caudata; family Salamandridae; genus Pleurodeles; species Pleurodeles waltl. The sequence continues at coordinate 689,435,634 of NC_090439.1, forward strand.
CTACATGCCAAAATCCACAGGTAGGCACTATGCAAAAAACAGCTCTTATTTCTTTGGGAAAATGTGATGTGTCCACGTTGTGTTTTGGGGCATTTCCTGTCGCAGGCACCAGGCCTACCCACAAAACTGAGGTACCATTTTTATATGGACACTTGGGGGAACGCTGGGTAGGAAGAAATGTGTGGCTCCTCTCAGATTCCAGGACTGTCTGTCACAGAAATATGAGGAAAAAGGGTTTCTTTTTTACCAAATTTTGAGGTTTGCAAAGGATTCTGGGTAACAGAACTTGGTGAGAGCCCCACCAGTCACCCCATATTGGATTTCCCTAGGTGTCTAGTTTTAAAAAATGCACAGTTTGGGTAGCTTTACCTAGGTGCCGGCTAAGCTAGAGGCCAAAATCCACAGGTAGGCACTGTACAAAAAACAGCTCTGTTTTTATTGGGAAAATGTGATGTGTCCACGTTGTGTTTTGGGGCATTTCCTGTCGCGGGGACTAGGCCTACCCACACAAGTCAGGTACCATTTGTATCGGGAGACTTGGGGGAACGCTGGGTAGGGGACATTTGTGGCTCCTCTCAGATTCCAGAACTTCCTGTCACCAAAATGTTAGGAAAATGTGTTTTTTTTTGGTCAAATTTTGAGGTTTGCAAAGGATTCTGGGCAACAGAACTTGGTGAGGGCCCCACAAGTCACCCTATCTTAGATTCCCCTAGGTGTCTAGTTTTCAGAAATTCACAAGTTTGGTAAGTGTCCCTAAGTGCCGGCTGAGCTAGAGGCCAAAATCCAGAGCTAAGCACTTTGCGAAAAACAGCTGTGATTTCTTTGGGAAAATGTGGTGTGTCCATGTTGTGATTTGGTGCATTTCCTGTCACGGGGACTAGGTCTACACACACAAGTGAGGAACCATTTTTATTGGGAGACTTGTAGGAACGCTGGGTAGGAGGAAATTTGTGGCTCGCCTCAGATTCCAGAACTTTCTGGCACCAAAATGTGAGTAAAAGGTTTGTTTTCCAAATTTTGAGGTTTGCAAAGGATTCTGGGTCACAGATCTTGGTGAGAGCCCCACAAGTCACCCCATCTTGGATTCGTCTAGGTGTCTAGTTTTAAAAAATGCACAGGTTTGGTAGGTTTCCCTAAGTGTCGGCTGAGCTACATGCCAAAATCCACAGGTAGGCACTATGCAAAAAACAGCTCTTATTTCTTTGGGAAAATGTGATGTGTCCATGTTGTGTTTTGGGGGCATTTCCTGTCGCAGGCACCAGGCCTACCCAAAACTGAGGTACCATTTTTATATGGATACTTGGGGGAACGCTGGGTAGGAAGAAATGTGTGGCTACTCTCAGATTCCAGGACTGTCTGTCACAGAAATATGAGGAAAAAGGGTTTCTTTTTTACCAAATTTTGAGGTTTGCAAAGGATTCTGGGTAACAGAACTTGGTGAGAGCCCCACCAGTCACCCCATATTGGATTCCCCTAGGTGGCTAGTTTTAAAAAATGCACAGTTTTGGTAGCTTTACCTAGGTGCCGGCTGAGCTAGAGGCCAAAATCCACAGGTAGGCACTTTACAAAAAACAGCTCTGTTTTTATTGGTAAAATGTGATGTGTCCACGTTGTGTTTTGGGGCATTTCCTGTCGCGGGGACTAGGCCTACCCACACAAGTCAGGTACCATTTGTATCGGGAGACTTGAGGGAACGCTGGGTAGGGGACATTTGTGGCTCCTCTCAGATTCCAGAACTTCCTGTCACCAAAATGTTAGGAAAATGTGTTTTATTTGTCAAATTTTGAGGTTTGCAAAGGATTCTGGGTAACAGAACTTGGTGAGGGCCCCCCAAGTGACCCTATCTTAGATTCCCCTAGGTGTCTAGTTTTCAGAAATTCACAGGTTTGGTAGGTCTCCCTAAGTGCCGGCTGAGCTAGAGGCCAAAATCCAGAGCTAAGCACTTTGCGAAAAACAGCTGTGATTTCTTTGGGAAAATGTGGTGTGTTCACGTTGTGATTTGGTGCATTTCCTGTCACGGGGACTAGGTCTACACACACAAGTGAGGAACCATTTTTATTGGGAGACTTGTAGGAACGCTGGGTAGGAGGAAATTTGTGGCTCGCCTCAGATTCCAGAACTTTCTGGCACCAAAATGTGAGTAAAAGGTTTGTTTTCCAAATTTTGAGGTTTGCAAAGGATTCTGGGTCACAGATCTTGGTGAGAGCCCCACAAGTCACCCCATCTTGGATTCCTCTAGGTGTCTAGTTTTCAAAAATGCACAGGTTTGGTAGGTTTCCCTAAGTGTCGGCTGAGCTACATGCCAAAATCCACAGGTAGGCACTATGCAAAAAACAGCTCTTATTTCTTTGGGAAAATGTGATGTGTCCACGTTGTGTTTTGGGGCATTTCCTGTCGCAGGCACCAGGCCTACCCACAAAACTGAGGTACCATTTTTATATGGACACTTGGGGGAACGCTGTGTAGGAAGAAATGTGTGGCTCCTCTCAGATTCCAGGACTGTCTGTCACAGAAATATGAGGAGAAAGGGTTTCTTTTTTACCAAATTTTGAGGTTTGCAAAGGATTCTGGGTAACAGAACTTGGTGAGAGCCCCACCAGTCACCCCATATTGGATTTCCCTAGGTGTCTAGTTTTAAAAAATGCACAGTTTGGGTAGCTTTACCTAGGTGCCGGCTAAGCTAGAGGCCAAAATCCACAGGTAGGCACTGTTCAAAAAACAGCTCTGTTTTTATTGGGAAAATGTGATGTGTCCACGTTGTGTTTTGGGGCATTTCCTGTCGCGGGGACTAGGCCTACCCACACAAGTCAGGTACCATTTGTATCGGGAGACTTGGGGGAACGCTGGGTAGGGGACATTTGTGGCTCCTTTCAGATTCCAGAACTTCCTGTCACCAAAATGTTAGGAAAATGTGTTTTTTTTGTCAAATTTTGAGGTTTGCAAAGGATTCTGGGTAACAGAACTTGGTGAGGGCCCCACAAGTCACCCTATCTTAGATTCCCCTAGGTGTCTAGTTTTCAGAAATTCACAAGTTTGGTAGGTGTCCCTAAGTGCCGGCTGAGCTAGAGGCCAAAATCCAGAGCTAAGCACTTTGCGAAAAACAGCTGTGATTTCTTTGGGAAAATGTGGTGTGTTCACGTTGTGATTTGGTGCATTTCCTGTCACGGGGACTAGGTCTACACACACAAGTGAGGAACCATTTTTATTGGGAGACTTGTAGGAACGCTGGGTAGGAGGAAATTTGTGGCTCTCCTCAGATTCCAGAACTTTCTGGCACCAAAATGTGAGTAAAAGGTTTGTTTTCCAAATTTTGAGGTTTGCAAAGGATTCTGGGTCACAGATCTTGGTGAGAGCCCCACAAGTCACCCCATCTTGGATTCCTCTAGGTGTCTAGTTTTCGAAAATGCACAGGTTTGGTAGGTTTCCCTAAGTGTCGGCTGAGCTACATGCCAAAATCCACAGGTAGGCACTATGCAAAAAACAGCTCGTCTTTCTTTGGGAAAATGTGATGTTTCCACGTTGTGTTTTGGGGGCATTTCCTGTCGCAGGCACCAGGCCTACCCACAAAACTGAGGTACCATTTTTATATGGACACTTGGGGGAACGCTGGGTAGGAAGAAATGTGTGGCTCCTCTCAGATTCCAGGACTGTCTGTCACAGAAATATGAGGAAAAAGGGTTTCTTTTTTACAAAATTTTGAGGTTTGCAAAGGATTCTGGGTAACAGAACTTGGTGAGAGCCCCACCAGTCACCCCATATTGGATTCCCCTAGGTGTCTAGTTTTAAAAAATGCACAGTTTGGGTAGCTTTACCTAGGTGCCGGCTAAGCTAGAGGCCAAAATCCACAGGTAGGCACTGTACAAAAAACAGCTCTGTTTTTATTGGGAAAATGTGATGTGTCCACGTTGTGTTTTGGGGCATTTCCTGTCCCTTGGACTAGGCCTACCCACACAAGTCAGGTACCATTTGTATCGGGAGACTTGGGGGAACGCTGGGTAGGGGACATTTGTGGCTCCTCTCAGATTCCAGAACTTCCTGTCACCAAAATGTTAGGAAAATGTGTTTTTTTTGTCAAATTTTGAGGTTTGCAAAGGATTCTGGGCTACAGAACTTGGTGAGGGCCCCACAAGTCACCCTATCTTAGATTCCCCTAGGTGTCTAGTTTTCAGAAATTCACAAGTTTGGTAGGTGTCCCTAAGTGCCGGCTGAGCTAGAGGCCAAAATCCAGAGCTAAGCACTTTGCGAAAAACAGCTGTGATTTCTTTGGGAAAATGTGGTGTGTCCATGTTGTGATTTGGTGCATTTCCTGTCACGGGGACTAGGTCTACACACACAAGTGAGGAACTATTTTTATTGGAAGACTTGTAGGAACGCTGGGTAGGAGGAAATTTGTGGCTCGCCTCAGATTCCAGAACTTTCTGGCACCAAAATGTGAGTAAAAGGTTCGTTTTCCAAATTTTGAGGTTTGCAAAGGATTCTGGGTCACAGATCTTGGTGAGAGCCCCACAAGTCACCCCATCTTGGATTCCTCTAGGTGTCTAGTTTTAAAAAAGGCACAGGTTTGGTAGGTTTCCCTAAGTGTCGGCTGAGCTACATGCCAAAATCCACAGGTAGGCACTATGCAAAAAACAGCTCTTATTTCTTTGGGAAAATGTGATGTGTCCACGTTGTGTTTTGGGGCATTTCCTGTCGCAGGCACCAGGCCTACCCACAAAACTGAGGTACCATTTTTATATGGACACTTGGGGGAACGCTGGGTAGGAAGAAATGTGTGGCTACTCTCAGATTCCAGGACTGTCTGTCACAGAAATATGAGGAAAAAGGGTTTCTTTTTTACCAAATTTTGAGGTTTGCAAAGGATTCTGGGTAACAGAACTTGGTGAGAGCCCCACCAGTCACCCCATATTGGATTCCCCTAGGTGGCTAGTTTTAAAAAATGCACAGTTTTGGTAGCTTTACCTAGGTGCCGGCTGAGCTAGAGGCCAAAATCCACAGGTAGGCACTTTACAAAAAACAGCTCTGTTTTTATTGGGAACATGTGATGTGTCCACGTTGTGTTTTGGGGCATTTCCTGTCGCGGGGACTAGGCCTACCCACACAAGTCAGGTACCATTTGTATCGGGAGACTTGGGGGAACGCTGGGTAGGGGACATTTGTGGCTCCTCTCAGATTCCAGAACTTCCTGTCACCAAAATGTTAGGAAAATGTGTTTTATTTGTCAAATTTTGAGGTTTGCAAAGGATTCTGGGTAACAGAACTTGGTGAGGGCCCCCCAAGTGACCCTATCTTAGATTCCCCTAGGTGTCTAGTTTTCAGAAATTCACAGGTTTGGTAGGTCTCCCTAAGTGCCGGCTGAGCTAGAGGCCAAAATCCAGAGCTAAGCACTTTGCGAAAAACAGCTGTGATTTCTTTGGGAAAATGTGGTGTGTTCACGTTGTGATTTGGTGCATTTCCTGTCACGGGGACTAGGTCTACACACACAAGTGAGGAACCATTTTTATTGGGAGACTTGTAGGAACGCTGGGTAGGAGGAAATTTGTGGCTCGCCTCAGATTCCAGAACTTTCTGGCACCAAAATGTGAGTAAAAGGTTTGTTTTCCAAATTTTGAGGTTTGCAAAGGATTCTGGGTCACAGATCTTGGTGAGAGCCCCACAAGTCACCCCATCTTGGATTCCTCTAGGTGTCTAGTTTTCAAAAATGCACAGGTTTGGTAGGTTTCCCTAAGTGTCGGCTGAGCTACATGCCAAAATCCACAGGTAGGCACTATGCAAAAAACAGCTCTTATTTCTTTGGGAAAATGTGATGTGTCCACGTTGTGTTTTGGGGCATTTCCTGTCGCAGGCACCAGGCCTACCCACAAAACTGAGGTACCATTTTTATATGGACACTTGGGGGAACGCTGTGTAGGAAGAAATGTGTGGCTCCTCTCAGATTCCAGGACTGTCTGTCACAGAAATATGAGGAGAAAGGGTTTCTTTTTTACCAAATTTTGAGGTTTGCAAAGGATTCTGGGTAACAGAACTTGGTGAGAGCCCCACCAGTCACCCCATATTGGATTTCCCTAGGTGTCTAGTTTTAAAAAATGCACAGTTTGGGTAGCTTTACCTAGGTGCCGGCTAAGCTAGAGGCCAAAATCCACAGGTAGGCACTGTTAAAAAAACAGCTCTGTTTTTATTGGGAAAATGTGATGTGTCCACGTTGTGTTTTGGGGCATTTCCTGTCGCGGGGACTAGGCCTACCCACACAAGTCAGGTACCATTTGTATCGGGAGACTTGGGGGAACGCTGGGTAGGGGACATTTGTGGCTCCTTTCAGATTCCAGAACTTCCTGTCACCAAAATGTTAGGAAAATGTGTTTTTTTTGTCAAATTTTGAGGTTTGCAAAGGATTCTGGGTAACAGAACTTGGTGAGGGCCCCACAAGTCACCCTATCTTAGATTCCCCTAGGTGTCTAGTTTTCAGAAATTCACAAGTTTGGTAGGTGTCCCTAAGTGCCGGCTGAGCTAGAGGCCAAAATCCAGAGCTAAGCACTTTGCGAAAAACAGCTGTGATTTCTTTGGGAAAATGTGGTGTGTTCACGTTGTGATTTGGTGCATTTCCTGTCACGGGGACTAGGTCTACACACACAAGTGAGGAACCATTTTTATTGGGAGACTTGTAGCAACGCTGGGTAGGAGGAAATTTGTGGCTCTCCTCAGATTCCAGAACTTTCTGGCACCAAAATGTGAGTAAAAGGTTTGTTTTCCAAATTTTGAGGTTTGCAAAGGATTCTGGGTCACAGATCTTGGTGAGAGCCCCACAAGTCACCCCATCTTGGATTCCTCTAGGTGTCTAGTTTTCGAAAATGCACAGGTTTGGTAGGTTTCCCTAAGTGTCGGCTGAGCTACATGCCAAAATCCACAGGTAGGCACTATGCAAAAAACAGCTCGTCTTTCTTTGGGAAAATGTGATGTTTCCACGTTGTGTTTTGGGGGCATTTCCTGTCGCAGGCACCAGGCCTACCCACAAAACTGAGGTACCATTTTTATATGGACACTTGGGGGAACGCTGGGTAGGAAGAAATGTGTGGCTCCTCTCAGATTCCAGGACTGTCTGTCACAGAAATATGAGGAAAAAGGGTTTCTTTTTTACAAAATTTTGAGGTTTGCAAAGGATTCTGGGTAACAGAACTTGGTGAGAGCCCCACCAGTCACCCCATATTGGATTCCCCTAGGTGTCTAGTTTTAAAAAATGCACAGTTTGGGTAGCTTTACCTAGGTGCCGGCTAAGCTAGAGGCCAAAATCCACAGGTAGGCACTGTACAAAAAACAGCTCTGTTTTTATTGGGAAAATGTGATGTGTCCACGTTGTGTTTTGGGGCATTTCCTGTCCCTTGGACTAGGCCTACCCACACAAGTCAGGTACCATTTGTATCGGGAGACTTGGGGGAACGCTGGGTAGGGGACATTTGTGGCTCCTCTCAGATTCCAGAACTTCCTGTCACCAAAATGTTAGGAAAATGTGTTTTTTTTGTCAAATTTTGAGGTTTGCAAAGGATTCTGGGCTACAGAACTTGGTGAGGGCCCCACAAGTCACCCTATCTTAGATTCCCCTAGGTGTCTAGTTTTCAGAAATTCACAAGTTTGGTAGGTGTCCCTAAGTGCCGGCTGAGCTAGAGGCCAAAATCCAGAGCTAAGCACTTTGCGAAAAACAGCTGTGATTTCTTTGGGAAAATGTGGTGTGTCCATGTTGTGATTTGGTGCATTTCCTGTCACGGGGACTAGGTCTACACACACAAGTGAGGAACTATTTTTATTGGAAGACTTGTAGGAACGCTGGGTAGGAGGAAATTTGTGGCTCGCCTCAGATTCCAGAACTTTCTGGCACCAAAATGTGAGTAAAAGGTTCGTTTTCCAAATTTTGAGGTTTGCAAAGGATTCTGGGTCACAGATCTTGGTGAGAGCCCCACAAGTCACCCCATCTTGGATTCCTCTAGGTGTCTAGTTTTAAAAAAGGCACAGGTTTGGTAGGTTTCCCTAAGTGTCGGCTGAGCTACATGCCAAAATCCACAGGTAGGCACTATGCAAAAAACAGCTCTTATTTCTTTGGGAAAATGTGATGTGTCCACGTTGTGTTTTGGGGCATTTCCTGTCGCAGGCACCAGGCCTACCCACAAAACTGAGGTACCATTTTTATATGGACACTTGGGGGAACGCTGGGTAGGAAGAAATGTGTGGCTACTCTCAGATTCCAGGACTGTCTGTCACAGAAATATGAGGAAAAAGGGTTTCTTTTTTACCAAATTTTGAGGTTTGCAAAGGATTCTGGGTAACAGAACTTGGTGAGAGCCCCACCAGTCACCCCATATTGGATTCCCCTAGGTGGCTAGTTTTAAAAAACTGCACAGTTTTGGTAGCTTTACCTAGGTGCCGGCTGAGCTAGAGGCCAAAATCCACAGGTAGGCACTTTACAAAAAACAGCTCTGTTTTTATTGGGAACATGTGATGTGTCCACGTTGTGTTTTGGGGCATTTCCTGTCGCGGGGACTAGGCCTACCCACACAAGTTAGGTACCATTTGTATCGGGAGACTTGGGGGAACGCTGGGTAGGGGACATTTGTGGCTCCTCTCAGATTCCAGAACTTCCTGTCACCAAAATGTTAGGAAAATGTGTTTTATTTGTCAAATTTTGAGGTTTGCAAAGGATTCTGGGTAACAGAACTTGGTGAGGGCCCCCCAAGTGACCCTATCTTAGATTCCCCTAGGTGTCTAGTTTTCAGAAATTCACAGGTTTGGTAGGTCTCCCTAAGTGCCGGCTGAGCTAGAGGCCAAAATCCAGAGCTAAGCACTTTGCGAAAAACAGCTGTGATTTCTTTGGGAAAATGTGGTGTGTTCACGTTGTGATTTGGTGCATTTCCTGTCACGGGGACTAGGTCTACACACACAAGTGAGGAACCATTTTTATTGGGAGACTTGTAGGAACGCTGGGTAGGAGGAAATTTGTGGCTCGCCTCAGATTCCAGAACTTTCTGGCACCAAAATGTGAGTAAAAGGTTTGTTTTCCAAATTTTGAGGTTTGCAAAGGATTCTGGGTCACAGATCTTGGTGAGAGCCCCACAAGTCACCCCATCTTGGATTCCTCTAGGTGTCTAGTTTTCAAAAATGCACAGGTTTGGTAGGTTTCCCTAAGTGTCGGCTGAGCTACATGCCAAAATCCACAGGTAGGCACTATGCAAAAAACAGCTCTTATTTCTTTGGGAAAATGTGATGTGTCCACGTTGTGTTTTGGGGCATTTCCTGTCGCAGGCACCAGGCCTACCCACAAAACTGAGGTACCATTTTTATATGGACACTTGGGGGAACGCTGTGTAGGAAGAAATGTGTGGCTCCTCTCAGATTCCAGGACTGTCTGTCACAGAAATATGAGGAGAAAGGGTTTCTTTTTTACCAAATTTTGAGGTTTGCAAAGGATTCTGGGTAACAGAACTTGGTGAGAGCCCCACCAGTCACCCCATATTGGATTTCCCTAGGTGTCTAGTTTTAAAAAATGCACAGTTTGGGTAGCTTTACCTAGGTGCCGGCTAAGCTAGAGGCCAAAATCCACAGGTAGGCACTGTTAAAAAAACAGCTCTGTTTTTATTGGGAAAATGTGATGTGTCCACGTTGTGTTTTGGGGCATTTCCTGTCGCGGGGACTAGGCCTACCCACACAAGTCAGGTACCATTTGTATCGGGAGACTTGGGGGAACGCTGGGTAGGGGACATTTGTGGCTCCTTTCAGATTCCAGAACTTCCTGTCACCAAAATGTTAGGAAAATGTGTTTTTTTTGTCAAATTTTGAGGTTTGCAAAGGATTCTGGGTAACAGAACTTGGTGAGGGCCCCACAAGTCACCCTATCTTAGATTCCCCTAGGTGTCTAGTTTTCAGAAATTCACAAGTTTGGTAGGTGTCCCTAAGTGCCGGCTGAGCTAGAGGCCAAAATCCAGAGCTAAGCACTTTGCGAAAAACAGCTGTGATTTCTTTGGGAAAATGTGGTGTGTTCACGTTGTGATTTGGTGCATTTCCTGTCACGGGGACTAGGTCTACACACACAAGTGAGGAACCATTTTTATTGGGAGACTTGTAGGAACGCTGGGTAGGAGGAAATTTGTGGCTCTCCTCAGATTCCAGAACTTTCTGGCACCAAAATGTGAGTAAAAGGTTTGTTTTCCAAATTTTGAGGTTTGCAAAGGATTCTTGGTCACAGATCTTGGTGAGAGCCCCACAAGTCACCCCATCTTGGATTCCTCTAGGTGTCTAGTTTTCGAAAATGCACAGGTTTGGTAGGTTTCCCTAAGTGTCGGCTGAGCTACATGCCAAAATCCACAGGTAGGCACTATGCAAAAAACAGCTCGTCTTTCTTTGGGAAAATGTGATGTTTCCACGTTGTGTTTTGGGGGCATTTCCTGTCGCAGGCACCAGGCCTACCCACAAAACTGAGGTACCATTTTTATATGGACACTTGGGGGAACGCTGGGTAGGAAGAAATGTGTGGCTCCTCTCAGATTCCAGGACTGTCTGTCACAGAAATATGAGGAAAAAGGGTTTCTTTTTTACAAAATTTTGAGGTTTGCAAAGGATTCTGGGTAACAGAACTTGGTGAGAGCCCCACCAGTCACCCCATATTGGATTCCCCTAGGTGTCTAGTTTTAAAAAATGCACAGTTTGGGTAGCTTTACCTAGGTGCCGGCTAAGCTAGAGGCCAAAATCCACAGGTAGGCACTGTACAAAAAACAGCTCTGTTTTTATTGGGAAAATGTGATGTGTCCACGTTGTGTTTTGGGGCATTTCCTGTCCCTTGGACTAGGCCTACCCACACAAGTCAGGTACCATTTGTATCGGGAGACTTGGGGGAACGCTGGGTAGGGGACATTTGTGGCTCCTCTCAGATTCCAGAACTTCCTGTCACCAAAATGTTAGGAAAATGTGTTTTTTTTGTCAAATTTTGAGGTTTGCAAAGGATTCTGGGCTACAGAACTTGGTGAGGGCCCCACAAGTCACCCTATCTTAGATTCCCCTAGGTGTCTAGTTTTCAGAAATTCACAAGTTTGGTAGGTGTCCCTAAGTGCCGGCTGAGCTAGAGGCCAAAATCCAGAGCTAAGCACTTTGCGAAAAACAGCTGTGATTTCTTTGGGAAAATGTGGTGTGTCCATGTTGTGATTTGGTGCATTTCCTGTCACGGGGACTAGGTCTACACACACAAGTGAGGAACTATTTTTATTGGAAGACTTGTAGGAACGCTGGGTAGGAGGAAATTTGTGGCTCGCCTCAGATTCCAGAACTTTCAGGCACCAAAATGTGAGTAAAAGGTTCGTTTTCCAAATTTTGAGGTTTGCAAAGGATTCTGGGTCACAGATCTTGGTGAGAGCCCCACAAGTCACCCCATCTTGGATTCCTCTAGGTGTCTAGTTTTAAAAAAGGCACAGGTTTGGTAGGTTTCCCTAAGTGTCGGCTGAGCTACATGCCAAAATCCACAGGTAGGCACTATGCAAAAAACAGCTCTTATTTCTTTGGGAAAATGTGATGTGTCCACGTTGTGTTTTGGGGCATTTCCTGTCGCAGGCACCAGGCCTACCCACAAAACTGAGGTACCATTTTTATATGGACACTTGGGGGAACGCTGGGTAGGAAGAAATGTGTGGCTACTCTCAGATTCCAGGACTGTCTGTCACAGAAATATGAGGAAAAAGGGTTTCTTTTTTACCAAATTTTGAGGTTTGCAAAGGATTCTGGGTAACAGAACTTGGTGAGAGCCCCACCAGTCACCCCATATTGGATTCCCCTAGGTGGCTAGTTTTAAAAAATGCACAGTTTTGGTAGCTTTACCTAGGTGCCGGCTGAGCTAGAGGCCAAAATCCACAGGTAGGCACTTTACAAAAAACAGCTCTGTTTTTATTGGGAACATGTGATGTGTCCACGTTGTGTTTTGGGGCATTTCCTGTCGCGGGGACTAGGCCTACCCACACAAGTCAGGTACCATTTGTATCGGGAGACTTGGGGGAACGCTGGGTAGGGGACATTTGTGGCTCCTCTCAGATTCCAGAACTTCCTGTCACCAAAATGTTAGGAAAATGTGTTTTATTTGTCAAATTTTGAGGTTTGCAAAGGATTCTGGGTAACAGAACTTGGTGAGGGCCCCCCAAGTGACCCTATCTTAGATTCCCCTAGGTGTCTAGTTTTCAGAAATTCACAGGTTTGGTAGGTGTCCCTAAGTGCCGGCTGAGCTAGAGGCCAAAATCCAGAGCTAAGCACTTTGCGAAAAACAGCTGTGATTTCTTTGGGAAAATGTGGTGTGTCCACGTTGTGATTTGGTGCATTTCCTGTCACGGGGACTAGGTCTACACACACAAGTGAGGAACCATTTTTATTGGGAGACTTGTAGGAACGCTGGGTAGGAGGAAATTTGTGGCTCTCCTCAGATTCCAGAACTTTCTGGCACCAAAATGTGAGTAAAAGGTTTGTTTTCCAAATTTTGAGGTTTGCAAAGGATTCTGGGTCACAGATCTTGGTGAGAGCCCCACAAGTCACCCCATCTTGGATACTCTAGGTGTCTAGTTTTCAAAAATGCACAGGTTTGGTAGGTTTCCCTAAGTGTCGGCTGAGCTACATGCCAAAATCCACAGGTAGGCACTATGCAAAAAACAGCTCTTATTTCTTTGGGAAAATGTGATGTGTCCACGTTGTGTTTTGGGGCATTTCCTGTCGCAGGCACCAGGCCTTCCCACAAAACTGAGGTACCATTTTTATATGGACACTTGGGGGAACGCTGGGTAGGAAGAAATGTGTGGCTTCTCTCAGATTCCAGGACTGTCTGTCACAGAAATATGAGGAAAAAGGGTTTCTTTTTTACCAAATTTTGAGGTTTGCAAAGGATTCTGGGTAACAGAACTTGGTGAGAGCCCCACCAGTCACCCCATATTGGATTTCCCTAGGTGTCTAGTTTTAAAAAATGCACAGTTTGGGTAGCTTTACCTAGGTGCCGGCTAAGCTAGAGGCCAAAATCCACAGGTAGGCACTGTACAAAAAACAGCTCTGTTTTTATTGGGAAAATGTGATGTGTCCACGTTGTGTTTTGGGGCATTTCCTGTCGCGGGGACTAGGCCTACCCACACAAGTCAGGTACCATTTGTATCGGGAGACTTGGGGGAACGCTGGGTAGGGGACATTTGTGGCTCCTCTCAGATTCCAGAACTTCCTGTCACCAAAATGTTAGGAAAATGTGTTTTTTTTTGGTCAAATTTTGAGGTTTGCAAAGGATTCTGGGCAACAGAACTTGGTGAGGGCCCCACAAGTCACCCTATCTTAGATTCCCCTAGGTATCTAGTTTTCAGAAATTCACAAGTTTGGTAGGTGTCCCTAAGTGCCGGCTGAGCTAGAGGCCAAAATCCAGAGCTAAGCACTTTGCGAAAAACAGCTGTGATTTCTTTGGGAAAATGTGGTGTGTCCATGTTGTGATTTGGTGCATTTCCTGTCACGGGGACTAGGTCTACACACACAAGTGAGGAACCATTTTTATTGGGAGACTTGTAGGAACGCTGGGTAGGAGGAAATTTGTGGCTCGCCTCAGATTCCAGAACTTTCTGGCACCAAAATGTGAGTAAAAGGTTTGTTTTCCAAATTTTGAGGTTTGCAAAGGATTCTGGGTCACAGATCTTGGTGAGAGCCCCACAAGTCACCCCATCTTGGATTCGTCTAGGTGTCTAGTTTTCAAAAATGCACAGGTTTGGTAGGTTTCCCTAAGTGTCGGCTGAGCTACATGCCAAAATCCACAGGTAGGCACTATGCAAAAAACAGCTCTTATTTCTTTGGGAAAATGTGATGTGTCCATGTTGTGTTTTGGGGGCATTTCCTGTCGCAGGCACCAGGCCTACCCACAAAACTGAGGTACCATTTTTATATGGACACTTGGGGGAACGCTGGGTAGGAAGAAATGTGTGGCTACTCTCAGATTCCAGGACTGTCTGTCACAGAAATATGAGGAAAAAGGGTTTCTTTTTTACCAAATTTTGAGGTTTGCAAAGGATTCTGGGTAACAGAACTTGGTGAGAGCCCCACAAGTCACCCCATCTTGGATTCCTCTAGGTGTCTAGTTGTCAAAAATGCACAGGTTTGGTAGGTTTCCCTAAGTGTCGCCTGAGCTACATGCCAAAATCCACAGGTAGGCACTATGCAAAAAACAGCTCTTATTTCTTTGGGAAAATGTGATGTGTCCACGTTGTGTTTTGGGGCATTTCCTGTCGCAGGCACCAGGCCTACCCACAAAACTGAGGTACCATTTTTATATGGACACTTGGGGGAACGCTGGGTAGGAAGAAATGTGTGGCTCCTCTCAGATTCCAGGACTGTCTGTCACAGAAATATGAGGAAAAAGGGTTTCTTTTTTACCAAATTTTGAGGTTTGCAAAGGATTCTGGGTAACAGAACTTGGTGAGAGCCCCACCAGTCACCCCATATTGGATTTCCCTAGGTGTCTAGTTTTAAAAAATGCACAGTTTGGGTAGCTTTACCTAGGTGCCGGCTAAGCTAGAGGCCAAAATCCACAGGTAGGCACTGTACAAAAAACAGCTCTGTTTTTATTGGGAAAATGTGATGTGTCCACGTTGTGTTTTGGGGCATTTCCTGTCGCGGGGACTAGGCCTACCCACACAAGTCAGGTACCATTTGTATCGGGAGACTTGGGGGAACGCTGGGTAGGGGACATTTGTGGCTCCTCTCAGATTCCAGAACTTCCTGTCACCAAAATGTTAGGAAAATGTGTTTTTTTTTGGTCAAATTTTGAGGTTTGCAAAGGATTCTGGGCAACAGAACTTGGTGAGGGCCCCACAAGTCACCCTATCTTAGATTCCCCTAGGTGTCTAGTTTTCAGAAATTCACAAGTTTGGTAAGTGTCCCTAAGTGCCGGCTGAGCTAGAGGCCAAAATCCAGAGCTAAGCACTTTGCGAAAAACAGCTGTGATTTCTTTGGGAAAATGTGGTGTGTCCATGTTGTGATTTGGTGCATTTCCTGTCACGGGGACTAGGTCTACACACACAAGTGAGGAACCATTTTTATTGGGAGACTTGTAGGAACGCTGGGTAGGAGGAAATTTGTGGCTCGCCTCAGATTCCAGAACTTTCTGGCACCAAAATGTGAGTAAAAGGTTTGTTTTCCAAATTTTGAGGTTTGCAAAGGATTCTGGGTCACAGATCTTGGTGAGAGCCCCACAAGTCACCCCATCTTGGATTCGTCTAGGTGTCTAGTTTTCAAAAATGCACAGGTTTGGTAGGTTTCCCTAAGTGTCGGCTGAGCTAAATGCCAAAATCCACAGGTAGGCACTATGCAAAAAACAGCTCTTATTTCTTTGGGAAAATGTGATGTGTCCATGTTGTGTTTTGGGGCATTTCCTGACGCAGGCACCAGGCCTACCCACAAAACTGAGGTACCATTTTTATATGGACACTTGGGGGAACGCTGGATAGGAAGAAATGTGTGGCTACTCTCAGATTCCAGGACTGTCTGTCACAGAAATATGAGGAAAAAGGGTTTCTTTTTTACCAAATTTTGAGGTTTGCAAAGGATTCTGGGTAACAGAACTTGGTGAGAGCCCCACCAGTCACCCCATATTGGATTCCCCTAGGTGGCTAGTTTTAAAAAATGCACAGTTTTGGTAGCTTTACCTAGGTGCCGGCTGAGCTAGAGGCCAAAATCCACAGGTAGGCACTTTACAAAAAACAGCTCTGTTTTTATTGGTAAAATGTGATGTGTCCACGTTGTGTTTTGGGGCATTTCCTGTCGCGGGGACTAGGCCTACCCACACAAGTCAGGTACCATTTGTATCGGGAGACTTGGGGGAACGCTGGGTAGGGGACATTTGTGGCTCCTCTCAGATTCCAGAACTTCCTGTCACCAAAATGTTAGGAAAATGTGTTTTATTTGTCAAATTTTGAGGTTTGCAAAGGATTCTGGGTAACAGAACTTGGTGAGGGCCCCCCAAGTGACCCTATCTTAGATTCCCCTAGGTGTCTAGTTTTCAGAAATTCACAGGTTTGGTAGGTCTCCCTAAGTGCCGGCTGAGCTAGAGGCCAAAATCCAGAGCTAAGCACTTTGCGAAAAACAGCTGTGATTTCTTTGGGAAAATGTGGTGTGTTCACGTTGTGATTTGGTGCATTTCCTGTCACGGGGACTAGGTCTACACACACAAGTGAGGAACCATTTTTATTGGGAGACTTGTAGGAACGCTGGGTAGGAGGAAATTTGTGGCTCGCCTCAGATTCCAGAACTTTCTGGCACCAAAATGTGAGTAAAAGGTTTGTTTTCCAAATTTTGAGGTTTGCAAAGGATTCTGGGTCACAGATCTTGGTGAGAGCCCCACAAGTCACCCCATCTTGGATTCCTCTAGGTGTCTAGTTTTCAAAAATGCACAGGTTTGGTAGGTTTCCCTAAGTGTCGGCTGAGCTACATGCCAAAATCCACAGGTAGGCACTATGCAAAAAACAGCTCTTATTTCTTTGGGAAAATGTGATGTGTCCACCTTGTGTTTTGGGGCATTTCCTGTCGCAGGCACCAGGCCTACCCACAAAACTGAGGTACCATTTTTATATGGACACTTGGGGGAACGCTGTGTAGGAAGAAATGTGTGGCTCCTCTCAGATTCCAGGACTGTCTGTCACAGAAATATGAGGAGAAAGGGTTTCTTTTTTACCAAATTTTGAGGTTTGCAAAGGATTCTGGGTAACAGAACTTGGTGAGAGCCCCACCAGTCACCCCATATTGGATTTCCCTAGGTGTCTAGTTTTAAAAAATGCACAGTTTGGGTAGCTTTACCTAGGTGCCGGCTAAGCTAGAGGCCAAAATCCACAGGTAGGCACTGTTCAAAAAACAGCTCTGTTTTTATTGGGAAAATGTGATGTGTCCACGTTGTGTTTTGGGGCATTTCCTGTCGCGGGGACTAGGCCTACCCACACAAGTCAGGTACCATTTGTATCGGGAGACTTGGGGGAACGCTGGGTAGGGGACATTTGTGGCTCCATTCAGATTCCAGAACTTCCTGTCACCAAAATGTTAGGAAAATGTGTTTTTTTTGTCACATTTTGAGGTTTGGAAAGGATTCTGGGTAACAGAACTTGGTGAGGGCCCCACAAGTCACCCTATCTTAGATTCCCCTAGGTGTCTAGTTTTCAGAAATTCACAAGTTTGGTAGGTGTCCCTAAGTGCCGGCTGAGCTAGAGGCCAAAATCCAGAGCTAAGCACTTTGCGAAAAACAGCTGTGATTTCTTTGGGAAAATGTGGTGTGTCCACGTTGTGATTTGGTGCATTTCCTGTCACGGGGACTAAGTCTACACACACAAGTGAGGAACCATTTTTATTGGGAGACTTGTAGGAACGCTGGGTAGGAGGAAATTTGTGGCTCTCCTCAGATTCCAGAACTTTCTGGCACCAAAATGTGAGTAAAAGTTTTGTTTTCCAAATTTTTAGGTTTGCAAAGGATTCTGGGTCACAGATCTTGGTGAGAGCCCCACAAGTCACCCCATCTTGGATTCCTCTAGGTGTCTAGTTTTCAAAAATGCACAGGTTTGGTAGGTTTCCCTAAGTGTCGGCTGAGCTACATGCCAAAATCCACAGGTAGGCACTATGCAAAAAACAGCTCTAATTTCTTTGGGAAAATGTGATGTGTCCACGTTGTGTTTTGGGGCATTTCCTGTCGCAGGCACCAGGCCTACCCACAAAACTGAGGTACCATTTTTATATGGACACTTGGGGGAACGCTGGGTAGGAAGAAATGTGTGGCTCCTCTCAGATTCCAGGACTGTCTGTCACAGAAATATGAGGAAAAAGGGTTTCTTTTTTACCAAATTTTGAGGTTTGCAAAGGATTCTGGGTAACAGAACTTGGTGAGAGCCCCACCAGTCACCCCATATTGGATTCCCCTAGGTGGCTAGTTTTAAAAAATGCACAGTTTTGGTAGCTTTACCTAGGTGCCGGCTGAGCTAGAGGCCAAAATCCACAGGTAGGCACTTTACAAAAAACAGCTCTGTTTTTATTGGGAAAATGTGATGTGTCCACGTTGTGTTTTGGGGCATTTCCTGTCGCTTGGACTAGGCCTACCCACACAAGTCAGGTACCATTTGTATTGGGAGACTTGGGGGAACGCTGGGTAGGGGACATTTGTGGCTCCTCTCAGATTCCAGAACTTCCTGTCACCAAAATGTTAGGAAAATGTGTTTTTTTTGTCAAATTTTGAGGTTTGCAAAGGATTCTGGGCAACAGAACTTGGTGAGGGCCCCACAAGTCACCCTATCTTAGATTCCCCTAGGTGTCTAGTTTTCAGAAATTCACAAGTTTGGTAGGTGTCCCTAAGTGCCGGTTGAGCTAGAGGCCAAAATCCAGAGCTAAGCACTTTGCGAAAAACAGCTGTGATTTCTTTGGGAAAATGTGGTGTGTCCACGTTGTGATTTGGTGCATTTCCTGTCACGGGGACTAGGTCTACACACACAAGTGAGGAACCATTTTTATTGGGAGACTTGTAGGAACGCTGGGTAGGAGGAAATTTGTGGCTCTCCTCAGATTCCAGAACTTTCTGGCACCAAAATGTGAGTAAAAGATTTGTTTCCAAATTTTGAGGTTTGCAAAGGATTCTGGGTCACAGATCTTGGTGAGAGCCCCACAAGTCACCCCATCTTGGATTCCTCTAGGTGTCTAGTTTTCAAAAATGCACAGGTTTGGTAGGTTTCCCTAAGTGTCGGCTGAGCTACATGCCAAAATCCACAGGTAGGCACTATGCAAAAAAAAGCTCTTATTTCTTTGGGAATATGTGATGTGTCCACGTTGTGTTTTGGGGCATTTCCTGTCGCAGGCACCAGGCCTACCCACAAAACTGAGGTACCATTTTTATATGGACACTTGGGGGAACGCTGGGTAGGAAGAAATGTGTGGCTACTCTCAGATTCCAGGACTGTCTGTCACAGAAATATGAGGAAAAAGGGTTTCTTTTTTACCAAATTTTGAGGTTTGCAAAGGATTCTGGGTAACAGAACTCGGTGAGAGCCCCACCAGTCACCCCATATTGGATTCCCCTAGGTGGCTAGTTTTAAAAAATGCACAGTTTTGGTAGCTTTACCTAGGTGCCGGCTGAGCTAGAGGCCAAAATCCACAGGTAGGCACTGTACAAAAAACAGCTCTGTTTTTATTGGGAAAATGTGATGTGTCCACGTTGTGTTTTGGGGCATTTCCTGTCGCGGGGACTAGGCCTACCCACACAAGTCAGGTACCATTTTTATCGGGAGACTTGGGGGAACGCTGGGTAGAGGACATTTGTGGCTCCTCTCAGATTCTAGAACTTCCTGTCACCAAAATGTTAGGAAAATGTGTTTTTTTTGTCAAATTTTGAGGTTTGCAAAGGGTTCTGGGTAACAGAACTTGGTGAGGGCCCCACAAGTCACCCTATCTTAGATTCCCCTAGGTGTCTAGTTTTCAGAAATTCACAGGTTTGGTAGGTGTCCCTAAGTGCCGGCTGAGCTAGAGGCCAAATTCCAGAGCTAAGCACTTTGCGAAAAACAGCTGTGATTTCTTTGGGAAAATGTGGTGTGTTCACGTTGTGATTTGGTGCATTTCCTGTCATGGGGACTAGGTCTACACACACAAGTGACGAACCATTTTTATTGGGAGACTTGTAGGAACGCTGGGTAGGAGGAAATTTGTGGCTCTCCTCAGATTCCAGAACTTTCTGCCACCAAAATGTGAGTAAAAGGTTTGTTTTCCAAATTTTGAGGTTTGCAAAGGATTCTGGGTCACAGATCTTGGTGAGAGCCCCACAAGTCACCCCATCTTGCATTCCTCTAGGTGTCTAGTTTTCGAAAATGCACAGGTTTGGTAGGTTTCCCTAAGTGTCGGCTGAGCTACATGCCAAAATCCACAGGTAGGCACTATGCAAAAAATAGCTCGTCTTTCTTTGGGAAAATGTGATGTTTCCACGTTGTGTTTTGGGGGCATTTCCTGTCGCAGGCACCAGGACTACCCACAAAACTGAGGTACCATTTTTATATGGACACTTGGGGGAACGCTGGGTAGGAAGAAATGTGTGGCTCCTCTCAGATTCCAGGACTGTCTGTCACAGAAATATGAGGAAAAAGGGTTTCTTTTTTACCAAATTTTGAGGTTTGCAAAGGATTCTGGGTAACAGAACTTGGTGAGAGCCCCACCAGTCACCCCATATTGGATTCCCCTAGGTGTCTAGTTTTTAAAAATGCACAGTTTGGGTAGCTTTACCTAGGTGCCGGCTAAGCTAGAGGCCAAAATCCACAGGTAGGCACTGTACAAAAAACAGCTCTGTTTTTATTGGGAAAATGTGATGTGTCCACGTTGTGTTTTGTGGCATTTCCTGTCCCTTGGACTAGGCCATCCACTCAAGTCAGGTACCATTTGTATCGGGAGACTTGGGGGAACGCTGGGTAGGGGACATTTGTGGCTCCTCTCAGATTCCAGAACTTCCTGTCACCAAAATGTTAGGAAAATGTGTTTTTTTTGTCAAATTTTGAGGTTTGCAAAGGATTCTGGGCAACAGAACTTGGTGAGGGCCCCACAGGTCACCCTATCTTAGATTCCCCTAGGTGTCTAGTTTTCAGAAATTCACAAGTTTGGTAGGTGTCCCTAAGTGCCGGCTGAGCTAGAGGCCAAAATCCAGAGCTAAGCACTTTGCGAAAAACAGCTGTGATTTCTTTGGGAAAATGTGGTGTGTCCATGTTGTGATTTGGTGCATTTCCTGTCACGGGGACTAGGTCTACACACACAAGTGAGGAACCATTTTTATTGGGAGACTTGTAGGAACGCTGGGTAGGAGGAAATTTGTGGCTCGCCTCAGATTCCAGAACTTTCTGGCACCAAAATGTGAGTAAAAGGTTCGTTTTCCAAATTTTGAGGTTTGCAAAGGATTCTGGGTCACAGATCTTGGTGAGAGCCCCACAAGTCACCCCATCTTGGATTCCTCTAGGTGTCTAATTTTAAAAAATGCACAGGTTTGGTAGGTTTCCCTAAGTGTCGGCTGAGCTACATGCCAAAATCCACAGGTAGGCACTATGAAAAAAACAGCTCTTATTTCTTTGGGAAAATGTGATGTGTCCACGTTGCGTTTTGGGGCATTTCCTGTCGCAGGCACCAGGCCTACCCACAAAACTGAGGTACCATTTTTATATGGACACTTGGGGGAACGCTGGGTAGGAAGAAATGTGTGGCTACTCTCAGATTCCAGGACTGTCTGTCACAGAAATATGAGGAAAAAGGGTTTCTTTTTTACCAAATTTTGAGGTTTGCAAAGGATTCTGGGTAACAGAACTTGGTGAGAGCCCCACCAGTCACCCCATATTGGATTCCCCTAGGTGGCTAGTTTTAAAAAATGCACAGTTTTGGTAGCTTTACCTAGGTGCCGGCTGAGCTAGAGGCCAAAATCCACAGGTAGGCACTTTACAAAAAACAGCTCTGTTTTTATTGGGAACATGTGATGTGTCCACGTTGTGTATTGGGGCATTTCCTGTCGCGGGGACTAGGCCTACCCACTCAAGTCAGGTACCATTTGTATCGGGAGACTTGGGGGAACGCTGGGTAGGGGACATTTGTGGCTCCTCTCAGATTCCAGAACTTCCTGTCACCAAAATGTTAGGAAAATTTGTTTTATTTGTCAAATTTTGAGGTTTGCAAAGGATTCTGGGTAACAGAACTTGGTGAGGGCCCCCCAAGTGACCCTATCTTAGATTCCCCTAGGTGTCTAGTTTTCAGAAATTCACAGGTTTGGTAGGTGTCCCTAAGTGCCGGCTGAGCTAGAGGCCAAAATCCAGAGCTAAGCACTTTGCGAAAAACAGCTGTGATTTCTTTGGGAAAATGTGGTGTGTTCACGTTGTGATTTGGTGCATTTCCTGTCACGGGGACTAGGTCTACACACACAAGTGAGGAACCATTTTTATTGGGAGACTTGTAGGAACGCTGGGTAGGAGGTAATTTGTGGCTCTCCTCAGATTCCAGAACTTTCTGGCACCAAAATGTGAGTAAAAGGTTTGTTTTCCAAATTTTGAGGTTTGCAAAGGATTCTGGGTAACAGAACTTGGTGAGAGCCCCACCAGTCACCCCATATTGGATTTCCCTAGGTGTCTAGTTTTAAAAAATGCACAGTTTGGGTAGCTTTACCTAGGTGCCGGCTAATCTAGAGGCCAAAATCCACAGGTAGGCACTGTACAAAAAACAGCTCTGTTTTTATTGGGAAAATGTGATGTGTCCACGTTGTGTTTTGGGGCATTTCCTGTCGCGGGGACTAGGCCTACCCACACAAGTCAGGTACCATTTGTATCGGGAGACTTGGGGGAACGCTGGGTAGGGGACATTTGTGGCTCCTCTCAGATTCCAGAACTTCCTGTCACCAAAATGTTAGGAAAATGTGTTTTTTTTTGGTCAAATTTTGAGGTTTGCAAAGGATTCTGGGCAACAGAACTTGGTGAGGGCCCCACAAGTCACCCTATCTTAGATTCCCCTAGGTGTCTAGTTTTCAGAAATTCACAAGTTTGGTAGGTGTCCCTAAGTGCCGGCTGAGCTAGAGGCCAAAATCCAGAGCTAAGCACTTTGCGAAAAACAGCTGTGATTTCTTTGGGAAAATGTGGTGTGTCCATGTTGTGATTTGGTGCATTTCCTGTCACGGGGACTAGGTCTACACACACAAGTGAGGAACCATTTTTATTGGGAGACTTGTAGGAACGCTGGGTAGGAGGAAATTTGTGGCTCGCCTCAGATTCCAGAACTTTCTGGCACCAAAATGTGAGTAAAAGGTTTGTTTTCCAAATTTTGAGGTTTGCAAAGGATTCTGGGTCACAGATCTTGGTGAGAGCCCCACAAGTCACCCCATCTTGGATTCGTCTAGGTGTCTAGTTTTCAAAAATGCACAGGTTTGGTAGGTTTCCCTAAGTGTCGGCTGAGCTACATGCCAAAATCCACAGGTAGGCACTATGCAAAAAACAGCTCTTATTTCTTTGGGAAAATGTGATGTGTCCATGTTGTGTTTTGGGGGCATTTCCTGTCGCAGGCACCAGGCCTACCCACAAAACTGAGGTACCATTTTTATATGGACACTTGGGGGAACGCTGGGTAGGAAGAAATGTGTGGCTACTCTCAGATTCCAGGACTGTCTGTCACAGAAATATGAGGAAAAAGGGTTTCTTTTTTACCAAATTTTGAGGTTTGCAAAGGATTCTGGGTAACAGAACTTGGTGAGAGCCCCACCAGTCACCCCATATTGGATTCCCCTAGGTGGCTAGTTTTAAAAAATGCACAGTTTTGGTAGCTTTACCTAGGTGCCGGCTGAGCTAGAGGCCAAAATCCACAGGTAGGCACTTTACAAAAAACAGCTCTGTTTTTATTGGTAAAATGTGATGTGTCCACGTTGTGTTTTGGGGCATTTCCTGTCCCTTGGACTAGGCCTACCCACACAAGTCAGGTACCATTTGTATCGGGAGACTTGGGGGAACGCTGGGTAGGGGACATTTGTGGCTCCTCTCAGATTCCAGAACTTCCTGTCACCAAAATGTTAGGAAAATGTGTTTAATTTGTCAAATTTTGAGGTTTGCAAAGGATTCTGGGTAACAGAACTTGGTGAGGGCCCCCCAAGTGACCCTATCTTAGATTCCCCTAGGTGTCTAGTTTTCAGAAATTCACAGGTTTGGTAGGTCTCCCTAAGTGCCGGCTGAGCTGGAGGCCAAAATCCAGAGCTAAGCACTTTGCGAAAAACAGCTGTGATTTCTTTGGGAAAATGTGGTGTGTTCACGTTGTGATTTGGTGCATTTCCTGTCACGGGGACTAGGTCTACACACACAAGTGAGGAACCATTTTTATTGGGAGACTTGTAGGAACGCTGGGTAGGAGGAAATTTGTGGCTCGCCTCAGATTCCAGAACTTTCTGGCACCAAAATGTGAGTAAAAGGTTTGTTTTCCAAATTTTGAGGTTTGCAAAGGATTCTGGGTCACAGATCTTGGTGAGAGCCCCACAAGTCACCCCATCTTGGATACCTCTAGGTGTCTAGTTTTCAAAAATGCACAGGTTTGGTAGGTTTCCCTAAGTGTCGGCTGAGCTACATGCCAAAATCCACAGGTAGGCACTATGCAAAAAACAGCTCTTATTTCTTTGGGAAAATGTGATGTGTCCACGTTGTGTTTTGGGGCATTTCCTGTCGCAGGCACCAGGCCTACCCACAAAACTGAGGTACCATTTTTATATGGACACTTGGGGGAACGCTGTGTAGGAAGAAATGTGTGGCTCCTCTCAGATTCCAGGACTGTCTGTCACAGAAATATGAGGAGAAAGGGTTTCTTTTTTACCAAATTTTGAGGTTTGCAAAGGATTCTGGGTAACAGAACTTGGTGAGAGCCCCACCAGTCACCCCATATTGGATTTCCCTAGGTGTCTAGTTTTAAAAAATGCACAGTTTGGGTAGCTTTACCTAGGTGCCGGCTAAGCTAGAGGCCAAAATCCACAGGTAGGCACTGTTCAAAAAACAGCTCTGTTTTTATTGGGAAAATGTGATGTGTCCACGTTGTGTTTTGGGGCATTTCCTGTCGCGGGGACTAGGCCTACCCACACAAGTCAGGTACCATTTGTATCGGGAGACTTGGGGGAACGCTGGGTAGGGGACATTTGTGGCTCCTTTCAGATTCCAGAACTTCCTGTCACCAAAATGTTAGGAAAATGTGTTTTTTTTGTCAAATTTTGAGGTTTGCAAAGGATTCTGGGTAACAGAACTTGGTGAGGGCCCCACAAGTCACCCTATCTTAGATTCCCCTAGGTGTCTAGTTTTCAGAAATTCACAAGTTTGGTAGGTGTCCCTAAGTGCCGGCTGAGCTAGAGGCCAAAATCCAGAGCTAAGCACTTTGCGAAAAACAGCTGTGATTTATTTGGGAAAATGTGGTGTGTCCACGTTGTGATTTGGTGCATTTCCTGTCACGGGGACTAGGTCTACACACACAAGTGAGGAACCATTTTTATTGGGAGACTTGTAGGAACGCTGGGTAGCAGGAAATTTGTGGCTCTCCTCAGATTCCAGAACTTTCTGGCACCAAAATGTGAGTAAAAGTTTTGTTTTCCAAATTTTGAGGTTTGCAAAGGATTCTGGGTCACAGATCTTGGTGAGAGCCCCACAAGTCACCCCATCTTGGATTCCTCTAGGTGTCTAGTTTTCAAAAATGCACAGGTTTGGTAGGTTTCCCTAAGTGTCGGCTGAGCTACATGCCAAAATCCACAGGTAGGCACTATGCAAAAAACAGCTCTAATTTCTTTGGGAAAATGTGATGTGTCCACGTTGTGTTTTGGGGCATTTCCTGTCGCAGGCACCAGGCCTACCCACAAAACTGAGGTACCATTTTTATATGGACACTTGGGGGAACGCTGGGTAGGAAGAAATGTGTGGCTCCTCTCAGATTCCAGGACTGTCTGTCACAGAAATATGAGGAAAAAGGGTTTCTTTTTTACCAAATTTTGAGGTTTGCAAAGGATTCTGGGTAACAGAACTTGGTGAGAGCCCCACCAGTCACCCCATATTGGATTCCCCTAGGTGGCTAGTTTTAAAAAATGCACAGTTTTGGTAGCTTTACCTAGGTGCCGGCTGAGCTAGAGGCCAAAATCCACAGGTAGGCACTTTACAAAAAACAGCTCTGTTTTTATTGGGAAAATGTGATGTGTCCACGTTGTGTTTTGGGGCATTTCCTGTCGCTTGGACTAGGCCTACCCACACAAGTCAGGTACCATTTGTATTGGGAGACTTGGGGGAACGCTGGGTAGGGGACATTTGTGGCTCCTCTCAGATTCCAGAACTTCCTGTCACCAAAATGTTAGGAAAATGTGTTTTTTTTGTCAAATTTTGAGGTTTGCAAAGGATTCTGGGCAACAGAACTTGGTGAGGGCCCCACAAGTCACCCTATCTTAGATTCCCCTAGGTGTCTAGTTTTCAGAAATTCACAAGTTTGGTAGGTGTCCCTAAGTGCCGGTTGAGCTAGAGGCCAAAATCCAGAGCTAAGCACTTTGCGAAAAACAGCTGTGATTTCTATGGGAAAATGTGCGGTGTCCACGTTGTGATTTGGTGCATTTCCTGTCACGGGGACTAGGTCTACACACACAAGTGAGGAACCATTTTTATTGGGAGACTTGTAGGAACGCTGGGTAGGAGGAAATTTGTGGCTCTCCTCAGATTCCAGAACTTTCTGGCACCAAAATGTGAGTAAAAGATTTCTTTCCAAATTTTGAGGTTTGCAAAGGATTCTGGGTCACAGATCTTGGTGAGAGCCCCACAAGTCACCCCATCTTGGATTCCTCTAGGTGTCTAGTTTTCAAAAATGCAAAGGTTTGGTTGGTTTCCCTAAGTGTCGGCTGAGCTACATGCCAAAATCCACAGGTAGGCACTATGCAAAAAACAGCTCTTATTTCTTTGGGAATATGTGATGTGTCCACGTTGTGTTTTCGGGGCATTTCCTGTCGCAGGCACCAGGCCTACCCACAAAACTGAGGTACCATTTTTATATGGACACTTGGGGGAACGCTGGGTAGGAAGAAATGTGTGGCTACTCTCAGATTCCAGGACTGTCTGTCACAGAAATATGAGGAAAAAGGGTTTCTTTTTTACCAAATTTTGAGGTTTGCAAAGGATTCTGGGTAACAGAACTTGGTGAGAGCCCCACCAGTCACCCCATATTGGATTCCCCTAGGTGGCTAGTTTTAAAAAATGCACAGTTTTGGTAGCTTTACCTAGGTGCCGGCTGAGCTAGAGGCCAAAATCCACAGGTAGGCACTGTTCAAAAAACAGCTCTGTTTTTATTGGGAAAATGTGATGTGTCCACGTTGTGTTTTGGGGCATTTCCTGTCGCGGGGACTAGGCCTACCCACACAAGTCAGGTACCATTTTTATCGGGAGACTTGGGGGAACGCTGGGTAGAGGACATTTGTGGCTCCTCTCAGATTCTAGAACTTCCTGTCACCAAAATGTTAGGAAAATGTGTTTTTTTTGTCAAATTTTGAGGTTTGCAAAGGATTCTGGGTAACAGAACTTGGTGAGGGCCCCACAAGTCACCCTATCTTAGATTCCCCTAGGTGTCTAGTTTTCAGAAATTCACAAGGTTGGTAGGTGTCCCTAAGTGCCGGCTGAGCTAGAGGCCAAAATCCAGAGCTAAGCACTTTGCGAAAAACAGCTGTGATTTCTTTGGGAAAATGTGGTGTGTTCACGTTGTGATTTGGTGCATTTCCTGTCACGGGGACTAGGTCTACACACACAAGTGAGGAACCATTTTTATTGGGAGACTTGTAGGAACGCTGGGTAGGAGGAAATTTGTGGCTCTCCTCAGATTCCAGAACTTTCTGGCACCAAAATGTGAGTAAAAGGTTTGTTTTCCAAATTTTGAGGTTTGCAAAGGATTCTGGGTCACAGATCTTGGTGAGAGCCCCAAAAGTCACCCCATCTTGCATTCCTCTAGGTGTCTAGTTTTCGAAAATGCACAGGTTTGGTAGGTTTCCCTAAGTGTCGGCTGAGCTACATGCCAAAATCCACAGGTAGGCACTATGCAAAAAACAGCTCGTCTTTCTTTGGGAAAATGTGATGTTTCCACGTTGTGTTTTGGGGCATTTCCTGTCGCAGGCACCAGGCCTACCCACAAAACTGAGGTACCATTTTTATATGGACACTTGGGGGAACGCTGGGTAGGAAGAAATGTGTGGCTCCTCTCAGATTCCAGGACTGTCTGTCACAGAAATATGAGGAAAAAGGGTTTCTTTTTTACCAAATTTTGAGGTTTGCAAAGGATTCTGGGTAACAGAACTTGGTGAGAGCCCCACCAGTCACCCCATATTGGATTCCCCTAGGTGTCTAGTTTTTAAAAATGCACAGTTTGGGTAGCTTTACCTAGGTGCCGGCTAAGCTAGAGGCCAAAATCCACAGGTAGGCACTGTACAAAAAACAGCTCTGTTTTTATTGGGAAAATGTGATGTGTCCACGTTGTGTTTTGGGACATTTCCTGTCCCTTGGACTAGGCCTACCCACACAAGTCAGGTACCATTTGTATCGGGAGACTTGGGGGAACGCTGGGTAGGGGACATTTGTGGCTCCTCTCAGATTCCAGAACTTCCTGTCACCAAAATGTTAGGAAAATGTGTTTTTTTTGTGAAATTTTGAGGTTTGCAAAGGATTCTGGGCAACAGAATTTGGTGAGGGCCCCACAAGTCACCCTATCTTAGATTCCCCTAGGTGTCTAGTTTTCAGAAATTCACAAGTTTGGTAGGTGTCCCTAAGTGCCGGCTGAGCTAGAGGCCAAAATCCAGAGCTAAGCACTTTGCGAAAAACAGCTGTGATTTCTTTGGGAAAATGTGGTGTGTCCATGTTGTGATTTGGTGCATTTCCTGTCACGGGGACTAGGTCTACACACACAAGTGAGGAACCATTTTTATTGGGAGACTTGTAGGAACGCTGGGTAGGAGGTAATTTGTGGCTCTCCTCAGATTCCAGAACTTTCTGGCACCAAAATGTGAGTAAAAGGTTTGTTTTCCAAATTTTGAGGTTTGCAAAGGATTCTGGGTAACAGAACTTGGTGAGAGCCCCACCAGTCACCCCATATTGGATTTCCCTAGGTGTCTAGTTTTAAAAAATGCACAGTTTGGGTAGCTTTACCTAGGTGCCGGCTAATCTAGAGGCCAAAATCCACAGGTAGGCACTGTACAAAAAACAGCTCTGTTTTTATTGGGAAAATGTGATGTGTCCACGTTGTGTTTTGGGGCATTTCCTGTCGCGGGGACTAGGCCTACCCACACAAGTCAGGTACCATTTGTATCGGGAGACTTGGGGGAACGCTGGGTAGAGGACATTTGTGGCTCCTCTCAGATTCTAGAACTTCCTGTCACCAAAATGTTAGGAAAATGTGTTTTTTTTGTCAAATTTTGAGGTTTGCAAAGGATTCTGGGTAACAGAACTTGGTGAGGGCCCCACAAGTCACCCTATCTTAGATTCCCCTAGGTGTCTAGTTTTCAGAAATTCACAAGGTTGGTAGGTGTCCCTAAGTGCCGGCTGAGCTAGAGGCCAAAATCCAGAGCTAAGCACTTTGCGAAAAACAGCTGTGATTTCTTTGGGAAAATGTGGTGTGTTCACGTTGTGATTTGGTGCATTTCCTGTCACGGGGACTAGGTCTACACACACAAGTGAGGAACCATTTTTATTGGGAGACTTGTAGGAACGCTGGGTAGGAGGAAATTTGTGGCTCTCCTCAGATTCCAGAACTTTCTGGCACCAAAATGTGAGTAAAAGGTTTGTTTTCCAAATTTTGAGGTTTGCAAAGGATTCTGGGTCACAGATCTTGGTGAGAGCCCCACAAGTCACCCCATCTTGCATTCCTCTAGGTGTCTAGTTTTCGAAAATGCACAGGTTTGGTAGGTTTCCCTAAGTGTCGGCTGAGCTACATGCCAAAATCCACAGGTAGGCACTATGCAAAAAACAGCTCGTCTTTCTTTGGGAAAATGTGATGTTTCCACGTTGTGTTTTGGGGCATTTCCTGTCGCAGGCACCAGGCCTACCCACAAAACTGAGGTACCATTTTTATATGGACACTTGGGGGAACGCTGGGTAGGAAGAAATGTGTGGCTCCTCTCAGATTCCAGGACTGTCTGTCACAGAAATATGAGGAAAAAGGGTTTCTTTTTTACCAAATTTTGAGGTTTGCAAAGGATTCTGGGTAACAGAACTTGGTGAGAGCCCCACCAGTCACCCCATATTGGATTCCCCTAGGTGTCTAGTTTTTAAAAATGCACAGTTTGGGTAGCTTTACCTAGGTGCCGGCTAAGCTAGAGGCCAAAATCCACAGGTAGGCACTGTACAAAAAACAGCTCTGTTTTTATTGGGAAAATGTGATGTGTCCACGTTGTGTTTTGGGACATTTCCTGTCCCTTGGACTAGGCCTACCCACACAAGTCAGGTACCATTTGTATCGGGAGACTTGGGGGAACGCTGGGTAGGGGACATTTGTGGCTCCTCTCAGATTCCAGAACTTCCTGTCACCAAAATGTTAGGAAAATGTGTTTTTTTTGTGAAATTTTGAGGTTTGCAAAGGATTCTGGGCAACAGAATTTGGTGAGGGCCCCACAAGTCACCCTATCTTAGATTCCCCTAGGTGTCTAGTTTTCAGAAATTCACAAGTTTGGTAGGTGTCCCTAAGTGCCGGCTGAGCTAGAGGCCAAAATCCAGAGCTAAGCACTTTGCGAAAAACAGCTGTGATTTCTTTGGGAAAATGTGGTGTGTCCATGTTGTGATTTGGTGCATTTCCTGTCACGGGGACTAGGTCTACACACACAAGTGAGGAACCATTTTTATTGGGAGACTTGTAGGAACGCTGGGTAGGAGGAAATTTGTGGCTCGCCTCAGATTCCAGAACTTTCTGGCACCAAAATGTGAGTAAAAGGTTCGTTTTCCAAATTTTGAGGTTTGCAAAGGATTCTGGGTCACAGATCTTGGTGAGAGCCCCACAAGTCACCCCATCTTGGATTCCTCTAGGTGTCTAGTTTTAAAAAATGCACAGGTTTGGTAGGTTTCCCTAAGTGTCGGCTGAGCTACATGCCAAAATCCACAGGTAGGCACTATGCAAAAAACAGCTCTTATTTCTTTGGGAAAATGTGATGTGTCCACGTTGCGTTTTGGGGCATTTCCTGTCGCAGGCACCAGGCCTACCCACAAAACTGAGGTACCATTTTTATATGGACACTTGGGGGAACGCTGGGTAGGAAGAAATGTGTGGCTACTCTCAGATTCCAGGACTGTCTGTCACAGAAATATGAGGAAAAACGGTTTCTTTTTTACCAAATTTTGAGGTTTGCAAAGGATTCTGGGTAACAGAACTTGGTGAGAGCCCCACCAGTCACCCCATATTGGATTCCCCTAGGTGGCTAGTTTTAAAAAATGCACAGTTTTGGTAGCTTTACCTAGGTGCCGGCTGAGCTAGAGGCCAAAATCCACAGGTAGGCACTTTACAAAAAACAGCTCTGTTTTTATTGGGAACATGTGATGTGTCCACGTTGTGTTTTGGGGCATTTCCTGTCGCGGGGACTAGG
Source organism: Pleurodeles waltl (assembly GCF_031143425.1). NCBI lineage: Eukaryota > Metazoa > Chordata > Amphibia > Caudata > Salamandridae > Pleurodeles > Pleurodeles waltl. Next base: position 689,466,727 of record NC_090439.1, read on the forward strand.
CCTACCCACACAAGTCAGGTACCATTTGTATCGGGAGACTTGGGGGAACGCTGGGTAGGGGACATTTGTGGCTCCTCTCAGATTCCAGAACTTCCTGTCACCAAAATGTTAGGAAAATGTGTTTTATTTGTCAAATTTTGAGGTTTGCAAAGGATTCTGGGTAACAGAACTTGGTGAGGGCCACCCAAGTGACCCTATCTTAGATTCCCCTAGGTGTCTAGTTTTCAGAAATTCACAGGTTTGGTAGGTGTCCCTAAGTGCCGGCTGAGCTAGAGGCCAAAATCCAGAGCTAAGCACTTTGCGAAAAACAGCTGTGATTTCTTTGGGAAAATGTGGTGTGTTCACGTTGTGATTTGGTGCATTTCCTGTCACGGGGACTAGGTCTACACACACAAGTGAGGAACCATTTTTATTGGGAGACTTGTAGGAACGCTGGGTAGGAGGAAATTTGTGGCTCTCCTCAGATTCCAGAACTTTCTGGCACCAAAATGTGAGTAAAAGGTTTGTTTTCCAAATTTTGAGGTTTGCAAAGGATTCTGGGTCACAGATCTTGGTGAGAGCCCCACAAGTCACCCCATCTTGGATACTCTAGGTGTCTAGTTTTCAAAAATGCACAGGTTTGGTAGGTTTCCCTAAGTGTCGGCTGAGCTACATGCCAAAATCCACAGGTAGGCACTATGCAAAAAACAGCTCTTATTTCTTTGGGAAAATGTGATGTGTCCACGTTGTGTTTTGGGGCATTTCCTGTCGCAGGCACCAGGCCTACCCACAAAACTGAGGTACCATTTTATATGGACACTTGGGGGAACGCTGGGTAGGAAGAAATGTGTGGCTCCTTTCAGATTCCAGGACTGTCTGTCACAGAAATATGAGGAAAAAGGGTTTCTTTTTTACCAAATTTTGAGGTTTGCAAAGGATTCTGGGTAACAGAACTTGGTGAGAGCCCCACCAGTCACCCCATATTGGATTTCCCTAGGTGTCTAGTTTTAAAAAATGCACAGTTTGGGTAGCTTTACCTAGGTGCCGGCTAAGCTAGAGGCCAAAATCCACAGGTAGGCACTGTACAAAAAACAGCTCTGTTTTTATTGGGAAAATGTGATGTGTCCACGTTGTGTTTTGGGGCATTTCCTGTCGCGGGGACTAGGCCTACCCACACAAGTCAGGTACCATTTGTATCGGGAGACTTGGGGGAACGCTGGGTAGGGGACATTTGTGGCTCCTCTCAGATTCCAGAACTTCCTGTCACCAAAATGTTAGGAAAATGTGTTTTTTTTTGGTCAAATTTTGAGGTTTGCAAAGGATTCTGGGCAACAGAACTTGGTGAGGGCCCCACAAGTCACCCTATCTTAGATTCCCCTAGGTGTCTAGTTTTCAGAAATTCACAAGTTTGGTAGGTGTCCCTAAGTGCCGGCTGAGCTAGAGGCCAAAATCCAGAGCTAAGCACTTTGCGAAAAACAGCTGTGATTTCTTTGGGAAAATGTGGTGTGTCCATGTGTGATTTGGTGCATTTCCTGTCACGGGGACTAGGTCTACACACACAAGTGAGGAACCATTTTTATTGGGAGACTTGTAGGAACGCTGGGTAGGAGGAAATTTGTGGCTCGCCTCAGATTCCAGAACTTTCTGGCACCAAAATGTGAGTAAAAGGTTTGTTTTCCAAATTTTGAGGTTTGCAAAGGATTCTGGGTCACAGATCTTGGTGAGAGCCCCACAAGTCACCCCATCTTGGATTCCTCTAGGTGTCTAGTTTTCAAAAATGCACAGGTTTGGTAGGTTTCCCTAAGTGTCGGCTGAGCTACATGCCAAAATCCACAGGTAGGCACTATGCAAAAAACAGCTCTTATTTCTTTGGGAAAATGTGATGTGTCCACGTTGTGTTTTGGGGCATTTCCTGTCGCAGGCACCAGGCCTACCCACAAAACTGAGGTACCATTTTTATATGGACACTTGGGGGAACGCTGTGTAGGAAGAAATGTGTGGCTCCTCTCAGATTCCAGGACTGTCTGTCACAGAAATATGAGGAAAAAGGGTTTCTTTTTTACCAAATTTTGAGGTTTGCAAAGGATTCTGGGTAACAGAACTTGGTGAGAGCCCCACCAGTCACCCCATATTGGATTTCCCTAGGTGTCTAGTTTTAAAAAATGCACAGTTTGGGTAGCTTTACCTAGGTGCCGGCTAAGCTAGAGGCCAACATCCACAGGTAGGCACTGTACAATAAACAGCTCTGTTTTTATTGGGAAAATGTGATGTGTCCACGTTGTGTTTTGGGACATTTCCTGTCGCGGGGACTAGGCCTACCCACACAAGTCAGGTACCATTTGTATCGGGAGACTTGGGGGAACGCTGGGTAGGGGACATTTGTGGCTCCTTTCAGATTCCAGAACTTCCTGTCACCAAAATGTTAGGAAAATGTGTTTTTTTTGTCAAATTTTGAGGTTTGCAAAGGATTCTGGGTAACAGAACTTGGTGAGGGCCCCACAAGTCACCCTATCTTAGATTCCCCTAGGTGTCTAGTTTTCAGAAATTCACAAGTTTGGTAGGTGTCCCTAAGTGCCGGCTGAGCTAGAGGCCAAAATCCAGAGCTAAGCACTTTGCGAAAAACAGCTGTGATTTCTTTGGGAAAATGTGGTGTGTCCACGTTGTGATTTGGTGCATTTCCTGTCACGGGGACTAGGTCTACACACACAAGTGAGGAACCATTTTTATTGGGAGACTTGTAGGAACGCTGGGTAGGAGGAAATTTGTGGCTCTCCTCAGATTCCAGAACTTTCTGGCACCAAAATGTGAGTAAAAGTTTTGTTTTCCAAATTTTGAGGTTTGCAAAGGATTCTGGGTCACAGATCTTGGTGAGAGCCCCACAAGTCACCCCATCTTGGATTCCTCTAGGTGTCTAGTTTTCAAAAATGCACAGGTTTGGTAGGTTTCCCTAAGTGTCGGCTGAGCTACATGCCAAAATCCACAGGTAGGCACTATGCAAAAAACAGCTCTTATTTCTTTGGGAAAATGTGATGTGTCCACGTTGTGTTTTGGGGCATTTCCTGTCGCAGGCACCAGGCCTACCCACAAAACTGAGGTACCATTTTTATATGGACACTTGGGGGAACGCTGGGTAGGAAGAAATGTGTGGCTCCTCTCAGATTCCAGGACTGTCTGTCACAGAAATATGAGGAAAAAGGGTTTCTTTTTTACCAAATTTTGAGGTTTGCAAAGGATTCTGGGTAACAGAACTTGGTGAGAGCCCCACCAGTCACCCCATATTGGATTCCCCTAGGTGTCTAGTTTTAAAAAATGCACAGTTTGGGTAGCTTTACCTAGGTGCCGGCTAAGCTAGAGGCCAAAATCCACAGGTAGGCACTGTACAAAAAACAGCTCTGTTTTTATTGGGAAAATGTGATGTGTCCACGTTGTGTTTTGGGGCATTTCCTGTCGCGGGGACTAGGCCTACCCACACAAGTCAGGTACCATTTGTATCGGGAGACTTGGGGGAACGCTGGGTAGGGGACATTTGTGGCTCCTCTCCGATTCCAGAACTTCCTGTCACCAAAATGTTAGGAAATTTTTTTTTTTTTTGGTCAAATTTTGAGGTTTGCAAAGGATTCTGGGCAACAGAACTTGGTGAGGGCCCCACAAGTCACCCTATCTTAGATTCCCCTAGGTGTCTAGTTTTCAGAAATTCACAAGTTTGGTAGGTGTCCCTAAGTGCCGGCTGAGCTAGAGGCCAAAATCCAGAGCTAAGCACTTTGCGAAAAACAGCTGTGATTTCTTTGGGAAAATGTGGTGTGTCTATGTGTGATTTGGTGCATTTCCTGTCACGGGGACTAGGTCTACACACACAAGTGAGGAACCATTTTTATTGGGAGACTTGTAGGAACGCTGGGTAGGAGGAAATTTGTGGCTCGCCTCAGATTCCAGAACTTTCTGGCACCAAAATGTGAGTAAAAGGTTTGTTTTCCAAATTTTGAGGTTTGCAAAGGATTCTGGGTCACAGATCTTGGTGAGAGCCCCACAAGTCACCCCATCTTGGATTCTTCTAGGTGTCTAGTTTTCAAAAATGCACAGGTTTGGTAGGTTTCCCTAAGTGTCGGCTGAGCTACATGCCAAAATCCACAGGTAGGCACTATGCAAAAAACAGCTCTTATTTCTTTGGGAAAATGTGATGTGTCCACGTTGTGTTTTGGGGCATTACCTGTCGCAGGCACCAGGCCTACCCACAAAACTGAGGTACCATTTTTATATGGACACTTGGGGGAACGCTGGGTAGGAAGAAATGTGTGGCTCCTCTCAGATTCCAGGACTGTCTGTCACAGAAATATGAGGAAAAAGGGTTTCTTTTTTACCAAATTTTGAGGTTTGCAAAGGATTCTGGGTAACAGAACTTGGTGAGAGCCCCACCAGTCACCCCATATTGGATTCCCCTAGGTGTCTAGTTTTAAAAAATGCACAGTTTGGGTAGCTTTACCTAGGTACCGGCTAAGCTAGAGGCCAAAATCCACAGGTAGGCACTGTACAAAAAACAGCTCTGTTTTTATTGGGAAAATGTGATGTGTCCACGTTGTGTTTTGGGGCATTTCCTGTCGCTTGGACGTCAGGTACCATTTGTATCGGGAGACTTGGGGGAACGGCTGGGTAGGGGACATTTGTGGCTCCTCTCAGATTCCAGAACTTCCTGTCACCAAAATGTTAGGAAAATGTGTTTTTTTTGTCACATTTTGAGGTTTGCAAAGGATTCTGGGCAACAGAACTGGTGAGGGCCCCACAAGTCACCCTATCTTAGATTCCCCTAGGTGTCTAGTTTTCAGAAATTCACAAGTTTGGTAGGTGTCCCTAAGTGCCGGCTGAGCTAGAGGCCAAAATCCAGAGCTAAGCACTTTGCGAAAAACAGCTGTGATTTCTTTGGGAAAATGTGGTGTGTCCATGTGTGATTTGGTGCATTTCCTGTCACGGGGACTAGGTCTACACACACAAGTGAGGAACCATTTTTATTGGGAGACTTGTAGGAACGCTGGGTAGGAGGAAATTTGTGGCTCGCCTCAGATTCAGAACTTTCTGGCACCAAAATGTGCAGTAAAAGGTTTGTTTTCCAAATTTTGAGGTTTGCAAAGGATTCTGGGTCACAGATCTTGGCGAGAGCCCCACAAGTCACCCCATCTTGGATTCTTCTAGGTGTCTAGTTTTCAAAAATGCACAGGTTTGGTAGGTTTCCCTAAGTGTCGGCGTGAGCTACATGCCAAAATCCACAGGTAGGCACTATGCAAAAAACAGCTCTTATTTCTTTGGGAAAATGTGATGTGTCCCACGTTGTGTTTTGGGGCATTTCCTGTCGCAGGCACCAGGCCTACCCACAAAACTGAGGTACCATTTTTATATGGACACTTGGGGGAACGCTGGGTAGGAAGAAATGTGTGGCTCCTCTCAGATTCCAGGACTGTCTGTCACAGAAATATGAGGAAAAAGGGTTTCTTTTTTACCAAATTTTGAGGTTTGCAAAGGATTCTGGGTAACAGAACTTGGTGAGAGCCCCACCAGTCACCCCATATTGGATTCCCCTAGGTGTCTAGTTTAAAAAATGCACAGTTTGGGTAGCTTTACCTAGGTACCGGCTAAGCTAGAGGCCAAAATCCACAGGTAGGCACTGTACAAAAAAACAGCTCTGTTTTTATTGGGAAAATGTGATGTGTCCACGTTGTGTTTTGGGGCATTTCCTGTCGCTTGGACTAGGCCTACCCACACATGTCAGGTACCATTTGTATCGGGAGACTTGGGGGAACGCTGGGTAGGGGACATTTGTGGCTCCTCTCAGATTCCAGAACTTCCTGTCACCAAAATGTTAGGAAAATGTGTTTTATTTGTCAAATTTTGAGGTTTGCAAAGGATTCTGGGGCAACAGAACTTGGTGAGGGCCCCACAAGTCACCCTATCTTAGATTCCCCTAGGTGTCTAGTTTTCAGAAATTCACAAGTTTGGTAGGTGTCCCTAAGTGCCGGCTGAGCTAGAGCCAAAATCCAGAGCTAAGCACTTTGCGAAAAACAGCTGTGATTTCTTTGGGAAAATGTGGTGTGTCCATGTTGTGATTTGGTGCATTTCCTGTCACGGGGACTAGGTCTACACACACAAGTGAGGAACCATTTTTATTGGGAGACTTGTAGGAACGCTGGGGTATGAGGAAATTTGTGGCTCGTCTCAGATTCCAGAACTTTCTGGCACCAAAATGTGAGTAAAAGGTTCGTTTTCGAATTTTGAGGTTTGCAAAGGATTCTGGGTCACAGATCTTGGCGAGAGCCCCACAAGTCACCCCATCTTGGATTCCTCTAGGTGTCTAGTTTTCAAAAATGCACAGGTTTGGTAGGTTTCCCTAAGTGTCGGCTGAGCTACATGCCAATATCCACAGGTAGGCACTATGCAAAAAACAGCTCTTATTTCTTTGGGAAAATGTGATGTGTCCACGTTGTGTTTTGGGCATTTCCTGTCGCAGGCACCAGGCCTACCCACAAAACTGAGGTACCATTTTTATATGGACACTTGGGGGAACGCTGGGTAGGAAGAAATGTGTGGCTCCTCTCAGATTCCAGGACTGTCTGTCACAGAAATATGAGGAAAAAGGGTTTCTTTTTTACCAAATTTTGAGGTTTGCAAGGATTCTGGGTAACAGAACTTGGTGAGAGCCCCACCAGTCACTCCCATATGGATTCCCCTAGGTGGCTAGTTTTAAAAAATGCACAGTTTTGGTAGCTTTACCTAGGTGCCGGCTGAGCTAGAGGCCAAAATCCACAGGTAGGCACTTTACAAAAAACAGCTGTGTTTTTATTGGGAAAATGTGATGTGTCCACGTTGTGTTTTGGGGCATTTCCTGTCGCGGGGACTAGGCCTACCCACACAAGTCAGGTACCATTTGTATCGGGAGACTTGGGGGAACGCTGGGTAGGGGACATTTGTGGCTCCTCTCAGATTCCAGAACTTCCTGTCACCAAAATGTTAGGAAAATGTGTTTTATTTGTCAAATTTTGAGGTTTGCAAAGGATTCTGGGTAACAGAACTTGGTGAGGGCCCCCCAAGTCACCCTATCTTAGATTCCCCTAGGTGTCTAGTTTTCAGAAATTCACAGGTTTGGTAGGTGTCCCTAAGTGCCGGCTGAGCTACAGGCCAAAATCCAGAGCTAAGCACTTTGCGAAAAACAGCTGTGATTTCTTTGGGAAAATGTGGTGTGTTCACGTTGTGATTTGGTGCATTTCCTGTCACGGGGACTAGGTCTACACACACAAGTGAGGAACCATTTTTATTGGGAGACTTGTAGGAACGCTGGGTAGGAGGAAATTTGTGGCTCTCCTCAGATTCCAGAACTTTCTGGCACCAAAATGTGAGTAAAAGGTTTGTTTTCCAAATTTTGAGGTTTGCAAAGGATTCTGGGTCACAGATCTTGGTGAGAGCCCCACATGTCACCCCATCTTGGATACTCTAGGTGTCTAGTTTTCAAAAATGCACAGGTTTGGTAGGTTTCCCTAAGTGTCGGCTGAGCTACATGCCAAAATCCACAGGTAGGCACTATGCAAAAAACAGCTCTTATTTCTTTGGGAAAATGTGATGTGTCCACGTTGTGTTTTGGGGCATTTCCTGTCGCAGGCACCAGGCCTACCCACAAAACTGAGGTACCATTTTTATATGGACACTTGGTGGAACGCTGGGTAGGAAGAAATGTGTGGCTCCTCTCAGATTCCAGGACTGTCTGTCACAGAAATATGAGGAAAAAGGGTTTATTTTTTACCAAATTTTGAGGTTTGCAAAGGATTCTGGGTAACAGAACTTGGTGAGAGCCCCACCAGTCACCCCATATTGGATTTCCCTAGGTGTCTAGTTTTATAAAATGCACAGTTTGGGTAGCTTTACCTAGGTGCAGGCTAAGCTAGAGGCCAAAATCCACAGGTAGGCACTGTACAAAAAACAGCTCTGTTTTTATTGGGAAAATGTGATGTGTCCACGTTGTGTTTTGGGGCATTTCCTGTCTCTTGGACTAGGCCTACCCACACAAGTCAGGTACCATTTGTATCGGGAGACTTGGGGGAACGCTGGGTAGGGGACATTTGTGGCTCCTTTCAGATTCCAGAACTTCCTGTCACCAAAATGTTAGGAAAATGTGCTTTTTTTTGTCAAATTTTGAGGTTTGCAAAGGATTCTGGGTAACAGAACTTGGTGAGGGGCCCCACAAGTCACCCTATCTTAGATTCCCCTAGGTGTCTAGTTTTCAGAAATTCACAAGTTTGGTAGGTGTCCCTAAGTGCCGGCTGAGCTAGAGGCCAAAATCCAGAGCTAAGCACTTTGCGAAAAACAGCTGTGATTTCTTGGGAAAATGTGGTAGTCCACGTTGTGATTTGGTGCACTTCCTGTCACAGGGACTAGGTCTACACACACAATTGAGGAACCATTTTTATTGGGAGACTTGTAGGAACGCTGGGTAGGAGGAAATGTGTGGCTCTCCTCAGATTCCAGAACTTTCTGGCACCAAAATGTGAGTAAAAGGTTTGGTTTTCCAAATTTTGAGGTTTGCAAAGGATTCTGGGTCACAGATCTTGGTGAGAGCCCCCACAAGTCACCCCATCTTGGATTCCTCTAGGTGTCTAGTTTTAAAAAATGCACAGGTTTGGTAGGTTTCCCTAAGTGTCGGCTGAGCTACATGCCAAAATCCACAGGTAGGCACTATGCAAAAAACAGCTCTTATTTCTTTGGGGAAAATGTGATGTGTCCACGTTGTGTTTTGGGGCATTTCCTGTCGCAGGCACCAGGCCTACCCACAAAACTGAGGTACCATTTTTATATGGACACTTGGGGGAACGCTGGGTAGGAAGAAATGTGTGGCTACTCTCAGATTCCAGGACTGTCTGTCACAGAAATATGAGGAAAAAGGGTTTCTTTTTGACCAAATTTTGAGGTTTGCAAAGGATTCTGGGTAACAGAACTTGGTGAGAGCCCCACAGTCACCCCATATTGGATTCCCCTAGGTGGCTAGTTTTAAAAAATGCACAGTTTTGGTAGCTTTACCTAGGTGCCGGCTGAGCTAGAGGCCAAATCCACAGGTAGGCACTTTACAAAAAACAGCTGTGTTTTTTATTGGGAAAATGTGATGTGTCCCGACGTTGTGTTTTGGGGCATTTCCTGTCGCGGGGACTAGGCCTACCCACACAAGTCAGGTACCATTTGTATCGGGAGACTTGGGGGAACGCTGGGTAGGGGACATTTGTGGCTCCTCTCAGATTCCAGAACTTCCTGTCACCAAAATGTTAGGAAAATGTGTTTTATTTGTCAAATTTTGAGGTTTGCAAAGGATTCTGGGTAACAGAACTTGGTGAGAGGCCCCCCAAGTCACCCTATCTTAGATTCCCCTAGGTGTCTAGTTTTCAGAAATTCACAGGTTTGGTAGGTGTCCCTAAGTGCCGGCTGAGCTAGAGGCCAAAATCCAGAGCTAAGCACTTGCGAAAAACAGCTGTGATTTCTTTTTGTAAAATGTGGTGTGTTCACGTTGTGATTTGGTGCATTTCCTGTCACGGGACTAGGTCTACACACACAAGTGAGGAACCATTTTTATTGGGAGACTTGTAGGAACGCTGGGTAGGAGGAAATTTGTGGCTCTCCTCAGATTCCAGAACTTTCTGGCACCAAATGTGAGTAAAAGGTTTGTTTTCCAAATTTTGAGCTTTACAAAGGATTCTGGGTCACAGATCTTGGTGAGAGCCCCACAAAGTCACCCCATCTTGGATTCCTCTAGGTGTCTAGTTTAAAAATGCACAGGTTTGGTAGGTTTCCCTAAGTGTCGGCTGAGCTACATGCCAAAATCCACAGGTAGGCACTATGCAAAAAACAGCTCTTATTTCTTTGGGAAAATGTGATGTGTCCACGTTGTGTTTTGGGGCATTTCCTGTCGCAGGCACCAGGCCTACCCACAAAACTGAGGTACCATTTTTATATGGACACTTGGGGGAACGCTGGGGTAGTAAGAAATGTGTGGCTCCTCTCAGATTCCAGGACTGTCTGTCACAGAAATATGAGGAAAAAGGGTTTATTTTTACCAAATTTTGAGGTTTGCAAAGGATTCTGGGTAACAGAACTTGGTGAGAGCCCCCACCAGTCACCCCATAATTGGATTTCCCTAGGTGTCTAGTTTTATAAAATGCACAGTTTGGGTAGCTTTACCTAGGTGCAGGCTAAGCTAGAGGCCAAAATCCACAGGTAGGCACTGTACAAAAAACAGCTCTGTTTTTATTGGGAAAATGTGATGTGTCCACGTTGTGTTTTGGGGCATTTCCTGTCTCTTGGACTAGGCCTACCCACACAAGTCAGGTACCATTTGTATCGGGAGACTTGGGGGAACGCTGGGTAGGGGACATTTGTGGCTCCTTTCAGATTCCAGAACTTCCTGTCACCAAATGTTAGGAAAATGTGCTTTTTTTTGTCAAATTTTGAGGTTTGCAAAGGATTCTGGGTAACAAGAACTTGGTGAGGGCCCCACAAGTCACCCTATCTTAGATTCCCCTAGGTGTCTAGTTTTCAGAAATTCACAAGTTTGGTAGGTGTCCCTAAGTGCCGGCTGAGCTAGAGGCCAAAATCCAGAGCTAAGCACTTTGCGAAAAACAGCTGTGATTTCTTTGGGGAAAATGTGGTAGTCCACGTTGTGATTTGGTGCACTTCCTGTCACAGGGACTAGGTCTACACACACAATTGAGGAACCATTTTTATTGGGAGACTTGTAGGAACGCTGGGTAGGAGGAAATGTGTGGCTCTCCTCAGATTCCAGAACTTTTCTGGCACCAAAATGTGAGTAAAAGGTTTGTTTTTCCAAATTTTGAGGTTTGCAAAGGATTCTGGGTCACAGATCTTGGTGAGAGCCCCACAAGTCACCCCATCTTGGATTCCTCTAGGTGTCTAGTTTTAAAAAATGCACAGGTTTGGTAGGTTTCCCTAAGTGTCGGCTGAGCTACATGCCAAAATCCACAGGTAGGCACTATGCAAAAAACAGCTCTTATTTCTTTGGGAAAATGTGATGTGTCCACGTTGTGTTTTGGGGCATTTTCCTGTCGCAGGCACCAGGCCTACCCACAAAACTGATGGTACCATTTTTAATATGGACACTTGGGGGAACGCTGGGTAGGAAGAAATGTGTGGCTACTCTCAGATTCCAGGACTGTCTGTCACAGAAATATGAGGAAAAAGGGTTTCTTTTTGACCAAATTTTGAGGTTTGCAAAGGATTCTGGGTAACAGAACTTGGTGAGAGCCCCACCAGTCACCCCATATTGGATTCCCCTAGGTGGCTAGTTTTAAAAAATGCACAGTTTTGGTAGCTTTACCTAGGTGCCGGCTGAGCTAGAGGCCAAAATCCACAGGTAGGCACTTTACAAAAAACAGCTGTGTTTTTATTGGGAAAATGTGATGTGTCCACGTTGTGTTTTGGGGCATTTCCTGTCGCGGGGACTAGGCCTACCCACACAAGTCAGGTACCATTTGTATCGGGAGACTTGGGGGAACGCTGGGTAGGGGACATTTGTGGCTCCTCTCAGATTCCAGAACTTCCTGTCACCAAAATGTAAGGAAAATGTGTTTTATTTGTCAAATTTTGAGGTTTGCAAAGGATTCTGGGTAACAGAACTTGGTGAGGGCCCCCCAAGTCACCCTATCTTAGATTCCCCTAGGTGTCTAGTTTTCAGAAATTCACAGGTTTGGTAGGTGTCCCTAAGTGCCGGCTGAGCTAGAGGCCAAAATCCAGAGCTAAGCACTTTGCGAAAAACAGCTGTGATTTCTTTTTGTAAAATGTGGTGTGTTCACGTTGTGATTTGGTGCATTTCCTGTCACGGGACTAGGTCTACACACACAAGTGAGGAACCATTTTTATTGGGAGACTTGTAGGAACGCTGGGTAGGAGGAAATTTGTGGCTCTCCTCAGATTCCAGAACTTTCTGGCACCAAAATGTGAGTAAAAGGTTTGTTTTCCAAATTTTGAGGTTTACAAAGGATTCTGGGTCACAGATCTTGGTGAGAGCCCCACAAGTCACCCCATCTTGGATTCCTCTAGGTGTCTAGTTTTAAAAAAATGCACAGGTTTGGTAGGTTTCCCTAAGTGTCGGCTGAGCTACATGCCAAAATCCACAGGTAGGCATCTATGCAAAAAAACAGCTCTTATTTCTTTGGGAAAATGTGATGTGTCCACGTTGTGTTTTGGGGCATTTCCTGTCGCAGGCACCAGGCCTACCCACAAAACTGAGGTACCATTTTTATATGGACACTTGGGGGAACGCTGGGTAGTAAGAAATGTGTGGCTCCTCTCAGATTCCAGACTGTCTGTCACAGAAATATGAGGAAAAAGGGTTTCTTTTTTACCAAATTTTGAGGTTTGCAAAGGATTCTGGGTAACAGAACTTGGTGAGAGCCCCACCAGTCACCCCATATTGGATTTCCCTAGGTGTCTAGTTTTAAAAAATGCACAGTTTGGGTAGCTTTACCTAGGTGCCGGCTAAGCTAGAGGCCAAAATCCACAGGTAGGCACTGTACAAAAAACAGCTCTGTTTTTTATTGGGAAAATGTGATGTGTCCACGTTGTGTTTTGTGGCATTTCTGTCACGGGGACTAGGCCTACCCACACAAGTCAGGTACCATTTGTATCGGGAGACTTGGGGGAACGCTGGGTAGGGGACATTTGTGGCTCCTCTCAGATTCCAGAACTTCCTGTCACCAAAATGTTAGGAAAATGTGTTTTATTTGTCAAATTTTTGAGGTTTGCAAAGGATTCTGGGTAAACAGAACTTGGTGAGGGCCCCCCAAGTCACCCTATCTTAGATTCCCGCCTAGGTGTCTAGTTTTCAGAAATTCACAGGTTTGGTAGGTGTCCCTAAGTGCAGGCTGAGCTAGAGGCCAAAATCCAGAGCTAAGCACTTTGCGAAAAACAGCTGTGATTTCTTTGGGAAAATGTGGTGTGTTCACGTTGTGATTTGGTGCATTTCCTGTCACGGGGACTAGGTCTACACACACAAGTGAGGAACCATTTTTATTGGGAGACTTGTAGGAACGCTGGGTAGGAGGAAATTTGTGGCTCTCCTCCAGATTCCAGAACTTTCTGGCACCAAAATGTGAGTAAAAGGTTTGTTTTCCAAATTTTGAGGTTTGCAAAGGATTCTGGGTCACAGATCTTGGTGAGAGCCCCACAAGTCACCCCATCTTGGATACTCTAGGTGTCTAGTTTTCAAAAATGCACAGGTTTGGTACGTTTTCCCTAAGTGTCGGCTGAGCTACATGCCAAAATCCACAGGTAGGCACTATGCAAAAAACAGCTCTTATTTCTTTGGGAAAATGTGATGTGTCCACGTTTTGTTTTGGGGCATTTCCTGTCGCAGGCACCAGGCCTACCCACAAAACTGAGGTACCATTTTTATATGGACACTTGGTGGAACGCTGGGTAGGAAGAAATGTGTGGCTCCTCTCAGATTCCAGGACTGTCTGTCACAGAAATATGAGGAAAAAGGGTTTATTTTTTACCAAATTTTGAGGTTTGCAAAGGATTCTGGGTAACAGAACTTGGTGAGCCCCACCAGTCACCCCATATTGGATTTCCCTAGGTGTCTAGTTTTATAAAATGCACAGTTTGGGTAGCTTTACCTAGGTGCAGGCTAAGCTAGAAGCCAAAATCCACAGGTAGGCACTGTACAAAAAACAGCTCTGTTTTTATTGGAAAATGTGATGTGTCCACGTTGTGTTTTGGGGCATTTCCTGTCTCTGGACTAGGCCTACCCACACAAGTCAGGTACCATTGTATCGGGAGACTTGGGGGAACGCTGGGTAGGGGACATTTGTTGCCTCCTTTCAGATTCCAGAACTTCCTGTCACCAAAATGTTAGGAAAATGTGTTTTTTTTGTCAAATTTTGAGGTTGCAAAGGATTCTGGGTAACAGAACTTGGTGAGGGCCCCACAAGTCACCCTATCTTAGATTCCCCTAGGTGTCTAGTTTTCAGAAATTCACAAGTTTTGGTAGGTGTCCCTAAGTGCCGGCTGAGCTAGAGGCCAAAATCCAGAGCTAAGCACTTTGCGAAAAACAGCTGTGATTTCTTGGGAAAATGTGGTAGTCCACGTTGTGATTTGGTGCACTTCCTGTCACGGGGACTAGGTCTACACACACAATTGAGGAACCATTTTTATTGGGAGACTTGTAGAACGCTGGGTAGGAGGAAATTTGTGGCTCTCCTCAGATTCCAGAACTTTCTGGCACCAAAATGTGAGTAAAAGGTTTGTTTTCCAAATTTTGAGGTTTGCAAAGGATTCTGGGTCACAGATCTTGGTGAGAGCCCCACAAGTCACCCCATCTTGGATTCCTCTAGGTGTCTAGTTTTAAAAAATGCACAGTTTGGGTAGCTTTACCTAGGTACCGGCTAAGCTAGAGGCCAAAATCCACAGGTAGGCACTGTACAAAAAACAGCTCTGTTTTTATTGGGAAAATGTGATGTGTCCACGTTGTGTTTTGGGGCATTTCCTGTCGCTTGGACTAGGCCTACCCACACATGTCAGGTACCATTTGTATCGGGAGACTTGGGGGAACGCTGGGTAGGGGACATTTGTGGCTCCTCTCAGATTCCAGAACTTCCTGTCACCAAAATGTTAGGAAAATGTGTTTTTTTTTTGTCACATTTTGAGGTTTGCAAAGGATTCTGGGCAACAGAACTTGGTGAGGGCCCCCCAAGTCACCCTATCTTAGATTCCCCTAGGTGTCTAGTTTTCAGAAATTCACAGGTTTGGTAGGTGTCCCTAAGTGCAGGCTGAGCTAGAGGCCAAAATCCAGAGCTAAGCACTTTGCGAAAAACAGCTGTGATTTCTTTGGGAAAATGTGGTGTGTTCACGTTGTGATTTGGTGCATTTCCTGTCACGGGGACTAGGTCTACACACACAAGTGAGGAACCATTTTTATTGGGAGACTTGTAGGAACGCTGGGTAGGAGGAAATTTGTGGCTCTCCTCAGATTCCAGAACTTTCTGGCACCAAAATGTGAGTAAAAGGTTTGTTTTCCAAATTTTGAGGTTTGCAAAGGATTCTGGGTCACAGATCTTGGTGAGAGCCCCACAAGTCACCCCATCTTGGATACTCTAGGTGTCTAGTTTTCAAAAATGCACAGGTTTGGTACGTTTCCCTAAGTGTCGGCTGAGCTACATGCCAAAATCCACAGGTAGGCACTATGCAAAAAACAGCTCTTATTTCTTTGGGAAAATGTGATGTGTCCACGTTTTGTTTTGGGGCATTTCCTGTCGCAGGCACCAGGCCTACCCACAAAACTGAGGTACCATTTTTATATGGACACTTGGTGGAACGCTGGGTAGGAAGAAATGTGTGGCTCCTCTCAGATTCCAGGACTGTCTGTCACAGAAATATGAGGAAAAAGGGTTTATTTTTTACCAAATTTTGAGGTTTGCAAAGGATTCTGGGTAACAGAACTTGGTGAGAGCCCCACCAGTCACCCCATATTGGATTTCCCTAGGTGTCTAGTTTTATAAAATGCACAGTTTGGGTAGCTTTACCTAGGTGCAGGCTAAGCTAGAAGCCAAAATCCACAGGTAGGCACTGTACAAAAAACAGCTCTGTTTTTATTGGGAAAATGTGATGTGTCCACGTTGTGTTTTGGGGCATTTCCTGTCTCTTGGACTAGGCCTACCCACACAAGTCAGGTACCATTTGTATCGGGAGACTTGGGGGAACGCTGGGTAGGGGACATTTGTTGCTCCTTTCAGATTCCAGAACTTCCTGTCACCAAAATGTTAGGAAAATGTGTTTTTTTTGTCAAATTTTGAGGTTTGCAAAGGATTCTGGGTAACAGAACTTGGTGAGGGCCCCACAAGTCACCCTATCTTAGATTCCCCTAGGTGTCTAGTTTTCAGAAATTCACAAGTTTGGTAGGTGTCCCTAAGTGCCGGCTGAGCTAGAGGCCAAAATCCAGAGCTAAGCACTTTGCGAAAAACAGCTGTGATTTCTTTGGGAAAATGTGGTAGTCCACGTTGTGATTTGGTGCACTTCCTGTCACGGGGACTAGGTCTACACACACAATTGAGGAACCATTTTTATTGGGAGACTTGTAGGAACGCTGGGTAGGAGGAAATTTGTGGCTCTCCTCAGATTCCAGAACTTTCTGGCACCAAAATGTGAGTAAAAGGTTTGTTTTCCAAATTTTGAGGTTTGCAAAGGATTCTGGGTCACAGATCTTGGTGAGAGCCCCACAAGTCACCCCATCTTGGATTCCTCTAGGTGTCTAGTTTTAAAAAATGCACAGTTTGGGTAGCTTTACCTAGGTACCGGCTAAGCTAGAGGCCAAAATCCACAGGTAGGCACTGTACAAAAAACAGCTCTGTTTTTATTGGGAAAATGTGATGTGTCCACGTTGTGTTTTGGGGCATTTCCTGTCGCTTGGACTAGGCCTACCCACACATGTCAGGTACCATTTGTATCGGGAGACTTGGGGGAACGCTGGGTAGGGGACATTTGTGGCTCCTCTCAGATTCCAGAACTTCCTGTCACCAAAATGTTAGGAAAATGTGTTTTTTTTTGTCACATTTTGAGGTTTGCAAAGGATTCTGGGCAACAGAACTTGGTGAGGGCCCCACAAGTCACCCTATGTTAGATTCCCCTAGGTGTCTAGTTTTCAGAAATTCACAAGTTTGGTAGGTGTCCCTAAGTGCCGGCTGAGCTAGAGGCCAAAATCCAGAGCTAAGCACTTTGCGAAAAACAGCTGTGATTTCTTTGGGAAAATGTGGTGTGTCCACGTTGTGATTTGGTGCACTTCCTGTCACGGGGACTAGGTCTACACACACAATTGAGGAACCATTTTCATTGGGAGACTTGTAGGAACGCTGGGTAGGAGGAAATTTGTGGCTCTCCTCAGATTCCAGAACTTTCTGGCACCAAAATGTGAGTAAAAGGTTTGTTTTCCAAATTTTGAGGTTTGCAAAGGATTCTGGGTCACAGATCTTGGTGAGAGCCCCACAAGTCACCCCATCTTGGATTCCTCTAGGTGTCTAGTTTTAAAAAATGCACAGGTTTGGTAGGTTTCCCTAAGTGTCGGCTGAGCTACATGCCAAAATCCACAGGTAGGCACTATGCAAAAAACAGCTCTTATTTCTTTGGGAAAATGTGATGTGTCCACGTTGTGTTTTGGGGCATTTCCTGTCGCAGGCACCAGGCCTACCCACAAAACTGAGGTACCATTTTTATATGGACACTTGGGGGAACGCTGGGTAGGAAGAAATGTGTGGCTCCTCTCAGATTCCAGGACTGTCTGTCACAGAAATATGAGGAAAAAGGGTTTCTTTTTTACCAAATTTTGAGGTTTGCAAAAGATTCTGGGTAACAGAACTTGGTGAGAGCCCCACCAGTCACCCCATATTGGATTTCCCTAGGTGTCTAGTTTAAAAAAATGCACAGTTTGGGTAGCTTTACGTAGGTGCCGGCTAAGCTAGAGGCCAAAATCCACAGGTAGGCACTGTACAAAAAACAGCTCTGTTTTTATTGGGAAAATGTGATGTGTCCACGTTGTGTTTTGGGGGCATTTCCTGTCACGGGGACTAGGCCTACCCACACAAGTCAGGTACCATTTGTATCGGGAGACTTGGGGGAACGCTGGGTAGGTGACATTTGTGGCTCCTTTCAGATTACATAACTTCCTGTCACCAAAATGTTAGGAAAATGTGTTTTTTTTTGTCAAATTTTGAGGTTTGCAAAGGATTCTGGGTAACAGAACTTGGTGAGGGCCCCACATGTCACCCTATCTTAGATTCCCCCAGGTGTCTAGTTTTCAGAAATTCACAAGTTTGGTAGTTGTCCCTAAGTGCCGGCTGAGCTAGACGCCAAAATCCAGAGCTAAGCACTTTGCGAAAAACAGCTGTGATTTCTTTGGGAAAATGTGGTGTGTCCACGTTGTGATTTGGTGCATTTCCTGTCACGGGGACTAGGTCTACACACACAAGTGAGGAACCATTTTTATTGGGAGACTTGTAGGAACGCTGGGTAGGAGGAAATTTGTGGCTCTCCTCAGATTCCAGAACTTTCTGGCACCAAAATGTGAGTAAAAGGTTTGTTTTCCAAATTTTGAGGTTTGCAAAGGATTCTGGGTCACAGATCTTGGTGAGAGCCCCACAAGTCACCCCATCTTGGATTCCTCTAGGTGTCTAGTTTTCAAAAATGCACAGGTTTGGTAGGTTTCCCTAAGTGTCGGCTGAGCTACATGCCAAAATCCACAGGTAAGCACTATGCAAAAAACAACTCTTATTTCTTTGGGAAAATGTGATGTGTCCACGTTTTGTTTTGGGGCATTTCCTGTCGCAGGCACCAGGCCTACCCACAAAACTGAGGTACCATTTTTTTATGGACACTTGGGGGAACGCTGGGTAGGAAGAAATGTGTGGCTACTCTCAGATTCCACGACTGTCTGTCACAGAAATATGAGGAAAAAGGGTTTCTTTTTTACCAAATTTTGAGGTTTGCAAAGGATTCTGGGTAACAGAACTTGGTGAGAGCCCCACCAGTCACCCCATATTGGATTCCCCTAGGTGGCTAGTTTTAAAAAATGCACAGTTTTGGTAGCTTTACCTAGGTGCCGGCTGAGCTAGAGGCCAAAATCCACAGGTAGGCACTTTACAAAAAACAGCTCTGTTTTTATTGGTAAAATGTGATGTGTCCACGTTGTGTTTTGGGGCATTTCCTGTCGCGGGGACTAGGCCTACCCACACAAGTCAGGTACCATTTGTATTGGGAGACTTGGGGAACGCTGGGTAGGGGACATTTGAGGCTCCTCTCAGATTCCAGAACTTCCTGTCACCAAAATGTTAGGAAAATGTGTTTTATTTGTCAAATTTTGAGGTTTGCAAAGGATTCTGGGTAACAGAACTTGGTGAGGGCCCCCCAAGTCACCCTATCTTAGATTCCCCTAGGTGTCTAGTTTTCAGAAATTCACAGGTTTGGTAGGTGTCCCTAAGTGCCGGCTGAGCTAGAGGCCAAAATCCAGAGCTAAGCACTTTGCGAAAAACAGCTGTGATTTCTTTGGGAAAATGTGGTGTGTTCACGTTGTGATTTGGTGCATTTCCTGTCACGGGGACTAGGTCTACACACACAAGTGAGGAACCATTTTTATTGGGAGACTTGTAGGAACGCTGGGTAGGAGGAAATTTGTGGCTCTCCTCAGATTCCAGAACTTTCTGGCACCAAAATGTGAGTAAAAGGTTTGTTTTCCAAATTTTGAGGTTTGCAAAGGATTCTGGGTCACAGATCTTGGTGAGAGCCCCACAAGTCACCCCATCTTGGATACTCTAGGTGTCTAGTTTTAAAAAATGCACAGGTTTGGTAGGTTTCCCTAAGTGTCGGCTGAGCTACATGCCAAAATCCACAGGTAGGCACTATGCAAAAAACAGCTCTTATTTCTTTGGGAAAATGTGATGTGTCCACGTTGTGTTTTGGGGCATTTCCTGTCGCAGGCACCAGGCCTACCCACAAAACTGAGGTACCATTTTTTTATGGACACTTGGGGGAACGCTGGGTAGGAAGAAATGTGTGGCTACTCTCAGATTCCACGACTGTTTGTCACAGAAATATGAGGAAAAAGGGTTTCTTTTTTACCAAATTTTGAGGTTTGCAAAGGATTCTGGGTAACAGAACTTGGTGAGAGCCCCACCAGTCACCCCATATTGGATTCCCCTAGGTGGCTAGTTTTAAAAAATGCACAGTTTTGGTAGCTTTACCTAGGTGCCGGCTGAGCTAGAGGCCAAAATCCACAGGTAGGCACTTTACAAAAAACAGCTCTGTTTTTATTGGTAAAATGTGATGTGTCCACGTTGTGTTTTGGGGCATTTCCTGTCGCGGGGACTAGGCCTACCCACACAAGTCAGGTACCATTTGTATTGGGAGACTTGGGGGAACGCTGGGTAGGGGACATTTGAGGCTCCTCTCAGATTCCAGAACTTCCTGTCACCAAAATGTTAGGAAAATGTGTTTTATTTGTCAAATTTTGAGGTTTGCAAAGGATTCTGGGTAACAGAACTTGGTGAGGGCCCCCCAAGTCACCCTATCTTAGATTCCCCTAGGTGTCTAGTTTTCAGAAATTCACAGGTTTGGTAGGTGTCCCTAAGTGCCGGCTGAGCTAGAGGCCAAAATCCAGAGCTAAGCACTTTGCGAAAAACAGCTGTGATTTCTTTGGGAAAATGTGGTGTGTTCACGTTGTGATTTGGTGCATTTCCTGTCACGGGGACTAGGTCTACACACACAAGTGAGGAACCATTTTTATTGGGAGACTTGTAGGAACGCTGGGTAGGAGGAAATTTGTGGCTCTCCTCAGATTCCAGAACTTTCTGGCACCAAAATGTGAGTAAAAGGTTTGTTTTCCAAATTTTGAGGTTTGCAAAGGATTCTGGGTCACAGATCTTGGTGAGAGCCCCACAAGTCACCCCATCTTGGATACTCTAGGTGTCTAGTTTTAAAAAATGCACAGGTTTGGTAGGTTTCCCTAAGTGTCGGCTGAGCTACATGCCAAAATCCACAGGTAGGCACTATGCAAAAAACAGCTCTTATTTCTTTGGGAAAATGTGATGTGTCCACGTTGTGTTTTGGGGGCATTTCCTGTCGCAGGCACCAGGCCTACCCACAAAACTGAGGTACCATTTTTATATGGACACTTGGGGGAACGCTGGGTAGGAAGAAATGTGTGGCTCCTCTCAGATTCCAGGACTGTCTGTCACAGAAATATGAGGAAAAAGGGTTTCTTTTTTACCAAATTTTGAGGTTTGCAAAGGATTCTGGGTAACAGAACTTGGTGAGAGCCCCACCAGTCACCCCATATTGGATTTCCCTAGGTGTCTAGTTTTAAAAAATGCACAGTTTGGGTAGCTTTACCTAGGTGCCGGCTAAGCTAGAGGCCAAAATCCACAGTTAGGCACTGTACAAAAAACAGCTCTGTTTTTATTGGGAAAATGTGATGTGTCCACGTTGTGTTTTGGGGCATTTCCTGTCGCTTGGACTAGGCCTACCCACACAAGTCAGGTACCATTTGTATCGGGAGACTTGGGGGAACGCTGGGTATGGGACATTTGTGGCTTCTTTCAGATTCCAGAAGTTCCTGTCACCAAAATGTTAGGAAAATGTGTTTTTTTTGTCAAATTTTGAGGTTTGCAAAGGATTCTGGGTAACAGAACTTGGTGAGGGCCCCACAAGTCACCCTATCTTAGATTCCCCTAGGTGTCTAGTTTTCAGAAATTCACAAGTTTGGTAGGTGTCCCTAAGTGCCGGCTGAGCTAGAGGCCAAAATCCAGAGCTAAGCACTTTGCGAAAAACAGCTGTGATTTCGTTGGGAAAATGTGGTGTGTCCACGTTGTGATTTGGTGCATTTCCTGTCACGGGGACTAGGTCTACACACACAAGTGAGGAACCATTTTTATTGGGAGACTTGTAGGAACGCTGGGTAGGAGGAAATTTTTGCCTCTCCTCAGATTCCAGAACTTTCTGGCACCAAAATGTGAGTAAAAGGTTTGTTTTCCAAATTTTGAGGTTTGCAAAGGATTCTGGGTCACAGATCTTGGTGAGAGCCCAACAAGTCACCCCATCTTGGATTCCTCTAGGTGTCTAGTTTTCAAAAATGCACATGTTTGGTAGGTTTCCCTAAGTGTCGGCTGAGCTACATGCCAAAATCCACAGGTAGGCACTATGCAAAAAACAGCTCTTATTTCTTTGGGAAAATGTGATGTGTCCACGTTGTGTTTTGGGGCATTTCCTGTCGCAGGCACCAGGCCTACCCACAAAACTGAGGTACCATTTTTATATGGACACTTGGGGGAACGCTGGGTAGGAAGAAATGTGTGACTCCTCTCAGATTCCAGGACTGTCTGTCACAGAAATATGAGGAACAAGGGTTTCTTTTTTACCACATTTTGAGGTTTGCAAAGGATTCTGGGTAACAGAACTTGGTGAGAGCCCCACCAGTCACCCCATATTGGATTCCCCTAGGTGTCTAGTTTTAAAAAATGCACAGTTTGGGTAGCTTTACCTGGGTGCCGGCTAAGCTAGAGGCCAAAATCCACAGGTAGGCATTGTACAAAAAACAGCTCTGTTTTTATTGGGAAAATGTGATGTGTCCACGTTGTGTTTTGGGGCATTTCCTGTCGCGGGGACTAGGCCTACTCACACAAGTCAGGTACCATTTGTATCGGGAGACTTGGGGGAACGCTGGGTAAGGGGACATTTGTGGCTCCTCTCAGATTCCAGGACTGTCTGTCACAGAAATATGAGTAAAAAGGGTTTCTTTTTTACCAAATTTTGAGGTTTGCAAAGGATTCTGGGTAACAGAACTTGGTGAGAGCCCCACCAGTCACCCCATATTGTATTCCCTTAGGTGGCTAGTTTTAAAAAATGCACAGTTTTGGTAGCTTTACCTAGGTGCCGGCTGAGCTAGAGGCCAAAATCCACAGGTAGGCACTTTACAAAAAACAGCTCTGTTTTTATTGGGAAAATGTGATGTGTCCACGTTGTGTTTTGGGGGCATTTCCTGTCGCGGGGACTAGGCCTACCCACACAAGTCAGGTACCATTTGTATCGGGAGACTTGGGGGAACGCTGGGTAGGGGACATTTGTGGCTCCTCTCAGATTCCAGTACTTCCTGTCACCAAAATGTTAGGAAAATGTGTTTTTTTTGTCAAATTTTGAGGTTTGCAAAGGATTCTGGGCAACAGAACTTGGTGAGGGCCCCACAAGTCACCCTATCTTAGATTCCCCTAGGTGTCTAGTTTTCAGAAATTCACAAGTTTGGTAGGTGTCCCTAAGTGCCGGCTGAGCTAGAGGTCAAAATCCAGAGCTAAGCACTTTGCGAAAAACAGCTGTGATTTCTTTGGGAAAATGTGGTGTGTCCACGTTGTGATTTGGTGCATTTCCTGTCACGGGGACTAGGTCTCCACACACAAGTGAGGAACCATTTTTATTGGGAGACTTGTAGGAACGCTGGGTAGGAGGAAATTTGTGGCTCTCCTCAGATTCCAGAACTTTCTGGCACCAAAATGTGAGTAAAAGGTTTGTTTTCCAAATTTTGAGGTTTGCAAAGGATTCTGGGTCACAGATCTTGGTGAGAGCCCCACAAGTCACCCTATCTTGGATTCCTCTAGGTGTCTAGTTTTCAAAAATGCACAGGTTTGGTAGGTTTCCCTAAGTGTCGGCTGAGCTACATGCCAAAATCCACAGGTAGGCACTATGCAAAAAACAGCTCTTATTTCTTTGGGAAAATGTGATGTGTCCACGTTGTGTTTTGGGGCATTTCCTGTCGCAGGCACCAGGCCTACCCACAAAACTGAGGTACCATTTTTATATGGACACTTGGGGGAACGCTGGGTAGGAAGAAATGTGTGGCTCCTCTCAGATTCCAGGACTGTCTGTCACAGAAATATGAGGAAAAAGGGTTTCTTTTTTACCAAATTTTGAGGTTTGCAAAGGATTCTGGGTAACAGAACTTGGTGAGAGCCCCACCAGTCACCCCATATTGTATTCCCCTAGGTGGCTAGTTTTAAAAAATGCACAGTTTTGGTAGCTTTACCTAGGTGCCGGCTGAGCTAGAGGCCAAAATCCACAGGTAGGCACTTTACAAAAAACAGCTCTGTTTTTATTGGGAAAATGTGATGTGTCCACGTTGTGTTTTGGGGCATTTCCTGTCGCGGGGACTAGGCCTACCCACACAAGTCAGGTACCATTTGTATCGGGAACTTGGGGGAACGCTGGGTAGGGGACATTTGTGGCTCCTCTCAGATTCCAGTACTTCCTGTCACCAAAATGTTAGGAAAATGTGTTTTTTTTGTCAAATTTTGAGGTTTGCAAAGGATTCTGGGCAACAGAACTTGGTGAGGGCCCCACAAGTCACCCTATCTTAGATTCCCCTAGGTGTCTAGTTTTCAGAAATTCACAAGTTTGGTAGGTGTCCCTAAGTGCCGGCTGAGCTAGAGGTCAAAATCCAGAGCTAAGCACTTTGCGAAAAACAGCTGTGATTTCTTTGGGAAAATGTGGTGTGTCCACGTTGTGATTTGGTGCATTTCCTGTCACGGGGACTAGGTCTACACACACAAGTGAGGAACCATTTTTATTGGGAGACTTGTAGGAACGCTGGGTAGGAGGAAATTTGTGGCTCTCCTCAGATTCCAGAACTTTCTGGCACCAAAATGTGAGTAAAAGGTTTGTTTTCCAAATTTTGAGGTTTGCAAAGGATTCTGGGTCACAGATCTTGGTGAGAGCCCCACAAGTCACCCCATCTTGGATTCTCTAGGTGTCTAGTTTTCAAAAATGCACAGGTTTGGTAGGTTTCCCTAAGTGTCGGCTGAGCTACATGCCAAAATCCACAAGTAGGCACTATGCAAAAAACAGCTCTTATTTCTTTGGGAAAATGTGATGTGTCCACGTTGTGTTTTGGGGCATTTCCTGTCGCAGGCACCAGGCCTACCCACAAAACTGAGGTACCATTTTTATATGGACACTTGGGGGAACGCTGGGTAGGAAGAAATGTGTGGCTCCTCTCAGATTCCAGGACTGTCTGTCACAGAAATATGAGGAAAAAGGGTTTCTTTTTTACCAAATTTTGAGGTTTGCAAAGGATTCTGGGTAACAGAACTTGGTGAGAGCCCCACCAGTCACCCCATATTGGATTTCCCTAGGTGTCTAGTTTTAAAAAATGCACAGTTTGGGTAGCTTTACCTAGGTGCCGGCTAAGCTAGAGGCCAAAATCCACAGTTAGGCACTGTACAAAAAACAGCTCTGTTTTTATTGGGAAAATGTGATGTGTCCACGTTGTGTTTTGGGGCATTTTCTGTCGCTTGGACTAGGCCTACCCACACAAGTCAGGTACCATTTGTATCGGGAGACTTGGGGGAACGCAGGGTATGGGACATTTGTGGCTTCTTTCAGATTCCAGAACTTCCTGTCACCAAAATGTTAGGAAAATGTGTTTTTTTTGTCAAATTTTGAGGTTTGCAAAGGATTCTGGGTAACAGAACTTGGTGAGGGCCCCACAAGTCACCCTATCTTAGATTCCCCTAGGTGTCTAGTTTTCAGAAATTCACAAGTTTGGTAGGTGTCCCTAAGTGCCGGCTGAGCTAGAGGCCAAAATCCAGAGCTAAGCACTTTGCGAAAAACAGCTGTGATTTCGTTGGGAAAATGTGGTGTGTCCACGTTGTGATTTGGTGCATTTCCTGTCACGGGGACTAGGTCTACACACACAAGTGAGGAACCATTTTTATTGGGAGACTTGTAGGAACGCTGGGTAGGAGGAAATTTGTGCCTCTCCTCAGATTCCAGAACTTTCTGGCACCAAAATGTGAGTAAAAGGTTTGTTTTCCAAATTTTGAGGTTTGCAAAGGATTCTGGGTCACAGATCTTGGTGAGAGCCCCACAAGTCACCCCATCTTGGATTCCTCTAGGTGTCTAGTTTTCAAAAATGCACAGGTTTGGTAGGTTTCCCTAATTGTCGGCTGAGCTACATGCCAAAATCCACAGGTAGGCACTATGCAAAAAACAGCTCTTATTTCTTTGGGAAAATGTGATGTGTCCACGTTGTGTTTTGGGGCATTTCCTGTCGCAGGCACCAGGCCTACCCACAAAACTGAGGTACCATTTTTATATGGACACTTGGGGGAACGCTGGGTAGGAAGAAATGTGTGACTCCTCTCAGATTCCAGGACTGTCTGTCACAGAAATATGAGGAACAAGGGTTTCTTTTTTACCACATTTTGAGGTTTGCAAAGGATTCTGGGTAACAGAACTTGGTGAGAGCCCCACCAGTAACCCCATATTGGATTCCCCTAGGTGTCTAGTTTTAAAAAATGCACAGTTTGGGTAGCTTTACCTAGGTGCCGGCTAAGCTAGAGGCCAAAATCCACAGGTAGGCATTGTACAAAAAACAGCTCTGTTTTTATTGGGAAAATGTGATGTGTCCACGTTGTGTTTTGGGGCATTTCCTGTCGCGGGGACTAGGCCTACCCACAAAAGTCAGGTACCATTTGTATCGGGAGACTTGGGGGAACGCTGGGTAAGGGGACATTTGTGGCTCCTTTCAGATTCCAGAACTTCCTGTCACCAAAATGTTAGGAAAATGTGTTTTTTTTGTCAAATTTTGAGGTTTGCAAAGGATTCTGGGCAACAGAACTTGGTGAGGGCCCCCCAAGTCACCCTATCTTAGATTCCCCTAGGTGTCTAGTTTTCAGAAATTCACAAGTTTGGTAGGTGTCCCTAAGTGCCGGCTGAGCTAGAGGCCAAAATCCAGAGCTAAGCACTTTGCAAAAAACAGCTGTGATTTCTTTGGGAAAATGTGGTGTGTCCACGTTGTGGTTTGGTGCATTTCCTGTCACGGGGACTAGGTCTACACACACAAGTGAGGAACCATTTTTATTGGGAGACTTGTAGGAACGCTGGGTAGGAGGAAATTTGTGGCTCTCCTCAGATTCCAGAACTTTCTGGCACCAAAATGTGAGTAAAAGGTTTGTTTTCCAAATTTTGAGGTTTGCAAAGGATTCTGGGTCACAGATCTTGGTGAGAGCCCCACAAGTCACCCCATCTTGGATTCCTCTAGGTGTCTAGTTTTCAAAAATGCACAGGTTTGGTAGGTTTCCCTAAGTGTCGGCTGAGCTACATGCCAAAATCCACAGGTAGGCACTATGCAAAAAACAGCTCTTATTTCTTTGGGAAAATGTGATGTGTCCACGTTGTGTTTTGGGGCATTTCCTGTCGCAGGCACCAGGCCTACCCACAAAACTGAGGTACCATTTTTATATGGACACTCGGGGGAACGCTGGGTAGGAAGAAATGTGTGGCTCCTCTCAGATTCCAGGACTGTCTGTCACAGAAATATGAGGAAAAAGGGTTTCTTTTTTACCAAATTTTGAGGTTTGCAAAGGATTCTGGGTAACAGAACTTGGTGAGAGCCCCACCAGTCACCCCATATTGTATTCCCTTAGGTGGCTAGTTTTAAAAAATGCACAGTTTTGGTAGCTTTACCTAGGTGCCGGCTGAGCTAGAGGCCAAAATCCACAGGTAGGCACTTTACAAAAAACAGCTCTGTTTTTATTGGGAAAATGTGATGTGTCCACGTTGTGTTTTGGGGGCATTTCCTGTCGCGGGGACTAGGCCTACCCACACAAGTCAGGTACCATTTGTATCGGGAGACTTGGGGGAACGCTGGGTAGGGGACATTTGTGGCTCCTCTCAGATTCCAGTACTTCCTGTCACCAAAATGTTAGGAAAATGTGTTTTTTTTGTCAAATTTTGAGGTTTGCAAAGGATTCTGGGCAACAGAACTTGGTGAGGGCCCCACAAGTCACCCTATCTTAGATTCCCCTAGGTGTCTAGTTTTCAGAAATTCACAAGTTTGGTAGGTGTCCCTAAGTGCCGGCTGAGCTAGAGGTCAAAATCCAGAGCTAAGCACTTTGCGAAAAACAGCTGTGATTTCTTTGGGAAAATGTGGTGTGTCCACGTTGTGATTTGGTGCATTTCCTGTCACGGGGACTAGGGCCCATATTTATACTTTTTGACGCTAAACTGCGCTAACGCAGTTTAGCGTCAAACAATTTTGCGCTGTCTAACGCCATTCTGAAGCGCCATGCGGGCGCCGTATTTATGGAATGGCGTTAGACGGCGCAATCAGACCGGCGCTGCCTGGTTTGCGTGGGAAAAAACCACGTAGACCAGACAGCGCCGGCGTAGGGAGAAAATGGCGTATGGGCGTCTTAAAATGGGGCAAGTCAGGTTACGTCGAAAAAATCGTCGTAACCCGACTTGCGCCATTTTTTTTCGACGCCCATCCCCCATCAACATGACTCCTATCATTGTAAAGATAGGAGTCATGCCCCCTTGCCCAATGGCCATGCCCAGGGGACTTCTGTCCCCTGGGCATGGTCATTGGGCATAGTGGCATGTAGGGGGGCACAAATCAGGCCCCCCTATGCCACAAAAAATTTAAAAAAAAATACTTATCTGAACTTACCTTAATGTCCATGGGATGGGTCCCTCCGTCCTTGGGTGTCCTCCTGGGGTGGGCAAGGGTGGCAGGGGGGGTCCCTGGGGGCAGGGGAGGGCACTCTGGGCTCATTTTGAGCCCACTTGTCCCTTAACGCCATGCCTGACCCAGGCGATAAAAAGCGGCGCAAATGCGCCGTTTTTAGCCACGCCCACTCCCGGGCGTCTCTTTTGCCCGGGAGTATAAATACCACGTAAAGGCCTGGGAGTCATTTTTAAAGACGGGAACGCCTCCCTTGCATATCATTAACGCAAGGAAGGGGTTCACGCTAAAAAATGACGCACATTCCGGGAACTTTGGCGCTAGACGCCTCTAACGCCATAGTATAAATATGGCGTTAGTTGGCGTTAGTTTAGCGTCGAATTTGCGTCGAAAAAAACGACGCAAATTCGGCGCAAACGGAGTATAAATACGGGCCTAGGTCTCCACACACAAGTGAGGAACCATTTTTATTGGGAGACTTGTAGGAACGCTGGGTAGGAGGAAATTTGTGGCTCTCCTCAGATTCCAGAACTTTCTGGCACCAAAATGTGAGTAAAAGGTTTGTTTTCCAAATTTTGAGGTTTGCAAAGGATTCTGGGTCACAGATCTTGGTGAGAGCCCCACAAGTCACCCCATCTTGGATTCTTCTAGGTGTCTAGTTTTCAAAAATGCACAGGTTTGGTAGGTTTCCCTAAGTGTCGGCTGAGCTACATGCCAAAATCAACAGGTAGGCACTATGCAAAAAACAGCTCTTATTTCTTTGGGAAAATGTGATGTGTCCACGTTGTGTTTTGGGGGCATTTCCTGTCGCAGGCACCAGGCCTACCCACAAAACTGAGGTACCATTTTTTATGGACACTTGGGGGAACGCTAGGTAGGAAGAAATGTGTGGCTACTCTCAGATTCCAGAACTGTCTGTCACAGAAATATGAGGAAAAAGGGTTTCTTTTTTACCAAATTTTGAGGTTTGCAAAGGATTCTGGGTAACAGAACTTGGTGAGAGCCCCACCAGTCACCCCATATTGGATTCCCCTAGGTGGCTAGTTTTAAAAAATGCACAGTTTTGGTATCTTTACCTAGGTGCCGGCTGAGCTAGAGGCCAAAATCCACAGGTAGGCACTTTACAAAAAACAGCTCTGTTTTTATTGGGAAAATGTGATGTGTCCACGTTGTGTTTTGGGGCATTTCCTGTCGCGGGGACTAGGCCTACCCACACAAGTCAGGTACCATTTGTATTAGGAGACTTGGGGGAACGCTGGGTAGGGGACATTTGTGGCTCCTCTCAGATTCCAGAACTTCCTGTCACCAAAATGTTAGGAAAATGTGTTTTATTTGTCAAATTTTGAGGTTTGCAAAGGATTCTGGGTAACAGAACTTGGTGAGGGCCCACCAAGTCACCCTATCTTAGATTCCCCTAGGTGTCTAGTTTTCAGAAATTCACAGGTTTGGTAGGTGTCCCTAAGTGCCGGCTGAGCTAGAGGCCAAAATCCAGAGCTAAGCACTTTGCGAAAAACAGCTGTGATTTCTTTGGGAAAATGTGGTGTGTCCACGTTGTGAATAGGTGCATTTCCTGTCACGGGGACTAGGTCTACACACACAAGTGAGGAACCATTTTTATTGGGAGACTTGTAGGAACGCTGGGTAGGAGGAAATTTGTGGCTCTCCTCAGATTCCAGAACTTTCTGGCACCAAAATGTGAGTAAAAGGTTTGTTTTCCAAATTTTGAGGTTTGCAAAGGATTCTGGGTCACAGATCTTGGTGAGAGCCCCACAAGTCACCCCATCTTGGATTCCTCTAGGTGTCTAGTTTTCAAAAATGCACAGGTTTGGTAGGTTTCCCTAAGTGTCGGCTGAGCTACATGCCAAAATCCACAGGTAGGCACTATGCAAAAAACAGCTCTTATTTCTTTGGGAAAATGTGATGTGTCCACGTTGTGTTTTGGGGCATTTCCTGTCGCAGGCACCAGGCCTACCCACAAAACTGAGGTACCATTTTTATATGGACACTTGGGGGAACGCTGGGTAGGAAGAAATGTGTGGCTCCTCTCAGATTCCAGGACTGTCTGTCACAGAAATATGAGGAAAAAGGGTTTCTTTTTTACCAAATTTTGAGGTTTGCAAAGGATTCTGGGTAACAGAACTTGGTGAGAGCCCCACCAGTCACCCCATATTGTATTCCCCTAGGTGGCTAGTTTTAAAAAATGCACAGTTTTGGTAACTTTACCTAGGTGCCGGCTGAGCTAGAGGCCAAAATCCACAGGTAGGCACTTTACAAAAAACAGCTCTGTTTTTATTGGGAAAATGTGATGTGTCCACGTTGTGTTTTGGGGCATTTCCTGTCGCGGGGACTAGGCCTACCCACACAAGTCAGGTACCATTTGTATCGGGAGACTTGGGGGAACGCTGGGTAGGGGACATTTGTGGCTCCTCTCAGATTCCAGTACTTCCTGTCACCAAAATGTTAGGAAAATGTGTTTTTTTTGTCAAATGTTGAGGTTTGCAAAGGATTCTGGGCAACAGAACTTGGTGAGGGCCCCACAAGTCACCCTATCTTAGATTCCCCTAGGTGTCTAGTTTTCAGAAATTCACAAGTTTGGTAGGTGTCCCTAAGTGCCGGCTGAGCTAGAGGTCAAAATCCAGAGCTAAGCACTTTGCGAAAAACAGCTGTGATTTCTTTGGGAAAATGTGGTGTGTCCACGTTGTGATTTGGTGCATTTCCTGTCACGGGGACTAGGTCTCCACACACAATTGAGGAACCATTTTTATTGGGAGACTTGTAGGAACGCTGGGTAGGAGGAAATTTGTGGCTCTCCTCAGATTCCAGAACTTTCTGGCACCAAAATGTGAGTAAAAGGTTTGTTTTCAAAATTTTGAGGTTTGCAAAGGATTTTGGGTCACAGATCTTGGTGAGAGCCCCACAAGTCACCCCATCTTGGATTCTTCTAGGTGTCTAGTTTTCAAAAATGCACAGGTTTGGTAGGTTTCCCTAAGTGTCGGCTGAGCTACATGCCAAAATCCACAGGTAGGCACTATGCAAAAAACAGCTCTTATTTCTTTGGGAAAATGTGATGTGTCCACGTTGTGTTTTGGGGCATTTCCTGTCGCAGGCACCAGGCCTACCCACAAAACTGAGGTACCATTTTTTATGGACACTTGGGGGAACGCTGGGTAGGAAGAAATGTGTGGCTACTCTCAGATTCCAGAACTGTCTGTCACAGAAATATGAGGAAAAAGGGTTTCTTTTTTACCAAATTTTGAGGTTTGCAAAGGATTCTGGGTAACAGAACTTGGTGAGAGCCCCACCAGTCACCCCATATTGGATTCCCCTAGGTGGCTAGTTTTAAAAAATGCACAGTTTTGGTATCTTTACCTAGGTGCCGGCTGAGCTAGAGGCCAAAATCCACAGGTAGGCACCTTACAAAAAACAGCTCTGTTTTTATTGGGAAAATGTGATGTGTCCACGTTGTGTTTTGGGGCATTTCCTGTCGCGGGGACTAGGCCTACCCACACAAGTCAGGTACCATTTGTATTAGGAGACTTGGGGGAACGCTGGGTAGGGGACATTTGTGGCTCCTCTCAGATTCCAGAACTTCCTGTCACCAAAATGTTAGGAAAATGTGTTTTATTTGTCAAATTTTGAGGTTTGCAAAGGATTCTGGGTAACAGAACTTGGTGAGGGCCCCCCAAGTCACCCTATCTTAGATTCCCCTAGGTGTCTAGTTTTCAGAAATTCACAGGTTTGGTAGGTGTCCCTAAGTGCCGGCTGAGCTAGAGGCCAAAATCCAGAGCTAAGCACTTTGCGAAAAACAGCTGTGATTTCTTTGGGAAAATGTGGTGTGTCCACGTTGTGATTAGGTGTATTTCCTGTCACGGGGACTAGGTCTACACACACAAGTGAGGAACCATTTTTATTGGGAGACTTGTAGGAACGCTGGGTAGGAGGAAATTTGTGGCTCTCCTCAGATTCCAGAACTTTCTGGCACCAAAATGTGAGTAAAAGGTTTGTTTTCCAAATTTTGAGGTTTGCAAAGGATTCTGGGTCACAGATCTTGGTGAGGGCCCCACAAGTTACCCCATCTTGGATTCCTCTAGGTGTCTAGTTTTCAAAAATGCACAGGTTTGGTAGGTTTCCCTAAGTGTCGGCTGAGCTACATGCCTAAATCCACAGGTAGGCACTATGCAAAAAACAGCTCTAATTTCTTTGGGAAAATGTGATGTGTCCACGTTGTGTTTTGGGGCATTTCCTGTCGCAGGCACCAGGCCTACCCACAAAACTGAGGTACCATTTTTATATGGACACTTGGGGGAACGCTGGGTAGGAAGAAATGTGTGGCTACTCTCAGATTCCAGGACTGTCTGTCACAGAAATATGAGGAAAAAGGGTTTCTTTTTTACCAAATTTTGAGATTTGCAAAGGATTCTGGGTAACAGAACTTGGTGAGAGCCCCACCAGTCACCCCATATTGGATTCCCCTAGGTGGCTAGTTTTAAAAAATGCACAGTTTTGGTAGCTTTACCTAGGTGCCGGCTGAGCTAGAGGCCAAAATCCACAGGTAGGCACTTTACAAAAAACAGCTCTGTTTTTATTGGGAAAATGTGATGTGTCCACGTTTTGTTTTGGGGCATTTCCTGTCGCGGGGACTAGGCCTACCCACACAAGTCAGGTACCATTTGTATCGGGAGACTTGGGGGAACGCTGGGTAGGGGACATTTGTGGCTCCTCTCAGATTCCAGAACTTCCTGTCACCAAAATGTTAGGAAAATGTGTTTTATTTGTCAATTTTTGAGGTTTGCAAAGGATTCTGGGTAACAGAACTTGGTGAGGGCCCCCCAAGTCACCCTATCTTAGATTCCCCTAGGTGTCTAGTTTTCAGAAATTCACAGGTTTGGTAGGTGTCCCTAAGTGCCGGCTGAGCTAGAGGCCAAAATCCAGAGCTAAGCACTTTGCGAAAAACAGCTGTGATTTCTTTGGGAAAATGTGGTGTGTCCACGTTGTGATTTGGTGCATTTCCTGTCACGGGGACTAGGTCTACACACACAAGTGAGGAACCATTTTTATTGGGAGACTTGTAGGAACGCTGGGTAGGAGGAAATTTGTGGCTCTCCTCAGATTCCAGAACTTTCTGGCACCAAAATGTGAGTAAAAGGTTTTTTTTCCAAATTTTGAGGTTTGCAAAGGATTCTGGGTCACAGATCTTGGTGAGAGCCCCACAAGTCTCCCCATCTTGGATTCCTCTAGGTGTCTAGTTTTCAAAAATGCACAGGTTTGGTAGGTTTCCCTAAGTGTCGGCTGAGCTACATGCCAAAATCCACATGTAGGCACTATGCAAAAAACAGCTCTAATTTCTTTGGGAAAATGTGATGTGTCCACGTTGTGTTTTGGGGCATTTCCTGTCGCAGGCACCAGGCCTACCCACAAAACTGAGGTACCATTTTTATATGGACACTTGGGGGAACGCTGGGTAGGAAGAAATGTGTGGCTCCTCTCAGATTCCAGGACTGTCTGTCACAGAAATATGAGGAAAAAGGGTTTCTTTTTTACCAAATTTTGAGGTTTGCAAAGGATTCTGGGTAACAGAACTTGGTGAGAGCCCCACCAGTCACCCCATATTGGATTCCCCTAGGTGGCTAGTTTTAAAAAATGCACAGTTTTGGTAGCTTTACCTAGGTGCCGGCTGAGCTAGAGGCCAAAATCCACAGGTAGGCACTTTACAAAAAACAGCTCTGTTTTTATTGGGAAAATGTGATGTGTCCACGTTGTGTTTTGGGGCATTTCCTGTCGCGGGGACTAGGCCTACCCACACAAGTCAGGTACCATTTGTATCGGGAGACTTGGGGGAACGCTGGGTAGGGGACATTTGTGGCTCCTCTCAGATTCCAGAACTTCCTGTCACCAAAATGTTAGGAAAATGTGTTTTTTTTGTCAAATTTTGAGGTTTGCAAAGGATTCTGGGTAACAGAACTTGGTGAGGGCCCCCCAAGTCACCCTATCTTAGATTCCCCTAGGTGTCTAGTTTTCAGAAATTCACAGGTTTGGTAGGTGTCCCTAAGTGGCGGCTGAGCTAGAGGCCAAAATCCAGAGCTAAGCACTTTGCGAAAAACAGCTGTGATTTCTTTGGGAAAATGTGGTGTGTCCACGTTGTGATTTGGTGCATTTCCTGTCACGGGGACTAGGTCTACACACACAAGTGAGGAACCATTTTTATTGGGAGACTTGTAGGAACGCTGGGTAGGAGGAAATGTGTGGCTCTCCTCAGATTCCAGAACTTTCTGGCACCAAAATGTGAGTAAAAGGTTTGTTTTCCAAATTTTTAGGTTTGCAAAGGATTCTGGGTCACAGATCTTGGTGAGAGCCCCATAAGTCACCCCATCTTGGATTCCTCTAGGTGTCTAGTTTTCAAAAATGCACAGGTTTGGTAGGTTTCCCTAAGTGTCGGCTGAGCTACATGCCAAAATCCACAGGTAGGCACTATGCAAAAAACAGCTCTAATTTCTTTGGAAAATGTGATGTGTCCACGTTGTGTTTTGGGGCATTTCCTGTCGCAGGCACCAGGCCTACCCACAAAACTGAGGTACCATTTTTATATGGACACTTGGGGGAACGCTGGGTAGGAAGAAATGTGTGGCTCCTCTCAGATTCCAGGACTGTCTGTCACAGAAATATGAGGAAAAAGGGTTTCTTTTTTACCAAATTTTGAGGTTTGCAAAGGATTCTGGGTAACAGAACTTGGTGAGAGCCCCACCAGTCACCCTATCTTAGATTCCCCTAGGTGTCTAGTGTTCAGAAATTCCCAGTTATGTGTTTTACTATGCACAATACATGTGAGACTTACAACAGAGCAAATTTACCAAACAAAGACAGAAATTTAACAAAAACTCTGCTCCTGATAATTAGGGTGTTTTGATGTCATTCCCTCACACTCCTCGGCCCCATGCTTGAACATCTTGAAACAGGCTCTTTTCCCCCTATTTCCCTTTTTGAGTTTTATATATAATATGCTCAGCTCAAGGACATTGGAACACTGTACATGAGCACCAGTTAAATTACACATGGTCAAATTCATTAATTTAGGCACTGATAGATTAAGTGATTTTACAGGATGTTAAGCCAGTGCTGGTACTTGAACGTGGTTCTCCAGTTCTAAAGCAGCTGTTCTCACCATTAGGCCACATCTCTTCACATTTGGAAAGGAAAAGTGTTCTCCCATGTTTCCTCATTTTTCCAGCAAAGGTGCAATCGGCTCTAATGCTAGCAAGGAAATTAACCCTCATATCCATTTGCTAAATGAAAACTGGCATAGTTGTAACACAGTGCTTCACTAATGATAGCCACCACCTTGCAAAGCAGGGTGACTCATTTATTCTTTGGTAAAAACATTGGCTCCCATCGGCTCCTATTCCCCTCCCTACCATTTCTTATTACAGAAGTAGGGTGTCTCATTTAATCAATTTTCCCCTCCATTGTGCCATATTTCCATGGTTCAGTGCATTACTGTCACTGCAAACGTCTACTGAGCCCGAATGCAAGCAAGGGAGAATAGTAAAAGAGTCATAATTGAGTTTTAGTTAGCCCTTGCCTGTGATGCCACTGTACTTGTAGTACCAATGATAACTACAGCTCTGTTAAGCATGCTATCTGTGCGGTCCACTTCACTGGGCCATCACAAAACACATCTTGCCTTGCCCATTCTTTGGGCCCTCTTTTATACACAGCAAGCGTGAATTGGACTCTAATACAACTAGAAAATAGGCCCCTGCTGCCCTTTTTTGTAGTAGGACATCCATAACTGTGGTGCACTGGCCGCTAACACCCCTGACCCTGAGCCACAGCACCTACTGCACTAATGGGTGAGCTGGCCCTTAACCCCTTTGCTGCCGGGCCTTTTCCCCTCAGGTGCCAGGCCTTTTTTTGGCTCTTTGGGGCAGTTTGCGCCTAGGCCCTCATAACGTTTTGTCCACATAAGCTACCCACGCAAAATTTGCATCAATTTTTTCCAATGTCCTAGGGATTCTAGAGGTACCCAGACTTTGTGGGTTCCCCTGAAGGAGACCAAGAAATTAGGCAAAATACAGTGAAGATTTAGATTTTTTTTTTTAAATGGGAAAGAAGGGCTGCAGAAGAAGGCTTATGTTTTTTTGCCTGAAATTGGCATCAACAAAGGGTTTGTGGTGCTAAAATCACCAGCTTCCCCGCTTTTAGAAACAGGCAGACTTAAATCAGAGAACCCAATTATTCAACACAATTTTGGCATTTTACTGGGACATACCCCATTTTTGCTATATTTTGAGCTTTCAGCCTCCTTCCAGTTAGTGACAGAAATGGGTTTCAAACTAATGCTAAATCCCAGAGAGCTAAACATTTCTGAAAAGTAGACACAATTCTGAATTCATCAATGGGTAATTTGTGTAGATCCTACAAGGTTTTCCCACATGAAATAACAGCTGAAATAAAAAGATATGGAATTTGAGGTAAAAAAAACAGCCATTGATCTAAATGTTTTACTCTGTAACTTTTTCCTGCAATGTCATATTTTTTTTAAGCAATATACTGTTAAGTCTGCTGGACTCTTCTGGTTGGGGGGATATATAGGGCTTGTAGGTTCATCAAGAACCCTAGGTACCCAGAACCAATAAATGAGCTGCACCTTGCAATGGGTTTTCATTCTATACTGGGTATAGAGCAATTCATTTGCTGAAATATAAAGAGTCAAAAATAGGTATCAAGAAAACCTTTGTATTTCCAAAATGGGCAAAAGATAAGGTGTTCAGAAGCAGTGGTTATTTGCACATCTCTGAATTCCGGATTGCCCATACTAGCATGTGAATTACAGGGCATTTCTTAAATAGACGTCTTTTTTACACACTGTCTACATTTGGAAGGAAAAAATGTAGAGAGAGACAAGGGGCAATAACAATGGTTTTGCTATTCTGTGTTCCGCGAAGTCCCCCGATAAAAATGGTACCTCGCTTGCATGGGTAGGCCTAATGCTCGCGACAAGAAACACAACATGGACACATCACATTTTTACATTGAAATCTGACGTGTTTTTTGCAAAGTGCCTAGCTGTAGATTTTGGCCTCTGGCTCAGTCGGCACCTAGGGAAACCTACCAAACCTGCACATTTTTGAAAAACTAGATACCTAGGGGAATCGAAGATGGGGTGACTTGTAGTGCTCTGACCAGGTTCTGTTACCCAGAATCCTTTGCAAACCTCAACATTTGGCCAAAAAAAAACACTTCTTCCTCACATTTTGGTGACAGAAAGATCTGGAATCTGAAAGGAGCCACAAATTTCCTTCTACCCAGCGTTCCCCCAAGTCTCCCGATAAAAATGATACCTCACTTGTGTGGGTAGGCATAGCGCTGCGACAGTAAATACCCCAAAACACAACATGGATATATCATATTTTTCCAAAGCAAACAGAGCTGTTTTTTGGAAAGCTCCTAGCTGTGGATTTTGACCTCTAGCTCAGCCGGCACCTAAGAAAACCTGCCAAACCTGTGCATTTTTTAAAACTAGACACCTAGGGAAATCCAAAATGGGGTGAGTTGTGGGGCTCTCACCAGGTTCTGTTACCCAGAATCCTTTGCAAACCTCAAAATTTCGCAAAAAAAAAACCCTTTTCCTCACATTTTGGTGACAGACAGTTCTGGAATCTGAGAGAAGCCACACATTTCCTCCTGCCCAGCGTTCCCCTAAGTCTCCCAATAAAAACGGTACCTAACTTGTGTGGGTAGACCTAGTACCCGCGACAGGAAATGCTCCAAAACACAACGTGGACACATCACATTTTCCCAAAGAAATCAGAGCTGTTTTTTGCAAAGTGCCTAGCTGTGGATTTTGGCCTCTAGCCCAGCCGGCACTTAGGGAAACCTACCAAAACTGTGCATTTTTGAAAACCAGCCACCTAGAGGAATCCAAGATGGGGTGACTTGTGGGACTCTCACCAAGTTCTGTAACCCAGAATCCTTTGCAAACCTCAACATTTGGTAAAAAACAAAAACCTTTTTCCTCATATTTCTGTGACAGACAGTTCCAGAATCTGAGAGGACCCACACATTTCCTCCTACCCAGCGTTCCCCCTAGTCTCCCAACAAAAATGGTTCCCCAGTTGTGTGGGTATGCCCAGTGCCTGCGACAGGAAATGCCCCAAAACACAACATGGACAGATCACATTTTCCCAAAGAAATCAGAGCTGTTTTTTGCAAAGTGCCTAGCTGTTGATTTTGGCCTCTAGCTCAGCCGGCACCTAGGAAAACCTACCAAACCTGTGCATTTTTGTTAACTAGACACCTAGGGGAATCCAAGATGGGGTGACTTGTGGGGCTCTCACCAAGTTCTGTTACCAAGAATCCTTTGCAAACCTCAAAATTTGACAAAAAAACACTTTTTCCTCACATTTCGGTGACAGACAGTTCTGGAATCTGAGAGGAGCCACACATTTCTTCATACCCAACGTTCCCCCAAGTGTCCATATAAAAAATGTACCTCAGTTTTGTGGGTAGGCCTAGTGCCTGCGCCAGGAAATGCACCAAATCACAACGTGGACACACCACATTTTCCCAAAGAAATCGCAGCTGTTTTTCGCAAAGTGCTTAGCTGTGGATTTTGGCCTCTAGACGACATCAAAACCATACTGGACAGCGGCAAAACCGCCGCCCTCATCCTCCTGGATCTCTCGGCCGCATTCAACACTGTCTGCCAATACACCCTACCCTCACACCTCAGCAATGCTGTAATCCGCGACAGAGCCCTGGACTGGGTCACCTCCTTTCTCACCAGCAGAACCCAGAGAGTCCCTCTCCCCCCATTCTGCTCAGAGGCAACCGAAATCATCTGCGGCGTACCCAAAGGTTCATCCCTCAGCCCGACCCTCTTCAACGTCTACATGGCCCGCTCGCTAACATCGCCGAATCCCACAACCTCAACATCATCCCATACGCAGACGGCACCCAGATGATCCTCTCCCTCACCAAGGACTCCGCCAAGACCAACCTCCATGAAGGAATGAAGGCCATCGCTGAATGGATGAAGAGCAGCTGCCTCAAACTCAATTCCGAAAAGACGGAAGCCCTCATCTTCGACTCCATCCCCTCCGCATGGGATGACACCTGGTGGCCTGCCGCTCTCGGAACCGTTCCGACTCCCACAGACCAGGCACGCAACCAAAAATTCATTTTGGACCCCTCACTATCCATGACCCAGCAAGTCAACGCCATCTCCTCCTCCTGCTTCAACACCCTTCGCATGCTCTGAAAGATCTACAAATAGATACCCACTGAAACCAGGAGAACAGTCACCCAAGCCCTCGGAAGCAGCAAACTGGACTACGGCAATGCCCTCTACGCAGGAACCACGGGCAAACTCCAGAAGAGGTTGCAAAGCATTCAGAACACCTCTGCACGTCTCATCCTGGTCATCCCCCACCACTGCCACATCACAGACCACCAGAAAAACCTGCACTGGCTCCCAGTCAACAAGAGAATTACCTTCAAACTCCTCACCCACCCTCACAAAGCACTGCACAACACCGAACCAGAATACCACAACAGACGACTCTCCTTCTAAACCCCGAATCGTCATCTCAGCTCCGCCGACCTCGCAAATGTCCCACGCGTCCACAGAACTACAACCTGCGGTAGATCATTCTCTCACCTCGCCGCCAAAACGTGAAACACACTTCCCACCCACCTGCGCCAGACCAAAGACCTTCTTTACCTTCAGGAAACTTCTCAAGACCTGGCCGCTTGAGCAGTAGCAGCACCATCGTACCCCCTTCTCCACCCTCTCCTCCTCAGCCCTTGAGACCCTCACGGGTGAGTAGTGCGCTTTACAAATTCCTGATTGATTGATTGATTGATTGATTGATTCCAGGAAAAGGCATTTGCAATACC
This sequence comes from Pleurodeles waltl, assembly GCF_031143425.1. NCBI lineage: Eukaryota > Metazoa > Chordata > Amphibia > Caudata > Salamandridae > Pleurodeles > Pleurodeles waltl. The sequence continues at coordinate 689,506,628 of NC_090439.1, forward strand.
CGGTAGCCTAGAAACATTGCTTTTGGAGTGCTTTTGGGAACCTGTCACGTGTGTTCATGCCCCTAGATTAGTAGCTTTATGTGAGCAAAAGTTACCTTACGAGCAATAGAAGATAGGAAGGTTGTAAAGGGGAGCAAGGTCAGGAATACCCAGGGTATGTAAATATGGAGACTTGCTGTAGAAAGAAGACACAATAGCCTTTACACTAGAAGTCCTCTGAGACTGTAGCAGGCCAGCCTGTAGTGGCTATGGCACCAGGAGTGCTAACCTGGAGTGTTGAGAGGTAGGACGTCCAGGTCATGAGTGGCAGCAGTGCTTTATAAACCATTCAATTCCCTTGGGAAAGTGCTTGGAAACTGCTTGTCTTATATTGACTTTTTTGCCATTGCTATAGTTTGTTCTTCGTGCTACTGGCCCTTCTTGTTTATTGTTTTGCTCTGCTCCTTGTTCGCTACCTCTGGTTTCTGGCTTTTGTCTGAATTCTGACCTGCTTGTGGATTATGATTTGGTTTGGTTTGCTGTGTTTTGTTTTTTGCTTTCTCTTACCATTTTCCAGGACTTCTTTCAACCTTGAGTTTATCATTTACGCAATGAGCTTTCTCCTCATTGCCTTACATTTGCTGCATCCCACCATTCTGAAGCCAGTAATCATAACAATGAAAACCATCTTTGTTATTCCATTGCATCAGACTGTGAGCTATAGCGAATGTTTGTTTGTATTTCACATGTGTGAGAACACTACAGAGAGTCCACTAAAGCTTGAGGGATGTACACTAGATAAGACAACGGTGCTCCAGGAATAAATTATCTCCTTCATTCCCATTCCCCCTTCCCTCCAGAGATTGGACCTTCTGCTATCTATGCTTACTCATGTATGGGCAAAACTACCTCCTGGGCAATGGGTGGATTGTCATCAGCTCTCACAACTGACTTCAAATCCTGACAATGAGACTGAGGAAGGGGGAACACATGAGTGCAGAGGGTGTAAAGGACAAAGTGCACCCTCATCTGCTATTGTTCTCGGAAAGAAACCTCTGTGAGAGGTTTGGCAGGAGAGGCAACCTCATGCTCCAGTGTTAGCAGTGCCTGTGTTGTGCAAACGACGGAGCATATTTATGAAGTGGCTTGCGCCGCATTTGCACACACATCATGGTACATATGCAACGCAAGCTCAAAATGCGATGTATAAAGCCGTGCAAGGCCACCTTGTGAGGCCCTGAGTGGCGTCATAAATCTGGATGAATGCAACACAACGCAAATCACAGCATTGCATTACTCTGCACCAGGGAGGCGTTCCATGGGTGTTGCATGGGTGTTCACAAGCAACATCCAAGGATTTTGCCAAATTTTCGGATTTAACAAAAGTGGCACACCTGCGAATGCTGCAAAATGCTACGCCTTCCCGGGGGGGGGGGGGGATAATAAGGAGATATATTTTTATTTCTCCTTGTTACTTCCTGTTTGCATTCTGCAGCCCACATAGCTAGAGTAATATACATCACAGGATTGTTTTTGTGCAAGGAGGTGCCTCCTCCTGCATAAAACCAATCCTACATTCAACAGAGGCACCCTTGCACTATGGTGCAAGATAGCCTGCGATGGCTCTAGGCAGCCCATTGTGCGTTAGAACTGGGTAAAGGACAGGAATGCGTTGTATTAGATAAATATAGTACATTCCTGCCCTATCCTTGTGACACAGTGCAGCAAAGGGAGTTGCTGGGCTTTGATTATCTGACTCAACTCTACATGGTTTTTCGTCACTTCCACGGGTGACACGAGTGAACTTATTTCAGTGCACCAGGGTTGAATGCGAAATATAGGTTAGCCCCGCAGGACCCACCGAATATATAAATGAGGTGGGGTCAATACTTTTGGGTTACTAACATAGAGCAGTGGTAATCCAAATGAAAGATTAATGATTTACTCACTCAAGAACAATAGAAATTGAATATTTATTTCAGGATATGTATTTTCAAATATTTATTCTAAAAAGCCAGGATCTAGTGCAACTAATATTGGTAACATCACAGAAGATAATAAAAAGCAGCTAAGCTTTTCAATAACAGTGAAAACCAAGACAAAACGTGACATCAAAATTTATAGCCCTTAAACTATCACTGTGTCATCTGTAAGCACTATGCTAGTTCTAGCAGATGAATAAATAATAAGCCTACGTTTTGGAGGTGGTGCGCATAGCTGAACAACAGAGTTTATTGTCTGTTTGGAAAAGCTTGTCAGTTATTTCGAGCACAAGGCAAAGAAATGTGAGATTGCATCTACAAGAGAACACAATCTGGGCACCAGTTTGTGAAGGCAGAATAGAATGCTTCATAAAGCCCCAGGGAATATTGCTGGAGGCTTCTTCGGTTGAAATGTACTCTGTTGCCATGTTCATCTGGAAATGCAATCTGCATTTGTGACCTTTGTGAAGTTTCTCACCTAACCAAGTTGTCAAGTGGTAGTTCTTATATGCTGTATCTGGTGTAAAATGGATTATGCAATGTCTCCTTAGGGATGTTGTTAGACTTTTCATCCTTGGCGTGGTCTCCCTTAACTTTTTGCCTCTGTTCCCCAGGTTGTTGATGTGTGCTGGACTCTGATTTTACTGTTTTTGTTACTCTGGGCACTTTACCACTGCTAACCAGTGCTAAAGTGCAAGTGCTCCTGTTTAAAATGTGTACGTAATTGATTCTCCATGATTGGCATATTTGTTTGACTGTTAAGTCCCTAGCAAAGTGCACTAGAGGTGCCCAGGGCCTGTAAATCAAATGTTACTAGTGGGCCTGCAGCACTGGTTGTGCCACCCACACAAGTAACCCTGTAATCATGTCTCACACCTGCAACTGCAGTGTCTGTGTCTGTATTTTTACTCTGTAAATTCGACTTGGCAAGTGTACCCACTTGCCAGGCCTAAACCTTCCCTTTTCTTACATGTAAGGCACCCCTAAGGTAGGCCCTAGGTAGCCCCAAGGGCAGGGTGCAGTGTATGGATAAGGTAGGACATATAGGGCCTCATTATGACCCTGGCGGGCGGCGGAGGCCGCCCGCCAGGATCCCGCCCTCCAAATTACCGCGCCGCGGTCAAAAGACCGCGGCGGGTATTACGAGTTTTCCCCTGGGCTGGCGGGCGGTTCCAGTTAAACCGCCCGCCAGCCCAGGGGAAAACGACCTTCCCACGAGGATGCCGGCTCGTAATCGAGCCGGCGGAGTGGGAAGGTGCGACGGGTGCTACTGCACCCGTCGCGTATTTCACTGTCTGCAAGGCAGACAGTGAAATACATTTTGGGGCCCTCTTACGGGGGCCCCTGCCGTGCCCATGCCATTGGCATGGGCACGGCAGGGGCCCCCAGGGGCCCCGCGACCACCCCTACCGCCATCCTGTTCATGGCGGCTTTCCCGCCATGAACTGGATGGCGGTAGGGGGGGTCAGAATCCTCATGGCTGCGGAGCGCGCTCCGCAGCCATGGAGGATTCCAATGAGCAGCGGAAAGTCAGCGGGAGACCGCTGACTTTCCGCTTCTGACCGCGGCTGAACCGCCGCGGTCAGAATGCTCATTGGAGCACCGCCAGCCTGTCGGCGGTGCTCCCGTGGTCGGTGGCCCTGGCGGCCACCGGCCGCCAGGGTCAGAATGACCCTCATAGTAATGTGGTTTATATGTCCTGACAGTGAAATACTGCCAACTTCGTTTTTCACTGTTGCAAGGCCTGTCTCTCTCATAGGATAACATGGGGGCTACCTTTAAATATGATTAAAGTGTAGATTCCCCTAGAGAGTAGATGGACATGTGGAGTTTGGGGTCCCTGAACTCACAATTTAAAAATACATCTTTTAGTAAAGTTGATTTTAAGATTGTGCGTTTGAAAATGCCACTTTTAGAAAGTGAGCATTTTCTTGCCTAAACCATTCTGTGACTCTGCCGTGTTTGTGGATTCCCTGTCTGGGTCAGTTTGACAGTTGGGTTGTTTTTCACCTCACACCAGACAGTGACACAAAGGGGGCTGGGGTGTAACCTGCATTTCCTGATTAGCCATCTCTGCTAGGAGGGAGGGGTGGAGTGGTCACTCTCATCTGAAAGGACTGTGCCTGCCTCGGAGAATGCCGGCTCCAACTCCCTGCTGTGTGTCTGATGACTTGCCTGGGCAAGGCAGGATTTCACAAGTAGGTGTGAGTCCCCTTTGAAGAAAGGTGACTTCAAAGACTAAAATGGGTATAAGAAGGGCACCCAAATCTACAGACTTTAGAAACACTTCTGGAACCAAGAGGAACTTCTGCCTGGAGAAGAGCTGATAGCTGAGGAAGAAGTGCTGCCCTGCCTGTGACTGTGCTTTGTGGAGCTTTCCTGCAGTGCTGCTTCTGCCAGAGTAAGAGGGCAAAGACTGGACTTTGTGTGCCTTCCATCTTGTGAAGAAATCTCCAAGGGCTTGAGTTAGAGCTTGCCTCCTGTTGTGTGAAGTCTCAGGGACAGCAAAGACTTCTCTCTGCCAGCACCTGGAGTCTCTGGAGAGACTCCTGCTCTGACAAGTGGTGCCCTATCCAGTCCCTGGGCCCTTGAACGGAAAGCTGGTGGAAATCGACTTCGGACGACTCCGGATCGACGCCGCTGCTGAATCCGGTAACGCCGCCTGCACCTGACGCCGTGACCTTCGCTGGAACGCGACGCTCTTCGCAGGCCCGACGCCGCAGCAGCCCCGCTGAAGTCCGCGACTCCGTGGAAGTCGCCGCACCAGGTCGTGACCGACGCCGCTTGAAGTGCACGGATTCAACGTTTCGCACAGACGCCGCGATTCCCGACTTTGCGCATCGGCTTGTTTTCACTCTTCACCAAAGGTACTGTACTTGGGGGTCTACACGACTCCGTGTCCGGCGCCGCTGGTGTCGGCTTGTTGGGAACGACTCCGTCACGACGCCATGTTAACATCTCATTGAAGCATTTTTTGTTTCTAAGCGCTATTTTTGAGTTTAATCATTAAAAATTCATAACTTGACTTGTGTATGTTGGATTTTTGTCGTTTTGGTCTTGTTTTGTTTAGATAAATATTTCCTATTTTTCTAAACCGGTGCTGTGTCATTTTGTAGTGTTTTCATTAAGTTACTGTGTGTGTTGGTACAAATACTTTACACCTAGCACTCTGAGGTTAAGCCTACTGCTCTGCCAAGCTACCAAGGGGGTAAGCAGGGGTTAGCTGAGGGTGATTCTCTTTTACCCTGACTAGAGTGAGGGTCCTTGCTTGAACAGGGGGTAACCTGACTGTCAACCAAAGACCCCATTTCTAACAGATGTGTTGACATATTCAAACATCAGTGGATGTACTAATAAGGTACAAATATTTCAATATAGATAACTTTATTTTGGGTATGGTTGTTATATAGCCTTGAAAAAAGCATTGCTCCCTGACTGTTGTCTCACTAGGGATTTTGTTGATGGCTATATATCAATGACTTGACACTTCCACAATTCTTGGAAGGTTTGGCACAGATCCTATCTGCATTAAAGAGAGACATATTAATGATTCTGCATTATTGGAGGGAAAATGTAAGCCTCCACTCTCAAAGGTGGCAGTCTCCATGGCCTAAGATGGCAACCACCATTACTAAGGATGGATTTGGGACCTAACATTAACAAGCTGAACAAGATAAGTAAAATTTAGTGTGTAGCTACAATGGAACCTGTCCTGTATGTGTTTAAGTACCTAAAACTAAGATAAAGAAGCAAAAAAGCAAGTGATTAAGTAATAGAATTATGTAGGGAAACATTCATAAGATTTATGGCATTCCTGGAATAATTTGAAGCTAGATAGTCACTAAATTGTCAAAGAACGTGTTTTTGATTAAATATTACTTAGCAGACATTTTCATAATACATTTAAGGAAGAAAAGCATATGCCAGAAATGTGCATATGATGCAATATCAATCATCACTTGAAACATGTTTAAAACACGTCTTCAAACTGAAATGAAAAAGGGATCTCTGAACTGGAAGACATGATCCTTACAACATCTGGGCCTAGTTGGTGTTCCTGTTGCTGGCCTGAGACCAAACAGGAGGTGGAGGAACCTACTCTTCAGACACCACAAGGTCTTTCTGGCCAAGAGCTCTATCATCAGACTTCTTCTGGCATGTGGCTGTGTGACATTACTGAGAACCTCCACACAGAGCTTCTTCGTGAGAATGTCTGTTTCTGTATGGGCACATTTACTCCATTTCTGCAGTTATTGCCATTCTTTTCCTTGGTTGTTTTCTCTGACAGCTGCCCTGCAGCTGAAGTTTGAGTGAGTGAAAGAGTAGAGAGTTGAAGAATTGAGTACATTATGTTGAAAGCTTCAACGTTCTGGTTATGATCATAGTCGAAAGTTAAGGCCGACCGCGATGCTGTGCAGTTCAGACACAAAAAGTGGACTGGCCGGGTCAGTCCTTACCTTTGGGCTTTTATTAAATTTTTAGAGAAAAATATCTCAGGAGGTAGAAGTTCATCAGAGTGAAGCTGCAGGAGTGTCCAAGGAGGGAGGGTCATCATCAGATGGCCAAAAAGCAAAGCTGGAGGGAAGATTTTTACCTTCAGACTTACCTAGCACCAACGCAGGCACCCTTGCACCATGGTGCAAGGATGCGAGCGTTGGAGACAGGATACCCCTTTAGCGAAGGACCGCTGAAATGGATTTGCTGCTGTGGAGAAGAAGGTAGTGGGAGAAGCCACAAAGTCAATCCAACCGGTGAAGCACCTCGGGCAGATATGTGAGCAGGTTGATCCCAGTCTCCTCGTGGTTCTCAGAGCACTTTTTGGCCAAACTGCCCAAGTCCTCAGTTTTGGAAAAGGACCACTTGGGCACCGTAACCAGCACGTCCAAGGGTCCAGGAGTGAATGGAGACCCCTTGGGGGTTCAGGATTCACTCAGGATAGGTCCAGGTGTGAGTTTAAAATGGTGGGAGCCTGTTATGTTTCTTTGGCTCTGAACAGGAGGCCAGCAAACTAGCCCATGGAGTCACTTCTGGTAGTCCTGGGGGCAGGTATAAATGTAGGGCTCAACAGCAGTGCTGACATCTAAGGGGTCAAGGCAGACTCCTGGTAGCAAAGCAGTCTTTCCAGATTCAGCAGCAGTGAGGTAGAGTGCAAAGCAGGTCAAAGCAGTAGTCAGTACACTGAGAGTCCTTCCGCAGGTCCAGTAGTGAACTGAAGACTGTTTCAGAAGGTCCTTTTTTTTTTTAGCCTGGTGCCCTTCTCCTGGGACAGGGTTCTGCAAATTCGGTCCTGGAGAGCCGGGTCCATGCCAGGTTTTTAGCATATCCACATTTAGAAAAAGATGTTTCAGAAATCTACATTTTTCTAAATGTGGATATGCTAAAAACCTGGCATGGACCCGGCTCTCCAGGACCGACTTTGCAGAACCCTGTCCTGGGAGGTGGGGGTGCTTCTGGAAAAGTTCTTATAAGTGCATGTAATTTCCTGATTCCCTTGCCCTGGCTCCAAGATGGCTGCAGCGCCAATACAAGGATGTCTAGCTCTCTACTGCAGAGGCCTGGGCCAGTTCTATATACCTCTGAATTCAGTTGGATCCCAGTGTCTACTCTCTCCTGAGCTACTGGACTGACTGATGGGGAGCGCTTCTCCTCCAAAATGGGTCCCATCTTTGCAGCACCGAACCTCATCTTGCTCATAGAGGCATCCCAGTAGGCAGACAGTACCACCATGAATAACAAACAGATGTGGCCCATTCCAGCCCTTGGATCAGACTGCTGTCCCTAATTCAAGGAAAACTCTGCCCATAAGGAAAGCAACCAGCAGAGACCACTTCCAGCTGTGTCAAGAACGAGGCACCAGTCCTCCTTGGAGTCTTTGACCTCTGCGGTTTCTCAGAGTGGGGACAACAGCCCCATGTTTCAGGTACCCTTTTTCTACTCTCTCCCCTACCAGTCAAGAGGTGGTAGCCTGAGACTGATCACTTAGTCAAGGATCTGTACCCTGAGACTGAATAGAGTCAGGAGGGAGTCCTTTTGGCCCTGTCCTTCCATCTGAGCCTCTGTCCCCTCTGCTATGGAGTAGTACCCCCAAGAAACACAACTGGTAAGGTGCCTATAGTGGCCGCCCCACCCAGCACTTCTAACACTGTGAAGCTCCTTCCAGTAGAGGGCCACTTCCCATAAATAAGATCCCCTTGCTTGCCCTCCTTCTGGGACAAGTCCAAGCAATGGAGTTGGAGATGGTTATCTGCCCACTGGAATCTCCCCTTCTTGCCTTGGAAGGGATGTGGGACCCCTGTCTGACGACCTTTCATCCAATTGTCCAGTGCCTTGGAAAAGTAGTCCAGATAATCCACCCAGGTCTGGTTTGGGAGTTTGTGGCTTTTCTTGAACCTTTGGTGGTACCTTTCAGGGGTCAAACCAAATTTAGCAACCAGTATAGATTTCACAAAGGCATAATCAGACTGGTCACCCTCCTCTAGTGTGAGAAATCTATACCTCCCCACTTTGGGCATGTGTCTTCATAAACCACCCACCCCCAGTACTCCACAAAGACCTTGTGTATCCTCACTGCTACTTCATATAGGGAAAACCATCTAGTGATGTAATCTCCCACAAAGTAATTTGGAATCAGGTCCGGTGATTTGTGGACCCGTACCTCTACAGTAGACACTGGGGTAATGCTGCACCTATGTCTGCTGGATTCTGAGTCTTGTTGCAACTTTAGACCAAGCTGCCTTTGATTGAGTTCATGAGCCCACACCAGTTTCTGTTCTACCAGAGCTAGCTGTTTCTCCTTCAGAGCTAGGGCACTCTCTGTAGGAGGCTGGGCTGGCTTATAGTGGGTACCTTGTGGTACTTACACCATGTGCCAGGTCCAGTTATCCCTTATTAGTAGAATAGAGGTGTTTCTAGCAGCTTAGGCTGATAGAAGGTAGCTCTGGCAAAGCAGCTTAGGCTGAACTAGGATACATGCAATGCTCCTACTATGCCACTTATGTCATATAGCACAATATCATAAGAAAACACAATACTCAGAGTTACTAAAATTAAAGGTACTTTATTTTACTGACAATATGCCAAAAGTATCTCAGATTATATACTCCCTTAGGAGGTAAGTAATATACACAAAATATACACACAAACCAAAACCAGATAAGTAAACAGTTAGAAAATTAGTGCAAACACTGTAGAACACAATAGAATGCAATAGGAGAAAATAGGCCTGGGGCAACAGAAACCATATACTCCAAAAGTGGAATGCGAAGCACGAATGGACCCCAGGCCTAATGTAGTGTGTAGAGGGTCACTGGGAGTGTAAGAAAACACTAAGGGTGTCCAAGATACCCCACCCCAAAACCCTGAAAAGTAGGAGTAAAGTTACGCTACTACCCCAAAAAGATAGTAAAGTTGAGGTAGGGGATTCTGCAAAGACAACTGACTGCAAAGCACTGATGATGGATTCCTGGACCTGGGGACCTGCAATGGATGGGGACCAAGTCCAAGAGTCACGCAAGTGTCCAGGTGGGGCAGGAGCCCACTAAACCCCGGATGAAGGTGCAAAAGGGCTGCCTCCGGGTGGCAAGCAAGCTATCAAACAGCAGAATGGGGATATCAGTGATAGCCATAAGGTGTATTGGGAAGACAACCTCCTGCATACGTAATCAAGGGACACTAAACCTGGGGCTGCCAGGAGATTGGTCATCCCTTTGCAATACAGAGAGTTTCTTCTTACCTTGGCACATAACATTCCCTTGGCTGGGCATTTGGGCCAAGGTAAAACTTGTGACAGACTCCTTCCTCTGTTTCACTGGCCTCATATGTCAGAGGACACCAAAGAGTTTTGCCGCTCTTGTGTTACCTGCCAAACCAGTGGCAAAACTGGTGGCTCTCCAAAGGCCCCCTTAATTCCAATTCCTGTGGTTGGGGTGCCCTTTGAAAGGGTAGGGGTTGACATAGTTGGCCCCTTTGACCCTCCAACAGCTTCAGGCAATAGGTTTATCCTTGTGGTAGTGGACCATGCCACTAGGTATCCTGAAGCCATCCCCTTAAGGACCACTACAGCTCCTGCAGTGGCAAAGGCCCTCCTAGGAATCTTTTCCAGGGTGGGCTTCCCTAAGGAAGTGGTGTCAGACAGAGGTAGTACCTTCATGTCTGCATACCTCAAAGCAATGTGGAAGGAGTGTGGTGTAACATACAAGTTCACTACTCCTTGTCATCCACAAACAAATGGTCTGGTTGAGAGTTTTAATAAAACTCTCAAAGGTATGATAATGGGACTCCCTGAAAAACTCAGAAGGAGATGGGATGTCCTGTTACCTTGCCTCCTTTTTGCTTACGGGGCGGTACCCCAAAAAGGAGTGGGCTTTAGCCCCTTTGAACTCCTCTTTGGGCACCTTGTGAGAGGTCCTCTGGCACTTGTTAAGGAGGGTTGGGAACAACTGTTAAAAGCTCCTAAACAGGACATTGTGGATTATGTACTTGGCCTAAGATCAAGAATGGCTGAGTACATGAAAAAGGCCAGTAAAAACCTTCAGGCCAGCCAGGAGCTGCAAAAGCAATGGCATGACCACAAGGCTATCCTGACCCAGTACCACCCAGGACAGAAGTGTGGGTATTTGAGCCTGTGGCTCCAAGAGCACTCCAGGACAAATGGAGTGGGCCCCATCTCAGAGTAGAAAGGAAAGGTGAGGTCACCTATCTAGTAGACCTGGGCACTGCCAGGAGTCCCCTTAGGGTGCTCCATGTCAATCGCCTGAAACCTTACTATGACAGGGCTGACTTAACCCGGCTCATGGCAACTGATGAGGGGCAGGAAGAAGAGAGTGACCCTCTCCCTGACCTCTTCTCCACCACTGAAGCTGATGGCTTAGTGGAGGGAGTTGTGCTTGCAGATTGCCTTACTGCTGAGCAGAAGGACAACGACATAAACCTCTTAGATCAGTTTTCTGACCTCTTCTCACTGATTTCAGGTACAACTACCTGGTGTGAGCACACAATCAACACTGGAGATGGTTTACCTGTAAAAAAATAAGATTTATAGGCAGCCTGACCATGTCAGAGACTGCATAAAACAAGAGGCACACAAAATGTTAGATCTGGGAGTGATTGAGCCTTATGAAAGCCCATGGGCTAGCCCAGCAGTGCTTGTCCCCAAACCTCATAGTAAAGATGGTAAAAAGGAAATTAGGTTTTGTGTTGACTATAGAGGTCTGAATCGAGTAACCAAAACTGATGCTCACCCCATACCCAGGGCAGATGAGCTAATAGATACAATGGCTTCTGCCAAGTATCTAAGCACTTTTTAATCAACTGCAGGGTATTGGCAGATTAAGTTGTCAGAATATGCTAAGCCTAAAACTGCATTTTCCACCATTGGAGGGCACTATCAGTTCACTGTTATGCCCTTTGGTTTGAAAAATGCACCTGCCACTTTTCAGAGGTTGGTGAATACAGTCCATGGAAGCTTTTAGTGCAGCATATCTAGACGATATAGCTGTCTTTAGCTCCACCAGGGATGATCACCTGGTCCACCTATGGAAAGTTTTGGAGGCCCTGCAAAAGGCAGGCTTCACTATCAAGGCTTCAAAGTGCCAGATAGGGCTGGGGAAAGTGGTTTATCTGGGCCACCTGGCAGGTGAGGAACAGATTGCACCACTGCAGGGGAAGATCCAAACCATTATGGAATGGGCTCCCCCTACAACTCAAACCCAGGTGAGAGCCTTCACAGGCCTCACAGGGTACTATAGGAGGTTCAATAAAAACTATGACTCCATTGCAGCCCCTCATAATGACCTCACCAGCAAGAAGATGCTTCAAAAGGTATTGTGGACAGTTAGCTGTCAAAAGGCTTTTGATGAGCTCATACAGGCCATGTGCCCTGCACCTGTCCTAAAAAGACCTTGTTACTCCATAAAATTCATAGTCCAGACTGATGCTTCTGAATTAGGGGTAGGGGCAGTTCTATCACTGCTTAACACTGAGCGTCAGGATCAACCTGTTGCTTTTATCAGCAGGAGATTGGCCCCTAGAGAAAAGCATTGGTCCGCCATAGAGAGGGAGACCTTTGCTATGGTCTGGCATTGAAAAAGTTGAGACCATACCTGTTTGATACTCACTTTATTGTTCAGACAGACCACAGACCTCTATTATGGATTCAACAAATGAAAGGTGAAAACCCTTAATTGTTGAGGTGGTCCATCTCCCTACAGAGGATGGACTTTACAGTGGAACATAGTCCTGGGAGGACCCACTCCAATGCTGGACTCTCCAGATAGTTCCACTGAGACAATGAAGATTCATCTGGGCAAGGTTAGCCTTATTGTCCCTCTTTTGGGGGTTGTGTAGGAAAGTACCATCTTGCCTGGCATGTTACCCCCATTTTTACATGTATGTCAGTTTGTTTTTGCCTGTCTCACTGGGATCCTGCTAGCCAGGACCCCAGTGCTCATGGTTTGTGGCCTGAATATGTGTACCTGTGTAGTGACTAACTGTATCACTGAGGCTCTGCTAATCAGAACCTCAGTGCTTATGCTCTCTCTGCCTTTAAAATTGTCACTATAGGCTAGTGACAATTTTCACCAATTCTAATTAGCACATTGGAACACCCTTATAATTCACTAGTATGTGGTACCTAGGTACCCAGGGTATTGAGGTTCCAGGAGATCCCTATGGGCTGCAGCATTTCTTTTGCCACCCATTGGGACCTCAGACAAATCTTACACAGGACAGCCACTGCAGCCTGAGTGAAATAGCGCACACATAATTTCACAGCCATTTTACACTGCATCTAAGTAACTTATAAGCCACCTATATGTCTAACCCTCACTTAGTGAAGGTTAGGTGCAAAGTTACTAAGTGTGAGGGCACTCAGGCACTAGCCAAGGTGCCCCCACATAGTTCAGGGCAATTACCCTAGACTTTGGAAGTGCTGGGACACCATTACACGCGTGCACTACATATAGGTCAATACCTATATGTAGCTTCACAATGGTAACTCCGAATATGGCCATGTAGCATGTCTTAGATCATGGAATTGTCCCCCATGCAAAATCTGGTATTGGGGTGCCAATCCCATGATTCCCCTGTTCTCCACTATGGTCCCGGGTACTGCCAAACCATCTCTCTAAGGTTTTCTCTGCAGCTACCGCTGCTGCCAACCCACAGACAGGGTTCTGCCCTCCTGGGGTCTGGGCAGCCCAGTCCCAGGAAGGCAGAAGAAAGGATTTCCTCTGAGAGAGGGTGTTACACCCTCTCCCTTTGAATATAGGTGTTAAGGGCTGGGGAGGAGTAGCCTCCACAGCCTCTGGAAATGCTTTGAAGGGCACAGATGGTGCCCTCCTGGCATAAGCCAGTCTACACTGGTACAGGGAACCCCCAGTCCCTGTTCTGGCACGAACACGAAACTTGACAAAGGAAAGGGGAGTGACCACTCCCCTGCCATCACCACCCAAGGTGTGGTGCCCAGAGCTCCTCCAGTGTGTCCCAGACCTCTGCCATCTTGAATCATCCAGAGGTGTGAGGGCACAATGGAGGCCTCTGAGTAGCCAGTGCCAGCAGGTGACGTCAGAGACCCCTCCTGATAGGTGCTTACCTGACTAGGTGGCCAATCCTCCTCTGAGGGCTATTTAGGGTCTCTCCTGTGGGCTTTTCCTCAGATAACGACTTGCAAGAATTCACCAGAGTTCTCTCTTCGACTTCTGCCAAGGATCGACTGCTGACTTCTCCAGGACACCAGCAAAACTACAACAAAGTAGTAAGAAGACTACCTGCGACATTGTAGCACCTAATCCTGCTGGCTTTCTCGACTGTTTCCTGGTGATGCATGCTTTGGGGGCTGCCTGCCTTCTTTCAGCACTGGAAGCCATGAATTAATCTCCAGTGGGTTGATGGAATCTTCCCCCTGCTCCAGCAGGCACCAAACTTCAGCGTCACTGGCACTCTGGGACCCCTCTCATCCTGACGAGCGTGGCCCCTGGGACACAGGTCATGGACTCTAGTGACCCAGACTGTCCAGTGGTCCAACTGTCCAAATTTGGAGGAGGTAAGTCCTTGCCTCCCCTCTCCAGACAGTAATCCTGTGCACCGCATGAACTGCAGCTGCTAGGGCTTTTGTGCACTTTTGCAAGGAATCCTTCATGCACAGCCTAGACCAGGTCCCAAACACTTTGTCTTCCATTGCTCAACTCGCTGAGTTGACCACCAGCTTCGTGGGACCCCCTTTTGAGTATTGAGATGACCGCTGTGCTCAGTTTTCTTGAACCCATGTTCAAGTACTTCTGCAGGTGCTGCCTTCTAGTGCATGGGCTCTTTGTATTGCTGAGGGCACCTTGTGTCTCCTCTCCCAAGTGGTGACATCCTGGTCCTTCCTGGGCCTGGTCAGCACCCTTTTTCTTCAGCTGTGACCTTTGCAGCTAGCAAGGCTTGTTTGCGGTCTTTCTCCAAAGAAACAACTCTGCATCTTTCAACACTCTGTGGGACATCTTCTGCACAAAGGAGAAGTTCCTAGCACCTTTCGTTGATTCTTCAGCTTCTTCCATCCAGAGGCAGCCATTTTGCACCTTCATCCGGGGTTTAGTGGGTTCCTGCCCCCCTGGACACTTTCACGACACTTGGAATTGGTCTTCTTGCTTTGCAGGTCCTCACATCCAGGAATCCATCTTCGGTGCTTTGCAGTCTGTTGTGGTCTTTGCCAGTGCTTAATTTGGAAATAACAAGGTGCCGGTGCACAAAGCTCTCCTCTGAAACACACGGCTGCTGCAATTAAATGTGGGAACACGGAATACTGAGGCAACGTAATCTTGAAGCCACTTCGGGCCACTTCATTCCATTTGAAGTCACTCTCTGCCACTTCAGCTCACTTTTGCAGCTTTCTGCTCTCTCCCATTGTGACACTTTTTCGTTTTTCTCTTTCCCATATGTGTCTTTTGCCCTCAGCAAATGCTCGGGGACGAAGAATAAGCGCCGGCCCTCAACAATAAGTGCCGGTGTTCAGCACCGGAAACAACAAGCACAAATTAAGCACTGGTCTTTGCAGAATCCTCTATCAAGAGTTTAGTGTGTTTCTTGGGAAGTAGTATCACTTTACTCCTACTTTTCAGGTCTTGAGGTAGGGTATCTTGGACACCCTTAGTGTTTTTTTACACTCCCAGCAACCCTCTTAACACTACACTAGCCTAGAGGTCAATTTGTGGTTCCCATTCCACTTTCAGGGTATATGGTTTGTGTTGCCCCTAGGCCTATTGCATCCTATTGTATTATACAGTGTTTGCACTACTTTTTGGCTGTTTTACTCACCTGATTTTGGTTTGTGTGTATATTTTGTGTATTTTACTTACCTCCTAAGGGAGTATATCCTCTGAGATATTTTTAGCACATTGTCACAAAAATAAAGTACCTTTATTTTTAGGTACTCTGAGTATTGTGTTTTCTTATGATATAGTACCTATATGATATAAGTGGTATAGTAGGAGCTCTACATGTCTCCTAGTTCAGACTAAGCTGCTCTGCTATAGCTACCTCTATCAGCCTAAGCTGCTAGAACACTACTAATCTACTAATAAGGGATAACTGGACCTGGCACAAGGTGTAAGTACCCCCAGGTACCCCCTCTAAGCCAGGCCAGCCTCCTACAACCCTGGACAATAAAAAGGCAATAATAATCTGAATGATGGCTTCGTACGTTAAATATTTCAGAATTTTCTTTATTTTCCGGAGCTGGAAATAACAGGCAGAGGTTACTGCGCCTATCTAAGGCTTCATGGTGGGATCTATATCAACCATAATTCCAAGGCTTTTGACAACATTTTTTGGCACAGGAGGAGTTCCCATTTCTGAAGGCCATAATGAAGGATTCCAGTTGGCGGATTGATTTTGAGTATCACAATTTAAGTGTTGTCTGAGTTGAGCTTCAGCTGATGAAGGTTCATCCAGTAACATATATGTAGCATTGTTCCCTGAAAAAACTCTATGGATTCCGTATAGTCATCACTGTTGAAAAACAGTTGCATATCGTCAGCATAGTTGTATATTTTTGCTCCTTGCCTCTGTAGTGTGTGGATCAATGTGTGGATATATATGTTAAATAGATAAGGGGATAAAGAAGAACCCTGTGGCACGCCTCAGTTGAGCGTAACCTTGGATGTACAGGAAGGGGAAAGACAAATTGATTGTGATCGGTCTAAGGGGAAATACTTCATTCAGTCTAATGCTGATCCTTGCAAACCAGTGGTTTTGACACACTCAATATGCATATTGTGATCCCCTATGCGGGAAGGGCCACAGATAGATCTAATAAGACTAATGCCTGGACTAAGCTCTTGTCTGCACTTTCCCTCATGTCATCGACTACATATAGTATGAAGTTTTCCATTGAGTTGGCGGGATGAAAATTTCCCAGATGAGGGTCTAGGAAGGAGGAATCCTCTAGAAAAGAGAAAAAGAGATTGGGCAATGTGTGCCTCTAATATCTTGGCTTAGTGAGGGAGTAGGGAAATAGGATGGTAGTTCTTTAAAACAGACGGATCTTCATCAGCTTTTTTTAAGAGTGGGATTTCTGTCACCTCTTTAAAGGAGTGGGGAACAATGTCCTGGCTTAAGGATTAATTAAACAAGGAGATCACAGGGTCAGGTACAACAGAGAAGACACATTTTTGGATCCTAGGGGACAAATATCTTCAGGGGACCCAGATTTAACTTTGGTCATCAGCTTTGAGAGGCTTTCTTCGGTAATGCCAGGAAAGGCTGTTAGTTTTGTGGGGTTAATCTCATCTAGGGAAAAAGCACAAGCCAAGGTGCTATGGAAAATACTGTGCTTTATCATCTGTAGATTATTGAAAAAAAAATATTTGGATTGTCGCACAACTTCTGAGTAGGGACCACTGTCATATATGAGCGATCAGGGTTAGAAAGTCCAATAAAACATTCAAATATCTCTTTGGTTTTATTTTTGGAGATTAAGATCTTATTTGAGAAGTAGTTAGATTTTGCTTCCCAGATTGCTTTCCAATAGGCCTTTAGCCACAGAAAATAACTGTCCTTTTTATCAAGTGAGTATCCCTTCTGCCATTCCCCCTCGGATTGGCACAACTCAAGCTTTGCTCTCTTTAAATCTTCTGTCTACTATTTAGATGCTTCATGGCGGCGAAACAGTTTTGTTTTACATCTAGGAGCACATAAATAATTAGCTTCTCTAAGCCAGTCAGTTAGCGCCTCTGCTGACTCATCAGGGGGTGTCCGTGGCGTGGTGTCATTAAAGCCAAACTTAATAAGGTGTTGTTCTGACCAGGTGCATGGAAGAACCTCCAGGTCAAATATAGTTAGATTTAATAACCAGACCTGATCTAAAATGTGGCCTTTGATGTGTGTAGCAGTGGACAAGTCCCCCAAAGGTCCTCCCTCAGCCCCACACTCTTCAACATCTACATGATCCCCCTAGCAAACATCCTCCGATCACACGGAATCACTATCCTCTCCTACGCAGATGACACCCAACTCATCTTCTCCCTCACACGCAACCCCACCACCGCCAAAACCAACCCACACGCTGCTCTCCTCGACACCGCCAACTGGATGACAACTAACCAGCTCAAGCTTAACTCCAACAAAACCGAGATCATCTTCTTTGGCCCCAACAAAACCACATGGGACGACTCCTGGTGGCCCACCTCCCTAGGCCCTGCACCCACCCCGCAAACCACGCACGCAACCTCAGCATCATCCTAGACCCCTCCCTCTCCATGACACAGCAAATCAATGCTCTAACCTCCTCCTGCCTCCAGACACTCCGCACTCTAAAAATTTCCTTCAAATGGATTCCCCCAGAGACCAGGAAGACAGTCACCCAAGCACTCATCAGCAGCAGACTAACCTACGGTAACGCCCTCTACGCCAGCACCACACTCAAACTCAAACTTCAGAGAATCCAGAACACAGCCGCATGCCTCGTCCTTGGCCTCCCCCACCACGAACAAATCTCACCACACCTCAAATCCCTTCACTGGCTCCCCATAGACAAGAGAATCACATTCAAGATCCTCATTCACGCACACAAATCCCTCCACAACACCGGCCCAACCTACCTCAACGAAAGAGTGAACTTCCACACTACCACACGCAACCTCCGATCAGCTGACCTCGCCCTAGCCACAGTCCCCCACATCCAACGCACCACCATAGGAGGCAGGTCCTTCTCCTACCTCGCCCCCAAAATCTGTAACTCCCTCCCCACCAACCTTCGCAAAACCAAAGACCTCCTGCTCTTCAGAAAGAACCTCAAGACATGGTTGTTCGAACACTGACCCTCCCTTCCCCCCCTTGATCCCTCCCCCAGCACCTTGAGACCCTCACGGGTGTGTAGCGCACTCCATTTTTTTTTATTTTTATTAATTGATAGACAATGGTTGATCAAAGTTCAGGCCAATAAAGAGTCAATGAGGTCAGATGAGGTATAACCACCGTTTTCCTCATTGATCCAGATATTGAAGTCGCCAAGGACTAACATTTTTGCGTAGGCAAAAGTGGATAATTAATCCATTGGGAATGAATGAAACTGGAGCATATGCCCTGAGGGTCAATTCATGAGGGTGCATTTTGAAGGGAAAATTGCTGAATCTAATTTTATTACAATGTTCTCTGCCATCAGGATTGATAATGGGGAAAGCTTAGTAACGGCCAGATGCTTCTTAATAACTTTGGCCTCCCGCCCCCTTATTTTTCCTGAGGTCTGTTATAACTGAGGATGTAATAATTCTTTGGGAGTGCCACTAAGATATCCTGCCACATTCGGCACATCTCTTACTGCCTTAGGGCCTTAGGCTGCGGTACTTGGAGGGACGCCTGGTTTCTTACTGGTTCTGGCCTGGCCAAGATAAGGGCGACCCCTTCTAGTAGCCACGGTGCTGCCGAATAGAAATAACGCCAAGTCAGACCGTACTCTCCAGAAGGAGTCCCAGAGGAAAAAATCCCAAATAATGGGAAAAAAACCCTCTATCACAGGAACTCCTGAAAAAGGGAGAAAAACTGTGAAAAAAGCGAACAATAGAGGTTAAACTGCAGGGAAGAAGACGGAGCAAGTAGAACACTGGAAACAGGAGCGAGGATCACCACCAAAATGGAAGTGCTTGCAATGCAAAGAAAGAAGGAACTGGAGTGCTTATATACCATTGAACAGGAAGTGACAAAACAGGAAAACAAATGACACCATCTTGGATTGGGAAAGGCTAGATAGAAATGTATGGGAAGTAAAGCCAAGTAGAAAAGGAAAGACACAATGCATGCTGGGAATACAACCACAACAGACGAAGACAATATGGAGACCCAAGGTGAAAGAAGACAAGAAGAAAGAAGACATAAAAGAAAAAGAGAGAAAAAGAACTGAGTAGGTAAGTGGGGGAGGAGGTCCGGGAGGTTGCCTGTGCCTAATGTGTGAGCCAGAGCTCGAAACAAGACTCCTGGACTGCATCGCGGCATGAAAATGCAGGGTGATAACGAAAGACGGGCAGCGGTGGTGCAGGTGTCCCAAGACGCGGACTGCCAGCCTAACCATGCCTGGCAAAAGGTAGGCGCGGTAGTCCGCGGTGTCACATATCAGGGATAGAATCCTCAGTCAACCAGGTTTCTGTTAGAAACAATGGGGGTCATTCTGACCCTGGCGGCCGGTGACCGCCAGGGTCACCGACCACGGGAGCACCGCCAACAGGCTGGCGGTGCTCCCGAGGGCATTCTGACCGCGGCGGTTCAGCCACGGTCAGAAAGGGTAAACCGGCGGTCTCCCGCCGGTTTACCGCTGCCCCAGTGAATCCTCCATGGCGACGGAGCGCGCTCCGCCGCCATGAGGATTCAGACACCCCCTACCGCCATCCTGTTCATGGCGGGAAACCCGCCATGAACAGGATGGCGGTAGGGGGTGCCGCGGGGCCCCTGGGGGCCCCTGCAGTGCCCATGCCTATGGGCATGGGCACTGCAGGGGCCCCCGTAAGAGGGCCCCACAAAGTATTTCAGTGTCTGCTTTGCAGACACTGAAATACGCGACGGGTGTAACTGCACCCGTCGCACCCCTGCAACTACGCCGGCTCAATTCTGAGCCGGCATCCTCGTTGCAGGGGCATTTCCTCTGGGCCGGCGGGCGCTCTTTTGGAGAGCGCCCGCCGGCCCAGAGGAAATGTTTGAATGGCCGCCGCGGTCTTTTGACCGCGGTGCGGTCATTTGTCGGCAGTACTTTGGCGGACGGCCTCCGCCGTCCGCCAAGGTTAAAATCACCCCCAATATGTCTGAATCTAATATATAAAATATCTCCAGTTGATGTTTAACCAAGAAGCGTGTATTAAGATAAATGATAGATTGTTCGCTGAAGGGTCAAGCCATTCACTTAGTTATTGACAGCGGAGAAGTAGGACAGGGGATTCTTAGCTAGTTGTTGACAGGGCCTCTGACTCCAACCCTGTCAATAACTATTGAGGAGTGCCACCCACAGGCTTTGAGACACTATCTTATTTGAATGCTCAGTGAGCTTCGTGCTGCACATGTGCATGATAAATTGAATAGCATAGTTCTGTTTAGTAAGTAATATTTTAGTACAGAACCGAAGGGCCTGATTTAGATATTGACTGATGAGTTACTTCATCACAGCGGTGACATCTCCCGTCCGCTGAAATCTAAATCCCATTATAACCTATGGGATTTAGATTTTGGTGGACGGAATATCTGTTACCATTGTGACAGAGTAATTTCTCCACAATTATCTAAATCAGGTTCTAACTAATAAATTATGTAACAATATATAAGGTCAACCACTTATACTCTCCCCCTATGGAACCCCGTCATGCAGAAGAGAGCATACTGCACTAAAGAGTTGCACTCGGAAAGCTTTACCTCCGGAGTTCCCAAAAAACATTTTCAACCCTTTTCTACTGGTTATGAATCACCTCTGAGAGGGAAGGGTCTCACTGGGGTTTGTGGGCTACATTTCATGCAATACACGGAACGACACTGCTCTCATGATGAGAATGAGGGTCTGACAGGTGGCACAGACTGTACAAGTATTACTGGTAAGGGCTGCCCTAGCAATTCTACCGACCAAGAAGAAATGGGTAAGGACTCCTGGCATGCTCACAAATGCGCAAACATCTTGTTCAGAAAGTTCGGTTTTTAACCACATACATTGCAGCCTTAGCTCGAATCATTAGCAAGAGGTACTGCAGACGGCATAGCGCTCCTCAAGTAAACAGATGTATACAGCCATTCCCATTGGTATACCTGTAAGCGAAAAATGAAGCTCAAACTATTGAATGAAGATATTTCTTTAGAAAATTAACTCCTTTTAAAGAAAGGGAGGAGACAATGAAAGCAAAAAAGCGAAAGAAAAAAGTGAGCACGTTTGAAAAAGATAATGTAAGAAAGGAGAGAAGGAAAAATGAAGAAAGAAGGAACAATGCAGAGAAAGAGATGAAGAAAGAAAGGAAGGGCGATAGGACAACATAAAGATAGGAGGCAGCGACAGGAAAAGTGGAAGGAAGCATGAAAGCAGTGACAGGATGCAAGGAGAGAAAAGAAGGAAACGAAGGAAAGAAAAGGCAGAACAGAAGCGCAGAGAGAAGGAAACGTAAGGTGCAAAGGAGACTAGGAAAGAAAGGAAGTACAGAAGAAAAAGAAAGAAAAAAACAAATGAGCAAAGGAGACATTGAAAGACAGTGTGAAATGAAGAGGGCAGAAGAGAAAGAAAGGAGACAAGGAACAAAGCAGAAAAATGCATGACCAAAAATAAAAAGGAGAGAAAGAACAAAGGTGAGAACGACACGACGAAAGGAAAAAAGGAGAAAATAAAAGAAGGCACAAGGGAGAGAAAATAAGATGGAATGAAGGGAGTAAAGGAAAAGAGAGAAATGCAAAGAATGAGAGAGAAAAAGGAACTAAAGATGAGAGGAAAAAATAGGCAGCAAGAAGGAAAGGCTAAAAATAAGGACCGAGAGAGAAAAGTAGTAGACGACTCACTCTCAAAAGTATATCAGACGAATATATTTGGGCTGCCTGCTGGTCCTACACTATCAGCGTTCAAGGCCTCTCAGAACTGAGTGCATCATATTTTAAGGGCAGCCTTAGCAGGTAGTCAGCTCACTGCCTACTCCTGAAATCAACAGGCAAACAGCCACATGCTTCAGGACAGCTTGTGATCTAGTGGTAGCTGGCGAGCAACCTTCTGGAGAATGCTACACATGACTAGTAATTGAAATAAAGGAGGTGTAGCAATTATTCAGACAGTGCATAACACTAAGGCCCTCATCACAACCCTGGCGGTAAATGCCGCCTACCGCCGTGCCGATGGCTGCCACCATACCGTGACCGCAGCCGTATTCCGCTACGGGTACTATGACCCACACTAAAAAATCCGCTACTATACAGACACCCACACAAGTACGCCAGACCAAAGGTCAGTTATAAACTGGAAGTACCAAAACCCACACCGTTATGTCAACAGGAATATGCCCATAGTATCACGACCCATGAATCACTGTGGTGGACTTTCAATCGCGGTAAACCATTGGCGGTACACACCGCCGCCCTCAAAATATACACACACTTACAAGACACCACCACATTGGACAATTCAAAGTACACACACCTGACACACATACACACACGACACCCACACACCCACACCACTATAAAACACACACCCACATTACCTACAACCCCTTACCACGACAAAAAGATACCAAGCAGAGAGAGACAAGCCAGGAGCACCCACTCAATCAGAGGCACAATACATCATCACTCAGGCAACTCACTCTCCATGATGCACTCTCCAACATCCTGGGAGCATACCACCATTCCCAGGAGGCCATATAATGTACAAGTTGCAGGTGACCCAGCGGCTGCAGGAGGGACAGTACCAGGGGATCAAGGAGGACCTCAAAAACATCTACATCATCCTGGTCACCATTGCAGGGGTGCTGGTTGACATGAGAAAGACCATGAGGGAGGCAGTGGCACAACAATGGGCCCCTGACACAAGCCACACCGAAGAACAGCTCTCCACCTCTGCCGGCGCTAGTGGACAGGATGCACTGCCACAGGACCAACAGGCAACCAGAACCCCACCCCCTGCAGAAGGAGAACCACCCCGCAAATGGTCCATGCGATCCAGTCAGAAGCCAGAGAACATTGCCAAGACCCCGCCAGGAAATAAGACTCTCCTGATTGTCACCCTTCTGTCCCATTCTTTCACCCTGTTCACCTTGAACTGCCATCACTCCCCTTCCTATGCCCAATTGAACACTGCACCTGTGATACCAAGAGACTGGACTCTACCCTGGACTTTCCTCCACCATCACCCCAGCCCATTGCACCTCTCCCTCTACTTATGACCACTTAAATAAACACCCTTGGAACAAATACAAATCTGGAGTCTCTCAAATGATTGAAATATGTATTAGTTCAACATTATCAAAGCATTGCAAGTCATATGTACAGTTAAATATACTTTGGAATTACCTTTGGTGGGCAGCAGTACAAATAGAAGGAGCCAGACTAGGACACAGATATCTGAAAATAGTGATGCCAAAGGGTACAGTTAGTGGCCATAGACATAGGGAAATCAGGCTGCCATGTACAATGTCCAACAGAAAACTGAAAAGTGAAGTGAGGTTACAGTGTCTTACCTGTGTGTCACTGGAAGTACTGCTGTATTATATTACTTCTGTCAACATCTTCTTCCTCTGCCTCCTCTTCATCAGGCTCCACTGCTGCCACAAGACCATCTCCAGGCTCATCTTCCTGCAGAAAAGGCACCTGGCGTCTCAAGGCCAGGTTGTGTAACATGCAACGATGATCTGGCACACCTTAGGTGAGTAGTACAGGGATCCACCTGTCAGATAGAGGCACCGGAACCTGGCCTTCAGGAGGCCGAAGGTCCTTTCAAAAATCCTCCTTGTACACCCATGTGCCTCATTGTAACGTTCCTCTGCCCTTGTCCTGGCATTCCTCACTGGGGTCAGTAGCCATGAGAGGTTGGGGTAACCAGAGTCACCTGGAAATATCGAGGGATACCTGTTAGACACACACTAACCCTTAGGGACAACCCCATACCCAGACACCTACTTATACTGTGTGGGGACCTTGGGCTCACCTATTAGCCACACCTGGTGCCTCTGGAGTTCGCCCATCACATATGGGATGCTGCTATTCCTCAAGATAAAGGCATGCACAGAGCCAGGATATTTGGCATTCACATGGGAAATGTACTCGTCCGCCAAACACACCATCTGCACATTCATAGAGTGAAGGCTTTTTCTATTCCTGTAAACTTCTTCATTTCCCTGGGGGGGGAGACGAATGCCATATGTGTACCCTCAATGGCACCAATGATGTTGGGGATATGTCCCAGGGCATAAAAGTCAGCTTTCACTGTGGCCAAATCATCCACCTGGGGAATACGATGTAGCTGCGCATGTGTTTCAGCAGGGATGACAACACTCTGGTCAATACGTTGGAGAACATTGGTTGAGACATCCCTGATGCCATGGCCACTGTTGTTTGGAAGGAACCACTTGCCAGGAAATGGAGCACTGACAGGACCTGCACTAGAGGGGTGATACCTGTGGGGTGGTGGATAGCTGACATCAGGTCTGGCTCCAATTGGGCACACAGTTCTTGGACTGTGGCCTGATCAAGTCTGTAGGTTAGGATAATGTGTCTGTCCTCCATTGTCGCAAGGTCCACAAGGGGTCTGCATACCGGAGGATGTCGCCATCTCATATTGAGCCTCAGCGGTTGAAGCCTATGGAAGAAAACAGTGAGCAGAGGGTCATATTCACACATCTATTGCACTAATGATGATTTTTTTCCTTTACAGAACCAGTATGTGAATCTGACAGTCAGTTGCATTGTGTGCCATCGCGGTAGGCAGTCGAAGACTGCCTTGCAACTTCGCATTGGTTATCATTGGGCCCTATGGGTTCCAGGAGCCAATGGCGATGTATGCCGGCGGTGACGGTATGCACCGCCACGGAGGTGACTGACATTTTCTATCTGTTCACTCACTTGCACCTGACCTTCAACAGGAGAGGACCTACACTGCAAGTGCTGCTGTGATCTGTGTCTAGAAGCAACAATGGCTCATGTGTCTGGGGAAAGGGCCCCTGCCTTCACTGTGGAGAAGTTGGAGAAATTGGTGGATGGGGTCCTACCCCAGTACACATTAATCTACGGTCCTCCAGACAAACAGGTGAGTACACTGTGAGCATGATACATGGGCCATGAATGTATGGAGTGCTGTGTGTGTAAGCCACATGTTCGGAGGGCTGAGGGGTCCTGGGCAGAGTGATGCATGTATGGTTGTCAATGTATGTGGGTAAGGGGATGGGAGGGAGGGATATGGTGGGCCATGAGGATGACAGTCCGGACGGTATGACTAATCCTTTTTCTGCTGTCTTTTCCCTACAGGTTAGCACCCACTAGAAAAAGGGTATTTGGCGTGCCATCGCCAAGGAGGTGCAGATCCTGGGGATCTTTGACAGGCGGAGCACCCACTGATGCAAAAGGTGGGAGGACATGTGCCGCAGGGAAAAGGAGACAGTGGAAGCCCAGCTGGGACTGGTCTCCCAACGAGGAAGGGGTGCCGGTCGCACCATGACCTCCCTGATGTTCCGCATCCTGGCGGTGGCCTATCTGGAGTTGGATGGGCGCTTGAAGGCATCACAGCAGCCACAAGGGGGTGAATACAGATTCTGAATCATGACTTTGCATGCGTTACCTGGGTGGAGGGTGTGGACTATGGGTGCCCCTAGGCCAGGGCGAAGATGGCAGGGTAGGTCCCTTGTTGGGCAGGCTCTGAAGTACTCCTACCACAATAGTGTTAGTGTGCATCTACTACTGGGCAGGGTCCTGTGGGCTTCAGGTGTGCAGCTAATGGCGGTAGGCATTGTACCCCATGGGCTGGTGACTATCTTAGTAACTGGTAGTGCATGGCCTAGTGCATAGGGCTGCTCCCTGTGTGTTGTGTACACCAACGGTAGTGTTGTTGCTGGCATTGACCAAGTGTATCCTCTGTCCCTACCCCCCTTTTATTTTTGTCACCCTGTCCTTGTGTGCATTAGCATCATCTGACGGAGGAGCAGAGGCACCGGCGACGGAGGGAGCTGCATCCCACATGGGCCTGGAGGCCAAATCCACCGAGGGACAGTGGGACGGAGGGCGATGGAAGCACCACGGCGGGCACATGAGGGGAGACCACAGACAGCAACTCCTCCTCTGATGATGAAAGCTCCCTGGCGGTGGCGGACACCTCTGTGCCCACCCCAACAACAGGTACAGCGGCCACCCCTCCTACCAGCACCTCCCTCCTAGAAGCCCCTCATCGTGTTTCCTGTGCCTGCTCACCGAGGAGGGTGGGCATCTCCTTTGCCCCAGGCACCTCAGGCCCTGCCCCAGTCAGCCCTGCTGCCCTCAGTGAGGAGGCTATTGACCTCCTGAGATCCCTCACTGTTGGGCAGTCAACCATACTGAATGCTATCCAGGGTGTCCTGAGGCATTTGCAACAAACAAATGTATACCTGGAGGGCATTCACTCTGGTGTGGTGGCCCAAAAGAGAGCATTTCAGGCTCTGTTCTCAGCACTGCTGGAAGCCCTTGTCCCTATTTCTAGCCTCCCCCCTCCTACTTCCTCTACCCAGACCCAATCCCCTCTACCCCAGCCTATCCCAAGCACACTTTCAGACCAGAATTCACTCGAATCAACCCACAGAATTGGCTCAGGCAAACAGAAGCACCACACTTCATCTCACAGGCACTCACACAAGCACCATCCCCATACAGACACACCATCATCCACTATCTCCACTGTGTCCCTCTCCTCCTCATCGTCCACCTCCCTCCCAGTATCGTCTCCACTCACACCTGCATGCACTACATTCTCATCCACTACCTCCATCACCAGCTTGCCCATCAAAACACAACCCTCACGGGCAGGCACCACCCCCACATTCATGCACACGTCCCCTGTGTCCTCTCCCAGTGTGCCTGTGACCCCTCCTCCCAAAGTACACAAACTCAAGCACCCACCCACCCAACAGCCATCCACCTCACAACAGCATCCAGCCCGTACACCTGCATCCAAACTCAGCAGACAGACACCTCCTACAACCACTCCCTCTTCCTCCACTCCCAAACCCTCTCCCTCTTCCCACACCAGTTTCTCTAAGAAGCGGCTCCTGGCAAACATTGACCTCTTCCCTACCCCTCCCCCTTTATCCTTCCCCTCGGGCCAGGGTGTCCAGAACCCAGGCCAGCACCTCAGCCTCCAAGTCGACGTCCGCTGTGGTACCTGCAACTCACAGAAGCTCAAAGGGGACACCCATCAGCCCAGCCATTGTGCCACCAACCCCTGCAAAGGACAAACCATTCTGCCACCTGCCAAGGTGAAGAGGGGGACAGCATGCAGCAAGGGCAAGGAGCATGACCCACCCAGCAAGGCCTCCTCAAAAACTCCAGCTGCCAGACCCAAGGTCACACCACCATCTGCCAAGGTGAGGAAGGGGCAGAAAACACCAGGCAAGGCACTTCAGCCGTTGGAGGCTGCAGGTGAAGGCCTGGTGGCTTCCAGCACAACCGCCAGCCCTGCCAACTGCATCACGGCCAGCACCGCCAGCAACCCTGCCAGTAGCACTGCCACTAGCACCACTACTGTCAGCAGCTGCTGCCCCAGTGGTCAGCCTTAAAAGGCTGCAGGAGAAAGGCTGGAGCCTCCCTCCACCACTGGCAGCACTGGCACCTGCACCACTGAAAGTAGGACCACTACCAGCAGCAGCAGCAGCCCCAGTGGACAGCTGTCTGAGGCTGCAGGAGAAGGGGTGGAGTTTCCCACCACCACTGGCAGCATCCCCACCAGCACCGGCACTATCACCAGTTTGCAGCTTTAGCCACCGCAGGATGGAGGCTAGCCTTGCCTCTATGAACTATCATGCAACCTGTTCCCTGCAAATCTCATGCCTCAGACACCCAGGTGAGAGACTGTAACCTTGCACCATCCAGGATGAAGCACTCTGGGCACAAATCCCCCTCCAGAACCAGTGGAAGAAAGCATCCACTCAGCCCCTCCTTGGCAGGATGAAGCACACTGGGCACAAAGCCCCCTCCAGAACCAGTGGAAAAAGGCATCCACTCAGCCCCTCCTTGGCAGGATAGAGCACATTGGGCACAAATCCCCCACCAGAACCAGTGGAAGAAGGCATCCACTTACCCCCTCCTTGGCAGGATGAAGCACACTGGGCACAAAGCCCCCTCCAGAACCAGTGGAAGAAGGCATCCACTCAGCCCCTCCTTGGCAGGATGAAGCACACTGGGCACAAGGCCCACTCCAGGACCAGTGGAGGAAGCCATCCACTTGGAAAACTGTGGCCTTGCAGTCCCCAGTAGCAAGCAGTGGGTAAACCACCCACTTGAGAGACTTGTGAGACTGTGGCTTTGCACTCCCCAGGACCAGGCCGTGGGTAAACCACCCACTTGAGAGACTTGTGAGACTGTGGCTTTGCACTCCCCAGGACCAAGCAATGGGCAAATCACCCACTTGAGAGACTGTGGCTTTGCACTCCCCGGGACCAAGCAGTGGGCAAACCAACCACTTGAGAGACTTGTGAGATTGTGGCATTGCACTCCCTAGGACCAAGCAGTGGGCAAACCACTCACTTGAGAGACTTGTGAGACTGTGGCTTTGCACTCCCCAAGACCAAGCAGTGGGCAAACCACTCACTAGAGAGACTGTGGCATTGCACTCCCCAGGACCAAGCAGTGGACATGGAGCCCCCTCAAGGAGCAGTGGTGTTATTCCATCTTCCGGCTGAGGTGCCCCCTTCCTCATCCCCCTGAGGTGTCTGTGTGTTTTCGACCTGATGCCCCTGCAGTGTTCTCGCCGTATTGAGGCAGGAGTCAAGTGTGAGCTTGGCCCGTGATTTTTGGCCCAGTGGCCCACGGACATTTTGAATGGACGATGTACCGTCTTATGTACATATTGTATATTTTTGTAAATACTGTTTTTCTATTTATTACATATATCTGACTATTTCTAAAATATCACTGTTTAACTCAATTCCTTTTGTCCTTGTGTTCTTCCAGGGGGTTACGGGTGAAAATGTAATGTTGATGCATGTGTTTGTGTGTATGGTGTTATGGGTGGGGGTGTTGCATGTTGCATGTGTGTGTCACTCTCTTTTTCCTCCCCCCATCCCCTGTGTACTAGGTGCAGTACTCACCAAGGTCATTGTCGCCGCCTTTCGTATTCCTGGTAGATGAGGAGGTAGACCAGTATGGGAAGGACCTGCAGCTCGGGCTTGATGGCATCCTGGTTCTTCGTTGAGTGTAGAGAGGTGAGTGGTTTCCCTTCCAAGTTCTGTTTCCGCTGCGCTTTTGATTGCGTTGGTACCGTCCCGATAAATCTGGTGGATTGGCAGGTTGTTATGGGATGGGCGGTACATTGTCTTTCGTCTGGCTGTTGGCGGTTACCGCTGCGGTGTTTGTTGCTACCGCCGTGGCGGTCGGATTGTTAAAGTGGCTGACTGTGTTGCCGGTTTCTGCCGTGGTGGTGATCCAATTTTTTTTTACCGCCGGCCTGTTGGCAGTATTACTGCCGCGTTAACACCGACGGCCAGGGTTGTAATGAGGGCCTAAATGTTACAATATGTTATCAAGCATTAATTGGGTTTAAATGGTCAAAAGTGTAGTGTAGAGTTATTTTGGTGATTTATTGATGTAACAAAGAGTATTAGAGACGGTAAAACATATTTCTGGGACTTCAGGGTTGAGACTGTCAAGCAAGGCCTAATGCAAAGGATAATTCAATTGCTAATAATGGATGAGAACACACCCAGAACAACCTCTCTATGTATTTCATGTGCGTGTGGATCTGTCCTTTTCAACATTTTAAACATTAAACCCAATTCAATTGCCTTAACCATATAGGGCCAGACTGTGCGAATCGCAAAAATCGGCCGTTTGCGAATGCAAAGATGCCTTCCACGATGTATGAAAGGCATTCGCAGTGTGAAAATAAGGAATTCGCTAAGATAGCAAATTTTTCCAACTTTGACATGGTTTTGCGTGTCGCAAACAGCGAATTGCAAATAGCGACATTATTTACAGAATTGCTATTTGCATGACGCAAACTGCGACAACGAATTGCGAATAGCTTGCGATTCGCAAAATCCTGAAGGCAAATTGAGATACGCTGATTGCGACACGCAAAACCATGTCGCAATGCGATGCATCAAAAATTCGCAAATCGTGATTATTCGCTGAATGGCCTTTTGCACATGCAATTTACCACAAATTGAAATCAGGTGGTAACCAGGTGCAACCTATATAAAGAGGCCCAGAATGACTCAGCCTCTTTTCCACATTGGCTGCACTCTACATGAGGATCTTGGCAGGGTTGAGGAGAGGGAGGAGGAGACAGGAACGCATTTTCAGAGTGCTCATAACCCTATTTGACCTGACAGAAGATGAAATTTATGAGAAGTACAGGTTAAGCTCAGCCATGATACTTGAGCTGATAGCAGATCTGCAACCCATACTGCGCAGCAGCACACACACGATCAATAGTATACCCACCTATGTGCGGGTATTATGCTCCCTGCACCTATTAGCCTCAGGGAGCTATTGAGGGGTTATATCAGCAGCAGGAGGGGTCTCACCGAGAGCCCTCTCACGCTTCTTCAATGCATTTCTCAATGCCATGCTGAAC
Source organism: Pleurodeles waltl (assembly GCF_031143425.1). Classification (NCBI taxonomy): domain Eukaryota; kingdom Metazoa; phylum Chordata; class Amphibia; order Caudata; family Salamandridae; genus Pleurodeles; species Pleurodeles waltl. The sequence goes on from NC_090439.1 coordinate 689,537,315, forward strand.
AAAAAACAAGCGCACAGAAGATTCCCCAACACCCCATAGGAATTACAACAGACGAAAATAGATTTCTAGCAGATTGCACAGTTCCCACATGTCATAGGTGCCATCTATAGGACACATGTAGCAATCTGTCCACCATCAGCCACCGAGTATGGGTATTGCAACCGTAAGAACCATAATTCCATGAACATACAGGTGATTAGCAACACAGATTTCGTTGCCAGATACCCAGGTAGCACACATGACTTGAACATCTTTTGATACAGCAGGATTCACACAAGACTGTTAGCTGGGGAGTGTGGCGAAGGATATCAATGTAATAGTTGACAATGCTGCATTGATGTTATTGTGACGTCAGATATCAACAGTGCTCATTTCACCCTCTGTTCATTCCAGGAGACAGTGCCTACGCAGTGCGGACCCATATACTGGCACCCTACCTGAGCCCTGCAACGCCAGCAGAGAGGACAATGCTGCACACAGGGCAACTTGCAGTGTGGTGGAGCGGACCTTCGGGCTGCTGAAGAGCCACTTCAGGTGCATCCATAAGAGTGGAGGTGCACTACAGTACAGACCAGAGACAAGCTGCAAAATTGTGGCTACATGTGCTATGTTGCACAACATTGCAACGAGAAGAGGCATACCAGTTGAACCAATGGAGTGGGACTCAGATGAAGATTGTGATCCCTTACCACCCCATCACCCAGTAGACATGAGCAGTGCAGCAGAGGGCAGGAAAAGACATGCAGACATCACGCACAACCATTTCTGATGTTAATAATGATAACACCACTTCAATATTATGTATTTCTGTAGATTGCAACTTTATTACCTTAACTTCAGGTAACGTAAGTGTCAATGGGACATAGCCAGGCCCTATCGGCAAACATGCGATTAACAGTGTCACAGTATTAGCATCATAGTATAACTGTATAGCTACATATTATAGTAGTCCCCTGTAGCCCTCAACATTACGTCTGACGTCCATGCACTCCACTTGAGTGCTCAGTGGCCTCACTGGCACCTCTTGTAGCGGGTTCAAAGGCAGTACTGTGTCTGGTACAGCGACGCCTAGGATCCATCACAGGGGCTGTAAGACTGCTGAGGCTAGAGAACTCCTCACTATCCCCAACACCCAGTCTGCTATTTGTAGCACTGCGTGCTGTCTGCATTGCATCCAGGACATTGGTTATTTGCACCAATCCCTCTGCAACGCCCCAACTGCAATGTGCCATCTCCACCTCTATGCCCACGGCGCATCGTGAAATCAACGCAGTTGAGCTAGCGTGCCGATTGACTGATCTGCAGAGCCCATCAAACCTTGCCATGAATTGGTGATGGCGTCTACGGTGGCTGGCATGCTCCCGCTGAATCTCAGTGCAGAGGTCCCTAATAGCGTTAGTCAACACCTTTGTGTTTTCTGCTGCTGTTTGCTGTCCCTCATTCAGAGACTCCAACTGCTTGTTCATTGATCCAATGTTTTCGCTTGTGCAGTACTCCTGTTATGATCGATTGACACCAACTACCTGTGCATTGACCTCATGTGTTTGCATTGCAGGTGCTGCACTTTCAGCATGGAAGCTTCAAGGCCGCCAAAGATTGATTGGCCCTCTCCTTCATCTGTGCACTGCCTGCTTGCTTCGTGACGCCTTCTGAGGGGAGTTGACTGATGCTGGGGCAGGGACTGCAGTCTTCCTGTGGATCTAGCCTCTGGGGGAGGTGTGAGGACTTCATCCGGCATTTCATCTGAGTCCTGGTTATACTCTGGGAGAGGTAACACCCTTTCCCTGTGTCTAGTTGGTGCAATACTGAAAGACTCACTTGTATTGGAGTCGGACTGTGGCTGTGTTTCGACGTCCCCCACATTTCCACCTTCTGCTGCAACAGGGCCCGGGACATCTGCAACGAGAATGTGCAGCATTACATTTATGTATATATATTTCACAAGATGTTGCACAAGAGTATAAAATGTACACTGACCTCATATCACTATGAGTCGGTTGTGTTGTTTCTCTACGTGGCTGAACACTAACTTGCTATTTATGTTGTACTTTGACTTTAGGTTTGTGGACTACCACTCCCATAAGGCATAGTTGCATTGCATGTAAGATGTGGCATGGCCTACTTAGCACAATGCATCTAACTAATAGCTATCTTATAAGGTGCATTTGTACATGCACATATGGGGATACACATCCTTGCTGGCCTTACATTTGCTGGTGCTGGGTGTCCCTGAGGTGTCAATGTCATTGACACCACTGACAGCTTCAGGAAGCAGTGTGGACTCCACCATGTCTTCCATTGGTATGGACCGTGTCTGGGTGGGTGGTCCTCCTTCGGTGCTCCTTGCCTCCTTTAGCCTGCTGGCTACCCTTTCTTTGGCACTGGAATGCAAGTCATACCATCACTTGCGTATCTCCTCAGCAGAGCGCTGCGCAACACCCACTGTGCATATTTTGATCTGGATTTCTGACCAGTTTCCTCTTCTCAGTTTCTCCTTCACATTCCCATCATTAGCCATGTTGCAGTTTGGACCTGGCCGGCTCACACAGTTGGCTCTCTGCTGCTGGACTGCATTTCCCTGTCCAGTGGTGTGGCTCCTGGAAACAGCATGGGCTGACTCACTTCCTGGTTGTGATATCATCAGGCTGTTACGGTTTGTGCAAATTACGATTTTCAAATACCGATTCACTATTTATTTGCAATTCGGTATTTGCTACTCGCAAATTGCGTTTGCAAATTTTATACATCCCATTTTGCATTTCTAAAATAGCGATTTCTTAAAATTAGCTGTTTAGGAAATGCAAACCAGGAGCTTGATACATCTGGCCTCTGGTTCTTACTCTCTTTCAGTGAATATCCATCATTTCTTCTAATAGGGTTTGCCTAGACAATATTTGATTAGTGTTGTATATGTGTTTAACAGGTCTTTCACTTTACCAAAGGCTAACAATTTGTTTTCACAGGAATTATTTTTGATTTCTTCACACATTAACCCCTTCGCTGCCAGGCCTTTTCCCCCTCAGATGCCAGGCCTTTTTTTGGCTATTTGGGGCAGTTTGCGCTTAGGACCTCATAACTTTTTGTCCAGATAAGCTACCCATGCCAAATGTATGTCCTTTTTTCCAACATCCTAGGGATTCTAGAGGTACCCAGAGTTCGTGGGTTCCCCTGAAGGAGACCAAGAAATTAGCCAAAATACAGCAAAAATTTTTTTTTTTTTTTTTTTTAAATGGGGAAAAAGGGCTGCAGAAGAAGCCTTGTGTTTTTTCCTCCTGAAAATGGCATCAACAAAGGGTTTGCAGTGCTAAGATCACCAGCTACCCAGCTTTCAGGAACAGGCAGACTTGAATCAGAAGACCAAATTTTTCAACACAATTTTGGCATTTTACTCGGACATAACCCATTTTTACTATTTTTTGTGCTTTTATCCTCCTTTCAGTTAGTGACAGAAATGGGTGTGAAACTAATGCTGCATCCCGGAAAGCTAAATATTTCTGAAAATTAGACAAAATTCTGAATTTAGCAAGGGTCATTTGTGTAGCTCCTACAAGGTTTTCCTGCAGAAAATAACAGCTGAAATAAAAAAAACATTGAAATTGAGGTAAAAAAAAAACAGCCATTTTTCTCCATGTTTACTCTGCAACTTTGTTCCTGCGAAGCCCTGTATATCCCCATATGGTTGTGGGGATATACAGGGCTTGTAGTTCATCAAGAACCCTAGGTACCCAGAGGCAATAAATGAGCTGCACCTTGTAATGGGTTTTCATTCTATACCGGGTACACAGCAATTAATTTGCTGAAATATAAAGAGTGAAAAATAGGCCTCAAGAAAACCTATGTATTTACAAACTGGGCACAATATAAGGTGTTGAGAAGCAGTGGTTATTTGCACATCTCTGAATTCTGGGGTGCCTATACTAGCATGTAAATTACAGCGCATTTCTCAAATGGACTTCTTTTTTACACAATGTCTTACATTTGGAAGGAAAGAATGTAGAGAAAGACAAGGGACAATACCACTTGTTTTGCTATTCTGTGTTCCCCTAAGTCTCTTGATAAAAATAGTACCTCATTTGCGTAGGTAGGCCTAATGCCCGTGAAAGGAAACGCAACATGGAGACATCATATTTTTATATTTAAATCTGACGTGTTTTTTGCAAAGTGCCTACCTGTAGATTTTGGCCTGTAGCTCAGCCAGCACCTAGGGAAACCTACCAAATCTGTGCATTTTTTAAAACAAGACACCTAGGGGAATCAAAGATGGGGTGACTTGTAGTGCTCTGACCAGGTTCTGTTCTCCAGGGTACTTTGCAAACCTAAAAATGTAGCTAAAAAAACACCTTTTACTCACATTTTGGTGACAGAAAGTTCTGCACTCTGAGAGGAGCCACAAATGTCCTTCCACCCAGCATTCACCCAAGTCCCCCGATAAAAATGGTACCTCACTTGTGTGGGTAGGCCTAGCGCCCCTGACAGGAAATGCCCCAAAACACAATGTGGACACATCACATTTTCCCAAAGAAAGCTGACCTGTTTTTTGCAAAGTGCCTAGCTGTGGATTTCAGCCTCTAGCTCAGGAAAACCAGTACATTTTTTAAAACTAGACACCTAGGGAAATCCAAGATGGGGTGACCTGTGGGGATCTCACCAGGTTCAGTTACCCAGAATCCTTTGCAAACTTAAAAATGTGGCTGAAACAACACCTTTCCTCACATTTTGGTGACAAACATTTCTGGAATCTGAGAGGAGCCACAAATGTCCTTCCAGCCAGCCTTCCCCCAAGTCTCCCAATACAAAATGGTACCTGACTTGTGTGGGTAGGCCTTGCACCCGTGACAGGAAATGCCCCAAAACTCAACGTGGACACATCACATTTTCCCAAAGGAAACAGACGTGTTTTTTGCAAAGTGCCTAGCTGTAGATTTTGGCCTCTAGATCAGCTGGCACCTAGGGAAACTTACTAAACCTGCATATTTTTGGAAACTACACACCTAGGGGAATCCACAATGGGGTGACTTGTGGGGATCTCACCAGGTTATGTTACCCAGAATCCTTTGCAAACCTCAAAATGTGGCTAAAAAAAGCTATTTCCTCACATTTTGGTGACAAAAAGTTCTGGAATCTGAGAGGAGCCACAAATGTACAGCCACCCGTCATTGCCCCAATTCTCACAATCAAAATAGTACCTCACTTATGTGGGTAGGCCTAGCGCCCGCAACAGGAAATGCCCCAAAACACAACATGGACACATCACATTTTCCCAAAGAAAACAGACCTGTTTTTTGCAAAGTGCCTAGCTGTGGATTTTGGCCTCTAGCTCAGCCGGCACCTAGGGAAACTTACTAAACCTGCACATTTTTCAAAACTAGACACAAAGGGGAATCTAAGATGGGGTGACATGTGGGGATCTCATCATGTTCTGTTACCCAGAATCCTTTGCAAACCTCAAAATTTGGCCAAAAAAAAAACACTTTTTCCTCATTTCGGTGACAGAAAGTTCTGGAATCTGAGAGGAGCCACAGATTTCCTTACACCCAGCATTCCCTTAAGTCTCCCGATAGAAATGGTACCTCACTTGTGTGGTTAGACCTAGTGTCCGCGAAAGGAAATGTCCCAAAGCACTATGTGGACACATCAAAATTATCAAATACTAAATTACCTGTTTTTGCGGGGGCTGTGTTTTTGGTCCTGGGCTCAGCAGCCAAATAGTGAAACCTACCAAAACCAAACATTTCTGAAAACTAGACACTGAGGGAAACTAGGGAGGTGTGGCTTGCATGGATCTCCTAATGTTTTCTTACCCAGAATCCTCAGCAAACCTCAAATTTAGCTAAAAAATCACCTTTTACCCACATTTCTGTGTGGGACCACCGCACCGGGACAAAATTCCTACCACTCAATGTTCCCCTCAGTCTCCCGGTAAAACTGATAGCTCATATGTGTAGGTGGGCCAGGCGCCTGTGACAGGGAAGAGCCAAAAACATGTTGAAATTGAGGGTGAGCCAAGGGGGTCCAAAAGGGCAGTTTGAAAAAAATCATTTTTAGACTGACAAGTGGGGCAAAATCTTTAACGGTATAGATGAGACAATGCTGGGTGGTAGGAATTTTGTGGATTCCTGCAGATTCTGGAAGGTTCCATCACAAAAATATGGTAAAAAATGTGTGGTTTCCAGCAAAGCTGGCGGTTTGCAGGGCATTGTGGGTAAGAAAATGGTGCAGGGTGCATGTGAAGCACACTACCCTGGACTCACCCAGATGTTTAGTTTTCAGCTATGTCTAGGTCTTGTGGAGTTTTCTACATGGCAGCATCCCAAAGACCAAAAAGTGCAGCCCTCACCATTCCATGTTGGACGATTTTGAGAGTTAGCCAGCTCTCATGGCCCAAATATAAAACCAAAACCAAAATAATCAAATGTCCTCTTGCTTGAAGTGGGATAAGATGTTTTAGTGTGCGGGGAGAGCTGAAAGACTGCTACCCCCTTCAGTTGTGGTGGGGGCATAATCATGCCCATACTGGTTGGTAGCCACCACCACACTATTTTATTTTATTTGTTTAATTCCCTGGCATCTAGTAGACCCCCGGGGTGTGGATCGGGGGTAATTGCCCCATCTGCCCACTGGTGGGCAGAACAACTTTGGCCCTATTTATTTGGGGTGGGTTTATGGCAATACACCCATCCTCTTATTTTGAAAAAAATCTTCCCTGGTCTCTGGTGGGCTTTCTGCCCCCTTTGGGGGCAGATGGGCCTTCCAAAAATAGGCCGATCTGCCCCCAAGGAGGGCAGATATGGCCAACAGTAATGTGCCTCCATGGGAAGTGACCCTTGATGAAGGGGCTGCCCCCCCAAACAAAACACACACATACACATACACCAATCCCTGGTGCCTAAGTGGTTTCTGCCCCCCGGGGGGCAGATCGGCCTAATAGAAATAGGCCGATCTGCCCCCAGGGGCAGCAGAAATGGCCTAAAATAAATCCCCCTCCCAAGGGAGTGACCCTTGCCTAAGGGGTCACTTCCCTTGCGTAAATTGGTGCAAAAAAAAAATTCACCGGTGCCTAGTGGTTTCTGACCCTCTTGGGGGCAGAACGGTGTAATAAAAATACACCAATCTGCCCCCAAGGCGGGCAGAAATGGCCTAAAATAAATTTGCCCCGACAGGGACGTCCCTTTGCCTAAGGGGTCACTTCCCTTGTCTGAAATTGACACAAAAAAATTCAAAATCCCTGGTGTCTAGTGGTTTCTGCCCCCTTTGGGGGCAGATTGGCCTAACAAAAATAGGCCAAACTGGGGGGAAGAAATGGCCTAAATAAAATTTGCCCCGCAGGGGAGCGACCGTTGCTTAAGGGATCGCTCCCCATACATAAAAACATAAAGTAAATTAAAAAAAATATATCCCTGGTGTCTAGGGGTTTCTGCCTCCCTGGGGGCAGATCGGCCTAATTATAATAGGCCGATCTGCCACCAAGGGGGGCAGATAGGGCCTAAAAATATTTTGCCCACCTGGGGAGTGACCCTTGGCCAAGGGGCCACTCCCCTGAAGCGCAAGTAGAAAAAAAAAATAAGAATGCCTGGTGTCTAGTAGTTGGGCAGAAGGGCCTAATAAAAATAGGCCAATCTGCTCCCAAGAGGGGCAGAAATGGCCTAAATACAATTTGCCCCCCAGGGCAGCGACCCTTGCCAAAGGGGTCACTACCCATACATAAAAACATAAAGTAAATTGTGGGAAGTTGGCTCTGTATGCACTATTTCAAAGTAAGGAATAGTATGCAGAGAGTCCAGGGTTCCCCTTAGAGGTAAGATAGTGGCAAAAAGAGATAATACGAATGCTCTGTTTTGTGTTAGTGTGATCGAGCAGTAGGTTTATCAAAGGAATAGTGTTAAGCATTTGTTGTACACACACCGGCAATACATGAGGAACACACACTCAAAGACAATTCCAGGCCATTAGGTTTTTGTATAGAAAAATATATTTTCTTAGTTTATTTTAAGAACCACAGGTTCAAACTTTACATGTAATACTTCAAATGAAAGGTATTGCAGGTAAGTACTTTAGGAAATTTGAATAATCAAAATAGCATATACAGTCTTCACATAATTCACATAAAGCTATTTTAAAACTAGACAGTGCAATTTTCAACAGTTCCTGGGAGGAGTAAGAGTTAGTTAGTTTTTGCAGGTAAGTAAACCACCTACGGGGTTCAAGTTTGGGTCCAAGGTAGCCCACCGTTGGGGGTTAAGAACAACCCCAAAGTTACCACACCAGCAGCTCAGGGCCGGTCAGGTGCAGAGGTCAAAGTGGTGCCCAAAACGCATAGGCTTCAATGGAGAAGGGGGTGCCCCGGTTCCAGTCTGCCAGCAGGTAAGTACCCGCGTCTTCGGAGGGCAGACCAGGGGGGTTTTGTAGGGCACCGGGGGGGGACGCAGGTCAGCACAGAAAGTACACCCTCAGCAGCACGGGGGCGACCGGGTGCAGTGTGCAAACATGCGTCAGGTTTCTTTAGGAATCAAAGGGAGACCAAGGGGTCTCTTCAGCGATGCAGGCAGGCAAGGGGGGGCTCCTTGGGGTAGCCACCACCTGGGCAAGGGAGAGGGCCTCCTGGGGGTCACTCCTGCTCTGGAGTGCCAATCCTTCAGGTCCTGGGGACTGCGGGTGCAGGGTCTTTACCAGGTGTCGGGATCTGGGAGACAGGCAGTCGCGGTCAGGAGAGCCTCGGGATTCCCTCTGCAGGCGTCGCTGTGGGGGCTCAGGGGGGGCAACTCTGGCTACTCACGGTCTTGCAGTCACCGGGGAGTCCTCCCTGAAGTGTTTGTTCTCCACAAGTCGAGCCGGAGGCGTCGGGTGCAGAGTAGCAAGTCTCACGCTTCCGGCGGGAAACGCAGTTGATTTAAAGTTGCTCCTTTTGAAACAAAGTTGCAGTCTTGGTTGAACAGGGCCGCTGTCCTCAGGAGTTCTTGGTCCTTCTAGAGCAGGGCAGTCCTCTGAGGATTCAGAGGTCGCTGGTCCCTGGGGAAAGCGTCGCTGGAGCAGTGTCTTTAGAAGGGAGGGAGACAGGCCGGTAGAGCTGGGGCCAAAGCAGTTGGTGTCTCCGTCTTCTCTGCAGGGTTTTTCAGCTTAGCAGTCCTCTTCTTCTTAGGTTGCAGGAATCTGGGTTCCTAGGTTCTGGGGAGCCCCAAAATACAGAATTTAGGGGTGTGTTTAGGTCTGGGAGGGCAGTAGCCAATGGCTACTAGCCCTGAGGGTAGCTACACCCTCTTTGTGCCTCCTCCCAAGGGGAGGGGGTCACATTCCTATCCCTATTGGGGGAATCCTCCATCTGCAAGATGGAGGATTTCTAAAAGTCAGAGTCACCTCAGCTCAGGTTGCCTTAGGGGCTGTCCTGACTGGCCAGTGACTCCTCCTTGTTTTTCTCATTATCTCCTCTGGCCTTGCCGCCAAAAGTGGGGCCGTGGCCGGAGGGGGCGGGCAACTCCACTAGCTGGAATACCCTGGGGTGCTGTAACAAAGGGGGTGAGCCTTTGCGGCTCACCGCCAGGTGTTACAGTTCCTGCAAGGGGGAGGTGATAAGCATCTCCACCCAGTACAGGCTTTGTTACTAGCCACAGAGTGACAAAGGCACTCTCCCCATGTGGCCAGCAACATGTCTCGAGTGTGGCAGGCTGCTAAAACCAGTCAGCCTACACGGGTAGTTGGTTAAGGTTTCAGGGGGCACCTCAAAGGTGCCCTTTGGGGTGTATGTTACAATAAAATGTACACTGGCATCAGTGTGCATTTATTGTGCTGAGAAGTTTGATACCAAACTTCCCAGTTTTCAGTGTTGCCATTATGGTGCTGTGGAGTTCGTGCATGACAGCCTCCCAGACCATATACTCTTATGGCTACCCTGCACTTACAATGTCTAAGGTTTTGCTTAGACACTGTAGGGGCACAGTACTCATGCACTTGTGCCCTCACCTATGGTATAGTGCACCCTGCCTTAGGGCTGTAAGGCCTGCTAGAGGGGTGACTTATCTATACTGCATAGGCAGTGTGAGGTTGGCATGGCACCCTGAGGGGGGTGCCATGTCGACTTACTCGTTTTGTCCTCACCAGCACACACAAGCTCGCAAGCAGTGTGTCTTTGCTGAGTGAGGGGTCCCCAGGGTGGCATAAAACATGCTGCATCCCTTAGAGACCTTCCCTGGCATCAGGGCCCTTGGTACCAGGGGTACCATTTACAAGGGACTTACCTGGATGCCAGGGTGTGCCAATTGTGAAAACAAAAGTACAGGTTAGGGAAAGAACACTGGTGCTGGGGCCTGGTTAGCAGGCCTCAGCACACTTTCAAATCAAAACTTAGCATCAGCAAAGGCAAAAAGTCAGGGGGTAACCATGCCAAGGAGCTATTTCCTTACATAAATAAACAAATATATATCCCTGGTGTCTAGGGGTTTCTGCCTCCTTGGGGGCAGATCGGCCTAATTATAATAGGCCGATCTGCCCCTGAGGGGGGCAGAAAAAGCCTAAAAATATTTTGTCCCCCTGGGGAGTGACCTTTGCCCAAGGGGCTGCTCTCCTTGTATGTAAGTATAAAAAAAATCCCTTTGTCTAGTGCAGAAATGCTTGCAGAGACATGAAAGGAAAGGCCTTTTCTTTCCTTTCATGCCTCTGCCTGCCCCCCTCCTCCCGAGTGGAAGAGAAATGCTGAGCATTTCTCTTTTGCATTGTGATGGAAGGTGACCTCTGATGAGGTCAGCACGTGATCACGTGCTGATGTCGTCAGACGGCACAGGGGTATCGGGGGGTAGGAGGTAGAAGGGGAAGCGATTTCCCTTCCATCACATATGGGGGGCTGCGGGTGGGAGGCCCACAGGGGAGGGCTAGCGTTCCCCCAATGGGCTGGGTGCAGGACGAGCTGGGCTCATCCTCGGCACACAGCAACCGTGGCCGAGTCCAACTCGTCCACAGCACCCAAGGGCTTAAAACACTAATTGTTAATGGTTAACTGGGATTAGTAATCACCTACGATGTCTCAGCTCTTATTATCCCTCCTTGTCTTTTATGGGAATCTGTATATCTCCATGGATATATATGGCCCAAAATACAACTGTAAGACCTGACATACTTGGCGTGGTCCCCCCTGACATTTTGCATTAGGACCTTCTGTTTTGCTGACCTCGTTTGTGCTGGCTTTATGACTCTGGGAACATTTCCACTGCTAACCAGTGATAGTGTGCATGTGCTGCTTTCTTAAAACATGGTAACCTTTGCTTTTCTGCAACTTCCATATTTAATTTATAGATATGTCACAAATAAAGAGCACTACAGATGCCCTGGGCCTGTAAATTAAATGCTACTGGTGGGCCTGCGGCACTGATTGCTAATTGTGCCATCCACTTCATGAACTCTGTAATCATGTCTCAGGCCTGCGATTGCAAAGCCAGTGCATATTTAAACAGCCATGTCGACCTGGCAAGTCAACCCTCTTGCCAGGTCCAAACCTTTTTTCAATACATATGCCACCCCTAGGGTAGGCCCTAGACAACCCAAGGGTAGGATGCAGTGTATTAAAAAAGTAGGACATGTACCTTTGAGTTTTACATGTCCTAGCAGTGAAAAACTATTTTTCAGTACTGCAAGGTCTATCTCTTACAAAGGATAACATTGTGATTACCTTATTGCATATTAGAAATGTAACTTGCAATTGGGAAGGGATGGGACCCCCATGTTTGGTGTTTCCCAAATCAGAATTTATAATCACAACTTATGGTGAGGTTGGATTTTAAATTGTGATTCTGAAAATGCCACTTTTAGAGAGTTGGCATTTTTTCACCTTAACCATCTGGTACCTTTGCCTGTCTCTGAATACAGGTCTGGGTGGGTGACAGCTGAGCTCTTGGGCATTCTGGCCAGACAGCCACACACAAAGGGAGCATAGGTGTGTCTTACGGACTGTCCATAGCCTGATGAGCCACCCTGTGCAGGATGGGGGGTTTGGAGCTGACACTTACTTCTGAATTGGTTGTGTCCTGATCCCACACAAATGGCTGCATAACCCCCTTTTGTGAGTCTGGAGCCAGAGCAGGAAGGGCAGTGCCTCTGCTCTTCAAAGGCCTCTCTTTTAAGTCTCCCCGAATTCATAGGCACCACTGGGTATGAGAAATGGACCTCAGACACCACCAACTTAGCATACTTCTGGACCTGTGGATACTGCCAGGAAGAAGGATGGCTGTGCTGCTGAAAGGACAATCACTCTGTTGGACTCAGCTGGACTCCTGCTTCACTGTGCTGACCTGCTGCCTGATGCTTCTTGCCTGGTAGTGAGAAAGACTGGACCTGAATATCTCCAACCCAGAACCAAAGTGACTCCAAGGGATTGCTGGCTTGCCTCCTGTTTTCTGAAACCTCAGGGACACAAAAGACTTTCAACACACCTGCTACAGCTCTTTGACCCATCTTCAACCAGCTCCTGACCCCCAAGAGACGCCTCCTCAGTCCTGGGCCCTTAGAAGTGTTTTTGTCTCCTGAAATGAAGCTTTCGGGCTCTTTGCAACCATGAACGGGTCCGCTTGCACCGGAACCGCATTGCTTTCATGAAGAGTCAGCTAAGTCACTGCAAAATCATCTCTTTGCACAACAAGTATCGTTGCTCACAACAATGGGGCTCCAGTCATCTGTCCGCAATGCCAGGCTGATTCTTTGCGTCTGCCGACCACTGCCAGCGCACTTTCCTTGCTCCTGGCGAACTTCTGCTCCACTAATGGGATTCTAGCCTCAATTCTTGTAGAAGTAAAACTTCAGTGGGACTTGACTTATACTGTATCTGACACGTGCTCCATCACAGTCAGTATGAACTTTTGGATTTAATCAGGTCTAGCGCAACCAGATATCCGCAGTTGGCTCTTTATGCTTTTCAGCACTAAATTGTATTATATTCTTTGAAAATTCATATCTCAACTTCTACTTTTTGGATATTTGTCATTTTGGTCTTGTTATGTTAACAATATTAAGCTCCATTGTTCTAACCTGGTGTGATGTCTTTTGTGTAGTGCTTTTACTGTTTTACTGTTTGAAGTATTGCACAAATACTTTACGCCTTGCCTCTGAAGTTTAGCCTGTCTGCTCTGTGCAAACCTACCAGAGGGTGAGTGCAGGTCATTTATGATGTGTGTCTAATTAGCTTGACTAGGTTTGTTGTTCTTGCCTGGACAGGGTGCATACCTCTTCCAACCAGAAGCCCAATTTCTAAAAACAACCTTATGCGCATCTCGCTGACACCAAAAAGCACTGTGGTCGAATGTCCTGCAAAAGTGAATTTTATTTGCAAATGAAAAAGCTTTTATTAAACATGTGCAAAAGCCTACATTTAAATAAAACATATATTACATGCAAATATTGAAGCAGGTAATCATACTTAACAATATAAAAGTGTAAGTGAAGTAAATAAGGGCCGGTTTAAGTTATGTTAACTGTTGATGCCATGTTAATTGAAAATAATGCATAAACATTCAAAACCTGTTTTCATATTGAATCATTGTTTGCACTAGATGTTTTTTCTTCTCTTTACTAGAGATGTTGTAACTTTTAAGAAGCCTTGTGTTAGTTGTGAATAGGCACTTGTATTGTATTAGACAGCTGATAGTGAGGTTGGCACTGTGAGGAGACGAGGCAACAGAAAGAATGAGTCATGAGAAGAACATTCTGGACCACAAAATGCAAAGAGTGTAACTTTTCATGGTCTAATGTTTAAAATCTATTTTGCTAGTTTGAGAAGATGGGGATTTGTCTATTCCCAGGAAAGTAATGAAATCCTATTGGAAAAGGCAAGGCACGAGACAAAAGAACGCAATGTTGCATTGTAGAATAGTGTGTGCTTATATTAGTGTGTGCTCCTAGAGTAGTGATGGAATTCCTCCCTTGACATTCTGACTATCTGACAGCTGACACACCTTAGAGTTTCCAGGATCTCTATACATGAGAGTTGCTTAGCCTATTTTCTTGATGTTTCTGATTTATAGTTGGGAATATTTCCCAGCTTAACATGTAAAGGCTTTATGCTTATGTATTGATTCCCTCATCAGTACTCTTTAATGGGAATCTGAACTGACGCCTTATTCCAATTTTGATTCAATTAGGGAACTTCCTTTATGGAACACGATTTGTTGTATTATTACAATACTAACTAATGTTAAAAGATAGTATTATATTCAACTTTATAATCAAATATCGATTAATGGATTATATTAACTTTTAATGCAAATTTTACTAACTGAATTAATCGTGAAATACTAAAAGTTTTGAAAATAAAACCCTTTAACTCATACAAATTCTCTTTCTTGACAGTACCAAAAATTATCGATGATGTATTATGATTTTAAATTGATGTAGATGTTTGTTCATTTTAATTTCTTCTTGTCGACAAACATAGATCCATACGACCAATAGTGGAGGTTATTTAATGATTACACCTGAAGATTAAGGCTTAGAATACCCAGCTCCTGCAAGTAGTAGTGAAGGATGAATGTTAGTGCCACAAGAGGAAAGGAGCTGAAATAATTTGTCCATGTTTAGAATTGCCAATGTTACTTATATCCAAAGCTCAAATTTGAAGACTGAGGGAGTTTTGGGTTTCAAAGACAGTTGCATTCATGCAGATATGAGTATTGCTGAAGCACGTTACTCTAGCATATATGCTTTAAATTAGGTTGACAACCTTTTCACTCATCTGGAGGAAAGAGACAGCTAGCATTTACAGGACTACAAAACACATCTCAATTCACAGTATGGCCAATGTAGCCATACAAGGAAAATTAAAGGCCCTCATTATGAGTGTGGCTGTCTTATGACCGCCACACGTGTGGTGGCAGTGTGGACCAATGCCAATGTGGCGCGCTGACCACCACATCAAAGCCCTGGCAGTCGGACCGCCAGCTCCGCCAGGATATTGTTTTCCGGCGGTCTGGGGTGACAGAGATCCTAATCCGCCACATCAGCGCTGCCCTGGGGATTACGACATTGTTCTCCAACAGCCTTCTCATGGCAGTGAAACCAAAGGATGGTGAAGAACAGGTGCATGGGGCCCCAAGGGGGGCCCTGCACCATCACAATGTTCACTGTCTTCCTTGCAGACAGTGAACATTGTGAGGGTGCTGGTGCACCCTGCTAGCTACAGTATTGCCGCCAGCTCGAGTATGAGCCAGAGACAATGCTGTAGCCTGTTTCCCACTAGGCTGGTGGGCAGAAGACAAGGTTTCTGCCTGCCAGACTAGCAGAAAATTACTTCTGCTAGTCGGCGGGGAGGTAACCTGTGTGGCAGAAACCTCCCTGTCGGAAGTTTGGCGGACGGTGAAAACTGTCTGCCAAACTTGGTATGACCCCCTAAGTCTGACAAAAAAAGTTCAAGGGTGTTCATCACACACTAATACAGTGATTACTGTAAGCAATACTAAATAACACACTTTAAAGATACAAGACAAGAACATCATAGGGTAACCAACTTGTTGAAAGAAAAAAGCTTTATCAACAAGAAAAAGCCCTGATCAACATGGAAACAGATTGCAATACGTTAGTTACAAATCAGGAAATCCCTACAAAATGTCACCAGGTGATGGGCAATCAGATGGACAAAGAATAAAAAGTAAAAATATGACAAAAATATTTTTTCTGGACCAACTGAAGACTAACTAAAACTGTCAAATAATATGTAAAATTAGAAAGCCTCAGCATTTAATAGCACTTTCTAGAGTCTTCACACATGGGTCAGAAAAGTCCTAAAACGTTTTGCATAGAGGATGGTTTGAAAAAACAAATAATGATTACCAATAATACCTAAGGAGTCCAAAAATGTCCATGCAGTGAATTGACAACAATAGTGACTAAGCACAACATATTTAACTAAGTCTTTGGTCATCAGCATGAAGAAAAAATGACAAAGTGTCCATGGGGTAGGGGTAAGTGCTTGGGGATCAAGCCAGGCAAAGAAAGGAACTGCTCCAAGCAGGGACTGGGAAGATTTGCCAACAGCTAAGTCAAGTTGGGAGTGCTCTTCAGACCTTCAGGGCGCGATAAGTTAAAAGCCCTAAAATGTTCTGATTTGTTAAAAAGTTTTCAATTTTGGATCAAATTATTTGATTATCCAGTCAGGGGACATCACATGTTAAACATTTGCAACATTGGCACGGATTCTCATCACTGTCATAGGAAAGGGGTCCATCTTCTCCTCCTGTATAATCTTCAACAACTGTATTTTGTTTTGTCCATAGCTTCTCCATTTTATTTTCCAAGGACATCTTCCCAGGCTTACAGGGCATAAAACAATAGGGCACTTGAGTACCAAACAAATATGTGACAAGAACGGAATGTTATGAAACATAAACTAACATTCATGTGAACGAAACCTGAAAGAATTGTCACGGTAACAAGTAAAAGGCTGTCTTCTCACGAATTCTGCATTGTCATAGGCCTAGCAACCTAATGTGGCTAAGCTAAGCAATAGATTTGAATTTGAATGGCACATCTTAATAACCTAAAATAAATCATTAAAGAATATATTCAAAATCATGTTAAAATGCATTTAAAAAGAAAATAACTGTTAAAATCACACTTTTTAATATGCTGTATGACTGCATTAAGCCATAACACATAGATGGCATTCAAGGGTTAAAAACAAAATGTCATTATCCTTTTAAAGCAAACTGTTAATTAACATTATAAAGAAATAGAAAATCTCAAAGCAAATTTATATACATTAAATTTGAGTGCCGTACCGCATTCCTTTCAACACACTGTTCGACAGTGAATGCACATCAATATGGGGTTTTTAATGCACCACTTTGTGATTATTGTTAGACATTAAAACACTCAAATGAATATATGGTCAAGTTTAAGGCTATATTGTGGCAAAAGGATAGCAGTCATATCATTACTGCATCAGTATCAATGGGGTTATGCATCACAATTGTTAAATTGAGGGTTCATATTTGTGTAGAAGAGATGTGTTCTCTGTGTTGGTAAAGTCGATAGAATAGTTGTGTTTATGCTTAGATATTGAGCAGTTGAAGTTGTTATCAGAAGTAGTTTAAGATCCCGCAATAGAGATTGTTAAGAAATAATAAGTTGTGGTGTTATTTGGCCTCAAAGATTTGTGGTGCAGATTCGTGAGGCAGCTTCTCATTTCAGATGCGGACTATAATAAGTACTAATATTGATTGGTAGTAGTGGAACCTATTGTGCAAAGAGGAAACTATATCAGTCAGGGTGATTACCCACTAGTTGGGATTACATTTGCGTGTATGTGTGTTTGCATGTAGGAAAGTAGAGGGTGTTAACGCCCTATTTCCTTTTTTTCTTCTATGAATGGAGTACTTGGAATTCTGTAGCACAGCAGACAAAAGTTATTTGTTTATTGTGCTTGCTTAGAGTTGTAGAATGCTTGTGGGAAAATTATGAAGAAGGATGAACCACTGCAAGGAATGAAGGATTACTTCAGTGTGTGCAGCACTGTGATAGGTCAGTTGGCGCAAAGTGGCACACTGAGATTGGCTGAAGAGTCTAAAAGTAATAACCTGCAATAGGCATGTCAAGAGAGGATCATGACAGGACTAGAGAAAGAGATTGATATACACAAAATTGTAAACTGAACAAAAACATGGACATTTTCAGACTTTGATCACTGTTCATTTATTGTTACATTTTTACAATCAGGAAATGTTTTAAGGCTCCCAGAGATTTGATGAGAGGTGATTTATGGGCCCCAGTTTGGGAGGGTGAAGAGGCTCAACCAGAAGGTACACCAGCTCACTCTATGGTGACAAACGTAGGGCTTGGCACATGTTTGTGGCTTTATCAATGACACAAGATCACTGAAAATGACCGACACAATATGAAGCATTAAATGCTTGGGAGCAAGCAGCTCATACAAAAGAGAAAGGAAAGGAGAAAATGGAGATGCTTTGTTGTCCTCACGTCCCCATATATCTGTGGCTCTTATAACCAGTACAGATGGTTTTACAACCACTAGTGCTACAGTGCCTACAGACACTATCTACCGAAATACAACTCCGATTGGGAGACAGGTTGCAGTACTTTTGATTGCAACTGCACCTGCTGAAGCAGCCCTCAATGTAATAGCTCACTGTGTTATTACTTCCACTGTGACTGTTCCTGCACGCATAACACATGTTCTATCAGCTCAACCCTTATGGATTCCTGCTGCAACTGCACCAGTAAATATTCAACTGAATCCTGCTGTTCTATGTGTGGTAAAAGGAGTAGCAGTGACAGGAGTGACAGGATTCATCCCGAAACTCACAGTTTGTTTACTGGATGTCACCACAAAATGTTCATTAATGAAGAGAAGGGAGTAGGATTGGTTTTATTGCACAGTGAGAGACAGGACCTTTTATGATGGGATTTCCCCCCCAAGGTTTGAGGAAAACACTGAAAATAAACGTGTAGGAGAAACAGGGAGACCCTCTCCTAGCTAGGAAACAGTAAGACCATTAGGCACACCAACTCTGAAGGTAGAAATAGAATGGACAATCAGAGGACGTCTAGGCATTTCACATTTGAAACAATATCAGGAAATTAAATTAATTGTTATATTTGAGTAAAGAAATCAGAAGACATGCAACTGCCACATAGGACAGCTTTACTGAATTGACAGGGAAATACAAGGTGGATCTCTTTAAGAGTACCTTTTTACAGAAACGTTCTGGGCACAGTTATATGATGAAGCTATTGTAACAATGTGATCATCAGGGAGGAGATTTCACATTGCTGAATTGGTAATGTGAATCAGCAATTTCAGCAGATTAGAGAGCAAGTGGCAAGGAAACAGGGAAAGAAAAGACATAACCCAATGCTACAGATGCAAATGGTAAGCTACCACCAGTACCTCCAGATGAAAATGAGTCTCTAACATTCAATATGAGAGAGCTACCAGGAGGAGGGTATGTTCATGGACCATGGATTACAGGTGATTTTGCAACATTTACGAACAACTTTCCTAAATTAAGAGAGAATCCCACTCCATGGTGTACACAAGTGGACAGAATTATTAAAACTTCAAAGGTTTGTGGACAGACTTGAATATTTTCTTCAAAATTATGGTACCGAGTGATCTATGGGCTGAATGTAAGATAATTGTGCAATGGCCACATACTGAGCCTTGAAAAGATTCTCGTACTCATGCACTTTCGCCTGTGGTGACGACAAAATATGATGAAGCGATTGCCTTTCTAAAAGAGAAAGATCTAGCGAAGGATATTGATTGGTTGAAGATCAATATAACTCCTCAGGAGGCCAATGGCTGATTGTTCCAGGTCAACAATCAGCGCCTCTGGCTCCGTAACATTATTAATCAATTTGAAGTCAGAACATGCAGACATGCAATAATATTTTGCCTGCAAGATGACCCTCCATTTTCATCGTGGTGAGGTTCTTAAAATTTATGAATATAGCTGAAAAGTGCCTGAACTTAGGACCCTTATCCTTAGCATAAGCGTTTCTTTTGACGCCAGGTAGAATGGGCATTTGGACATGTGACATGAAATATATAATAAGGCAAAATCAGACTCGGAGATATCATGCAGTGAGTGCTCAGCATTAAACTGAAATGCTTTTACTGGACAATGCACTAAGATACTTTGCACACATCAGTCAATGAATCAGGTGGATTTTCATAGCATGACTAATCACCCGAGAAGGTTTCCAGGTGCTTGAGGGTCATGAAGGTTTAGGTGACACAGTCAAACAACCAGGGCATGAGTGCTCCCTGGAATTCCAGTACATAGTTGGCAGTCCGTAGCTGCAGATGGAGGACTTCACTGTGAGGTAAGAGAAGGAGCGTCCTTCACTGTTGCTGCTTTGGTGGATGCAAGTGAGAGGGAGGCAGAGCATTGTTGTCTGGTAGGTTGGTGGACGTTCTTGCAAAGGTTGATGTAGTCTTGGTCCTTGGCTATGCAGTGCTTTGTAGGAGTTGATCAACAGCTTGAATTGGCAACTCTTCTGTATGAGGAGCTAGTGAGCTTTTCTGAGATAGGGAATGATGTGGGACCATCTGGGGAGGTCGAGGATGAGTCTGATAGCGAGTTCTGTATGGTCTGGGGTCTTTCCAGAAGGTGTGTGGTGATCCTAGAATAGAGTGTGTTGCTGTTGTCTAATCGGCTGGTGATTAGGGCCTGAGCGATGGTACATATGGTGTTTAGGGAGAGCCATTTGAAGACTTTTCATAACATGCAAAGTGTGTGAAAGCAGGCAGCGGTAACTGCATTGATCTGGAACCTCATGGGTCAGGCTGTTGTCCAGGATTATACAGAGGTTTCTGGTGTGGTCAATCAGTTTGGGTGATGGTCCTAGTTTCGAGGGCCACCAGAAGTTGTTCCAGGGGGTGGTGTTTTTGCCCAAGATCAGCGCTTCAGTTTTTTCCGTATAGGCCTTCAGACAGTTTTCCTTCTTTCAGTTTGCGGTGCTTATTATGCACTCTTGGAAGTTGATTATTGTGTTGACGGGATATTCTGAAATAGAGAGGATGAGCTGGGTGTTGTCCCTTAAGATATGATGTTTAGTTCTTGGGATCTGACATTGCTGGCCAAGGAGATTGTGTGGGTGTAGAAGAGGGTGGACTGAAAGATGACCCTTGAGGGACACTGCAGATGATCTCCTAGGATGTCTAGGAGAAGATGCTCTTCTTGATGACGTAGGTAAAGTTGACATTCAGGCATGACACACAAAAGACACATTTAGGCTGAACCAGTCTCTGTCATGCCATGCAGTGAGTGCTCAGCGTTAATTAGTGTACCTTTTGTAATGCTTTCACTTGATTTTGCTGTTTGTAACTTTGCTCGCATGCACTTTCTTGTCATCAAAAGGCTTTTTAAGATTTTACACTGTAGCACTTCCTCATACAATAAAAAAAAAATCTCTATTGGCTTGTACAGATTAATTTTATTGAACATCTGATCAAAGCAACTTTTTAAACCTTTCGTAGATTAAACACTGTACCTTAGAAGGAAGAAAAACAAGTTGAATGTATAAACTGAGAATTTATTTTCAATATTGTTAACATAATACAGATTATTGGTTGTTCTAAAACACCATGCAGTGATTTTAAGACTTGTAGCTACATGATTTCCAAACCTGGTTTTGCAATGATTTTCATTATTCTCAAAATTAAAATGTATTCATTCATTGTTGCAGGTGTTTAAACAGCACAGTGGACAAGAAAATTCTGAAAAAGTTGATGTGGGGTGTTGTGTGTCACAATACATTCTTGGATTGATAACAGAGATCAGTATGCATATACAACAAAATTTGATTTGTTGGCAGACAATACTGTTAGATGAGATTCTGAGATATACAAAATACTGTAGTGATGAGCAAGAAATAAAACAGAAGAGAAGTTTATGCTAGCCCAGACTAAACTGGTCAAAAGGGATTGCATAACCAATAGTATGTAGGGAATATTGGTGGAAAGCAAGTAGAGTTGGTAATCCACACGGGAGAGGTCAAGGTGTTCCGGTTGATCCAAATTCTGGAATAGACACTGCTACGTTGAAGAAATCGACTCATTGTCATTATGTTAAGGTCTGGAACATTGGAGACTAGACAGAATTCAAATTGAGTGAGTGGTAATGGGCAAATGCAAGGGGTAAATCAAACTCACATCCAAAATGTTTAAATTCAGGTTTCAATCTCACAAATAGAAATAGTATATCATAAATTCCCATTAGGCACATTCCACAAACTGAAATGGCCCACACATTAGGGCTAATCCCAGATTTAATAAGAACCAAGCATTGAGAGCAAATTTAAATTAATTCCAAAATCAGAACTCATTTTAACAGTTCCCCATGTTGGAGAATGACAGATTTGATTCTGAAAATTCTAAATGAAGGTGCTGAGGGGGAAGGAAGATTGTTTACATGGCGCAATCTCAGTGGTAGACAAAAGTGGACCATTGGTAGAAGGACAGTTTAATGGCCAGTAAGTGTCATTTCTCATTGACACATGCACTTCCTGTTTCACTGTTAGAACAGTGGCAGTCCCTGGCCTACTGCTCTCAGGAAAGAAGATTCAGGTTGTAGGTGTTAAAAATAAACAAATAATAACTAATTTCAAAGAAAGTGTCTTTAAAAGTAGGTTCATTTGAGGAGGATCATCAATTTGTGGCATGCGACTCAAGTCCTGCAAATCTGTTAGTAAGGGATCTTTTGCACAAGTTAAATAGCACAATTTACTGCACTACAGATAGTGTTGAACTTCATATGCATGACAAAGATTTTAAATGTAAGATGACCTGACCGGATAATATAATTTGACACCTGAGATAATAACTGGAATAACTCCAGTGTTTGAGAACATGTTAAAACAAATGATTTTGAAAGAGATTGTCAGTAGTCTTTGCAGTTCACCTACTATGGTTCTACAGAAGCCAAATGGGAAATATAGTATTGTAAGTGTCTTCAAAAAATTAACAATATAGTTGTTCCATTGTGTCCCATGGTACCGAATCCAGCAGCAATACTATTACAGAGTCCCTGCCTGCTGAACAGTTTACCATTATGGACCTCTGCCAGCCCTTTTTCTCTGTTTCATTTCATGAGGGCAGTCAATTCTTGTGTTTAGAGATAGAGTTTTGGCAAGGTACCAAGTCCCACAGGGGTATACGAAAGTGCTTCAGTCTTTAATCAGAACCTGTAAAAGAAACATTAGACTCTGCAGATGACTTGCAATGCAATTCTTGTGCAGTACATTGATGACCTGCTTGTGCAATCAAGTACATGAGAAACTTGTCAGCAGGACACAACTGCTCTTTTAAATAAGTTTGCTGAAAATGGACACAAGGGGCCCGAACAGATTATATTACAGTCACAAAGAAATCCTATATTTTGGTCATCTTATTGAGAAGAAAATGAGTCGGTGTCCCAAGAGCGAATAGAGACACTACTGAAGATGAGCCCACCCAGAACCCAGAGAAAGGTCAGAATGTTCCTGGGAAAGGTTGGCTGCTGTAGACAGTGGCTTCCAAACTTTTCCCTAGTGGCCAAGCCTTTACTGTTGCTGACGAACAAAGATGTGTCTCATACACTTCCATGGGACAGAGATTGCTTGGAAGCATTCCTAGAGCTGAGAGAATGTCTCTGTTTTGCCCGGGCACTGGGAATGCTTGATTACAGTAAAATGTTCACATTGTTTTGCAGTTAGCTGGAGGGCTGCACTCTCTCAGTGTTTACTCAGTTACATGGAGACATGCTAAGAACTGTGGCATATTGTTCAACCACTCCTGGCACTATTGCCGCAGGTCTGCAGGACTGCCTGGCTGCTTTAAAGTGGTTGCAGCAGATGCTGTCGGTATTGAGGTGCTCTTACAGTGGATGGACCCTCACTCAGTAGAACGCTTGCTCACCCGTACCACAAAACAATATTTGTCAAACAGCAGACTAACAAAATGCAAGCAAAAAATATTTGCAGCTGATAATGTTGTGCTTAAGAGATGCCAAATACTCAATCCAGCTACATTGTTACCATTGCCTGAAAATGAGGTTGGTGGAGATGAAGTTTAACATGACTACCTGGAGGTTACAGATTAATCCACCAAGCCAAGACCAGATATCAAAGATGAACCTCTGGAAGAGCCTGATTGTGTAATTTTTTTGGATGGATCATGTTTACAAGACAATGAGCCAACTTTGAGAGTGGCCTATGCTGTTTGCACATTTTGAGACGTGGTCGACGCCTCATTGTTTCGAAGTGTTACCACTGTACAACTGGTGGAATTAATTGCCCTCACAAGAGCATGCACTCTTTCCGCTCACTTGATAGTGGCTATATTTATAGATACTCAGAATGGATTTTGTGTGGTCCATAGTTTTGGACAGTTATGGTCACAGGGGGTATTTATGAAGTAATCTGGTTCCTGTATCAGGAATAGGGAATGTGTGATGAAATTGTTAAAGGCTTTGCAGTTACCTCAAGAGATTTCTGTGGTTTTGTGCAGCCTACAGAGGTGGCAATGATTAGGTCACAGTTGGAAACCGATATGCTGATGAAGTTGCACGATATTCTGCACTTGTGGTATGCACGTTTAACTGAGATTACACAAGTGAATCCTATGAGGACGCTACCTTTTCAATACTGTTATCAGTAGTTAATACATGGGAGGAAACCATAAGATTGCAGGAACAAGAAGTTTCAGAAGGAGAACAATAAAGGTGGATCCAAGCACTATGTGTTAAAAATGCCAAAGATATCTGGGTTTCAGCTGTTGAAAGACCAGTGTTGCCAGACAGTCTATTGTTTACCATGACACAGCATTTCCATGGCCCTGCACACATTGGAAGAGATGCAATGGTCAGATTGTTTATGCAAAATTGGATCAAGCCCTGATTCAGAGTTTTAGCAGAAGAGCTATGCCATAGGTGTGTGACATCTCAGCAGATGAATGTAGGAAAAAGAACTTCTGTAACATTGAGTCACATTGGATGATAAGGAGGGCCCTTTAAAAGGATGCAGTTGGGCTCTATTAAAATGCCTGTTTGCAACAAGCTGAGATATGTCCTGGTTACATTGTGCCTTTTCTCCTGATCAGTGTAAGCCTACCCAACATGGAGAAATGATAGTCTCACTGCAGCCAAACTACTGTAATGTGAACTCATTCCACAATTTGGATTCCTGGTTTCTCTAGAGTCAGACCGAGGAACTTAACTTAATAATGAGATCCCTAGAATGCAGTTGACCAGCATGTTGAAATCTCAATTAGCCAGTCTGTGCATCTACTTCTCTGAAGTGTCCAGATGCTTTACCATAGGTTTTGATGAGGTTTCAAGACACACCCAACAGGAGAACTGGATAATCTCCACATTAAATTCTCATGGGTTGTGCCATGAGACTGCCTGCTGTGTCTGCAAATGTAAACATCACAGATGACATAATACAGATTTACTGCAAAGAATTGGCTGATGTTTTATGTTCTGTTTCTCACCAGGTTGGAGCTGCTACTGCCAGTCCACTTCAGTAGCATTGTCAAGACCTTAACTAAGGTAACTGAGTTTTGGTGAAAAAGCATGTGTGAATATCCTGCCTGAAGTCAAGGCGAGAAGGCCCTCATCAGGTCATCTTGATTAAAACATTGCTGGCAGATGTGCTTGGATGCCTAATTGGTTGCATGCTTTGCACACCCAGAGAGTGACTTGTGAATAAATAGTGTCCTTTCAACTGAATCCAAGAGCTTCTGTGTCTGTATATCCCGAAGGACCAGTGGGCGGGGGGGCGAAGTACAGCAACATCTCTTACCCATTCAAGTTCCTGAATCTCACAAAGTGGTGTGCAAATACCCAACGCAGAAGGAGAATCGATAGACAAAAATAAAGGAACCAATGAAGCATCACAAGAGCAATTAAATGATCCAAACAAGGAACATATGTGAGAAGAGAAAGACCCGTATGAAGATCGTAATGGCCAAATGCTAGAAGGCAATTGAGATCTGGTGGGTCGGTTGAATGCATACCACAAAACATCATCGAGGATATGCAATCTAGTGGTAAAAGCAAGACAGAAGAAGAGCAACAGATCCAGACGAGCAAGAGTACTTTGTTGCAGGTAATTTGCTCCTGAATTGACTTATTAATTAGAGAACATGCCTAATGCATCAGATCAGGGTGCAAACAAAATGACATCAGGCTCATTTGAACCTTCATGATAGGTTGTAGTAAAACAGCATTAAATAAGATTTCTAAAACAAGTATTACAGCCAAGAGCTTGACAAGCGCTACCTAGTGAATTCAAAACCTAAAAGATCTGATGCGATGAAACATGAACTGTGTTTAAAAGTGGAGAAAAATGAAAGCATAAACTAAATGAATTTGACAACAAACATTTAAAAAAAGTGAATAAAAAGAACTTAGGAAAAATTCCAACCCAGAGATATCACATTTAGAAGAAGACGGAATAGGGTTAGTGATGTATCAAAGAACTTCGTATATAATCTGAATTAAATAATCGCAAGTTAATTATCAAATGTTTTGCTTGTTTGCACAAGTTGAAGTCAAAGCACAATATTGATTTTATGCTGCCGTTATATTCTACTAAACATTTGACTGTAGACAAACATGTGTGTCTTTAGCAAGACTAAAGGCCTGATTTTGAACTTGGTGTACGGGTTAGTTGTCTGTCCGCCAAAATCTAAATCCCATTATATTAAATGGGATTTAGGTTGCGCCGGACAGGATATCCTTCTCCGTTGTGAAAAAGTAACCCCTTTGCGGAGTTCTAAATCAGGCCCTAAGTAGAACAATAATTATTGTGACACTAATAATTGTTGTGTTAGCATTTATAATCCTTTTAGATGGAATGAGTTTTGCACCAGAACCAGAAACACTTAAATCTACACCTGCATCTACAACACCTATGCAGACAATAGATGAGACAAAATCAAAAGCTTTATTTTTAGATTTTTCAAAAGAATATTTCTTGACAAATATTTATTGTAGATTAGTTCAGGAATATACACAAGCTTCAGACACTAAAGATTGTTACATTTGAGCACACTTACCCTCTTCAGCTGCAGAAGGTGTGACTTACCATCACATCCACTTTTATATGCAATCACATTTAGTATATTGCTTAGTTTATTTTGTAGACTGGAATGTTTTGAATAGTATTATTTTTTCCAATTATGACATGATCCTTTCCAAATGTCCCTTTAAAAAAAGAATGAACCCTCATCCTGAAGCTGAAGATATGCAAATTGCACTGCATTTCTTGAGATCTTCCCCAGTAGTAGATAATGTCAAGGCACATGAGTAGAATGTAATCTGTCTAATGAGACCATTAGAAAATAAGGTAATTTTGACACCATAGGAAAGAGGAGCTCACATTTTTTTATAAGGCAAACAAAGAGGAAGACATTTTAAAGAATGTTTGGGAGAAAGAGGAAGAGGAATACAAAATGAAAATGGTATTGCCTAAAGTAAAATTAGATAGATGATAAAAAGGGAACTTGTTTGTCAACAAAAGATGACATCAAATTAGAAAGAGGCACATTGAGATGAGTAATTGTGAACACACATTCGAAGACTTTTGGATGGACCCACATTTTTATGGGGAAGAAGCAGTTATTCCTGGAGTTTGTTTCATCTGTAGACAGAATGTCTATTTCTACTTACCTGACAATTAGGAGGGCAATTGTTATTTATCCTTAGTATTTCCTAAAATGTATCATGTGAGTAGCATAGATGCTTTAAACGTGACACAACCCCATAGATACACACATAGGTCTAAAGATGGGACACAATTGGTGGGAGACATTCCTGAAGCAATCTCACCACCAGTAAGAGTAGTTTTAAATGATGAGAAAATTAGAAAGTTATCAACAGTAGTAGATAAACATGCTACTAGTACATTTGGTGCTTTGCTGGCTGTTAACACTGAATAATGGGCAATTAAATCAATGGTTTTACAAGATCACTTAGCTTTAGATATTCTGCTGGCAGAAAAAGGCAGCGTCTGCTAAATGCTGAAAGTGAAGTCTCTCCTGCTCATACATTCCTGACAAGAGTTAAAGGATAGAAACATTTGTAAAGAATGTTTCTGGTTGTAAACCTGAATTAGAACCTTTAAACACCACTAGTGCATTTCGAACTTTAGGTAAAAGAGCTTCTGTTATTAACAACTGGTTTGTAGGAGGAGGACTTTTTAGAGTCATACTAAAACCTGTATGTAACGCCTATATGCTTTGTATAAAGGATTTATATGTTATTTAACTAGGAAGAAGAATAAAGAAAGAGAAAGGGAGATCAGACAGGAAATAAAAATGGAGAAAAGAAAACATAGAGTATACAAGCACCTAAAGGAGACAGAAACATCAAAATGTAAATTTGAAGACTCAGCAGAGGGGAAGGGTGTTCTTTGATAAATTAATTTGTGATGAAATTGTGATGATTTTTTGACCTTCAGAGGGGGAATCTGCTAAAGCACTTTTATGTGCAAACAAACATGTTTTATAAAAAATTTGCAAAAGTATACACTTAACACATATATTAAATGCAAATTTTGTAGTAGGCATTACCTCTTAACACTATAAACTTTTAAGTGAAGTAAATAAGTGCTGGCTTAAATTAGCTTAACTGTCAATGCCATGTTAACTGAAACATTCAAAAGCCTGTTTTCATGTTGAATCGTTTTTGCACAAGATATTTGTTTTTCTCTTTACTACAGATGTAACTTTCAAGAAGCCTTCTGTTAGTTAGTATATAGGTGTTTGTTTTGTATTAGACAGCTGGTAGTGAGGTTCTCACTGAGAGGAGAGAAGGCAACAGAAAGAATGAGTCATGAGAAGGAAAGTCTGGACCACAGATTGCAAACAATGTAACTTTTCTTGGTCTAATATTTAAAATCTATTATACTACTTTGAGAAGATGGGAAGTTTGTCTATTTCCAGGAGCTTATTGAAACCCTGTTGGACAACACAAGAGACAAAAGAAAATAATGTTGCCACATAGAATATTGTGTGCTTTTATTAGTGGATGTTCCCATAGTAACGCCTTAATTCCTCCCCTGACACTCTGACAGGAGTCTAATCTTGGAGTTTCTTGGATCTCTCTACATAAGAGGTTGCTTAACCTATTTTCTTGATGTCTACTGATTTATAGCTGAGAATACCTCCCAGCTTGCCATGCATAGGCTTTATGCAGCACTCTTTATTAGGTATCTGAACTTACACCTTATTCCAAATTTGATTTAGATTAGGGGACTTCTTTTAAGGAACAGACTTGTATTATTACAAAATTAAATGTTATAACAAATATTGTATTATATTTTTCAATCATATATATCGATTAATGGACTACATTAGATTTTAATGCTGAAAGCTGAAAGATTGTACTAACTGAATACAATATGAAATACAAAAATATTTGAAAATAAAACCCTTTAATTCATACAAAATATCTTTTTTTTTTTTTTGGGTCGTCATTTGCATTCTGTCTTTCCTCGCCAAAGAAAGGAAAAGGTGGGGGTCTTTCCATACGAACTGTTTTAGTCACAGCCCATCTCTGCCGGACCACACCTGTCCAGGAATATGACCATGTTGCCTGAGTCGGCACATGGTGATATATCAAAGTCATACATAATCATAGGACCATATTAGACTGAATATCCACCTGTATCCACTCCCATACCCCACCATTGCCTCAGTGGGTTCCAAAATCTATTTTTCTTACTATCCTTGCTCATGTCCAACTTCATGTTATACATTAAAGAGTTTTTCCAACCTACAAGAGTTGGGGGGAAAGCACTGACCCATTTTCAACAAATCTCTTTTCTTGCCACAAGCATCATATAAAAGAGGAGTTTAGAACTATCCCTGAGAATCGACTGGAGTTCCAACATACATCCAAAAATCACTAACAGGCGCTTTCCTTAAGGCTTATGGGGAGTATTTCACTAATAGCATCACCTACCTCTGTCCAAAACTTACTCAGCTGTGGACACTCCACAAACATATGAACATCATCTGACACCACAAACTCAAACTTTTTGCAGCTAACCGTATTACCCTGGCCAAGTCTGGAGAGTTTTGCAGGTGTCCAGAAAACTCTGTGAATTGAAAACAGATCGTTTCTTCTTAATGCAGCAGATTTATCAGCATTGTATAAAAGTTTAGTAGACACTTGCCATAAGTCTCTTTGCTGAAGCTCCGGTAAGCAGTCTTCCTATAACTCTTCTACAAGGGTGAATTCGCCGTCAACAATATCCAATATTAGCCAGTAACATCTAGCCACTTCGTTCTTCAGCGGGATGTCCAGATGCATCTGGTCATCCAAATCATTTGAACCCCCCACTTCCTCCTTCTGATTCCTCACCCAGCTAATTATCTGATGATATTTGAATTTAGAGAGATTACTCCCTAACTCTCCATTAAGATTTTCAAACGATCTAACCTCTCCATTATAACAGAGTTGACCCCACCGCAAAAAACCTGCTTCTTTCAGAGGATCTGCCAAAGCGTCCTTGGTCCACTCTGGAGAACCTGGAGAATCCCAAACCCGGGCCTTTTCACTATAATACGAAAGTTTCACTGCCCACCTGACCGCATACCAGAGTCTCGCTAAATCTTGTAACACCTTGAATCTAATTTTCTTGAAGAATTTAGGATCTCCAAACTTATACAAAAAGCTTATCTGTGGCTCATTATCCTCCATCATTGCAATCAGTGTCTGCCCCAGCTCCGAGCACCCCAGATGATTAAAGGTCTCCCTCACGTTTTTCAAAAAGAAAGCCCATGCATAATATTGCATATTGCATATGCTGTACAGCCAACCCTCCTTTCTCTTTCTTCCTTCCCAACTTCTTCCAGGAGATACGAACCCCTTTAGATGCCCAAATAAAAATACTAATTTTGCCCTGAAGTTTCCTTTGGGTGTCTTTATTAAACATTAATGGTATTGAGTTGAAAATGAATGTGAACTTAGGAACAATCGCCATCCTAATTAAATTAACCCAACCAATAATGGTTAGAGGGAGATTTAACCATTTCTTCAATAAACAATCTACATCCCTCATCACTTTCCTAAGATTTTTTCTCATACAAAATATCTTTATTAACTGTTTTAAAAAGCATTAATGATTTACTAATATTTTGAATTGATGTAGATGTTTGATCCTTTACTTTCTCATTGGTGACAAACAAAGGTTCAGCTGACAAGTGGCAGGGGTTATTTAATGATTACATCTGATTATTGAAAACCCCAATACTGCAGTCCAAAATCCTGATTCACCAAATAATGTAAAAAAATAAATTTAGAAATAGCTGTGGGAATGGAGAGGTTAAGTGAATGTCAGGGCAGAATTCACAATGGGTGAAATTCCCAAAACAGTAGAAATGTGTCGGTATCTACACATATTTTATATAACTATTCCCCCCAAAACACAACTAAAATCACTCCTACAAAACATAAGCATATATTTGTTTTTGGGGTGTGAAGGAGTATGCACTCCTTACCTTTTTTCGATGTAGGAGTGGCAAGAGGTTTTCCTCACCTGGGGTGAAATTTGAAATTGAAGGGAAAAAACAAAAAGTGACAAGATAATTGTAAGACTTTGGGTTATTGGTTGAGGGGCATGAAAACCTGACTCAAGCAACAACCCTTGTGAGTTTGGATCACAAAAGTCACTAAACGAACCTGTTCTTAACCCTCTGGTAGCTTTTCCCTAAAACAGTCAAATTAACTTAGAGGTAAAGTGTAAAGTATTTATGCAGCACATGAGCAATAACATGAAAACACAACACAAGAACAATTACAAACCAATTAGGAACACAGACTAACATTTAATAAACAAAATGATACCTGAGCGTCAAAAATCCAATCAGTGCATCCAGGGATATAGAATTTCAAAGTTGTATTGAAGCATAGTGCCTGAAAGCACAAAGTGCCATTACAAGTCATCTGGTTGAGCTAGACCATGTTGGAAGGCAGGACCAAGATTAGTGCAGCTGAAAAGGTTACCTTCTCAAAAGTCCAATGCAAAGAGTTCCGTTCGTGTTGGAGGAAGCCACAAGGAGCAGGAAGAGCTTTGCTGATGGTCCTCAGTGTAGTGCGAAGAGTAGGCCTGGTGTTGTGGATGGTTTTTGCTGGAACACGAGAATCTTGTCAGGTGTGGAAAACGGTCATTGCTGGAGCTTCACTTTGGCAGTCATCGTGCGCTGCTGCTGCTGTAGCTTGAAGTGGAGATTTGGCACTGCCTCTCATCACTGGTGGTCGCTTCAACACGGGTTCACCAGAGCTTCGTATTGGTGGTCATCACAAGTGGCAGAGGGTGAGCACAAATAGGCCCATTTGGTTTTGAGAAGAGCCCAAAATTTTAGGATTTCACTCTGATGCCATTCAAGGCTCCACGACCTGGAGAGGCAACTTATGGAGATTAGTTACTCACTCTAGTAGAGGCCAGCAGGGCTCAAGCAGGTCCAGTTGCAGGTCTAGGCAGGACCAGTGCAGCAGGTCAGCTGGGCAGTTGCATGGAGGCCACTGGAGCTTGTTGTGTTCCTATAGCTCATAACAGGTGGTCAGTCAACTGACCCTTGAAGTCACTCAGGTAGCCTGGGATGAAGGGAGCAGGTCCAGTCTTTCTTCTCAGTAATCAGGGCAGGCCTCAAGCAGCAGGAAGGTCCTCTGAGGGACAAGGCAGGCCTCAAGCAGCAGCGAAGTCCTTTAAGGAACAGGGCAGGCTTCAAGAAGCAGGGCAGTCATCTGGAGAACAAGGCAGTCCTTCATCTTGTAATGTCCACAGGTCCAGCAGTGTACTGAAGAGTAGCTGTGGAGGTCCAACATTTGTACATGCTGCCAGATTTTGAAGTGGGGGGATTCTCTATACTACCTCCACATCTGATTCTGGAAAGCTCTTCCTTTCCCTTGTCAAGGCCTTAAAGACGTCTGGTGTGACAAAAGACTAGTGTCAGCTTCCTTTGTGTGTGTTAGAGGCAAGCCCTTTGAAATGTAAGTGTAGCTGGGTACAGCTCAGCCCCAACCATCCTGGCAGGATGGCCCATCCTGTGCACACCTAATCTGTTTTTTCAATGTCTGGGACGAATATGCCAACTACAAAGCCAATCACATTCAAGTGACTCAGGACACTGACAAAAAGCACAAATTATTAAGACAAAAGAATGCCAACCTCTAAGTGTGCCATTTTCAGACTTGGTTAAAGTGGCACTACAGGTTGCACTGCCAGGCCTGAGACATGTCTATATTAGTGGGTAGAACAATTAATTTACAGGCCCTGGATAGATGTATTATCATTTACTAGGGACTTAAAAGTGAATTAATTTTATCTGTTGGAAATTGAGTTTCTGGTTT
Organism: Pleurodeles waltl; assembly: GCF_031143425.1. Lineage (NCBI taxonomy): Eukaryota > Metazoa > Chordata > Amphibia > Caudata > Salamandridae > Pleurodeles > Pleurodeles waltl. The sequence continues at coordinate 689,570,146 of NC_090439.1, forward strand.
GCAGAGATATCCACGCTGTCCAAGCAGGAACCATGATCCTAGTCAGGGTAAGCCCTGCGAGTCACTCTGGGTTCAAGTGATATGGGCCCAGTCCTTCTCACCCAGGCAAGGAGGGCAGTCAGAAGCAATCCTTTGTGTAGGAGCAGGACACTGCCTTTTCAGTTGTGTCAGCTCCTCCCTCCCATCCTGCTCAGGATGGCCTATCAACATGCAGATGGCCACTCAGTCATACCTACCCTCCATTTGTGTGAGGCTGTCTAGAGGGAATGAAGGAAATCAGCTGTCACCCCAGCCCAGATGTATATTGGTGACAGGCTGCTGGCACACAGGCTTAAGAACAGGAAAATGCCAACTTTCTAAAAGGGGCATTTTCAAATTTTTTATAATAAATTTGACTTTACCATTTAAGAGGATTTGTCATTATAATTCCATAGGTACTAAACATGACAGGTCTACCCTTTCTCAATCAGAAATTACTTAAGAATCCCCACTGTTATCCTATAAGAGGGGTAGCCCTCACAGTAGTGAAAAAAGAATGTCAGAGTTTTTCACTTCCGGGATGAGTAAAATTCAAAAGTATGTATCCTGCCCCTTAACTACACAGCAACCTACCTTCTTGGCTACTCAAGGCCTACCTTAGGGGTGATGTATTTATAATAAAAGGGGAGTTTAAGGCTTAACAAGGGGTTTTAAATGACAGCATGTTGACATGGTAGTTCAAACTGCACACACAGGCTCTGCAGTGGCAGGCCTGAGACATATTTAAAGGTGCTCCGTAAGTGGGTGGCACAACCAGTGCTGCAGGTCCACTGGTAGCATTTCATTTACAGGCCCTAGGCACATGTATTGCACTTTACTAGGGACCCATAAGGAAATTAAACATGCCAAGTGTGGATTCACCAATCAAACCATGTTTAGAGTAGAGAGCGCATGCACTTTAGCACTAGTCAGCAGTGGAAAAGTGCTCAAATCCCTAAGGCCAACACACATAAATCAGCAAAAAAGTGAGGCAAGAAGTTTGGAGGAAGACCACCCTAAGGCTGCCAGGGCTAACAGTACCAGTCATGTAGATGCCGATTGTTCCATGTTTTAGGGAGAGAGCAGACACACTTTAGCATGAGTTAGCAGTGAAAAAGTGCACAGAGACCTAATGGCAACAAAATTGGGTTCAGTGACAGAAGGGAAACATCTGCTTGACTCCCTGCAAAAAGGGCCATGTCCAGAAATAATGAACATTCCCAGTATACTACCTCACCAAGGGTAAGTATAGTACTGTAGGGGTATAGATGGAAACCTTGATGTGGGATAGCCTGGGCTGCTGTAGATTCAGAAAACAGAATTCTCCAGCTGCCGTGGGCTGTGCTGATACTGAAGCCTCAAAGTCAGCCTCATTCAGAGTATATTTCTGGTCTTCTACAGCTATACACAGTTTAGGGAGGCTTTGTTGTCTTTTATTTTCTCTGCCCTTTGCTGCCCCCCAACTCTTTTATTCTAATAAGCCCTCCTGCAAGGTAGTGGAAGTTGGGGAGCCAGTTAATTAACAAGGGCATTCAAGCCAATGGTCTGGCTTGGCTCTAAGTGCATGGACATGAACTGAGCCCTGAAAATATTTGCAACCTAAATCATGCAACACATATCACACACAAATATGACAGAGTCTTTGTAATTGGAGTATTAGTTGAGGTGAATGAGAACCCACCTCAAATAATAATCACACTCTTTGTCAGGGTGAACAACCAACGTTACTAAATAAACCTGTGTTGTACTCTGTAATAGGTTGGCAGTAAATTAGTCAGGGCTTAAATTAAAGTTTATTTTCAAAATAGCACCAACTGTGGGTATCTAGTCATGCTGGACAGGGACAAAGTCACACGTTCCGTTTGGCTGGGATTGAACACAGGCTGCATACAGCATCTGGTTTGTCCCACTGAAAGTTTTACCTGCCTTCTGATTTTGATATGTGAGCTGTGTGTTGCAACTCTGTGGGGCTGTACATTACTTGATTTTGGATTCAGGGAAGCCTTTGGTGAGGAGATGCCCGGTGTGGTTCATAGGGTTTCTGCGTCTCTTTATGCCACATTACATTGAATCCGGTAAGGCTCTCAGCTGGGAGCTTCTAGATTTTCCAGAGCTCTGCATCACTTGGCATTGGATCCAGTGAGGAGTTGAATGAACAGCATGGCTCTGCCTCACTCAGCATCACTCTGGGTTGAATTGAGTGAAATCTTCAGTTAGAAAAGGAGAAGTGAAATCTGACTACAAGAGCCCAGCACCTTGAGGTCTCACTCTCACAGAGACAAGCAGAGGGGCACTGGGTAGGTCAGTTACATGTGGTCAGTGGAGACGCAGAAAAGGCCTCTGGAAGCTTGCTCTGTCTCTGTTGCTCAAACAGGAGGCTAGCCAATTGACCATTTGAGTCACTTCTGGGGTACTTTGTTCAAGGCAATCAAGTCCAGTCGTCCTTCTAGATCTTCAGACACCAGGCCAGTCCTTCTTCTGATCTTCACAGTTCCAGGATTTCTGGTTCTGGGGATGCCACATGTATGCCATATGCCAGCCTGTGGATGGGGGACACCTCTCCATATAACTCTAAAATAGAACCAAGCTAAGCTCAACTGATGACACCTAATTGGAATGAAAGCAGTCTTGGGTTGCTAATGTTCCCAATTAGGGAGAACTTGGCCTAGCAATTTGAGCTGGACTGCTCTTACAGGATCAGGGTCAAGACTGATTTGCATATGTCTGCATACAAACGGAGGTGCATGATGGGCAAAAAACAATGACTTTAGATGAGGCACATATAATAGACAGGGGCTGGGATTAAATCAAGAAATCCATCCATCACCTTGTTGGTGTTGCAGTAGATGCTTTAAGTGTCATGAGTATGCCCAGGCTTGGGTCCTATGCTCATTGTACTACTGGAACCAAGGTGTACCCAACTGATGTGCCCTAATCAAGGCAACACCAGTGTGAGGTTGCTTGTGTTCTAATCTAGGCAGGACCCAGTATGGCAGTTCAGACAGGATTATTCCTATTACTGCAGGGTCAAGACTGAGTCAAAACTGAGGTGACATGTTGAGTGAAAACCAATGGATTGTTATGCGACCCTAGTGATTGCCGGTGGTTAAGATTAATTCAAGCATTCTATCCATCACCTTGTTGTTGTTGCAACTTTCTAAAAGTGCCATGTTCAAAATAGTAATTTAAAATCCAATTTAACTATTTGACCATTAGGTTGGAATATAAATTCCTTTTTCAATGAGTCCTTGAATAATTTTCCTAGGTAGTTCAAAACTGAAATTATGCATTATAAGTAGTTATAATGTAACCTAGTGCTTTTTTATGGGGGAGCCAGTTTTGCAGCACTGAAAAACGACTTTGGGAGTTTCTCAACACCAGGAGGCATACAATTTTAAAAATACATGTCCTACTTTTTCATTACCATGCACCCTGACATATGGACATTTAAGGTCTATCCTAGGGTGACATAAACGTATTAAAAAGAAAGGTTTAGGACTGGCAAAAGGAGGTTTTTGCCAAGTCAAAATGGCAGATTTAAACTGAACCGCAGGCTGCAACAGTAGACCTGTCGACCTTTTTTTGTAGTGTTACTCTAGTGCAGGGGTCTTCAAACTGCAGGCAGGCCCCATACACAGGTCATGGGGGCGCCATGCTCTTGCAAAGAGAAGCATTATGCTGATTACAGTGCTTTGTTTTAGGCTGAAAAAATGAAAAGTAGTAAATCACTCTGTAATGGGCCATCAATGACTGTTTGTATCATTTAAATCCAATTTGGGAGTATGTGTTAACTGGGAAGTGTTTCCAAATACTCTTCAAAACACCCCCAACATCACTTCTAATAATCACACTGTGGATACTTTACCACCAAAGAAAGGCCTACCTGACCAGAATAGCATGTTTAGCATCTTGTATTTAAATTTTTAAAATAAGAGCAACACTTAACAGCAATGTTTAAATAAGTTTAGCCATATTTTAACAATGCCAAATTCAATAGAATAATTGTGAAAAATTCGGAGGGGGGCCCGATGCAATTATTTTTTAAAGTGGGGAGGCATTAAAAAGTTTAAAGACCACCTCTCTAGTGGTATCACAAAGAGTGCTGAAGATCACTTGTAGCATGTAATTTACTGGCCCAAGGTACAAATAGGTGGTCCTTATGAATCTGGCGGAAAAGACCACCAACAGGCTGGTGGTCCAGACCGCCATATAATGAAGCACATGAGAAACAGCCAGCGGCCCATCCACTCACCGCCATCTTTGTAGCGCTGCCGACGACAACAGAGGCCATCTTCAGCTCAGTGGAAAGGACCTACCCACCCACCATATAATGAAACACCACACCGCCATCAGTTCTGGGGTAGGAACCACCGCCATGCAAAGCTTGGTGGAAACGACCCATATAAAGGGAAACATTCACCGGAAGCACACCGAACATGCCAACGCCGACATGGAGCGAGAGTTGGAAATAATGCCAGTGCTTCTCCTTGCCATATTTCTCCAGGACCATAGCCTAGCACACATGGAAGGAAAGGGCACAATTACACACCCACCCACCCCACTCACACCGCAGTGCACACCCAACCCCTCCCACCACCCCAAGCCATACATACCCTAACAAAATGTACTTACCAGAAACAAGCCAAGAAATACCTGCATCAATGCACACACCTGTGCACACCACACCAATGGCTCAATATAGCACCAATGGGTCTGCTGGGCTCTAAAATTTATTGTTAAGAACCAATAATAAATGTCCAAACAAGGCCATAGGCCAGCCCATATGTAAGACCCAGAAGGGCAAACATAGCCCACACTTGACTCCCACCATGAAAAAATCCTCCACTGAGAAGAGGCATCAATGGGGCAGCCAGGCACCTCAAGGATCAGGGGGTGGCTGGGGTGGGGACTCAGGTTTGGAAGGGGGGTTCTTGGGTGTAGGTTCAGGAGGTGGAGAGGGTTCGGGCTTGCCCTTGGAAGGAGGAGGTGTGGGCTTGGACCGAGGTGTGGTAGAGGGACCAGGGTAAACACAGGCCTTCTTCCTCCCTGGGGAAGGGGCACAGGAATGGGTAGGGCGGACTGGGGAGGACTTTGAAGAGGAAGGAGTGGGCTTGTGGAAGCCAAGGGAACATTTAGGGACAGTGGGTTCAAACAGGTCAACATGGGAGAGGAAAAGCTTTCTAGCTGCAGATGGAGGGGTTTTATGGACAGGTTTGGGAGTGGAGGTTAAGGGAGTGGTGGTACAAGGTGTAGGTGTGCTGGACTTGGATGCAGGTGCCTTTTTAGTATGCACATATTTGGTGGATGTGTGTGGAGTGGATGAGTGTGAGCATTTCTGTGTTTTACAAGGAGGGGGGTTGGACACAGTGGGTGAGGTGGATGTTGGTATGTCTGCTTTGGTATGTTGGGTGTGTGCCTCCATGTGGTGGGACGTGTGGTGCTTGTGTTTCTCTGTGTGCTTCTTGTGTGTTGATTTGGGTGCATGACTGTCTGTTTGTGTGCTTCGGATGGGTGAATGGAGTGGAGTGCTGGAAGGGGTATAGGTGGTGGGAGGGGGGATGACACTGGCTGCCATCAAGGAGGATGCCAGAGCCTGAAAAGATCTCTTTAGGCCAGACATGGAACCGTGAATGCCTTCCAGGAATGCATTGCATTGCTGCATCTCAGATGCCAGCCCCTGGATTGCATTCACAATGGTTGTCTTACCAACAGAGATGTTTCTAAAGAGGTCAATAGCCTCCTCAGTGAGGGCAGCAGGGCTGACTGGGGCAGGAGAAGTGGTGCCTGGGGCGAAGGAGACACCCACCCTCCTGGGTGAGCAGGCATGGGCAACTCAGTGGGGAGCTACTGAGAGGGTGGTGATGGAATGGGGTGGCGGAAGATGGCAAAAAATGGTGGGCTCAGTGGGGTCTGCCACCACCAGGGAGCTGCCATCGGAGGAGGTGTCGGAGTCACTACCTCCAGTGGTAGTTGCTTCCCTCGTGGTACTCCCCTAGCCCTCCAACCCACTGGTCCCCTTGGCGGACTCTGCCTCCTGGCTCCCGTGGGCAGCAGCATCCCCACTCACTGGTGCCTCAGCTCCCTCGCCAGATGATGCTAAAGCACACAATGACACAAGATCACAGAGTGGGGACAAAAGAAGAAAGAAGTATGTCAGTTCAAGGAAAAATATACATGTATATGTACACTCCCAACCATCTCAGGCACTAAATATCTGCAGACACAATATATGATATTAATGTGCCCCTGACTGGTAGGCATGATGCCACAGTACACTACATTACAATCATGGCCGTCTACCCTTCAGTACTTTGCAATGGGAAACAATGAGAGATGAAGCCAAGACAATAAATCTGCAAATCCATGAGGCTACATTAAAAGCAACAGCCCAAACAGGGGACCCCTCACAGGCCTACATTCCCAGCCATATCTACCTAAGGACACTATCCCACTGATGTAGACGGGGTCAGGACTGCAGGGACACACCTGTCTATGGGCCTGGCACTACAATGCATGCACCCCATAGCACCTAACTACACTCATCATAGAAGCAACACAACAGTGTTGGTACTCTCCCTCTTGTGGCCGTTGTGCTGCCTTCAAGTGCCCATCCCAATCCAGATAGGCCACTGCTAGAATGCAGGCCTTTAGGGGGGGTCAGGGTCCGACTGGCACCCTTCCCTCATTGGGAGGCTGTCCCCAGCTGGGCCTCTTTGGTCTTCCAGGCCCAGCGCCTCAGGTCCTCTCACAGCTTCCTGCAGTGGGTGCTCTGCCAGTTGTAGACCCCCAGGGTCCGCACTTCCTTGGTGATGGCTTGCCACAGTCCTTTCTTCTGATGGGCGCTGACCTGCATGGGACACACAGAGTAAAGAAACAGATGTCAGTGTGGGAGCTTCATACACAAATGCCATGCCAGTTCAACCTGACATAGCCCGTGGAGACATAAATATAGACAATAGCAAAGCCAAAAACTGGCAGACACACTCCGGGTAAGCATTCATACAGCCAACAAAAATGTCTACAAGCATTATCCACATTCACACACATTCAAGGAGGACAAACAACAACTCGCCTGTGCCTCTGGTCGCCCGTACAGCTTTGCATCCAGGGATAAGACCACATCCATCAGCTTCTCCAGCTCCTCCGTGATGAAGGCCAGGGCCCATTCCCCTGTAGCACGTGCCATATCAAGGACCAGAGCCAGGACACAGTAGCACATGCAGTGGAGTTACTTCCCCACTCGAGTTACTGGAGTCAAGTGACAAGAGCATGGCAAAATTACGGCATATCCCGTGGCGGTGTGCACCATCACCACCGGCGGTGGTCATGATTGGCCCTGCGTCCCCATTGACAACAATTTTATACAATAATCAGGTGTACGGAGGTGAACAACGCCTACCGCCATGATGACTAACGCCAGCAGAATGAGGTCACTTCCTACACTACACTACCTGTAGGGCAGGGGACTCCCCTTTTCCATCCACCACACCTTCATAGTCTGGCCGGGGTCCTAGTCTATGGCTCCATACCCTCTCCCCTTTGTCGAGTACTGTTATGATTACTGGCCCTCCTCATAGAATCTTGGTGGGAAGTGTACCTACACTGTGTTGCAATAAAACATACACACCTCACCACACATTACCCTGACAAGATTACCACGTTCTTTGTGTCTGTATGAGGGACAATCGTGTCCAGTGTACAACATGAATAGTGTTACCTTGTTAAGGAAGTGTATGTCCTAACTCAATGTGTCTGTCTTCCTCCCCCATAAGTACAGACCCATGTGGCGAGGGAGGGCCCCATCTGTTTACAGACCCCTGGTAGATCTGGCCACCATTGAGGAACGTCACATCATCATCAATTACTGCCTAAATCGAGCCACACTCCTGGAACTCTGTGCACAAAGGAAGCCTGTTCTGATGCCAGCTAATAGGAATCTCCATGCCATACCTACAACTGTGCAGATACTATCTGTGATACATGTTTTGGCCACATGCTCATTCCAAGTGACAGTGGGCATGGCAGCCGGTGTATTTCAGCCAGAGTTCAGCCACATCCTGTCAAATTTTTAGAATTCATTCGTGCAACACCTGCAAAGTTATGTCCAGTTTCCCCAAAGAACTGATCCCACCACCATCAAATCAGGATTTTATGCTTTTGCAAATATCCCCCATGTGATAGATGCCATTCATGGTACCCACATAGCCCTCATACCACCAAGAGTAAATGAACAGTTGTTCAGAAATCATAAAACCGTTCACTCAATGAATGTCCAATTGGTGTGATCTGCTGATCAGTCCATGATTCCTTTGTCCTTGAGAAATAGCAGTGTGCCACACATGATAAGACAACTACAGTGGGACAGAGCTTGGCTCATAGGTGAGTGTGTATGACACTGTATTAGATACATACCTGACAGGCAGGTTGTATGCAAGTAACAAAGAGTGTGTTTCAACCCTCTTCCACCCGCATATTCAGGGGATTATGGCTACCCAAACATGCAATGGCTCCTGAAACCTATGAGAAATCCCAGGACAGATGCAGAAATCTATTATATTGAGGCACATGGTCACACTAGGAGGGTGATTGAGCAAACCATAGGATTACTAGAGGCAAGATGTTGTTGCCTGCATCTCTTTGGAGGATCCCTGTGCTATGTCCCTGACAAAGTGTGTCAGATAGGGGTGGACTGCTGCTTGCTGCACAACTTGGCAAGGAGGAACACTATCCCGCTTCTGAAAGAGGAGGATGCTGTCCAACCACCCCTGCCACCACAGAGGGTGGATGAAAGTGATAGAGAAGAAGAGGGGGAAGACATTAACTCCAGAACCCAGCTAATCCTGCTATACTTCCAGCGACTCTCAGGTACATTTTCTATTGTGCAAATGGGTTTACTGCATTGTTTCAGGCTGACTAATGTACTAAGGGCTGTGGTGTCCCTTACCAGTGATGTGGCAACTTTATAAATGAAGAAACAGATGTGTGTTACAGCAATGGAATGTACATTCTATTTATTTGAAGATAAAACATACATGAGTGATGGGACAGTGGAAGGGATTGGGCACATGGTGAACAATATACTCAGGTACATTTCCACAGCTGTTGGTAGCACAGGGGCATAGTCCATGGGGCCATTGGAAGATTGTGAAATGGCAGTGGCATGTCAACAAGGTAGCTTAGTGGCACACAAAGGAGACAGTCCAGGGCAGAGTCACTTCCTGGCAGTGGTCTTTGTCTTGGCTGGTGTTGCACTGGGATGTCTGGGTCTGATGCCACATTTGCGAGGGGGAACCTAGGATGCAGGGGAATGGGTGCTGGTGTCCTGTGAGTCCCCTGGCAGTGCCACCAGTCCAATAGCTGCTGCAGATGTAGATGGCAGGGAAGTGTCCTGGCTAGTGGAAGGGGGCTGCAGGTGGGTGGAGGCTGGGCGTTGGTCTGGCGCTGCAGCACCCCTGCAATGGAGACAATGGTAGCATTGAGCTGTTTCCATTGCTCTATGGCATCCTCGTGATGTGCTACCTGCAGACTCTGATTCTCCTCCATCGTGGCTATGATCTGGCCCATCCTGCACTGGGAATGGGGGTATGCTCCCAGGCCCTCAGCAATGACGTCCTGGTCAGCAGCATCCCTCTGCGGGCCACCCCCCAGGGCCACGGATACTCTCCCACTGGCCATAGCCCCCTGTGCCTGTGTCCCCTGCAAAGGTATGGCAGTCCCACTTGCAATGGGCCCTTCATCATCCTGCCCGGTGGTTGGTGAAGACTTGTGCCTCTGTACATGTGGGCAGCCAGTCCGTGGACGGAGACACTGGTGTGGGGGCATTGGGCCAGAGCTGATGGTCGTGGCTGAATGATAGGTGTGTCAGTAGTGTCCTGGGTGGGGCTTCTGGAGGATGACTGTCCAGGGCTGTGGCATGGCCCAGGGATTTCCTCTGTGTCCAGACATCCCTCTACACTCTCCTGAGTGGGGCCTTTGTCTTCAGGTGGGGGACTGGCACTTCTTGACAACTCCATCCGGGTGGCATGGGTGGTGGTGCCTGTGTGAGAGAATACAGATGTGGGTGTCCTGCATTTTCTTGTCCCTTGCAGCACTGCTCACCAGTAATTGGTGGTTATATTTACATGTAGTAGCATGCAGGGTCCCTTCCTGTTCTTTTTGATGCATTTAGTGAGGGGGTGGTTGTGCATTCTGGGTGTGGTAGTGCTCCTGACTTTATGGATGGGTTGGTGACTGTGCACAGGGGGCTGAATAGTGATTTGTATGGGGGATTGTGGGCATGCAGGTAACATGGATAGGAGTGTCTGGGTGTTGTGGGCTGGGTATGGGATGGGGGAATAGTGGAAGTGAGAGGGATGGGATGATACATACATTATAGGTGCAGTGACTGTTAGGGTATTGTAGTTGACTTACCCAAGTCCAGTGCTCCAGGGAGTCCAGTGAGGCCCTCTGGGTTCAGGATAGCCAAGACCCTCTCCTCCCAGTTGGTGTATTCGGGGGGGTGGAGGTGGGGGACCACCACCAGTCTTCTGTACCACGATGATGTGTCTTCATGCCATGAAATGCACCTCCCCCCGCAGGTCATTACATCTCTTCCTGATGTCATCCCTTGGGCGTGCATGGTTTCCCACAGTGTTGAACTTGTTGACTATCCTCTGCAATAGCTCCATCTTCTTGGCCAAGGACGTCTGCTGCACCTGTGCCCAGAATAGCTGTTGCTCGACCCTGAGTATTTCGTACACCATGGTCCTTAGCTCCCTGTCGGTGAAGGGGGGTGCCTAGGGGGCGCCATAGTGTGTGTTGTAAGTGAGTTGGTGATGGTGTCGTTGTGTGCTTGGGAGTGTGGTTTGTGATGGTGGGTGTGCAGTGTTTGAGTTTTGGTGGTGGGTTTGTGTGTGACTTGTGTGATGGTTAGTTCAGTGTATGCATGTTTAGGTGTCAATATCTGTCTTGTTTTTGACGTTGCAAAGGTTTGTGGGGTTTGTATGTTTGTGTTTTATAGTGGTGTGGATGTGTGTCAGGTGTGTGCTTTTCAAATTTGCCAATATGTGCATTTGTTGTTGGCGGTTTCCATTGCTGGCTGCGGCGGACGTTACCAACAATGGTCATTCGACATTCACTGACCTCCGCGCTGATTTGTGCATCATTATTTGGAGGACGTGGGATTTGTATGTGTGGTGGGGTGATGTGTATTGCGTTTTCGCCATCGTTCGCCCCGGCCGTGGGTGGAGGTTGTCAATTTTTGGGCAGTATGTCTTTTTGGCATCATTATATGGCGGTGTGCAATCCACTGCCACTAGCTGTCTTTTGTTGCCCGTCAGCAGGGCGGACAGCAGTGTTTGCCGCCATTTCATAATGAGGGCTATAGTCCCATACAGTAGGGACTTATAACTAAAGTTAGTTTTCCAACTAGGCGTATGTAAATTTTACCATATTTAAGGAGTGCACAAGCACTTTACTATGGGTTTGCAGGAGTAAATTGCGAAGAGGCATATGGCAAGGAAAAATAGGTTCAGGCAAAGAAGGCAAACATCTGCTGGAATACTACACAAAAGACGGCCATTTCTAAATGTCTTCAAAATTCAAAAATTGAATTAGTTTAACATGCAGACAAGTTTCACCTTAGTACATCAGATTTGTTAAAAGTGATACTGAGAATTTTTAAACAGGAAACATTCATGTCCTTCTCCCTATGATGACAATGCCACTAGTAAATTAAGAGGTACGTCAGTTGTCATTTGCATCATATATTCTTATGGGACATGGAGCAGCCTTACAGCCTATTAAATTGAACAGGAGAGATTTTTGATAAAAAACATGTCATGAACTCACACATTTCAATGTACTCTCATATGTGATAATGAAGAAAAAGAAGATTCAGTGAAATAAAATATGTGCCTAGGATCACACAATTTGCTGAAGCAGGGAAGCTGAGATTGATCCCAGGTTTTCTTGGTTTCATTCAGCTCCTAGATGGGTAACTCTCTCTCTCTCTCTCTCTCTCTCTCTCTCTCTCTCTCTCTCTCTCTCTCTCTCTCTCTCTCTCTCTCTCTCTCTCTCTCACTCTCTCTCTTTTTTACAAGGAAGGTCACGGCTAAGCCTTTAATTCTTTGTGCATGAGGTTAGAGTATTGGTGGCAGGCAACGTGAAATCTCAAGATGTTTTGGGGCCCAAGAGCCCAAGAGCACCTGGAGCTGTATAGGGTCCATGAATCTGGCTCAAGTCTGGCTCGATCTTTCAGTAGCTCACCCTCCTGTATAAGATACAATCAAAATAGCAACTACTTAGAAGTGTCAATAGGGGTACTTTGTTGCACTCTACAAAAAGAGAAAGAGAATTCAAGATTATTCAGAATCCATTTGAAAGACATGGACATAGAAGTAATACAATGAAAATGTCTTCTCATTTAAAAAATAAAACAATGAATGAATCTCCAGCCTAAATTTTAATATTGGCATGATTCTTTAGTACTTTTCAGCCAATATTAACAGAAGACACAATTTAAAGCAACACTGGATGTATGAAATGTTGAATCTTAACATCACGTTTTATTGATGAACCCTCCCAACCACATGCTTCTCTCATCCCAGGTGTTAGACTTTTCATCCTTGGCGTGGTCTCCCTTAACTTTTTGCCTCTGTTCCCCAGGTTGTTGATGGGTGCTGGACTCTGATTTTATTGTTTTTGTTACTCTGGGCACTTTACCACTGCTAACCAGTGCTAAAGTGCAAGTGCTCCTGTTTAAAATGTGTACGTAATTGGTTCTCCACGATTGGCATATTTGTTTTACTGTTAAGTCCCTAGCAAAGTGCACTAGAGGTGCCCAGGGCCTGTAAATCAAATGTTACTAGTGGGCCTGCAGCACTGGTTGTGCCACCCACACAAGTAACCTTGTAATCATGTCTCACACCTGCCACTGCAGTGTCTGTGTGTGTATTTTTACTCTGTAAATTCGACTTGGCAAGTGTACCCACTTGCCAGGACTAAACCTTCCCTTTTCTTACATGTAAGGCACCCCTAAGGTAGGCCCTAGGTAGCCCCAAGGGCAGGGTGCAGTGTATGGTTAAGGTAGGACATATAGTAATGTGGTTTATATGTCCTGACAGTGAAATATTGTTAAATTCGTTTTTCACTGTTGCAAGGACTGTCTCTCTCATAGGATAATATGGGGGCTACCTTTAAATATAATTAAAGCGTAGATTCCCCTAGAGAGTAGATGAACATGTGGAGTTTGGGGTCCCTGAACTTTTTAAAAATACATCTTTTAGTAGAGTTGATTTTAAGATTGTGCGTTTGAAAATGCCACTTTTAGAAAGTGAGCATTTTCTTGCTTAAACCATTCTGTGACTCTGCCGTGTTTGTTGATTCCCTGTCTGGGTCAGTTTGACAGTTGGGTTGTTTTTCACCTCACACCAGACAGTGACACAAAGGGGGCTGGGATGTAACCTGCATTTCCTGATTAGCCATCTCTGCTAGGAGGGAGGGGTGGAGTGGTCACTCTCATCTGAAAGGACTGTGCCTGCCTCTCACAATGCCGGCTCCAACCCCCTGCTGTGTGTCTGATGACTTGCCTGGGTAAGGCAGGATTTCACAAGTAGGTGTGAGTCCCCTTTGAAGAAAGGTGACTTCAAATACTAAAATGGGTATAAGAAGGGCACCCAAATCTACAGACTTTAGAAACACTTCTGGAACCAAGAGGAACCTCTGCCTGGAGAAGAGCTGATAGCTGAGGAAGAAGTGCTGCCCTGCCTGTGACTGTGCTTTGTGGAGCTTTCCTGCAGTGCTGCTTCTGCCAGAGTAAGAGGGCAAAGACTGGACTTTGTGTGCCTTCCATCTTGTGAAGAAATCTCCAAGGGCTTGAGTTAGAGCTTGCCTCCTGTTGTTTGAAGTCTCAGGGACAGCAAAGACTTCTCTCTGCCAGCACCTGGAGTCTCTGGAGAGACTCCTGCCCCGACAAGTGGTGCCCTATCCAGTCCCTGGGCCCTTGAAAGGAAAGCTGGTGGAATCCAAGGAAATTGACTTCGGACCGACGCCGCTGCTGAATCCGGTAACGCCGCCTGCACCTGACGCCGTGACCTTCGCTGGAACGCGACACTCTTCGCAGGCCCGTCGCCGCAGCAGCCCCGCTGAAGTCCGCGACTCCGTGGAAGTCGCCGCACCACGTCGTGATCGACGCCGCTTGAAGTGCACGGATTCAACGTTTCGCAAAGACGCCGCGATTCCTGACTTCGCGCCTCGGCTTGTTTTCACTCTTCACCAAAGGTACTGTACCTGGGGGTCTACACGACTCCGTGTCCGGCGCCGCTGGTGTCGGCTTGTTGGGAACGACTCCGTCACGATGCCGTGTTAACATCTCATTGAAGCATTTTTGTTTCTAAGCGCTATTTTTGAGTTTAATCTTTAAAAATTCATAACTTGACTTGTGTTTGTCGGATTTTTGTCGTTTTGGTCTTGTTTTGTTTAGATAAATATTTCCTATTTTTCTAAACCGGTGTTGTGTCATTTTGTAGTGTTTTCATCGAGTTACTGTGTGTGTTGGTACAAATACTTTACACCTAGCGCTCTGAAGTTAAGCCTACTGCTCTGCCAAGCTACCAAGGGGGTAAGCAGGGGTTAGCTGAGGGTGATTCTCTTTTACCCTGACTAGAGTGAGGGTCCTTGCTTGAACAGGGGGTAACCTGACTGTCAACCAAAGACCCCATTTCTAACATTGGTGATCAGCGGTTGGGATTTGGACTTGTATTTGTGCTTGACATACAGTAATTAAGTGTACACTACTGTTTGAGTTCAGACCACTACGTGACCACATACAACTAGTCTTGTGATTTTTGTTTTTTTCTATTTGGACTACTTTTGCTCTGCATTCAGTTTCTTTTTTCGCTGATCCGGTGATTGACTTTTCTGGAACTTCATTTGAGAACTTGCTTTTCTGCATTTGGAAGTTTGCACTCTTTTAACCTTTTATCATGTCTCTACTTGGAGATGCATCAGTTGAAGCTGTTTTTGACCTGAAGCAATTGGATAGTTATAACAAGGCTCAGCTAAAGCAGTTTTGTAAAAAGTTTGGTTGTCCTATTAAGAGCTCTTCCAAGAAGGATGAGCTGAAAAAGGCACTGAGGGCCTGGGTGACAACCAGAAGCACTGGAGGGCACACTGAGGATGAGGAGGAGGATGAGGAGGGAGAGCAATCAGTACATAATGGTATAGTGGGGGGACCTGTTATTCCCAGGGAAAGAGTCTCTAGGGCAAGTAGCAGTGTATCCTCCAAGGGTCTGACACCTGGAGAGTTACAGGACAGTCAGGCAGAGAGGGAGTACCAATTGGAGCTGAAAAAGCTCAGTCTAGAGATGGAACAGAGAAGGCTGGCCATTGAGGAAAGGAAGTTAGCAATGGCTCATGAGCTCAGTTTAAAAGAGATAGATCAGAGGAGTCAGCCCAGTAGGGATGGTGGCAGCAATCCTACAGTGCAGCCTGAGAGAAGGGTACACATCCCAAAAGACCTTGTGAGGGATTATAAGAGGGAGGATGATATCTACTTGTGGTTC
This sequence comes from Pleurodeles waltl, assembly GCF_031143425.1. Classification (NCBI taxonomy): domain Eukaryota; kingdom Metazoa; phylum Chordata; class Amphibia; order Caudata; family Salamandridae; genus Pleurodeles; species Pleurodeles waltl. Next base: position 689,585,706 of record NC_090439.1, read on the forward strand.
AAGGGTTCTCCACATGAACCTGGTCCCTGAAGCTCATTGGGGGGCAGCCCTGTGGAAGCCTTTTGAGGCAGAGGGGAGGGACACACTGACAGCCTTAGGGGATGCTCAGGATCTCACCTACCCTGTCATGAAGGAGGCCTTACTCACCAGGTATGGTCTCACCCCTGAGCAGTACAAGGAGAAGTTTAGATCCTACAAGAGAAAGGAATCCCAAACATGGTTGGAATGTGTTGATTCTTTTTGCAGGTCACTGGATGGTTGGGTGAAGGGCAGTAAGGTAAACACGTATGAGGGGCTTTACAATTTAATTGCTTGGGAGCACTTGTACAGTTTATGTTTTCCAGAGCTGCGCCAGCACCTCATTGACAGCAAGCTGACTGACCCCAGGAAGCTTGCACAGGAAGCGGACCACTGGGAGAGCACCAGGGTCCAAAAGAGGTATGGGGGAGACCACGCCAAGGGTGGGCAGGGTCCCTCTCAGAAGAAAGGGGGGGGGGGGTAAGGGCAAACAGGGGGAGTTCTCTAAAGGGACCCAAACTGATTCCCAGGGTAAGGATTCCCAACCCCCCAGTGTAAAGAAGCCATGGTTGTCCAAAGGGAAGCCAGTGGCAGGTGGTCCCCCACGTAAGTGCTATGCATGACCAGGTGGGTCATGTGAGGGGGGACCCCAAATGCCCCAAAAGTACACCGGCACCCACTGGTGCACCGTCCCAGGGTTTGGCCACTGTAGCGCTTGGGGAGGAGTTGGTTTCAGGTGGGTGGGAACCAGCAGAAATGACCCTTGTCTCACTAGGGGACAGTGAGATGGTCCAGAGAAACCTAGTGCCTGATAACACTAAGAAGTACAGGCAATGGGTGACCATCAATGCACAGAGGGTGGAGGCTCTGAGAGACACAGGAGCCAGTGTGACTACAGTGAGGAGTCACCTGGTGTCTGAAGAGCAGATTGATCCCCGGGTACTTCACCAAGTAGTTGCGGTAGACAACTCTGAGCACCTCTGCAGAGTGGCACAGGTTCCCTTTGAATGGGGGGGGAGGGTCTCAGGTTCCTGGAAAGTAGCTGTGAGTCCAACCATGCCTGTTGATTGTTTGCTAGGTAACGACCTGGAGGATTCCCCTTGGAAGGAGGTGGAACACAGGTCTCACTTGGAGATGTTGGGTCTGCCTGGGTGGGTATGCGTATCCACCCGGTCTATGGCAGCCAATCAGGGTAGTCAAGAGCCCCTGAAGCCTGAAACAGTGGCCCAGGGGACCGCCAAGAAGAGGAAGGGCAGGTGGTGCGGGAAACCAGCCCCAGAAGGTCCCACGGTCCGGGAGGAGGCTGAGCCTGAGGGTGATGCCCCGGAGCCTACAGGGGAACAGGTGGCTGAACTGGGGGAGATCCCTGAGCTGTCGCAGTGGCAGCAGGAAGGGGGACCCACCAGGGAAGCATTCTGCACAGCGCAGAAGGAGTGCCCTACTCTTGAGGGGCTGCGGCAGCAGGCTGCAGCCCAGGCGGCTGGCGAGGCGCCAGGTACTCACCTGATTTATTGGGAGGATGGCCTCCTGTACAGTGAGCCTAAGGTTCCTGAGCCTGGGTCAGCTCGTATGCTGGTGGTACCCCAGTGCTTCAGGGCCTTCCTACTGGGTTTGGCTCATGATGTGCCTCTGGCAGGACATCTAGGGCAGGACAAGACCTATAAGAGGCTTGTCTCCCACTTTTACTGGCCCTTGATGCACAAGCAGTCAGCTGCTTATTGTAGGTCTTGTCAGACTTGTCAGGCAAGTGGCAAGCGTGGGGGGAAATGCAAAGCTCCCCTCCAACCTTTACCTGTAGTCAGCACTCTCTTTGAAAGGGTAGGAATTGACATTGTGGGGCCTCTGGATCCCAAGACAGCCATGGGCAACAGGTTCATCCTGGTCTTGGTGGACCATGCCACACAGTACCCGGAAGCCATTCCTCTAATGACGGTCACTGCCCCCGTGGTGGGACGTGCCTTGATGGGGGTTTTTACCCGCATGGGGTTCCCCAAGGAGGTGGTATCTGATAGAGGTACAAACTTCATATCCACTTATATGAAGTCTCTGTGGAAGGTGTGTGGGGTAACCTACAAGTTCACCACCCCTTACCACCCCCAAAGTAATGGTCTGGTTGAGAGATTCAACCGCACCTTGAAAGGCATGATTCAGGGCCTGTCAGAGCCCTTGAGGCGTAAGTGGGACGTTCTCTTGCCATGCCTTCTGTTCGCTTACAGGGAGGTGCCTCAAAAGGGACTTGGCTTTAGCCCCTTTGAGCTCATCTATGGCCACCCTGTGAGGGGACCGCTCAGTCTGGTGAAGGAGGCTTTGGAGAAAGCTCCTAGTAAACCACCCCAGGATGTATTTAGCTACATGCTGGCACTAAGAAACCAGACTGCCCGCTTCAGGAGTCTCGCTCAGGAGAACCTGGAAGCAAGCCAGGAGATTATGAAACGGTGGTACGACCAGAATGCCACTCTGGTTGAGTTTCAGCCTGGACAAAAAGTGTGGGTCATGGCACCAGTGGAGCCTAGGGCTCTCCAAGATAAGTGGACTGGGCCTTTTGAGGTGGTGGAAAGAAAGAGCGAGGTCACCTATCTGGTAGACTTGCAATCCCCCAAAAACCCTTTGAGGGTCCTACATGTCAACCGCCTCAAACCACGCTTTGAGCGAACTGACCTATCCATGCTCCTAGCGACAGATGACGGGGTGGAGGAAGAGAGTGAGCCTCTTCCTGACCTCCTGTCTGCAGGAAAGAAAGATGGGTCTGTGGAGGGAGTGATCCTCTCCCCCTCCCTGACTGAGGAACAGCAGAGGGACTGTTGCCACGTGCTGGGACAGTTCGCCTTGCTGTTTTCCCTGATCCCAGGAGTCACACACCTGTGCACACATGATGTGGACACTGGGGACAGTAAACCTGTTAAATATAAGGTTTACAGGGTTACTGACAGGGTCAGGGCTTGCATTAAGGAGGAAGTCTCCAAAATGTTAACCCTAGGGGTTATTGAGCACTCCAGCACTCCTTGGGCCAGCCCAGTGGTCTTGGTCCCAAAGGCTGCTGCTCCTGGTGCCACTCCAGAACTTAGGTTCTGTGTGGACTACCGGGGTCTCAATGCGGTCAGTAAGACTGACGCACACCCCATCCCCCGAGCTGATGAGCTCATTGATCGGTTAGGAGCTGCCAAGTACCTCAGTACGTTTGATTTAACATCTGGGTACTGGCAGATTGCCTTAACTGAGGGGGCAAAGTAGAGGTCAGCATTCTCTACACCAGATGGGCACTTCCACTTCAATGTGATGCCCTTTGGGATGAAGAATGCCCCTGCCACCTTTCAGAGGTTGGTCAACCAGGTGTTGGCAGGACTGGATGAGTTCAGTGCCGCCTACCTGGATGACATTGCTGTGTTTAGTTCCACATGGGAGGAACACCTGCAACACCTCTGGAGAGTGTTAGAGGCCCTGCAGAAGGCAGGCCTCACTATTAAGGCGAGCAAGTGCCAAATAGGGCAGGGTTCTGTGGTGTACTTAGGACACCAGGTGGGGAGTGGCCGGGTGGCACCCCTACAGCCTAAGATTGACACGATTCTGGCTTGGGAGCCTCCCAAGACCCAGACTGAAGTGGGAGCCTTTTTAGGTCTCACAGGATATTACAGGAGGTATGTTAAGGGATATGGTACCATTGTTACCCCCTTAACGGAGTTGACTTCCAAGAAGCAACCCAAGAAAGTGATCTGGACAGAGGCTTGCCAGAACGCTTTTGATGCCCTGAAGGCTGGCATGTGCACAGCACCTGTGCTGCAGGCACCTGACTACTCCAAGGAGTTTGTTGTGCAAACAGACGCCTCAGAGCATGGTATTGGAGCAGTACTCTCACAGCTTAATGAAGAGGGCCTAGATCAACCCGTAGCCTTCATTAGCAGGAGGTTACTACCCAGGGAACGTAGGTGGACTGCCATAGAACGCGAAGCGTTTGCTGTGGTCTGGGCACTGAAGAAGCTAAGACCCTACTTGTTTGGGGCTCACTTCCGAGTTCAGACCGACCACAGGCCCCTCAGATGGTTAATGCAGATGAGGGGTGAGAATCCAAAACTGTTGAGGTGGTCCATTTCCCTACAGGGGATGGACTTTACGGTGGAATATCGTCCTGGTACAGAGCACGCCAATGCTGATGGTCTGTCCAGGTTCTTCCGCCTTAGTGATGAGAACTCCCATGAGGTTGGGTAGTTGCTCCCCACTTTTAGCTGGGAGGGACATGTGTTAGACTTTTCATCCTTGGCGTTGTCTCCCTTAACTTTTTGCCTCTGTTCCCCAGGTTGTTGATGGGTGCTGGACTCTGATTTTATTGTTTTTGTTACTCTGGGCACTTTACCACTGCTAACCAGTGCTAAAGTGCAAGTGCTCCTGTTTAAAATGTGTACGTAATGGGTTCTCCACGATTGGCATATTTGTTTTACTGTTAAGTCCCTAGCAAAGTGCACTAGAGGTGCCCAGGGCCTGTAAATCAAATGTTACTAGTGGGCCTGCAGCACTGGTTGTGCCACCCACACAAGTAACCTTGTAATCATGTCTCACACCTGCCACTGCAGTGTCTGTGTGTGTATTTTTACTCTGTAAATTCGACTTGGCAAGTGTACCCACTTGCCAGGACTAAACCTTCCCTTTTCTTACATGTAAGGCACCCCTAAGGTAGGCCCTAGGTAGCCCCAAGGGCAGGGTGCAGTGTAAGGTAGGACATATAGTAATGTGGTTTATATGTCGTGACAGTGAAATATTGTTAAATTCGTTTTTCACTGTTGCAAGGACTGTCTCTCTCATAGGATAATATGGGGGCTACCTTTAAATATAATTAAAGCGTAGATTCCCCTAGAGAGTAGATGGACATGTGGAGTTTGGGGTCCCTGAACTCACAATTTAAAAATACATCTTTTAGTAGAGTTGATTTTAAGATTGTGCGTTTGAAAATGCCACTTTTAGAAAGTGAGCATTTTCTTGCTTAAACCATTCTGTGACTCTGCCGTGTTTGTGGATTCCCTGTCTGGGTCAGTTTGACAGTTGGGTTGTTTTTCACCTCACACCAGACAGTGACACAAAGGGGGCTGGGGTGTAACCTGCATTTCCTGATTAGCCATCTCTGCTAGGAGGGAGGGGTGGAGTGGTCACTCTCATCTGAAAGGACTGTGCCTGCCTCTCACAATGCCGGCTCCAACCCCCTGCTGTGTGTCTGATGACTTGCCTGGGCAAGGCAGGATTTCACAAGTAGGTGTGAGTCCCCTTTGAAGAGAGGTGACTTCAAATACTAAAATGGGTATAAGAAGGGCACCCAAATCTACAGACTTTAGAAACACTTCTGGAACCAAGAGGAACCTCTGCCTGGAGAAGAGCTGATAGCTGAGGAAGAAGTGCTGCCCTGCCTGTGACTGTGCTTTGTGGAGCTTTCCTGCAGTGCTGCTTCTGCCAGAGTAAGAGGGCAAAGACTGGACTTTGTGTGCCTTCCATCTTGTGAAGAAATCTCCAAGGGCTTGAGTTAGAGCTTGCCTCCTGTTGTTTGAAGTCTCAGGGACAGCAAAGACTTCTCTCTGCCAGCACCTGGAGTCTCTGGAGAGACTCCTGCCCCGACAAGTGGTGTCCTATCCAGTCCCTGGGCCCTTGAAAGGAAAGCTGGTGGAATCCAAGGAAATCGACTTCGGACCGACGCCGCTGCTGAATCCGGTAACGCCGCCTGCACCTGACGCCGTGACCTTCGCTGGAACGCGACACTCTTCGCAGGCCCGTCGCCGCAGCAGCCCCGCTGAAGTCCGCGACTCCGTGAAAGTCGCCGCACTACGTTGTGACCGACGCCGCTTGAAGTGCACGGATTCAACGTTTCGCACAGACGCCGCGATTCCTGACTTCGCGCCTCGGCTTGTTTTCACTCTTCACCAAAGGTACTGTACTTGGGGGTCTACACGACTCCGTGTCCGGCGCCGCTGGTGTCGGCTTGTTGGGAACGACTCCGTCACGACACCGTGTTAACATCTCATTGAAGCATTTTTGTTTCTAAGCGCTATTTTTGAGTTTAATCTTTAAAAATTCATAACTTGACTTGTGTATGTCGGATTTTTGTCGTTTTGGTCTTGTTTTGTTTAGATAAATATTTCCTATTTTTCTAAACCGGTGTTGTCTCATTTTGTAGTGTTTTCATCGAGTTACTGTGTGTGTTGGTACAAATACTTTACACCTAGCGCTCTGAAGTTAAGCCTACTGCTCTGCCAAGCTACCAAGGGGGTAAGCAGGGGTTAGCTGAGGGTGATTCTCTTTTACCCTGACTAGAGTGAGGGTCCTTGCTTGAACAGGGGGTAACCTGACTGTCAACCAAAGACCCCATTTCTAACACCAGGAATATGTTGGTTCAAGTAAGTTTTTTGTGGGTGCTCTAGGCCTTGTTTCATTGTGTCATGCAAATATATGTTTTCTTCCACAGGTGCAGTTTTGGATTGCATGGACTTTTAGGTCTTATAGCTACCTACAATGTTTTAATTGATTGTTCTTCTCCTCATGTTTACCCCAATCTTTGCAGCATTGCACTTATATGGTGCTTTATACACTGTGGGAGAGTGTGTGGAAGGCATTTGGTTGACTTGTCCCTCTCTGCAGGGTCACTCCCCAATATTCACCTTTACTAATTTTGAAGAATTTGTTTTTATTGGCTTTAGGACTCTGTGCACCTTATCACTGCTAAACAGTCCTAAAGTGCTTGTGCTCCCTCCCTAAAGCATGGTAAAATTGACTTACGCCTGGCTGGTGTAATTAATTTATTTATGAGTCCTTTGCAGTGTACTATACGTCTACCCATGGACTGTAAGTTAAATGGTACTAGTGGGCCTGCAGCACTTATTGTACCACCTATTTAGGTTGCCCCTTAGAACATGTCCTGGGTCTGCCATTGCATCCTGAATGCAGTTGTGAACTGCTAATTTAACTTAACAATATAACCCTCTTGCCAAGCATTAAATTCCCCTTTTATTGTATATAAGCCACCCTGAAGGTAGGGGTAGGACCTGTGTAGCCCATAGGGCAGGGCCTATTGTAATGAAAAGATTAGACATGTACTTTTAAGTTTACATGTCCTGGTACTGAAAAAACTCCTAAATTCGTTTTTGCACCACGGTGAGGCCTATCTCTCCAAAGGATGACTTTGGTTTGCCTTATTACGTTCAATAAGTACTATCTTTTGATTGCAACCTGGTTAACATTTTATGTTAGGTGTCTGACAAATTGTTATTAAAAATCTTCTTAAATGGTAAAGTCAGATGTTGTTACAATTTTGGAAAATGCAATTTTTTAAAAGTTAGCATTTTCCTGCCCTAGCTATTTGGTGCCTACAGCCTGTCCTAGGTCAAATGACTGGGTGAAGTTAGCGGTTAGGCCTTGTTTATTCATCCCAGATAGCCACACAATAGAGAGATTAGGTGTGTGCCTGGATGGGCCATCAACTGGTAGGATGGGCGTGGAGCTGGGCACAGCCCCACTTGCAACTGGAAAGACTCTGAATAAATTCTTCCTTGACACAAAGTACTTGTCACCATTGCAATGTTCATGCAGTTATCTTGGAGCCAGGGCATAGGAAGCATGAAACTTCTAGCACTTCAATGGGAATCTCCTAGAAACTTGCCCTACTTCAAAGAAGGCACCAGCTATAAATATAGGACCCTCCGACCCACTCTTCAGTTCACTTTCTGAACCTGCAAAAGGACTTTTAGAGGACTGACTGCTGCTGTGGCCTGCTGTGTACTCCACAAGACTACTTTGTCACACCTGAAAGGACTGCGTTGCTGCCTGGAGACTGCCTTGAATCCTCAGAGTCCTGCCTTACTGTTTGAGCCCTGTGTCATTAATTGAACATAGGACTACCAGAGTGACTCAAGGGCTAGTTCTCTGGCCCTCTGATGAGAGGTTCATGGACAGAAAAGACTCCAACCATCTTGAAACTGCACCTACACCTAGCCTCAAAGGGTCCTCACCTCCCAAGTGGTGCCCCTTCAGTTCTGCACCTTTGGTGGTGATGCTAAAGGTGCTCAGAGAGCAAAATCCAAAACTTGAGACTTAAGAAGGTTTTGGCTAAGCACTGCTCCAAGAACTGAGAGAAGGCTGGAACCAACCTGCTTGTTTATCTGTCCAAGGTGCATCGCCAGTCGGCCTGACTTTTTAGCAGCTCCTGCTATCTTCTCCTCCACAGCAGCAAATCCTGTTCAGCGGTCCTTTTCCCAAGGGGTATCCAGCCTTCTGGAACTCTTGTGGGCTGCAGGCTTTTGCTTCATCCTGCTAGATATTTTTGATTTCCAAAAAAGAGGTTTAGGGCTTGATCTAGAGTTTGGTGGAGGGGGTTTCTACGCACAAAAATGACAGATATCGCGCCTCATGAATCCATTGTAGCCTATGGAAATCATAATACAGTGGCCAGGATATCTGTCACATTTGTGATGGAGTAACTTATCCACCAAACTCTAAATCAAACCCTAGGTCATAGCGTAGAAATCTTCACCACAACTTTGTCGAGTGGCTCTTGAAAATTGATGCTCCCTCCTTGAACAACTCCTGCAACCTTGCCCCACTGAACTTTACATTCCGAGGAACATTTTTCTCAGAATTTCTTTTAAGTTTAAAGGTAAGCGCTGACTAGACTAAATCCACTTCTTGGCATCCGGCTTGCACTCCAAGGCGTTCAGATATATTTTTCGACTTTAACCTGGTCTTCCACAACAGATGTCTGTGGTTGGTGCTTTGATCTTTTAGGCACTAGAACTTTTAAAAAAATTGGACTTGCAATTATGAATATCTCATGAGCTCACTGTCCTGCCACAGAAGAAATTGTGGTTGTCTTTAAAATATCCTTGTGAAAACTGGTTGACCTGTTGTTTTTATTGAAATCTGTAAAAAAAAATGCATTTTACTTGTAATTGCACTCAATCCCCTTTCCAAAAATCACTGTCAGTAGTCTATAAAATATCAAATCCATAAAGCCATGTTGATGTAATCCTATTGGGTCTGTCGAATATGTTTAAAATGCTCCGTTTGTCATTCCACGCTCTCATACAGGCTATGCTGACAGCTCTGCCGTCATTGTGTAAAGGGTTAACCTTGTAAAAACTGCTAAAGTGTTATCCTCAGCCCAGCTCCACAATCCCTCTCGAATATCAGGTCCAGTTGCACATCTGGTTGAAAACATATCGTATGTGTAGAAGTACATGTGTATTTTTTAGGCTTATTCTGAACCTCGTGAGAGTTGGACACGTATACAAATTTAGGAGGAATACAGTGCGTCAATTTTTTACTTTTACAAAATGTTTGTGAAGTGGTCAATAAACCAGATTTAGCTCCGTGTTCAGCTTTTTGACAGTGAATGTAGAGTAAACTGGGACATCACAGATGGGTATTATACAGGTTCTTTAACAGGCCCTCCATTAAGTTCACATTGTACTAATCGATAATTCCCTCGATTTGTAACTTTTCTCTATAATGGTCAGGGGTATGTTTATCATTTAAACATTAGTGCTGATGCACAGTCCTCTTTTTAAAATGTAGAGTTAGTGAAGAAAACCGTTAAACTTGGCCATGTTCCTATTCATTTCCCGTCTGGGTGCACATAAGCTCCTGTTGTCTGTAGACAGTAGTATTTTTTGTATGGCTCAAGGTCACTGGAAATCATTAATAAATACCCATAAAGTTCTGACTTCGTAGGTGCGCTCATTAATTTTCGTACTCTTCGCTCCTGAAGTGATTGCTCATCTTTTTGGGGATTTTGGTTGTGAAAATCTGCAAATCCAGATTCTCCATCAGTCAAGACTTGCATTTCACAGACACAAATAATAGCATCCAACTGCGGATGTTCGGCGAATCCTGAGTAATGCGTTTGACTCCCTAATCTGTTCCACCCAGAATGATGGAAACCGAGGCTCTGGTAGGAAAATACCAGGGCAGGTGTAATTGGAGATATGAGCTTTTGACAATCTTACCTTCATTATGTGCCCTCACCTGTCGTTTTACTTCTGGCTATATGTAGATGTGTGGTACTTGTGCATGCAATTTACATATCTGTTGATCGCTGCGTACACCGCCTAATTGCTGATGTACATATATTTACTGTTTATTGATATATTTCCCATTTAATGAGAAACATTTAAAAAAGAAAATAAACACATTCACAGTTGCCTTTTGGATACATTAAAGGAAGGTCAGGTTTAGCAATGCTAATAAGAACACAGTTGGGTTGTATTGACTTGCAGCATATTCAGCCATGGGAATGATATCTTTACTTGAAATACCGTTCTTCGATTTAAATGGGGAAGCGGAACAACATGAGGGTACCAGTGAGTAATAGATAAAGGAAATGTCTTGATTCAGACAAATATAGCCATGGTCAATATTTCACGGGTAGCCAATAGTGAATGGGTCGTTGTACCCGATTTAGAAAGGCATTTACTTCTTCAAATGTATTTTTAAAGCCAAACAAATTGCTTCATTCATTCCTGTCAGCAACTCACAGATTTCCAGACAGATGTGTAGGAAAGTACCATCTTGCCTGGCATGTTACCCCCATATTTCACTGTATATATGTTGTTTTAGTTGTATGTGTCACTGGGACCCTGCCAGCCAGGGTCCCAGTGCTCATAAGTGTGCCCTGTATGTGTTCCCTGTGTGATGACTAACTGTCTCACTGAGGCTCTGCTAACCAGAACCTCAGTGGTTATGCTCTCTCTTTGCTTTCCAAATTGTCACTAACAGGCTAGTGACCAATTTCACCAATTCACATTGGCATACTGGAACACCCTTATAATTCCCTAGTATATGGTACTGAGGTACCCAGGGTATTGGGGTTCCAGGAGATCCCTCTGGGCTGCAGCATCTCTTTTGCCACCCATAGGGAGCTCTGACAATTCTTACACAGGCCTGCCACTGCAACCTGAATGAAATAACGTCCACGTTAGTTCACAGCCATTTACCACTGCACTTAATTAACTTATAAGTCACCTTTATGTCTAACCTTTACCTGGTAAAGGTTGGGTGCTAAGTTACTTAGTGTGTGGGCACCCTGGCACTAGCCAAGGTGCCCCCACATTGTTCAGGGCAAATTCCCCGGACTTTGTGAGTGCGGGGACACCATTACACGCGTGCACTATACATAGGTCACTACCTATGCATAGCGTCACAATGGTAACTCCGAACATGGCCATGTAACATGTCTAAGATCATGGAATTGTTACCCCAATGCCATTCTGGCATTGGGGAGACAATTCCATCATCCCCTGAGTCTCTAGCACAGACCCGGGTCCTGCGAAACTACCTTTCCTGGGGTTTCACTGCAGCTGCTGCTGCTGCCAACCCCTCAGACAGGTTTCTGCCCTCCTGGGGTCCAGCCAGGCTTGGCCCAGGATGGCAGAACAAAGGACTTCCTCAGAGAGAGGGTGTTACACCCTCTCCCTTTGGAAAAAGGTGTCAGGGCTGGGGAGGAGTAGCCTCCCCCAGCCTCTGGAAATGCTTTGATGGGCACAGATGGTGCCCATCTCTGCATAAGCCAGTCTACACCGGTTCAGGGATCCCCCAGCCCTATTCTGGCGCGAAACTGGACAAAGGAAAGGGGAGTGACCACTCCTCTGACCTGCATCTCCCCTGGGAGGTACCCAGAGCTCCTCCAGTGTGCTCCAGACCTCTGCCATCTTGGAAACAGAGGTGCTGCTGGCACACTGGACTGCTCTGAGTGGCCAGGGCCAGCAGGTGACGTCAGAGACTCCTTCTGATAGGCTCTTAACTATGTTGCTAGCCTATCCTCCTTCCTAAGTAGCCAAACCTCCTTTTCTGGCTATTTAGGGCTTTGGGGAATTCTTTAGATAACGAATGCAAGAGCTCATCAGAGTTCCTCTGCATCTCTCTCTTCACCTTCTGCCAAGGAATCGACCGCTGACTGCTCTGGACGCCTGCAAAACTGCAACAAAGTAGCAAAGACGACTACTGCAACCTTGTATCGCTGATCCTGCGGCCTTCTCGACTGTTTTTCTGGTGGTGCATGCTGTGGGGGTAGTCTGCCTCCTCTCTGCACTAGAAGCTCCGAAGAAATCTCTCGTGGGTCGACGGAATCGTCCCCCTGCAACCGCAGGCACCAAAAGACTGCATCACCGGTCCCTGGAACTCAGCAACTCTGTCCAAGTGACTCCCACAGTCCAGTGACTCTTCAGTCCAAGTTTGGTGGAGGTAAGTCCTTGCCTCCCCACGCTAGACTGCATTGCTGGGTACCGCGTGATTTGCAGCTGTTCCGGCTCCTGTGCACTCTTCCAGGATTTCCTTTGTGCACAACCAAGCCTGGGTCCCAACACTCTAACCTGCAGTGCACGACCTCCTGAGTTGTCCTCTGGCGTCGTGGGACCTTCTTTTGTGACTTCAGGTGAGCTCCGGTTCACTCTTCTTCATAGTGCCTGTTCTGGCACTTCTGCGGGTGCTGCTTGCTTCTGAGTGGGCTCCTTGTCTTGCTGGGCTCCCCCTCTGTCTCCTCACGCAATTGGCGACATCCTGGTCCCTCCTGGGCCACAGCAGCATCCAAAAACCCTAACCGCGACCCTTGCAGCTAACAAGGCTTGTTTGCGGTCTTTCTGCGTGGGAACACCTCTGCAAGCTTCTTCACGACGTGGGACATCCATCCTCCAAAGGGGAGTTTCCTCGTCCTCTTCGTTCTTGCAGAATCCACAGCTTCTACCATCCGGTGGCAGCTTCTTTGCACCCACAGCTGGCATTTCCTGCCCATCTGCCCACTCCCGACTTGAGTGTGACTCTTGGACTTGGTCCCCTTGTTCCACAGGTACTCTCGTCTGGAAATCCATCATTGTTGCATTGCTGGTGTTGGTCTTCCTTGCAGAATTTCCCTATCACGACTTCCGTGCTCTCTGGGGAACTTAGGTGCACTTTACACCCACTTTTCAGGGTCTTGGGGTGGGCTATTTTTCTAACCCTCACTGTTTTCTTACAGTCCCAGCGACCCTCTACAAGCTCACATAGGTTTGGGGTCCATTTGTGGTTCGCATTCCACTTCTAGAGTATATGGTTTGTGTTGCCCCTATACCTATGTGCTCTCATTGCAATCTATTGTGACTGTACATTGCTTGCATTGCTTTCTATTGCTATTACTGCATATTTTTGGTATTGTGTACATATATCTTGTGTATATTTGCTACCCTCATACTGAGGGTACTCACTGAGATACTTTTGGCATATTGTCATAAAAATAAAGTACCTTTATTTTTAGTATATCTGTGTATTGTGTTTTCTTATGATATTGTGCATATGACACCAGTGGTATAGTAGGAGCTTCACACGTCCCCTAGTTCAGCCTAAGCTGCTCTGCTAAGCTACCTTTTCTATCAGCCTAAGCTGCTAGACACCTCTTCTACACTAATAAGGGATAACAAGACCTGGTGCAGAGTGTAAGTACCCCTTGGTACCACTACAAACCAGGCCAGCCTCCTACATTGGTTGTGCAGCGGTGGGATAAGTACTTGCAACTACTTACCACTTTGTAATTTTGTACTTTTCATAAGAGAAAAATATACAAAACAAGTTCAGTATATGTACACCTAACCAAAAAGTTTTGCTTTTCTTCTCTTACTCTATTGCTAAGTGCTGAAAAGTACCTCTAAACTTTCAAAACATTTCTTAAAAGTTGAAAAAGTTTTTTTCTGTTCCTTAAAAAGTTCTGAAACTTTTTCTTTCTTTTTCTGTCCCTTAAACCTTTTCCTATCATGTCTGGTACAGGTCAAACTCTGGATCTGGCCAGCACAGCTTATGACCACCCTAATTGGAAATGTGTAAGGAGTCTCTGCATTGATAGAGGTGTAGGGGTAGGGAAGAAACCCTCTAGAGAACTGTTGGTTAATATGCTCATTGAGAATGATTAGGCCATAGCTGGCACATCAGGTGACAGATTAGCTGATGGTTCACACTCTGATTCTGTGGTAGCCCCAGCAAAAGTGTTAGATGGGAACCTTCCCAACCTGCCCCTTAGCAAGCAACCTAGTATGGCTGGTATTAATGTAAGCTCTCATCACAGAAGGGATGTCACTCCTTTAGGACAGGTTGTTAGGGTGCCATCTATTAGGGACAGGTCTCCCTCTGTTCATTCACACCATTCTTCTGTGTCTAAGCATGCCCAACCCACCCACCCTGATGACAGAGTGTTAGAAAGGGAACTCAATAGATTGAGAGTGGAAGAGTCCAGACTGAAGCTTAAAAAGCAACAGCTGGATCTAGACAGGGAAGCATTTGAATTAGAAAACGAAAGGCAGAGGTTGGGGTTTGGACCCCATGGTGGCAGCAGCAGTATTACAGATAGTAATCCCGTAAAAGAGCATGATTCTAGGAATCTGCACAAGATAGTTCCCCCTTACAAGAAGGGGGATTACGTTAACAAGTGGTTTGCTGCACTTGAGAGGGCCTGTGTTGTACAAGGGGTCCCTCAAAGGCAGTGGGCTGCTATCCTATGGCTATCTTTCAGTGGAAAGGGTAGGGATAGGCTCCTTACTGTGAAGGAAAGTGATGCCAATAATTTTTCTGTTCTTAAGAATGCACTCCTAGATGGTTATGGCTTAACCACTGAACAGTACAGGATCAAGTTCAGAGAAACCAAAAAGGAGTCTTCACAAGACTGGGTAGACTTTGTTGACCATTCAGTGAAGGCCTTGGAAGGGTAGTTACATGGCAGTAAAGTTTCTGACTATGAAAGCCTGTATAACTTAATCCTGAGAGAGCATATTATTAATAACTGTGTGTCTAATTTGTTGCACCAATATCTAGTGGACTCAGATCTGACCTCTCCCCAAGAATTGGGAAAGAAGGCAGACAAATGGGTCAGAACAAGAGTGAACAGAAAAGTTCATACAGGGGGTGACAAGGATGGCAAGAAGAAGGATGGTAAGTCTTCAGACAAGGGTGGGGACAAATCTAAAAATGAGTCTTCATCAGGCCCACAAAAACACTCTGGTGGGGGTGGTGGGTCCAAATCCTCTTCTAATCAAGTAAAGAAACCATGGTGCTATTTATGTAAAGTAAAAGGCCATTGGACAACTGATGCCAGTTGTCCAAAGAAAAGCACCAAGCCTCCCACTACCACAACCCCTACTGCTACACCTAGTGCCCCTAGTAATAGCAGTGGTGGTGGGAGCAAACCTACTAATAGCCAATCCAAGGGAGTAGCTGGGCTCACTTTTGGTAATTTAGTTGGGGTTGGTCTTGTTAGGGAGACCACAGAGGCTGTGTTAGTCTCTGAGGGGGCCATTGATTTGGCCACCTTGGTTGCTTGTCCCCTTAATATGGATAAGTACAAGCAATTTCCCCTAATAAATGGTGTTGAGGTTCAGGCCTACAGGGACACAGGTGCCAGTGTTACCATGGTAATAGAGAAACTGGGCCACCCTGAACAACACCTACTTGGTCACCTGTACCAAGTGACTGATGCTCATAACAACACTCTTAGCCACCCCATGGCTGTTGTGAATCTCAACGGGTGGGGGGGGGGTTACTGGTCCAAAGAAAGTTGTGGTTGCCTCAGATTTACCTGTAGACTGTCTACAAGGAAACGATTTAGAGACATCAGCTTGGGCAGAAGTGGAGTTGGAGGCTCATGCAGCAATGCTGGGCATTCCTGGGCATATTTTTGCTTTGACAAGGGCTCAGGCCAAAAAGCAAAAAGGACAGGGTGACTTGGATCCTGGAACAATGGACCAAGTGCTCCCTAAAGCTAGGGTTAGTAAAGGTAAAACACTACCTACTATCCCTCCCTCTACAGTGGATTCAACTTCTGAGGAAGAAATATTTCCACCCTGTGTAGAACCTTCACCAGAGGAGCTGGAATCAGACACTGCTGAGCTTTTGGGTGGAGGGGGGCCTGCCAGGGAGGAGCTGAGTGTGGCGCAGCAGACCTGTCCCATACTAGAGGGTCTAAGACAGCAAGCTGTCAAACAGCAAAATGGGGATGTCAGTGACTCTCACAGAGTTTACTGGGAGGACAACCTCTTGTATACAGAGGCAAGGGACCCAAAACCTGGAGCTGCCAGGAGATTGGTTATTCCCTTGCAATACAGAGAGTTCCTCCTAACTCTAGCCCACGACATTCCGTTGGCTGGACATTTGGGACAAATGAAAACATGGGACAGGCTTGTTCCCTTGTTTCATTGGCCTAGAATGTCAGAGGACACAAAGGAATTTTGTAAGTCCTGTGTCACCTGTCAAGCCAGTGGCAAAACAGGTGGCACCCCAAAGGCACCCCTTATTCCACTGCCTGTGGTGGGGATTCCCTTTGAAAGAGTAGGGGTTGACATAGTTGGCCCCCTTGACCCTCCTACTGCTTCAGGCAATAGGTTTATCTTGGTGGTAGTGGACCATGCCACCAGATATCCTGAAGCAATTCCTCTAAGGACCACTACAGCTCCTGCAGTGACAAAGGCCCTCCTGGGAATTTTTTCCAGGGTGGGCTTCTCAAAAGAGGTGGTATCAGACAGGGGTAGCAACTTTATGTCTGCTTACTTAAATGCCATGTGGAAGGAATGTGGTGTGACATACAAGTTCACCACACCCTATCATCCACAAACAAATGGACTGGTTGAGAGATTTAACAGAACTCTCAAAGGAATGATAATGGGACTCCCTGAAAAACTCCAGAGGAGATGGGATGTCCTGTTACCTTGCCTCCTTTTTGCTTACAGGGAGGTACCCCAAAAAGGAGTGGGCTTCAGCCCCTTTGAACTTCTATTTGGACACCCTGTAAGAGGTCCTCTTACACTTGTTAAGGAGGGTTGGGAACAACCTTTAAAAGCTCCTAAGCAAGACATAGTGGACTATGTACTTGGCCTAAGATCCAGAATGGCTTAGTATATGAAAAAGGCCAGTAAAAACCTTCAGGCCAGCCAAGAGCTCCAAAAGCAATGGCATGACCAGAAGGCTGTTCTGATTCAGTACCAACCAGGGCAAAAAGTGTGGGTCTTGGAGCCTGTGGCCCCAAGAGCACTCCAAGACAAATGGAGTGGACCCCACATTATTCTTGAGAAAAAGGGAGAAGTCACCTACTTGGTGGACATAGGCACTGCCAGGAGTCCCCTTAGGGTGCTCCATGTCAATCGCCTGAAACCCTACTATGACAGGGCTAATCTCACCCCGCTCATGGCAACAAATGAAGGACAGGAAGAAGAGAGTGACCCTCTCCCTGATCTCTTCTCTTCCACAGAACAAGATGATCTAGTGAAAGATGTAGTTTTGGCAGATTGCCTTACTGCTGAGCAGAAAGACCACTGCATAAATCTCCTGGGTCAGTTTTCTGAACTCTTTTCTACTGTGCCAGACACCACTTCTTGGTGTGAGCACACTATAAAGTAAGATCTATAGGCAGCCTGACCATGTCAGGGACTGCATAAAACAAGAGGTTCAGAAAATGCTTGAACTGGGAGTGGTTGAGCACTCTGAAAGTCCATGGGCCTCTCCTGTGGTACTTGTACCAAAACCTCATTCCAAAGATGGGAAAAGGGAAATTAGATTTTGTGTGGATTACAGAGGTCTCAACCAGGTAACTGAAACTGATGCTCACCCTATACCCAGGGCAGATGAGCTCATAGATACACTGGCATCTGCCAAGTATCTAAGCACCTTCGATTTGAATGCAGGGTATTGGCAGATCAAGTTATCAGAAGATGCTAACGCAAAAACCGCATTTTCAACCATTGGAGGGCACTACCAATTCACAGTAATGCCCTTTGGGTTGAAAAATGCACCTGCCACTTTTCAGAGGTTGGTGAATACAGTCCTGCAAGGGTTGGAGGCTTTTAGTGCATCATATCTAGATGATATAGCTGTCTTTAGCTCCAGCTGGGATGATTACCTGGTCCACCTATGGAAAGTTTTGGAGGCCCTGCAAAAGGCAGGCCTCACTATCAAGGCTTCAAAGTGCCAGATAGGGCAGGGGAAAGTGGTTTATCTGGGACACCTGGTAGGTGGAGAACAGATTGCACCACTTCAGGAGAAAATCCAAACTATCATAGATTGGGTTCCCCCTACAACTCAGACTCAGGTGAGAGCCTTCTTAGGCCTCACTGGGTACTACAGGAGGTTCATAAAGAACTATGGCTCCATAGCAGCCCCTCTTAATGACCTCACATCTAAGAAAACGCCTAAAAAGGTATTGTGGACAGCTAACTGTCAAAAAGCTTTTGAGGAGCTGAAGCAGGCCATGTGCTCTGCACCTGTCCTAAAAAGCCCCTGTTACTCCAAAAAATAATTGTCCAAACTGATGCATCTGAATTAGGGGTAGGGGCAGTCTTATCACAACTTAATTCTGAGGGCCAGAATCAACCTGTTGCTTTTATCAGCAGGAGGTTGACCCCTAGAGAAAAGCGTTGGTCTGCCATAGAGAGGGAGGCCTTTGCTGTGGTCTGGGCACTGAAGAAGTTGAGGCCATACCTGTTTGGCACTCACTTCATTGTTCAGACAGACCACAAACCTCTACTTTGGCTAAAACAAATGAAAGGTGAAAACCCTAAACTGTTGAGGTGGTCCATATCTCTACAGGGAATTGACTATACAGTGGAACATAGACCTGGGAGTACCCACTCCAATGCAGATGGACTCTCCAGATATTTCCACTTAGACAATGAAGACTCATCAGGTCATGGCTAGTCTTATTGTCCTTCGTTTGGGGGGGGGGGTTGTGTAGGCAGTACCATCTTGCCTGGCATGTTACCCCCATATTTCACTTTATATATGTTGTTTTAGTTGTATGTATCACTGGGACCCTGCCAACCAAGGCCCCAGTGCTCATAAGTGTGCCCTGTATGTGTTCCCTGTGTGATGACTAACTGTCTCACTGAGGCTCTGCTAACTAGAACCTCAGTGGTTATGCTCTCTCTTTCCTTTCCAAATTGTCACTAACAGGCTAGTGACCAATTTCACCAATTCACATTGGCATACTAGAACACCCTTATAATTCCCTAGTATATGGTACTGAGGTACCCAGGGTATTAGGGTTCCAGGAGATCCCATTGGCTGCAGCATCACTTTTGCCACCTATAGGGAGCTCTGACAATTCTTACACAGGCCTGCCACTGCAGCCTGAGTGAAATAACGTCCACGTTATTTCACAGCCATTTACCACTGCACTTAAGTAACTTATAAGTCACCTATATGTCTAACCTTTACCTGGTAAAGGTTGGGTGCTAAGTTACTTAGTGTGTGGGCACCCTGGCACTAGCCAAGGTGCCCCCACATCGTTCAGGGCAAATTCCCTGGACTTTGTGAGTGCGGGGACACCATTACACGTGTGCACTATACATAGGTCACTACCTATGCATAGCGTCACAATGGTAACTCCGAACATGGCCATGTAACATGTCTAAGATCATGGAATTGTCACCCCAATGCCATTCTGGCATTGGGGAGACAATTCCATGATCCCCCGAGTCTCTAGCACAGACCCGG
This sequence comes from Pleurodeles waltl, assembly GCF_031143425.1. Lineage (NCBI taxonomy): Eukaryota > Metazoa > Chordata > Amphibia > Caudata > Salamandridae > Pleurodeles > Pleurodeles waltl. Next base: position 689,605,182 of record NC_090439.1, read on the forward strand.
GTCCTGCCAAACTACCTTTCCCGGGGTTTCACTGCAGCTGCTGCTGCCAACCCCTCAGACAGGTTTCTGCCCTCCTGGGGTCCAGCCAGGCTTGGCCCAGGAAGGCAGAACAAAGGACTTCCTCAGAGAGAGGGTGTTACACCCTCTCCCTTTGGAAAAAGGTGTCAGGGCTGGGGTGGAGTAGCCTCCCCCAGCCTCTGGAAATGCTTTGATGGGCACAGATGGTGCCCATCTCTGCATAAGCCAGTCTACACCGGTTCAGGGATCCCCCAGCCCTGCTCTGGCACGAAACTGGACAAAGGAAAGGGGAGTGACCACTCCCCTGACCTGCACCTCCCCTGGGAGGTGCCCAGAGCTCCTCCAGTGTGCTCCAGACCTCTGCCATCTTGGAAACAGAGGTGCTGCTGGCACACTGGATTGCTCTGAGTGGCCAGGGCCAGCAGGTGACATCAGAGACTCCTTCTGATAGGCTTACCTGTGTTGCTAGCCTATCCTCCTTCCTAAGTAGCCAAACCTTCTGCAACCTTGTGTCGCTGATCCTGCGGCCTTCTCGACTGTTTTCCTGGTGGTGTATGCTGTGGGGGTAGTCTGCCTCCTCTCTGCACTAGAAGCTCTGAAGAAATCTCCCGTGGGTCGACGGAATCGTCCCCCTGCAAACGCAGGCACCAAAAGACTGCATCACCGGTCCTCTGGGTCCCCTCTCAGCACGACGAGCGTGGTCCCTGGAACTCAGCAACTCTGTCCAAGTGACTCCCACAGTCCAGTGACTCTTCAGTCCAAGTTTGGTGGAGGTAAGTCCTTGCCTCCCCACGCTAGACTGCATTGCTGGGTACCGCGTGATTTGCAGCTGCTACGGCTTCTGTGCACTCTTCCAGGATTTCCAAGGGTAGGTCGCTCCCCCTGCCGCTGCAGCTCCACCAGCCCAGGCTCCTGAGACCTCCTAGCAAGCCCAGCGAATTCACAGTTAGTACCCCCCCCACCGCCCAGCCCCTCGCCCTGCCCCACGCTTCTCACCTCCTCTCCTGCTTCTTTTCTTTATCTCTGTTCTTCCTCTGTGCTCTTTTTCTGTATTCTTCATCTGTACTCTTCTTGCTTTCCTGCTCCCCGTCTTCTGTCTTCATCTGTGTTCTTCTTCTGTGTGCTTCTTTCTCTCTCCTTTGCACCGCGACCTGCGTGTGCTTTCTTCTTCTGTGTCCCTCTTCTTGGCTCTTCCCTCTGCTGCTCGTCGCTCCTCTTCTTCTTTACCTTCTTCTGAGTTCTTCTCTCTTCTGCTCTTCCGCTTCTCTTCTTCTTTAGCTTCTTCTGTGATCTTCTGTCTTCTGCTCTTCCCTCTTCTGCTCCTCTTCTTCTTTTGCCTTCTGCTTGGTTCTTCCCGCGTCTGCCCTCCTGCTCCTGTCTCTTCTCCCTGACCTCCCTCACTCGCCACCCCCTCTGTAACGCCCCCATCTACCTATCGCTCTATCTACCTATCTCTCTATCTTTCCCCCTCACTCGCCACCTCCTCTGTAACCCCCTATCTTCCTATCCTTTCACTCTATCTCTCACCCTCACCCTCACCCTAATCTATGTTCTACCTCTCACCCTCACCCACCTCCACCTCTATAACCCCCCTCCCCTATCTTCCTTACTTTCCTCCTAACTTTCTTCCTAAACTCCCCGCCACCCTTAACCCCCTCCCCATCTTTTCTCCCCTCTACCTGTCCCCCCTCCCTCCGCTTTCCCGCTGCCACCTCCTGCACGCCCCCGCCCACCGAGCTCCCATTCGTCACCCCACTCCCGCCCCCAGCTGACCCCTCCCCCCCTCCTCCCTCTTATGGCGGCATCTGCGCGACAGTTAGCGACCCTTGACCCAAGGGTAGGTCGCTCCCCCTGCCGCTGCAGCTCCACCAGCCCATGCTCCTGAGACCTCCTAGTAAGCCCAGCAAATTCACAGTAAGTACCCCCCCACCGCCCAGCCCCTCGCCCTGCCCCGCGCTACTCACCTCCTCTCCTGCTTCTTTTCTTCATCTCTGTTCTTCCTCTGTGCTCTTCTTCTGTATTCTTCATCTGTACTCTTCTTGCTTTCCTGCTCCCCGTCTTCTGTCTTCTGTCTTCATCTGTGTTCTTCTTCTGTGTGCTTCTTTCTCTCTCCTTTGCACCTCGACCTGCGTGTGCTTTCTTCTTCTGTGTCCCTCTTCTTGGCTCTTCCCTCTGCTGCTAGTCGCTCCTCTTCTTCTTTACCTTCTTCTGTGTTCTTCTCTCTTCTGCTCTTCCGCTCCTCTTCTTCTTTACCTTCTTCTGTGATCTTCTGTCTTCTGCTCTTCCCTCTTCTGATCCTCTTCTTCTTTTACCTTCTGCTTGGTTCTTCCCGCGTCTGCCCTCCTGCTCCTGTCTCATCTCCCTGGCCTCCCTCACTTGCCACCCCCTCTGTAACGCCCCCATCTACCTATCGCTCTACCTACCTATCTCTCTATCTTTACCCCTCACTCGCCACCTCCTCTGTAACCCCCCATCTTCCTATCCTTTCACTCTATCTCTCACCCTCACCCTAATCTATCTTCTACCTCTCACCCTCACCCGCACCTCTATAACCCTCCCTCCCCTATCTTCCTAACTTTCCTCCTAACTTTCCTCCTAACTTTCTTCCTAAACTCCCCGCCATCCTTAACCCCCCTCCCCCATCTTTTCTCCCCTCTACCTGTCCCCCCTCCCTCCGCTTTCACGCCGCCACCTCCTGCACGCCCCCGCCCCCCAGCTCCCATTCGTCGCCCCACTCCCGTCCCCCACCCCCAGCTGACCTCTCCCCCCCCCTCCTCCCTCTTATGGCGGCCGCTGCGTGACAGAGTTAGCGACCCTTGACCCAAGGGTAGGTCGCTCCCCCTGCCGCTGCAGCTCCACCAGCCCAGACTCCTGAGACCTCCTAGCAAGCCCAGCAAATTCACAGTAAGTACCCCCCCCCACCGCCCAGCCCCTCGCCCTGCCCCGCGCTACTCACCTCCTCTCCTGCTTCTTTTCTTCATCTCTGTTCTTCCTCTGTGCTCTTCTTCTGTATTCTTCATCTGTACTCTTCTTGCTTTCCTGCTCCCCTTCTTCTGTCTTCATCTGTGTTCTTCTTCTGTGTGCTTCTTTCTCTCTCCTTTGCACCGCGACCTGCGTGTGCTTTCTTCTTCTGTGTCCCTCTTCCTGGCTCTTCCCTCTGCTGCTCGTCGCTCCTCTTCTTCTTTACCTTCTTCTGTGTTCTTCTCTCTTCTGCTCTTCCGCTCCTCTTCTTCTTTACCTTCTTCTGTGATCTTCTGTCTTCTGCTCTTCCCTCTTCTGCTCCTCTTCTTCTTTTACCTTCTGCTTGGTTCTTCCCGCGTCTGCCCTCCTGCTCCTGTCTCGTCTCCCTGACCTCCCTCACTCGCCACCCCCTCTGTAACGCCCCCATCTACCTATCGCTCTATCTACCTATCTCTCTATCTTTCCCCCTCACTCGCCACCTCCTCTGTAACCCCCCCATCTTCCTATCCTTTCACTCTATCTCTCACCCTCACCCTAATCTATCTTCTACCTCTCACCCTCACCCACCTCCACCTCTATGCCCCCCTCTCCCCTATCTTCCTAACTTTCCTCCTAACTTTCCTCCTAACTTTCTTCTTAAACTCCCCACCACCCTTAACCTCCCCTCCCCCATCTTTTCTCCCCTCTACCTGTCCCCCCTCCCTCCACTTTCCCGCCGCCACCTCCTGCAGGCCCCCACACCCCCAGCTCCCATTCGTCGTCCCACTCCCATCCCCCACCCCCAGCTGACCCCTCCCCCCCTCCTCCCTCTTATGGCAGCCGCTGCGTGACAGAGTTAGCGACCCTTGACCCAAGGGTAGGTCGCTCCCCCTGCCGCTGCAGCTCCACCAGCCCAGGCTCCTGAGACCTCCTAGCAAGCCCAGCAAATTCACAGTAAGTACCCCCCCCCACCGCCCAGCCCCTCGCCCTGCCCCGCGCTACTCACCTCCTCTCCTGCTTCTTTTCTTCATCTCTGTTCTTTCTCTGTGCTCTTCTTCTGTATTCTTCATCTGTACTCTTCTTGCTTTCCTGCTCCCCGTCTTCTGTCTTCATCTGTGTTCTTCTTCTGTGTGCTTCTTTCTCTCTCTTTTTGCACCGCGACCTGCGTGTGCTTTCTTCTTCTGTGTCCCTCTTCTTGGCTCTTCCCTCTGCTGCTCGTCGCTCCTCTTCTTCTTTACCTTCTTCTGTGTTCTTCTCTCTTCTGCTCTTCCACTCCTCTTCTTCTTTACCTTCTTCTGTGATCTTCTGTCTTCTGATCTTCCCTCTTCTGCTCCTCTTCTTCTTTTACCTTCTGCTTGGTTCTTCCCGTGTCTGCCCTCCTGCTCCTGTCTCGTCTCCCTGACCTCCCTCACTCGCCACCCCCTCTGTAACGCCCCCATCTACCTATCGCTCTATCTACCTATCTCTCTATCTTTCCCCCTCACTCGCCACCTCCTCTGTAACCCCCCTATCTTCCTATCCTTTCACTCTATCTCTCACCCTCACCCTAATCTATCTTCTACCTCTCACCCTCACCCACCTCCACCTCTATAACCCCCCTCCCCTATCTTCCTAACTTTCCTCCTAACTTTCCTCCTAACTTTCTTCCTAAACTCCCCGCCACCCTTAACCCCCCCTCCCCCATCTTTTCTCCCGTCTACCTATCCCCCTCCCTCCGCTTTCCCGCTGCCACCTTTTGCACGCCCCGCCCCCCCAGCTCCCATTCGTCGCCCCACTCCCGTCCCCCGCCCCCAGCTGACCCCTCCCCCCCTCCTCCCTCTTATGGCGGCCGCTGCGCGACAGAGTTAGCGACCCTTGACCCAAGGGTAGGTCGCTCCCCCTGCCACTGCAGCTCCACCAGCCCAGGCTCCTGAGCTCTCCTAGCAAGCCCAGCGAATTCACAGTAAGTACCCCCCCCCACCGCCCAGCCCCTCGCCCTGCCCCGCGCTACTCACCTCCTCTCCTGCTTCTTTTCTTCATCTCTGTTCTTCCTCTGTGCTCTTCTTCCGTATTCTTCATCTGTACTCTTCTTGCTTTCCTGCTCCCCGTCTTCTGTCTTCATCTGTGTTCTTCTTCTGTGTGCTTCTTTCTCTCTCCTTTGCACCGCGACCTGTGCTTTCTTCTTCTGTGTCCCTCTTCTTGGCTCTTCCCTCTGCTTCTCGTCGCTCCTCTTCTTCTTTACCTTCTTCTGTGTTCTTCTCTCTTCTGCTCTTCCGCTCCTCTTCTTCTTTACCTTCTTCTGTGATCTTCTGTCTTCTGCTCTTCCCTCTTCTGCTCCTCTTCTTCTTTTACCTTCTGCTTGGTTCTTCCCGCGTCTGCCCTCCTGCTCCTGTCTCGTCTCCCTGACCTCCTTCACTCGTCACCCCCTCTGTAACGCCCCCATCTACCTATCGCTCTATCTACCTATTTCTCTATCTTTCCCCCTCACTCGCCACCTCCTCTGTAACCCCCCTATCTTCCTATCCTTTCACTCTATCTCTCACCCTCACCCTAATCTATCTTCTACCTCTCACCCTCACCCACCTCCACCTCTATAACCCCCCCCCTATCTTCCTAACTTTCCTCCTAACTTTCCTCCTAACTTTCTTCCTAAACTCCTCGCCACCCTTAACCCCCCCTCCCCCATCTTTTCTCCCCTCTACCTGTCCCCCCCCTCCGCTTTCCCGCCGCCACCTCCTGCACGCCCCGCCCCCCCAGCTCCCATTCGTCACCCCACTCCCGTCCCCCGCCCCCAGCTGACCCCTCCCCCCCTCCTCCCTGTTATGGCGGCTGCTGCACTACCGCGCAGCGGGCGCGCCGCTGGCGCGCCAAAGGCAAGCCCGTCTGCGCCCGTCCGCGCCCAGCGCCACGACCCCTGGCCCTCAGCACTCCCAAACCCCGCTGCACCGCTACGACCCCATCACCCTCCACGCCCTCAACCCAGGGCGCTCCAGTACCTGCTTCCAAGCCAACCCGAAACGTACCCACGGACCCTTCGCATGACACACCTGCAAACTTACCTTCCACCACGAAACAACAACGACAACCAGCCCACGCGCCATCAACCACCTCAAATGCATCCTGATCAATGCTCGATCCGTCCACAAGCACGCCGTTGAACTCTGGGACCTCCTGGACACCACCGCACCAGACGTCGCCTTCATCACTGAGACCTGGATGAACGCCTCTTCGGCCCCCGACATAGCCACAGCCATCCCCGAAGGCTACAAGATTTCCAGGAAAGACTGCACCAACCAAGTAGGAGGAGGAATCGCCATCGTCTTCAAAGACTCCATCAGTGTCACCACCTCCACCGAAGACACCCCCCTCGCCGCCGAACACCTGCACTTCCAGATCCGCACAGACCCCAGGACCACCCTCAGAGGATCCCTCATCTACCGTCCCCCCGGACCACGCGCCCTCTTCAGCGACTCCATCACCGACTTCATCTCCCCGCACGCCCTCGCCTCGCCAGAATACATCCTCCTCGGCGACCTCAACTTCCATCTAGAACAGAACAACGACCCTAACACCACCGCCCTACTCGACAACCTCGCCAACCTCGGCCTCAAGCAACTGGTGAACACCCCCACCCACATCGCCGGACACACGCTCGACCCCAGCAAACACGTTTCCTTCAGCCACGCCTCCGCTCTACACTGGACCGACCACAGTTGTGTCCACTTCACCTTCCGACGCGAGACTCGCCACCTCCGCACTCAACCCATCCCTCGTGGACAGTGGAACAAAATCCCCGAAGAACAGCTTTTCTCCACGCTCATCGACAACCAACCCACCTTCTCCACCGACCCCAACGACGCAGCCCTCAGCCTCACGAACTGGATCACCAACTGCGCAGACAACCTTGCTCCCCTCAGACGCCTTCCAAGACAGTCCAACACCAAAAACCCTCTCTGGTTCTCTGACACCCTTATGGAATCAAAAAGAACTTGTCGTACCCTCGAGAAAGCCTGGCGTAAGGACCACACCGCAGACAACATGACTGCCCTCAAGAATGCTACCCGCCTGATCCGCGCAGCCAAAAGGAATTTCTTCACAGACAGACTGGACAAAAACAGCCACAACAGCAGAGAACTCTTCAACATCGTAAAAGAGCTTTCCAACCCCAACGCCAACGCCATCACGCCCTCACAAGACCTGTGCAACTCCCTCACCACCTTCTTCCATCGCAAGATCACCGACCTACATGACAGCTTCGGACACCAGACCCAGCCGACCACCACTGAACCCACACCCCCAGCCATCACCCTCAACGCCTGGACCCACATCAACACAGAAGAGACCAAAACCACCATGAACTCAATCCACTCCGGTGCCCCCTCAGACCCCTGCCCACACTTCATCTTCAATAAAGCCGACGACATCATCGCACCGCACCTCCAGACCATCATCAACTCCTCGTTTTCTTCTGCCACCTTCCCCGAGAGCTGGAAACACGCTGAAGTCAACGCCCTACTGAAGAAACCTACGGCTGACCCAAGCAACCTGAAGAACTTCCGCCCCATCTCGCTCCTCCCCTTCCCTGCCAACTTCATAGAGAAGACCGTCAACAAGCAGCTTACCAACTTCCTTGAAGATAACAACCTTCTCGACCCCTCTCAATCCGGATTCCGAGCCAACCACAGCACTGAAACCGCCCTCATCTCAGTCACAGACGACATCAGAACCCTGATGGACAACGGTGAAACAGTCGCCCTCATCCTCCTCGACCTCTCGGCTGCCTTCGACACCGTCTGTCACCGCACCCTAATAACCCGCCTCCGCTCCACCGGGATCCAAGGCCAGGCCCTGGACTGGATCGCCTCCTTCCTCTCCAACCGCTCTCAAAGAGTCTACCTCCTTCCTTTTCGCTCAGACCCCACCGAGATCATTTGCGGCATCCCACAAGGCTCCTCGCTCAGCCCGACACTCTTCAATGTCTACATGAGCCGCCTCGCCGACATCGTACGCAAACACAGCATCATCATCACCTCCTACGCCGACGACACTCAACTGATACTCTCCCTCACCAAGGACCCCACCAGCGCAAAGACCAACCTGCAAGATGGAATGAAAGACGTCGCAGATTGGATGAAACTCAGCCGTCTGAAACTGAACTCAGACAAAACGGAAGTCCTCATCCTCGGTATCACCTCGACCGCCTGGGACGACTCCTGGTGGTCCACGGCCCTTGGCACCGCACCGACCCCCTCAGACCACGCACGCAACCTCGGCTTCATCTTGGACCCACTTCTCACCATGACCAAACAAGTCAACGCCGTATCCTCCTCCTGCTTCCTCACCCTCCGCATGCTCCGGAAGATCTTCCGCTGGATCCCCGCCGACACCAGAAAGACCGTGACCCACGCCCTCGTCACGAGCCGCCTGGACTACGGCAACACCCTTTACGCTGGGACCACCGCAAAACTCCAGAAACGTCTGCAACGAATTCAAAACGCCTCCGCCCGCCTCATCCTCAACATACCCCGCAACAGCCACATCTCAGCCCACCTGAGACACCTGCACTGGCTTCCCGTCAGCAAAAGGATCACCTTCCGTCTCCTCACCCACGCACACAAAGCCCTCCACAACAAGGGACCAGAATACCTCAACCGTCGCCTCAGCTTCTACGCTCCCACCCGTCTTCTCCGCTCCACCAGCCTCGCTCTCGCCGCCGTCCCTCGCATCCGCCGCTCCACGGCGGGTGGGAGGTCCTTCTCCTACCTGGCGACCAAGACATGGTACACCCTCCCCACCATCCTCAGGACCACCCAGGACCACTCCGCATTCCGGAGACTCCTCAAGACCTGGCTCTTCGAGCAGCAGTAACCCCTTCCCCCTAGCGCCTTGAGACCCGCACGGGGTGAGTAGCGCATTTTATAAATGTTAATGATTTGATTTGATTTGATTTAATTTGTGCACAGCCAAGCCTGGGTCCCCGACACTCTAACCTGCAGTGCACGACCTCCTGAGTTGTCTTCCGGCGTCGTGGGACCTTCTTTTGTGACTTCGGGTGAGCTCCGGTTCACTCTTCTTCGTAGTGCCTATTCTGGCACTTCTGCGGGTGCTGCTTGCTTCTGAGTGGGCTCCTTGTCTTGCTGGGCGCCCCTTCTGTCTCCTCACGCAATTGGCGACATCCTGGTCCCTCCTGGGCCACAGCAGCATCCAAAAACCCTAACCGCGACCTTTTGCAGCTAGCAAGGCTTGTTTGCAGTCTTTCTGCATGGGAACACCTCTGCAAGCTTCTTCACGACGTGGGACATCCATCCTCCAAAGGGGAAGTTCCTAGTCCTCTTCGTTCTTGCAAAATCCACAGCTTCTACCATCCGGTGGCAGCTTCTTTGCACCCACAGCTCGCCTTTCCTGGGCATCTGCCCACTCCCGACTTGAGTGTGACTCTTGGACTTGGTCCCCTTGTTCCACAGGTACTCTCGTCTGGAAATCCATCGTTGTTGCATTGCTGGTGTTGGTCTTCCTTGCAGAATTCCCCTATCACGACTTCTGTGCTCTCTGGGGAACTTAGGTGCACTTTACACCTACTTTTCAGGGTCTTGGGGTGGGCTATTTTTCTAACCCTCACTGTTTTCTTACAGTCCCAGCGACCCTCTACAAGCTCACATAGGTTCGCATTCCACTTCTAGAGTATATGGTTTGTGTTGCCCCTATACCTATGTGCTCTCATTGCAATCTATTGTGACTGTACATTGCTTGCATTGCTTTCTATTGCTATTACTGCATATTTTTGGTATTGTGTACATATATCTTGTGTATATTTGCTATCCTCATACTGAGGGTACTCACTGAGATCTTTTTGGCATATTGTCATAAAAATAAAGTACCTTTATTTTTAGTATATCTGTGTATTGTGTTTTCTTATGATATTGTGCATATGACACCAGTGGTATAGTAGGAGCTTCGCACGTCTCCTAGTTCAGCCTAAGCTGCTCTGCTAAGCTACCTTTTCTATCAGCCTAAGCCGCTAGACACCTCTTCTACACTAATAAGGGATAACTGGACCTGGTGCAGAGTGTAAGTACCCCTTGGTACCACTACAAACCAGGCCAGCCTCCTACAAGATGTAAAAGCTTCAACTTCTCAGTGTTTTTGCGCCACAGGTGTGTAGCATTGTAAAGTAAGCAAATGCCAAGCAAAGGAGGGAACAAGGCATGGTTTGCCTTGTAAGGTGAAAGAGTGTGGGCAAGCGCAGTAATGCAAAATTGCAAATAATTACACAAAAGTATCGGTAATTATGCAAAATTCATCTCCAGAAAGTGATAAAAAGATGTATTTCACACAAAATGAATACTGCAAAAATGTGATGCAGACGAGCGGTCATTTTGATTAGGGTGTACTATTACTCACTCCAACCTAAGAGTTCCTGTCTTGCTGTTCTCTCATGTTCCTTTGACTATCCCACTTCAGTTTTATCCCTTCCTGCCATCTTTCCCATTTTTCCAACTTGTTTTAATTTTTTGCGCACTTTCTCTCTCCTGTGTTGTGTTTTCCCGTTTCGTCCTTTATTTTGTTTTTATCACCCCTCCAGTTCCCCCCAGTCATGGCAGAGACAGACAGTAGGCCCCAACACATCATCATCTCTTGAAAATGCCACATAGATGTGCCACATTTTTTCTAAGGAGGAGGTATTTTTTAAAATGTATTTAACTACTCCTCTGCAAACGACAGTTTATGTGGGCACTCTGGCTTGAAAAGTGAATTTATTTATGAGAATTAGACCACACATCACAGCTCTGAAATAAGCATTGAGACAGTGAACACCTAATATACACTACAGCCTTCTGTATTGTAATTTTTTGTATTTTTCCTAACTTCCCCTGTTTCTGCTTTCATATCTATGTTGACCCCATACAGAGCCTTGTTTTTCTTGTATATTTCCTTCTGTTTCTGCTGTCTACTTCCTCCTGTTTCTAAATTTCTCCCTTTTTTTCTTACTGTGGTAGCAACCTCTTCCCTAGGCATCTATTACATTTGTCCTCTTTCTTTACTTATACTTTCAATGCCCATTGCTTTCTGATCTTTGCCAATCCATTTCTTCTACTAATAAAACTAGGAACTTAGACCCAGATTTATGGTGGACTAGCACCATTTCAACGCCACATTAGTGTCATTTTTTTATTTGACACTACAGTGTCCGAGCCCGTTGGTCAGTCTAAGGGAACACAGCTTCAAAGCCAAACACCTGTCAACGAGGGTAAATTAAAGAGCCAAGGAGGGAAAAGAAAGATAGTGGAGGGGGGCCAAATCAAAGAGACAATGTCCCTGTCCCCCGATGTCTTTGTCTAGCCCAGGCTTAGGCCTTAACAGAAATAACATGGGTAAAGCAGGGGAGACAGTACTTGACCTAGTTGATGCAATTTGTAAGTGTGTGCTAACTTCCTTCATGTGCGCGTTAGGGCGGATCTTGGCCCGCCTTGAGAAAATTGATCAAGCATTGACAAGTTTGAACCTCGCTTTTGCAGAACATCAATCTGCAGGGCCACTGCCATCCGGTTTCAGGGGCCCTCTTCCAACGACTGCCACATCCACCCAGTCACATCTACCAGCTGATCTCGCCAGCGCTTCTTTGGGGAGGGTTGACCACTGTAGAGAGGACAGATGTGTTTGTGCAGTGAAAGGGCCATTTGCAAGGCAGACTGTTGGGGGAGATGGGGCCCCAGAGCAAAGCCAGGGGCCTTGTGGCTAGTTGAGCAATAGACCTGGCCATATATTAAAGAGCTGTTGCTTTTGAAGCTCCCTACGCTACAACTACCACCCTCAAGCAACCCCCTTCCTCTTGATCTTGAAAGCTTTCCCCACTCTGAAGCATGATACACAAGCGGACCATGACCAATAGGTAGATAAAGTGGTGAATTGGGTTAATGGAAGACTGGGAGGCTCAGAGCTACTTCACAGCCAGATTAATCTTGTCCGGAGAGTTTCACGGGTGGGAAATACCCCGAAGCCTGATAACAATGACTGCATTTTCATTCATTGCAAGGGCAGAGTAGTGACCAAAGATATTTTTGCCTAGGCTTAACTTCACAGACCCTACTTTCTCGTAGTTGATGCACTCCCACTAGGATATTTCGCCAGACCAATTGACAGAATGAGAACTGTCCCAAGGAATACTTCTTACCCTGTTACTAGGTTTGTGCCTATCTCAAAGTTGGACCAGCTTGATTGACGCTCTGCAGAAGCTACCACTTCCAGAAAAACCAGCTCACATGATTGATGTGATGGCAAGGCCTAGTGGAGGTCCTCCTGTAACAGCATTACCCTGGGAAATGGCCCTGGAAATAGTACAGTCAAGATGTCAATGATGGCTTCTTGGATTGTGGCTGGCTTGGCTAACAAGCTGGGCAGCCCAGACTGGCTCAAATTCATTGAACGCTCTGCAGTCATTTGCGTCCAGGAGACTTGGCTAATTGACACTGTGCCCATCAACTGGTTAGTAACTTAGTTCAGGCCAACAAGTCCAGGCCCTATGGGTAGGGTGATGGTAAGTCTGATTATTTTCATTTCCCTCATGTTCAATATGGTTGAGCTTTTGTTCTGCTTACTACCAACCAATTTTGTTACAGTGACCAATTAAGCATATGCTACAGACAAATATTTATAACAATGTTTTTGATTGAAGTAAATTGGAAATGGCAAGATCACTGTAGAAGGACATTGATAGTTGTGTTAGAAACATACAAGGTAGCTATGTGGATGTGTTGTTAGGGGATTTCAACATGAAGCTCTGCCAACTCTCTTCAACCAAGTCTTGTGGGTTGGTGGATGGTGCAGAAGATCCTATTATCCATTTCTCCCATAGCCCACTTACTGGTGAACTCAATCTGGTGCTGATGAAATACAATATAGTATTTGCTTTTGACTTCTTGAGTGCAGACCTGGTTATCTCCCCAACTTTTATTGAGAGGGGTAGTCACAACCAAATCGATTTTATTTTACTCTAGGAAAATTTGGGGGTTGAGTAGTGGACTATACTCTAGCAGACTCTCCCTTAGGTGACCATAGACCTTTGGCTCTATTAATCTGTGACTCCTTTTGTGCCAAGAGAAACATAAAAACCAACCTCCTATAGCTGTTAAACTACAAGAACAAAGGGATGACTATTAGCTTGTCAAAGGAGGATGCTGACTTCTTTTTGTCTGCTCTGTTGAGCTCAACACTTCCTCACTTCCTGATATGTCTAGATGAAAACTGTAACTTTGGGGGAGAATCCAAGTTGCTTAATGGCTTCAGTAGAATCTGTAACACAGCATGCAACCTGCTCATGGTCCCTAATAATTCCAATAATAGGAAGCAGGCCAAATGGTCTGATGCCAACTGTACCAAGGCCCACAGGCATCTGTTGGCAGTCCTTAAAGACATTTCTAGGAATCTGGGGATGTGGTGCAGTTTGACTTTGACCCATTCCAAACTTTATTTTATTAGTATGATCACCCTAATCCATTTCTAGAGACCCTGCCCTCCTCCATCATGTTACTCATCCCAAACCTCATCTTGCTACTATGAACTCCCAAAAACCACTTCCTCAACTCTTCCCTCTTTCATCCCTCCATTATCCTAGTCAATCCAACTAACAGACTTGCATATCCACCACTCAAATTAACTCACATTTCCCTACACTAATCCACAACTAATCCTTTTTGGGTTCCGTAATAGTGAGCTACTCACCGAAAAGTGACCTGACACCTAATCAGAGGTAGTAAGTGCTCTATAAATACAATGAAAATGATAGAACTTGCTTGTATGTGTTTGCACTTTTATGACTGGTTTGAATATCATAGTTAATCAGGCGAAAACTCATGTAATGGTCTTTTAATTCAGGGAGAAGGAAAGCACTGCTTTCAAAGTGAATGATAAGAAAGTTAGAACTGTTCCCACGTTCTCCTCTCTTGGAATACCATTTAATGAGAAACTCACCTGGGCCTCATTAAAGACCAGTAGGGCTGCTGCTCTCACAAAAACTATGGAGGTTGTCCTAATTTTGCTACCATAATAGGTAATAAGCCTGTTAGTGAGCTTACAGCTATATATATACATATTTGTAACTCTGAAATTGGGCTAAGGTTCATCAGTGATGTTATAAAAATGCAGCCACTCCCTTTGTGGTTCAAGATCTGGACAAAGAGTCACACCTCTTTCAATTGGGTGGTTCTCACTGACTGCCTGAAATTATATCATTGTCTGAAATATGCCCTGGATTCGGCTCATTCACAATACTTGTGATAGTATTGACGTGAGAGATATTTGGATCACCCCTGACAATGTTAAGGTAGTTTTCTGAGCACTCTAAAGAAAATGTTTTTAGCCACATGCACTGACAAGAGAGTGCAAATGGAAGCTGACAAGCCCACTGTCCATGCATTTGTTGAGATTTGTGCTAGTAATGGTATCGAGCCATACTTAACTTGGGTCAGCAATCCGCATCATAGCTTCCTGCTAGTGGTGTTAAAATTGTGCACTTTCTAGTGGCCTGCCCTATTCAGGGTTCCTATTTTGCCAATTCTTCCCTGTGTCCTTGTGATGGCTGCTCCGTACAAAGCATGTTGCGCTTTATGTTGTTTTGCAAATATTATGTATCATTGAGAAACATGCACATTTTACCTTTTTTTTTTAAATAGGCCGATATCAGATACTGTAGGGACGCTTTTGTATTGCTGCAATCACTGACAACGGTGAGACTTTGCTTTTTAACTGCAACTTACATTCAACATGCTATACAGCAGAGGGCATCAGTTTTATTACAATGAGCTTTATTTTAAATATGTATATACATTGAATGTTTTTAGGTGTCTTTTTGGTTTTATGATTCTTTTATGATCACATGTTGAGTGAATAAAGATTGTCATATTAAACTAAAAAAGCTAATGTCATGCACTGGCAACATTAGTGTGTAAATTATGCATTAAAAAATAGAGACACAAAATCCTAAAAAAAATCCATTCACCTTAGAGAAATGCCAATGCTGTGTGGCTGTCTGATTACACAAACAGGTGCTTGCAGTGGGCACTATAATTCATGTTCTTTCCTCGGACAATCCACCTGTCCACGTTTGAGGCCTGCTCCTGGGGTCTTGGTGTAAGGTGGACAGGCAGGAGATAGCCACTTCATTGCGCTGCCCAAAGATGAAAGCCATAACTGTGGCCTCCCATAGTATTTGTGTGTTTTTTATGTTTATGGAGAGGGATGGGCCTGTGGCAAGTGGAGTGGGTGTGTTCATTTTTTGTATAAAATACATACTTTTTAAACTTCAGAGTTTTTGTTATTATTATTGTTATTATTATCATTAAACGTTTTGTTTTACAGTCCCGTCAGCATTCATTTAAACTAGGATGCTCCACATAACAACCTACAAAGGCTGCACCTTAAACCTGGCCCATGACAAAGAAATTGTCACATTGCCTACCTTAATCATCCTCTCTCTGGTCTTTACTTGATTGGAGCTCCCTTACCAGACCTGCTCCACAGCAGGCTTCTAGTTCATTCTCCTGCGATCAGTGTTGAAAACTTTGTGATGCATATGCCTTTCTACCCTTCTTCATGGCATGATGTCTGTGGTTTGTCAACTGGTTCATATGTATGTCATGAGGTGGATTAACTGAACAACTCTCTTTTTGGTTGCTTCACTAACAAGTTCCAAAACTTGATGGTGCAGTACTGGCACAGCAATGGTTGAAAAATAGGTCTTGATTAGAACCTTCCAGTTTAGACAGAAGCTCACCACACATTTCAGAAACCCCTCTTCTACCAAAGAAAAAGCAGGAACTCAAGTTCTAACATTTTGGTGAACATGACATTCTATAAACAAACTAGATAGCGGGTTCAGCGATACAGAGACTCCTTGCTGATAGCAGGTTGATGTTTTCTTTACAGGAATTTCACCTCAAGTAGTCTACCTTGAGGTAGACTGCTTGGGCACTGTGGGGCGACTGTATCCCGATCTTCCTTGTTCCATGCAGAGGGTGCTGCAGATGATGACTTCACATTAAGAGCAACAGTCACAGTACTTGTTTGCACGGGTACAGTGCTTTCTTCCATATCACTGACTCATTCTATGTGTTAATGTCTTCTCTCTCTCTGCTGCAGTTTTCTTTTTGAGGTGTTTTTCCCACATGACTGAATGTTGGATTTCCAGATGGCCACGTGGGCAACTGGTATCCTATTAATTACCTGGGTTCTCACAACACACTGGTTTGCAGCAAATCCTGCAATCTTCAATGTGGCCCTCATGCTGCCTGAGTTTAATGAAGTTCCAGACCCCTGAAGACAGCTTCCTTAAAGAGCCAACGCCTGAATATCATGTTGTGTAAGAGCTAGATAGTTGCATTTGCCTTTCCCAAAGGTGGGTTCTGGCTGCAGTACATATGCAAGTTTGTATAGGTTTTTGGGTTTTTGAAAAGATGGAATCAAGTGGTATTTGTGGTGTCGCATGACTCTGAGCAGGTTGAGTAGAAGTGATCTAAAATTCCTCTGTGTTACTCTTCACAGGAGCAATCATGGTTTCATCTTCCTGACGCACAATGCTTTTAGCAACCCTCCTTTTCCATTGTCTCTCATGGTGGGAATCTGGGTTCCAATCCATATGAATATCATCTGATCTTTCCTTTTCTCACCAAAGATAGTGAAGATGATATGCTCAATTGAAGAGCAGTCACAACATCCTGCTCTGCCGCAAGGTTAACTACCTCCTCTGCTCCTACCACCATGGAAGCAATTATAGCAGACTCCACTTTCCGTTGCATTTCCAGGGAAGATTCGGTTTGCTTCTGGAACTATTGTGTTTCTGATTAACTGGTCTTAGCCATGACTGGAGTGACTGCAGTGCTCAGAGTCAACCCACTTTGGTTTTGGAAGTGATGGTATTGTTGCTGACCAGTGTCTTCTTACCCAGAAAATGGTGAAGAAAGTATGCTGCATTGCTGGAAAAACAATTAGGACTTCTAACTTCCCCATTTCTTGGCAGAATCCTGCTTCTTTGGTCAGCAACTCAGCAGCACAAGCAGAAGCACTTAGTGGATAGGACAAAAGGTAATTGAAGTGCTATAGTCCAGCTTTAGGTACTCTCTAAGGAGTTAGTTACCTCTCTATTCCCAATTAATTTTTGAAGTGAATAAACTATGTGTAAGGCCCATGATAATGTCAACAGGGTGTCAGGTCAGTAGTGTATCAGGTAGTCATGAAGAGATCTGGTAGAACTAGAACTGGATCTTTTATTGACAGCCTGACACCCTGTTGACCTTATCATGTATTTCATTTGATGTTGATCTTGCAAACATTTTAGCATTATTATCACAAGTTACAGCTCACATATATGTAATAAGACTGGGGTGAAAACACACAATTCGAATTACCTTCTCATGGTTTCCTCCTGATGCTGCCCAGGCAAACATGCTGTATAGCCTAAAAACTCTATGTATTGATTGATTATTTGATCCTTATGATGTCTCCAAGCCACTTTAATTAATTGAGCACCCATTTCACCTTATGCACATAAGGAACCATCTTTATTGTCCCATGCTTACTGTGCTATTTGGACAGACATGCCAGAGGACTTATACATCTTCTAGTTGAGTCCAAACTGTTGATTAACCCAAGCACAACTAATAAAATTAGACACCCCTGTCCTACCACGTGACATATAGGCCCTCATTATGACTTTGGAGGTCCTATAACCGCTGTGGTGGAGGTGGCGGTGTAGGAGGCTGGCCTGGCTTATAGTGGGTACCAATGGTACTTACACCTTGTGTCAGGTCCAGTTATCCCTTACTAGTAGATTAGTAGTGTTCTAGCAGCTTAGGCTGATAGAGGTAGCTATAGCAGAGAAGCTTAGGCTGAACTAGGAGACATGCCAAGCTCCTACTATACCAGTTATATCATATAGGTACTATATCATAAGATACACAATACTCAGGGTTACTAAAAATAAAGGTACCTTATTTTAGTGACAATATGCCAAAAATATCCCAGAGGATATACTCCCTTAGGAGGTAAGTAAGATACACAAAATATACACACAAACCAAAATCAGGTAGGACCCGCAGAAGTCCTTGAACATGGGTTCAAGAAGTCTGAACACGGCGGTCATCTCAGCACTGCAAAAAAGGGTCCCACGAAGCCGGAGGACAACTCATGGAGTTGAGCAATTCAGGACAGAGTGCTGGGGACAAAGGATACTGTGGAAATGTGCACAGGAGCCCTAGCAGCTGCAGTTCACGTGGTGCACAGGATTACTGTCTGGAAAGGGGAGGCAAGGACTTACTTCCTCCAAATTTGGACAGTTGATCACTGGACAGTCTGGGTCATTTGAGTCCACCACCTGAGTTCCAGGGGCCACGCTCGTCAGGATGAGAGGGGTCCCAGAGTACCGGTGACGCTGAAGTTTGGTGCCTGCTGGAGCAGGGGGAAAATTCCGCCGACCCACAGGAGATTTCTTCATGGCTTCCAGTGCAGGATGAAGGCAGGCAGCCCCCAAAGCATGCACCACCAGAAAACAGTTGAGAAAGCCGGCAGGATTAGGTGCTACAATGTCGCTGGTAGTCTTCTTGCTACTTTGTTGCAGTTTTGCAGGTGTCCTGGAGCAGTCAGCGGTCGATCCTTGGCAGAAGTCGGAGAGAGGTGAAGAGGAACTCTGGTGAATTCTTGCTAGTCGTTATCTGAGGAAAAGCCCACAGGAGAGACCCTAAATGGCCCTCAGAGGAGGATTGGCCACCTAGTCAGGTAAGCACCTATCAGGAGGGATCTCTGATGTCATCTGCTGGCACTGGCCACTCAGAGGCCTCTAGAGTGCCCTCACACCTCTGGAAACAAGATGACAGAGGTCTGGGACACACTGGAGGAGCTCTGGGCACTAACCCTGGGGTGGTGATGGACAGGGGAGTGGTCACTCCCCTTTCCTTTGTCCAGTTTCCACCAAAGCAAGGACTGGAGGTTCCCTGAACCGGTGTAGGCTGGCTTATGCAAGGAGGGCACCATCTGCACCCTTCAAAGCATTTCCAGAGGCTGGGAGAGGCTGCCCCTCCCAGCCCTTAACACCTATTTCGAAAGGGAGAGGGTGTAACATCCTCTCTCAGAGGACATTCTTTGTTCTGCCTTCCTGGGACTGGGCTTCCCAGACCCCAGGAGGGCAGAACCTTGTCTGTGGGGTGGCAACAGCAGTCACTGCAAAGAAAACCCCAGAGAGCTGGTTTGGCAGTACCCGGGGTCCATAGTGGAGCCCGGGGATGCAAGGGATTGGCACCCCAATACCAGATTTGGCATGGGGGGACAATTCCATGACCTTTGACATGTTACATGGCCATATTCGGAGATACCATTGTAAAGCTACAGATAGGTATTGACGTATATGTAGTGCACATGTGTAATGGCGTCTCCGCACTCACAAATTCCGGGGAAATGGCCCTGAACTATGTGGGGGCACCTTTGCTAGTAACGTTGCACCTAACCTTCAGCAAGTGAAGGTTAGACATATAGGTGACTTATAAGTTACTTAAGTGCAGTGAAAATGGCTGTAAAATAACATGTGCATTATTTCACTCAGGCTGCAGTGGCAGTCCTGTGTAAGACTTGTCTGAGCTCCCTATGGGTGGCAAAAGAAATGCTGCAGCCCATAGGGATCTCCTGGAACCCCAATTCCCTGGGTACCTTGGTACCATATACCAGGGAATTATAAGTGTGTTCCAGTGTGCCAATAAGAATTGGTAAAAATGGTCACTAGCCTATAGTGACAATTTTAAAGGCAGAGAGAGCATAAGCACTGAGGTTCTGGTTAGCAGAGCCTCAGTGACACAATTAGTCACTATACAGGTACACACATTCAGGCCACAAACTATGAGCACTGGGGTACCGGCTAGCAGGATCCCAGTGAGACGGGCAAAAACAAACTGACATACATGTAAAACTGGAGGTAACATGGCAAGCAAGATGGTACTTTCCTACAGGTGGTCGCACTGCTGCGGGCCTAGCGGAGCAGAGCACCATATTACAACCATAGCGGTGTTCTGACCGGAACACAACCAAGTCGCCGCCAGTCCCGCCAGTGCGGGCAGGCTGCCACAGCCTGTGGTAGGCATTTCCAGACCTGCGGGGAGCATGTTCCCGCCAACCATACTACGAAGTTGCACCTCACCAGGATTTGTGCGGCGATTGCCCCGCCACGAAAAGGGTGGCAGAAACCAACCACAGAAAAAGGGGACACTCACCTTCAGGAACAGAGGCACGTCCACAGCTGCCATGGAACCCAAACTGGAAGTCTTCCCAATGCTCCTGCTGGCCATACGATTCCAGCAATGTCGACGGAGATCCTAACCGTTACTATACCCGCCTAGCACCCACTAGAGGGAAGGACATCAGTACACACACACACACACCCGGTACGGCCAGTGACGGCCACACACATATACAAACAAACACCCATAGCAGCACACACACACACACACATACACACACTCACACACAAACCACACACAACAAATCTCACATATGCCACACAAACATGCAGAAGGAAAGCCAGGACAAGTAAGTTACACTCTACACCAAGGGTTCCCTGGTGCAGATATATTAATTTGAAAACCTGAAACAATAAATAAATATATACAAATAGGCCTACTGGCCAGTCCGTCTTTATTGTGTGCCCCAAGCACACAGGGCAATGTCCATGGCCCCAACTTGACTCCTGACTGAAAAATGGCCTCGAAATGGCAGGGGGATCAATGAGGCATGCAGGCACCTCAGGGGTGAGTGGAGGGGGTCCTTAGTTGGGGGTTTGGTGGAGGGGGGTCCTTTGGTTTGGGTTGGGGTGTGGCTTTTGTCCTGGCTTTAGATTTTGGAGAAGGGGGGTTGGCTTTTGATTTAGGAGGGGTAACCTTGTCCTAGGTGGGGGCAGATACCTTAGGTGGGGGAGGGGCATGGCTGGTACCAGGTGCAGAATGGTAGGCTTGGGAGTTAGAAGGCAGGGGTTTTGGGAGTGAAACAGGGCGCTTGAGGGGGAACAAGGACTGGGTCATTGGGAGGGAACAGGGAAAACTCATGTAGGAAATGTTTCTTAGGGGCACAAGGTTCGGAATGGGAGTGACATTTGGAACGCACGCAATGAATATCAAAGTAAAATCATCATTAATCGAATCGCGCGTCTTGCCGATTCGTAAAACACGATGTAAATGTCAAGAAATAACAGCTCACAATAAATAACAAGATCAAAGTACAATGAAATGAATCGCGCTTCTTTTGCCGATTCTTAAGCCACCATGTAAATGTCAAGAAATGGTAGCGCGCAATGAACAACAAAGTTAAATCCTCATGAAACGAGTTTCTCGTCTTGACAATTCGTAAAACATCCTGTGAATGTCAAGAAATAGTAGCGCGCAATGGACAACAATGTTAAAACACCATAAAACGAATCGCGCATCTTGCCGATTCTTAAGCCACCATGCCAATGTCAAGAAATGGTAGTCCGCAATGAATAACAAAGTCTATGCTTTGGCTGGCTTATGAAACACATTGCGCTTCTTGCCTATTTGTAAACTACCATATAAATGTCAGTGCCCAAGTAATCTGTTACTAATTTAGGAATTAAACCAAGAATATAAAAATTCTCAATAAGGGTGTTGGGACAGTCCAACCACCATCTTACCGCCTGGAACAATGATCACCAATGAAGGATGAAGGGCAGAAGACTGGAAGATCCAAATAGGCCGCCGGGACAGGAGCTCAGGAAGAAGCTGTTTCTCTGCACCGGGACCTCTGAATAGTGAGCACTGGGAGTTGGGCTGGCTCTCTTTTATATAGTCTTGGCCCAGCCCAGAACCACGCCCAGGCATGTTGCAGGGAAAGTCTCTGGAAGGCCCTGGAAAGGGGCCACACCCTAACACACTCTGAAAACCTGCAGCAATACATTGCAAAGAAACAGTATTTGTAAGCATATTAAAAATAGGTTTTCAGGATGGAACTCTGCAATGCAAAAGGTTAAACCACAACATATCAGCACAATGCATAAATTACGTTGTTTTGAGAGTGCTGGGATTTTGCATTTTTGTCGCCAATAGAGCGCATACTGCTCTGGTGTTGACAGTACTCCCCTCTCCCAGACGCGCTCTAGGGCCTGGTTTGCTTGGATTAAGACGATGAAAGCATCTCACAAGTACTGGAGCATGAACATCAGATGCGGAAACCCATGAGTTACTTTCAGGACCATAACCTTTCCATGAGATTAAGTACCATAGATTACGCACTCTCAGTTTAGAATCCAACACTTTCTTGACTTCGCATTCTTCTTCCCTTTGCACTAGAACAGGAGCTGGATGAGGGTGGACCTTTTGGACTGCCTTTTTCAAGAGGGAAGTGTGGAACACAGGATAAATCCGTAAGGATCTGGGCAATTGTAGTTTATAGGTCCCCGGATTGATTTGCTGAAGGACAGTATAAGGACCTATGAATTTGGGGTTAAACATGTGCTTCTTCTTGAAGTCTATATGTTTTGTGGAAAGCCACATTTTGTCACCTGGTTGATATTGGGGTCCCTCACAATGTTTCTTGTCATAATGCCTTTTATATTTTTGTTTGGCTTTTTCTAAATGCTGTTGAATCAGTTTCTGGGTTTGATGTAAATGCTGAATTGTTTCTGACACAGCTGGAGTAAGAGAACTTTCTTGAGGAATTGTGATGGGCAAGGTGTCAGGATAATAGCCAAATAAAGCAAAAAAGGGTGTAACACCAATAGAAGTGTGGAATGAGTTATTGTAAGCTAACTCAGCTAACCAGAGCAGAGATGTCCAAGAATGAAGTGCCTTTTCAGTGTAGGCACGTAGCTATTGTTTCAAAGTCTGATTTAGTCTCTCCGTTTGACCATCTGTTTGAGGATGGTGACTAGTAGATAGTGTAGATGTCACTTGGAGTGTTTTACACCATGTCTTCCAGAAATTAGAGGAAAATTGTGACCCCCGATAGGAGAGGATAACCTTTGGCAGTCCATGATAAAGAACTACTCTGTTTAGTAAAATAGTTGCCAATTCACTAGAAGTGGGCAATTTTTTACAGGCGATGAAATGTCCATATTTCGTGAGACTATCAACTACCACCAGAATTACTGAATGCTGTTGAACCACTGGCAGACCGGTAATAAAGTCTAAAGAAATGTGCTCCCATGGACGACTTGGGGTTGGAAGTGGATGTAACAACCCTTTTGGTTTTGAATTACTTGTTTTAATACGAGCACAAACTTCACAGTTGTTTACCATTGCTTTTACATCTTTTGTTAGGGTAGGCCACCAAAAATAGCGTTGGATCAGTTCAAGAGTTTTAGGAGTACCTGGGTGACCTGCCGTAGGTATAACATGCAACCAATGAAACACTATCTTGCAAAGTTTGGTAGTGGGTACGAACAAACGAGTGACATGAAAGGGAAACCTTGCTTGATTGACCTTTTGGGATCTGCTTGGGCCCATGTTTTCCATTTTTCAGCAGTGAAAGAGTAGCAAATTTCTTCAAAGAAATCTTCAGTTTTTATGATACATAGAACCTTGTCAGGAGCAATGATAGCTCTGGAGGCTTGAAATGCAGGCAATGTGGTAGATTCTTGACAGGACAAGGCGTCAGCCTTGCAATTATCTTTACCAGGCCGGAAGGTTACTACAAAATCAAATTCGGCAAAAAAAAGCATCCAGCGTAATTGCCGAGGGGTCAAAATTCTGGCGGAACTCATGAATTGAAGATTACGATGATCAGTATATACTGTGACAGTGTATTTGGCACCCAACAAATGATGTCTCCATTCTTAAAAGGCGTCACGAATCACCAGAAGCTCTTTTTCAGCAATGACATAGTTTTGTTCGGCTTCGTTCAACTTCTGAGACATATAAGCTACAGGATGAAGTTGACCAGTGTCTTTATTTCATTGTGATAAGACGGCTCCTATTGCTACATCTGAAGCATCAGCTTCCACTATGAAAGGTTGATTTGCATCAGGATGAGTCAAGACTGGAGCAGTGGAGAAAGCTTCCTTCAAAATCGCGAAGGCTTGATCAGCTTCTGGGGACCATACAAACTTTTCTTTCTTTCTTAGTAGCTTAGTGATTGGAGCCACTGTCTGGGAGAAATGATTTATGAACCTCCGGTAAAAATTTGCAAACCCCAGGAAACATTGTACATCACGAACAGTCCTTGGGGTGGGCCAATCAGATACTGCTTTTACTTTCTTTTCTGCCATCACCATACCTTGAGGGGTAAGAATAACCCCTAAAAACTCAACTGTGGTAACATGAAACTCACACTTGGTTAGTTTGCAATATAAATGGTGTTTTTGAAGGGCTGCAAGAATTTTCTTGACATGTTGGACATGTTCATTTTCATTGTCTCAGTAGATCAAAATGTCATCGATGTAGACTATGGCAAATATGTCGAGGTACTCTCTAAGAATGTCATTCAAGAAAAATTGAAATGCTGCTGGAGCATTACACAGACCAAAAGGCATGACAGTGTATTCAGAAAGACCATATCTTGTCTTGAACGCTGTTTTCCATTCGTCACCCTCTCTCATTCTGAATTCTGACCAAATGATAAGCACCTCGAAGGTCAAGCTTCGTGTAGATTTTTGCTCTCTTTACTTGTTCCAATAAGACCGGAATTAGGGGTAAAGGATATTTATTCTTGATGGTGACTTTGTTCAAACCCCTATATTCGATGCAAGTTCGAAGTTCTCCATTAGCTTTTGGAACAAAAAACAAAGGCAAAGCTGCAGGAGACTTGGAGGGGCGAATGAAGCCATTCTCCAAAAATTGATCTAGGTATTTTCATAAATGTTGATTTTCATGTTCTGACAGGGCATATACACGACAGTTGGGAAGTATCGCAGCTGGGGCTAGATCAATTTGACAGTCATAAGATCTATGAGGAGGTAGAGTCTCTGCTCCTTTCTCATCAAATACATCTTTGTAAGATGAATACTGTTTGGGCAGCTGAATTTCTTTCTCCGCAGCAGTAGCTACGTAAGAGTTGCAAACTTTTGGTACTTGAATCTTTTGGAGACATTGTTCGTTACATAGCGCAGATGAGAACACAATTTTTTGTTCTGCCCAATTGATCTCTGGATTGTGATGAGTTAACCGTGGCAAGCTGAGGATAATCCCATATTGGGGAGCATGGATCACGTCAAAGATGATTTTCTCTTTATGTTTCTTTCTTTGATTCTTATCTTCACAAATCATCGACAGGGGATTAGTCTGAAGAGTTACCGGACCTCCAGTCAAGAGTTTTCAATCGACTGCCTGGATGATTTCTGGGGTCTTCTTTTCAATACATGGGATCCCCCATGCACGAACCAATTGGACATCAACAAAGTTCCCAGTAGCCCCAGAATCAACTAGAGCTTTTTTGAAATAGATCTTTTTCTTGACCTGAACTCTTATTTCCAATTTAAGATGTCTAGATTGTGACGGGTCCACTGTGACACCCAAGAACAACCCTTCTCTGCATCTTGGGTGTTTTAGTTTTCCAACTTGACTGGTGCATTGGCTGCAACCTTCTGAACTGGACCTTGCTTGTTCTTTGGTTTGATTGGACAATCTTTGGCAAAATTACCTTTTCGCACACAATAAAGACATTGTCCATTTTTTCTGCGTAGGTCCCTTTCATCTTTGGTCAAAGGTCTTCTGATGGTTCCAATTTCCATCGGTTCCGGACTTCTTTCTTTCGGAGTTCTTGAGTCTCTGTTATCATGAACGTGCCATGAATATTTTTCAATCTTTTTGCGCGTTCCTTTATGTTCTGCTAAACGATGATCAAGTCTCAAGACAAGATTTATTAATTCTTGACAGTCTGTAGGTTGTGGGTCGATTTGCGCTAAGATATCTTTTAGTTCCTTTTTGAGTCCCTTGTAAAACAAGACTGCTTGTTTTTCTTCAGGCCAGGATGTCTCGGCAACCAGCCGGTTAAAGTTGGCTAAATACAACACTAGGTCTTGATTCCCTTGGCATAAATCTAATAATTCACGATCTGCTGACTGTGTTACAGTTCTACGATCAAAAACTCTCTCAAATTCACGAACAAAATTTCTCCAGTTGTACCACAAGGGACTATTTTTACGCACAAGAGGAATTGCCCAAGTAGCTGCATTCCCAGACAAATATGATAACAAGAAAGCTACTTTGGACTGGGCATCGGGGAAAGTATTTGGTCTGCAGGTGAAGTGTAGTTCCACTTGAACCAGGAAAGATTGCGCTTTCAAAGGGTCACCTGAGAAACGTTCTGGGGGAGCTAAAGGAATTGCAGAAGGAACATTTAGGGAAATCGGATTACTTCCAGAAGCCTGAGAAGAAGTACCTAGCCAAGACACACCTGTGTGACTTTGTTCCTTCTTCTCTACCTTATCTTGCAACTGACTCACTCTCTCTGCTAAGCTAGTTTTCTATTCTTTGGATGATACCACCTCTGCTTGGAGCTGGGTGATAGCCTTGACTAACTCGTCTAGCGTGGCCATGCTGAGAACATACACAAGCCAGGAGGCTAATAATTTGTGAGCTCACTATTCTGTCAGAGTCACCAGATCCTCGGGGTCTGTGCACGCTCCCAACACGTCCACAACTGAAGAGCTCCAAGACTCTGATAGATAAATCACAGAGACTGAGAGAGTTCAAGAGGGGAAGACGAGATTAGGAAGGGAACAGCTGGGAAGGAGACCTGTAGTAAGAAAAAGGTTCGAACACACAATATGAAAATTATATCTCCTGAAATCAATACTAGACTATGATTCTAAGCCTAGTCACTCTGAAAACATGAACAACGTAAGAGTTAAGTTTAAAATGACTATGTTTCAAGATGGCCGGATACCTGTAAGGGAATCAAGATGAATTAAATGAAAACTTTCTTATTCAAATACTTTCCTTTACATGAGAATCAGAAAAAACATTCTGACTAAATTTTAAACCAGTCATATAAATCCTGTTTTGGGAATGTATACTAGGACCATGCAATATTGCATCTAGAAACTCTGGTCTTCTGTGTACTCTTAAAATGTTTCAACACAAATTGCGCATATTTCATATATATATATATATATATATATATATATATATATATATATATATATATATAGTAAACACCATAAAAGGATTGTGCACCATGAATAACACAATATGGATTCAGGAAACAAATCACATAACTTGTCAACTCGAATATTACATAATAAATATCTTAGAATAGTGGCATACAATAACCAACATGAAATAAGCTAGAGGAGAGAATCGTGCGTCTTGCCGATTCGAGTGTCACCATGTAAACTACCAAGAAATGGTAGCACGCAATGAATATCAAAGTCAAATCATCATTAAGTGAATCACGCGTCTTGCCGATTCGTAAAATACGATGTAAATGTCAAGAAATACCAGCTCACAATAAATAACAAGATCAAAGTACAATGAAACGAATCACACTTCTTTTGCCGATTCTTAAGCCACCATGTAAATGTCAAGAAATGGTAGTGTGCAATGAACAACAAAGTTAAATCCTCATGAAACGAGTTGCGCGTCTTTCCAATTCGTAAAACATCATGTAAATGGCAAGAAATAGTAGCGCGCAATGGACAACAATGTTTAAACACCATAAAACGAATTGCGCGTCTTGCCGATTCTTAAGCCACCATGCCAATGTCAAGAAATGGTAGTACGCAATGAATAACAAAGTCAAACCTTTATTAAACAAATTGCGCGTCTTGCCTGTTTGTAAACTGCCATATAAATGTCAAGAAATGGTAGCGCGCAAGTAATCTGGTACTAATTTAGGAATTAAACCAAGAATATGAAAATTCTCAATAACGGTGTCGGGACAGTCCAACCACCGTATTACCGCCTGGTACAATGATCACCAATGAAGGATGAAGGGCAGAAGACTGGAAGATCCAAATAGGCCGCCGGGACAGGAGCTCAGGAAGAAGCTGCTGCTCTGCACCGGGACCTCTGAATAGTGAGCACTGGGAGTTGGGCTGGCTCTCTTTTATAGAGTCTTGGCCCAGCCCAGAACCATGCCCAGGCATGTTGCAGGGAAAGTCTCTGGAAGGCCCTGGAAAGGGGCCACACCCTAACACACTCTGAAAACCTGCAGCAATACATTGCAAAGGAACAGTATTTGTAAGCATATTAAAAATAAGTTTTCAGGATTGAACTCTGCAATGCAAAAGGTTAAACCACAACAGATCAGCACAATGCATAAATTACGTTGTTTTGAGAGTTCTGAGTTTTTGTATTTTTGTCGCCAATAGAGCGCGTACTGCTCTGGTGTTGACAAAAACACAGACAATGTTGGAACAGTAGCACTCATGTACTTAATTAGGGACAACCTAGTCACGCTTACCCAGTACCTGGAACATTGCCATGGTCGTGTGTGGGGACATTCCATGTACACCGTACTCAACAGAATCCTGCATCTGTAGATGGCATGCCCACCAATCCATTGACAAATAGCACAGTGACATCTGGCCCCATTGCAACCATATACACATATGGTATGGGTGCTGATTGAAGTCATACTAATTACCTTTCTCACAGTGGTAGGCTGATACTGATGGCAATGCCCTCCCACCTCACTTGCACTGATGCAGATGGTAGAAGCTTGCATCAGTAACCCTGTTGAGGGCCAACACACAATTCCCAAATTGGACGTAGCTGCCCACATATTTCCCTGTCTGCATGGAATGGGCACACATTTATGAACTAATCCTGCCAGGGTGGCTGATAACTAACAATGACTTATGCTACATCATTCCACTAGTGGGAAACCCAAAGCCATACAGGGAGAACATCATCGAGGTGTCAGTGTGTACTTACCCCCTTGTGGCTGCTGTGCTGTCCCTCAAGCACCCATCCACCTCAGGGTAGGTCACCACCAAAATGCAGGCCATTAGTGGGGTCAGTGTCCGACAGGCACCCCTCTCTCATTGGATGGACGTCCCCAGCTAGGCCTCTGCAGTCTTTCAGGACCAGCATCTCAGATCCTCCCACTGCTTTCTGCAGTGGATGCTCCTCCGGGCATGGACCCCCAGGGTCCGCACTTGCTTGGAGATGGCATTCCAAATCCCATTCTTTTGATGGGCGCTGACCTGCATAGGTGACACAGACAGAAAGACAAATTCATGTAGATTGGCATTACAGGGTCAGCAGTGGACATCACACATCTAACACATATCTTGGCCGCAGTCACGTGCCCTCACACCACTAACGCTCAGACTCCTCACCCATCTCCATGCATCCACTCTGTATGCCTTGTCCCAACTCCTTACTTCCTCACACACATCACAATCAGACATGACAGTCACCTACTGCTCTGGTGTCCCATACAAATGTTCATACAGGGGTAGGACCCCATCCACAAGCTTCTCCAACTCTTCCTGTGTGAATGCTGGGGCCCTATCTCCTGCAGGACGTGGCATCTTGACTTCCAGAGTCAGAACACAGCAGCACACGCAGTGGAGGTCTTGCTTGCACAAGTGTCAGGAGTCAAGTGAGCTATGTAACAGTAAATGACGGTTATGGCCTCCCCGTACATGACCGTCACCACCGGCGGTGATCACCATTGGCCCCATTCTCCCATAGGCAACAATGTCATCCAATGAGGTGTTGCATGGCGGATCAGACCAACTACCGCTATGATATCTGATGCTGGTGGAATGTGGTGATGATGAGACATTTCCCTGTCTACCGGCTCCTAGTTGACCTGGCTACCCTCGAGGAGAGGCACATAATTCAGGTGTACCGACTGAACGTAAGACCATCATGGAGCTGTGTAGCCATTTGGAACCTGATCTATTGCCTGATATACATCATCCCTATGCCATCCCTCCCAATGTGTAGGTGTTGTCTGTCCTCCACTACCTTGCCTCAGGGTTGTTTCAGATAACAGTGGGCTTGGCAACAGGGATGTCACAGCCGATCTTCAGCAATGTGTTGAAGGATGTACTGTGTGCTTTGCTCAAACTTCTGCCCTCTTACATCATGTCCCCTCAATGTGCAGATCTGACCACTGTAAAGGCTGCCTTCTACGATTTTGCACATGTCCCTCAAGTTATAGGTGCCGTAGATGGCACCCACATTGCCTTGGTCCCACCCAGGATGAGTGAACAAGTGTAAAGCAACTGGAAACATTTTCATTCCATAAATGTGCAGGTGGTGTGTCTCTCTGACCAGTACATCACGCAGGTAACTGCCAGGTTTCCTGGTTCTGTACATGATTCATACATTTTGCAGAATAGCAACATCCCACACATGATGGCGCAACTACAGAGGGACCGGACATGGCTCATCACTATGTTTCTGATAGGAGGTGTGGCCTTGTCATCTCATGTCAATTCCCAATCTACCCTCTGTCCCACTGGTACTGAGATGTGTCCTACCTTTGAGCAAACAGGTGAGTCTGGGTACCCCAACCTTCCCTGGCTACTGAAACCTGTGAGTTATCCAACAACAGATGGTGAACACAGTTTCAATGAGGCCCACTGCAGGACGAGGCATGTCATCGAGAGGACCTTTGGCCTACTGAAGGCCAGATTCCATTGGCTACATGTGTCTGGAGGTGCCCTACTCTACAAACCACTTAAAGTCTGCCAGATCGTTGTTGCCTGCTGCATGCTACGCAATCTGGCCCTGAGACGTCACATCCCATTGCTGGATGTAGAGGAGGTGGCAGCTGAACCAGTGGGTGATGAAGGGCACATAGTGAATGATAAGGAGTAAGATGATGCGAATGCAGCTGACTCCAGAGCAGAGTTGATCCAAAAGTACTTTCCATGAGAAGCAGGTATGTGTCATGTATTCTCCTGTCTGCATTTTACCATAGCTCCTCCTGGTGTCTGTCATCAGTGGAGGCGCTGAGTGCAGCTCACCCTCTGGGTGGGTTGGTGGAGGGACATTTTATCTATCAAAGGAGGTGGTTCTGTGAAAATGTGAGTGCTTTTCCACTGTGCTGTTGTGTAGCATCAATGATGCAATTTGTTGTCCGTGTGCTATGTTCCCTGTACTGCTTTGCCAACTGCAGATGTTGTGCCAAGGATGGTGTGGTCACCAGTATGGTTATCATTCCTCACAGTCCACAATAGGAGAATGAGTCACCCAACTTTTACAGCCTGTGAAGCATGGCTTTAGGTGAGATTTGTCAGCTGTGAGGGAAGGACTATTGGGTATGGATATCGTGGAAGTGTAGACCTGACATGGGCATATGGTTTGTGATTCCACATGCTAATTCACACTAGGGATTACAACATTGTGCATCATGTGTGTTGAGTGGCATACAGTGTCTTCTATAATGATAGTTTTCCCTGTCTTGGTCTATTTGCAGGGCATTTGTGTGGTGCAACTCTGGTTCCTTCCTTGTCTGGTGGCTCCCTTGACACATGAATCCAGATTATCTCTGCCCAACCATCAACCTTGCTGCATAATGCTCCCCCTTCTGTCTATCTCACAGACTTTTGCAAGACAGTGGTTTGACTGTGATGACATGTCACTCAAATGTGATTCCTGCCCATTGCAATAAAGGCACATAGGCAGGAGCTGTGCTCAAAGGTGTTTAATGTTACTCACAAGTGCAATGTGCGATGAGTGGGGTCAAGGTGGGTGTAATCATCTGAATTGATATTCCAGCTGTAGGTAGTCCAGGTCCAGTATGCAAGGCGGAGTGGGTAAATGGAGCCATGACAGTGAACAGTCAACAGGGTGTGTCATTGGCAGACATGGGAGAATGTTCACGAGAGGCTCACTTCCTGGCAGTGGTCTTGGTCTTGGTCTTGGCATCATGTCCTGAAGGATGTCTGGATGGTCGTCCTCGCTTGTGATGGGATTCCTTAGCTACAGGTGAGGGATGTTGGTGATCTGCAGGTCCTCTGGCAGGGCCTCCATCCCACTAGCTGCCGCAGAAGTGAAGGGTTCATTTGGAATGCGGCAAGTAGAAGCGGCCTGCTGGTGGGTGGATGATGCATGCAGGATAGTGGTCAGTTCCTTCAGTATCCCTGCAAGGGAGGCCATAGTGGCATTGAGGGTCTGCCACTGCTGCCTGGCCTCCTGGTGGTGTTCCCTCTGCAGCTTCTGGTTCTATTGGATGGTGTGACGATCTTGGCCATAGTGTCCTATGACTGCTGGTATGTTCCCAGGACTTGGGTGATGGCCTCCTGGCCAATACTTTGTTGTGGATGCCCCATCTTTTGGGCCACAGGTGCCCTCCTACTGCCCCTGGCCCCCGTGCCTGTGCACCTGGCACAGTGTGCCCACTCCCAGTTGCAGCAGGACCTTCATTGTCTTGGGTGTGCAGCCTTGACTCTGGTCCCTGTACTGTGGGGCACCCTGCTGATTGACCTGTCCATGGGAAGCAGGTGTTGGGATGTAGGGTTGACTGGGCTGTGGTAGCCACATGGGAGGGGGACTCAGTTGTGTCCAGTATAGGACTGGTGGTGGTGGACTGTCCAGATGTGGCAAGGTGGCAAGTCATCAATATCCAGATATCCACTAGGGCCTTCATCCTGGGGAGGGCTG
The DNA here is from genome assembly GCF_031143425.1 of Pleurodeles waltl. NCBI lineage: Eukaryota > Metazoa > Chordata > Amphibia > Caudata > Salamandridae > Pleurodeles > Pleurodeles waltl. Next base: position 689,637,665 of record NC_090439.1, read on the forward strand.
TCTGTCTCTGGTGTGGCTGCCAGGTGGCAGTGGCCATGGGACCTGTGGGTAGGAAGGGAGGATTTACATTATGGATATGTAGTTGTTGGTTCATTGTCAGGTGCTTGGAGTACCTTGACTTGCTTCCCAGTAAGAGCAATGACAGCAGCAACACTGCAGACATTGCATGTGTTTGACATGTTGTGGCATTATTACAATTTGGCATTTCAGTTTGGGGGTTGTGGATTTCATTGCTGTCATTACCATATGTTGGGATGCAAGCGTGCCATCCAGGTGGTGTAGCGTGTGCTGTAGTTGTCCATGCAGGTGTTCCACTGTGCAGTGGGACTGTACATTCTTGATGTGTGGGGAGTGATGCATTGTGGGAGTTGTGGTGCTTGACATTGTGTTTGATATCTGTGCATTAGGGTGGGACTGTGTGGGGATAGTGGCAGTGCGGTGGTGTGGCATGCAGAGGAGGGAGTGGGGTGATGGGGGCAGAAGTGTGGGATGGGGTGGATTAGGGAGTGATGAGTGGTGGGGACGCATGCTTGGCATGAGTGGTTGGTGGCTGCAGAGTGTTGTTGACTTACCAGAGTCGAGTACTCCAATGATTCCAGTCAGGCCCTCAGGATGCATGATGTCCAAGACCTTCTCCTCTGACAATGGGGGAGGAGGTGGGGATCCACCGCCAGTCTTCTGGATGGCAATCTGGTGCCTGGATGCCATGGAATGCACCTTCCACAGTAGGTCGTTCCACCTCTACCTGATGTCCTCGCTATATCGAGGTTTGTTGGACCTGGGCTCCGAACAGTTGTGGCTCTACCCTGATGATTTCATCTACCATGACCCACAATTCATCATCAGTGAAACGTGGGTGCTTCTGACGGGACATGGTGGTTGTGTTGAGAGGGGTGTTGGGTATGTAGGGTATGTAGGGTATGTAGGGTGGTTGGTGGGGGTGTGTGGCTGTGTGTGCTGGTAGTATCTGGTGTATATGTGCAGTGGCGTGCATGTATTGGATTGGTGACTTAGTTGTGTGGTGTGTGATGTGTGTGATGTGTGTTGGTGCCTATGGTTTAGACGTGCAGTGTCCTCCATTGGTGTGCTCCTCGGTTGGTAATTGTGGTTGCAAAGGATTGTGGGTGTGTGTGAGGGTGTATTATACACTGCAGTTCGCAGGTGTTTGTGGTGCATGTCTGGAGGGTGGGGTGTTGTTGGTGTGGCTGTGCTGGTGGTGGACCATCTCTCTCCCGCCCTTGATCAATTTGGCAGTGTCAGATTTGTGTCTTTTTTTGTGCGGCCTTGAGTATGTGTCTTGTAATATGGCAGTCACTGTACCGCCATCATTGTCGATCAATTGGTGGCCACCAGCACGGCGGTCTTGCTATAAAACCGCCAAAGTCGTAATGAGGGCCATAGCTTCCTCCTCCAGCCACACCTCAGGAGTGCGCTGCATACAGCAATTTTTTCCAAATTTTAGGAACTTGCCATTAATTAAACATGCCTTAACAAAGTGACATGCACTGTGAAACACATGTTGGCTGTATCGCAGTTTGATCACTACCTACTGTATTGATCTTACTACTAATGACTCGTAATTACTAAGAACGCCCTAAGTGCTGATTGTTTGAGTCTATGAATCTGGAAAAATAACATGTGTTGTGACAATAATGAAATATATATAGCAACCATTGGAACAGTTCTCTGTTCAATTATTTAAACATACACTCCTAAATTAACTATACAAATGTTGCACTATTGTATCAAATTCTAAATGATAAATGTTTAACATAAAATAGGGAATTGTATTATGGACTGCATTTTTAAGGTGCTTCTTACACTTTGTTTATTCGCTTTACAGAAAGGTCTCTAGATTTGGTGTCAGCTAATTCACAGATTTCTCTCCTCAGTATCTCTTATGCAACTGCAGACAATAAAAAATAAGAAAGAGTGAGGCTTGGGAATTCTTGTCAATACATTATGAGTGATTTTCACCATGTTCACTATATTAATATTACATACAATGATTATATTTATCGAGAAATACCTAGAGTCCCTTCAGAGTCAATTAAGCTCCTATGGAAGCCAGGGAAAGGCTGGCAAAAATTGAAAGAATTAATAAAAAGCAAAATACTGGTGTCCCTTTAGTGCTCATGGGACTCCTACATGAGCAGGTAAAAATGAATTAAATTAATAAAAAATCTTCTGTCCCTAGAGTCCCTTCGGAGCCCATATAGCTCCCATAGAAGCTAGGGAAAGACTGGCCAAAATTGAATGAGTTACTGAAAAGCAAACTACCTGGTGTCCCTCTAGTACTCGTGGGACACCTACACGAGGCAGGTAAAAATGAATTCAATTAATAAAAAATCTTCTGTCCCAAGAGTCCCTTCAGAGCCCATGAAGTTCCAATGGAAGTTAGGTGAAGACTGGCAAAAATTAAATGAATTAATAAAAGGAAAAATACCAGGTGTCCCTCTAGCGTTCGACCCTCCCCCTCAAATTAAATGAATAAAAACTCTTTTGTCCCTCCAGAACCAAAGGGACCCCTATGGGAAATGGGCAAAAACTGATTAAATTAATTAAAAAACAACAAATTAATCAACTCCACACTACTACATTCTGCCACAAGCTCAAATAAATACAGTATAAATATAAGGAATCAAAATAAAAAGTGAGCAAAAATAAAATGGGTTCCTAGAGGGTAAAGAAATTACAGTTTCTAAAAAGCATTTTGAAAGTGTCAAAACATTATTAATAATCAGATATGCCCAGTAGCTCCAGAAAATACTAGCCCCCATAAAGCAAAAGGCGGCATGGAAAACTAAGACAAAATATCAAAGACACACACACAAACACACACTAGCTCCACAAAATGGCGTCACCCTCATGACGGGCAAAGAAGAAGACATGAGAATAAAAAGAACAAGGCTGCCCTACCCTTACTGAAGCCCCTGTCCCACACTGTCAAAAATGTTCAGTATTTCAGGGAAAGGATTTCACAAATATATAGAACCAAAATATGAATGAGCCCATACATAGGCCTTTGCATTTCAAGAGTAAATAAGCAACTGTAATGCAACAAAAATGCAACCAAGATACAAAATATAACAACAGCACAGCAAAGTGGAAGGAGTCAGAAACAATAAAATAAAGTTTTAAAATGCCCAAACACAAGCAGCCCAAGGCAGCTTACCTCAGCCAGAGACATTTTAAAGGTGCAGAAAACACACGAATTGACCATCTCTCTCTCTTTCTCTCTTCCTCTCTCTCACACACACGCGCACACACACACTAGATGAAGACAACGCCCTCTTGACCACAGATGAAGATGACCCCTGCACCCTGATACTGCTGTACCTCTCAGCTTCCTACAGCATAGTCAACCATCCAACCCTCATTGGCACCAAGGAGTCTTGAATGAGATGCCTATCACTGGTTCTTCTACTTTTCCAGCTAACACTAGCTTGCTCACATGGGCACTTCCATGTCTCAAATATATCCTTTCACTGGTGGAGTCCGCCATTGTTCCATACTGTCTACCGTCACCTTCATCATTTACATGGAGGCAATCAGTGCTCACAGATAACAGCTATAAGATTAATCAATATGCCAACAGTACACAATTCTACTTGAAGGTCTTCTCTGCTTCAGACACCCAGTTTCTCAAATATTGTTGTCATCTTCTCCAGATCTGAATGTCCTGCATTTACTTGATGTTCATCTCCACCAAGACATAAATCCTGTTATTTGCCAAGAATAACAAGCAATACATAGTATAAACCTGTCACAATTACATGAATCTTGACTGGTTCAGACTTCAACTTTCTCCAAATGCCACTTGGATTAGCTTTGCCAGAAGTGCAGCTAACTTTATCTTTGTGCTCCTCAGAATAATGTTTTATGTCTCTAACAGGTCCATTCACAAGAGGATGTAGCTCTGGACATTGCCTCTCTCTAGGCAGTACACAATGAATGCGCCTTTGAGAGATTCATCCCAATCTATCTGGAGGTCCAGTGGTTCCAGAGACCGTTTCCTACTAAACATATGATTACGTTTATCACACTCCCAACCAGACATGCTTGTATTTTATTCAATAGCCATTTGAAACCTTGATGTGATTTATTCTTGTCTTTTAGGCCCCCATGGGTTCTAACCACCACTGTTGCTCACAACTGGCTTATGATAGAACTGGCACTTGATCAGTGTAAGGTAGGCCGTAACTGTAGGATCTTCCACCTGTGTTGGACTGGCTTACAGGCTAATCAGGCAGTGTGCAATAGACTGGTCTGACATGTCAGTTTGTGAGCCAACTTTATGGCTGTTTGTGGGCCTGTTTTATGGTCTGCTGGGCCTGTCTTTCAAATGATTTCCCTCATGTTAAAATAAACACTGCTTGCAGCAAGCAAGCTCAAATTCATACAGTCTTCCATAGATTTGCAAAACACTTATAAAGTGTGTCTCTACAAGTTCAAAACTGCTCCCATTTGCAACCATGGGCCACTTTTTCACTAAATGGGGGTGCTGCTTTTATTTTTGTGCTCTGGCCTATTTGCTGTCCCAGTCTGACCCTATCCCGCACTGGTAGAGTGTCCAGAAGTTGAGGGGGAGGGCCATGTAATAGAAAAAATGGAGAAAGACTGGAGTCCAACTGTCTGTGCCTAATCCCTCAGTAGCAATTTGCAGATTTCTCTCTAACTATGTGTTATTTTATCATATTGACTTTACAAACACCTTCTTGCAATCAGACTTGTCCTTGTTTATGACAAAGATCAGCATTAGCAGTATTTCTGAGGCCGTACCTTCATGTTGTTACATGGAACTCATGCCATCCTGATAAGTAACTATGGTGATTCCATGGGATCTGACAGCATCCTACATAAGCTTGCAAAACTTGGCAAAGCTTCACAAAGTTGATGATAGTGCTTAAGGAAGACTACATCTCGCTCAAGTTGGAAAAGTCTCATGTGGCCCCAACACTCCTTAAACTACTTTTCCTTGGCTTCTGCACATATTCACTTGAAGGAAGAGGCTTGTTCAGTCAATTGTCATAGCTGTTTCTTCCTTGTTTGTTAATATAGGTGTCCATATAGTGGGAGTGACCAGTCACTTATCCGCCGACTAACTTTGAGCTAAGATCCTTGCCTCTGAATAGGTCAACTTCCCAATTTTTGTCTGTGTTTATTAAACAACTCTTCTATCTTTCTGCAACCATTAAAGAGATGATTTTGCTCAGCAAGCAGATATTAAATTGTGCCCATCCTCCTTGTATGTCGGGGTTAATCAGTTCAACAACAGGTTTTACATTCTCACCATTTTTAGAATATTGTTTTAAGTCCCTATGGTGTCCAAGATCGTGTGAGTGTCTAGAATAATCTGTGACACAGTGACCATCTCAAAGTCCTTCACATGGCTGTCCATTATTTTGAACTCCTCCATAGACTGTTGATAATCCAGCCTAAGACAGCAAATTACATTCTTGTTCAGAGGCTTGTTCAAAGGCTTCCATAAAAGCATGTGAATGTAGTCTATCCATCTGAGATAAAGAGTGACTCAGGGGCATGAGGATGATTTAGACTATCAGAAAGAAAAATATGCTCATCTCCAGTTAATGTATACTTCTTGCTATTAATGTACTGTGTTGGTCAGTTCTTGGACTTCTTTCTCTCTTTTAGACTGATGGTGAGTTCTCATAGTGATGAATGTTCAGGATAAGTTTGTTGATCCTAGAAAACATCATCATACTCAGTCTTGCCTGAACTCTCCCACCAACTAACCTCCTCAGAGGAAGAATCATTCTTTCTGGCAGCATTGATGCTGATTATAGGTTGGGCTTTATCATCTTCAGGGGTTCAAGATCTATTTGGGATTAGGTCACTTCTCATCAAAAGTCCACTGTTAACTTATTAAAACACTCTAGTGCCTTTTCTCTAGGTCAGCTCATGACCCAGATGTGTGTCACCCTCCAAGGTTGGGTCTACAAAGCCTCCTCCAGAAAGGCATGCTGTGCATGGCAGTACAACTATAAATCCTACCACTAATGGCTGCCAAAATAGCCTCATTATTTAACATCAGAGCTGAGGGTTCCACAGCAAATTTAGTCAAGTCTATCCAGGCCTCTACCCATTCTGCATTGCTTTGGGTGCCCAGTTGAGATGACAAATCTTTCCCCTTAATTAAAATTATACCAAAGTGTCTGGGAATAAAAGAGGCAGAGACCGAAGGGCATTTAATGGAAGCTCACCAGCCTTCTCACCATGTAGATGTAGAGATCAGACTTTGCATTTTCAGGGATTTGAAGCACACAATGGCAGTGGTGCACAGTTCTCCCTGAGAGCCTGCAATCATGTCCTCCTCAGGGCTAGTGTGGTCTGTAACAAGGAGAGAAGGACTGAAGGTATGCACACTGTAGTAATTGCAACTTTTTCCATAAAAAGGTATACCATTAGTGTCTTTCCTGATGGCTGGGGCTACAGGAGCCATCCATCCAAGACCTGGCAGTGCTCTTCAGAGAGAAAAGCTCACAAGTAATAAGGTGCTTACTCAGAACAGGTTTGCAATCCCTTTGGTCAGACCAGTGGCTACAGCCTGGATCAAATCACCATCCACCCATCACCGTTTAGAGATATGACGTGTATGAACATGAAAGTAAAAATTGAAATCACTCACAATAATAACCATGACATTCAGCATAAACACAAAAGGCAACTTATGAGCCATCAGCAAGAAAGAAAGAGAGGCCGCTGTGATGGGCAAATTATGTGTTAGGAGACCGATTGATTTTGGGTGACAGAAACCTTTTTGAGTGTTGAAAACCTAGGGGCATATTTATCATGGTTTTTCATCACCCTTGCACCATGCATGTGAGCGCAAGGGTGATGCAAAACCTAAGTCAGATTTATCAAGCCATGCAAGGCTACCTTTCATGACCCTTAGTGCTTTGATACATCTGGAGTAATGCAAAGCAGTGCAAATCATTGGCTTGCATTACTGTGCCCCATTGAGGTGCTGCCTGGTGAGCCATGGGTGTTAGTGAGAGATCATGACTGTCTGGAACCAATCAGGGCAACTTCCTTCTTTCCCCTTGGAAAACCTGTTTTATTACCCTAAAGAGTAAATATTTAGCTACTCCCTGTATTCTATCATCGGGGGCAGAGAGATTAACTCAGGGGACTCTTCTTTGTCTGTAGCTCCTCTTGGGGGCTGTCAGGAGGCTATTGGTGACGTCAAGGATAATAAGATTATTCCCTCTCTTTCTAGCTTAAAACTCCTCTTGTGGAATATCGTAGGCATTGCACTTAAACTCGTAGATTCAGTTTCGGGCAATTTCACTGATAGCCATAATATGCCTATTTCTGGAAACATGGGCCACCAATCCAGTGTTTAGGGAACAGTGTTTTTATTTGTCAGTTTTGAGCTATCTGGTGAGCTTAAAAAACTTAGGGCCAGATATAGCAAACGTTTAGCGAGTCGCAAACGGCAAATTTTGCCGTTTGCGACTCGCTAAACACGTATCCCAATGCAGGAATGCATTTTGCGAGTCGTTACCGACTCGCAAAATGCATTTCAGACTCGCAAATAGGAAGGGGTGTTCCCTTCCTATTTGCGAGTCGCATTGGGATGCAATACCATTTGCGACCGCATATGCGGTCGCAAATGGCATTGCAGTTACCATCCACTTCAAGTGGATGTTAACCCAATCGCAAATTGGAAGGGGTCCACATGTGACCCCTTCCAGTTTGTGATTGGACCCCAAAAAAAATTTTCAGGGCAGGGAGTGGTCCAAGGGACCACTCCCTGCCCTGAAAAAAACCCGAAACTAAAGGTTTCGGTTTTTTTGAAGTGCAGCTCGTTTTCCTGTGAGGAAAACGGGCTACACTTAAAAAAAAAAAAACTGCTTTATTTAAAAGCAGGTCGCTAACATGGAGGCCTGCTGACGTCAGCAGGCCTCCATGTTAGCGAGTGCCTATACTCGCAATGGGGCCGCAATTTGCGACCCACCTCATGAATATTCATGAGGTGGGTCATTGCGACCCCATTGCGAGTCGCAGTCGGTGTCTGAGACACCGTACTGCATAGCAATTTGCGACTTGCAAATTGTGAGTCGCAGGGACTCGCAATTTGCAAGTCGCAAATTGCTAACTTGCTACATCTGGCCCTTACTTCTTAAAGATACTGTCCTGGTAGTCAAATCAGGAGACATTTGAGGAAAACAAGGAAAGTGTTTGCATTGGTTCAATCAGGTTCCTATTGCTGTATCTCTAGCTGGTGATTAAGCAGTGTTTGCAATGGTTCATTCTGAACTGGCAGGCAAGTATATAAAAGGTGTGGTGAAAATTTGAATCTTACTGGTGACTGACAGGACAATGAACATGTGTCGGAGATCAAGAAGAATAGTAGGTGAGAGATTAAGACCTCAAAGGTTTTGATACATTATACTTCTACTATAGTTAAGTTGTTTGTGTTGTATTGGTGAAAGGAAACAAATGTAGCATAGTATACTTTCATCCTTAAATATATTTTACTTTCCTATTAATTTGTGGACATTCAGATGGGAGTCATCAGAGCTGTGATTGGTTTGTTGGTAAATATTGGATCTTTAATAAAGTTTGTGAATACGGTTTTAAAAAAAACAATGGGCTGTCGTAAAAGTGGGTGACTGCCTCCCCCTTTTTTCTATAAGGAAGAAATGTATAAGTAATGGAATTAGGATACTTTTGAGTAATGGCTCTTTGTTTCTTCTTTTCTATTTTATTTTAGCAGTACATAAAGTCTTTTTATAATCAGCTTGTTTTGGAAGGATTAATGTAATGGTGTAACTAAAAGACAACATTTGCAGTTTTTTTAAAGGGTATTTCTATGTTATCAGTTCATGAGGAGATTTGATTAAGGTAAGCAGATACACTGGGAGAAAATATGTCAACATCTCAAACCCAAAATTTGGTGACGTAGATAGACTCATTTTTGTGTTCGCAGATATGCATTTGAACAAATAATTAAATGTTTAATTCAACACAAGAAAGTATTCTGAATTGAATAAGTAGGTAGTTTAATTTCCTATTAATCCAGGTAATTTATCCGAAGCGATTTGGCTAAGGCAAGCTGATATATTTAGAGTAGTCAGTGAACATGTGAGAATTATAAACCCAGAAATTAGGGATTTTTGTTTTAAATACATCTTGACAGAATGGTGATTCCTTCAGCTAAAATGTAATTTTGTGAATGCTTTTTTGTAATTACATCTTTGTTGTTCAATTTGTTTTGATTTTATTTTTTAAATATTCATTAAATGAATATACATGAATTTGAGAATATTGCTGTCTATTTTTGAGATGTGTTTTTTGATTTTATCAATTAATGAGAGTTTCTAATTATTCTCCAAATATTAATTCTTAACAGCCCTGAAGAAGCAGCATTTCACTTTCAGCCACGAAACACATGTTGGCTGTACAACACTAAATAAGTCAATTACTGCAGTTGATATGAATGGAAAGTGAATCTCTCAAAATTTGAAATTAACTGTACTAGATCAATAACATTTAAACAATTAACACTGAATTTTGGAAGTAATGTTACGTGAAGATACACACTTGCAAAATGAAAATTAACTAATGAAATTAATATTGTATTGAGATGTACATCAAATATATGTGAATGTTCTTTATTTAAAACAGTGGTAATATGTTTTTATTTATTAGACTCTCCACCAATTTAAAGCATTTCTTGCTAGAGTTGGTCATTAAATGTTGGCAGCAGGGACGTTATTAACCAAAAACCCTTGGTTTGTGCAAATCCTTGAACCCTGCAACACTATTACCTGTTTCAACAGCAATCAAGACAATGATGATGAGAAGGACCCAGAATATAATTGTACTAAGGTGACAGGTTTGTGCACACAAAGGGGTTCTATGACATCTTGTAATACTACCATCAGAAACGTTCCTATATTCTTGATCTCTTGGAAGTAATACAACAACCTAAAGAGATTGCAGCAGTGAATTGCATTGTCCATAAGGCTGGAGAAATGAATTAACAAATCAGAGTGCAAGAATCAGATATAGGCCCTCATTACAACCCTGGCGGTTGGTGTTAAAGTGGTGGTAATACCGCCAACAGACCAGCATTCTTACCACCAAATTATGACCATGATGGAAAGATCTCCGATAGACAGCCAATGTACCATACCGACTGCCAGGGCGAAAACAACAGACACCACAGCGGTAGCTGCCTACAGCCAGGCAGAAATAAATGTTCCAGCCACCATATTAAAACACAGGAAACCGCCACCTTTTCCGAGGCAGTACCAAACAACATCAAAAGCCTGGCAGAAACAGAACTCAGAATGGAAAGGACTCACCATTGGAGATACAGGGAACAACCACGCCGCCATGGGGCCCAAGCTGCATGCCTGCCCGAGGATCTTCTACATGCTGCTCCACCACGAACATCAAAGCTGGCTAAGACAACAACGGTGAGTACCGCCACCTAGCACACAAGGGAGGGAGGGAGGGAAAACAACAGTGAAACACACACGCACCCCCCCCTCACTATACATACAATAAGCTGCATCACAAAAACATTTTTACCCCGTAACTTAGATGAATAATGCAAGGACAAACAATTTTGAAAAAGGGAATGTCATGAGAGCAACCCATCAAGATAAATAACTTAGGCAAGATAATAGATATATACATGCTCTGTGCATGCCCTGTGCTTGGTCCTGGGAGTGCAAGGCCACAGTCTGTTGAGTGGGTGACTTGCCCACTTGCTCTGGAGGGGGCAACATGCCCTGTGCTTGGTCCTGGGGAGTGCAAGGCCACATTCTCCTGAGTGGGTGACTTGCCCACTTGCTCTGGAGGGGGCAACATGCCCTGTGCTTGGTCCTGGGGAGTGCAAGGGCCACAATCTCTTGAGTGGGTGACTTGCCCACTGGTTCTAGAGGGGGCATCGTGCCCTGTGCTCACGATCCTGGGAAGTCTTGGCTATGTGGGTGTCTTACCCACTGGTTCTGGAGGGGGCCTCGTGCCCTGTACTCTTGATCCTTTGGAGTCTTGGCTATGTGGGGGTCTTACCCACTGGTTCTGGAGGGGGCCTTGTGCCTTGTGCGCTTGATGCTGGGGAGTGTTGGGCATATGGTCACAGTCTCTCAGGTGGGTGATTGCAGGGGGCAGACTTCACAGCCCATGGAGGCAGGATTACATACTGTCCGCCGGTGGTGATGGCTGCTCAGTGGTGATGCTGCTGCTGGTGGGGGGAGGCTCCTACCAATCCCCTGCAACCTCTGATGGCTGCCCACTGGAGGTGGTGGTGCTGCTGGTGGGGAGAGGCTCCTGTCCATCCCCTGCAACCTCAGACGGCTACACAACCATGATTGGTGGTGGGGGCTCCGTAGCAGTTCCTGCCCCAGGCCCTTGCTCTTCCTGCCTGCTGGTGTAGGCTCCTTGCTCTTCCTGGTAGCTGGGGCAGGCTCCTTTACCTTCTTAGCAGCTGCTCAGGCAGGCTCCTTGCTCTTTCTGGCAACTGGGGCAGGCTCCTTTACCTTCTTAGCAGCTGCTGGGGCAGGCGCCTTGCTCTTTCTGGCAGCTAGGGCAGGCTCCTTTACCTTCTTAGCAGCTGCTGGGGCAGGTTTCTTGCTCTTTCTGGCAGCTGGGGCAGGCTCCTTTACCTTCTTAGCAGCTGCTGGGGCATGGTCCTTGCTCTTTCTGGCAGCTGGGGCAGGCTCCTTTACCTTCTTAGCAGCTGCTGGGGCAGACTCCTTGCTCTTTCTGGCAGCTGGGGCAGGCTCATTTACCTTCTTAGCAGCTGCTGGGGCAGGTTCCTTGGTCTTTCTGGCAGCAGGCTTTTTTCCCTTGAGGCTGCCTGGTGCAGGCTCCTTCACCTTCAGGACATGTGGCCTAGATCCTTTTCAACCACAAGTGGGTGTGGCGACGACTGGGACCGTGGACTGGGTGGCTGAGGTGCTTGGCTGAATTCTCCCTACCCTGGCCATACGTGCAGGATGGGGGGGTGTAGGGAAGAGGTCAATGGTGGATAGGAACAGTTTTTTAGGGACATTGGGGTGGGATGAGGGAGAAGGAATGGGAGTGCAAGAAGAGGGAGTGGTTGTTGGAGGTTCTGCTGATTGTGGGTGCAGGTGCATGTGCTGGATGCTGTTGTGAGGTGGATATCTGTTGGGTGTCTGAGTGCTTGCGTTTGTGTAACTTAGGAGGGGGACAGACACAGTGGGAGAGGACACAGGGGACGTGTGTGTGGCTGTTGTGGAGGAGTCTGCCAGTGAGATGTGTGTTCTGCTTGGTGTGGTGATGATGCTGGTAGTGGATGATGATGTACTGCAGGCAGGTGTGAGTGTAGACGGAACTGGGAGGGAGTTGGAGGAGGAGGAGGAGGGGGAGACAGTGGAAATAGTGAATGTTGGTGTCTATGCATCTGGGTGGTGTTTGTGTGAGTGCCTGTGGGATGAAGTGTGGTGCTTGTGTTTGCCTGTACCGCTCTTGTGTGTTGTCTTGTGTGCATGCTCGTCTGGCTGTGTGCTGTGGATGGGTTGGGGTTGAGGAGAATGGGACTGGGAAGAGGAAGTTGGAGGTGGAGGGGTAGAAACAGGGACAATGGCTGCCATCAGAGAGGAGGCCAGAGCCTGGATCAATCTCTGTTGGGCCGCCAATCCAGTGTGAATGCCCTCCAGGAATTCATTAGTCTGTTGCATCTAGCCTGCAACCCCTGGATGGCATTCACAATGGTTGACTGCCCTACAGAGATGGATCTCAGGAGGTCAATGGCCTCCTCACTCAGGGCAGCATGGCTCACTGCGGCAGGGCCTGAGGTGCCTGTGGCGAAGGAGATGGCCACCCTCCTGGGTGAGCAGGCACAGGCAACACGCTGAGGGGCTGCTGGGAGGGCAGTACTGGTATGGGGGGTGGCAGTGGTACCTGTAGCTGGGGTGGTCACAGAGGTGTCCGCCACCACCAGGGAGCTTCCATCGGAGGAGGTATCTGTGTCAGAACTGTCCCCTCCAGTCTCCACTGTGGTGCTCCCCTCACCCTCCGTCCCACTGGTGCCCTCAGCATCGGTGGACTCTACCTCCTGGGTCACGTGGGATGCAGCTCCCTCCATTGCCGATGCCTCTGCTCCTCCGCCAGATGATGCTGATGCACATAAGGACAGGGTGACAAAACAAAAAGGGAGGAAGGATACATTTGGTCAATGGCTGCACCAACACCACTGTTGGCATACACAGCACCCTCACGAACAGGGAACAGCCCTACGCAATATGCCATAGCACTAGCAGAGAAATCGTTAGCAGCCAAGCCATGGGGAGAGGCACACACCGCCAAATGCAGCACACCTGGGACCCACCCAGCCCTGATCGGTTGTGGATGGCTATGACCTAGGTACATAGATTCTCATTTATGAACCCTAGCCACCAGGGGACCTATGCTGCAATGTCATGCCTGGCCTAGGGGCAGCCACTGACCCACTATCCCCACCCAGATACCACCCTACCATGCATAAGTTGTAATGATGGGCAGTGTACTCACCCACTTGTGGCTGCTGTGATGCCTTCAAGCGCCCATCCAGCTCAGGATAGGCCACTTCCAGTATGCAGGCCATCAGGGTTCGACAGGCACCCCTTCCTCATTGGGAGGCCATTCCCAGCTGGGCCTCCGTCGTCTTCCGTGCCCAGCATCTCAGGTCCTCCCACCATTTCCGACAGTGGGTGCTCCACCTGCCGTAGACCCCAAGGGTCCGCACCTCCTTCGCGATGGCACGCCATATACCCTTCTTTTGATGGGCACTGACCTGCAGAGGAAATACACACAGGAAAACAGAATTAGTCAAACTCTCCTGCCTGTTACACTTATGGCCCACCATAGCCCTTCACATCACCATTTACACACACATGGCCCAGCACACAACCAAAATGCAGCCCAGAGGACATCCACCCACCACCCCTTACATGAGGCCTTCACACACACCACTCCATGCATTCATGCCACATGCATGCACAGTGTACTCACCTGTTGGTCTGGAGGCCCATATGGCAGTCCACACTTGGGAGGACCCCATCCACCAGTCTCTCCAACTCCGCTGAAGTGAAGGCTGGGTCCCTTTCCCCAGTCACACGGGCCATGGTAGGTTCCAGACACAGGTTACAGCAGCACATGCAGTGTAGGTCCTCTCCTGTTGAAGATCAGGTAGCAAGTGAGGGATGGATAGAAAGGGCGGACACATCTGCGGCGGTGCATACCATCACCGCCGGCATAGATCACCATTGGCCACTGTAACCCATCGGGCCCAATGTTAACCAATGAGGAGTTGCTCGGCGGTTCCCGACCGCCTCCCGCAACGGCACAGAATGTCAGAGGAATTACCTCACTTCCACCTGTCCATTCGCACAGGACTGGGGGATGCCATTTTGGGGGTGGTGGGGGCAGACCCTGCAGATGAATAGGAGATGGAGACATACCCCCATGTACAGACCCCTGGTGGACTTGGCAACAATGGAAGACAGGCACATTATACTCACCTATAGACTAGACAGGGCTATAATCAAAGAGCTGTGTCCCCAATTGGAGCCTGATCTGACATCTGCTATCCATCACCCCACTAGGATCCACCCTCTTGTGCAAGTTATATCAGTGCTCCATTTCCTGGCAACTGGTTGTTTCCACGTAACAGTGGGCTTGGCAGCAGGAATGTCACAGCCAATGTTCTCAATAGTGCTGACAAGAGTGTTGTCTGCCCTGAATAAACACATGTGCAGCTATATTGTATTTCTCCAGGTTGAAGATTTGGCCACAGTGAAGGCCGAATTCTATGCAATGGGGCATATCCCCAACATAATTTGGGCGATTGATGGAAAACATATTGTTTCCCCCCCCCCATCAGAATGAACAGGTGTTCAGAAATCGGAAACGTTTCCACTCTATGAACGTATAGATGGTGTGCTTGGCGGACCAGTACATCTCCCACGTCAATGCTAAGTATCCAGGGTCGGTGCATGATGCCTTTGTCCTGAGGAATAGCAGCATCCCAAATGTGATGGGCCAACTACAGAGGCACAGGGTGTGGCTAATAGGAGAGCCCTGGATCCCATCCAGTAGATATTGGTGTATGGGTATGGTGTGGGCCATATGAGATAGTGTGTGGCTAAATGTTGTCCCTCACAATTTGCAGGTGACTCTGGTTACCCCAACCTATCATGGCTGCTGACCCCTGTGAGGAATGCCAGGACAAGGGCAGAAGAATGTTATAAAGAGGCACATGGGCGAACCAGAAGGAAAATTGAAAACACCTATGGCCTTCTGAAAGCCAGGTTGCAGTGCCTCCATCTGACAGTTGGCTGTGCTACTCACCCAAGAAGGTCTGCCAGATAGTAGTGGCATGCTGCATGGTGCACAACCTTGCCCTGAGACGCCACTTGCCTTTTCTGCAGAAGGAGGAGGCATGGGGATGCCCGTGTGCCAGCCGTGGACCCTGTGGACAGTGAGGATGAGGAGGCAAAGGATGAGGACAACAGAACAATAGTGATCAGACAATACTTCCAATGAAACACAGGTAAGACAGTGTTACTTCACTTTTCACTGACATTTGTTTGAATTTCTGTGGCACTGACATGCTGTTTTTTCCAACTACTACGCCCACTTACTGCACCCTTTGGTAATTCATTTTGCGGGTTTTGGTGACCTCACATATGCTCCTTGTGTGATCACTGCAACCAGATACAGGTCATTAATCTATGCTCATTTACTGTACAGTTGAATTGCAATGTTTGTACCTGTTTAAATGAATACATACTTGAAAAATGTGACATACTCCAAACTTCTTTTTTTTCCAAGGGTGTTTATTGAAGTGCTAAAATATTGAGGGGCAAGTGCAATGGGATGAGGTGATGGTGGAGGAAAGTCCCGGGTACTGTTCCAGTCTGTTTGTAGCACAGGTGCATTGTCCAAGAGGAAATAGGAAGGGGAGCAATGTCAGTTCAAGGTGGACAGGGTGACAGAGTGGGACACAAGGGTGACAATCAGGAGTCTAATTTACTGGCAGGGGTCTTGGCAAGTGTCTCTGGATTCTGTCTGGATCGCAGGGAATGTTTGTGGGGTGGTTCTCCTTCTGCCGGGGGAGGGGATGCTGGGGGCCTGTGAGTCCTGTGGTGGGGCTTTTTGTACACTAGCAGCAGTGGCGGTGGAAGGCTGTTCAGACGTCTGGCTAGTGGCAGGGGCCCGCTGTTCTGCTTCCCTCATAATATTGGCCATGTTTGCCAGCACCCCTGCTATGGAGATCAGGGTGTTGTTGATGGCCTGCAAGTCCTCCCTGATCCCCTGACACTGTCCCTCCTGCAGCTTCCCTGTTCTCCTGCACATTGTCCAGGATGTGGCCCATTGTGACCTGGGAATGTTTATATGCTCACAGGATCTTGTAGAGCATGCAGGGCTTGGCATTGGGGTGAGTGAGATGTGATGGTGGGGTGTGTGGGAAGTGGTGGAGTGATGGGAATGAGGGTGAGGGTGGGGGTGTCTGATGGCATGCAGATAGGGGGGTAGTAATAGTAGTAGAGAGTTGACTTACCAGAGTCCAGTCCTCCTCCTACTCCGGCCAGGCCCTCAGGATGCAGGATTGCCTTAGAGGCAGAATCATTTCACAGTGAGTTGAGATGCTAATCAAAGTGCAGGCTCGACTGTGAGGGATGAAGTCTCATCGGTAGCCACAATGAAGATACAAGAGTTAATCGAGGAGACACGTGACCTAAGGAAGTGGAGTTAACTTGCATGAAAAGACACTGGGAGAATGAAAGATAAGAGCCAATCATAGAAGAACAAGAGATAATTTTCATTGATTCACAGAACATTGACAGTGAATTGTCTGTTGCAAAAAGATCAGCCAGAAGGAGAACCCCACTCAGAATGTACGCATCTCCTCAATGGGCATATCTGTCATCCGGGTCTGAAGCAGAAGAAGACAAGGAAAAGAAAGAGTCATTCAGTTCATTTAATTGTTGCCAATTCATATTTGAAAATGATTTAAAAGAACAGCTGCCATGACCTCTTCCAAATCCTGACAGTGACGCAACAGTTTCTGAAATTACAATGTTGATCTTTGTAAAGTATCCAGAAGAAGAAATAAAGTAATGAGTTTATCAACTAAGCAAGTGGACTAATAAAAGGGAAAGAAAAAGAACTTTGAAGCTTGACTTTGTTTTGATTATTGTTTTAAAGGAGAACAGATTTATAACTGTTTGGAATAAAAGAAGAAAATATTTCCTGAAGATTGAGTTTTGAGTCTTGATTTCTTTTAATTTTTGGTTTTGATCTCAATAGAAATTGTGTACAGGGGATGCTGCAACATTATTATCATGATTTCGCTAATGGTGATACTAATAGTTTGAACTGGCCTATTGTTGTGAATGATTTTTTTGGCTGGATATGTTTTTTCCACAGGTTGAATTGACTGCAGTACATAATGAAGTTGTACATAACCTACTGACACATATGGCAAGTTTAGTCACTAGTTTCAAAAATTACATCTAAGCAAATCTATTGGAACAGTATGTAGACATATTGGGGATTGAGAATTCTATGGTTTGTACCTTTCTTCTGTAGGGGAAGGTGTAACTTACTAGCAGTTTTCAATCACATATAGCCTTCTCTGTAAGCAGTATACAGTAAATGTTTTATTCAGATAATAAAACCAAAATGTTTTATATACCTAAAGTACAACATGCTCAAAAAGTGGCCAATTTTGGCAGAAGTCACTAAAAATGACATATGTCAGCAGCTCCTGAAAAAAGCAAATAAAAATAAATAAAGTTAAAAAGCATTCTACATAATTTAAAACCACAGGTAAGATCAAATCTCTCCATAAGCAGTCTAGAGTGAAAGGGAAGGATAGCACAACTGTTGTATCCAAATCAGGCAGATGCCAAGATGTTAACTTCCCATACCAACACCAAAGTCTTATGTTGCTAGCAGCCTATCACCAAACTTAAACATTTTACACTGGGATTCTGTTACCTCCGTTAAACACATATACCTTCTTGCAACTCTTTAATGTTAATAACTTATCTCCTCTTTTCATAAATGTTGTGAATTGCACAGTCACCATAACAAATTTTCTCTGCATACAGAAAGTTACTGCTTGGTGAGATATCCTGATACCAAATTAGTTAAAAACATTTCAGAGCCTATACCTACGATCATTCAACAGAAAAGCGCAAGTGCATATTAATTGAGTCTTTGAATCTTGTTGCTGCAAACACAGTCTGCATTCTCCTGAGTCAGGCTTATCTGATAATTTTGGCAGTAGATCGTAGGAAGAGAATGGGCGAAACCATAGCAAAGTTTTGGTTCCACAAGTATTCCATCTCCAAGGCAAGAAGGACTCCAGGTAGTGTTTGCTCCCAGGCAGTGGGTTAGATCTCCTTCCAGGTAAGGGTTTTTAGCTGTAGCCTCTCGGGCTGCCTCAATACAAATGCATCTTTAAGGAAAACGTCTTCGGAGCCAACTGTTGATTTAGTAAGCCTAATTCTATCCTTATGTGTTCTTGGAAGGTATTCTGAAGAAGACAACATTGTAGATGATATGACTTACTCTGAAGAGTATTAGGATACACCCACATTTATCCCAAAAAATCCTTTGTTCTAAAAGCTACTACTTGAATAGGTTTTGCTTTCATAACTCTTAAAAGAGGACTCAAAATCAGACTGGATGACTCTCAGAATCCCTTCTGGAAGGCGAAAATTAATAATGCATGAAAATTAATGATGCAATCATTTTCTGTAATGTTTTTGTTAGTGTATTTAATTAGCAAGAATTTCTGTTGCCAATCATAATGGATTGTAATCCTTTTCCGGAAGGCCTTTCTGTTCTGATGATTCTGGGCATCGATTAACCTTTGGTAAATATTTGAATACAGATACACAAACTAACCTTAAAACTGAAGGGGAGTGTGTTTGTAGTTTGAGTAAAAAGGAGCATGAGTTTGCTGGGGGCTGTTGTTAGACCTGTCAGCCTTGGGGTGGTCTTCCCCCAAATGTTTTGCATTTCTCCTCTTTTTTTGTTGATCTCAGTTCTGCTGGCCTTGGCGCTCTGTGCACTTTACCACTGCTAACCCATTCTAAAGTGCATGTGCCCCCTCCTTAAAACATGGTGACAGTGGATCATTTCAATTATCCTATTTAATCTACTTAAAAGTCCCTAGTAAAGAGGTACTACATGTACCCAGAGGCTATACATTATGTATTACTAGGAGACCAGCAGCACAGATTGTGACACCCAGTTAAGTATCCCTTTAAACATGCCTCAAGCCTGCCATTGCAGCCTGTGTGTGCTGTTTAAATTGACATTTCGACCTGGTAAGATAAACTTTTTGAAAGGTCCAAACCTTCTGTTTTAACACATATAGGTCACCCCTGTGGGAGGCCGTGGACAGTCCAGAGGGCAGGGTGCAATGGACTCAAAGAGTAGCACATGGTTTTTAAAGTTTTAAATGTGTTGGTAGTGAAAAACTCTTAAATTTGTAATTTTACTACTGCAAGACCTACCTCTCAGACAGGACAATATTGTAGTTACTTTATTACATTTTATAAGTGTAACTTTCACATGAATATTAGAGTTTTGAAAACGCCACTTTTAGAAAGTTGCCATTTTCCTGCATTAACCATTTAGTGCCTGTAGCTTGTCTCTGGTCACATGACTGAGGCGGTCATTCCAACATCGGCGGTAAAAGCCTCTTACCGCTGTCAGAAGACCGCCACCATACCGCCGCGGCCACGGTAAACCACCACGGTCATTCTGACCCACAACAGGCAAACGCCAAAATACAGACATCCACAAAAGTCTGACACACCAAAGGTCAGCGAGAAACTGTCGATGACCAAACCTCCACCGTCACGCCAACAGAAATACGCCCACACTAACACGACACACGAATCTACGCGGCAGTCTTTCAACCGCGGTATTCCATTGGCGGTACACACCGCCGCGCTCAAAATACACACACTCTTACTAAACACAGCCACATTGGACAATTTGAAATACACACACCGGAGACACATACACACACCACACCCACACACCCAATTAAATATAAAACACACACCCACAAACCTCCACTCCTAGAGAATCGGTACCACGCACTGAGAAATAGATATCCGAGCACCCAGACGCGCATATTACATTCACCCAGCAATATTATGACGCACTTCACACAACACACCAATACACATCACCACACTTAGCACCACACAATCCACCCCACACATCACCCACACCACCCCATGGCACCGCAAAGACACCCCAGGTTTTCTGAGGATGAACTCAGGGTCATGGTGGAGGAAATCGTAGGGGTAGAGCCACAGCTCTTCGGAACACAGGTGCAGCACACCTCCATTGCCAGGAAGATGGAGCTATGGAGCAGAATAGTCGACAGGGTCAACGCTGTGGGACAGCACCCAAGAAATAGGGACGACATCAGGAAGCGGTGGAACGACCTACGGGGGAAGGTGCGTTCAATGGTATCCAGGCACAACATCGCGGTTCAGCGGACTGGCGGCGGTCCACCACCTCCTCCCCCAGAATTTACAACATGGGAGGAGCAGGTCTTGGCGATCCTGCATCCTGAGGGCCTCGGCGGAGTATCTGGAGGAATTGACTCTGGTAAGTCTCATCTTCACTACTTCATCCCCCCACCCCACCAGCATGCCAACTCATACCCCCACCCACACCCTCACTGTTAGGGTTTGTACACAGCAAAGAGCATGTCCCCTCTCACTGCACTAGTGGGTTCTGTAATAGCTCCCTTTTAAACTTACTATTGAAAGCCTTTCTTGTTATCTCACCTTCCCCCCCCCTAGACTTCTGTGTATGTTGTTTAATGTGCTGTTTTGTTTACACATTGGGCCTTGCTTTTACCAAGGCTTCTTTAAAACACTCCTCCCTAGGCCATGTGTTAATCTAACTCATTTGCATAATAACTGAAACTCTGCACACCTTTCAAGAACATGTGCAGCATGTGAGGACCACACCCAGCTCTTCAAACCACACCCAGCTCTGCACACCTTCCAAGAACATGTGCAGCATGTGAGGACCACACCCAGCCCTTCAAACCACACCCAGCTCTTCGAACCACACCCAGCCCTGTCTATAAAAGGCATCCCCCGAGCCTCACCCAGTGCTTGTGCTCGTCTACCTCCCGCTTACCTGAGAACAGATCCCTCGGCGCTGGCACTCCTGCTCTTTACAGACTTTCTTTGACTTCAATGGGCGCAGCTGCTGGCTCTTCCTTCTTCCGGTTTCCGGTTCCTCCTTGCCTCAGCCTCTCTCCTACGAGTAACCTGCAAAAGAGAAAGAAGACAAGGTTAGACTGATCAGTATCTCTTGCCAGCAACAAGTAAGTGCAAAACTTTTTATTACCTGAGGGAGCTTTGACGGCAATTTCTGGATTCGTGTATAGACAGTTTGAGGCGAAGTGCCTTCCACGAGCATTGTGATTCAGGCTCTTTGTTGTAGGAGTATTTCGCAGGACTTTGTGAAGCGGACATTGTTTTTTTTCATGGAACTTTTGGGAATCGAACAGTGGAAACCATTGACAGCAAGGCAAACAGTAAATCAAGGACTTGCACAAATTACATGCTGTATTTTGATGTAAAAGTACAGTATTTGTTTTATAAAAGATTCTGGAAATATGTGAAAAGTTAGTCTGCTATTGGGAATTTAGGCTTTAGTTATATTATGATGAATGTTTGATATTGGTAATTCTGATAACGGTATTTGTTTAATGTTTTAGAAGCTTTACAGTAATAGAAAACACATCCCAGAGCAGTAACACATTCCAAACCTGGAAACTAGAGACCAGGATCCAAGAGGTACTTTTAGAAGAGAATTTCTAATAAATAAAGGGATAGTCAGGAACCCATTTAGGAATAGGTTGCACTTATCTGTTCTTTGTTTATGTTTCATTAGGCACCAGTTTCTACAGAAGTCAGAAAGGGCCGCAGATTTGTGCAGCACTTCAACAGTGGAAACGCAAGAACGGTGTTGTCTCTCTTTTTTTTATTTTATCCACTTCCCCCCTTCCCTTGAGCTTCTGTTCTTAGTGCACTGTTTTAAAAACTAGTGTGCTGGAACAAGCAGTTTCAGGGTGGGGTCGGATTGTCTTCAACCTCCATCAGAACTGAACAAGAACTCAGGTGAGCTGGGCTTTGACACTCACCCCCATCACACCTACTCCTTGCAAATGTCTCACCATCACAACCCACCCATCCCAACCGCAAGCCCTGCCTGCGACCACAAAGCATGGACACCCATCACCAAAGCATGCCCACTGCACATCCCCATCCCCCCCAAACCACCGTCACAAAAGCCCCCACACAGGAATGCAAGCACTGGGGTACACGGGCACCCACCCATTGCACGCTATGGCACACACAGATGCAATAACCATCCCTTTATACCCCTGCAGGACCCGAACGCCATGTCACCGCGCAGAAGGGTCCACAAATGTCCACTCCACCCCCAGAAGAGGCCCACAGTGATGACAGCACCTCTGTCGACCTGGATCTAGATGACCAGCCCTGCCCATCGGGGACCTCGGGACAGTCGGTTCCCCTCAGACAGCCACAGGCCATAGCAGACCTTCCCCCCTCTGGGAACACCAGCACAGCACCTCCCCAGCGGGCCCATACCTCTGTCCCCAGGATACGTCAATCAGCGGTGTGTCCACCACTACAGGGCACCCAGGTTAACCCACCACCCCAACAACAACAGGGACCTGGGGGCAGTGGTAGTGGGCACACGGTCCAGGCGACAGAGGCCCAGAGAAACAGGGGAACTGGGAGGGCAGCTGTGCGACAGGGGGGGGACAGGCCCAGGGAACCCACTCTCCACGAGGCCCTCTCCTCCATCATGGGAGCCTACCATCATTCCCAGGAGACGATGGCGACGGTACTGGCCAGGTTTCAGGAGATCCAGCTCCTGCAGGAGGAACAGTATTTGGGGTTCAGGGAGGAACTATGAACCATCAGTTCCGCCCTGGGCAACATTGTAGGGGCTCTGAATCTGATAGTCACCACATTGCGGGACACTGTGGCACCACAAAGGGCCCCTGACACTAGCATGGACCAAGAACTGCCTGCCACCTCTGCCGGCGCTAGTGGACAGGAGGCCCCGCCACAGGACCAACAGGCCACCAGCACCCCACCCCCTGCAGAAGGAGAACCACTCCGCAAGCGGGCCCTGAGATCCAGGAAGAAGACAGAGTAAGATGCCAAGACCCCCTCCAGGAAAGGATACCTCCCTGATTGTCATCCCACTGTCCCACATTGTCACCCTGTCCATCCTTAAACTGCCTCTGCTCCACTTTCCACAGGCATTTGGACAATGCACCTGTGATACAAATAGTCTGGACTCTGCCATGGACAATCCTCCACCATCACCCCTCACCGATTTGCAACCACCCACCAATATTGAGCACTGTAAAAAACACAGTTATTGCACAGAACAATCAGGAGTCTGGTTGTGATTTTGAACAAATGTATTAGACATTAACGTGCCATAATGCTTATTTACATTGTGATGCCAACATACCAATGTCACACAGCTGTAGTTCATGGGGAAACAAAGCAGATGTCACGCAGTGGGGCCCACATCTCTGAAATCGGAAGGGAAAGTCACAACTCAGTTACCATACACTGGGGGAAAAGGACAGACAGTAGAGAGGTAGTAGTGTTTAAGTATATGTAATCTGCCGGTATGTATTCTTACCTGTGTGTCATTGGAAATACTGCTGTATTACTGTGTTCCTGTTGTTTATGTTGTCTTCTTCGTCTTCCTCGTCTTCACTCTCCACAGGCTCCACAGCTGCTACAACACCACCATCTGGACGATCCTCCTGCAGAAAAGGCACCTGTCGTCGCAAAGCCAGGTTGTGAAGCATACAGCAGGCCACGATGATCTGACACACCTTCTTTGGTGAGTAGAATAGGGATCCACCTGTCATATGGAGGCACCTGAACCTGGCCTTCAGGAGCCCGAAGGTCCGCTCGATCACCCTCCTAGTTCTCCCATGGGCCTCATTGTAGCGTTCCTCTGCCCTTGTCCTGGGATTCCTCACTGGGGTCAGTAGCCATGACAGGTTGGGGAAACCTGAGTCACCAATTAGCCACACACGTTGCCTCTGGAGTTGACCCATCACGTAAGGGATGCTGCTATTCCGCATGATGTACGCGTCATGCACTGAGCTAGGGAACTTGGCATTAACATGGGAGATGTACTAGTCTGCCAAACATACTATCTGCACATTCATCGAATAATAACTCTTCCTGTTTCTGTACACCTGTTCACTCCTGTGGGGGGGAACCAAAGCCACATGGGTCCCATCAATGGCACCTATGATGTTGGGGATATGTCCAAGGGTATAGAAATCACCCTTCAGTGTAGCCAAATCCCCCACCTCAGGGAAAACGATGTAGCTGCGCATGTGTTTCAGCAGGGCAGACAACACTCTGGACAACACCTTGGAAAACATGGGCTGGGACATCCCTGATGCTATGACCACTGTTGTTTGAAATGACCCACTTGCAAGGAAATGGAGCACTGACAGCACCTGCACTAGAGGGGGGATCCCTGTGGGTTGGCGGATTGGTGACATCAGGTCTGGCTCCAGCTGGGCACACAGTTCATGAATAGTGGCACGGTCAAGCCTGTATGTCAGTATGACATGTCTTTCCTCCATTGTCGACAGGTCCACCAGCGGTCTGTACACAGGAATATTCCGCCATCATCTCGCATGTCCCAGCGGACGGTGTCTATGAAGGACAACAGCGCGCACAGAGTCAATCAACCCACAGGTACGTAACCACAGGTTGCACATAACACGATTCTCACTCCAATGAATGCTTTGTATGAGTGTTGATGCAAGGCCTAGGTATGTGTGACGCAGTAAAAAGTAAGCCATGTGGGCCCCTGAAATGGCGGCTGCCTGACTTGTGAAGTGCGACAGTGGGATGTGAGGTAAATGCGCTGGCGTGGCACACCGTGGCGGTAGGCGGTCGAAGACCGCGGCGCAAAGCAGCATTGGTTAACATTGAACCCTATGGGTCTCATGAGCCAATGACGATGTGCGCAGGCGGTCGCGGTACGCACCGCCACGGTACGCAGCGCCGCGGGCGTGACCGCCATTTTCTATCTGCTTAATAACTCGATACCTGATCTTCGACAGGAGAGGACCTACACTGCACGTGCTGCTGTGACCTCGGTCTGGAAGAGACAATGGCTCATGCGACTGGGGAAAGGGCCCCTGCCTTCACAGCTCAGGAGTTGGAGAAACTTGTGGATGGGGTCCTCCCCCAGTACGTGCTACTCTACGGTCCTTCAGACCAACAGGTTAGTACTGAGGGAGCATGCTTTATGGGCAATGCCTGTGTTGAGTGGGGTGGATGAAAGATGGTGGGGAGGGGAGCGATTGAGGCATGCATCAAACGACGGTGAGAGCATGTGCCACATGGCAAGGGTAGGGATGGGGGGCCACTCACATTGAATATGCAGAAGGTGATGACTATTTTTCTCCCCCTGTACATTTCAGATAGGTCATCGCCCACCAGAAGATCGATATTTGGCGTGGCATCGCCAAGGACGTCCGGACCCTGGGGGTCCACCGCAGACGGGGCACCCACTGCCGGAAGAGATGGGAGGACATCCGCCGCTGGAGCAGGAAGACGGCGGAGGCTCAGCTGGGGATGGCCCCCCAACGTGGGAGGGGTGACAGTCGGACTTTGACCCCCCTGATGTCCCGGATCCTGGCGGTGGCCTACCCCGATTTGGATGGGCGCGTGAGGACATCACAGCAGACACAAGGGGGTGAGTACACTCTCATTCTGTTGACTTTGCGCACAGTGGAGGTGTCTGGGTGGGGGAGGAGGGCTGTGGGTATCCCTAGGCCAGGGCGATTTCTGTAGGCTAGGCCCCTTCGTAAGGCATGGCCCTGTGCCCCCGCACCCCACCTCTGTAGGGTGCCTAGTATAGCTATTCATGGCCCTGTGTCATCTATGTGTGCAGATGTCGTCCATAGGCTTGTAGGCCATGTCCCACGGATTGAATAGTCGACCCCAAGTGCGCGGCGTAGTGCAGGGGGCTTCTGTGTCTGTCCTGTCCGCTAACGGTGTCGCCAATGCATGCACTCAACATGTCTTTATTTTCTCCCTCCCCCCTTTTTTGTGGTCTTCCTGTTCATGTGTGCATTAGCATCATCAGGCGGAGGAGAAGTGGCATCGGAGCACGAGGGAGCTGCATCCCACATGGCCATGGAGGGCCATGCAATGGACTCCGAATTCACCAGTGGGACAGAGGGCAAGGGGAGCTCCACAGCGGGGACTCGGACAGACATCAGTGACACCGACTCGTCCTCTGAAAGGAGCTCCCTTGTGGTGGCGGCAACATCTGTGCCCCCCGCAACAACAGGTACAGCCGCCACCCGTCGCACCAGCGCCGCCCTCCCAGCAGCCCCTCAGCGGTTGGCCCGTGCCCGCTCACCCAGGAAGGTGGGCATCTCCTTCGCCCCAGGCACCTCAGGCCCTGCCCCAGTCACCCCTGCTGCCCTCAGTGAGGAGGTCATTGACCTCCTGAGGACGCTCACTGTTGGGCAGTCTACCATTTTGAATGCCATCCAGGGTGTAGAAAGGGAGGT
This sequence comes from Pleurodeles waltl, assembly GCF_031143425.1. NCBI lineage: Eukaryota > Metazoa > Chordata > Amphibia > Caudata > Salamandridae > Pleurodeles > Pleurodeles waltl. Next base: position 689,664,321 of record NC_090439.1, read on the forward strand.
GCACCAGAGTAATGCATACCTGGAGAGCATTCATTCTGGTCAGGCTGCCCTTCAGCGATCGTTCCAGACTCTGGCCTAAGCACTGATGGCAGCCATTGTCCCTGTCTCTAGCCTCCCCCCTCCAACTTCCTCCACCCATACCCTATCACCTGTACCTCTGCCTATCCCAGACACACCATCAGACCAGCCTGCACACACCTCAACACCCAATGGAAGCTCAGGCAAACAAGCACCACACATCACACAGGCATTCACCCAAGCAACATCCACATACAGACATACCAACACCCACTGCCTCCACTGTGTCCCCCTCCTCCTCGTCTCCCTCCTCCCTCCCTGTCACGTCTTCACTCACACCTGCATGCACAACATCTTCAGCCACTACGTCCCTCAGCAGCACACACACCAAAACACCCTGCACACGTGCAGTCACCACCCCCACTGCCATTTACACGTCCCCTGTGTCCTCTCCCAGTGTGTCTGTGACCCCCTCTTCTAAGATACACAAACGCAGGCAGCCACCCACCCAACAGCCATCCACCTCACGACAGCCTCCAGCCCAAGCACCTGCACCCAAAGACACCAAACTTACAACTCCTACAACCACAACCTCTTCCTCTACTCCCATACCCACTACACCTACCCGTCCCACTGCTCCTAAAAAGTTTTTCCTGTCCAAACTCAACCTCTTTCCCCCAACTCCCCCGCCCCGTCCATGTCATAGGACTACAGTCAGCACCTCAGCCACGACAAAACCGGCCCCTGTCATCACAGTCTGACATGGACTGTGGAGTGCCCAACCCTCCAGGGCAGCCAGTTCGGTACGAAGCCAAGGCACGGGCAGCCCACCCCCGGAGAAACATCCAAAGATAGGCAGTGGCCGGCGCGAGAGGGGGAAAACACCAGGGACTAAAACCCTTACCATGGCTCCGGCAGGAAGTGTGGAGACAGCTGGCACACCGCCCAAGGTGGGGAAGGGCCACAGGCGATCAGGGAAGGCTGGGAAGGGCAGCACGCCCGACAACACCGCCATCAGCCCAGCTGGCCAGGAGGGCCCCGCCAGCCCCATCCCAGGTGGGCAGGAGGCCACCAACAGGCCCGGCACAGCTGCCCAGGAGGGCCCCGCCAGCAGTAGGACAGATGGGCAGGAGGGCCCCGCCAGCCACAGGACAGGTGGCAAATGACCTCCCCGCCATGGCCGGATCCGCTGCACTGGGCCCTTCAGCTCAAGCACCGCTGAACTGGGCCCTTCATCTCAAGCACCGCTGCACTCGGCCCTTCATCTCAAGCACCGCTGAACTGGGCACCGCCATCTCAAGCACCGCTGAACTGGGCACCGCCGTCTCAAGCAGCGCTGCACTGGGCCCTTCATCTCAAGCACCGCTGAACTGGGCACCACCGTCTCAAGCACCGCTGAACTGGGCACCGCCGTCTCAAGCACCGCTGCACTGGGCCCTTCATCTCAAGCACCGCTGAACTGGGCACCGCCGTCTCAAGCACCGCTGAACTGGGCACCGCCGTCTCAAGCACCGCTTCACTGGGCCCTTCATCTCAAGCACCGCTGAACTGGGCACCGCCGTCTCAAGCACCGCTGCACTGGGCCCTTCATCTCAAGCACCGCTGCACTGGGCCCTTCATCTCAAGCACCGCTGAACTGGGCAAAGCCGTCTCAAGCACCGCTGCACTGGGCCCTTCATCTCAAGCACCGCTGAACTGGGCCCTTCATCTCAAGCACCGCTGAACTGGGCACCGCCGTCTCAAGCACCGCTGCACTGGGCCCTTCATCTCAAGCACCGCTGAACTGGGCACCGCCGTCTCAAGCACCGCTGCACTGGGCCCTTCATCTCAAGCACCGCTGAACTGGGCACTGCCGTCTCAAGCACCGCTGCACTGGGCCCTTCATCTCAAGCACCGCTGAACTGGGCCCTTCATCTCAAGCACCGCTGAACTGGGCACCGTCATCTCAAGCACCGCTGCACTGGGCCCTTCATCTCAAGCACCGCTGAACTGGGCACCGCCGTTTCAAGCACCGCTGCACTGGGCCCTTCATCTCAAGCACCGCTGAACTGGGCCCTTCATCTCAAGCACCGCTGAACTGGGCACCGCCGTCTCAAGCACCGCTGCACTGGGCCCTTCATCTCAAGCACCGCTGAACTGGGCACCGCCGTCTCAAGCACCGCTGCACTGGGCCCTTCATCTCAAGAACCGCTGAACTGGGCCCTTCATCTCAAGCACAGCTGAACTGGGCACCGCCGTCTCAAGCACCGCTGCACTGGGCCCTTCATCTCAAGCACCGCTGAACTGGGCACCACCGTCTCAAGCACCGCTGCACTGGGCCCTTCATCTCAAGCACCGCTGAACTGGGCACCACCGTCTCAAGCACCGCTGCACTGGGCCCTTCATCTCAAGCACCGCTGAACTGGGCACCGCCGTCTCAAGCACCTCTGCACTGGGCCCTTCATCTCAAGTACCGCTGGCCCATGAGCGGCAGGGGCTGGCCCACATCTGTGTCGGGCAGGGCTGCACAAAGCACTCTGGGCACCAGGCCCCATCCAAAATCAGTGGAGACTGTTATCCACTTGTGAGACTGTGGCTTTGCACTCCCCAGGATGTAACAGTGGGCAGCCCACCCACTGTCTGGACTTGTGAGACTGTGGCTTTGCACTCTCCAGGATGTAACAGTGGCAGCCCACCCACTGTCTGGACTTGTGAGACTGTGGCTTTGCACTCCCCAGGATTGAACAGTGGGCATGGAGGCCCCTCGTGGATCTGGCGTCGTGAACTCATCTGGCTGAGGTGCCCCCCCTTCCCTTCCCCCTGAGGTGCCTGTAGTTTTACTATCTGATGCCCCTGCAGTGTTCTCTCCGTTGGAGTCAGGTATCCGGTATGGGCTTTGCCCATGTGATTTGGGCCCAGTGGTCCACGAACAATGCCTGCTACAATGCTTGGACTTGTACATTTATGTATATAAGAGTTTTTGATGTGTATATATAATTTTTTGGCAGTAATAGAATATATTCAAATGTTTAGAATCATTTCCTTTTGTCTTTGCATTCTTCCAGGGGGTTTGGGGGGTGTCACTCTGATGTGTTGCTATGCATTGATGTGTGTGTTGTAGTGGGTGAGGGTGAGGGTGGGTGTGTCGCGTATGTGTCTGTACCCGTGATAATTTGCCCTCCCCCCTCCCCTGTGTCGTAGGTGCAGTACTCACCGTTGTCTTCTGCGCCGGCGTTCGAGCTCCTGGTAGAGGAGCAGGTACACTATCGCTGGGAGTATGTGGAGTTCGGCTTCCTTGCTGTCCTGATTCCTCGTGGGCTGTATGGAGGTGAGCGTTTTCCCTTCGAAATGGCTGTTTCCGCCGTGTTTTTATCGGTGGGGCTACCGCCCCGGAAAAGGTGGAGGATTGGTAGGTTGTGATACAGTGGGCGGTACATTGTCTCCCGTCTGTCTGTTGGCGGTGACCGCCGCGCTGTTTGTTTGTACCGCCGTGGCGGGCGGTGTGTTGATATGGCGGTCGCTGTTGGCGGTTTCCGCCAGGGTCGGAATTCCATTTTTTTTCCCGCCAGCCTGTTTGCGGTTTGGCCGCCGCTTTAACACCGACCGCCAGGGTTGGAATGACCACCTGAGTCTTACTGGCGGTTGGGCTTTGTGTATTCTTCCTAGACAACCACACACAATAGGGAGCTGGATGCACCATCCCTTGCAGAATGGGAGGGAGGAGCTGGGCACAGCCCCACTTACACCTGAATAGGCTGTGTCCTGTCACCACATAAAGGGCTGACTCCCACCTGTAGTTAATCTGATAGGGAAGGCAGTATGCTCGGGACTTCAAAAGGAAACCTCTAGAAGTGTCCATCCATACAGACATACATACAGACAGCCACGCACACATTTCCAAACACACAACACCCCGCATGCATACACCCACTCACACACCCCCTCTACATACTCACACGCACACCCCCATGCACACACACAACACACAACACCCCCATGCCCCCCTCCCCTAACGGATTATCAACTTACCTGGTCCGTTGATCCTCCGGGAGGGGACGGGATCCATGGGGGCTGCTCCGCCGCCAGCACCCTGTCAACAGAACACCGCCACGCTGAATCACAGAACGTGATTCGGTGGCCGGTGTTCTGTTGACGTGGTGGTGGAGCAACCTCCACTTCCTCGCCAACAGCCAGTATGGCTGCTGGCAGCTCTCCATCCGGAAAAGGACAGAGAGCTGCCAGCAGTCATAATGCACTGAGCGGAAAACCACCTGCACTGGCGGTCTTCAGCACGGCGGTCCCTCCCGAGGTTGTAATGACCCCCTTAGTCTCATAAATAAATGACAAACAGAGGCAGTATATGTTTCAATAATGAATTTAATACAACAACTGCATCTTAGATAGCAAAGCGTGAGCTGCAATAACCGGGACGACACACCATGACAGTATTAAAATTGTGACAAGAAGAGTAAAGCATTGAAATAACGCTACCATATTGTCACTGTTGTCAATAGGATAACTCCTACCTAGACTATGATAGAGCACAGCATGTTAAGCTCTAATTCTGCCCTTCAGGTTCCCCTGGGAAGACATCATCCCCCATACCTGAGCAAAGGCCTGCTGTCTGCGTTAGCATCTCTAGCAATGCATTTGGCAATCAGCATACAGACGTGGTTCTCTGGCTGGAATCTCCCTCTAATGTGTAAGGGACAGGGAAATGTATTTATAACAACACAGCTGATGTTCTGGGAAAATGTCCCTACGTAAGGATGTGTGTTTTCTACGAATGATGGAGACTAAACTTCTACCACGTAGGAAAGCTAGTACAGTGAAGGAAAGCCATAGATAGTTCCATGGAAAGATAAAAAGATAAAATGTGTTGTTTTAAGCCAGTTCATTAGCTTACGTGTTTTTGACAGTTCAGGTGTCGAAGAGGCAAATGAGTCTGAGACGTCATCATTTATGTCAGCAAAATATCCAGAAGCAGTTTATGCAAAAGCTGGAGTTGTGTTCATTGGTGGAGTTGGTGTTTCTCGCGGTGGCACAGAATAAATCGCACCATCCATTTGTGTTGAAGCTGTATTGAGGCGAGCAACTATTTCTGTATTATTTGATGTGAGTGGAACCAATGCAATATCATTTTCCACCCTCCCCAAGCTCGGAGAGGTGTCAGTGTTGCTGCTTAAAACTTGTAGAGGAATGTCTTGACCAGTAGTGAGAGGGATCCAGGAACTACCGGGTGTTCCTCTTGGTCTCCTGTGCAGGATCAGCCACATGGTGTAGTTTGACATTGTCTATGGAGACAAAACGATTTTCTTTGGCACCTGCCAACGGCGGTAGAATTACAGTTCTGGTACCGTGTATCCCCAAGATAGGAAGGACCAAATTCCTTTTTCACAGCGACCCTTTCACATACTAGATCCACGATTCTAGGAATCCTGCCGGTAGGCATTACAGGTACAGCCTTGATTCCTGTGGAGGCAGCACTGATATAAGAATTGTCATCACAGAACTGTTGCAATTCCTGTAAGACAGTGACACGTTCATTTATGTCAAAAGGTGTTTCTACCACCTCCACGCCAGGACCATCAAGATCAGGAACATACATTTGAGTTCCGAACAGGCACTCACATGAAGTATGACCCCCCAGGGACCTTCTAGGCAGATTGTTCAGTGCTCTCTGAACCCCATGCAGGTGATTAAGCCAACTACGACCCGTACCTAAGACTCTGGCTGTTAAGGATTGCTTTAAACTTTAAATTTAAATTGCGGTTTAATCGCTCCACAACACTATTTCCCTCAAGATGAAATGGAGACGAGTATGAATCCATGGCGTCCCTGAATGCCCTTGAAGCGAAAGCAGGGCCCTGGTCCGAGTGTAAAGCCACAACTGCATATGTACCGATAAAGACTTGCAAATATTTAATAACAGTCTAAGCGTCAGCCGAGCGTTGTGGCCACACCCATAAAAATCTGGAGCAAGAATCAACAGCGACTAATATATATTTATATGCACTATCCAGTGTCAGGGGACCGCAATGGTCACACATTGTAATGGTTTATTTGAAATCAAGAGGGGTGTCTGCGGCAGGCGTTTGGCAGTGGAAACTTTGATTTGTTGGCAGATGTCACAGCAAAGGACATACTGCTTGGTCTCTTTGTAGAGGCCTGGCCACCAATAGCAGACTTGTAAGATTGAAATTGTAGCTGTCACACCAGCATGGGAAGATGCCACCCCTTCATGCGCTGTTTTAATTAATTTTGATATTATATCTCTGTTGGGAATATCTTGTTCCCCTAACGCCTGGTATCTTAACCTCAGCATTCAGCATACCTCCCATTCGGTAGGAATATTTGTCGGAAACACTTTTGGATAAGGCGTACCATTAGCCGTAGCTGTCACGGCAGCCCATATGTTTGCGTCCGGTTTTGAACTCAAACAAGTTACTGCAGCAACAGCAGCCACAGCCACTGCTGGCTTTGCAGCTTCATCAGCCAATGTATTCCCAGCAATGTGTATCCCAACACGCTGGTGTCCAAGTGTGTGTACAACATGGACATTTGGTAGCGTTTCTTTCTGATCTGCTACTTTCCCCCACAGAACTCTGTGTTTAATGGTGTTACCTTTAGAGTCTCTGAACCCATTCTGGCGTTAGTAATGCAGGTATTCATTAAAGGACTGGACACAATAGTATGAATCACAAACAATCAGAGTTGGCTGTGTGGGATCCGTATGTTCCAGTGCCATCAACAGAGCTTTTAGCACTGCCAATTGTGCTGTGCAATCCCCTAGGGTTTGTGTAAATGTATGTAGGGGAGAGAATTTATTGCCCCCCCTAGAGCCGCTTACGACAGCGCAAGCAGCAGAATATTGGCGCTTTGTGCCAATTGCAGGTTCTGCAGAGCCATCAGTGTACATGACTCTATGATAGAACTGGGTATTCTAGTTCATACTGCAAAAATTAATTCTTGAGTTTGTATTTTTGGGTCAAAAATGTAGTCTACATCAGTGGCTGTCAAAGACATGGCCCATTGTATCCAGCGTGGATGTAATGCTTTTGCGTTTGGAACGCTGGCTTTTGTAACAGCCTCTATGGCTGGGATTGGGGAAACAACAATTATGCGTTTACCCTGGGCTAGAGGTCTTTCTTTAATGACCGCCATCTGTACAGCAGTGAGTATTTTCTCAGTGGGAGCAAAGCTTTGTTTTGCTGCTGAGTACAAGTGTGATTTGTATGCAATCAGGACTGTCTCACCTTCATTAAATGTCACATAGGTGAAACCGATGGCACCAGCAATTACTCTGATGACCAAATGCGTTATGTTGTCCCTTGTGTGTAAATGTTGCACTGCAAGCATGTGTGTCTGCAGTTCTCTGAGAATGCGTGTATGCTCAATTGTCCAAAATTTACTTGAAAAATCAGGATGTGTCAAATCATATAAAGGTTTTATGTGTGAGGCATAATCTGGAATGTAGGTTCTGCCAAAATTTAGAAAACCCAATAGAGATTGGAGTTTTTTGATCGTATTTGGGGGTTGTAGTTGTGCACATTTTTCTAAGAATTGTGTCACTAGGCTCTTTCCTTCACTTGACAGCTCATATCCCAGAAACAGGACACTGAGGAAGGCAATTTTTGTTTTTTTAAAGTTGAACTTGTAACCAAATTCAGCAAATTCTACGACAATGTGGGCTACCCGTCTTAAATGTTGTAGCAATTCTTCATCCGTAAAATAGATATCATCTACATAGGACAATGCTTCAGGGTCAATCTTGTGCAAAATTGCTGTCACACGAACTGCAAACAGTCCTGGGCTGTTCTTTTGACCCTGAGGTAAATGACAGAATTTTATCTGTGAGCCTAGTGCACTGAAACTTGTTCAGTCTCTACTCTCAGGCGCTATATTCTGGCAGAAGAAACCATTGGAAATGTCCAGTGTTGTTTTGTATTTTTTACGCACTATATTGTTCATTAGTGCTGTGCTATGTGAGTTCTGTATAGCATAGGTGCGTGTACGAGTGTTTAAGGGTCTCTAGTCTAAGACTATTCTGTATGAATGGTCTGGCTTAGCTACTGGGAATAACGGCTTATTCATTGGGGAGACACAGGGTTTAATTACGCCCTGGTACTCTAGTTGTGTGAGAATTTCTCTCACAGGTGCTTTAGCATCATGTTTTATTGATATTGATATTGTGGTTGGTGTTGATTTTTAATAGGAATTACATGATAGGGGGATTCTTTATCCCATCCTACATGATTGCGATATAACGTAGGTGCCTGTGCCAAAGCCCAATCAATGGCATAGGATCCAACGAGATCCTCTGGAACAAGGGGCGAGAAGGAAGGTTTAATAACGTCTTCTCCATATGTGCAGGTACGGACAAATTCAGGTGGCCAATCTTGTTCGGCCAACAAAACATCATATATATTTACTACGCAATCCCAAAAGATTGTGTCAATTATGCGCTCAATGTCTCCTTCTAACTGTAGAGTTACCTTATACACCCTATCAGGCATGGAGACACGCATGTCCGCAGTTTCTACTTGTATAAAGTCATCAATTGCTTTCACCTCCAGATGCTCTAGAAGACTCTGGCAAACTATTGTGACCTCTGCTGCACTGTCTAGCAGTGCTAGAGCTCACTTCCTGCTCTTCAAGAGGACTCTCTTCCTGAGTGGAATGTCGGACTGTGACTGCTGACACTTTTTTCTTTTTAAATTGGTGTTTTTATTGGGCAGGTTTCTCTTCCTTTTTAACAGAAACCTCCGATGAGCGTTGTGATTCCTGTCTCGGTTTCATGTACTCTGTTCTTCGCTCTGATCACCCTACTCTCTCATTTCATTTTTCCGATGAGTCCTGAAAGGAACGAGATTGATGTGTATCAGTATATTGATATCTATCAGGCGTTTTTATATTAGCTCTATTTCTGAGATTGTATCTATTCTGTGGTGTCTCCATACGTAAAGATTCTCCCCTCTCTTTTTTAGGAGTTTGTTGTTTTTTATCACAGCATTTCTTAGTACCCTCAGGAGCTTGCTTGGAAAAATACTTATTAGATTTGCCCTGAAAGTGTGTTTTAGATGGTCTGGCCCCTAAACCCTCTCGACCAATGCTAGAATAGTTTAGTTTAGTTTAGTTTTCAGAATTTGTAAAGCGCATGGCGGCCCGGAGGCATCCCAGCGCTAAAAGTAACGAAACACAAGAAGGAGAGAGAGCCGGTATTAGTTACAGAATAAAAAGGTTTTAAGCTTTTTCCTAAAGAGGCGCTCGGAAGGTTCCAAACGGAGCTCCGTAGGAAGGGTGTTCCAAAGGTGGGAGGCTCTAGTAGAGAAGGAGTTATTACCCCAGGCTCTCTTAAAACGAGAAACATGTGCATACCTAAGAGAAGAGGAGCGAAGGCTCCTGGAAGGGATGTGCAGGAAAATATGTTTCCTCAGAGAGATGGGACCTTTGTCCTGTAAGGCCCTGTGAACAATGCAGAGCGATTTGAACTGGATCCTTTCTCTGACAGGAAGCCAGTGGAGGGTGGAGATTGCCAGTTTAGCGGAGGCGAATTTTGAAGAGTGGGTAAGAAGTCTGGCCGCTGCATTTTGTACTCTTTGCAGCTTCTTTAAAACATAGAGAGGGGAACTAAGGAACAAAGAGTTTCCGTAGTCCAAGCGAGAGAGAATTAGGGATTGAATCAGGATTCTTCTGGCTGTGGGAGGAAGAAGGGTAAGGATCTTTCTAAACATCCGCAAGAGGCCAAAACAGGTAGAAGAGATTTTACTGGCTTGAGAATCCATGGTAAGCCGGGGATCAAGTATCATACCTAAAGTCTTAACTTGGAGTTTAGGAGGAGGAAGAGATTTAAAGGCATCTGAGAGAGATGGAAGAGGGAGAGCGAGGGGGCCGTTACCAAGGATCAGAAATTCCGATTTCCCATCGTTGAACTTGAGTTTGGACTTGGTCATCCAATTGGCAATATCACTCATGCAGCAAGAGAAGTTAGTCACTGGAGAGTCCCCGGAACTGGAAAGAGACACCACTAGCTGGGTGTCATCTGCATAGGTCACCAGAGTCAAATTGTAAGGGGCAATTACTCTCGCTAAAGGTGACAGATAAACATTAAAAAGAGTGGGGCTAAGAGATGAGCCCTGGGGAACTCCGCATGCCAGCGGGTAGAGACCGGAAAAACAAGTACGGTCCAAAACGTGAAATGATCTGTCTTTGAGGAAGGAGGAGAACCAGGAGAGCGCAGAGCCTCCTACTCCTATATCTGATAATCTTGAACCGAGGAGATCGTGGTCAACAGTATCGAATGCTGCGCTTAAATCAAGCAGTATGATAGCTACATGCGACCCTCGGTCTAAGAGCTGGCGGGCTGACTCAGTTACTGTAAGAAGAGCTGACTCGGTGCTGTGCAAGGTTCTAAATCCTATTTGTGTAGGATGAAGAAGTTCATTGCTTTCAAGATAACTGGTGAGTTCAGTGTTGACATGTTTCTCAAGGATTTTCGAGGAAATAGGAAGAAGAGCAACAGGTCTAAAGTTTTCTAGTAAAGTAGGGTCCAGTTTGGGTTTTTTCAAAAGGGGTTTAACAATAGCGTGTTTATAGGTCTCAGCAATAATCTTAGGCAGCTCGCATTCCTGATCCAGTTGAGGAAGGTCACCGGAACCGCATGCGCACTGCTAGTGTGACTGCTTCCCCTTTAAGATTACTTAAAATAATTGAGCATACTGTGGAAAAATTGCCCATTAGTTGCATCCCCAAGTCCAGTGCCGGGGCAGCCCCGTATTCATCTTGAATTTCTTTCAACACTTCTGGCAAATTGGCAAGTGTCGGTGTACCGTGTGCGGTTGTATAGAGCGCGGCAAATACCGTGCCCCAAGTATTACAGTTATCTACTGTAGGGACCATCCCAAATGGCAAGCACATCGTTAGAATTCTATGTTTATCCTGAGGTCCCGAATAGGGAACTACTGCTTCCAGCGCATTTATTTTTTGTGCTAACCAAAATGGAGTTTCCTCTCATTTGGCGGGTACTTTACCCAAGATCGAATGTACAGTTGCAGGGTTTATACCTGGCGTTACTGGATGTGGTTGTGCTGGTGCAGCATGTGCTGGGTTTGTATTTAATGTTTGCATCACAAACTGTACTAATCATCTATATGTCGCTGTTAATTCAGTATATAAGCGAAGAACCTCAGCTACTGCTAAATTCGCTACTGCAGGATATGGTGTATAAGTGGCCAATAAAGGCCAAGTAGGACCATCGTTGCTTAGAGGACCCAACCTTACTGGTAATATTGTGTGGGTAGGGCGCCATCAAGCCAACTATTATGTTCTTGATAAGATAATGGTATTTCTAAATATGTATATGCCCTGTATTGTGCAGGTGCGTTTACATGTGTATGGTGATGAAATGTATTTGTGTTCCCATCAACTGCTGGAAATGTGACACAAGAATAGAAGAGTTTTGTTCTATAAGCTGGATGGGCGTCCACCACAAATGTGACTGGACCCCCCAGGGCAGGTAGCCCGTTTACTAGTAAGTGTGTAGTCAGAGGTTGTCTCATGTTGACTGCTATTGCTATCTGCTGTGGATTCGCCATATTAGATTGAAGAAATGTGCAGAGAAGGCACATCACATAGAGTTTTTCCTTTTAAAGTTCAAGCTTGAACAACCTCCAGCCCCAAATAGGATAACCTACGTAGCTGGAGTGGAACTGCTCAGTACCACGGACGTCTCCGTATATAGTATTGAGGCATCATTGTATATAATGAGACAGAGATACTCCAGAAGACCCGAAAATTAGAGCCTGACCAAACGTTGGGGGCACCATGTCGCGTAGGCTCTCATTATTCTAATGAGACTACTGGATTTTGAGTGGCAGAATCGTATGCAGTATGGGAGACTAAGTCTGACCCACTGCGGGTGACACCTGTCGCTCAAATCCGGGTTTTGCTCAGGCTAACTAGCAGTGCCTCATCTCTAACCAAGGATAGGGATGACTGGGCAGCTGAGCGCATGACATATTTGGTTTCTCAGGGAAGCTGTGGTCACTCAGATCTCATCCGTTTCTCTCAGTTACATTTAGTCTCATATGTAAATGACAAACAGAGGCAGTATATATTTTAATAATGAATTTAATAAAACGACTGCATCTTAGAAAGCAAAGTGTGAGCTGCAATAACCAGTACGATACAACATGACAGTATTAAAATTGTGACGAGAAGAGTGAAGCATAGAAATAATGTTGTCAATAGACTAACTCCTACCTAGACTATGATTGAGCACAGCATGTTAAGCTCTAATTCTGCCCTTCAGGTTCCTGTGGGAAGACATCATTCCCCATATTTGAGCAAAGGCCTGCGGTATGAGTTAGTATCTGTAGCGAAGCATTCGGCAATCAGCATACAGTCATGGTTCTCTGCCTGGAATCTCCCTCTAACGTGTAAGGGACAGGGAAGTGTTTTTATAACAACACAGCTGATGTTCTGGGAAAATGTCCCTACGTAAGGATGTGTGTTTTCAACAAATGTTGGGGACTAAACTTCTACCATGTTCACCAGAAATGTACCGTGCTGTAGCCTTGGAAGAAGCACAGAGTGATCAAGAATGTCTTGTTTGAGAAAAGAGTGCTGGCCTAGGCGGAAATAGTTAGATAAACAGAAAATAAAACAAGACCGTAAAAGTGGCTATTGTAACAATAATAAAATGAAGCCGAATAAAATATATATAGGTTAAGGTGCACAGCGGCTTGGCTTAGTATGTTAAAATAACGTGCGTGGAGCTATAGCTAAAATGGCTACACAACACACTCACTTGCTACCTGACCTTCAACAGGAGAGGACCAACACTGCAAGTGCTGCTGTGACCTGTGTCTGGAAGCGACAATGTCTCGAGTGTCTGGGGTAGGGGCCCCTCCCTTCACTTCGGAGGAGTTGCAGAGACTGGTGGATGGGGTCCTACCCCAGTACACTTTACTCTATGGTCCTCCAGAAAAACAGGTGAGTACACTGTGAGCAGGATGAGTGGGCCATGAATGTATGGATTGTTGTGCGTGTAAGCCTTATGTAGGGGGTGCTGAGGGGTCCTGGACAGAATGCTGCATGTCTGGTGGTCAATGTCTGTGCGTAAGGGGATTGGAGGGATATTGTGGGCAATGAGAGTAACAGTCCGGAAGGTATGACTAATCCCTTTTTTTTAATGCATATTTTCCTGCAGGTAAGCACCCATCAGAAAAAGGGTATTTGGCGTGCCATCGCGAAGGAGGTGCGGACCCTGGGGGTCTTTGACAGGCAGAGCACCCACTGCCGCAAACGGTGGGAGGACCTGCGCTGCTGGGCAAGGAAGACGGCGGAGGCCCAGCTAGGGCTGGCCTCCCAACGAGGAAGAGGTGCCCATCGTACCCTGACACCCTTGATGTTCTGCATCCTGGCGGTGGCCTATCCAGAGTTGGATGGGCGCTTGAAGGCATCACAGCAGACACAAGGGGTGAGTACAGATTCTGAATCATGACTTTGCATGCGTTAAGGTTGTACCTGGGTGGGGGATGTGGGCTGTTGGTGCCCATAGGCCAGGGCGAACTGGCAGGGTAGGTCCCTTGTTGGGCAGGCTCTGAAGCACTCTAACCCCAATAGTGTTAGTGGGCATCTACTACTGGGCAGGGTCCTGTTGGTTTCAGGTGTGCAACCAATGGCGTTGAGCATTGTACCCCATGGGCTGGTGACTAGCTTTGTAACTGGTAGTGCATGGTCTAGTGCATAGGGCTGATCCCTGTCTGTTGTGTATGCCAACAGTAGTGTTGTTGCTGGCATTGACCAGGTGTATCCTCTGTCTCTCCCCACCCTTCTTGTTTTGTCACCCTGTCCTTGTGTGCATTAGAGGCACTGGCGACGGAGGGAGCTGCACCCCACAATGGCCTGAAGGCCGAATCCACCGACAGTGAGGGCAACAGAGGGACAGAGGGCGAGGGGAGCACCATGACGGAGACAGGAGGGGACACTACAGACAGCGACTCCTCCTCCGATGGAAGCTCCCTGGCGGTGGCGGACACCTCTGTGCCCACCCCAACAACAGGTATAGCCGACACCCCCCATACCAGCACCGCCTTCCCAGCAGCCCCTCAGCATGTTTCCTGTGCCCACTCACCCAAGATCTCCTTCGCCCCAGGCACCTCAGGCCCTGCCCCAGTCAGCCCTGCTACCCTCAGTGAGGAGGCTATTGACCTCCTGAGATCCCTCACTGTTGGGCAGTCAACCATGCTGAATGCCATCCAGGGTGTTGAAAAGTATTTGCAACAAACAAATGCATACCTGGAGGGCATTCACTCTGGCATGGCGGCCCAATATAGACCATTTCTGGCTCTGGCCTCCGCACTGATTGCAGCCATTGTCCCTGTCTCCAGCCTCCCCCCTCCAACTTCCTCTACACAGTCCCAATCCCCTCAACCCCAACCTATCCCAAGCACACCTTCAGACCAGAATTCATCCACATCAACTCACAGGCAATCACACAAGCACCATCCCCATGCAGACACACCAACATCCACTGCCTCCACTGTGTCCCCCTCCTCCTCCTCGTCCAAATCCCTCCCAGTAGCCTCTCCTCTCACACCTACATGCACTACATCCTCATCCCCTATCTCCATCACCAGCATGCTTATCATTACACGCTCTTCACTGGTAGTCACCACCCCCACATCCATGCACATCTCCACTGTGTCCTCTCCCATTGTGTCTGTGACCCCTCCTCCCAAAGTACGCAAACTCAAGCACACACCCACCCAACAGCCATCCACCTCACAACAGCATCCAGCTCATGCACCTGCACCTAAACACAGCAGACTGACACCTCCTACAAGTACTCCCTCTTCCTCCACTCCCAAACCTTCACCCTCTTCCTGCCCCAATGTCCCTAAGAAGCTTTTCCTTGCCACCCTTGACCTATTCCCTACCCCTTCCCCCCGTCCCTCACTTCGGGCCAGGGTGGCCAGAACCCAGCCCAGCACCTCAGCCACCAAGTCCACGTCCGCTGTGGTTTCTGCAGCTGTGAGAGGCTCTATGGATGTACCTGTGAGCCCAGCCAGTGTGCCACCAACACCTGCCAAGGCCAAGAAGGTTCCGCCACCTGGCAAGGGCAAGAAGGGGACAGCATCCAGCAAGGAGAAGGAGGCACAACCAGCCAGCTAGGCCAAGTCAAAGACTACAGCTGCCAGAAGCAAGAAGGCACCACCATCTGCAAAGGGCAAGAAGGGGCACAGAACACCAGCCAGGGCATTTCAGCCGTCTGAGGCTGCATGTGAAGGCCTGGAGGCTACCACCACAACCGCCAGCACTGCCACCTGCACCGCGGCCAGCACCGCTGCAAGCACCGCTGCCTGCACCACCATCAACAGCACCAATGCCAGCAGCAGCTGCCCCAGTGGGCAGCCATCCGAGGCTGCAGGGGAAGGGCTGGAGCCTCCCCCCAACACTGGCAGCACCGGCACCGGCACTGCAACCACTGTACAGCCGTCCCCGCTGATATATATGGACTGTAGTCCTGCCTCCACGGTGTGTCATGCATCCTGCCCACAGAAAGTCGTATGGGTGACTGTGACCTTGCACTCCCCATGTGCTGCATCAGAGGGCACAAAGCCCCCTCCAGTACCAGTGGAAGAAGGCATCCACTCACCCTATCCTTGCCGGGATGAAGGACACTGGGCACAAAGCCCCCTCCAGAACCAGTGGAAGAAGGCATCCACTCAGCCCGTCCTTGCCAGGATGAAGCACACTGGGCACAAAGCCCCCTCCAGAACCAGTGGAAGAAGGCATCCACTCACCCTATCCTTGCCAGGATGAAGTACACTGGGCACAAAGCACCCTCCAGAACCAGTGGAAAAAGGCATCCACTCACCCTATCCTTGCCAGAATGAAGCACACTGGGCACAAAGGCCAGTGGAAGAATGCATCCACTTAAGAGACTGTGGCTTTGCACTCCCCAGGACAAAGCAGTAGGCAAACCACCCACTTGAGAGACTGTGGCTTTGCACTCCCGGGGACCAAGCAGTGGACAAACTACCCACTTGAGAGGCTGTGGCCTTGCACTCCCCAGGACCAAGCAGTGGGCAAACCACCCACTTGAGAAACTGTGGCTTTGCACTCCCCAGGACCAAGCAGTGGGCAAACCACCCACTTGAGAGACTGTGGCTTTGTACTCCCCAGGAGCAAGCAGTGGGTAAACCACCCACTTGAGAGACTGTGGCCTTACACTCCCCAGGACCAAGCAGTGGGCATGGAGCCCCCTCTAGGAGCAGTGGAGTTGTACCATCTTCCGGCTGAGGTGCCCCCCCCTTCCCCATCCCTCTGAAGTGCCTGTGTGTTCTCGAATTGATGCCCCTGCAGTGTTCTCTCCGTATTGAGGCAGGAGTCAAGTCTGGCCTTGGCCTATGTGTTTTGGCCCAGTGGGCCACGAACATTTTGAGTGGGCCACAAACATTTTGAGTGGGCATTGTCCTCCTTTTGTATATATTGTATATATTGTAAATACTGTTTTTGATTTCTGAACATATTTCTAAGTATTTCTAATATTACACTCATTTGACTCCATTCCTATTGTTCTTGCGTTATTCCAGAGGGTTACGGGATGTTTATGTAATGTTGTTGCATGCGTTTTTGTGTATGGTGTTGGGGGTGAGGGTGGGCGTGGAGGTGTTGCATGTTGCGTGTATGTGTCACTCTCCTTTTCCTCCCCCCTCCCTTGTGTGGTAGGTGCAGTACTCACTGTGGAGGTTGTTGCCGGTGTTGGTGCTCCTGGTTCTTCCTTGTGTGTTGAGAGGTGAGTCGTTTCCCTTCAGAACACTGCTTCCGCCATGCTTTTGATGGCATTGGTACCGCCCCAGAAAAGGTGGCGGATAGGCCTCTTGTAATACAGTGGGAGGAATCTTGTGTCCCGTCTGGCTGTTGGCGGTTACCACCATGGTGTTTTGTGCTACCACCGTGGCGGTCAGAGTGTTAAAATGGCTGTACTGTATGTGTTGGCGGTTTCCGCCGTGGTCATGATTCAATTTTTTTTACTGCCAGCCTGTTGGAGGTGTTGCCGCCGCTTTAACACTGACCACCAGGCTTGTAATGAGGGCCTAAAACCCTTAAACCCACTACAGAACAGGTTGAGGAATGAGGAGGGAGGGGACTGAACTAAGGGTGAGGGGAGGCAAGAGTTCACAGGTTGGATCTCCTCAGTGTCTTTTTAATTGCCTTCAGTCTCCGTGTGTTTTTGTCCACATCCTTCTGAATGCTGTCCAGCTTTTTTAACACCTTCTTCATGTCCATCTGGAGCTCCACTATTGCGGCCATGTCCATTGCAGCAGGTGTGGTGGTCTGTGTTGCAGAGGTTGATGGTGAAGCAGGTGTGGTTGTCTGTGGTGCAGAGGTTGATGGTGCAGCAGGTGGGGCAGATGTTACAGAGGCAGCTGTAAAAATGAGACAGGCAACCATCAGTGTCATCATTGTGTGATGCATGTACAGATGACAATCTAACACTCTGCCTCGATTTGCACATGCAGTCCAAATCACAGTCCAGATAATATGATGTCCCTGATGAATGTAATGTCAACACTGCCTACCTATCATGTCTTTTACACCACAGCAAAGCACAACAAGAGTTGGACCAAATAAAGTGATCGGTGCATTGATGTAGTGCAATGTGTCACAATGCAAAGGCAGCAACTACTTCACATGGGCCAGGCTGATTAATCTTTACCATCTGAATTAACTTCAAAGCACACAAGGCCAGTGACTTACAGATGTAATTGGCAGCATGGTATGCAGTTGCTAATCATAAGGAGTCAGTGTTCTTTGGGACACATGCATGCTTGAATGAGATGACTGTCATCTACACTGTGACCATCACCTCTACCTAAATATATGTTGTTCCTCTACCCCTGTGCCTCAGGGGTGATGGGCATGCAATACATCATCACAACTGGCAAGGACAACCACGAAGGCATGTCCACTTGTAAATGGATTCAGTGAGTGGAAAACATGTGAGGAGGGCTGCCACCTACCAATAAGGTATCCATAGGTCATTCACATCTACATTCATGTGTCCAGTTGTGGACAACCATCAACACCTGATCTTCCAACACAATTCACAAAACACCCACATTGATGCCAGCACACATCTGGCCTTGACCTGCATGCACGCCTATTACATACAACATAAGTGTCACGTAAATTGAGTACAACTTATGGGGCTAGATGCTGGGGGACAGTTACCCATACGGTCCTACATGTACATTACAATATAGGAATGCACAATTTTGTGTGGAAAACTGATGCATCACTGTGTTGTGAGAGTTAGGGTATGACCCTGTGCCAAAATACTGACACTTGAGCACTTCTAAGTCACATGTGGGCCTACATGTGGCTAGTAATCACCTTGTTCACACGCTGCTGCCTATCGCGCAGCACAAGACTCCCAAGATATGACTCTCTTCCTGTGAATGTGTAATCCCTGCACGGAACACTATGTCAACATCCAGCCTATTAAGATATCAGATCACGTGCCAGCTCATCATATGTTGCAATTAGTGCAACACACAAGAGTCACTCACACAACAGCTGCAATCACTACACGGGACAAACATTATCACACTTACTTGAAACGTCTGGGTCCTAAAATCGAGCCACTTCCCCGATGGTATAGGGGGCAAGCCCACCTATAAGACAAGGAAAGGAAATATATGCTCAATGTCAGATCACTGTACAAACGTATGTACAATATATCACAGTGTGTAACATTTTATATGAGTGAGCTGGTGATCCTGCATGTAGACAGTACAACAGATATACCACTGCAAACTCACATTGACACTGACATTCCAGTGAGTGATAGCCACACACATGTGGTTCTAAACCCTACTACAACCATTTGTGGCTAATCCATTTTAGATGGTACTCCATGGCATGATTTGTATTTTGGTGACAATTTCAATGGTACTTCCCTGGTGCACTGCAATACAAGTGACTCAGGTATTGGGGCTTGTGTATCAAGGGACACTGAGTTACTGTGTGATGGACATGTGGCTCAATTTTCAGTCTGCAATTATAATTCATTCAGTGGTCAATGACAGATGTGGCACAGTTTTATGTAGGTAACAAATGCCCCATTGGCAGTGTCCCCTAAGCTGTGTATGATCCCTTTGCCAAAATAATGGCAGGGGTCATGTGTATTTAATGAAGACAATGTAGTACTATGGGAATGACGGCCCTCACAGGGATGCTGGCCTGCTGGGCTCAGCAGACTACCATGTCTGTGACGGCTTTCAAATAAAGATGTATTTACTTTTTTTAATGCATCCTTATTTCATTAAGGGTAAACAGAAAGCATGTCAAAAACAAATATTATAACATTTCATTTCTATATACTTTTTTTAAACAGGCAGTGGTCCGTGGGACCACTGCCTGCTCTGAAACAATTTTTGTGGCGTGCATTCACAAAGGGAAAGGGATCCCATGGTGACCCCTTCCCTTTTGCGAAGGGGTTAGCACCAACTTGAAACTGGTGGTAACTGCAATTGTTTTGTGACGGCATTCGCAGTCACCAAACAATCAATCAGCGGACTGCGACTCGCAAATAGGAAGGGAACGCCCCTTCCTAAATGCCACTAACAAACCCTGTTTTGTGCTTCGGCAATGTGATTGCAGAATGGAAAAATTGGGTATGTGCATTGGAATAAACATTTTTTCTTGACGTAACACACGAGTTCTGAAAACTAGGAAATTTTTCACAATTAAAAATAGCTTTGTACATGTGGCATAAGTTATAGTCGTATATGACTCAACAAACCTCAGGCTGGCATTGTTAACATGAATAGACATGTGGACTCCATCTCATTACTGGGACACTAACACTTTGTTCTGCTGGCATTCAACATGGCCACAAAACATTGCATGCAGGACATCAAGACATCTGCTACTGTTACTCAGGAGCATTCTACTGTACACATTTGTCAATGTGATACTCACCAACAGGGCCATTGATCACCACACCCAGGTGGTCCAGCAGATCCTACTCTCTGGCCACCAGGTCAGCCCAGCGATGCTCCAGCTGGTGCTTATTCCTGCTCATATGGTAGACTCTTTTGAGGTGGTAGAGCACCTTGCCCCACCGCCGCTGCCTTGCCTCTATGTGACACCCCTGTATCACATGCCCACCCATCTCCACCATCAAGGGAAGGAAGTGGCACACCATCCACAAAAAGCCCCCAAGCTCCTCCTCCCCCATGCAGGTCAGCCTCGCTCTTCCTGACATGTCCCTGAACAACAAATCAAAGCTCAGGATATGTAAAAAAAAAAAGGAAAAGAAATGAAAAGAAAGGAAACTTACAGCCCAAACCTAAGAACCCCAACTAACCCAACTAATCTAACCCCGAGACAGACACCCGACAGTACAAATATGACCTGAAAGACAATAAACTACTCAAAATCACAGACACACGTACAATAAACAAACAGAATTCACAAAAGAAACAAGAGAGACACCACAGGATACAACAAATGCAATCGAGACACCAGCAACACCAAGACACAGCCACACAGTCAAGAAATAGCACAGACTGTAAAGTGAAAGTGAAAGTACAACCACTGTACCATGGCTGTAAAAAGGATTTCCTATTACATCACTTCTTGTCTCCTTTGCGGCCTGTTTTCCATCATGTGTGTATTTTTTTGACGCATACGATGTTTGCCTGAATATTTTCAACGCATAACCTACATGTGTGGCAAAATACCACGCATTACCTGTAGACTTCAATTTCAATGGATTGCCGCATGCGTGTGGTGCACAGGTGGAATTCCCACTAAGGGCTCATATATGATTACTTTGCATTTGTTTGATTTTTTGACGCATTTGTGTCAACATTTTTGTCTCAATATGTAATTGTGTGATTTTCCAATATTTAACAGGTATGCACCCTTTATCAACATGAAGATAGGATGGTATGGCCTGCAGTGTGTGGTATAGTGGTTGGCCACATGTGTTAGAGCATGCAACTGTGTGTTTTGGATGTGAATGATCCGTAACAACAATATCTGTGTTTCTGAAGGAACGGCATGCAATATATTAGACGTCATGCAAATGTATGACTGTGTTCCAAATGTTTATCTACATCTGATGGCAAACAGTGATCTACAACAGTCATGATATGTGTTAGTAATATGTGTTGAATCATGTGATGTGTGTAGTTATTTGACTTTGGGGCCATTACATTTCACACAACAAACAAAACTCAGGTATGATTGAGGATGGCTGATGAGTGCTATGTAGGTTATGTTACTCCTCATATGTCATTAATTGTTGTTTATGACTTCATGGTGATTTGTGTGTTGACTACACAAATGTCTGGCATGTGTAAATGTTTGGTACGTACTGTGTTTGAGACACTGTGCCTTAATTCCACCCATAAAATGTTTTATACACGTCAGTTTGACTCATTACAATTACCTATGTTACTTGTGTTACTGTGGTGTTCCTGATGCCCTGGCTGCATGTGTTCACATATTTTCAGATGTGCATTCCACAGAAGTGTCCAGTTCAAGTGTGTGGACATATGTACCCTGTGTCAGGATTGGGCTCTGTGGTGTCACGGTTTTGGGGGGTCTAGTCATGACTCTGTTAGGGACACCCCTTGAGTTCACAGAGTATCTCGCAAGGAGGTAGTGTACCAAAGAAGAAGAGCAGCTAAAGACATACAAGGGGAAAGGCCAGCTATGGTAAGGAAGAGAAAACAGAAAGGTGAAGGCAGACCAACCTTAGTGTGAACAAATATGGAGCAGGTCAGGGAATGTCAGTGCCTCTGTGCAGATTAATCTTACAGATAGTCAGCATGCAAGCCCTGTAGAAAGGAGGCAGCAGAAGTGATTCTGTGTCTGGACCCTTAGGGTACAAACAAGGATTGTACTTACATACACAAGACCTGCCCTTGCGGGTCGGGCTGGAGACACAGTGGGAATTTCGGGAATACAGCCGTAGCACACTGTCACTGTTAGGCACTAAAGACTACATGCAACCTTAGACTAAGGATGGGGGCTGGATTTGCCTCCTAGAAACCAAGTGCCAACCCAAATTCAAAGGAAAACACTTCTACACAGGTGAAGACTGACAAGACACTTACCAGACACGATAACCCAAGAGGAAACAGAAAGTGAAGGAACCAACTAGGAGGCAAAGCCAGGTACAGGGACAGGCTCAGGCTGACACAAAGTCTGGAACAGGTCTGGGAAACAGAAAGCAGGCTCTGGAAGAAACAAACATGAACAATGCTGAGAAACAGGGAGCAGACTCTGACTGGAACAAGCAGGAACAGGACTGGGTAAACAGAGAGCAATTTCAGGCAGAATCAGGACTGTAACACAATCCAACAAGGGGTCTGGAACACAAAGGAATTGTACTCCAATGCACGACGAGGAGCTTCAGGGAATGGCAACTGATAAGCAGTTCCAGGCAGATGCAAGACCAGGGCAGAGGCACAGGAAAGGTCACAGGTGTGTGCAGCTTCAGTCTCTCACAAGTCCTGGAGGAGAGAATCCAGTATAAAGGGACAACCAGACTTTTCCCATAGGAAGCAATGGACAGAAGATCACAGGTCTTACCTACTACCAGGTAGTGCATAATGGGACCTGAAGTCCATGCAAGCTAATATAGTTCAACTATAGCATGCCAAAATGGAAAAGGAAAGCAAACAGGAGTCAGAAAGGGACTCTGGGTGACTGTTAATGATGACTCCAGGGTACAGATAGTCCATTTACAGTGCCCCCTAGAGATGGGAGGGCAGAGAGGTAACACATGGCAGTGGCAGGACTTATTTCCAGGTATGGACTGCACAGGGCACGTGTTGTGAAAATTGCTTGTCATACCTGGGACACTCATGCTATCCATTTTCACAAAAGATGCCCCCCTTGTCACACAAGCTCCTTGCAGGGATTGCAAATGTCACACTTACTAATGTTAGGGGTCTGTTCATACATTCCTGTTTTCACTGATATTTCACATCCACTGCCTCATGTATGGGGCACTTATTTACCTTATGATTGGAGATGTCATAGTTGTGTGTCGTGCTACAGTAGACCATGTTGGCAACGCAGATGTTAGTCATATGCTGTGGTCCATTGATTTTGTCCTTAATATGTGAAATACAAGAGATTGGTATTTTTTATATATGTGTGATGTTTGCTCTACAATCATACGCATCACATGTGATGTTGCATCAGAAGTAGTCAGATTTGTTTTTGTAACATCCTCCCGGAGGTAATACACACATTCCTAAGGAACATGTGATGAAGAATGAAGAAACCAGAGCAGGACTGTGTGATCAAGTAAGGTGTTTATATACATATCTTAACAAGGTGTGTAGAGTGACTAGTGAGTAAAAACATTTTGTACAATTTGTTGTCTGCGGCGCATTCCTGCAGCTGTGTTCTGCTGTTCCCCCTCATTTTCCCTGGCACCATCCTCTTCCTCCTCCTCAGGCAGTTCTTGCTCTGGCTCATATAGAGGGATGTTCCTCCTAACACAAATATTGGAAAGGATAGCACAGGTAAGTATAATTTTACACACAATGTGTGGGGCATATAGGAGGCTGCCTCTTGTGATGTCTAGGCACCTGAATCTGAACTTCAGGATGCCAAAGGTCCTTTCCACAATAATGTGTGTCCTACGATGTGCCTCATTATAGGCACGCTCTTCTGCTGTGCTTGGGTTGGGGAATGGGGTCATGATCCATGGCTGGATCCTGTAACCCTGATCCGCTGCAAAATATTTTAGGAGTGAGTATTTTGTTAGTGCTTGCAACAGGAATGTCATGTAGCATGGCATTTGATATCTTGTGTCATCTGTGACTCATATGTGTTTGTGGTATTGTGTGAGATCCTGGGCTTCTGTGGGTTTTTTTCTGCTGCGTGCTGTTTGACTTGACAACTTGTGTTTGGCTGATTAACCTGGGATCTATGATTTTTTTTCCAAACTGTTAGTCAGTATGTATGTGCCATGCATTGTGTATTGTCCAACATGTTTTAGTGTGCTTTCACTGGAGGGGACATGATTCTTACACACACACAATAGATTCCGATGTGGTGGTAACATGGTTGCACTACATGGCCTGGACCTCCCATCTATTTAGACATATGTCATTGCAGATGAAATGCAACAGTGAGGCTCTTTGATTTGGCAATGTGGCAATGCACAACATATCTCCATAAGTTGGCAGCACTGAGGTGTTCAGTATTGACAATACACAATTGTCCCATGTGTGACTTTGTTCTAGGCAAACCTTTGTTGTTCCCTCTGCCAGTAGCTCATGTTCAACCGTGCACCTACACTACCAAACTTGCTCCAGTGAACCTGGCTAAATGCCTTGTGGAGGTGGTGCAGGAAGGGCAATCTCCTTGTACAGATACTATTTTGATGGACAATTGGCTGGTTCAGTGTGTGCAACAGTGTGCAGGTTGCCTTCATGCCACATCAATATGTGTTCATAGCACAGTCCACTTCCTTATCGCTACCTGGCAACGACACCCCAGGAGTGATGTATGATGTTGGGACTGCCTCAGTATTTCCATATCACCTACATGTGAGTCAGCATCATCATGCTATGTGTCTCATGGTGTTAGACCTGCTGAAACACACATTGCACACTTCTTCCACGCTACATACTGCTTGGGAGCGTGTCAGATTGACTATGTGGCCTAATGTAATTGTAAATGGTTCATCTTCCAAGTTGTACTTCCAGGGCAGGCCATGTCATTGTCATTGTGGGCTTTGACATTCATCCCTTGTTACTCTAGAGTGGCAGCCGTATTTTGTCCAGAGGTGTGTATCCCATTGTCTCAGGGTGTACAACATAACTACCTTTGTCACACCTCAGTGTCATCCTGCCCACATGTCAATGTAGTGGTGTATATTTTGTGTGTTCTGCACGGTTGCTGTGCTGTGTGTTTATTGCTGGGTTTATCGACTTACCGACAAGAAGGCCATTGCCATATTGCCCATCCTGGAAGCACTGATTGATCCTGCTGTGGCAGAATATGAATGAATCATGGACACTCCCAGATGTTAGTGAACAATCCCTGGTGGTCAACTATGGCCTGCACATTGATGGAATGCATGTGCTTTCTGTTCCGGAATAGGTGCTCTGTTGCTGCAGGTGGGACAATCCGGACATGGGTGCAGTTAATTGCACCAAGCACATGCAGGAAGCCATGGATTTGGTAGAAGCCCTGTTTTATCTCCTGCTGCTTCTGCTGGGTGTTGGGGAAGCTGATGTGGCGGGGTGTGGCGGAGATTATAGTATCTAACACCTTGGGCAGGAAGGCCGAGAATGAGGGTTGTGATACCCCAGCGACCAGGGCACCCGTTGTCTGGAAGAGCCGCTTGCCAACATATGCAGGACAGCTGGCAGCTTGGTCACCGGTGGTATGTTGTGTGGCGTCCGTAGGTTAGCTGTTAGTTGTGGCTCAATATTGCGCAGCAGTTGCTGTATGGCTTGCCAGTTCAGTCAATACCTCCGGATGATGTCCTGTTCCCTGAGGCCAAGGAGGGTTGTCCTGTTTCTGAAGAGCCTCTCCTGCCATCTGCGTTGCCTTTGTGGGCCTCATTGGGGTGGTGGTGGCTGCTGCAGTAGGTCCTGTGCTCGATGTTGTCTTACAAGCTGCATCAGTAGCACCTCCATGTTGTCCTGTTGGTCTGTGATGTTGCTTGTGTGTGTTTTCCTTTAGTAGTGGTGTGTTTGCCTCATTTTAATGCCTGCCCTGACTCAGGTGTTAAAATTTGACACAAATCGAGTTTAGCATCATTTTTCGGGTCCGTCTCCCACCCGTGCGTCATTTTTGCCCTGTGGATAAATATGGCGCTAGGGTGTCTGAGTAATTTTTTGGACGGGAACGCCTACCTTGCATCTCAGTGACGCAAGGCAGTTTCATGCATCCTTAAAATGATGTTAACTACATTTTTTTATCATCTAGATCGGTCTAGCGTCAAAATATATATATGGAGTTAGGTTTGCGCTTGATTTGCGTCAAAATAAATTACGCAAATACGACGCAAACAGAGTATAAATATGGGCCTTAGTCTTGAGTGAGTGTTGATGGCTGCCATGGCTGAGGAATGTGCTAAGAGAAAAGCTGCCGAGATGGAAGCTGGAGTTGTCCAGAGTGAGTCTGTCATGAGTGTTAAAAATTATTCGAAACAAAAGACTGAAGGACACAAAGTGATGTCTACATGCAAAAAGAAGTTGTGTTTTAGATGTGGATTTGTATTTCCACATAAAGTTAAGTGCCCCACTATTGGTCACATATGCAAAGGCTGTGGTAAAGAGACATTTGTGAGGATGTGGAGAGCGAAGGAAAAAGCAAGTGCATCACAGCGTAAAGACAAAATGGCTGCCAGAAAGTTCCAGAAGCAACATTCGACTCATACCCACACAGCCAAGCAGCGACATCAGTTGAGGCAAATTGATACTAAACAAAGTTGATTGTCATCTAAATCATTGCCTAACACTTCTTCAGCCTCAATAACAAGTGGAAGCGAAGAGAGTGATTGTGCCATGTCAATGTTTACTTCAGAAAAGCGTGCACATGTTGGACGGTTGCTTGTAAGGAGAAAAGTCAGTCAAAGAAAAGTTGACATGTCAAAATAATTAAATCATAAAAACTCTGTCAAAGGTTACACTAAAAATAAATGTATGTTCAATACCTTTCATCATTGATAGTGGTGCTTCGACAAATATAATGCATGAAGAAAAGTACAATAAACTGTCTCTGTTACCATAACTCACACCATCAAAGACCAAAATATACATTTGGGCTACATTGACAGCCATGAATATTAAAGGTTCATTTATGTTGATAGCGAAACATAAAAAAACAAAGTTTCCATGTACTTCAAGGTACAGCGGCAAGTGCCTGCTCACTCAGTTTCAACATGGCTGCTGACATGGGACTGATTTCAGTGAATTACAACATGAATGTTCTTCATGGGGTAGTAAGTCGATTCGCTTCATTGTTTCATGGTTTAGGAATTTTAAAGACTATGAAAGTAAAACTGCATATTAATGAGGATGTCCATCCTGTTGCTCAGAGACATTGACAAGTTACTTTTCATTTACAAGAAGCTGTTGAAAAAGAAATTGAATCATTAGTAAAGCATGATGATATTGAACGTTCCACTGTTCCAACGACATGGGTTTCTCCCACAGTAGTATCGCCTAAAAAGGACTGTTAGAAGTGGGGTCTCTAGTTGGCAGTGGTTTGCACCCTGTCCAAGTAGGGACACTCACTCTAGTCAGGGTAAGGGAGTCATACAGCTTAGCTAACCCCCTTGGTAGCTTGGCTCAAGCAGTTAGGCTTATCTCATAGGCAATATGTAAATTATTTGTACACACACACACACACACCCAATAACACAGTGCAAACACCATGAAAGTACTTCAAACCAGTTTAGAAAAATATAATAGCCTATCTTTATCTGAGTAAACAAGATCAAAATGACAAAAGTGCCACATACCCATGTAAAGATACTAATTTTCAAAGATTCAGGCTTTGTATAGCCCTGAGAAACACAATTGCTCCAAATGGGGCTTTCACAGTGTCTTGACAGAGTCACCTCCAACAGTCTGACGCCAGGGAGTGCAGGCCAGTCACGGAGTTGCACGGACCCTGGGTTCAGTACCTTGGAAAACGATGAGGAAACAAAGACGTTGTACGGAGTTGAGGAGGTGAGGCATTGCTGGAGCGGGTGCGGCATCGGTTTCTTACTGCTACCATGGAGGTGAGGCATCAGTTCCTTACTATTAGGCAGGGGAGGTGAGGCATCAGTACCTTATGGTTGCAGTGAGGCAGTGTCAGTTGCAGTTTTGCAATCACACCACAGGACCAGAGGGGCTGCAGTGGAGACAAGTGTCATGGATGTCGGTGATACAGCACTCAGGACTCACACTGTGGAGGGTTTTCATTGTCACTGAGTTGGTGTTGCACTCAGCAGGACCATGGTTCTGGTGCAGACAATGGCACAGAGTCAGAGAGCAGCACCGGTATCCAAGTCTCTCTGGAGTCAATGTACTTGGTTTCTCCTTGGTTGCACCAGAGCTCACTTCCAAAGGCCCAGGAACGGGATTTGACACCACTTGGCAAGTCAGGACTCTTGGCAAGAGAGCCCAAGTGCTGGCAAGTGGAGTGTTTGATGGCCCTGAGACTTCTCAACAGGAGGCAAGCTCAGTTCAAGACCTTGGAGAACACTGGAAAGCAGGATATAGAAGGCCAAGTCAGTCAATTTATCTCACTCCCAGGACAAAAGCAGCAAGCAGCAGGCCAGCACAACAAAGCAACAGAGTGGCAGTCCCTCCTACGGCATCCAGCAATCCAGAAGTATTTTAATTATGTGATCGCTATCTGCTCCCAATGGGTATTACACTTAAAAGGTATGTCAAGGCAATCCTCATGTTACCCCATCTGAGAGACAGGTCTTGCAATAGTCAAAAAACAAGTTTAGCAGTATTTCACTATCAGGACTTGTAAAACACACCAGTACCTGTCCTATCTTTCAAATATACTGAAACCTGCCCATGAGGCTGCATTGGGGCTACTTTAGGGGTGACTTACATGTAGTGAAAGGGAAGGTCTGGGCCTGACAAGTGGGTGCACATACGAGGTTGAAATGGCAGTTTAAAACCGCCCACACAGACACTACAGTGGCAGGTCTGAGACAAGTTTACAGGGCTACTCATGTGGGTGGCACAATCAGTGCTGCAGGCCCACTAGTAGCCCACTAGTAGCATTTGATTTACAGGCCCTGGGCATGCATGGTGCATTATACTAGGGACTTACTAGTAAATCAGATATGCCAATCATGGATAAATCAATCACCAAAACAATTTAGACAGCGAGCACTTGCACTCTAGCGCTGGTGCCTGGAGTCCTAAAGCCAGCAAATATGAAATTCAGCATAGGATCAAAAACAGGAGGCCAATAGCAAAAAGACTGGGGAAATTGTGGTGAATCTATTTTATTTCTTAATGGCACTCAGGAGTTTAGCTTAGCCTTTGGCTTGCAGGCCTGTGCCCCATCACCTAGTGACATTTAACCTATGTAGCTTACTCTGTTTTATTCCATTCATTTTATTATTTCTTCTAAGATGGCTGCCATTGTTTATAGTTTATAAAAATGTTTGATTTGCATAATCAGTACCATTCTGTGAAGGTGTCATTATCAGTGTCATGATCAGTGATGTACGTAGGTATTGTTATCAAGTCCCATATTGTGCACTTGCTGGGGATTGTTTGTGTCATTGCCACCACAACTCTGCCTCCTTATTAGTTGTTTAGGAACATACCTCAGGGATCCTACATGATCTGTATAAATACATCTCACACTGTCAAGGTCTTTAAAGGGGTCCCTTTCAGATGCCATCTATGCTGCATGTCTCCTTGATGCAGAACTCAGCCTCTGTGTCACCATGGAGTCTGACCTAGAGACCTTATTCTAAGGTAACATGGGTTGTGGGAGCTTCTCATGGACATGGTACTGGCAGATTTGGTTTATAATACCCACCTCACATTAGGTTAAATTTGCTAGGGATTTTACATCTCATGTTTATTGTAAGATGGTGGTGGTTTTTATATTCACAACTCTCATCTTCACAATTCTGCTTCTTTTACTGTTCATTATCCTAACCATTTGAGCACATGTATTTTATCGAAGATTGCAGACTTTTCAGTAAATATATTCTCCTGCATCTCCTTAATTGCCTGTGTGTGACTGAGACTTACAGTATTGTTAACAACAGTAAAGGGTAACTTCCATTCCACCACGCCTCCCCTGAAATGTCTCAATCTAGAGTCCATGTGTAAGGCTGCAAAAAATCACCTTTGCTGTCTGAGTTTCGACGAGGAACTGCTTGTGAGCCAGGAGGGTTGGGCTGATAGTTGCGACTTGTTTACGAGTGGCTTAGTCGCCTACAAATAAAAGTGCTGTCATCCGTAAACCAAGAGTCTCACCTAGGAGCGAGATTCCATCTACGACAAAACCTCACCAAGAGCTGACAGAGCTAAGGACCATGAATGAGCTGTGCATATATGTATTGGCATGTGTCAAGCAATAAAATGAGAGAGACATCCAGGGCAGCAATTGCAGACATGATTACGTAATTAAATGGTGCTAAGATTTTTTCTAGACTTGATCTGAATAAAGATTATCATCAGTTAGAATTATAAGGCAACTGATATATTACAACTTTTGCTACACATGTTGGTTTGTTTAGGTAAGAGAGGCTTAGCTTTGTTGTGTCATCATCAGCAGAACCTTTCCAACATGTCATACAAAGCATCACACAACCTGCTGTGAATGCGTTAACTATAGTGATGACATATTGGTTTTTCGAGCTACACAGAAGGAGCATGCTGACAAGTGTAAGTTGAACAAAATAGAACTGAAATTCTTTGGCCAAATATTTTTTGAAAAGGCCATGGCCCTGATCCTGCAAAAGTACAAACTTTAACATATGCTAAACCCTCACAAGATGTTTCGATGGTATGTTGGTTTCTGTTAGGGCCAACTATTGTTCACGATACATAAAGGACTTTGCCACTGTCAGTGCTCCACTAAGAGAGTTAACTAAGAAAAATAATTCTATTCAATTCTAGTAGATTGGAGAAGACTGATTCTGAAAGCTCAGTGACTGTTGCTGATTCCTTACCATCATTGGCAATGTCTGACATTGACAACTGTTTTTAGCTTCCAGTAACTATATTGGGTTGACAGATCAAAGTGCCAAGAAGATTAATTGATGAGATATAGTATTACTTGTTTATGTATGAATGTAGATATTATTTGCGTCTGTCTTATGATTTTCCAAAGACTCGCAATTTTACATTTAACAGAGGGGGGATGTAGTGTCTTCCATGATTTAGAATGGAACCTTCTTGGCTCCCCGAGGGCTCTGTACAAGTGTGTCGAAATTGTTAGAATAGATTGTAATGAAACATGGTTTAAAATGTTGGAATTCACAGTTACACGGTGAGGAATAAAGACGTGATTTACAGCTCCGTGAGTCACCTAGTAATTCAGCAGGTACCAGGCAGAGGAGGATGCTACAGGGGTGACCATATCAAAGTGGCATTTCCCTTTATGGACCTTGCTCATATTTTTCTTTATGACACTCCTGGTCTTCATAAGATCAGGCTGTAAAATCTTTCTTGAAGCCGTCTTGTTTAATGCGGCATTTCAGCTTCTTTAATCATTGATTCAAGGTTAGTTAGCTCTTGTGATAGAAACCACTTCTTCGACTTCTGTTTTGACATAATGGATTTGTTTCTGAGCACTTATTGCCCTCTATGTTGCTTAGATATGATGCAATGTGGTCGCCATAGCAGTGGTTTCTTCTTTTTAGGTTGCTTTCATTTTGTGAGATGAGAGTCTGTGATAAGAACCACAGTCCTGGGCTTGCAGGATCAAGGGAAAGAGGGGCTGGTAGAAAGCGAGAGAATAGATGGGAGTGACAGAGAATGCATACAACCATCAGGGACATTGGGGTGGGAGGCTGAGAGAGGTGGTTGAACAGACAAGAGAGAGTGCAGAGATGAGGGAAAGGAAGAAGCTGAGGAGAGAGAGAGAGAAACATGGTAATGGAGAGAATACTAAAATAGAGAAAAAGAATGAGGGAGGATCAGTGATTGAAGTAGAGAGAGGAAGAGAAGAAGGAGGGGAAAATTATGTCTAGACCAACATATAAACATGGCTAAATAGGTTACATAAAAAGGTATTTAAAGTACCAATTGTACTTTGTTTTGCAGTTTCTGTAACATATTAAATTCCAAGTCTTTGAGATGAGATCGGCTTGTGTGCACATACGTCAGTCAGTCAGTGCTCCAATAAAACTACTTGCTTCTCACACTTCGGAATCTTCGGAGCAGTGGTCACTTTCATCTGGCAGCTGAAACCAGTTCGAGTTGCGACATAAAGCTAAGGCACTTCTTAAAGTGCCCAGGAGATGTCAGCAGAAGCCATGTTTAAGAGATCCGAGCACGCAGAATCAACAGTTAGAGGTTCTGAGGTCTGTACTGCTGCAATAGTTGTCTCTTTCACCAACAAGACCTTCTACAACATACCACCTTCTGTTGAACACATCTAGGAGATGCTTATCAATGTCTCTTCCTGTAACGAGGCTTGGTGTGCTCTACTAACATAAACAAGTAGCACTTTTTGGGAGGACAAGCACATTACGTATGCCCAATAAAAACTCGTACTGGTAAATCCCAAGGTATGGGCGGAGCCAACACCCCTCTCCGGGTAATTCTCACATAATTGACAACTTTCAAGCCAGACCTTAAAAAGAAATAACTCATGCATGAGGTAAGTAACAAGTTTCAGACACCCATCCTAGGAAGCTTTCTGCTTATCATGTTCGGGAAAGGAACTGTCTAAAATACAATTCTAATCCCAGCTTTCCTTTGCTGTATTGCTAACTGCTGCAGTACAAGAGGGATTTATATATATTTAATTTGCGCTGCTTCTCGTCTATAAAAATCTACAACTGCAGCTGTTTCTAGTTAATGTCCAGTTAAGTTTGCTCCTGTTACTCGGGAGGAGCAGGGCGTGTATTTCTTGTGTCAAAGTGCAATAAATGACATGGGTGCGGTGACCTAATGGAGCCACTAGGTGGCAAACATGTCAAACCTGCGAAACCCGTGCATGCTAAGAAATTGTGCTTAAAATCACAAAATTGCTGCATACTTCCAGCTCCATAATTGTATCAAATATAAACTCCGGATGTCACCAGGATTATCAGCAAGAGAACTTTCATGTCGCTGTGTGGACCACCCCATAAACATACATCTGACTCAGAGACAACAGTATCCCGCTTAGGGCCTTGCGTACAAAGAGTTGAGACAGATGTACTAAATCCATTTAAAGATTTGAAAAAAACTTTTCTGAGCTGTTAAACGGGTTTATGGAAAAAATATGAAATCTCTATTTTGAATGGGCTTTCTATGGTTCCTCTACATATGAAATTTCCTAAGGTATATATCAATGTTTGTAACCGAAATCTGGTCTCACAACATAATATTTTCCAACCCACTGAAAACAAGTTGTAACCTTTTCGCAAACTGGAAGTTCCCCTTAATGCATGGTAAACAAACATTTTTTAAGAGTAGGCTTAAAAAAGTTTGTAAACATTTTCGCTTTTTCAAAACACACCACGTTTTACTTTTAGGAACACGTGCTGCCTTTAAAAATAGTTTTATTTAAAAGCAATAAATCACACTCATGGTTGTCTGCTGACCCCAGCAGTCAAGCCATACCTGTGATTGTACCCAGTCATAGTGGGTTGCAATTTGCAACCTATCTCATGAATATTTCTGAGGGAGGTCCAATTATGGCCTTCTATGATTCTGTATTTTGTGAACCAAGCTATTAATACAGAGGTCGGTTGGCTAAATAAGAATGCATATGATATGGAAATTGCGATTCCTTTTACGTAATGCATTCTTTGTACATCAGGCCCTTAGTTACTTTGTTATCTTATGCCCATCATTCCATCGTATTTAAACTTTCTGGCACATCACCCGACCAAACCATGGAACCCACCAACCTCAGAGATAAAACAGGCACACCCCACTAGCCATCACCCATGGTTGTATAATTCCTTATTTATCCACAAAACAGAACCACACATAACAGAACAAAACACCTACCTACACAGGACTAACTTGTGACTGGTAATTGGATCCACTATTACTAAACATGAGGCCTGATTTAGATTTTAACACACGGGTTACTCCATCACAAAGGGTGACTGATATCCCATATGCCCAAATATAAATCTCATTATTCTCTATGGAAGTTATATTTCAGCAGATGGGATGTCCGTCACCGTTGTGACAGAGTAACCCATCTACCGAAATCTAAATCAGGCCCATAGTCTTTATTTTTGATAGAAGGAAGTGGAAGAGACCGTAGCTGGTAGTCAGGATGTAGTCTACCCTACATCACCAATGAGATTACAGGAGGGAAGTCCAATATAGATGGACAGGATTCCAAAGCAGATTCCACCCAGAGAAAAGGTAATGCATGTTTAGCCTTTGAACTTTTCACAAGAGGTACTCTTCCAGCACCCTCCTTCTCAGGGCCAGTCTTCTGCATCATCAACCCAACTTGGTAGTCTTACAAACCTCTGGCATACATTTCAGGTAACCACTTCATTTCCTCGTCGAGTAGTCACCATGGTGCCCTTTGCTCCATCCACCTGCCACAGTTCCAACACAAAGGGAAGTGGAAATTTGCTCCCAGGGTTTCAGCCTCAAGCTAAATCCATGTCCCATAACTTTAAGCTACTTGTTCTTGCTCTTCAGCAGTGGAATATAGCATAATATAATTGTTGTTGCTTGTCCTGAATGGACTGTACACTGGGGACCCCTGGAGTTCAGTAGTGGTAATGAGGGACAGGATCTTTGACAGAGCGGCCCATGTACATTTAACAGGGGCAGTAGCCTGTGGTGGAGTGCCCATTCCAGATGATATTGCGGAATGTGGAAAATCCTTATGGACTTTGTTATTCTCTTAATAAGTATTTCCACACCTCCATTAGCCTCTATTAGCCTGCAGCCACATATGAGGTAATACACAAGTGCTTAATGGCCATGGACCGCAAATTGTCAGATATCTCATGGCCTTGGAAAGAGGGCACATTGTTGACTCTCAGCTCCTGCACTGACCCATGTGTGGCCAAAATTTTGACAATTTTGGCTTATTTTTATTGTCCGAGGTGCTGGTGACCACTTGAGCCTGTACATTCTTTGAATAATCCTCCTTGACCACCAACATGTAACTCCTGTCTGGTAGACTCCCAAAGCCCATATTGGCCCTTACTCCTCTACTTGTCTCCCAGGGTCTCTCAAAAAACAGATCTGTAATTACAGAGGCTAACTGGTCAGGAGCTCTGGTAGCTTATCACATTAGAAAGCCTTAGATCACTTGTTCTACTTCCTTGGAAAGCAGAGGAAACCATAGATTGTTGCATAGACAATTCTTAGTGCCTGATTCACAAAGGTAAATATAAACTTATTTGGAACTTTATGATCTTGACAAATTCACATGGCAATATTAGGAGTAGTATCTTTATGTCTGCCTATCTTTTTATGTGTGAAAATGCCGCAGTTGCAAAGATACTACGCATGAAGTTGTTTTGCAAAATTACAAAAGTATA
Source organism: Pleurodeles waltl (assembly GCF_031143425.1). Classification (NCBI taxonomy): domain Eukaryota; kingdom Metazoa; phylum Chordata; class Amphibia; order Caudata; family Salamandridae; genus Pleurodeles; species Pleurodeles waltl. The sequence goes on from NC_090439.1 coordinate 689,699,539, forward strand.
ACTTTACCTTTGTGAATCCGACGCTTAGACTTTGCTATCTCTTCAGGCCAACTGAGTTACTTGTGGGACCAGATCTCAAAGCATCCTCAGCCGATGACCTCTCAACAGGCACCCGTCTACAGAAGCCACTAGTTCGCACTTGCCGCACATTGTACAGGGACAGCAATGTCTGCTGAGCATCTACAGTCCTCAGGGCCAGGTTCTGTTTTAGTGAGGCCAAGTAACAGATTAGCACCATGCCCAGAGCTGCCGATAGGCACTCACCTTGGTCAGTGGCACTACCAAAGTCAGGGTGAGCAATAGGCAGGGGCCTAGAGTGTTACACTATTAACCCCTTCCTTTCTCAACCTAGACTTTTTCTTTAGCCATGACAGCACAAGGATGTCAGGATAAATAATCTGTGGTGTTCTATGTCCCTGGCTTGTACAACATCTTGTATTTCACCTCGAACAAATGTGTCTGCAACACCCAATTCTCAATTCTGGGTGGAGGTTTGGATACAAAGGGCCTAATTTAGAGATTGGTGGAGGGATTACTTCATCACAACAGTGAAGGATGTCTCATTCGCCAAAATACAAATCCCGTAGAATATAATGGGACACATTTTTCGGCAGGCGGATGTCCATCACAGTTGTGACGGAGTAACCCCTCTGCCATGAAAGTATTGGTACTCACAATGAATCTAAATGGCTTCCAGCTCTATCTGAGATTACAGTTGTTCTGTTGGAGTGAGTGTCTGGCTGACATTTGTCACAGGTGCCCACTACCCACATGCCTCTTATTGAGACTCTGAGCTATGTTGAGTTAGAATCCACCAATAACTTTGTTCCTTAAGTGGAGTTGAAGTACATCAACGTGGTATCTGCCGACAGGGCTTCTTTTGTTTGCTAGAACAACTCTATTTGCATGGGCTCCAAGTTCCAAAATGTATTTGATTTGGACAGCTTGCAGAGAAGGACTGTAAGAGAAGTCAAATTGCATATGAATTGGCCACACTATTTCATCATACCCAAAAAACACTTTGCGATGGTGGTGGGTGAGTAGGTGGATTTGACATCCCTCACCTTGTTGGGGTCCAGGGCAACCCTTCGAATGGAAAACTGACACACACAAAAATGATGGAGAGCTGAAGGAATTCACGCTTGTGCTTGTGAAGGGTGAGCCTGCTGTCCTGGAGTCCTGTCAGCACCCTCAGTAGCCTCGCATATTTTGACTCCAGAGAAGGTGCTACTCCAGAATACCATTGCTCACATTCAATACTACTCTCAAACCTGACAAAAAATTTCTGACTACATTCTGAAACACCTCAGTGTTACTGATATTGCAAAATGTAGCCATTTGTACTGGTACAGTCTCAAGTGTGTCATAACAGTGGTGAATTATTGGTATTCTGGAGCCAACAAAATTTGATAGTACTCCAACATCAAGTCCATCTTTGAGAACCAGCACTCTCCCCTCAGGATTCCTACAATGTTATCAACAGTTAGGAAGATGTGGCTTCCTCTTTGTATAGTTACATTCAGGAGCCACATATCTACGCACAGCCTGACCTTGCCAGGCTGTTTTGGCTTACAAATCACTACTTTGGGTAAGACCTAGTAGGTAGGCCCTTTCACTGTCTCAATTATGTCTGCCTCCTCAATGTTCTGTAGTTCTTCTTCAAATCTATTGCAGAGCTAAAAAGATACTGACTTATGCCTCAGTGCCATCGGGTGGTGTTGGAAGTTGGCCCTTTTTGCAGATTCACCCCCAAATGTTTGGCCTTAATCCTCCTATTTTTTCTGAATTAATTTTTGTTTGAGTTAGGACTCAGTGCACTTTACCACTGCTAACCAGTGCTAAAGTGCTTGTTTCCAATTCCTTAAACATGGCCAAGTTGGCTTACACCTGATTTTTTCGACTTTGACTCGGTCTCATATGACTAGATGTCCATGGTTGGCGCTTTGATCTTTTAGCTGCCAATTTTTTACCTTAAACTTTAAAAACTCATAACTCCTGTTCTACTGATTGTATTTTTGAAATTTTGGGGTCAAATATTTCATTAACCCCTTAGCTGCTGGGCCTTTTCCCCCCCAGTGCTGAGCCCTTTTTTGGCTATTTGGGGTAGTTTGCGCTTAGGGCTTCATAACTTTTTGTCTACATAAGCTAACCACGCCAAATTTGCGTCCTTTTTTCCCAACATCCTAGGGATTCTAATGGTACCCAGAGTTGGTGGTTTCCCCTGGAGGAGACCAAGAAAATAGCCAAAATACAGTGAAAAATTTGTTTTTTCCAAAAAAATGGGAAAAAAGGGCTGCCGAAGAAGGCTTGTGGTTTTTTCCCTGAAAATGCCATCAACAAAGGGTTTCTTGTGCTGAAATCACTATCTACCCACCTTTCAGGAACGGGCAGACTTGAATCAGAAAACCAAATTTTTCAACACAAATTTGGCATTTTACTGGGACATACCCCATTTCTACTATATTTGGTGCTTTCAGCCTCCTTCCAGTTAGTGACAGGAATGGGTGTGAAACCAATGCTGGATCCCAGAATGCTAAACATTTCTGAAACTAGACAAAATTCTGAATTCAGCAAGGGGTCATTTGTGTAGATCCTACAAGGTTTTCCTACAGAAAATAACAGCTGAAATAAAAAAATATTGAAATTGAGCTGAAAACAACAGCCATTTTTCTTTATGTTTTACTCTGTAACTTTTTCCTGCGATGTCAGATTTCTGAAAGCAATATACCATTTTGTCTGCAGGACTCTTCTGGTTGCAGGGATATAAAGGGCTTGTAGGTTCATCAAGAACCCTAGGTACCCAGAGCCTATAAATGAGCTGCACCCTGCAGTTGGTTTTCATTCTATACTGGGTATACAGCAATTCATTTGCTGAAATATGAAGAGTGAAAAAGAGGTATCAAGAAAACCTTTGCATTTCCAAAATGGGATCAAGATAAGGTTTTGAGGAGCAGTGGTTATTTGCACATCGCTGAATTCCGAGGTGCCCATACTAATATGTGAATTGCAGGGCATTTCTCAAATAGACATCTTTTTTACACACTCTCTTATATTTGGAAGGAAAAAATTTAGAGAAAGATAAGGGGCAATAACACTTGTTTTGCTATCATATGTTCCCCCAAGTCTCCCAATAAAAATGATACCTCACTTGTGTGGGTAGGCCTAGTGCCCGCGACAGGAAATGCCCCAAAACACAACATGGACACATCCTATTTTTTTTATAGAAAACACAGCTGTTTTTTCCAAAGTGCCTACCTGTAGATTTTGGCCTCTAGCTCAGCCGGCACATAGGGAAACCTACCAAACCTGTGCATTTCTGAAAACTAGAGACCTAGGGGAATCCAAGGAGAGGTGACTTGCGGGGCTCGGACCAGGTTCTGTTACCCAGAATCCTTTGCAAACCTCAAAACGTGGCTAAAAAAATTAATATTTCGGTGACAGAAAGTTCTGGAATCTGAGAGGATCCTCAAATTTCCTTCCACCCAGCGTTCCCCCAAGTCTCCCGATAAAAATGATACCTCACTTGTGTGGGTAGGCCTAGCGCCCGCGACAGGAAACGCCCCAAAGCGCAACGTTGACACATCCACATTTTTTGAAGAAAACAGAGGTGTTTTTTGCGAAGTTCCTACCTGTAGATTTTGGCCTCTAGCTCAGCCGGCACCTAGGGAAACCTACCAAACCTGTGCATTTCTGAAAACTAGAGACCTAGGGGAATCCAAGGAGGGGTGACTTGCGGGGCTCGGACCAGGTTCTGTTACCCAGAATCCTTTGCAAACCTCAAAAAGTGGCGAAAAAAACAAGTTTTCCTCACATTTCGGTGACAGAAAGTTCTGGAATCTGAGAGGAGCCACAAATTTCCTTCCACCCGGCGTTCCCCCAAGTCTCCCGATAAAAATGATACCTCACTTGTGTGGGTAGGCCTAGCGCCTGCGACAGGAAACGCCCCAAAGCGCAACGTGGACACATCCAAATTTTTGGAAGAAAACAGAGGTGTTTTTTGAGAAGTGCCTACCTGTAGATTTTGGCCTCTAGCTCAGCCGGCACCTTGGGAAACCTACCAAACCTGTGCATTTCTGAAAACTAGAGACCTAGGGGAATCCAAGGAGGGGTGACTTGCGGGGCTCGGACCAGGTTCTGTTACCCAGAATCCTATGCAAACCTCAAAAAGTGGCTAAAAAAACAAGTTTTCCTCACATTTCGGTGACAGAAAGTTCTGGAATCTGAGAGGAGCCACAAATTTCCTTCCACTCGACGTTCCCCCAAGTCTCCCGATAAAAATGATACCTCACTTGTGTGGGTAGGCCTAGCGCCTGCGACAGGAAACGCCCCAAAGCGCAACGTGGACACATCCAAATTTTTGGAAGAAAACAGAGGTGTTTTTTGAGAAGTGCCTACCTGTAGATTTTGGCCTCTAGCTCAGCCGGCACCTATGGAAACCTACCAAACCTGTGCATTTCTGAAAACTAGAGACCTAGGGGAATCCAAGGAGGGGTGACTTGCAGGGCTCGGACCAGGTTCTGTTACCCAGAATCCTTTGCAAACCTCAAAAAGTGGCTAAAAAAACAAGTTTTCCTCACATTTCGGTGACAGAAAGTTCTGGAATCTGAGAGGAGCCACAAATTTCCTTCCACCCGGCGTTCCCCCAAGTCTCCCGATAAAAATGATACCTCACTTGTGTGGGTAGGCCTAGCGCCTGCGACAGGAAACGCCCCAAAGCGCAACGTGGACACATCCACATTTTTGGAAGAAAACAGAGGTGTTTTTTGAGAAGTGCCTACCTGTAGATTTTGGCCTCTAGCTCAGCCGACACCTAGGGAAACCTACCAAACCTGTGCATTTCTGAAAACTAGAGTTCTAGGGGAATCCAAGGAGGGGTGACTTGCGGGGCTCGGACCAGGTTCTGTTACCCAGAATCCTTTGCAAACCTCAAAAAGTGGCTAAAAAAACAAGTTTTCCTCACATTTCGGTGACAGAAAGTTCTGGAATCTGAGAGGAGCCACAAATTTCCTTCCACCCGGCGTTCCTCCAAGTCTCCCGATAAAAATGATACCTCACTTGTGTGGATAGGCCTAGCGCCCGCGACAGGAAATGCCCCAAAACAGAACGTGGACACATCACATTTTTTCATAGAAAACAGTGCCTACCTGTGGATTTTGGCCTCTAGCTCAGCCGGCACCTGGGGAAACCTAGCAAACCAGCACATTTTTGAAAACTAGAAACCCAGGGGAATCCAAGATGAGGTGACTTGTGGGGCTCGGACCAGGTTCTGTTACCCAGAATCCTTTGCAAACCTCAAAATGTGGCTAAAATAACACGTTTTCCTCACATTTCGGTGACAGAAAGTTCTGGAATCTGAGAGGAGCCACAAATTTCCTTCCACCCAGCGTTTCCCCAAGTCTCCCGATAAATATGATACCTCACTTGTGTGGTTAGGCCTGGTGCCTGCGACAGGAATAGATCACACAACGGTCAATGTTGGTCCTTACGTGAGGCAGCTGTTGACCCTGGGGTGATCCATTCCTGACACAGGCACTAGGTGTAGGCACTCAAGTGGGGTAGTGTTTTTATCAGGACAGGTGAGGAGTCACTGGGTGGTAGGAATGTTGTGGATCCCAGCATATTCCTGTAGTTTGTGTGACAGAAATGCGAGAAAAATAGAGTTTTTTTTCAACTTTTCAGCTTTGCAACTTTGGGGAATCCACACAAGTCACACCTCTGTGGACTCCCCCGAATGTCTAGTTTCCAGAAATGTTTGGGTTTAGTGAGTTTCTCTATATGGCCGCCGAATCCAGGACCAAAAACACAGGTGCCCGCCTTACAAAACCAGTTTGTTTTGCCATAGACAATTTTGATGTCTCCACAATATGATTTGGGTGGTGGAATTTGGGGCTGAACTAAATTGGGGAGCTCCCAAGAGAGCACTCTCTCTCTGCTTGCCGCCGCATTCACCTGCTCTCTGGGTTGGCCTAACCCACTATTACCCAGTTGCACGAACAGCTTGCGAAGGGACAGCAGGACTGTCCTCATCACCTCCCTCATAATGTACTGGAAGAGGAGTTTTCAAATGGGACTCCTCTGACTGAAAAATCACTCCCAGAGTCTGCGCCATTGTCCTATCCCTCAGATGCTGTCTCAGTATCCGATGTCTCAGTCTCTGATCCTATGTCAGAGCGGTCCTCTATAACCCGAGTGCAGGCAGCAGTCATCCATCAAGATGCCATCTCTGCTATTGGCTAAACTGTTGCTCTAAAACACTAGCCTACGTAGACAGTCACAAAATCGATGGTGTGTGTGAGATACGTGCAACAGTAGAGGCCACCTTACCTGCGCTTCTTCCCTCAATCAGCACGTACTTTCAAGACACTCAAAAAACACCTTGTCACATACCATTCGTCACAGTCTTTAGCACCTCCTGCGCCCAGTCCAACAATCATTATTGGTGCTCCCACTCCCTCCTCCTCGGATTCCCTCATTACCACCCAGCAAAAGTGCCCTTCATCTCTCCATAGACTTTACTAATGTACTCAGCTATTTACATAAAATACAGATGTGCTCTTTGCAGTAGGCATATAAACCTTCTGCGCTTCTTTATGGCACTAAAACTGCCACTAGACAAGTCGGACCCTTTTCCCCCCAGGGAAACCACACACATATTCACAAAAGTGATATATATATGACAGCCAACCACCTGAAACTCAACTCAAGCAAAACCGAAATAATCCTCTTTGGCCCACACAAAAACACCTGGGACCCCCCATGGTGGCCCACCACGCTAGGCCCTGCACCCACCCCCGCCAACCACGCACGCAACCTCAGCATCATCCTAGACTCCTCCCTCTCGATGACCCAACAAATCAACGATCTTACCTCCTCATGCTTCAACAAACTCCATATACTGAAAAACATTCAAATGGATCCCCACAGAGACCAGAAAAACTGTCACTCACGCACTCATCAGCAGCAGGCTTGATTACGGAAACGCCCTCTACGCCGGCACCACTCTAAAACTCAAGCGCAAACTACACGCATCCAGAACTCAGCAGCACGACTCATCCTCGACCTCCGCCGACACGAACACATCTCTCCACACCTCAAATCCCTCCACTGGCTCCCCATTGACAAAAGGATCACCTTCAAGATCCTCATCCTCGCACACAAATCACTCCACAATACAGGCCCTGCCTACCTCAACGAGAGTCACCTTCCACACCCCCACACGAAACGTCCGCTCAGCTGACCTCTCTCTCGCCTCTGTCCCCCGCATCAAACACACCACCACCGGGGGCAGATCCTTCTCCTACCTTGCACCCAAAACCTGGAACGCACTCACAACCCACCTTCGCAAGACCCAAAACCTACTTCTTTTCAGGAAGGGCCTCAAAACCTGGCTTTTTGAACAGTGAACCTCCCAGCCCCTTTCCCTCCCCCCCCCCCCCAGCGCCTTGAGACCATCACAGGTGAGTAGCGCGCTTTACAAATCTCTTTGATACAGATCTACCTCTATATATACACCTAGATATATCTATCTACATAGATATATATAGATATATATATACATATATTTTTTTTTAGTTGTTGTATGGTTTCCTTGGGGAAATGCCCCACAGGGGGTCACCCTGCCCACGGGCAACCCCCTGTCATTTCATTTTTTAAAAAATTTATTATTTAAAAAAAAAAAAAAAAAAACCCATGGGGCACCTACCTTTTAAAAAAAAAGAAAAATTATGCCGGGGGGGGGGGGGCGCCCGTTTTCCGGGGGGGCCGCCCCCCAAAAGTGAAATCCCTGGTGTCTAGTGGTGTTTCCTGGCCCCTGATCGCAGCTCAGCTGCGATCGGGGGCCAGAAACAGTTTCAGAAGGCCTCGTAAGAAAGGGGAGAGTCTCCCCTTTCTTACAAGGCCTTTTCAAAGTGTTTCCTGGCCCCCCCCGATCGCAGCTGTGCTGCGATCGGGGGGCCAGGAAACCTGAAGTGTTTCCTGGCCCCCGATCGCAGCACAGCTGCGACCGGGTGCCAGGAAACACTTTCAGGAAGGCCTCGTAAGAAAGGGGAGACTCTCCCCTTTCTTACGAGGCCTTCCCGAACGTGGAAAAGGCCGTTTTCCCCATCAAAGCAGGAAGCGGCCGCAAGGCTGCTTCCTGCTTTGATGGGGAAAACACCTTTGAAACGTCAGCGCGCCTCGAGGCGCGCTGACGTCACAAAGGGGCGGGTGGGGGGCGGGGGGAGACACAGTAGCTTCCGTGTCTCCCGAGGGAAGTAAAAAATAAATAAATAAATCCTCGGTTGCGACGCACCCGAGGATTTATTAATGCCCTTCCTGGTGTCGGCCACTGGTCGTGACCCGCACCAGGGAGGGTGTGTGGGTGTCGGCCAGTGGCCGACGCCCGCACCAAAGCGGTTAACATTTACTCCATTTGTCTAAATTGGTGTAGGATATTTCATGTGTTGTATGTTCACTTTATTATGTTCACTTTATTACTGTTTGTGTGCCTCGAGGCGCGCTGACGTCACAAAGGGGCGGGTGGGGGGCGGGGGGAGACACGGTAGCTTCCCGTGCTTCCGCCATGGTAATACCGCGGGGACCGGCGGTATACCGCCATGGCGGTCCCTGCAGTCGTAATGTATGTCAATGTGTGTTTTCGGCATCTATGGGTTGTGTTGGAATTGTAATGGATGATGGTGTGTATGTGGTGTGTTGTATAGTGTGTAGTGCAGGAGGACACATATGGGTATGGTACAGTGTGTGTGAGTCACTTACCTCTATTACATAGCCACTGCCATTGTCGCTGGGTCCCGACATCATCTCCCTCCTTCAGCAATCTGTCATCAGTCCTCCGCTTACAGAGCTGTAACATCTAAATACAGAGAATGGAACACTGTTGACTTGACAGTCTTCTCGGGCCTGCCACTGACACGGCTTGGTTGTAACACCGCCAAGATCTAAATCAGCCCCAGAATTTTCACTCATTAAATCTGTATGTTGTACATGCAATATATTATAATACAATTGTTAGAAATTGGGTCTCTAGTTGGCAGAGGTAAGCATCCTGTCCAAATAGTGACCACAATCCTAGTCAGGGTAAGTCACAACACAACCCAAATTATCCTGTCCTCACCCTCTGGTAACTTGGCACGGAGCAGGCAGGCTTAGCTTAGAAGTCAATGTGTAAAGTATTTGTGGAATAACTCATACAGTAACACAGTGAAAGCACCACAAAATACACCACACAGGTTTAGAAAAAGAGATAGTATTTATCTGAATAAAGTAAACTGAAAATTGATGTGAAGCCAATATCACTATTTAAAGGTTCAAAAGAGTCACAGTTCTCAAGAAACAGTGGTTGTATCCTTGTAACACACAGTACGGGGACAGCAGCGGAGGAGATGCATTAAAAAATAAGGCGCTGCGCCAGATTTTCCTGAGCGGCACACACGATGCATCGTTTCTTTCCACATTACAAGGTGACGCATCAATTTCCAGGAGCGCAGCTTTGGTTCCTCACTGAAATGTGGGGATACTTTGACGCCCAGGGACGTTGCGTTGAAAATCCCTGATGCTCTGATAGAAGAAGCAGGCTCTGCGTCGATCTGGTAGGCGATGCGGGAAGTTTCCACCGCAAAGCAGGCACTGCATCGGATTTCTAGTCGTGAATGCGGTGCTGCATCAGTTTCTGCAGCCGTTGCGTCAATTTTCCGATGCACGAGGATTTCCTGAAGGGGTGAAGTCTTTGTTGGCCCTGAGACTTCAGAAACAGGAAGCTACCTCAATGCAAGCCCTTGGAGAGCACTTTAGGAAGAAGGAAGTGTCCTTCCAGCAGAGTCAGGAGCACCAGGCAGCTGGGCAACAAGCATGAAAGTAGTCCTTCAGCATAGCAGTCAAGATGAGTTCCTTGGGCAGCCAGGCAGTCTCTCTCTGACAGAGTCCTGGTGTAGGTCCTGAAGTGTCTGATTTGGTGAGTCAGGTAAGCAGTTTATACACCAAAAATGCCTTTGAAGTGGCGGATACTTCAAAGAGTAGTTTGGAAGTGCACAAGTTCCCCTTACAGCCCAGTCATGTCTGCCAGGATCCCTGTGGGGGGTTATCAGTCCTTTTTGTGAGGGAAGACTGGCATTTGAAGTGTAAGAGAGAGCCCGTCCTGCCTTCCTGGCCAGGGAGACCCTTCCAGTATGCAGATTTAACCCTGGTGGGCAGGGACCGCCAGGGTTAAAGTGGCGTTGGAAGGCAAGGCAGACCGCCGAGGTTGTAATGACCCCCTATATCCTATGGAACTCGTAATACGGCTGGTGGTATATCCGTCACATTTGGGACGGATTAACACCGCCTCCAAAGTAGTAATAACCCCCTATGGCCGATAAAGCTGGCAATGTGAACAATTAGCACTTTCCTACTCTCTCAAACAGTAATTAAATGGCCATTCAGGTGTGTGGGTCAAACTAAACCTACTGAACGGCTTTCAATTTCAGTTAATCGTGGACGCACAAAAACAATATATTCTGATAATGAGCCATGTTGTTAGTTATGTCCAGCATTTAAAAGTTGTCTATTTCCGTTCCTGTAGCTACGTGATTGAAGAGTGTAATTTGCCTGTCTCTGTTTATGATGAGCTTTTTGTACCTTTATGTCACCTTGTTAAATTAGCAACAAATATTTTGTTATTTATAAATAATCAGTACCTGCTTCAAAGTAATAATGTCAATTTTGATAATGTGAAACGAAGATTATCCTGAACAATATCCCAAACTAAGATGCTACCTAACTCAAGTGATTTACCCTATAGAATTGCATATATTTATGCTGGTTGGCAACCAGGTTAACTTGGAGATACTGAGTGGCCTAATGTATATGAAGTTCTTTGGACAGTCACTGCCAGGAATAAGTATAGTACCTGTAACATTTTCAGTACAGTTAAAGCTGTGTGAGAGGCGATAAAATGAGAAGTATCATTCTAAGAAAATTTAAGACATCGTAGATACAGGAAATTAAAATTGTTGAATAAACGGGTGAAATTGAAAGCCAAGAAGGGCCTGTAAATAAAGTGTAGGTAAGTAACAAAATGTGACTGCAGTCTTATCTACTGTAATGAGCTAAAAGTCCTTTTCGAGTAAACCCACAAATCCATATGTTCTAGTGTTAAACCATAAAGCCATAGCAGAATTTACAATCACCTAACACGTCTCATTACCCCTGACCAAATATCAAGACCTCCCAGCTCTGCATGCCTTAACCTCAATCATTCTCCACCTGCAGATCCTGAACTGGTATGTCACAATATTGAACGGAAAAATATCAATTTACTAACATATTCATAAAAAAATGTATACATCAAAGATATCTACTTTACCTACAGTATAAAAGTCAATATTATCTGCCACATTAATGTCAACAGTGGAAATTATAGCAGGTGCAAATACTTCTACTATCATCACACCAGGACTGCACAAATATAGCATACCTTAAAAATAACACTATACCTAAACCAAGACATTTTATACGAAATATAGTATACAGAAATATAAAAAAATATATATTTAAGAATATACAAATATGTAAGTGTAACTTAAACATTCCAATAAGATATATATTTGTATATGAAATACAAACAATTCCTTTCATTTTCTAGTTATACAAAACTGTTACCAAATTAAAAAAATGTAATGTTTTTTTTTGTATGAGAATTTAAATTAACAGAGAAATAAAACAATTTTGAGCACAATTGTATTTTAAATGAATGTATAACAGAAGAAATTGTACAATAAATGTCTATATTAAAAACACAAAACTGACCTAGGTGTAGCTGTATTTATTTAAAACCATTTTAAAAGGTATTATTTACAAAGGTTTCATCCAAAATAACAATCAATTCTGTAAACATTTTACTGTTTCCACACAGAACACATAAATATTTTAAAACATTTTAAATCCGAATAAAAACTAAAAAAGTAAAATGACAAGGTAGTATTTCAAATATTAATTATTGTACACAACCATTAGTAAACATGTACCAATGGGGAAGTTAAAATATTTTTGGAAATCCAGAGCACCAAACATTGCTAAAAAAATTTCAATAAAGTGAAACAAAATTCCTATTCTAACTTTCAATTCAACTATAAGTGGAAAAAGTGCAAAAATAAAACGAGGGAGATTTAACATTCTAATACAGTCATACAAACATCCAGGAAAGGGCATTAGTTGAGGGGTTTGATTTACTATTCTAACACTAATTGGGGAAAGAGCTTGTATTAAAGGCGATAAAATGTACTATTCTGATTTCGGTCTAACAAGCATTCACGGAAATTGCATGATATTTGCTGTTCTAACTTCAGTCCTGCAGTAGTTTGAGAAAGTGAATAATACAAAGAGGGTGCGATTTATTATTCTCTCTCCAGTCTCACAAACACTGGCAAAAGTGAGTAGGTCGGCGAGAGGGTGCTAGGGGGGTTTCAGTTACTATTAATCTACTCAAACTTTAGTCTGACAATAATTGGGGGAAGAGTACATATTTGATGGGGGGTGAAGGAGTTAAATATTTTATTCTACTCTAATTTAAGATACATTAGCTACATTTTAGAAAGGGTGGGTGGTTGTGCTGGAATACAATTATAATATAACCCATTTTAATATACAATATATATGGTTTACAAATAATAGACTTTCTTTTTTAAATAAACACCCTAAATATATCCTACAGAGAAAAAACTGATCCATAAACCAGGCTAAAAAAATATTAGAATTATTTTTAAAAGGAGGATGGCTATGACGAGGACCCATCTAGACATATCCTCACCAATATCTAGGCACTAGGTGGCATCCTTCAATATATAAAGACAAATGTTTTAGTCAGGACTGACACAGAACAGCTGCTATGATGAACAAAATGGCCAGGAATGCATCACGATGTCTGACAGTTGGAATAAAGTAGACATTCGCCACTAACTGAACTAGAAGAGATGGCCCATGCTAGGTGTGCACTCAAGGTGACGGCTGGAGCATTCTGGCAGAGTTGCTGCTGTGGCGTGTTGTTTATTTAGATGAACCTTTTCATAATTTTCCAGGATTGTCTTTATGGAAAACGTATTTAGAAAACCTTACACAAGCAACTTTTGAGGATTTCCTAACTTTTCAGGGAATAGCGGTGGATGTGAAGTGTATCACTGATGTAACATAGCAGAATTGGAAATATTTGGAGCATTTAATAAGTAATAGTTCGGTTTGGGACAGATGATGAAGACGCCCTATGTGAGACCCCCATGAGACTCTTAAGGTACTGAATATTGTATGCCATCCCATTTGGAACTGTTGCAGAAGTCTTGTGGTACTATGTAAGATTTGTTTTTTTCAAAATTACTTTTAAGGTGATTGCTTGCCATCTGCAACTATACAGCTATTCTTGTTGACTTGTGTAATTGTTTTAAGGTGGCATACTTGGCTTTAAAGAGGTCTGTGTGTGAGCACCTGCGTCAAGAGACCAACATGAGCTAAGGCATCTGTATACCCAAGGTTTCACCAATTTGTAGATTGCAGCTTGATTCCTCTACAGCTCGTGTGTCTATTAAGTAATGCAAATAGGATCACAGTGAAGGCCATTTTGTAGAGAAATAGTTGGGAAACTTACCATAGTCAGAAGCAAGGTTTCTCCATTCAGTGGTATTACATTGATGATCAGCATCACGTTTGACAACTCTAACTGCTAATTTAGTGCCTTTTTGGCTCAATTCCTGGGTGTTAACTCCTACAATGCTACTTCTAGAAGAAAAACAAAACAAGAGAAGACATAGGATGCATAGACAAGATGCCCATTTATTCACAGGCATACAACAGTGATCAGTACACTTACAGTGACTCATAATAAAACACTTACCAATGATCTTACTGTTCAGTGATCCACACATTTTAGTCTACAACTACATAGATGGTCATTGATTTGAGTGCATTCACCAGTGATCTGACAACTTATAGTAAGTCATGTTAAGGATTTAAAAGAAAATTTTACTTTACAGTCATCCATATATGTATTTACATTACAGCTACAGATGCTATTGTGAGTCATCTTGTGACAGTGTGTGGCCATAAATTATTTTTCTTTTTCTCTCTCCTCATAGGTGCATGGATAAGTTAGAAGGTTAAGCTACAGTACACAATTTGAACATCAATAGTTCCTAGATTTCTTTTCCATTGTGCTGTAAATGGAAAAATTGTTTTCCAGAATTATGCCGAAGTTTGTAGTCCAACCTAAGATTTTGAGAGAAAATAATCTTTTCTAGTGTGTTGTTAGAGGGGTATGAACAGTTACAGCATTTGCTTGAATTAGAGGTAGAGTAATCTTGAGGCTTGAATGGATATGAGATATGTATGAGATAAAAGTTAACCATTTTCTACCAAGAATTAGTACCACTTCAGAACTCTACCTGTTGGACTTTTTTTGCTTATGCAGGGTCATCCCCATTTTTTTTGCCTTGTGCCTCCTATTTTTTCTGACCTGTTGCTGTTGGCTTTTGAACTCTGAGCACTTTACCACTGCTAACCAGTGCTAAAGTGCATATGCTCTCTATGTAAATTGTATGGTTAGTTGGTTTATCCATGAATGGCATATTTGATTTACTAGTAAGTCCCTAGTAAAGTGCACTAGAGGTGCCCATGGCCTGTAAATCAAATGCTACTAGTGGGCCTGCAGCACAGGTTGTGCCACCCACATACGTAGCTCTGTAATCATGTCTCAGACCGGCCACTGCAGTGTCTGTCTGTGCAGTTTTAACTGTAAATTTGACTTGGCAAGGGTACCCACTTGCCAGGCCTAAACCTTCCCTTTTCTTACATGTATGACACCCCTAAGGTAGTCCCTAGATAGCCCCAAGGGTAGAGTGCAGTGTACGGTTAAGGTAGGAAATATAGGCCCTCATTATGACATTGGCGGTAAGTACTGCTTACCGCCATGCAGATTGCCACCAACATACCGTTGCCACACCGGATTACCGCTACCCATATTATAACACACACATAGCAATCCGTCACTATACAGCCACACACACAAGTCCGCCAGCCCAAAGGTCAGTGATAAACTGGCGGTAGCAAAACCCACACCGTTACGCCAACAGAATTACGCCCACAACATTATGATCCACAAATCACTGCAGTGGACATTCAATGGCAGTGCACCATTGGCGCTACATACCGCCGCGCTCAAAATACACACACACATACAAAGCAACACTACATTGGACAATTCAAATAACACACACCAGACACCCATACACACACAAGACCCACACACCCACACCACTATAAAACACACACCCACATTACCCACAACCCTTTGCAACTAAAAACAAGTGTCACAAGAGAGATAGCAATACCACAGACAGGATCACTACCACACACCACCATCACCTATACACCATCCACGCACCTTACATCACACACCCCACGCACCCTCACCCACACCACTCACACCACACCTATGGCACAACAACAATACCCCGGGTTCTCAGAGGAGGAGCTAAGGGTCATGGTGAAGGAAATCATCTGGGTAGAGCCACAGCTATTCAGATCACAGGTGCAGCAGACATCCATTGCTAGGAAGATGGAGTTATGGCAGAGAATCGCGGACAGGGTCAACGCTGTGGGACAGCACCCCAGAACAAGGGATGACATCAGGGAGAGGTGGAATGACCTACTGGCCCACTCATCCCAATACCAAGCCCTGCATGCAACACCAATGCACGAACACCACACAAAGACTTGCATGGACACCTATCACTAAAGCATGCACACTAGAGGGAAACAGCAAGCCCACCAAATAACTACTCACACAAGGCAAAGCTGCCAGGCCAATAACAACCATAGAGGGCAACACACCCATGCACAAGATGTCACAAGCATAAACAATAACACTGCATTTACATCCCCACAGGTCCCCCAGCCAACGTCACTGGAGAGGAGGTGCCAGCAACATCCAGTCCAGATCTGGATGACCAACCTGGCCCATCAGGGATCTCAGGACAGTTTAGATCCTGGCACAGTCCCATACCACCACAGAGCCTCCCCCTCAGGAAACACCAGCACAGTACCCACCCAGCGTGCCCATGCCTCTGTCCCAAGGACACGTCAATCAGCAGTGTGTCCACCACCACAGGGACCCCAGGCCACTCCACAGACACAGGACGATCAGGGACCTGTGGTCAGTGGCAATGGGCACAGTTCAGGGGACAGAGGCACAGGACAACAGGGAAGCTGGGAGGACTGCTGTGCGACGGGGCAGGACAGGCCCAGGGAACAGGCTCTACAGGAGGCACACACCAAGATCCTGGGAGCATACTACCATTCCCAGGAGGCGATGGGCCAGATACTGGACAATTTTCAGGAGACCCAGCAGCTGAAGGAGGGACAGTACCTGGGGATCTGGGAGGACTTGAAGGACATCAACACCACCCTGGTCACCATTGCAGGGGTGCTGGCAGACATGGAAAACACTATGAGAGAGGCAGTGGCACAACAGCAGGCCCCTACCACTAGCCACACCGATGAACAGCCCTCCACCTCCGCTGCCGTAAGTGGGCAGGAGTCCCTGCCATAGGACCAACAGGCCGCCAGCATCCCTCCCCCTGCAGAAGGAGAACCACCCCAGAAACGGTCCCTGTGATCCAGGCAGAAGCCGGAGACTATAGCCAAGACCGCTGCCAGGAAATAAGACTCTCCTGATTGTCACCCTTGTGTCCAACTCTGTCACCATGTCCACCCTGAACTGCCATTGCTCCCCTTCCTATGTCCCCATGGACTCTGTACCGGTGATACAAATAGACTGGACTCTATCCTGGACTTTCCTTCATCATCATCCCAGCCCATTGTGCATCCCCCTCTTCTTCTTATTAGCACTGAAATAAACACCATTTAAAAAAATGCAACTATGGAGTCTGTCAAATGAATCAACTATGTATTTGTTTAACTAGTTTTAAATACTGCAATACAACTGTACAGTAATGTATACATAGGAATTACCTGTAGTTGGCTGCAGTCAACATACTAGGAGAGATAGTGGGGCACAAATATCTGCAAATAGAGGTGCCAAAGGGTACAGTAAGTGGCTATAGAAGTGGGAAAATCAGCCTGCCAGTGACAATGTCAAACACAAAACGGTCAATAAAAAGTGAAGTTACAGTGTCTTACCTGTGTGTCATTGGAAGTATTGTCGTATTATTTCACTTCTGTTGTCCTCATCCTCATCCTCTGCCTCCTCATTTCCACTGTCCACAGGGTCCACTGCTGCACATGCCCTTTTCCAGCCTCATCTTCCTGCAGAAAAGGCACCTGATGACGTAAGGCAAGGTTGTGGAACCTACAGCATGCCAAGATGATCAGAAAGACCTTCTTGGGTGAGTAGTACAGGGATCCCCCTGTTAGATGAAGGCTACGAAACCTGGCCCTCAGGAGGCTGAATGTCCTATCTATGATTCTTCTTGTTCGCCCATGTGCCTGATTGCAACATTCCTCTGGCCTTGTCCTGGGATTCCTCACAGGGGTCAGTAGCCATGAGAGGTTGGGGTAACCAGAGTCACCTGCAAATATCGAGGGACAACTGTTAGCCACACGCTAACCTTTAGGGCCCACACCATACCCATACACCAACACCCACTGTGTGGGAACCAGGGGTCACCGATTAGCCACACCCGGTGCCTCCGGAGTTGAGCCATCACATATGGGATACTGCTATTCCTCAGGATAAAGGCATCATGCACAGACCCAGGTTACTTTGCATTGACATGGGAGATGTACTGGTTCGCCAGGCACACTATCTGCACATTCATGGAGTGAAAGCTCTTTCGATTTCTGAACACCTGTTCATTTCTCCGGGGGACGGTGGACAAATGCAATATGCGTACCATCAATAGCCACAATAATGTTGGGGATATGTCCCATTGCATAGAAATCAGCTTTCACTGTGGCTAAATCTTCCACCTGGGGGAAAACGATGTAGCTGTGCATGTGTTTTATCAGGGCAGACAACACTCTGGTCAGCACTATTGAGAACATTAGATGAGACATTCCTGCTGCCAAGCCCACTGTCACTTGGAAGGAGCCAGTTGTCAGGAAATGGATCACAGATAGGACTTGCACAAGAGGGGGTATCCCGGTGGGCTGACAGATAGCAGATATCAGGTCAGGCTCCAATTGGGCACACATCTCTGTGATTGTCGCCCTGTCCAGTATATAGGTGAGGATAATGTGCTTGTACTCCATTGTTGCCAAGTCCACCAGGGGCCTGTTCACGGAGGGATGTCTCCATCTCCTATTCATCCGCAGCAGTTGCAATCTAGGGGGCAAAACGGTGAGCAGCTGGTCAGTCTTCTATATTTCCAAACACTACACTGCATTGCGTGTTGTGACTGTAACAGTATATTTTTGGATAGGCCCAAATGGTGCCCATGTGTACTGTGACGCAGTTAGGTGCTATGGCCTGCCTCCTCACCCCCCGAAATGGCGTCTGCCTGTCCTGTATAGAGGGACAGGTGGAAATGAGGTAATTCTGCTGACCTTGTGCGGTTTGCGGGAGGCGTTTGAGAACTGACGTGCAACTCCTCATTGGATACCATCGGGCCCTATGGGTTACAGTGACCAGTGGTGATGTACGACGGTGGTGACGGTATGGACCCCCGCGGACGTGACCGCCATTTTTTTCCCGTTCACTCACTTGCTACTTAACCTTCAACATGAGAGAACCTACACTACAAGTGCTGCTGTGTCCTGTGTCTGGAACCGACTATGGCTCGTGTCACTGGGGAAAGGGCCCTGCCTTCACCACTACGGAGTTGGAGAGATTGGTGGATGGGGTCCTACCACAGTACCGAATGAGGCATGAGCCTCCAGTCCAACAGGTGAGTACACTGTGAGCACGATGCATGGGGCATGAATGTGTAGAGTGCTGCGTGTGAGGGCCTCATATGGGGGGGATGGTGGAAGGGCCCTGGGCGGCATGCTGCAAATATGGTGGGTCATGTCTGTGCGTATGGGTATGTGAGGGCTATGGTGGGCCATAAGTGTAACAGGCAGGACGGCCTGACTGATACATTTTCATATGGGTATTTCTCTGCAGGTCAGTGCCCATCAAAAGAAGGGTATATGGCATGCCATCGCCAAAGACGTGCGGACCCTGGGGGTCTACGGCAGGGAGAGCAGCCACTGTCGGAAATGGTGGGAGGACCTAAGACGCTGGGCAAGGAAGACCGCGGAGGCCCAGCTGGGGATGGCCTTCCAAAGAGGAATGGGTGCCCATCGAACCCAGACCCCCCTGATGGCCTACATACTGGTGGTGGCATATCCGGAGCTGGATGGGTGCTTGGGGGCATCACAGCAGCCACAGGGGGGTGAGTACAGTGCCCCAATTTACTACTTGCATGTGGTGGAGTGGCATCCGGGTGGGGGAGGTGGGCCTGTGGGTGGCCCTAGTCCAGGCCGGACATTGCAGGGTAGGTCCCATGTTGGGCAGAGTCTGATGTAAACCTCCTCCAACCAAGTTATTAGGCATCCACTACTGGGCAGGGGTCTGTGGGTCTCAGGTATGCTGCAATTGGTGTTAGGTATTCCTGTCCATGGACTGGTGACTAGCATTGCCTATTGCGTAGGGCTGTTCCCTGTGTGTGTGTGTGTCGTGTACACCAACGGTGGTGTTGTTGCCGCCATTGACCAAGTGTAGCCTTTGTCTCTCCCCCTTTTTGTTTTGTCACTCTGTCCTTATGTGCATTAGCATCATCTGGCGGAGGAGCAGAGGCACCGGCGATGGGGAGAGCTGCATCCCACAGGGCCAAGGAGGCCGAATCCACCAACGGTGAGGGCACCAGTAGGACAGAGGGCGAGGGGAGCACCACGCGGAGACTGGAGAGGACAGTTCTGACAGTGATACCTCATCCGATGGAAGCTTCCTTGTGGTGGCAGACACCTCTGTGCAAACTCCAACTACAGGTACAGCCGCCATCCCCATACCAGCACAGCCCTTCCAGAAGCCCCCTAGCATGTTTCCCGTGCCCGCTCACCCAGGAGGGTGGGCATCTTCTTCGACCCTGGCACCTCAGGCCCTGCCCCAGTTAGCCCTGCTGCCCTGAGTGAGGAGGCTATTGACCTCCTGTGATCCATCTCTGTTGGTCAGTCAACCATTGTGAATGCCATCCAGGGGCTGGCAGCCCATTTGCAGCAAACAAATGCATTCCTGGAGGGCATTCACTCTGGCATGGCGGTCCAACAGAGATCAATCCAGGCTCTGGCCTCCTCCCTGATGGCAGCCATTGTCCCTGTTTCTAGCCTCCCCCTTCCAACTTCCTCTACCCAATCCCATGCCCCTCAAACCCAACCTATCCCAAGCCCCCAGGCAGACCAGCATGCACCCAGGACAACACACAGGAGTGGTTCAGGCAAACACAATCACCACACATCATTCCACAGGCACAAACACCATCCAGATGTAGACATAACAACATCCACTGCCTCCACTGTGTCCCCCTCCTCCTCCTCGTCTACCTCCCTCCCAGTAGCGTCTACACTCACACCTGCATGCACTACATCCTCATCCACTACCTCAATCACGAGCACATCTATCAGTACACACCCGTCACTGGTATTCATCACCCCCACATCCATGCACACATCCCCTGTGTCCTCTCCCACTGTGTCTGTGCCCCTCCTCCCAAAGTACACAAACTCAAGCACTCAGACACCCAACAGCCGTCCAACTCACAACAGCATCCAGCCCATGCACCAGCACCCAAAATCAGCAGACAGACACCTCCTACAACCACTTCCTCTTCCTCCACTCCCAAACATTCACCCTCGTCCCGCCCCAATGTCCCTAAGAAGCTTTTCCTCTCCACCCTTGACCTCTTCCCTACCACCCCGTACTTCACATCGGGCCAGGGTGGTCAGAACCCAGGCGAGCACCTCAGCCACCCAGTCCACGGCAACAGTAGTGTCGACACCTACTGCAGGTGGGAGAGGATCCCGGGTACCAAGCAGCCACACTGAAAGGGTACCTGCACCAGCAATGTCTAGGAAGGGCAAGGAGGCACCCCCAGCTGCGACAGGGAAGAACAAGGAGGTAACACAGCGAGCGTCTAGGAAGGGCAAGGGGGCACCCCCAGCTGCTACAGGTAAGAGCAAGGTGCAATCCCTGGCTGCTGATAGGAAGGGCAAGGGGCCTGCACCCGCAGGCAGGAAGGACAGGAGGCCTGGTACTGGGGCTCATTCCGAGCACCCACCACCAATCATGGTGGTTCAGCTGTCCGGGGCTGCAAGGGAAGGGCCGGAACCTCCCCCCACCACGACCAGCACCACCACCAGCACCACTGCCAGCAGCAGCAGCCCCAGTGGACAGCCATCCGAGGCTGCAGGGGATGGGCTGGAGCCTCCCCCCACCACTGCCAGCTCAACCAGCAGCACTGCTGTGTGCAGCAGCAGCCCCAGTGGACAGCTGTCCGAGGCTGCAAGGGATGGGCTGGAGCCTCCCCCCACCACTGCCAGCACCGCCACTCGCCCCACCACTGCCACCACTGAGCACCCATCTCTGCCGGCGGACAGTGTGTAGTCCTGCATCCATGGGCTGTTGTGCTGCCTAGCCCCTGCAAATCGTGTGGGTCTGACCCCCAGGTGAGAGACTGTGACCTTGCACTCCCCAAGATCTGCATCACAGGGCACAATGCCCCCTCCAGAACCAGTGGAAGAAGCATCCACTCACACCATCCTTCCCAGGATGAAGCACACTGGGCACAATGCCCCCTCCAGAACCAGTGGAAGAAGCCATCAACTCACCCCATCCTTCCCATGATGAAGCACACTGGGCACAATGCCCCCTCCAGAACCAGTGGAAGAAGCCATCCACTAGAGACACTGTGGCCTTACACTCCCCAGGACCAAGCAGTGGGCAAACCACCCACTTGAGAGATTGTGGCCTTGCACTCCCCAAGACCAAGCAGTGGGCAAATCACCCACTTGAGAGACTGTGGCCTTGCACTCCCCAGGACCAAGCAGTGGCCAAATCACCCACTTGAGAGACTGTGGCCTTACACTGCCCATGACATAGCACAGGACATGTAGCCCTCTCTAGGACCAGTGGTGTTGTACTATCTTCCAGCTGAGGTGCCCCCCATTCCCCGTCCCCCTGAGGTGCTTGTGTATTTTCGACCTGATGCCCCTGCAGTGTTCTCTCCTTGTTGTTGCAGGAGTGAGGTGGGGCCTTGGCCTATGTGTTGTGGCCCTGTGGCACACGGACATTGAGGACTGGGCAGTGTCCCAACATTTGTAAATATGTGTAGGAGGCTATACTAGCTTATAGTGGGTACCAAGTGGTACTTACACTTTGTGCCAGGTCCAGTTATCCCTTATTAGTAGATTAGTAGTGTTCTAACAGCTTAGGCTGATAAAGGTAGCTATAGCAGAGCAGGTTAGGCTGAACTAGGAGACATGCAAAGCGCCTACCATACCACTTATATCACTTAGCACTATATCATAAGAAACACAATACTCAGAGTTACTAAAAATAAAGGTATTTTATTTTAGTGACAATATTGCCAAAAGTATCTCAGTGGATATACTCCCTTAGGAGGTAAGTAAAATACACAAAATATACACAGAGACCAAAATCAGGTATGTAAACACCTAGAAAAGTAGTGCAAATACTGTAGAACACAATAGAATGTAATAGGAGACAATAGGCCTAGGGGCAACACAAACCATATACTCCAAAAGTGGAATGCGAACCACGAAGGGACCCCAGGCCTAGTGTAGTGTGTACAGAGTCGCTGGGAGTGTAAGAAAACACTAAGGGTGTCCAAGATACCCCACCCCAAGACCCTGAAAAGTAGGAGTAAAGTTACCCTGCTACCCCCGAAAGACAGTAAAGTAGAGATAGGGGATTCTGCAAAGACAACAACTGACTGCAAAACACTGAGGCGGATTCCTGGACATGAGGACCTGCAAAGGAAGGGGACCAAGTCCAAGAGTCACGCAAGTGTCCAGGGGGGGCAGGATCACACTAAACCCCGGATGAAGGTGCAAAAAGGCTGCCTGTGAGTGGAAGAAGTCAAAGATTCTGCAACAACAGAAGGTGGCAGGAACTTCTCCTTTGATCAGAAGATGTCCCACGGGGTTCTGGAGGATGCAGAGTTGTTTCCACGTAGAAAGACCGCAAACAAGCCTTGCTAGCTGCAAGGGTTGGAGATAAAGGGTGCTGTCCGGGCCCAGGAAGGACCAGGAGGTCTCCACTTGGACGAGGAGACAGAGGGGGCACTCAGCGACACAGAGAGCCCCCGCAGAAGCAGGCAGCACCCGCAGAAGCAACTGAACAGGCGTACAAGAAAGCTGAACATGATGGTCGTCTGAGCACAACAAAAGAGGGTCCCACAAAGGCGGTGGTCAACTCAGCGAGTTGAGCAATGCAGGGCGGAGTGCTGGGGACCTGGGCTGTGCTGTGCTGTGCACGAAGGAATCCTTGCAAAAGTGCACAGAAGCCCTAGCAGCTGAAGATCACGCGGTGCAACGGATAACTGTCTGGCGTGCGGAGGCAAGGACTTACCTCCACCAACTTTGGGCAGAAGGACCACTGGACTGTGGGGGTCACTTGGATCCAGCTCCTATGCTCCAGGGACCATGCTCGTCGAGATGAGAGGGGACCCAGAGGACCGGTGATGCAGAAGTTTGGTGCCTGCTTTAGCAGGGGGAAGATTCCGTCGACCCACAGGAGATTTCTTCTTGGCTTCCATTGCAGGGTGAATGCAGACAGCCCTCAGAGCATGCACCACCAGGAAACAGTCGAGAAAGCTGGCAGGATTAGGCACTACAATGTTGCTGGTAGTCTTCTTGCTACTTTGTTGCGGTTTTGCAGGCGTCCAGGAGCAGTCAGCAGTCTATCCTTGGCAGAAGGCGAAGAGGGAAGTGCAGAGAAACTCTGGTGAGCTCTTGCATTCGTTATCTGAAGAGAATCCCACAGGAGAGACCCTAAATAGTGCACAGAGGAGGATTCGCTACAGAGAGAGGTAAGCACCTATCAGGAGGGGTCTCTGACGTCACCTGCTGGCACTGGTCACTCAGAGGTTTCCATTGTGCCCTCACACCTCTGCATTCAAGATGGCAGAGGTCTGGGACACACTGGAGGAGCTCTGGGCACCTCCCCTGGGGAGGTGCTTGACAGGGTAGTGGTCACTCCCCTCTCCTTTGTCCAGTTTTCCACCAGAGCAGGGCTGGGGGGATCCCTGAACCGGTGTAGACTGGCTTATGCAAGGAGGGCACCATCTGTGCCCTTCAAAGCATTTCCAGAGGCCAGGAGAGGCTACTCCTCCCAGGCCCTTCACACCTATTTCCAAAAGAGGAAATCTTTTGTTCTGCCTTCCTGGGACTGGGCTGCCCAGGCCCCAGGTGGGCAGAAACCTGTCTGAGGGTTGGCAGCAGCGGTAGCTGCAGAGAAAAGCCCAGAAAGTTAGTTTGGCAGTCCCCAGGCACTATGCTGGAGCCCCGGGGATGCATGGAATTGTTCCCCCAATACCAGAATGGTATTGGGGGTACAATTCCATGATCCTAGACATGTTACATGGCCATGTTCGGAGTTACCATGGTGACGCTACATATAGGTATTGACCTATATGTAGTGCACGCGTGTAATGGTGTCTCCGCACTCACAAAGTGCGGGGAAATTGTCCTGAACAATGTGGGGGCACCTTGGCCAGTACCAGGGTGCCCTCACACTAAGTATCTTTGCACCTAACCTTTACTAAGTGAGGGTTAGACATATAGGTGACTTATAAGTTACTTAAGTGCAGTGTAAAATGGCTGTGAAATAACGTGAACGTTATTTCACTCAGGCTGCAGTGGCAGTCCTGTGTAAGAATTGTCTTAGCTCCCTTTGGGTGACAAAAGAAATGCTGCAGCCCATAGGGATCTCCTGGAACCCCAATACCCTGGGTACCTAAGCACCATATACTAGGGAATTATAAGGGTGTTCCATTGTGCCAATCAGAATTGGTAAAATTAGCCACTAGCCTGCAGTGACAATTTTAAAAGCAGAGAGAGCATAAACACTGAGGTTCTGGTTAGCAGGGCCTCAGTGATACAGTTAGACACCACACAGGGAACACATATAGGCCACAAACTTATGAACACCGGGGTCCTGGCTAGCAGGATCCCAGTAACACATGTCAAACACACTGACAACATAGGGTTTCCACTGTGAGCACTGGGGACCTGGCTAGCAGGATCCCAGTGAGACAGTAAAAACACCCTGACATATACTCACAAACAGGCCAAAAGTGGGGGTAACAAGGCTAGAAAGAGGCTACCTTCCTACACTTTGCCACTGCAGGAGCTGTAGTGGCCCTTAAGGGGATGGCTTCAGGCTACCTAGTGGCATGGACCACTACCACCAGGATAAATGTATTGCCTGAAGCTGTTGGAGGGTCAAGGGGGCCAACTATGTCAACCCCTACCGTTTCAAACGGCACCCCAACCACAGGAAGTGGAATTAAGGGGGCCTTTGGTGTGCCTCCAGTCTTGCCACTGGCTTGGCAGGTCACACAAGAGCGCCAAAACTTTTTGGTGTCCTCTGATATGTGAGGCCAGTGAAACAGAGGAACAAGCCTGTCCCAAGTTTTACTTTGGCCCAAATGCCCAGCCAACGGAATGTCATGTGCCAAGGTAAGAAGAAACTCTCTGTATTGCAAAGGAATGATCAATCTCCTGGCAGCTCCAGGTTTAGGGTCCCTTGACTCAGTATACAGGAGGTTGTCTTCCCAATACACCTTATGGCTGTCACTGACATCCCCATTCTTCTGCTTGACAGCTTGTTGTCTCAAACCCTCTAGTGTGGGACAGGTCTGTTGTGCCACACTCAGCGCTTCCCTAGAAGGCCCCCCTGCACCCAAAAGCTCAGCAGTGTCTACTGCCAGCTCATCTGGTGTAGGTTCTGCACAGGGAGAGGACTCCTCTTCCTCGAAAGGGGAATCTTCTGGTGAGGGCGGGATAGTGGGCAAATATTCACCCTTCCTACCCCAAGATTTTGGGAGCACTTGGTCCATTGTTCCAGGATCCAAGTTTCCCTGTCCTTTTTGCTTTTTGGCCTGAGCCATTGTTAAAGCAAAAATATGCCCAGGAATGCCCAACATTGCTGCATGTGCCTCCAACTCCACTTCAGCCCAAGCTGATGTCTCCAAATCATTGCCTAGTAAGCAATCTACAGGTAATTCAGTGGCTACCACAACTTTCATTGGACCAGTAAACCCCCCCCCCCAGTTGAGATTCACAACAACCATGGGGTGGCTAAGTGTGTTATTGTGAGCATCAGTCACTTGGTACTGCTGACCAAGTAGGTGTTGATCAGGGTAAACTAGCTTCTCTATAACTATAGTTACACTGGCTCCTGTGTCCCTGTAGGCCCCAACCTCAACACCATTAATTAGGGGTAGTTGCTTGTACTTACCCATATTAAGGGGACAAGCAACCAAGGTGGCAAAGTCAATGCCACCATCAGACACTAAAACAGCCTCTGTGGTCTCCCTAACAAGACCAACCCCAACTACACTGCCAATAGTGAGCCCAGCTAGACCCTTGGAATGGCTATTTGTAGTAGACTTCCCACCACCACTGCTATTACTAGGGGCACTAGAGGTTGCAGTTGGGGTTGTGGTAGTAGGAGCCTTGGTGTTTTTCTTTGGACAAGTGGCACCACTTGCCCAATGGCCTTTTACTTTACATAAATAACACCATGTCTTTTTCCGATTGTTAGAAAGGATTTGGACCCACCACCCCCAGAGGATTGTTGTGGGCCTGATGAAGACTCAGAATGTTCTTTATCTTTGTCCCCACCCTTGTCAGAAGACTTACCATCCTTCTTCTTGCCATCCTTGTCACCCCCTGTATGAACTTTTCTGTTAACTCTTGTACTGACCCATTTGTCTGCCTTCTTTCCCAATTCTTGGGGAGAGGTCAGATCTGAGTCTACCAAGTACTGGTGCAACAAATCAGACTCACAATTGTTCAAAATATGCTCTCTCAGGATTAGATTATATAGGGTTTCATAGTCAGTCACCTTACTGCCATGTAACCAACCCTCCAAGGCCTTCACTGAACAGTCTGCAAAGTCCGTCCAGTCTTGAGAGGACTCCTTTCTGGTGTCTCTGAACTTAATCCTGTATTGTTCAGTGGTTAAGCCAAATCCATCCAAGAGTGCATCCTTCAAAACTTTGTGGTTATTATCATCACTTTCTCTGACAGTAAGGAGCCTATCCCTACCCTTACCAGTGAAAGATAGCCACAAGATAACAGCCCATTGCCTTTCAGGGACCAACTATACCATACAGGCCCTCTTAAGTGCAGCAAACTACTCGTTAATGTCATCCCCCTACTTGTAAGGGGGGACTATCTTCTGCAGGTTTCTGGAATCTTGCTCTCTAACAGGATTGCTATCAAAAACACTGCTGTGGCCACCATGGGGAACTAACCCCAACCTCTGCCTTTCCCTTTCCACATCCAGAGATTCCGTGTCTAAGGCCAGTTGCTGCTGTTTAAGCTTCAGCCTGGCCTCTTCCAACCTCAGCTTTCTGAGTTCCCTTTCCATTAAGTTATCCTCAGGGTGGGAGGCTTGGGAATTGTGAGACACAGAAGAAAAGTGGGAATTGGCAGAAAGAGACCTGTCCCTAACTGGCTGGACTCTAGTAACCTGGCCTTTAGGAGTGAAAGGTGCCATACTAGTGTGTGACCCCCTCCCACTACCAGTGTCACTAGATGGCCTGTTCGCTGACAGGTCCTTGGAAGAATCCTCTCCAGCATCCTCAGGGGACTCCTCTGAGTCTGGCTGGGTGCCCCCCCCCCACCTCCTGATCCTGGGATGGGGACAGACTGGTTCTGGTCACTTTTGAGGAGAAGGCTAAGGAGAAGATCTTTTGTAGGATTCTTACCAATTGCTAAACCTCTT
Source organism: Pleurodeles waltl (assembly GCF_031143425.1). Classification (NCBI taxonomy): domain Eukaryota; kingdom Metazoa; phylum Chordata; class Amphibia; order Caudata; family Salamandridae; genus Pleurodeles; species Pleurodeles waltl. The sequence continues at coordinate 689,727,470 of NC_090439.1, forward strand.
TCAATGCAGAGACCCCTCAAACTTTTAAAGTTTAGATTCCCATATGTTGTCTGGACAACTGTGGGAGTAAGCTCTACTGCAGACATGACATAAAAGGTTTAGGGCAGAGAGAGAAAAAAGTTTTTAGAACTTTTAAAAGAACAGAGAAAAACTTTTTCAAACTTTTGAAAACGTTTGAAAGTTTTCAGAAGCTTTTCAGAAACTTTATAGACATTTTTTGAGAAGGAAAGTTAAGCTGTTTAGGTTATTGTGTATATTCTGAAGTATGTGGTATATGTTTTTCTTATGATAAGCAACAATGACAAAGTGTAAAGCAGTTACAAGTACCTATCCCAACCCTGAACCACCAATGTAGGAGGCTGGCATGGCTCATAGTGGGTACCTTGTGGTACTTTCACCTTGTACCAGGTCCAGTTATCCCTTATTAGTAGATTAGTAGTGTTCTAGCAGCTTAGGCTGATAGAGGTCGCTATAGCAGAGCAGCTTAGGCTGAACTAGGAGACATGCAAAGCTCCTACTATACCACTTATATCACTTAGCACTATATCGTAAGAAACACAATACTCAGAGTTACTAAAAATAAAGGTACTTTATTTTAGTGACAATATGCCAAAAGTATCTCAGAGGATATACTCCCTTAGGAGGTAAGTAAAATACACAAAATATACACACAAACCAAAATCAGGTAAGTAAAACACTTAGAAAAGTAGTGCAAACACTGTAGAACACAATAGAATTCAATAGGAGACAATAGGCCTAGGGGCAACACAAACCATATACTCCAAACGTGGAATGCGAACCACAAATGGACCCCAGGCCTAGTGTAGAGGGGCGCTGGGAGTGTAAGAAAACACTAAGGGTGTCCAAGATACCCCACCCCAAGACCCTGAAATGTAGGAGTAAAGTTACCCTACTACCCCAGAAAGACAGTAAAGTCGAGAAAGGGGATTCTGCAAAGACAACAACTGACTGCAAAGCACTGAAGACAGATTCCTGGACCTGAGGACTGCAAAGGAAGGGGACCAGGTCCAAGAGGCACGCAAGTGTCCAGGGGGAGCAGGAGCCCACTAAACCCCGGATGAAGGTGGAAAAAGGTCTGCCTCCGGGTGGAAGAAGCCAAGGATTCTGCTACAACGGAAGGAGCCAGGAACTTCTCTTTTGGTCAGAAGATGTCCCATGGTGTGCTGGAAGATGCAAAGTTGTTTCAACGCGGAAAGACCACAAACAAGCCTTGCTAGCTGCAAAAATTGCAGTTGAGGATTTTGGATGATGCCAACGCCCAGGAAGGACCAGGAGGTCACCCCTTGGAGGAGGAGACAGAGGGAGTGCTCAGCAACAGAGAGAGCCCATGCAAAAGCAGACAGCTCCTGCAGAAGCACCTGAACAGGCATTCAGAAGATCTGAGCATGGCAGTCATCTCAGCACAACAAAAAAGGGTCCCACGAAGTCAGAGTCCAACTCAGCGAGTTGGGCAATGCAGGACGGAGTGCTGGGGACCTGGGCTATGGTGTGCACAAAGGAAGTCTTGCAAAAGTGCACAGAAGCCCTAGCAGCTGCAGTTCATGCAGTACACAGGATTACTGTCTGGTGTAGGGAGACAAGGAATTACCTCCATTAAATTTGGACACAAGGGCCACTGGACTGTCGGGGACACTTGGGTCCAGCTCCTGTGTTCAAGGGACCACGCACGTCAAGATCAGAGGGGACCCAGAGGACTGGTGATGCATAAGTTTGGTGCCTGCATTAGCAGGGGGAAGATTCCGTTGACCCACACGAGATTTCTACTTGGCTTCCAGTGCAGGGTGAAGGCAGACAGCCCTCAGAGCATGCACCACCAGGAAACAGTCGAGAAAGCCGGCAGGATGAGGTGCTACAATGTTGCTGGTAGTCTTCTTGCTGCTTTGTTTCAGTTTTGCAGGCATCCTGGAGCCGTTAGCGGTCGTTCCTTGGCAGAAGTTGAAGAGAGAAGTGCAGAGGAACTATGGTGAGCTCTTGCTTTCATTATCTGATGAGAAACCCACAGGAGAGACTCTAAATAGCCCTCAGAGGAGGATTGGCTACAGAGAGAGGTAAGCACCTATCAGGAGGGATCTCTGATGTCACCTGCTGGCACTGGCCACTCACACCTCTGCATTCAAGATGGCAGAGGTCTGGGACACACTGAAGGAGCTCTGGGCACCTCCCCTGGGGAGGTGCTGGTCAGGGTAGTGGTCACTCCCCTTTCCTTTGTCAAGTTTCGCGCCAGAGCAGGGCTGGAGGAATCCCTGAATCGGTGTAGACTGGCTTATGCAAGGAGGGCACCATCTGTGCCCTTCAAAGCATTTCCAGAGGCCAGGAGAGGCTACTCCTCTCAGGCCCTTAACGCCTATTTCCAAAGGGAGAGGGTTTAACACCCTCTCTCAGAGGAAATCCTTTGTTCTGCCTTCCTGGGAATGGGCTGCCCCGGGACCTGTTTGTGGATTCCCTGTTTGGTCAGTTTGACAGTTCGGCTGGTTGCACCTCTCACTAGACAGTGACACAAAGGGAGCTGCATTTCCTGATGAGCCATCTGTGCTAGGATAGAGGGGGGGAGTGGTCACTCACACCAGAAAGGGCTGTGCCTGCCCTCACAAAATGCAGTCTCCAACTCCCTGGTGTGTGTCTGGGGCCTGGCCTGGGCAAGGCAGGATTTCACAATCAAGAGAGACTTTCCTTTGAAGTAAGCCTACATCAAAGGACAAAGTGGGTATATGAAGGGCACCCAAAACCACAGCTTTTAGAATACTTCTGGAAACCAAGGGGAACCCCTGCCTGGGGAACAGCTGAAGTGCTGAGGAAGAAGTTCTGCCCTGCCTGTGACTGTGCTTTGTGGAGCTATCCTGCCTCTGCTGCTTCTGCCTGTGCTAGAGGAGAGACTGGACTTTGTGTTGCCTTCCTTCTTGTGAAGATCTCCAAGGGCTGGATTTAGAGCTTGCCTCCTGTTGTTTGAAGTCTCAAGGACAGCAAAGACTTCCCTCTGCCAGCACCTGGAGCCTCTGGAGAGACTCCTACTCTGCCAAGTGGTGCCCATCCTGTTCCTGGGACCCTGAGAAGAGAAGCTGGCAACCCAAGAGTTAGAAATCCATGCACAAACCGCCATGAGGGGAAAATATCCATGCAACTCCGATCTGCGACTGAAAAATCAGGCTCACCTGCAACGCGACTGCAAGATCGACGTCTGTGGCTGGAGAAACAACATACAGCTTCGCTGACGGAGACCGGTAAGATTGCAACTTACGATGCGTGGTTTTCGAATCATCGTGCGGTTGAATTTCTATCACAAACCATCGCTGGGCATGCAAAAACTACAAAAGGACTGCCCGGACCCGTGTGTCGACCGAATTGACACACACCGACTCGACTGAACGCTCGTGAGTGATATTGACGCATCGTAAGCCCTTTTTGACGCACACTCGCCCGTGTGGGGTTATTTTAGATGCGCAAGGTACATTTTCACGCTAGCAGTGCTAGCATTGTGTTTAAACTACATGAAGACTCTTTTTGCTTTTTAATTGATAACTTGACTTGTGTATTGTGGATTTTTGTCATTTTGGTCTTGTTTTGTTTAGATAAATATTTTCTGTTTTTCTAAACTTGTGTTGTGTCATTTTGTAGTTTTACTGAGTTACTGTGTGTGTTGGTACAAATACTTTACACGTAGCACTCTGAAGTTAAGCCTGCCTGCTCGTGCCAAGCTACCATGGGGGTGAGAGGGGTTAGCTGAGGGTCATTCTCCTTTACCCTGACTAGAGTGAGGGCCCTTGCTTGGACGGGGGTAACCTGACTGCCAACCAAAGACCCCATTTCTAACACTACCAATTTGGTAAAGAACACAATAAGAAGGTGAGATGGTTATAGAGTTTGTGTCTGCTTTTAGAGAATTAAATGCTTCCTGCAAGTTTGGCGGGTTATGCCAAGGTCAACTTACTTATAATATTGAAAACATCAGGGAGGAAATCTGGCTAAAAGATAAGTCTCCTCTTGGCGTTGTGGCTACCAGCCCAAGATGCCAGATGCCTGTATCAACAGCTCCAGGCCCAGACCCCTAAATTTCAAAATTCCGGCAGTACCGCCTCCATTTTACGTCCCCAGTCAATAGTAATATGGCATGAAACATTAAGGCACCCGAAAAACATAGAAAGAAGCCCTGAGTGGAACCGGACGTTACCAAAGAGCTTTGTTGGGTGCACTGCGGCAGGGAGGCGGTGGCAGAGGTGACGACCTAAGCCCTGGGACCAGTGAAGCCAGGTGGCTGCTGAGGCTGAGGAGTGGATCCTGTTAGGGGCTGCGACCTGGGGTCACAGTGTGAGGGTGAACCCACTGCCTTGTGGACTCCTGCCGGTGAGCCTCCTGACAGTGCATGCTGAACCTACGGGCCTGGTCCCTACATGTGGGCCTGAGCAGGGGAGGAGGGTTCCCGAAATGCGAGCCTGAGGCCGTCTATTAGACTGGAGTGGAATATACGAACAGCCCGGCACCTGAAGAATGTAAATAGATGCCCTGCGCAGAATCGGAGTCAGACGAAATGGAAGCCCAGAGTGTCCAACCACGTGTGGCGCACCACGACAGGGAGACAGCAACGGGTGAGATGACCTGAGACCAGCAAAGCCAAACGACTGCCAATGCAGCTGAGCAAGACCTTAAGTGAGCCATGACTCAGGGTTGTGGTGTGAAGGTGAACCCACCACCCTATATGCTCCTACCTGTGCGCCTCCCAGTGGGGCCCGCCGAACCCCTGCACCCGGTCCCCGGATGAGGGCCTGAGTGAATGAAAGGAGTTCCCAAACTGCATGCCCGAGGTAGCCCGTGAGACTAGGGAGTGACTAGGGTGAAATTCACAGACCGCACAGCGCATACTGTCGCATTGGTGCTGCTGCCGCTTCCCGGGGGGACACTGGCACTTGGCAGAACATGGACGGACCATGGCCAGCCTGTGAGATAACTGTACCCCCTCCTGGAAGCCCACTTCATCTGGGCGATACCAAGAGATCCTTAGCCCCTTCCCGCTGCTCACAGACTCTGCGGACACACATATCTGGGTGCAAAATCTTACGACAGAGCCCGCAGCTCAGCTGGGGGATCAGCTTGCTTACATATGACACTTTCTACTGTGCATTAACTCAGCACAGGCTCGCCTATTAATCCCGATATAAACATTGAGCCTCACTCCGTGCTCCGCCTGGAAATACACCTCAAATCCTGGCACCTAGACATCCGAATTGGACTCTCCATTGCAGTGCTCGATGAGATCACTAAACCACCAGTACATTTGCCAATCTTCGGAGGCGATACTACTCCTCAGAAATCACACCTCCATAGAAGATAATAATGGGACGCACGAGAACCAAAACACCAGGCCTTGATAAGATGCCTCACCCTCATACTCCCTCCTCAGAGTGCTCCTCCACGGCACTGCCCACAGACATGATACCCCCGACAAACCAGACAACTCCAGAGGATAAACTAGACCACATCCTGCAAGAGATTTGTGATTCCAGAGCCTCAGTGGAACTACAACTCGGTACTCTCATCATCAACATAAATATCATTAGAGATGACCTCTGTAAATTGTCAGGCAGGGTCCAGACAATGGAAAAGATGTTAACAACCCTAGTGCTTGGCCTAGCAGAACAAGCTACAATGCTATCACAGCTGCGTAGACAAGTGGAACAACTACAGGAACGTGCAGAAGATGCAGAAGGATGAGCCCCCTGTAATAACGTCCGAATTGTTGGTATGCCTGAGGGCATAGAGGGTGCCCATCCCAACACAGTTCATAAAGGAGTGGGCCCTTTTTACTGTGGAAAGGGCACATTGAGGGCCACCAAGGAAGCCTGTACCAGAAACACCAAAAGACCCATTGTAGCAAAAATTCTAAACTACAGAGAACGGGATCAACTACTTCGAGCAGCCAGAGAAAGAGCGCCACTTCTTGTTGACAAAATGAGGATCTCCCTGTTTGCAGACTATTCTATGGTGGTACAGCGTCGACGCTCCACGTTCACAGAGGTGAAGAAAAATCTCTGTGCTGTTGGCCTCACCTATGCTCTGATCTTCCCGGCAAAACTCAAAATAATTTATTAACAACACTCGCACTTTTTTGCCACTCCAGAAGTGGCACATACATGGATGGATCTCAACATACCAGATCCACCAGGGCCGGGTGGTTGACAGACACCTCCTCTGGGGGTCCCCCGGCACCCCCACCACCGCCATGGCATAGGGACTGTTGAGTCTTTGCCGCAGTTTACTCTATCCCCTAGTCTGGCCAAGGCAGGGCAACAGGATGCCCTGATCTCAGCGGCAGTCTTGTGAGCTGAGCCGCGCTGCCATAGTATCAGCACATCGAGAGGCAGCATGCTGGACTCAGACATGGATGGCAGCATAGCACTATTTCCATCGATGACACCACAAACTGTCAATGACCTGTAAGACTACTTGACCACGGAAATGCCCATTGTAGATTCAGCCCTATCACAATGCTTAGGCTGATCATGTGTGATAGTCCTAAATGTTCTGTCAAGACCACCTTGTTGTTACTCCCAGAAAATTACCTTTAATGAGCCACCATTGTATTAATATCAATACTAGAACCTTGCACTCCCTCTCACGATAATTACCTCCTCTGGGGACTAGTTAAGAATATCCTGTGAACACTTAAATATAACTGGAATGTGCCCCCAATGCTACAGGGATGGTGGTCTGGGCCCGGACACCCATTTAGTTTTATGGGAAGGTTACAGAAAAGCATCCTAAGTAACATGGTTCACTGGTTGCACTCCCCAAGGCGAATGCAGAAGTTGTATATTGTATGTTTCATCATGTTCATTTTAACAGTTTAGTTGAACGTCCATTGCTCGCTGGACTGTGTATTAAGGAAGTTAGAGTTACAGCTTAAGCCTGACATGGACATTATCACTAAGGGTAAATGTTGTTCTTGGCAACGGAAGGACCACACACACTATTCCTCTCATGGCTATGTCTACCGACCCCAATGCTTATAACATATACACCTGGAATGTACATGGGTTAGGCTCGGTGTACAAGTGTCACTGAATATTGGCACAACTACATAGGAGAAAAACACATATTACTTACCTTCAGGAGATAAATCTTACAGCACGTGAAGCACAAAAACTATGCAATAAATGGAGGGGCTTCTTACTCCACCTATGCTAGAGGAGCAGCAATCTGGGTGAGAGTGGGGGTCCCCTATCTATACCAAGAATCCAAAACAGACACTCAAGGATGATACGTACTCCTGGGAGGCAGCCTAGATGGAACACCTATAGTACTGGGTTGCATCTACGTGCCAAATTCGGAACAAGATATGTTTCTCTCCCACCTGTCTAAGGTATTGTCGGACTGGGCACATCTTCCTTGGGTGTTAGGAGGCGACTATAACATGGTGATGGATACCCTACTGGTCTGCTTTCACCCCTCGTTGCAGAATGCAAACCTAACCCAACAGGCTAAAACCTTAAGACAATGGGCGGAGGGTTAGGACCTAGTAGATGTATAGTGCAGCCGTTAAGCTGGTATGAGGGAATACTCATTCTACTCCTACCCACACGCATTGCATTCCCGTCATGAGCATTTCCTCTGCACCTCCACTCGCCAATCTCAAATATCCCATGCCACGTACTTGGGTATGACACTATCCTACCATAACGCATTGGAAATAACACTGACATGGAGTAGGATCCCGGCACCGATCCCCACATGGCGTCTTTAGCCAACGCTACTAGAGGATGCAGTGTTTTGTGACATATTGACAACTGCTATAACCACATATTTTGCAGACAATGCTAATACTCCCTCTTTTGTATTGGCCGAATGGGAGGCCTTCAAGGCAGTAATACGTGGAGTCTGAATAAAAACACTGATGGGATTCAGAGGAGAAATCCTGTACAACCTCATACAAGTTGAAAATAGCCTAGGCCCCTTGGAACATACAGCCATACAATGCCCAGACGACGCTTCAAAACTTCACATAGCACGCATAACATATGCCAATCTACTACAGCGTCTAAGACTCATTGACCACAGAACATATCTGAATAAAATACACACAGAGGCGGACCGCTCAGGTAACGTCCTGGCCCGTCTAATTAGGCCAGCACAGTCACCTCCCCCAATTCTACCAATAAATACACTGACCCATGGCCCAGTACACAATTAGAAATTAACCAAGCATTCAGGGCATATTATGCGCAACTCTATGCTGTAGCCTCAGCGATGACCTCCTGTCTTGCCCAACTAGGACTCCCCCGGGTAACATCTCCAGAACATAAAACCCTAGAAGCTCCCATATCCATAATAGAGATACGCGATGCTATTAAAGAATTAGCCCTCAACAAAACACATGCCACTGATGGCTTACCATTGGAATTCTACTCCACCTACTCTACGCTCTTGACTCCTTACCTCATCAAACTTTATAACGCTTCATTAGAAAAAGGTATGCTTCCTCAGTCGACTAGAGAGGCATTAGTGACATCCCTCCTAAAACGAGGGAGAGACCCCGCTGAGATGTCTCTTTAACACCGAATATAAGCTCCTTAGTAAGGTGCATGCAAGCTGATTGCTACCACTGCTTCTACGTCTATAATACGTTGACCAGTGTGGCCTTGTACCCAAAAGAAGCACCTCCCTAAACATACGCAGACTATTTTATGTCATGTAAGCTAACCATGGCCTCAACCCATACGCTGGCTGTCTCTCCTTAGATATTACAAATGCCTTTGACTCCCTTAGCTGGGACTTTATGTTAACAGCCCTCTCTGTATATGGTATACCCTCTATATATATCTGCTAGGTGAGACTACTTTATTCAAATCCCACAACCAGAGCGAAGACCAGTGCCCGAATTTTGGCCCCATACTGGACATCGGAAGACACCAGACAAGGATTCCCCCTATCCCCCTTACTGTTCACCTTGGCTGTGGAACCACTGGCCCAATATTTTCGCCAGTGCGCAGATAACTGAGATATATACATGAATAGATTGCTTCACGCAATATCCCTCTATGCAGGTGACATGATCCTCAACTTTAGGGACACACGTAATCCATTTGATGAAGCAACACAAATAATGACTACATTTGGCGACCTATCGGGCTTAATTATAAATGCTAATGAGTCCTGTGTCTTCTCATTCAATGGCATACATGACACTCCACGGGTCACATTTGCCCATTACAAATCTAAGGCGCCCCACAATTGTTCCGATACCTAGGGGTGTAAGTTTACCGTAGTCCAGATGATCTGCTAGATGGCAATTTAGGCCGCGTGATAGCATCGCTCCGATCTCAGGTACATTTTGGGGTGACTCTGCCCCTGGAAGTGGCAGGCCGTTTTGCACTAGCCAAAATGGTCTTCTTTCCCCGATTACTGTACTATTTTGTAAACTTACCTATCCCAATACCACCACATATATTTACAGTGCTAAATACATTATTAACCCCTTCGCTGCCAGGCCTTTTCCCCCTCCTGTGCCGAGCCTTTTTTTGGCTATTTGGAGCAGTTCGCACTTAGGCCCTCATAACTTTTTGTTCACGTAAGCTACCCAAGCCAAATTTGCGTCTTTTTTTTCCAACATCCTAGGGATTCTAGAGGTACCCAGACTTTGTGGGTTCCCCAGAAGGAGGCCAAGAAATTAGCCAAAAAACAGTGAAAATTTTGTTTATTTTAAAAAAAATTGAAAAATGGGCTGCAGAAGAAGGCTTGTGTTTTTTTCCCTGAAAAGGGCATCAACAAAGGGTTTGCGGTGATAAAATCACCAGCTTCCCAGCTTTCAGGAACAGGCAGACTTGAATCAAAAAACCCAATTTTTCAACACAATTTTGGCAATTTACTGGGACATACCCCATTTTTACGATTTTTTGTGCTTTCAGCCTCCTTCCAGTCAGTGACAGAAATGGGCATGAAACCAATGCTGGAACCCAGAAACCGCAACATTTCTGAAAAGTAGACAAAATTCTGAATTTAGCAAGGGGTAATTTGTGTAGATCCTACAAGGGTTTCCTACAGAAAATAACAACTGAAAAAGAAAAATATTGAAATTGAGGTGAAAAAAACATCAATATTTCTCTAAGTTTTACTCTGTAACTTTTTCCTGCAATGTCATATTTTCGAAAGCAATATACCGTTACCTCTGCTGGACTCTTCTGGTTGCGGGGATATATAGGGCTTGTAGGTTCATCAAGAACTCTAGGTACCCAGAGCCAATAAATGACCTGTACCCTGCAGTGGGTTTTCATTCTATGCCGGGTATACAGCAATTCATTTGCTGAAATATAAAGAGTAAAAAATAGCTATCAAGAAAACCTTTGTATTTCCAAAATGGGCACAAGATAAGGTGTTGAGAAGCAGTGGTTATTTGCACATCTCTGAATTCCGGGGTGCCCATACTAGCATGTGAATTACAGGGCATTTCTCAAATAGACGTCTTTTTTACACACTGTCTTACATTTGGAAGGGAAAAATGTAGAGAAAGAGAAGGGGCAATAACACTTGTTTTGCTATTCTATGTTCCCCCAAGTCTCCCGATAAAAATGATACCTCACTTGTGTGGGTAGGCCTAGCGCCCGCGACAGGATATGCCCCAAAACACAACGTGGACACATCACAGAAAACAGACCTGTTTTTAGCAAAGTGCCTACCTGTAGATTTTGGCCTCTAGCTCAGCCGCCACCTAGGGAAACCTACCAAACCTGTGCATTTCTGAAAACTAGAGACCTAGGGGAATCCAAGATGGGGTGACTTGTGTGGCTGGGACCAGGTTCTGTTACCCAGAATCCTTTGCAAACCTCAAAATTTGGTTAAAAAAAACACATGTTCCTCACATTTCTGTGGCAGAAAGTTCTGGAATCTGAGAGGAGCCACAAATTTCCTTCCACCCAGCGTTCCCCCACATCTCCCGTTAAAATGATACCTCACTTGTGTGGGTAGGCCTAGCGCCCGCGACAGGAAACGCCCCAAAGCGCAACGTGGACACAGCCAAATTTTTTAAGGAAAACAGAGGTGTTTTTTGCAAAGTGCCTACCTGTAGATTTTGGCCTGTAGCTCAGCCGCCACCTAGGGAAACCTACCAAACCTGTGCATTTCTGAAAACTAGAGACCTAGGGGAATCCAAGATGGGGTGACTTGTGTGGCTCGGACCAGGTTCTGTTACCCAGAATCCTTCGCAAACCTCAAAATTTGGCTAAAAAAACACATGTTCCTCACATTTCTGTGGCAGAAAGTTCTAGAATCTGAGAGGAGCCACAAATTTCCTTCCACCCAGCCTTCCCCCACGTCTCCCGATAAAAATGATACCTCACTTGTGTGGGTAGGCCTAGCGCCCGCAACAGAAAATGCCCCAAAGCGCAACGTGGACACAGCCAAATTTTTGAAGGAAAACAGAGGTGTTTTTTGCAAAGTGCCTACCTGTAGATTTTGGCCTGTAGCTCAGCGGCCACCTAGGGAAACCTACCAAACCTGTGCATTTCTGAAAACTAGAGACCTAGGGGAATCCAAGATGGGGTGACTTGTGTGGCTGGGACCAGGTTCTGTTATCCAGAATCCTTTGCAAACCTCAAATTTTGGCTAAAAAAACACATGTTCCTCACATTTCTGTGGCAGAAAGTTCTGGAATCTGAGAGGAGCCACAAATTTCGTTCCACCCAGCGTTCCCCCACGTCTCCCGATAAAAATGATACCTCACTTGGGTGGGTAGGCCTAGCGCCCGCGACAGGAAACGCCCCAAAGCGCAACGTGGACACAGCCAAATTTTTGAAGGAAAACAGAGGTGTTTTTTGCAAAGTGCCTACCTGTAGATTTTGGCCTGTAGCTCAGCCGCCACCTAGGGAAACCTACCAAACCTGTGCATTTCTGAAAACTAGAGACCTAGGGGAATCCAAGATGGGGTGACTTGTGTGGCTTGGACCAGGTTCTGTTACCCAGAATCCTTTGCAAACCTCAAAATTTGGCTAAAAAAACACATGTTCCTCACATTTCTGTGGCAGAAAGTTCTGGAATCTGAGAGGAGCCATAAATTTCCTTCCACCCAGCGTTCCCCCATGTCTCCTGATAAAAATGATACCTCACTTGTGTGGGTAGGCCTAGCGCCCGCGACAGGAAACGCCCCAAAGCGCAACATGGACACATCCAAATTTATGAAGGAAAACAGAGGTGTTTTTTGCAAAGTGCCTAAAGGAAGATTTTGGCCTGTAGCTCAGCCGCCACCTAGGGAAACCTACCAAACCTGTGCATTTCTGAAAACTAGAGACCTAGGGGAATCCAAGATGGGGTGACTTGTGTGGTTCGGACCAGGTGCTGTTACCCAGAATCCTTTGCAAACCTCAAAATTTGGCTAAAAAAACACATGTTCCTCACATTTCTGTGGCAGAAAGTTCTGGAATCTGAGAGGAGCCACAAATTTCCTACCACCCAGCGTTCCCCCACGTCTCCCGATGAAAATGATACCTCACTTGTGTGGGTAAGCCTAGCGCCCGCGACAGGAAACGCCCCAAAGCGCAACGTGGACACATCCAAATTTTTGAAGGAAAACAGAGGTGTTTTTTGCAAATTGCCTACCTGTAGATTTTGGCCTGTAGCTCAGCCGCTACCTAGGGAAACCTACCAAACCTGTGCATTTCTGAAAACTAGAGACCTAGGGGAATCCAAGATGGGGTGACTTGTGTGGCTCGGACCAGGTTCTGTTACCCAGAATCCATTGCAAACATCAAAATTTGGCTAAAAAAACACATGTTCCTCACATTTCTGTGGCAGAAAGTTCTGGAATCTGAGAGGAGTCACAAATTTCCATCCACCCAGCGTTCCCCCACATCTCCCGATAAAAATTATACCTCACTTGTGTGGGTAGGCCTAGCGCCTGCGACAGGAAACGCCCCAAAGCGCAACGTGGACACAGCCAAATTTTTGAAGGAAAACAGAGGTGTTTTTTGCAAAGTGCCTACCTGTAGACTTTGGCCTGTAGCTCAGCCGCCACCTAGGGAAACCTACCAAACCTGTGCATTTCTGAAAACTAGAGACCTAGGGGAATCCAAGATGCGGTGACTTGTGTGGCTCGGACCAGGTTCTGTTACCCAGAATCCTTTGCAAACTTCAAAATTTGGCTAAAAAAACACATGTTCCTCACATTTCTGTGGCAGAAAGTTCTGTAATCTGAGAGGAGCCACAAATTTCCTTCCACCCAGCGTTCCCCCACGTCTCCCGATAAAAATGATACCTCACTTGTGTGGGTAGGCCTAGCGCCCGCGACAGGAAACGCCCCAAAGCGCAACGTGGACACAGCCACATTTTTGAAGGAAAACAGAGGTGTTTTTTGCAAAGTGCCTACCTGTAGATTTTGGCCTGTAGCTCATCCGCTACCTAGGGAAACCCACCAAACCTGTGCATTTCTGAAAACTAGAGACCTAGGGGAATCCAAGATGGGGTGACTTGTGTGGCTCGGACCAGGTTCTGTTACCCAGAATCCTTTGCAAACCTCAAAATTTGGCTAAAAAAACACATGTTCCTCACATTTCTGTGGCAGAAAGTTCTGGAATCTGAGAGGAGCCACAAATTTCCTTCCACCCAGCGTTCTCCCATGTCTCCCGATAAAAATGATACCTCACTTGTGTGGGTAGGCCTAGCGCCCGCGACAGGAAACGCCCCAAAGCGCAACGTGGACACAGCCAAATTTTTGAAGGAAAACAGAGGTGTTTTTTGCAAAGTGCCTACCTGTAGATTTTGGCCTGTAGCTCATCTGCTACCTAGGGAAACCCACCAAACCTGTGCATTTCTGAAAACTAGAGACCTAGGGGAATCCAAGATGGGATAACTTGTGTGGCTCGGACCAGGTTCTGTTACCCAGAATCCTTTGCAAACCTCAAAATTTGGCTAAAAAAACACATGTTCCTCACATTTCTGTGGCAGAAAGTTCTGGAATCTGAGAGGAGCCACAAATTTCCTTCCACCCAGCGTTCCCCCACGTCTCCCGATAAAAATGATACTTCACTTGTGTGGGTAGGCCTAGCGCCTGCGACAGGAAACGCCCCAAAACGCAACGTGGGCACAGCCAAATTTTTGAAGGAAAACAGAGGTGTTTTTTGCATAGTGCCTAACTGTAGATTTTGGCCTGTAGCTCATCCGCTACCTAGGGAAACCCACCAAACCTGTGCATTTCTGAAAACTAGAGACCTAGGGGAATCCAAGATGGGGTGACTTGTGTGGCTCGGACCAGGTTCTGTTACCCAGAATCCTTTGCAAACCTCAAAATTTGGCTAAAAAAACACATGTTCCTCACATTTCTGTGGCAGAAAGTTCTGGAATCTGAGAGGAGCCACAAATTTCCTTCCACCCAGCGTTCCCCCATGTCTCCCGATAAAAATTATACCTCACTTGTGTGGGTAGGCCTAGCGCCCGCGACAGGAAACGTCCCAAAGCGCAACGTGGACACAGCCAAATTTTTGAAGGAAAACAGAGGTGTTTTTTGCAAAGTGCCTACCTGTAGATTTTGGCCTGTAGCTCAGCCGCCACCTAGGGAAACCTACCAAACCTGTGCATTTCTGAAAACTAGAGACCTAGGGGAATCCAAGATGGGGTGACTAGTGTGGCTCGGACCAGGTTCTGTTACCCAGAATCCTTTGCAAACCTCAAAATTTGGCAAAAAAAAACACATGTTCCTAACATTTCTGTGGCAGAAAGTTCTGGAATCTGAGAGGAGCCACAAATTTCCTTCCACCCAGCGTTCCTCCACGTCTCCCGATAAAAATGATACCTCATTAGTGTGCATAACCCTAGCGCTCGCGACAGGAAATGGCCCAAAACACAACGTGGACACATCACATTTTTTCATAGAAAACAGTGCCTTCCTGTGGATTTTGGCCTCTAGCTCAGCCGGCACCTGGGGAAACCTAGCAAACCAGTGCATTTTTGAAAACTAGAGACCTAGGGGAATCCAAGATGGGGTGATTTGTGTGGCTCTGACCAGGTTCTGTTACCCAGAATCCTTTGCAAACATCAAAATTTGGCCAAAAAAACACTTTTTCCTCTCATTTCGGTGACCGAAAGTTCTGGAATCTGAGAGGAGCCACAAATTTCCTTCCACCCAGCGTTCCCCTAAGTCTCTCCATAAAAATGGTACCTCACTTGTGTGGGTAGGCCTAGCGCCCACGAAAGGAAATGGCCCAAAACACAACGTGGACACAACATATTTTTTCACAGAAAACAGAGGTGTATTTTGCAAAGTGCGTACCTGTGGATTTTGGCCTCTAGCTCAGCCGGCCCGGGGGGGGGGGGGGGGGGGGGGGGGGGGGAAATGCCCTAAAATAAATTTGACCCCGGGGGGGCAGAAATGGCCTAAAATAAATTTGCATCCCCAACCCCCACCCCCCCACCAGGTGCGACCCTCGCCTATGGGGTCTGATGGGTCGCTCCCCATCTCTAAAAAAACAAAAAACAAACAAAAAAAAACACCAAAAAAAAATTTGCCCTGGCAACAAGAGGTTTCTGCCCCCCCTGGGGGCAGATCTGCCTAATAATAGGCCGATCTGCCCCCAGGGGGGGCAGAAATGGCCTAAAATAAATTTGCCCCCCCAACCCCCCTCCCCCCCCGGGAGCGACCCTTGCCTACGGGGTCGCTCCCCGTGCGTGACACTGACGCCAAAAAACAAATCCCCGGTGCCTAGTGGTTTCCGCCCCCTTGGGGGCAGATTGACCTAAAATCGACCAATCTGCCCCCAAGGGGGGCAGAAATGGTCTAAACACAGTTTGCCCCCCAGGGGAGCGACCCTTGTCTGATGGGTCGCTCCCCATCTCTAAAAAAACAAACAAACAAAAAAAAAAACACAAACAAAAAAATCTGCCCTGGCGCCTAGAGGTTTCTGCCCCCCCCCCGGTGGCAGATCGGCCTAATAATAGGCCGATCTGCCCCCAGGGGGGGCAGAAATGGCCTAAAATAAATTTACATCCCCAACCCCCACCCCCCCACCAGGAGCGACCCTCGCCTACGGGGTCGCTCCCCCTGCGTGACATTGACGCCAAAAAACAAATCCCTGGTGCCTAGTGGTTTCTGCCCCCTTGGGGGAAGATTGACCTAAAATCGACCAATCTGCCCTCAAGGGGGGCAGAAATGGTCTAAACACAGTTTGCCCCCCAGGGAAGCGACCCTTGTCTGATGGGTCGCTCCCCATCTCTAAAAAAACAAACAAACAAAAACAAAAACACAAAAAAAAATTTGCCCTGGCGCCTAGAGGTTTCTGCCCCCCCTGGGGGTAGATCGGCCTAATACCAATAGGCCGTTCTGCCCCCAGGGGGGCAGGGATGGCCTAAAATAATTTTGCCCCCCCTACCTCCTCCCCCCCCGGGAGCGACCCTTGCCTACAAGGTCGCTCCCCTTGCGTGACGGCGCAAAAAAAAGATCCCTGGTGCCTAGTGGTTTCTGCCCCCTTGGGGGAAGATTGACCTAAAATCGACCAATCTGCCCTCAAGGGGGACAGAAATGGTCTAAACACAGTTTGCCCCCCAGGGAAGCGACCCTTGTCTGATGGGTCGCTCCCCATCTCTAAAAAAACAAACAAACAAAAACAAAAACACAAAAAAAAAAATTGCCCTGGCGCCTAGAGGTTTCTGCCTCCCCTGGGGGTAGATCGGCCTAATACCAATAGGCCGATCTGCCCCCAGGGGGTGCAGAGATGGCCTAAAATAATTTTGCCCCCCCTACCTCCTCCCCCCCCCCCGGGAGCGACCCTTGCCTACAAGGTCGCTCCCCTTGCGTGATGGCGCAAAAAAAAGATCCCTGGTGCCTAGTGGTTTCTGCCCCCCTTGGGGGCAGATTGAACTCAAATTGGCCGATCTGCCCCCAAAGCGGGCAGAAATGGCCTAAATACATTTTGCCCCTCCAGGGGAGCGACCCTTGTCCAAGGGGTCGCTCCCCATCTGTAAAACAAAAAAACAAAAAAATCCCTGGTGCCTAGTGGTTTCTGCCCCCCTTGGGGGCAGATCAGCCGAATCAAAATAGGCTGATCTACCCCCCAGGGGGGCAGAAATGGCCTAAAATAATCCCCCCCCCAGGGAGCGACCCTTGCCTAAGGGGTCGCTCCCCACCTAAAAAAATAAGAAAACATAACAAAAAGAAAAAAAAAAAAATGATCCCTGGTGCCTAGAGGTTTCTGCCCCCCCTGGGGGCAGAAAAGGCCTAATAATAGGCCGATCTGACCCCAGGGGGGGCAGAAAAGGCCTTCCCAAAAAAATGCCCCCCCTGGGAGTGACCCTTGCCCAAGTGGACACTCCCGTTGCGTAAAATTCGCGGAAAAAAAAAAACTCCCTGGTGTCTAATGGTTTCTGCCCCCCTTGGGGGCAGATTGGCCTCATCAAAATAGGCCAATCTGCCCCCAAGGGGGGCAGAAATGGCCTAAATATATATTGCCCCCTAGGGGAGCGACCCTTGCCTAAGGGGTCGCTCCCCACCTAAAAAAAAGACAACATAAAAAAAAAAAAGAAAAAAAAAAAAAGCTCCCTGGTGCCTAGAGGTTTCTGCCCCCCCCTGGGGGCAGATCGGCCTAATAATAGGCCAATCTGCCCCCAGGGGGGCAGAAAAGGCATTCCTAAAAAAATGCCCCCCTGGGAGTGACCCTTGCCCAAGGGGTCGCTCCCTTTTGACAGTTTCATTCACCCAAAAAAAAATCCCTGGTGTCTAGTGGGGTTTCAAAAGCCGGATTGCAAGCAATCCGGCTTTTGAAACCCTGTGAGAGACTTCAAAGGGAAGGAAATACATTTCCTTCCCTTTGAAGCCTCTCGGGGCCTCCCCCAGTGATTGAAAGAGAAATGCAAAAGCATTTCTCTTTCAATCGCGCTGGAAGCTCTGCTTCCAGCGCGATGGGGGAGACCCTGTGACTAATCAGCGCGCGCTCGCGCGCTGACGTCACAGGGGGGGTTGGGGAGTCGGGGGTGGGAGGGGAAGGGCTTCCCCTTCCATCCCTGACTTTGGGGGGGTGGGGGGGAAGCACACAGAGGGAGCGAGAGCGCTCCCTCTGGGCTGTGTGCCGATGACGTAATGGTTACGTCCTCGGCACAGCAGCACTGTGCCGCAGGACGTAACCTCTACGTCCGCGGCACAGAAGGGGTTAATAGACCTGATATGGAGCATGGTTCGTCGTAATCACTAAACTACAATTGCCATCTGACGGGAGTATGGGTGCCCCAGACCTGAAATCCCATTGCATAGCAGGTCAATTGCAATGGCTGTCATACTGGTTAGCAGGCCACAATTTAGAAGAGATTGGATTCACTCCCCCTTATGTTACAATGTAGAAAGCTGCACAGACTCCAGGCTCAATTTTGCCTCTAGATAGCCCTTTACTTTTGAAAGTCGCCCTCTAACAATGCTAAGATCATGTAAACCATGCACAAGGCCAAATGACAAAAGTACAGAAATATCACAGGCTGTCCAAAATGCCTGAAAAATCTCAATCTAATTAAGAAACTTAACATCAAACATTCCAAAAGAACAATGCACAGTAGCAACATAATCAAATGAAATAGAAAAACAGCATACATTTAGTTTGTGCAGTTGAATCAAACAACAACAATTAATAAACAGCCAAATTTAGACATTGGGTCAGGCATCCCAAACACTCTAATTAAACAGCATGTGTAGGCTTCCTGCAAAAAGAAAAATAAGACAAAAATTAATTTCGAAACATCTATCTATAGCGCTAACCAAAATAAGCGGTTGCATTTTCTAAATAGAAAAACCTGCAAAGAAAACACAAACGCACATTGGTTATACCTCTCCTAAATGGATCAGCAAACAGCAGAATCTTCAGCAGAGCACAGGAACATCAACCCTTCATTAATAAGCATCAGGACATTAGAAGGAAACAGTTCAGTAAAGTTGGGACTACCATATCTGAACCGTTAGAATCACAGGCAAAGAGTTATGGAGCATCTTGTAGCTTGGAAAATGGTGAACTTAACAGAACTGAAGCTAAATGGAATCAGATAGAATTGACAAGACACTCAGAAAATGGGGTACTGAATTACATCACCTAAAACATTTTTATATTAAAGTCCCAAAAGTTACTCTCTAAGCCTCCATTGGACAGACTATGGGGTGGTTTTAGTTTGCAGCCAATGATCGTTTTCTATGCATCAGATGTATCTCCCCACATTTTCTGTAGCCATGACTGGTTTACAATGTCACTCCTCTCTCCTCTCCTGACTTCAGCCTTTGTGATTAATTACATTTAAAACTATGTGGAAACATAAAATGTACTTTCTGCCAAAAAATGAAACTCGAACAGGAATATAAAGTTACATGAAAAACACAATATTGAACACTGAGGCCTGTTGTTTAGTTTGTACATTATTATCTCATCTCAGGAAATACAACTGTAGCAAGCAAAGAACATAACTTTTCCACAGCGTGCGCGTATGCTTGAAGAAACATTATTTTGCAGAGTTAACATTCTTTTTAAAACAATGTACCTCTGGAAAATGACTAAAACGTGAGACCTTTAAACTAGTGCAAAGCATGAAAAATAAAACCTTTATTTAATAATACGGCTAAACCATTAATCTTTCAGTGCATGTTAATAATAATCTTGTCAGTATATTTAATTATGTTTAAGTAAAATACATTTTCATTAGTTATTATATATTTTCATGTCAAACTCCATTGTGGCTGACCCCAGAGTAGGGATATTTCAAAGCACATGTTTTCAGTTAGGCCTTTAACAACACATGTTAATTTATTATTTTGTTATATGTTTTAGTGACACATTTTTTATTAATAATATTTGCTCTCAGTCCTTCCTCTGATGACTATATATGTCGTCACAAAGAAATATATTTATTAATACTTGTATTAATACTAATGAGACAATTCAAAACTTAGGCCCTCATTATGACAATGGCGGTAAATCCTGCTTACTGCCGTGGTGACAGCCCCCAACATATTGTCACGGAGGCGAACATCCTTTTGTCATATTATGACACAGTCACACAAAACCGACCGAATACTGCCACAAACACAATTCCGCCACACCAAAGGTCAGTTTTAAAGTGTCGGTATGAACACCCATACCGTTACGCCAACAAAACAATGCCCACCACATTATGACGCACAAATCACCACAGAGGACATTCAACAGCAGTAAACCATTGGCGGTACATACCGGCGCTGTCTCAATGGCCACCCAAATACAAAACAACACTACATTGGCCACTACCAAAATCACACACCTGACACTGACACACACATCACACCCACCCACCCACAGCACTATAAAACACACCCCCACATTACCCACAACCCCTTATGGACACCAAAAATTGCCGCAAGACAAACACGAATATTACAGAGACAACTACACACGCACCACAAACACCCATTCATCCGTCACGCACCCCACATCCCACAACCCACCACATTACTCAACACCCTCTGCACAACACACACACCACACAACACTCATGTCCCCACTAAGGCACCCCCGTTTCACTGATAAGGAGTTGTGGGTCCAGGTGGAAGAAATAGTCAGGGTAGAGCCACAGCTGTTTGGAGCACAGGTACAGCAGATATCCATTGGCAGGAAGATGGAGCTATGGCAGAGGATCGTGGACAGGGTGAACGTCATGAGACAGCATCCAAGAATAAGGGACGACATCAGGAAGAGGTGGAATGACCTGGGGGGAAGGTACGTTCTGTGGTAGCAAGGCATCAGTTCGCCATCCAGAGGACTGTGGGTGGACCCCTACCTCCTCCCACACAGCTCACAGCATGGGAGGAGCAAGTCTTGCCAATCCTCCATCCTGATGGACTCACTGGAGTAGCCGGAGGACTGCACACTGGTGAGTCAATACTAACTACTTATCACCCCCCATACCTGCAGGCCATCTCACCCGCTCAACCTGACTCCTATCATTCTACTCCATCACACACAGTGCACCTACACATGTGACCCACCCCAATGCCATGCCCTGCATGCCATACCAATGCATGGACAGCCCTCCCTGCCCTGCATGTACACCCATCACCAAAGCATGCACAGCATTGAGTACTAACAATCACACAATACATCACCATACACAAACAAAGTTGGCAGGGCAACAGCAACGATAGCGGGGAAGCTAGGGATGTACAATATGTCACAGATATGAAGCATAATACATCACTTACTTCCCCGCAGATGCCCCAGCCAATCCCAGCGGTGAGGAGCGCCCATGACTATCCAGTCCCCCAACAGAAGATGCCCCCAGTGATGACAGTTACTCTGGGCATCAGGATCGGGATGAACTACCTGGCCCATCAGGGGCCACTGGTCATTTGGAAACCCCAGGCCACTCCCAGTCCACGATACAGAATCCCCCTCAGTATCTAACACCACAGCAGCCACCCAAAGTCCCCACACCTCTGTCCCCAGGACACGTCAATCAGCAGTGTGCCCACCTGTACAGGGACCCCAGTCCACACCTCACACCCAAGACAATCAGGGTCCTGGGGTCAGTGGCAGTGGGCACACCATTCAGGGGACACAGGCACAGGGGGACAGGGACACTCGGAGGACAGCTGTGCACCAGGGAAGGACAGGCCTAGGGAACCGACTCTCCAGGAGGCACTCACTAATGTCCTGGGTGCTTACCAACAATTCCAGGACAAATGGGCCAGATCCTTACCAACATGCAGGAGAACAAGCGGCTGCAGGAGGAAAGATTTGCAGGACCTCAACACCACCATGGTCTCCACAGGAGGGGTGCTGGCTGATGTGGCCAACATCATGAGGGATTGGACATCACACCTACAGTCCCCTACCACTAGCCAGTCTTCTGACCAGCCCTCCACATCTGCTGCAGCTAGTGGACAGGAGGCCCTGCCACAGGACCCACAGGCCACCAGCACCCCTGCCCCTGCAGAAGGTGAACCACCACGCAAATGTTCCCTACGACCCAGACAGAAGCCAGAGACACCAAGACCACCGCCAGGAAATGAGACAAACCTGAATGTCCCCCTTGTGTCCCACCCTGTCACCTTATCCACTCTGAACTGCCATTGCTCCCCTCCCTATGGCCCCTTGGACACTGGACCTGTGCTACAAACAGACTGAATTAATACCCTGGACTTATCTCTACCATCACCCCATTCCATTGCACTTTTCTGTCTATAATACGCACTAAAATAAAACCCTTGAATACAACTTGAGTGATAGTGTTTTATGTGATGTAAATGTGCAATTATGGAAACAGTCACATCTTGTGCAAATGATCTGAACACTGTGATGGCAAACAAATGATGACCTGTAGCTGTCTGTCATTATACCAACATCTGCAAAATGAGAAGGCATAGGTGACAATAAGTTGAGATGCAAAGGAAGTGAATGCCATCCTGCTACAGCCACACTGAAAACATCAATAGTCAGAGGAATGG
The DNA here is from genome assembly GCF_031143425.1 of Pleurodeles waltl. Classification (NCBI taxonomy): domain Eukaryota; kingdom Metazoa; phylum Chordata; class Amphibia; order Caudata; family Salamandridae; genus Pleurodeles; species Pleurodeles waltl. Next base: position 689,749,902 of record NC_090439.1, read on the forward strand.
TTAACTCCACTGTCTCACCTGTGTGTCATTAGAAGTATTGACATATTACTGATGTTCTGTTGTCCACAACCTCATCCTCTGCCTCCTCATCCTCACTGTCCTCAGGGTCCACTGCTGCCACAGGGGCATTTCCAATCTCCTCCTACTGCAGATAAGGCAAATGTCGTCTAAGGGCCAGGTTGTGCAACATGCAGCATGCAACTACTATCTGGCAGACATTCTCGAGTGAGTAGCACAGGGATCCACCTGTCAGATGGAGGCATCTGGACCTGGCCTACAGGAGGCCGGAGGTACGTTCTATGATCCGCCTGGTTCACCCATGTGCATCATCATACCGATTCTCAGCCCCTGTTATGGCATTCCTCACAGAGGTCAGGAGCCATGATGGGTTTGGGTAGCCAGAGTCACTTACAAGTACTGAGGGGCAAACATTGGCCTTACACAATGGTATGGGGATAACTCCTGAAGGCATACACTGACATACATTGCATGGGGACTCAGGCTTACCTATTAACCACAGCCTGTGCCTCTGTAGTTGTGCCATCATATTTGGGATGCTGCTATTCCTCAGGACAAAGGCGTCATGCACCAACTCAACATATTTGGCAGTGACGTGGTAGATGTACTGGTCAGCCAGGCACACCATTTGGAGATTTAGGCCCTCATTATGAACACGGTGGTCGAAACCGCCGTGTTCATGCTGGCGGTCTTCCTAGTGACCGCCAGCTCCCCCAAAACCCTGCCAGCCGTATAATGGACATTGTTTCCGCCCGATGGCCAAGAGGAATGCCTGGCCGGGACATTGACGGCGGCTCCACATGGAGCTGCCGCCAATGCCTCTGTGCGGTGGGTGCAGCTGCACCCGTCATGCAGATCACTGCCAGATTCCTGCGCGATGGGACACTGCACAGGGGCCCCTGCACTGCCCAAGCCAAGTGCATTGGCAGTGCAGGGGCCCCCAGGGGTGCCCCGGAGCACCCCTTCTACCAGCCTTTCCCTGGCCGGGGAACCTGCCAGGGAAAGGCTGGGGGATTTGGGATCATTATCCGAGGGGCAGCTGTGCTGCCCTGTCGGATAATGGTGCTGTCTACCGCTAGGCTGCCTGACGGAGGCAGCCTGGCGGTGGGTGAGGGCTGCCTATGGCGGTCCTCTCTGGCTTCATTATATGGCGGTGTGGGCCGCCATGCCGGCTGGCGGGATTTACCCCCACACCCGGCATGGCGTCCCACACCGCCATGTTCATAATGAGGGTCTTAGTGAGTGAAAACTCTTCTGATTCATGAACACCTGTTGTAGGAGGCTGGCCTGGTTTGTAGTGGGTACCTAAGGTACTTAGGGCCATATTTATACTTTTTGACGCAAAACTGCGCTAACGCAGTTTTGCGTCAAAAAAATAAGCGCCGGCTAACGCCATTCTGAAGCGCCATGCGGGCGCCGTATTTAATCAATGACGTTAGCCGGCATTAGCCGCCGGCGCTACCTGGTGTGCGTGGAAAAAAACGACGTACACCAGGCAGCGCCGGCGTAGGGGGATATGGGGCTTGGGCGTCAAGAAATGGGGCAAGTCAGGTTGAGGCAATTTTTTCGACTCAACCCGATTTGCGCCATTTTTTTTCACTCCCAACCCCCATAGAAATGACTCCTGTCTTAGCAAAGACAGGAGTCATGCCCCCTTGCCCAATGGCCATGCCCAGGGGACTTATGTCCCCTGGGCATGGTCATTGGGCATAGTGGCATGTAGGGGGGCACAAATCAGGCCCCCCTATGCCAAAAAAAGAAAAAAAACACTTACCTGAACTTACCTTAATGTCCCTGGGATGGGTCCCTCCAGCCTTGGGTGTCCTCCTGGGGCGGGCAAGGGTGACAGGGGGGGGTCCCTGGGGGCATGGGAGGGCACCCCTGGGCTCCTTCAGAGCCCACAGGTCCCTTAACACCTGCCCTGACCCAGGCGTTAAAAACCGGCGCTAATGCGGGTTTTTTTGACCCGCCCACTCCCGGGCGTCATTTTTGCCCGGCAGTATAAATACGACGCATATGCATCGGAGTCATTTTTTTAGACGGGAACGCCTACCTTGCATCGCATTAACGCAAGGAAGGTGCTCACGCAAAAAAATTACGCAAACTCCATGAACTTTGGCGCTAGACGCGTCTAACGCCAAAGTATAAATATGGAGTTAGTTTTGCGTCGAATTTGCGCAGAAAAAAACGACGCAAATTCGGCGCAAACGGAGTATAAATATGCCCCTTACACCTTATATCAGGTCCAGTTATCCCTTATTAGTGAAATGTAGGCAGTGTTCTAGCAGCTTAGGATGTCTAGAGGTAGCAGAGTCTGAGCAGCTTAGGCTGAACTAGGAGACATGAAAAGCTCCTGCAATACCATTATAGTTACACAGTACTTATACACAATAAAAAACAATACTAAGAGTTTGCAAAAATAGAGGTACTTTATTTTAGTGACACAAGGCCAAAAATATCTTAGAGGCAATACTCCTTCTGGAGGTAAGTATTTTACACAATATATACACTAGAGACCAAAATCAGGTAAGTAAATATTCATAGAATATTGCAAACAGTAGAAAATACAATAGAATGCAACAGGCCTAGGGGCAACACAAACCATATACTAAGAAAGTGGAATGTGAATAACAAATTCCCCCTAGGCAAGTGTAGTGTGTGGAGGAGCGCTGGTAGTGTAGGAAAACACCAAAGGTAAGTAAAATACCCCACCCCACTAAAGTAAAGTACTTCAACTTTCCTCAGGACACACTACAAGTCGTGATAAGAGATTTTGCAAGAACCAAGCAAGACTGCAATCAACAAATGGTGGATTCCTGGACCTGAAAACCTATAAAGAGAGGAGACCAAGTCCAGAAGTCGCCGAAGTTTCCAGGAAGGACAGGAGCCCCTGAAGATGGTGCAAAAGTGGATTCTCCGGTTAGAAGAAGACTGCAGAGGAGTACCAAAGAAGATAGCTGCGGGTTCCTGTATGATGCAGGAGATGTCCCACGTCGAGATGTTGGATGCAGGCAATTTGCATCACCAGATTCGTCCAGCAAGTCTTGGTTCAAGCGAGGTCACGATTTTGTCAAAATGGCGCTGCCTGGACCCAGGAGGGACCTGGGGCCTGAACTTGGACTGAGGAGGCAGAGGAGGCTCTCAGCACTTCAGAGAGCCCTCAGGTGACCATGCAGCACCCTCAGGAGTCCCAAGACATGGGGACAAAGAAGGTGCAAAATGTAGTTGGTGCAGTACAACAAAAGAAGGTCCCACGTCATCGGAGAACAACTCAGCGAGTTTTGAGTTGCAGGATGGAGTGCTGGGGACCTGGGCTACCCTGTGCATGAACAAATCTAGGAAGAAGTGCACAGAAGCCTCAGGAGGTGAAGTAGACGTAGTGCACAGGGGTACTGTCGCAGCACGGGGAGGCAAGCTCTTACCTCCACCAAATTTGGGCAGCTGGACCTTAGGACAGTTTGGGTCAAGTCGGTCCACCACCTGTGTTCCAGGGAGCACGCTCATCGCTGGAAGAGGAGTCCCAGAGTACTGGTCATTGTCGTGGAAAGGTGCCTGCTGAAGTAGGTAAGTGACTCCATCACTCCACAGAGATTCCTTTGGTTCTTCTGGTGCAGGATGAAGACAGGCAGTCCCCAGAGTGTGCACACCTTGGAAACCGTTGCAGAAGCTGAGTGGTGGGCAACACCCCTTGGGTGGTGATAGACAGGGGAGGGATCACTCCTCTTTCCTTTGTCCAGTTTCAAGCCAGTGCAGGGACTGGGGGTTCCTGAGCGGGTGTAGACTGGTTATGGAAGGAGGACACAGTTTGTGCCCTTCAAAGCATTTCCAGAGGCTCTGGGAGGCTAACCCTCCCAAGCCTGTAACATCTATTTCCAAAGGAGAGGGTGGAACACCCTCCTGCCAAAGGATAGGGAGAGGGTGTAACACCCTCCTCCCAAAGGATAGGGAGAAGGTGTAACACCCTGCTCCCAAAGGAAATGCATTGTTCTGCCTTCCTGGGACTGAGCTGCTCAGACCCCGGAGGACAGAAACCTGTCTGAGGGTTGGCAGCAGCTGGGGCTGCAGTGCAAACCTCAGAGAGCTGGCTTGGCAGTACTGGGGGTCCATGGTGGAGTCCCCAGGATGCATGGATTGGCCCCCCAACACCATATTTGGAATGGGGAGACAATTCCATGATCTTAGACACCTCACATGGCCATATTCAGGGTTACCATTGTGAAGCTACATATATGTATTGACATATATGTAGTGCAGGCGTGTAATGGTGTCCCCCCCCACTCACGAAGTCCGGGGAAATGTCCCTGGACAGTGTGGGGCACCTTTGCTAGTACAACTTTGCACCTAGTCTTCAGTAAAGAAGGTTAGACATATAGGTGACTTATAAGTTACTTAAGTGCAGTGAAAATGGCTATAAAATTGTGTGTCCACTACTTCACTCATGCTGCAATGGCAGTCCTGAAGAAAGGTTTGTCTGAGCTCCTTATGGGTGGCAAAAGAAATGCTGCAGCCCATCAGGATGTCCTGGAACCCCAATGCCCTATATACTTAGGTACCATTTACTAGGGACTTATAAGGGGGGGTCCAGTGTGCCAATTGGAATTGGAATGTGAAGTCACTAAACTATAGTGACTAATTTGGTAAGTAGAGAGAGCATAAGTACTGGAGTTCTGGTTAGCACAACTTCAGTGACATAGTTAAGCACTACAGACAACACACACATTTGGCCACAAACTGTGAGCACTGGGGTCCTGACTAGCAGGATCCCAGTGAGACAGGCAAAACATACTGACAAACAGGCAGATATTGTGGGTAACATGCCAAGAAAGATGGTCCTTTCCTACACCTGTTCATTCTGGCGGGGGAGGGGGATGCAATATGTGTTCCGTCAATCGCCCCAATAATGTAGGTATACGTCCCACTGCATAGAATCCTGTCTTCATAGCGGCCAAATCTTGCACTTGGGGAAAGCGATGTAGGTGCACATGTGTTTGAGCAAGGCAGACAAAACCCTTGCCAGCACTATTGAGAACATTGGTTGTGACAGTCCTGCTGCCTAGCCCACTGTCACTTGGAAAGAACCAGTTGCCAGGAAATGAAGCACTGATAGAACTTGCACAAGATGGGGATCCCGGTGGGATGACGGATAACTGTTATCAGGTCAGGCTCCAATTGAGCACACAGCTCTGTGATAGGGGGCCTGTCCAGTCTATAAGTGAGCATTATGTGCCTGTCTCCCAGTATAGCCAAGTCCACAAGGGGTCTGTATACGGGGTCTTGTCTCCTCCTCCTATTCATCCACAGTGGTAGGTAGCTAAGGGACACAAGAGTGAGTAGGGTGTCACAATTTGAACAATGGAACCACCACCTCAGTGTATATAGAACATTATTGTGATGGGACAATGGGAATGGCAATGTATGTGTAATTCATAGCAATGACGCAGTACTCGATTATCTGAATGTTGTCCACCTCCATAAAATGGCGACCGCCTGTCCTGTATATAGAGACAGGTGGAAGTGAGGCAACTCCGCCAGCATTGGGCGGTCTTGCACTGCCGGGCTATTCTTCATTGGCGAACGTGGGGCTCTATGGAGTACAGTGGCCAATGGGGATCACCGGCGGCGGTGACGGTGTACACCACCGTGGACGTGACTGACATTTTCTGTCTATAACCTCACTTGATTCCTGACTTTCCACAGGACAACACCTGCACTGTGTGTGCTGCTGTGACCTGTGTGTGAATCCTGCCATGGCCTGTGTGACCGGGGAAAGGGCCCCTGCCTTCACTTTGGTGGAGTTGGAGCGTTTCGTGGATGGGATACTACCACAGGATGGACAGCTGTATGGGCCACCAGAACAACAGGTGAGTACACCTTGGGCACAATGCATGTGACAAGGTTGCATGGAGATGTGTGTGCAAGTATCGTGTCATTTGGGAGGGTGGTATGTCTGGTGGTAGTGTACATGGTGAGTGCCGGGTGATGTGTGTGCCAATGGAGATGGAAATGGGATTTGTGGGCCATATGTGTGACAGGCTGGATTGTATGTGTAATGGTGTCCTCCTGTCTGTATTACTTCTGAAGGTCAGCACCCATCGGAAGAAGGGATTGTGGCATGCTATCGTCAAGGACATGCAGACCCTGGGGGTCTACATCAGGCGGAGCACTCATTGTAGGAAAAGGTGGGAGGACCTGAGACGCTAGGCCCGGATGAGTGCGGAGGCCCAGCTGGGGATGGCCTCCCAACAAGGGCGGGTGCCCATCGAAACTTGACCCCCCTGATGGCCTGCATACTGGCGGTGACCTACCCAGAGCTGGATTGGTGCTTGAGGGCATTACAGCAGCCACAAGGGAGTGAGTACAGTGAGCGTAACAACAACTATTGGTAGGTGTCATGGGATCCCGTTGGTGGGTTTCAGTTAGTGGGTGCCCCTTCATGCCAGGTCAGACATTGCAGTGTGATCCAGCTCAAGGGAAATGGGTGTATTGCAAAATCTGGTAACCTAGCTAGATTGCATTCCATGTCAGACAGGGCTTAGTGGGTCCTAGGAGGGGTGCAGTTGGTGGTGGTTGGCTCTCATCTTGCTGTGGCACCCAGCCAACTGAATGCCAGTGCAGTGCATAGTGCACAATCTTGATCACTCTGTGTGATGGTAATGTGTATGCCAACTGTGGTGAAGGTGCTGTAATTGACCCAGTACTCTCTTTCTCTCTCCCCCCTTTTTCTTCTGTCATCCTGTCCATTTGTGCATTAGCATCATCTGGCAGAGTAGCAGGGGCACCGGCAACAGAGGGAGTTGCATCCCACAGGGCCCAGCAGGCAGAGTTCACCAACGCCGATGGAACCAGTGGGATGGAGGACAAGGGGAGCACCACGGTGGAGACAGGAGGTGACAACACTGATTCTGATTTCTCCTCCGATGGAAGCTCCCTCATGGTGGTGACACCTCCGGGCCAACGTACCAGCACCGCCTTCCCAGTAGCCCCCCACTGAGTTGCCCATGCCCACTCACCCAGGATGGTGGACATCTTCCCCCTTAGGCACCTCAGGCCCTGCCCCAGTGAGCCCTGCTGCCCTCAGTGAGGAAGCTATTGACCTTCTGAGATCCATCTCTGTAGGGCCGTCAAGCATTGTGAATGCCATCCAGGGGCTGGCATCCCAGATGCAGCAATGCAATGCATTCCTGGAGGGCATCCACAGTGTATTGGCGTCCCAACAGAGATGGTTTCAGGCTCTGGTCTCCTCTCTGATGGCAGCCATTGTCCCTCTTCCTACTGCCCGCCCTCCAACTACCCCTTCCCGGTCCCAGACACCTCAATCCTAACCTATCCCATGCACATATACAGACAAGCATGCATAGAAAACATCACACAAGAGTGGCACAGACAAACACAGGCAGCACACTTCAGGCCACAATAGCTCACACGTACACCAGACAGTTGCACACACAACAACATCCAGTGCCTCCACTGTCTCCCCCTCCTGCTCCTCCTCCTCCCTTACAGTCACATCTGTATTCACACCTGCATGCACTTCATCAAAAGCCACCACCACCATCACCACACCAAGCAGACACCTCCACAACATCCATCTATGCGTCCCCTGTGTCCTCTCCCACCCTGTCTGCCCCCCTCCTTAGAAACACAAATGCATGCACTCAGACTCCCAACAGCCATCAACCTCACATCAGCACACTGCCCATGCACCTGCACCCAAGTTCAGCAGATGTAGTCTTCCAACAACCACTCCCTCATCCTCACTCCCATCCCTCATCCTACCCCACTGTGCCAAACAATCTCATCCCTCTCCCTCCACCTACCCATCCTGCACGTAAGAGCAGGGTCCCAATGACCCAGCCCAGCACCTCAGCCAAACAGTCTGCCACTGCTCCCATCAAATCAACACAAATGAATCCCAAGTGACATGAGACGAGGACAGTGGAGGCACTTCCTAGTCATGGAGGCAAGAAATGGAAGGTTCCCATTCCACCACCCAAAAAAGGGAAGGATCCTACTCCACCGCCCAAGAAAGGGAAGGATCCCACTCCACCGCCCAAGAAAGGGAAAGATCCCATTCCACCACCCAAAAAAGGGAAGGTTCCCACTCCACCAACAAAGAGAGGCAGGTGAGCCCCTCCACCAGCAGTAGGCAATGAGCCCTCACCTCCAGCTGAGGCAGGCAGGGTAACACCTCCACTGCCCTCACCTCCAGCTGAGGCAGGCAGGGTGACACCTCCACCAGCAGTGGGCAAGGAGCCCTCACCTCCAGCTGAGGGAGGGAGGGTGACACCTCCACCAGCAGTGGGCAAGGAGCCCTCACCTCAGCTGAGGCAGGCAGGGTAACACCTCCACCAGCTGTGGGCAAGGAGCCCTCACCTCCAGCTGAGGCAGGCAGGGTAACACCTTCACCAGCAGTGGGCAAGGGGCCCTCACCTCCAGCAGAGACACAGTAGCCCTCACCTCCAGCTGAGACACAGTAGCCCTCACCTCCAGCAGAGGGCATGTAGGTCACCCTCCAGGGACTGTTGTACAAGGAGCCCCCTCCAGAACCATTGGACAAGTTCCCCACCTCTGAGACTGTGACCTTGCACTCCCCAGCAAGGAGAAATGGGCATGGAACCCCCTCCATAACCAGTGGGCAAGTTCCCCACTTCAGAGACTGTGTCCTTGCACTCACCAGCAAAGAGAAATGGGCATGGACCCCCCTCCAGAACCAGTGGGCAAGTTCTCCACTTCAATGGAAGCCCCCCGCTTCCCACTGAGGTGCCTGCCCTTTTCTAACATGGTGCCCCTGCACAGTGTAGTGCGGATTTTGTCAGTAAACAAGTTGGGGCTTGGACTGGGCCATGTGGGCCTTTTGTACTTTGGACTGGCCATTGGCCCTTTCTGGACATGTACTCTATTTATTTTTTCCACATAGACAATGTGGTGGCTGTTGGCATCAAAATACAATATCAGTTATACCTAAATGTAGTCCTTGCATTATTATGACGTGGGCCCTGTGACATTGGTTTTCCTCTGAAGCTTGTTGTGTGTATGGTGTGTGTGTGAATGGTGTGTGTTGTGCATGTGTGTGTGTCACTCTCCTTTTCCTCCCTCCCTCCCTTGAGTGATAGGTGGCTGAACTCACCGTCGTCATCTTGTAGTTTTGGTTTCCATGGCAGCGGTGGTCTTCTCTGTCACCCTGATAATGAGTCTTTTGTTTTCTGTACTGTGTTTCCACCAGGCTTTTGATGACGTTTGTATCACCCCAGAAATCCTGGTGGTTTGCTATGTCATTATATGGTGGGTGGTACTTTGGCTTTCCGCCTTGCTGCAGGTGGCTACCGCAGTGGTCAGTGGTGTTAATGCCCTGGCGGTTGGTGTGGTATGGGAATTATCACTGCCATGGTCATAATTTGGTGGTAATTAACAGTCACCGCCATAATGACCACCTTAGTTTGTTTAGTATATCTATTATTTCTCTGCTTTCTCCAGGTTTAAGAATTTCTCATATCAAGAAAGTATTTGCTTATTATCTTATCTTCTTACCTTTCCCATTTCATTTTTCATCTTTTGTCTTTGTATGAATCTATACAATTTGTACATTTTTAATAATTAATTAGCTATTAATAATGGTTTCAGTATCATTACCACAATACCCTGACCAAGATTTCCCAACCAATTTTTCACTTCAGTAAAACTTTTGCCTTTATTTTCCCACTCACCTGGCTCTTTCAGGTCTTTTAGATCAGAATTTAGAAATGTCAAATTCTTAATGCAATTTCTAATTTCTTTACTGTTATCAGGAATAAATATGCAGCAATGTTTTGCTTTAAGCATCCAACAGACTCCGCCTTCCTTTGCTAAAAGGACATCCAACGCAAGATGGTTCTGAATAACCATTGAACATACCGCAACCATTTCAGTATCCATTAAAATGATTGCTCCAGAAAAATCTCTTTGCATTCTATCTACAATAGTAGACTGCTTTCTAATCTTCATGTCATTCAGAAGAACTCGTACTGAAGGAATAATTGCTCCAAATATATCTCCAACTATTTCCGAATAACTTGTCCTTTTTGATCTTGACTTCAAATTCTTATGTTTTTTGTCTGTGTTGTCAACTTGATGAATTTTAGAAAATTACACTCCTAGGAAACAAGTACCATACCATCCCTTAGGGAGATGATAATAAGCACTTTTCCCACAGATGTATAAAACCCCAGGAATCACAAGATCTTGTCCATTCAGCATAAAGTTCCATGTATTCTTAAAAAGAAATACTTGTCTCTATTCACTCGTTCCTTCAAACTGAGGTCCAGATTTAAGAAGGCCTAGCACCATTCCAACACCATATTACCGTAATTTCTTTTACGCTAACGTGGCATTAGAAGGCCAAAAATGCTGCACCACATTTACAAAGTGTCACAATGCCTGCATTTCGCCACTTTGTAACCCCTTGCGCCAGGCATAATGTATGCAAGGGTGCATTCCGGTGCTAGGGTGGCCAAAAAAATGGCGCAAAGAAATCTAAGAGATTTATTTGCGCCATTTTTATTAGCATGTTTAACACCTGCTGTGAGCAGCTGTCAAAGAGAGGCTCCAATTGTTTTCAACGGGCCTCTGGATGATTTGCAGGATTAGCATTAACATTTTTGATGCTAATCCTGCAAAACGCCGGACTAGCGTAAAATATTATGATGCTAGTACCCCTAACTATAGCCATGGTGAACTGTATTTTAATATGGCGCACACATGGTGGCATTAGTAGCAGTTTTGGTTTGAAGACTATATATACACAAAGCTTTCCTACATTTTGGTAATCTAAAGCAAGCTTTCCTTGTATGTTAGTTACACTATATACATAGTGATTATTGTAAATGCGTTTTACTAATTCCTTCTCTATCTTCTCCCCTATCTTCTATCATAGGTCTGACCAGGAACGTTTTCTCAACTTGTGAAAGCGTACACGTGACTTTATTCCTGTGTGCATAAGCTGTACCAAATGTTAGTGTAGGTTCAGAGAAACCTCCTACAATGTCAATGTTCTTAGCTCTAGCAATGCTACTCAAATGTAGGTGAATTGCAACAAATGAAAAAACAACATCCATATTTAAGTAACACTATTGGATGTATTCTAGATTCCAGAATCTTGTTAATACAAGACTGCAAATAATTTCATATCTTAGTGATAATGTATGATATGTAATTCATTCTTACACTGATGAAGGAATTTGTGTACACTCATAACCTTCTCTCTCATCCATTGTCTCAACTAATTCATTCAATAAGTGATAGAAAGCATTAGAAGAAAGATCTCCCTGTGAATTGTCTAAGTGTAAGTATTTTTCATCCCTATTAAGCTTCTCTAAGTTGGATAGTGTAGTAGTCTCTGGAAGAGGTGTATAGTCTCAGCTTTATCAGAAACACTCATAGTTACAATCAGCAACAAACTTATCAACACACATACAATTGCTAATCAAACACACATACACTTGCAACACCTATTATTTTTAATGCAATTGTGATTGATATCCAGGACCTGCAAAGAATCAGAAAGCAAAGGAAAAGGAAAAAAAAGATTAAACTATGCAAACAAACAAAAATCCAAAATTCTCTTCAATCTACTTTGCAAATATTTACAGCATCTTTCAGATTTTCTCTGGAACTTGTCAATGTCTCTTATTAGATCATAATCTGTTGATAACTCACTATTGTTTACAGTGTATAATGTTTCTCTTGTTCAATTAGGAGTGTGATTTCAAAACTCAGTTCAAATGCAATTTCAAGTTCCCAAATGCAAAACTTGATTCTCACGGTCAAAACAAAAGGACAGAAACATGTGTTCCCATTCATCAGCTGCAAGATGTGCCCATTCAGGACCTGTGTATTGTGACTCTCTTTCTCTTTGATCTTCGATTTGTACCTGTTTCGCCTTCACTCAGATCTGTTCCTTCTGTTGTTTCTGCTTCCTCATTTATGCTTGACAGTACATCAGGAACCTTTTCAATTTAATGCAGTGTAGGCCACTTGTCTCCTTTCACAGTTTTTCCAGACAGTGATGGCAAAACTGGAATTACGATTATTTTTGGTTCAGCAGGATTTGACCAAGCACTTCTCTGACTTTGACTTGCTTCACTTGCACCATTAACTGCTTCAGGAGGAGTCAAATCTGCAGGGGTTTGATTCAACTGAACTCCACTCTGCTTCTTCAGGGAACAAGATCTGCTTCATCTCTTTCTCCCTATTGTCTGCCTCTGGGAGAGACCTTGTTGGGCTTGACTGTCCTGCTACACCCATTTCTGATTGTGATGATAGATGAATATCAAGATTGTCCTGTATTTCAACTCTCAGAGGAGTACCTGGATCTTCACCAGTTTGCAAGGACCCAGTTTGGAAGTCCAGCATACTTCACAGCAGTTGTAGTCATCATAATGATCTGGTACTGGTCTTACCACCTAGGCTCCGAGTGCTTCTTGATCATCACTCAATCACCACCTCGGGGACTATGGCACTGGTCTTGGGATGGAGTCACGGCTGTTCCTCCTACCTAGTGAGACAAAGAGCGAACCACATTGGCTAGACCCTTGCAGTAATCCAGCACTAAGTCATCTGTTATGTTTCCATTGCATTTGCTGGAACAGCTGGTAATCTTATTTCTCTGCCCATAAGGATTTCATGGGGAGAGACACCAGTCTTTCTCTCAGGTGTAATTCTCATGCTCATTAGAACCAATGGTAAAGTATCAGGCCATTTCAGATTTGTGGATGCCACATTTTTGCCAATTGAGCTTTCAAAGTTCCATTCATTTATTCTACTAATCAAGAATCTTCTGGTCTGTAGATACAGTACAGCTTCTGCTCAATGTTTAAGGCTGAACATAGTAATGTTATCAACTCATTGTTGAAGTGACTTCCTCTATATGATTCTAAAGAGGCTGCAAACCCGAAACGGGGATCAACTCTCTGAGGAACAGCTTTGCTACTGTGGGGCTATCATTTCGACGTGTGGGGTAGGCTTCAATCCAATTACTAAATATACAGACAATAACCAACACGTATTTCAAACGACCACACACAGGCATCTTAATGGAATCTATCTACATTCTGTTAAATGGACTACTTGCTCTTCCAATGTAACTCAAAAATGACACCAGTTGTCTTTCCCATGTTCATTTGCTGACATGTAATTGCTTCAGCAACCTGTCTAAACTTTGGATTGAACCAGAATTGCTTAAATGTTCAAATCATTGCATCTCTGCCAATGTGTGTTTGCCCATGATAATATCTTGCCATTTGTGTCACTAGGCAGTTTGGTAAAAACATTTTCCCTTCACTTGAAACTCATATTTCATCTATTTCTCTTTGAATGCAACCCAATATTGACCAGCTTTTCTTTCAACATGTAACTTTGACTTGTTTCATCAGTATTCACTGCACCAATATCTTTCCATTGTTCATTAAATGTTATACAATTCAGTGCAAAGAAGTGAGCAATCTGATACGCATAGGAATTTTCCATGGAGATGAAATCGCACAACTTCTGGTGTGCAGTACCCTTGACCACAGCAATCATTTTGGGCAACTGTAAGGCTTGTAACAAATCATGAACTCTGTCACCATTGCTAACTGGTGAGCCACAAAAGGTCATGAAACCTCCCAGGGACCATAACTGGCACAAGTCATGCCTTACACCAAATCCATACTGACTGACTGTAACAATCATAATTTTAAGTTGTGCAGAAATATAACATGCTCGAGTAAGAGTCACCAATTCAGCCACTTGTGCAGAAAATACTCCTTAAAACCATGTAGCTTCAAGTATGCCAGATATAGTGCACACAATATAACCAGCTCTCAAAGTTTCCATGTTGTCTCTTAAACAGGAACCATCAAAAACATTATTTGAACATTTTTTTCTAGCGGAACATCCTGAATATCAGGTCTTTGCTTGGTGCACAGTTCAGTAACTTCTAGGAAGTCATGTTCAACTTCACTGACATTTTCAATTTCAACATTGTCTACTGGCAGCAACCTTGCTAGATTAAGTACAATACAATGCTTAAGGGACATATTAGGTGAGCCTAAAATTGTCAACTCATATTTAGTCAACCTGGAATTTGATAAACACTGAGTCTTGGTCCTGGTAAGCAAGACCTCAACCGAGTTGGGGACCAAAACAGTGAATAGATGCCCCATCACAATGCTCTCACACTGAGTGATGCTCATGCCAACCAACTGCAGCTACCTGCTTAAGGCAGCCCGGTAAAGCGGCAGCAGCCAGATCCCCAGAAGCTGAAAAATATTCTACAGGACAAGTTACGCACCATGTGCCTGCGACAAGACAGCAAGTGCCCAACAATCAAGTTCATAACAAGAAAAAAAATGGCTTTGTGTAGTCAGGCATTCCCAGAGCTGGTGCTCTGCACAGACTTTCTCTCAACTCAGTAAAAGCTTTCATACAAGCTTTGTTAAATTTAACAGGGTCAGCAATATCTTTGTGGGTCAACTTCTGTAATGGCTTGGCGACAGTAAATTACCATTCCCAAAAACATCATGACATCTCTTTGAGTAACAGGAGGTTTAATTTGCAAAATAGCTGTAACCCTTTCTCTGGACACCTTTCTTGCACCTTTCTCTATTTGATGTCCCACGTTTTTCACTTCTTTTTTATAGTATTGTAATTTCAATGGGGACACGTAATGTCCATTCTCATCCAAATGATTAAACTAGTGTAGGAGGCTGGCCTGGTTTGTAGTGGGTACCTTGGGTACTTACACCTTATACCAGGTCCAGTTATCCATTATTAGTGAAATGTAGTAGTGTTCTTCCAGCTTGGGCTGATAGAGGTAGCTATAGCAGAGCAGCTTAGGCTGAACTAGAAGACATGCAAAGCTCTTGCAATACCACTTATAGTTACACAGTACTTATTCACAAGTAAAGACAATACTCAGTGTTACCAAAAATAAATATTCCTTCTGGAGCTAAGTATTATACACAATATATACACTAGACACCAAAATTAGACAAGTAACTAGTCATAGAACAATGCAAACAATAGGAAATGCTATAGTTTGCAATGGGAGAAAATAGGTCTAGGTGCAACACAAACCATATACTAAGAAAGTTGAATATGAATCACAAAATCCCCCCTAGACAAGTGTAGTGTGTGCAGAATCGCTGGTAGAGTAAGAATACAGTAAAGGTAAGTAAATTACCCCACCCCAAAGCCTAGCACAGCAGGAGAAAGTACTGCAAGTTTCCTTAGGACACACTACACCTCGTGATTGGGATTTTGCAGCAGCCAACCAAGTCTGCAAAGAACAACTGCTGGATTCCTGGACCTGAAGACGTGCAAAGTAAGGGGACCAAGTCCAGAAGTCGAAAGAAGTTCCAGGAAGGACAGGAGCCCCTGCCAACCCAGAAGAGGCTGCAAAAGAAGAGTCCACGGTTAGTTGAAGACTGCAGAAATGCATCCTAGGAAGATGGCAGCAGGTTCCGGCATGATGCAAAGGATGTCCCACGACATGAAGATCGTTGCAGATGTGATTTTGTTTGGAAGTCACCAACAAGCCTTGGTTACCACAAAAGTGTGTTTTGTGTCAAAATAGTGCTGGATGGACCCAGAAGGGACCTGGGGTACTCAACTCTATGTGAGAAGGAAGAGGAGGCTCTCAGCACTTCAGAGAGCCCTCAGGATGACAGCCAGCACCCCCGGAGGTCCCAGGACACGGGGACAAAGGAGGTGCAAAATGCGGTTGAAGCAGCACAACAAAGGAAGGTCCCAAGCAGCCGGAGAACAACTCAGCAAGTTGATAGTCGCACAATGGAGTGCTGAGGACCTGGGCCAGGCTGTGCACTAAGGAATTTTGCAAATAGTGCACAGAGGCCTCAGGAGGTGAAGAAGACACGGTACACAGGGGTACCATCGCTCCCTGGGAAGGCAAAGTTTTACCTCCTCCAAATTGGATCAGCAGGACCTCTGGACAGTCTGTGTTGATAATGTCCACCCTCTGTGTCCTTAGGAGCACGCTCGTCACTGTGAAAGGAGTCCAAGGGTACCGGTTGTCGTCTTGCAAGGTGCCTGCTGGAGCAGGGGAGTGACTCCGTCACTCCATGGGAGATTTCTTTGGTCCTTCTGATGCAGGATGAAGACAGGGAGTCCTCAGAGTTTGCACACCATGAAAACTGTTGCAGTTGCTGACTTGGAGCTGAGGTTGCTGAAGAAAAGTATCTCTGGTGGATACTTTGTTGCAGTTACAGCATTTCTTGGAGCAGGCTGCGATTGATCCGAGGTCAGAGGAAGCTGAAGTTGTTGCAGAGGATTCCTGAAGGATACTTGCAAGCAGAATCTGAAGAGAACCCACAGGAGAGACCCTAAATAGCCCTGAGAGGGGGATTGGCTACCTTATCAGGTATGGACCTATCAGGACGGGTCTCTGATGTCACCTGCTGGCACTGACCATTCAGAGCCCTCCAGAGTACCCCCACAACTTGCAAAGCAAGATGGCTGAAGTCTGGGACACACTGGAGGAGCTCTGGGCACCACTCCTAGGGTGGTGATAGACAGGGGAGTGGTCACTCCTCTTTCCTTTGTCCAGTTTCGCACCAGAGCAGGGAACAAGGGGTCCCTGAACCAGTGTAGACTGGCTTATGCAAGGAGGTCACCACCTGTACCCTTCAAAACATTTCCAGAGGCTGGGGGAGGCTACCTCTCCCCAGCCTGTAACACCTATTTTCAAAGGGAGAGGGTGTCACCCTGCTCTCAGAGGAAATGCTTTGTTCTGCCTTCTTGGGACTGGGCTGCCCAGACCCCAGGAGGGTGGAGCCCTGTTTGTGAGGTGGCAGCAGCTGTAGCTGCAGTGCAAGCCTCTGAGAGCTGGTTTGGAAGTACTGGGGGTCCATGGTGGAGCCCCCAGGATGTATGGAATTGGCTCCCCAATACCAGATTTGGAATTCCATGATCTTAGACTTGTTACCATTGTGAAGCTACATATAGGTATTGACCTATATGTAGTGCACACGTGTAATGGCGTCCCCGCACTCACAGTGGCCCAGAACTATGTGGGGGCACCTTTGCTAGAGCAAGGGTGCCCTCACACTTAGTAACTTTGCACCTAACCTTCAGCAAGTGAAGGTTAGACATGTAGGCGACTTATAAGTTACTTGAGTGCAGTGAAAATGGCTGTGAAATAGCGTGTGCACTATTTCACGCAGGCTGCAATGGCAGTCCTGTGGAAGGGTTTGTCTGAGCTCCTTATGGGTGGTAAAAGAAATGCTAAAGCCCATATGGATCTCCTGGAACCCAATGCCCTGGGTATCTAGGTACCATATACTAGGGACTTATAAAGGGGGGTCCAGTGTGCCAATTGAAATTGGTAAATTAAGTCACTAGCCCACATGACAAATTCAAAAGCAGAGAGATCATAAGCACTGGGGTTCTGGTTAGCAGAGCCTCAGTGACACAGTCAAGCACTACTGATAACACACACATAGGCCACAAACTATGAGCACTGGGATGCTGGCTAGCAGGATCTCAGTGAGACAGGCAAAACACACTGACATATAGGCCCTCATTCTGACCTTGGCGGGCGGCGGAGGCCACCCGCCAAAGTCCCGCCGTCAGGTTACCGTTCCGCGGTCGAAAGACCGCGGCGGTAATTCTGACTTTCCCGCTGGGCTGGCGGGCGGTCGCCTTCAGACCGCCAGCCAGCCCAGCGGGAAAGAGGCTTCCACGATGAAGCCGGCTCGGAATCGAGCCGGCGGAGTGGAAGCTGTGCGACAGGTGCAGTTGCACCCGTCGCGTATTTCACTGTCTGCGCAGCAGACAGTGAAATACATGTAGGGGCCCTCTTACGGGGGCCCCTGCAATGCCCATGCCAGTGGCATGGGCACTGCAGGGGCCCCCAGGGGCCCCGCGACCCCCCCTACCGCCATCCGGATCTCGGCGGTCCGACCGCCGGGATCTGGATGGCGGTAGGGGGGGTCGGAATCCCCGCGGCGGTGCAGCAAGCTGCGCCGCCGCGGAGGATTCAATGGGGCCGCGGTACACTGGCGGGACCCCGCCAGTGGTGCCGGTCCGACCGCGGCTTTACCGCCGCGGTCGGAATCCCCATTGGAGCACCGCCGGCCTGTCGGCGGTGCACCCGCGGTCCTCCGCCCTGGCGGTCAAAGACCGCCAGGGTCAGAATGACCACCATAGGTTTTTATCCATGAGCACTTGGATCCTGGCTAGCAGGATCCCAGTGACACAGTAAAAACACACTGACACACTCAGAAACAGGACAAAAGTGGGGATAACAATGCGAGAAAGAGGCTACTTTCTCACAACAAGGCAATAGTATCCTGTGTGCATTCTTCCTGTGTCTTTGAAGCAACCAATAAGTCATCAATGTACTGAACCAATGTTGATTGGAAAGGCATTTCCAATTATTCCAAATTTGTTTTCAACACCTGATTAAATATGGATGAGGATTCTGAAAAACACTGTAGAATCCTGCACTAACAATACACATGACTGCAGAATTTAAAAAAGAATTGAAACTGCCTATCCTTGTGTAAAGGCACTGAGAAAAATGCTTGTGACAAGTGGATCACTGTGAACCATTCTGAGTCACATGGAATTTGGAGCAGAAGCACTGCTGGATTGGGGACCACTGGACAACATTTTACCAAAATATCATTAACTTTTTTCAAATCCTGAACAATGCAAAATTTCCCACTTGGTTTTCGCAAACCCATAATAGGTGAATTACATGGGCTGCTCAGCACTTCTTTCAAGACTCCATGCTAAAGAACATCTGCAATTACAGGAGTAACTCCTTCCATTGCATTTGATGCCATATGATACTGGGGAGTTTTCTGAAAAACTAAATAAGGTTTCACTGTAACTTTAACTGGCTCAACTCCTTTGATTAGACCAATGTATTTCCCAGAAAGATCCCAAACTTTGGAAATAATTGTATCTTGTAAGTCAATTGCCAGGTCCAATACTGTGAATGCAGGATAAAGAGCAATCAATAGAAGTTCTTCATTAACCAAATTACAATTTCCAGTGTGCAAACAGGATTCTTCATCGTCACTATTTGTTTGGATGAAACTTTGTGCAAGTAAATGGACACCTTGTTTTGCACAGCAAATATCTTCCCAAGAGACTAACTGGACTTGCGTCACAGACTACAAACCTGTGAATGCCTTTAAAATTACCAATTTTAACAGCAATTGGCTCAGTAATCAGATTTGTATGGTTCTGCTTTTCTACTCCTACAATCTGTACTGTTTTCCCAGAAAGTGTCTCATTAGGAACTTCTGCAATTCTGACAGTAGAGTGTGTAGCTCCTGTGTCTACCAGGAAAGAAACATCATGGCCCATTACTGTTCCATTTACTGAATGACCACTCTGATCCAGCGCTAATGAAGCTGTTAGCACTCATTCTTCTTCATCCGAACTCTCACTCACAATTTCTATTTCATCACTCAATTCATTCTCACTGTGTAAAGGGTACTGCTGTATACACAATTGATTATTTTGACTTAACGTTTGACCCATGTTCTGCTGAGGAACCACTATCTGTGGCCATGCCATTGGAGCTTGATGTATTTGCATCTGCAGCTGCATTTCCCTTTGCTGTGGTACCTGAAACGAGGCACCTGCATCTGCTGTTGGGGAATTTGCATTTGCTGCAGAATCTTCATTTGAATATTCATATCCTGAACATTTAAATTAGGATTCAGAATTCTCGGTCCTCTCAAATTTGGAAATTGATTTTGTTCATTCATCTGCACAACGCCTTCCTGTACCAGCATTGGACACTCCTGTTTCCAATGACCTCAACCACCGCAAGCATGACAAAGTAACATCATCTTCATTGTCTGCACATCACCTGAATTACCATTAGTATTCATATCAACGCCTACATGATTTCCATTTCCATTTCCAAAACCACCACGTCCTCTTCATCTTGCTATTCCCTGACTCTGAACAATTTGCATGTTTTCCTGTTGTGGAATTACCTGAATCCCTGATTATGCTGCTCTAATCTGCTTCACCATTGCCTTATCTTTCAATCTTTTCTGCTTCATTTCAATCTTGTCACTGCAATATTTAGCAAACTGCAATACTTCATCAACTGGTTTTGCTTGCCGACAAATCAAATGACTCTTAAGCATGCTACCAATTTCAGGTCTTAACCCATCAACAAATCTGGACACAAAATGAATCATTTCTTTGGGTTCAGTTGTTTCTGTACCACTGTAATGTTTGAATGCCTGCAACAACCTTTCATACTATGCATGTATTGACGCCTTTGCTTCCTGAGCTGTCCTATCAATTCTCTGCCAATCAATGTTTTTAGGGGAAATTTTGGTTTCTTGAAATTCAATCAGCTTGTAATAGCTTTTCATTACTTCAGGAGATGGTGCACCTGTAACTAGATCATGGAAGTTCTCTTGTCGGCCAATCAAAACTTCCTTTTCATTAATGATCAATAAATCAGTTCGGACCACTATCTCTAACAGAGTATTTAAATTCTCCCATAAGCATTTTGCGGGTTTCACAAACCTATTTGTTTGGTGGTACCATTCCACTGCTTTCTCTATAAATCATGGGTAATCATTTGTAAATGATAAATTTTCACTCCTGCTTTAAGGGACATGAACACAATTTCCTCCAGGAAATTCTTTCATTGGTAATATCTTTACTGGACTATCGGTCTGCTGTGTATCAGTAGAATTCAAATTCATAGACTCTCTTTTCTTCTGATCTCTTTTCTTCACCCATCTGCATCCCCACTTATCTAATGCTCCCCATCTAATGCTCCCCATGTTTCAATACTTTGGATTAATTCTCTAATGTGAATTTTTATTCCAGGTGATCTCATGTTCTCAATATATTTTGAATACAATTGTAATCTGTAACTCCTTTTAAAATGTTTAGATTTCTTAATATCCACTTTTATTTTTCAGCAAGGTCTGATAATTTCTGAGGTGCCAATCCTGCTCTGTTTTTGACATATTTGCACATGAAGCATAACTCATCTTCATTGTAGGAGTCAATTCCATTTAATGCAAGTGCTTCCTCAATTGTTTCATTTAAATCTAGTTTTATTCTTCATAGGTTCAGTGTTCTTTCCACTTCACCAACTGTTTTCATTGCTGATGTTCCACTCACCTTCTCCAACCAATCAGTTAAATGTTGAGCTGTCAAGCCTTGTAAAGAAACGTTACTATTCACATTGGACACAAACATTGTGGGTTATTACATGGCTGACCCATGACACTCTCAGGTGTCATCACAATTGAATTCAAACTTGGATTTGACCTCTCCAAACTTTGAGAAATCCTAGAATAAGCTAAATTTATGAGTGGACCTGTTTTGTCAAAAGTCTGATTCATTGGAAACATGACACCTACAGTAGCACTAAATCTCTCCATTTCTGCATTTGAATTAAAAAGATTCTGTACATTATTCTCATTGTTTCCCTGTGCATATAATGGAACAACTGGACCAATTGTAAGGGCATGGTTAATGATTCTGGTCTTGATTGAACATTGTGATTTCTTGAGTAAATGACTCCAGAGTTCTGACTTGTAAGTACTGAGGAACCTCTTTACGTTACTGTTACTGGAGCATACCTTGTCATAGCCTGAGCTCGACTAACAGCTTGCACAGGAGTCATTAAACTAGGTGTAGACTCCACCTGAACAATCATTAGATTCTGGTAAATCTGTGGTGCTACTGGTATTGTAATACTCAGTGCAGAACTTACAACAGGAACTGTAGAATAGACCATAAGCAGTGCCACAGTCCTAATCACAGGAGTTTGAGTTACAGCAATAGCAGGAATATTAGTGGCAACTTGTACCTGGGTCTGTGTTGCACTTGGACTAATATTAGTATATTGCTCTTGTGCTGCATATAGAGGGGCTAAGTTCTCAATACTTGGGTTATAATTTCATCATCATTTGAGTCACTATCAGAAGTCAGTGATTCCTTAGTTTCATCTGACTTCGACTCAATTTCTTCAAGATCCTTACTCTTTTTCTTTGTCTTTGGTCTAACACTGTCCTCTTTCTTTTGTGTGATTGCAGGATACATTCCAATACCCTGTAAAGTTTCTGTTCACCAAAATGCCTGATCATTGTCCCATCTTGCTTCTAGCAACGTTTTCTCAGCTTTACACATTTGTCTCTCAATTTTTAATTCCTCTTATTGTCTTGCCACTAATGCCCAAATAGCTAAGGCTTCAAATTGTGCTGGTCTTGGGGAAGGTGGGGGTAAGTTCGTAAAGTACTCACCTCAGATTCTTTGAAATTCTCATATTAAAATACTTTCTTGAGCAGGAAACACTAAGCTCCCTTCCTTCTTTGTAATTTTGCACAATTGCTTTAATCAAATGCATGCTGAAGGACCCTTCTCTTCAATTACGATGTATGTACCTTCTGGAGAGGTAATTTCTTGTAGTCCGACTAAAACTAATGCATCTCCTTTTAATGTAGTCTTTAACGCTTTGAAAGATTTCATTTTTGCCTTTAATTTGACTCAAATCTATGACTTGAATTCAAAACAGGAAGTAATTCAATTCCAAAATCCTTTTTGCTTGCTACTCCCCACTAATAGCTGATCATGGTTGTCCACCAATCCATTTGCAGCTCCTTTTCACAAACCGACCATTCCCAGCATGGACCGAATTATATCACACTCTCCCACAGCGGCAGACACATCATCGCAGACTCACCCTTCAAGGCTGATTCACACATAAACTAAATGTGAAATATTGCGAGCACTAAAACAAATCAACAAACCAACTTGTCTTCTTACTACAGACAGGGGCTCAATCACTTTGGAAGCTTTACAGAATGTTTTACTGCGGCTTTTAGCTCTGACAGCTACTCATTCGACTTCACCATTCTCTCACATGCAAGTAAAATTCAACCTGCAAATGTAACCCTAGACTAATACCAGATCCCCCCTGAGCACTCAAGAATCACCAGGTACCTGTCAAACTAGCACTGCCTTAGCACACACACTAGAATGCTATTTGTCTACCACGCCCAATTGACCTAACACAGCAAACAAGTTACAACAACAACCAAGTGTCTCATACACTTGTACAATACTCCGGAGTCTTATACCACGCAGGGTCCGTACACCAACAACCATGTGGGCAATTTTTTAGCAAAAAGTTCAACAATCACTTGAATCACAATCATGACTTCCCTTCTATTACCCTTTGAAGTACACACACTGCCTAATCAACTACATTGGAGTATGCAGACTTCTTATTTCTCTCACACATCACAATTCACCTGCAATTTGCCAAAGCAGAGCAAGGGCAAAACCTACTTAAAACTCAAACAGTCACTGGGAACATATCATATTTCATCTAAATAATCATTGGTAAAACCAAATTTCACCTAAGCAAGCATTGGTAAACCCAAATTTCCAAAATTCAAAATTTCAATAAGCCTGGCAAAACCAAATCTCTCAATCAATTCTCTCCTATTGAGATAGAATCATCAAAACTAGGATGAGACCCTCTTATTGAGATGTAACCAACATATCATACCCTCCTATTGAGACATAACCATCCTCTGCTACCAAGTTCTGTGGGAGTGGCAGACCTTAGTTCTATTTATATTATTATGATAAGGTGACATGTATAGGGTAAGTAATCTATTACCATCAGAGGTTGGCTCTGACCTTTTGACTCAGACATGAGTGTGTAATCATCCTAATTATTACAAATGACATCAAATAATTAACATAATCAGTTTGAGTCAATAATTTAAACACACCATGACCTATGTGGCCATGAATCACCACACCAGGTTAGTAAAGTTTAAACATTTATTGCTCATCAGAATAACAATGCTAAGATCATGTAAATCAGGCACAAGGCCAAATGATAAAAGTACAGAAACATCACAGTCTGTCCAAAATGCGTGGAAAATCTCAATCTAATTAAGAAATGTAACATTAAACATTCCAAAAGAACACTGCAAAGTAGCAACAGAACCAAGTGAAATAGTGAAACAGCATATATTTTACAGTTGAAACAAACAACAACAATTAATAAACAGTCAAATTTAGACATTAGGTCAGGCATCCCTAACACTGTAATTAAAAAGCATGTAGGGTTTCATGCACACAAAAAATAAGGCACAAATTCATTTGGAAAACATCTATCTATGGAGCTAACCAAAATAAGTGGTTGGATTTTCTAAAGAGAAAAACCTGCAAAGAAAACACAAAGGCACATTGGTTATACCTCTCCTAATGGATCAGTGTAGGAAAGTAGCCTCTTTCTAGCATGGTTACTCCCACTTTTGGCCTGTTTGTGAGTGTGTGTCAGAGTGTTTTTACTGTCTCACTGGGATCCTGCTAGCCAGGACCCCAGTGCTCATAAATAAATAAAAACTATATGTCAGTGTGTTTTGCCTGTCTCACTGGGATCCTGCTAGCCAGGACCCCACTGCTCATAGTTTGTGGCCTAATGGGTATGTCTGTGTAGTGCCTACCTGTGTCAATGAGGCTCTGCTAATCAGAACCTCAATGCTTATGCTCTCTCTGCTTTTACATTTGTCACTGTAGGCCAGTGACTACATTTACCAATTTTCAATTGGCATACTGGACCCCCCTTATAAGTCCCTAGTATGTGGTACCTAGGTACACAGGGCATTGGGGTTCCAGGAGATCCATATGGGCTGAAGCATTTCTTTTGCCACCCATAGGGAGCTCAGACAAACCCTTGCACAGACCTGCCATTGCAGCCTACGTGAAATAAGGCACACATTATTTCACAGCCATTTTTACTGAACTTAAGTAACTTATAAGTCACCTATGTGTCTAACTTTCACTTGCTGAAGGTTAGGAGCAAAGTTACTAAGTGTGAGGGCACCCTTTCACTAGCAAAGGTGCCCTCACATAGTGCAGAGCCATTTCCACAGACTTTGGGAGTGCGGGGACGCCATTACACGCGTGCACAGCCTGGCCCAGGTCTCCAGCACTCCACCCTGTGACGCTCAACTTGCTGAGTTATTCTCCGACGGTGTGGGACCTTCTTTTGTTGTACTGCATCAACTGCATTTTGCACCTTCTTTGAACCCAGATCCTGCGGCTTCTGGTGGTGCTGACTGGCATCCTGAGGGCTCTCTAAAGTACTAAGAGCCCCCTTTTCCTCCTCACACAAGGTTGAGGCCCCCAGGTCCCTCCTGGGTCCATCCAGTGCCATTTTGATGAAAAACACACTTTTGCCGTAGCCACGGCTTGTTGGTGCCTTCCAAAACGAAATCTCATCTGCAATGATCTTCATGCCGTGGATATCTTTTGCATCCTGCAAGAACCTGCTGGCATCTTCCTAGGTGCATTTCTGCAGTCTTGGACGAACCTAGGGACTCCTCTTTTGCACTCTCTTCTGGGTTGGCAGGGGCTCCTGTCCTTCCTGGAACTTCTTTTGACTTCTGGACTTGGTCTGGACCCCTAGTGTGTCTTAAGGAAACTTGCAGTACTTCACTCCTGCTTTTCTGGGCTCTGGGGTGGTGTAATTTACTTACCTTTCCTGTATTCTTACTCTCCCAGCGATTCTGCACACACTACACTTTGACTAGGGGGGATTCGTAATTCACATTCCACTTTTTTAGTATATGGTTTGTGTTGCCCCTAGACCTCTCATTGCAATCTATAGGATTTCTTACTGTTTGCATTGTTCTATGACTACTTACCTGTCTAATTTTGGTGTATAGTGTATATATTGTGTATAATACTTACCTCCAGAAGGAGTATTGTCTCCAAGATATTTTTGTACTGTGTCAGCAAAATAAATACCTTTCTTTTTGGTAACACTGAGTATTGTCTTTACTTGTGTATAAGTACTGTGTAACTATAAGCTGCTAGAACACTACTACTTCACTAATAAGGGATAACTGGACCTGAGATTGCGTTCTACAAAATGCCCATGTACTCAGAACAGCCAGATGGTGATAAATGGTCAGAGTTACAATAGGGTAATCAAATGTAACAATAAGTCCATACAGCAAAAACAGCCAACACGTGTTTCGTCTTCAAGACTTTGTCAAGGCTTAAGAAGTATAAGGCGTATATGTAAATACGGTTGGAGCATAAACGAGCTGCTGTTTGTCATGAATCTCTAGGAGAAGTCAATTAGTACTGGAGAGATTAATAGTGGCCATGATAAGCCTCAAGGTTCTTGAATAAATCAACCGTGCCGGTCGCGTCGGGAATTGGCAGTGTGTTTTGCTGTAAGGACTTATTGTTACATTTGATTACCCTATTGTAACTCTGACCATTTATCACCATCTGGCTGTTCTGAGTACATGGACATTTTGTACAACGCAATCTTTGTGACTGGAACTTCAACTACCTACCTGCATCTATAATAAACTTCTATACATCATCTTCCCAGACCGGACATCTAATCAATTCTTG
The DNA here is from genome assembly GCF_031143425.1 of Pleurodeles waltl. NCBI lineage: Eukaryota > Metazoa > Chordata > Amphibia > Caudata > Salamandridae > Pleurodeles > Pleurodeles waltl. The sequence continues at coordinate 689,776,344 of NC_090439.1, forward strand.
AACTTTTTCTGGATTTACTACACTGGTGTGCCCTGGCCACTCTTCTCGTACTAGCAACCTTGTATCGACTCATCCTGCCGGCTTTCTCAACTGTTTCCAGGTAGTGCATGCTCTGGGGGTAGCCTGCCTCGTCCGTGCACCAGGAGCTCTGAAGAAATCTCCTGTGGGTCAACGGAATCTTCCCCCTGCAACCGCAGGCACCAAAAGACTGCATCACTGGTCCTCTGGGTCCCCTCTCAGCACAACAAGCGTGGTCCCTGGAACTCAGCAACTCTGTCCAAGTGACTCCCACAGTCCAGTGACTCTTCAGTCCAAGTTTGGTGGAGGTAAGTCCTTGCCTCCCCACGCTAGGCTGCATTGCTGAGTACCGCATGATTTGCAGCTGCTCCGGCTCCTGTGCACTCTTCCAGGATTTCCTTTATGTACAGCAAAGCCTGGGTCCCCTACACTCCTTCCTGCAGTGCACAACCTTCTGAGTTGTCCTCCAGCGTTGTGGGACTCCCCTTTGTGACTTCGGGTGGACTCCAGTTCACTTTTCTTCCACATGACTGTTCAGGCACTTCTGCAGGTGCTGCCTGCTTCTGTGAGGGCTTCATGAGTTGCTGGGTGCGTCCTCTGTCTCTTCCTCCAAGTGGCGACATCCTGGTCCCTCCTGGGCCACAGCAGCACCCAAAAACCTGTACTGCAACTCTTGCAGCTAGCAAGGCTTGTTTGCAGTCTTTCTGTGTGGGAATACCTCTGCAAGCTTCATCGCGACGTGGGACATCTGTCTTCCAAAGGAGAAGTCCCTAGCTCTCTTCTTTCTTGCAGAATTTCAAGCTTCCTCCAACTGGTGGCAGCTTCCTTGCACCCTCAGCTGGCATTTCCTGGGCTCCTGCCCACTCTCGACACTGTCGCGACTATTGGACTTGGTCCCCTTGTCTTACAGGTAATCAGTTCCGGAAATCCACTGTTGTTGCATTGTTGGTGTTTGTTCTTCCTGCAGAATCCCCCTATCACAACTTCTGTGCTCTCTGGGGGTAGTAGGTGCACTTTACACCTACCTTTCAGGGCCTTGGGGTGGGCTATTTTTCTAACCCTCACTGTTCTCTTACAGTCCCAGCGACCCTCTACAAGCTCACATAGGTTTGGGGTCCATTCGTGGTTCGCATTCCACTTTTGGAGTATATGGTTTGTTTTGCCCCTATACCTATGTGCTCCTATTGCAATCTACTTTAATTCTACACTGTTTGCATTGCTTTTCTTGCTATTACTTACCTAATTTTGGTTTGTGTACATATATCTTGTGTATATAACGTATCCTCATACTGAGGGTACTCACTGATATACTTTTGGCATATTGTCATGAAAATAAAGTACCTTTATTTTTTGTAATTCTGTGTATTGTGTTTTCTTATGCTATTGTGCATATGATACCAGTGGTATAGTAGGAGCTTTACATGTCTCCTAGTTCAGCCTAAGCTGCTTTGCCATAGTTACCTTCTATCAGCCTAAGCTGCTAGAAACACCTCTTCTACACTAATAAGGGATAACTGGACCTGGCACAAGGTGTGACATCTGCTTTGTTTCCTCATGGACTAGAGCTGTGTGACATAGGTATGTTGACATTAGAATTGAAAGATCATTTTGTCACTGTAATTGCTAATACACTATATTTCGAAATCACAGACAGACTCCAGATTGGTTTGTGCTTTAAGGGTGTTTATTTAAGTGTTCAATATTGGAGGGGGTTGTAAAATGGTGAGGGGTGATGGTGGAGGAATGTCCATGGCGGAGTCCAGTCTGTTAGTCTCACAGGTGCATTGTCCAAAGGGGCATAGGAAGTGGAGCTGGGGCAGTTTGAGGATGGACTGGGTGACAAAGTGGGACAAAACGATGACATTCAGGGCAGTCTCATTTCTTGGCGGGGGTCTTGGCATCATTCTCTGTCTTTGTCCTTGATCTCAGAGACCGTTTGGTGGTCCTGTGGCGGTGCCTCCTGTCCACTAGCACTGGCGGAGGTGGTGGGCAGTTCATCGTCCAGGCTAGTGTCAGGGGCCCCTTGTTGTGCCACAGTGTCCCTCCTGGTGTTGAGGACTTCCTTCAGCACCCCTACGATGGTGCCCAGGGTGGAATTTGTGGATCTGAGTTCCTCCCTGAAGCCCAAATACTGTTCCTCCTTCAGCCGCTGGATCTCCTGAAACTTGGCCAGTACCGTTGCCATTGTCTCCTGGGAATTATGGTATGCTCCCATGATGTTGGAGAGGGCCTCGTGGAGAGTGGGTTCCCTGGGCCTGTCCTCCCCCTGTTGCACAGCAGACCTCCCAGTTCCCCTGTTTCCCTGGGCCTCTGTCCCCTGAACGGTATGCCCACTGCCACTGCCCCCAGGTCCCTGGTGTTGTTGGAGTGGTGGGTTAGCCTGGGTTCCATGTAGTGGTGGACACACTGCTGATTGACGTGTCCTGGGGACAGAGGTATGGGCCCGCTGGGTGGGTGCTGTGCTGGTGTTTCCAGAGGGGGCAAGCTCTGTAGTGGCCTGTGCCAGTGTGAGGGGAACCGACTGTCCTGAGGTCCCAGATGGCCAGGCTGGTCGTCTAGATCCAGTTGGACAGAGCTGCTGTCATCACTGTGGGCCTCTTCTGTTGGTGGTGTGGACACGTGTGGACCCTCCTGTGCGGTGATGTTGGGTAGGGGTCCTGCAGGGGTGTAAAAGCAAGATTATTGCATCTGTGTATACCATGGTGTGCAATGGGTGGGTGACCGTGTACCCCAGTGCTTGCATTCCTGTGTGTGACCTTGTGTGATGATGGTTTAGGGGTGTGTATGGGTATGTGCAGTGGCCATGCATTGGTGATGGGTGTCCATGCTTTGTTGTTGCATACAGGGCTTGGTGTTGGGATGTGTGGTTTGTGATATTGGGACATGTGTGAGGAGTAGGAATGATGGGGGTGAGGGCGAGGGTGGGGGTATGTGATGGCATGCAGGTAGGGTGGGGAATAAGGTAGCTAAGATTTGACTTATCAGAGTCCATTCCTCTTGCTACTCCTTCGAGGCCCTCAGGATGCAGAATAGCCAAGACTTGCTCCTCCCATGTTGTTAGTAGTGGGGGAGGAGGTGGGGGTCCGCCGCCAGTCCTCTGAACCGCAAGGTGGTGTCTGGATACCACGGAACGCACCTTCCCCCGTAGGTCTTTCCACCTATTCCTGATGTCATCCCTATTTCTTGGGTGCTGTCCCACTGCGTTGACCCTGTCCACTATTCTTCGCCATAGCTCCATTTTCCTAGCTATTGAGGTGTGCTGCACCTGTGATCCGAATAGCTGTGGCTCTACCCGGATGATTTCCTCCACCATGACCCTGAGCTCCTCCTCAGAGAACCAGGGGTGTCTTTGCCGTGCCATGGGGTGGTGTGGGTGATGTGTGGATTGGTGTGTGTTGTGATATGTGGGGTGATATTTAGTGGTGTGTTGTGTGAGGTGCGTGGATGTTATGTGGGTGATGGTATTGTGTGCCTGTGGATGTCATTGTTCTTTCTGGTGGTGTCTCTCTCTGGCCTTCTGTCGCAATTGTTGTCATAGGGGTTTGTGGGTGATGTGGTTGTGTGTTTTATATTGTATTGGGTGTGTGGAAGTGGTGTGTGTATGTGTATCAGGTGTGTGTATTTCGATTTGTCCAATGTGGTAGTGTTTTGTAAATGTCTGTGTATTTTGAGCGCGGCGGTGTGTACCGCCAATGGAATACCGCGGTTGAAAGACCGCTGGGTGGATTCATGGGTCGTGACAGTGTGGGCGTATTCCTGTTGGTGTGACAGTGGAGGTTTTGTTTTCGCCAGTTTATCACTGACCTTTGGTGTGGCGGACTTGTGTGGGTATCCTGGATTTTGGCGGATTCCGAGCTGTGGGTCATAATAGCTGTAGCGGAATTCTGCGGCCGCGGCGGTGTGTTGGCAATCATCTGCACGGCGGTAAGCGGCTTTTACCGCCAATGTTGTAATGACCCCCAAAATCTTTTATCCAACAATCAGTTGTTGGACCAGGGTCTTTACCCCAAAACATTGCCACTATTCACTTAGCTCTCAGCATTGCCAGTGCTTTACAGCATACCACAGGAGTGAGGTTAGTGGATAATCAGATCAGTTTTGGTCGTACTTCGAAGTTCTGTAAAAAAGTCCTCCCATAATTTTTTTTCACTTTTGAGCACTCTTGCGCTAATTTCTGAAACTTTGCTTGTGGAGAAAGTCCCTTGCTCTCTCAGGGGAATATTTATGAGGGGTTTGTGCCATGCTTGCAAAAAGCAACATGGTACACGAGTAGCTTAAGCCACTGTCATATTTTTGAAGCCACAGAAAGCCACTTTGCGTGGCTTTGAATAGCTTAAAAAATATGGAGTAAGGCAACGCACCACAAATCATTGCGTTGCCTTACTGTGCACTAGAGAGGCATTCCATGGGCATTGTTTGGGTGTTTCCTTGCAACTCCCACGATTGTTGATGCATTGACAGAATTACCATCGCTAGTAAACCTGAGACTATGCTGAAATTGTATGCCTCCCCAGGTGACGAGGTGAAATACCTTTATTACTCCTTGTTTTTTATTTATTTCTATGTGTGCTACATTCTGAACAGACCTCTCAAGAGTGTTTGTGTGCAGGAAGGTGCCCAGCCAGCGCAGGGAGAAAGGACAGGGATGCACCCTATTGAATAAATATGGTGCATTCCTGCCCTTTCCCTGTGATGCAGGGCAGAGCAACAAGGTAAATTGCTGTGCTGTCCTGCACCACAAAGCCCATAAATCTGGGCTTCAGTGTCAGGATGAAAGTCTAACTTGTGCAGCTTTGTTGATGTATAATACAAGTGTTTTAACCATATATAGTGTAGCAGCCTACATCAGCTACTGAGGTATATTGCACTTATTGATGTACAGAAATATACCCATGGTGCAGGTGAGAGCTCCAGTCTCAGGCTATTTTGACACACCTGTTCAGCTCTGAAATCTCTACCAGGTTTAAGTTTCATTGCCATAGTGTAAATTATCAGTTTTTTGTCTTTTATTACATATCTAACAAGCTGAGGGCAAATATTTCTTCCTTTAATTTTCCTAACATTTTCCATAATCCATTGTGAAAGAGATTGCCTCTATTAGTTAAACCCATCTTAATAAGTAGGTGATGTACTTTATATTATAGGTTAGTGGTAGCTAGAGGTTATTGAGCCAGAGGAGTTCCACGACGTTTGGTGTCTTCAAGCCATTTCTAGGTGCTACTAGCTTCCATTCATAGTTTGTGCATTTTATAGTGTCCAATTCACTAGTCGCTGTGCCCAGGGGAATCAGTATTATTGTGTTTAGTGGAAGTGGTGCCACTTTGTCTCTTTCAACCAGCAAATAGGAAGCTCTATGTGTATCATGGGACCAAAAATGTGCAAATGTGGCACGGACTGCAAAGAAGCGTGTCTCTGAATTTGAGGCTGTCAATCCACCTCCTCCATGGGGTACAGTTAAATTCTCCTATTTTATGTTAAGTAATTTGTTTGCCCTGACAGGTTTTATATCAGCATTTTGATATGCCGAAAGAAGGTCTGTGTGGGGTGGTCTGCACATTTACAAATAGGCACAGTAACCTCAAGCGGTCTATCATTTTCATGATGGCCACTTGATAATGACATACCGTAGACAGGGGAAGCTGAGTTTAACAATTTGGGGGTGATTCTAACCCTGGCGGTCGGTGATAAAGCGGCGGCCAACCCGCCAACAGGCTGGCGGTCCAAAAAATGGAATTCTGACCCTGGCGGGAACCGCCAACACAGCCCGCCACTTTAACACTCCGACCGCCACGGCGGGACAAACAAACAGCGCGGCGGTCACCGCCAACAGGCAGGCGGCAGACAATGTACCGCCCACACCATCACGACCCACCAATCCGCCACCTGTTCCGGGGCGGGAGCACCGCCGATAAAAACATGGCGGAAACAGACTACGAATGGGAAAACGCTCACCTCTACGCACTCCACGAGCACGGAGGACAGCATGGAACCCGAATTGAACATCATACCTGCTCTCGTCTACCTGCTCATCTACCACGAGTACGAACGCCGGCGCAGACGTCAACGGTGAGTACTGCACCTACGACACACGGGAGGGGGGAGGAAGAAAGGTTACGGGCACACACATATGCGACCCCCACCCCCCCCCCAATATGTACACACCAATGCAGAGCAACAAGTCACAGTGACACCACCCAAACCCCCGTAAAAAAAGCAATGACATTTTCAAATTGGGAATAAATATTTATGTCCAAAATAGCCTCCGATAAGTATTGGTCAACTAGCAAAAATATTTACATTTTAAAAGTCAATATACACAGCAGTGGACAACTGAAGAAATTAGTCCTGCACATTTTACGAATTATCGATTAGTCCGTGGGCCAAAGTGTAGCAACACAAGGGCAAAGCCCACACACGAGACCTGAGTCCTTTGGAGAGAACACTGCAGGGGCATCTGATGACAAAACTACAGGCACCTCAGGGGGAAGGGAAGGGGGGGGCACCACAGCCACATGAGTCCACGACGCCAGATCCACGAAGGGCCCACCATGCCCACTGTACCATCCTGGAGAGTGCAAAGCCACAGTCTCTCAATGTCTCTACAGTGGGTGGCTTGCCCACTGCCATATCCTGGGGAGTGCAAAGCCACAGTCTCTCAATGTCTCTACAGTGTGTGGCTTGCCCACTGCAATATCCTGGGGAGTGCAAAGCCACAGTCTCTCAATGTCTCTACAGTGGGTGGCTTGCCCACTGCAATATCCTGGGGAGTGCAAAGCCACAGTCCATCAGGTGGAGAAATTGCTCCACTGGTCAAGGAGGATGCATGATGGCCACAGTGAACCGTGAACTGTGTTTGCAGGAAGGGCCCAGCGGAGTGGTGCTTGAGACGGCGGGGCCCAGCGGAGCGGTGCTTGAGACGGCAGGGCCCAGCGGAGCGGTGCTTGAGACGGCGGGGCCCAGCGGAGCGGTGCTTGACAGGAAGGGCCCAGCGGAGCGGTGCTTGAGACGGCGGGGCCCAGCGGAGCGGTGCTTGAGACGGCGGGGCCCAGCGGAGCGGTGCTTGACAGGAAGGGCCCAGCGGAGCGGTGCATGAGACGGCGGGGCCCAGCGGAGCGGTGCTTGACAGGAAGGGCCCAGCGGAGCGTTGCTTGAGACGGCGGGGCCCAGCGGAGCGGTGCTTGAGTTGAAGGGCCCAGCGGAGCGGTGCATGAGACGGCGGGGCCCAGCGGAGCGGTGCTTGAGACGGCGGGGCCCAGCGGAGCGGTGCTTGAGACGGTGGGGCCCAGCGGAGCGGTGCTTGAGTTGAAGGGCCCAGCGGAGCGGTGCTTGAGACGGCGGGGCCCAGCGGAGCGGTGCTTGAGACGGCGGGGCCCAGCGGAGCGGTGCTTGACAGGAAGGGCCCAGCGGAGCGGTGCATGAGACGGCGGGGCCCAGCGGAGCGGTGCTTGACAGGAAGGGCCCAGCGGAGCGGTGCTTGAGACGGCGGGGCCCAGCGGAGCGGTGCTTGAGTTGAAGGGCCCAGCGGAGCGGTGCATGAGACGGCGGGGCCCAGCGGAGCGGTGCTTGAGACGGCGGGGCCCAGCGGAGCGGTGCTTGAGACGGTGGGGCCCAGCGGAGCGGTGCTTGAGTTGAAGGGCCCAGCGGAGCGGTGCTTGAGATGGCGGGGCCCAGCGGAGCGGTGCTTGAGACGGCGGGGCCCAGCGGAGCGGTGCTTGAGACGGCGGGGCCCAGCGGAGCGGTGCTTGAGACGGCAGGGCCCAGCGGAGCGGTGCTTGAGACGGCGGGGCCCTGTTCAGCGGTGCCTGTCTTCACGGCGGGGCCCTGTTCAGCGGTGCTCTTCTGCACGGCGGGGCCCTGTTCAGCGGTGCCTGTCTTCACGGCGGGGACCTGTTCAGCGGTGCTCTTCCAGTAAGTCTAGGGAGCCAGACCTGGGCTGGACACCCTGCTCACTCGCCCTCCGACCGTGCAGTGGCAGGCCCCTTCGGGGACGGAGTCCTGGGCCCTTTGCTGTCGTCCCTTGCAGGCGGGATGGGGCTTGTGGGGCCCTCCTGCTCCGCGCTCCTGCTGGCTGACCTCTCCGCCCTGCTGCCCTTTCGCTCCTTAGATGGGGCTCTCAGGCCCTTGCCTCCCCTGGCTGTTGTGGCAGGTGAAGTGGCCGTTGTTAGCTCCTTGGGGGCAGCCGTCTCAGTCCTCTCACGGCGGCCCTTCAGTTTACGTGTCCTCTTGCCTGGGGGTGGGCTGGCTGTACCCTTGCTGCTCAGTGAAGTGTCACTGCCACCAAAGGGTGGACTCCAGAAGCCATGCACCACTTGGACACTCGAAGCTGGGCTGGTGGTGGCTGCGGTGCTCTTGGGACTCTTAGCAGATGGAGGGGGTGGGTCAGGGGAGGGAAAGAGGTTAAGATTAGAGAGGTAATATTTCTTAGGACCAAGGTAAAGGGTAGGAGTAGTGGTGATGGAAGTGGAGGAAGAGGATGTGGTTGTAGGAGAGTCAGGTGTGCTGTCTTTGGGTGCAGGTGACTGAGACGTAGGCTGTCGTGAGGTGGTTGGCTGTTGTTTGGGTGTCTGCCTGCGTTTATGTGTCTTGGAAGAGGGGGTGACAGACACAGTGGGAGAGGACACAGGGGACGTGTAGATGGCAGTGGGGGTGGTGACTGCACGTGTGAGGACTGTACTGGAGGGTGTGCTGGTGATGGAAGCACTGGCTGATGGTGGTGTGCATGCAGGTGTGAGTGGAGACGTCACAGGGAGGGAGGAGGGAGACGAGGAGGAGGGGGACACAGAGGTGGTAGTGACTGTTGGTATGTCTGCATCTGGGTGTTGCTTGGGTGAATGCTTGTGTGTTCTGTGGTGCTTGTGTCTGGATGAGCTGGCCTTGGGTGTTGAGGTGTGTGCAGGCTGGTCGGATGGTGTGGATGGGATAGGCTGAGGAACAGGAGACAGAGAAAGGGTGGAGGCAGTTAGAAGAGGGAGACTGGAGACAGGGACAATGGCTGCCGTCAGTGCTGAGGCCAGAGCAGTGAACGATCGTTGATGGGCAGCCTGACCCGAATGAATGCCCTCCAGGTAGGCATTGCTCCGATGCACCTCCCTTTCCACCCCCTGGATGGCATTCAAAAGGGTAGTCTGCCCAACAATGATGGTCTGTAGGAGGTCAATGATCTCCGCACTTAGGGCAGCAGGGGTAACTGGGGCAGGGGCTGAGGTGCCTGGGGCGAAGGAGACGCCCGCCTTCCTGGGCGAGCGGGCACAGAGTGAAGGCTGAGCGGCTGCAGGGAGGGTGGTGCTGGTGCGCTGGGTGGCGGCTGTACCTGTAGAGGCGGGGGGCCCGGATGTTGCCGCCACCGCTAGGGAGCTCCCAACCGAGGACGTGTCCGTGTCGCTGGTGTCTTCACCGGTCCCCGTTGTGGTGCTCCCCTCGCCCTCCGGATCACTGGTGCCCTCGGTGTCTGTTCCTGTGCCCACCGGGGCCTTGTGACTTGCAGCTCCCTTGTGCTCCGACGCCAAATCTCCTCCGCCTGATGATGCTAATGCACAAGAAGACAAAGAATAAGGGTGGGGGGAGAAATAAAAACAAGTTGAGTGCATGCCTTGTCAACACCGTTGGCGGAGAGGACAGACACAGGTGCCTCATGCACTAAGCCGCGCAATTGGGGTACACTACTCAGTAATTCTGACTAGGCCAACAGGTCTAGGGACAACAGACGCGCACATGGGTGATGCAGGACCATGTGTAGCTGTACTTGGCACCCTACAGAGGTGGGGGGCGGGGCACAGAGCCATGTCTAAGGGAGGGGACTACACTACAGAAAGCGCCCTGGCCTACTGTCACCCAGAGCCCTCCTCCCCCACCCAGACGCCTCAACTGCGCGTAAAGATAGCAGAATGTGCAGATTCTCACCCCCTTGTGTCTGCTGTGATGTCCTCAAGCGCCCATCCAAATCAGGGTAGGCCACCGCCAGGATCCGGGACATCAGGGGGGTCAGGGTACGACTGGCACCCCTCCTAGGTCGGGAGGCCATCCCCAGCAGTGACTCAGCGGTCTTTCTGGTTCCGCGGCAGATGTCCTCCCACCTCTTGCGGCAGTGGGTGCCCCGTCTGGTGTAGACCCCCAGGGCCCGGACTTCCTTGGCGATGGCACGCCAAATGTCGATTTTCTGATGGGCGCTCACCTGTTTGACATGTACAGGGTGGGAAAGAAAAAACGTGATTTTTCTGCATGTTTGAAGTAAATGCCCCCCTCCCCAACCTTGCCATGTGGCCCATTCTCTCATCTGTCGTGCGTTGCACTCCTCATTTTCTCCCCACCCCACCAACTTACATCCACCCCACTCCACACAGGCATAACCCATTCAATGTGCACTCAGTGTACTTACCTGTTGGTCTGGAGGACCGTAGAGTAGCGCATACTGGGGGAGGACCCCATCCACAAGTTTCTCCAACTCTTCAGACGTGAAGGCAGGGGCCCTTTCCCCAGTCGCAGCAGCCATTGTCACTTCCAGACCGAGTTCACAGCAGCACTTGCAGTATAGGTCCTCTCCTGTGGATGATCAGGTCTCGAGTGATTAAGCAGATAGAAAATGGCGGTCACGCCCGCGGCGGTGCGTACCGCGGCGGTGCGTACCGCGACCGCCGGCGCACATCGCCATTGGCTCATGAAACTCATAGGGATCATTGTTAACCAATGCGGCTTCGCACAGCGGTCTTCGGCCGCCTACCGCCACGGTGTGCCACGCCAGCACATTGACCTCACATCCCATTGTCCCACTTCACAGGTCAGGCAGCCGCCATTTCAAGGGCCCACATGGCTTAATTTCAACTGCGTCACACAGGCCTAGGCCTTGCATTGCCACACATACAAGCATAGCAATCCATACCTTTTCGTGTACTGTGCAAGCTGTGGTGAATGTACCTGTGAGTTGATTGACTCTGTGCTTCATATTCTCCTTCCTAGGCACCGTCCGCTGGGACTTGCGATGAGAAGGATGAATCCTCGCGTGTACCGGCCGCTGGTGGACCTGTCGACAATGGAAGAACGCCATATTATACTCCGATACCGACTTGACCGTGCCACTATCCATGAACTGTGTGCCCAGCTGGAGCCAGCCCTGATGTCCCCCATCCGCCAACCCACAGGAATTCCCCCTCTAGTGCAGGTTCTGTCAGTCCTCCATTTTTTGGCTAGTGGCTCATTCCAGACAACAGTGGCCATGTCATCAGGAATGTCTCAGCCTATGTTTTCAAAGATTTTGTCCAGAGTGTTGCCTGCCCTGATGAAACTCATGAGGAGCTACATCATTTTCCCAGAGGAGGATGATTTGCCTACAGTGAAGGGTGATTTCTATGCCCTTGGACATATCCCCAACATCATTGGTGCCATTGATGGGACCCATGTGGCTTTAGTACCCCCAAATGACGATGAGCAGGTGTACAGAAACGGGAAAAATTACCATTCTATGAATGTCCAGGTGGTCTGTTTGGCAGACCAGTACATCTCCCATGTTAATGCCATGTTCCCTGGGTCAGTGCATGACGTGTATATCATGCGTAATAGCAGCGTCCCATATGTGATGGAACAGCTACAGAGACAGCGTGTGTGGCTAATAGGTGACTCTGGTTACCCCAACCTGCCGTGGCTACTGACCCCAGTGAGGAATCCCAGGACCAGGGCAGAGGAACGGTACAATGAGGCCCATGGGCGAACTAGGAGGGTCATAGAAAGGACCTTCGGCCTCCTGAAGGCCAGGTTTAGATGCCTGCATATGACAGGTGGATCCCTAATGTACTCACCAAAGAAGGTGTGCCATATCATCGTGGCCTGCTGTATGCTTCACAATCTAGCATTGCGACGCCAGGTGCCTTTCCTGCAGGAGGATGGTCCAGATGGTGGTGTTGTAGAAGCCGTGGAGCCTGTGGAGAGTGAAGAGGAGGAAGACGACGGGGAGAACACAGACAACAGGGAAACTGTTATGCAACAGTATTTTCAGTAGCACACAGGTAAGATTCACCCACGCCATTTCACATTTACTTAGAGCCTCCTGCATCTCTACTTTCTGTATTACCCCCCAGCTCTTTTAAACTAACTTTTTTATTTTCCCTTCCCTTCTCAGTGCTTTATGACTCAGAGCCTGACTTCTGCTTGGTTTGCCCATGAACTACAGCGTATTGACCTTGGTATGTTGTCATCACTAATTGAAAACACATACATTGAACTGTTATGTGTAATACATTTGATGAGAATACAGCATGACTCCAAACTGTTTTCTGTGCAATAAGTGTTTTATTTTTTGTGCATAGATATTGGTACATGATAGTAAAACGTGATGGGTGGGGGTGGAGTAATGTCCATGGCAGAGTCCAGTTCTCAGTCTGACAGGTGCATTGTCCATATGCCTGTGGAAGGGTGGAGCAGGGGCTGTTTAAGGTTGGACAGGGTGGCAATGTGGGACAGTGGGATGACTTCAGGGGGTATCTCATGCTGGCGGGGGTCTTGGCATCCTACTCTGTCTTTTTTTTGGATCTCAGGCTCCTCTTGCGGGGTGGTTGTTCTTCAGCAGGAGGTGGGGTTCTGGTGGCCTGTCGTTGTGTGGGGGCCTCCTGTCCACTAGCGCCGGCGGAGGTGGTAGGCTGTTCCTGGTCCTGGCTAGTGACAGGGGCCCTGTGTGGTGCCACATGGTCCCGCAACGTGTCTTCTATCCTGTTGAGGGCCAGGACGATGGTCCCCATTGCGGTCCCGATGTTCCTAAGCTCGTCTCTGAACCCCATGTAGCGTTCCTCCTGCTGTGCCTGGATCTCTGTGAACCTGGCCAGTACCGTCGCCATCGTCTCTTGGGAGTGGTGGTATGCTCCCATGATGGTGGTGAGGGCCTCTTGGAGAGTGGGTTCCCTGGGCCTCTCCTCCCCCCCCTGTCGCACGGCAGCCCTCCGAGTTGCCCTGTTTCCCTGGGCCTCTGTCCCCTGGACGGTGTGCCCACTACCACTGCCCCCAGGTCCCTGTTGTTGTTGGGGTGGTGGGTTAGCCTGGGTGCCCTGTAGTGGCAGACACACCGCTGATTGACCTGTCCTAGAGACAGAGGCATGGGCCCGCTGGGTGGGAGCTGTGCTGTTGTTCCCAGAGGGGGTTGGGTCTGCTGTGGCCTGTGTCTGTGTGTGGGGTACCCACTGCCCAGAGGTCCCCGATGGTCCGGGCTGGTCATCAGGTTCCAGGTCGACAGATCTGCTGTCATCACTGGGGGCCTGTTCCGGGGGTGGGATGGACATTTCTGGACCCTCCTGACCGGTGTGTTGGCGTTCGGGTCCTGCATGGGGTGAGAGAGTATGGTTATTGTTTCTGTGTGTGCAATTGCGTGCGATTTATGGGTGCCCTTATCCCCCAGTGCAGGCATTCACTTGGGGGAGGTGTTGTGAGGGTGGTTTGGGGGGGGGATGGATATGTGCAGTGGTCATGCTTAGGTGATGGGTGTCCATTGTTTGTGGTGGCATGCAGGGGTTGGTGTTGGGTTGGGTGGGTTGTGCTGGGGAGACATTCTCAGGGAGGATGTGTGCTGGGGGGTTGGGGGTGAGGGTGGGGGTGTGGGTTGGCATGCTGGTGGGGTGGGGTGGATGAAGTATTTGAGATTCGACTTACCAGAGTCCATTCCTCCGGGTACTCCAGCGAGGCCGTCAGGATGCAGGATGTTCATGACCTCTTGCTCCCATGCTGTGAATTCGGGTGGGGTGGGTGGGGGTCCGCCGCCAGTCTTCTGCACCGCGATGTTGTGTCGCGAGACCATCGAGCGCACCTTCCCCCGTAGGTCGTTCCAGCGTTTGCGGATGTCGTCCCTATTTCTGGGATGCTGTCCCACCGCGTTGACCCTGTCCACGATCCTTTGCCATAGCTCCGCCTTCCTTGCTATAGTGGTGTGCTGCACCTGTGAGCCGAAGAGCTGGGGTTCAACTCTTATGATTTCCTCCACCATGACCCAGAGTTCTTGGTCCGAAAACCGTGGGTGCCTTTGGGGTGCCATGGGGTGGTGTGGATGTGGTGTGGGGTGGTGTATGTGGTGATGAGTGTGTTGGTGTGTGGTGCTTTGTGCTTCTATGTGGTGTGTGTGATGGTGTAGTGTGCCTCTGTGTGTATAGCTCTATATTCTCTGATGTGTCTCTCTCTCCTTCGTCTCTGATCTTTGGTTGTAGGGGTTTGTGGGTGATGTGGGTGTGTGTTTTATATTGTAATGGGTGTGTGGGAGGGGTGTGTGTATCTGTTTCAGGTGTGTGTCTTTCACATTGTCCAATGGGGTAGTGTTTTGTAAAGGTGTGTGTATTTTGAGCGCGGCGGTGTGTACCGCCAATGGACTACCGCGTTTGAAAGACCGCCGCATGGATTTGTGGGTCGTAATGGCATGGGCGTATTTCTGTTGGCGTGGCGGTGGAGGTTTGGTCATCTCCAGTTTACCACTGGCCGCTGATGTGGCGGACTGCAGTGGAGGTCGGATTTTTGGAGGTTTGGCAGTTGTGGGTCAGAATGTCCGTGGCGGCTAACCGCGGCCGCGGCGGTATTGTGGCGGGCTTCTGACCGGCGGTAAGCGGCTTTTACCGCCGAGGTCAGAATGGCCCCCTTTATCTGGTGGGAGGGCATATAAACCATTGATCCAGTTACCCCTGAGGACCACGTACAGGTCTCTGTCTTCTTGCATTCCCAAATACGTCACTGAATCATTATTCAGTTGTAGAGGGAGGTCTAGGATTCACCACTTAGTATTGTGGTTCACATATTTATTCCAATTAATTTTGAAACCTAATATTGTGGCAAAGCAGATTATTAAATGCTGCAACGGGGAAGGTTTTACATCCGAATTTCTGATATGCAGAAGCACATGATCTGCATATAATGAAGTTTGTGAAGTGTCCCCTAGGTAACCTTAACCATCTTCCTGAGTTCTCTGATCATGCATGCGGGGGGAGGGCGGCTCCTCTGTGAGGGCATATATTAAAGGGGACAAGGGGCACCCCTGTCTCATGTCTCCTAAAATTCCTAAAATGGTGCATTAGTGATCTTAACTTTGGCAACGGCTGTCGGAGAAGTATATAAACGGATAATCCGCTCTAGTAGTCGAGGCCCCAGCCCCATCCCCAAAGTCAAATACTTTCGGTATTTAGAAAGAATGCGAACAAACACACCTCCGAGTCAGTCTGATTGACAGTAACAAAGGTATGTAGATTGTAATTGTAGATCTCTTGGGCATTAAAAACGGTCTCAAACTAGTCTTTACGAGTCACGTTTTGTTTCCTGTTTCTTCGATTTCAAAATTGTCACTGTAATTACTTTTGGTAAAGTAGAATGGAGGCCACCTTTTTCATGTGCTTGTATATGTGGGGATAATATGTCCGGGTATTCTATGTAGAAAATAACTGGCAGGCCATAGTAGCCGAGCATCTTCCATTACTTATGCCTTTGATTGCTTGGATAGTATATATGATTCTTATTGGGTGCCCTAGTATTTCCTCATTGCCATTTTTAAGCCATGACATTGTTATCTTGCCTAAATATGCCATTACCCCCACCTTATCAGAAGCAATGTTTGATGTGTACAGGCTTTTACACTATTCCCTGAAGGTAGCTAGAATCAGTTCGTTATCCGTTAACATAGTATTGTTGCGTAGCTTAATTTCCACTACACCTTGTGCTGTCCAGTGTGGTCTCAGTAGCTGTGTCCCTGATCCTTCCTCTTGGCCATAGTTTCTAGCTGTGGCATTTCCCCCATTAAATGTTACCTCCTGAACTGCTTCTTTGCTGAACTCTTACAGCTTAGTTTGGATCATTCTGAAAGTTTTCGTGTTGGGGGAAGGCATGGGATTTTTCTAATCAATGGTATATTTTTGCAGAATATTAAGGGGGTTATTCCAACTTTGGAGGAGGTGTTAATCCGTCCCAAAAGTGACGGAAAAGTGACGGATTTACCACCAGCCGTATTACGAGTCCATTATATCCTATGGAACTCGTAATACGGCTGGTGGTATATCACTTTTGGGACGGATTAACACTCCTCCAAAGTTGGAATAACCCCCTAAGTCTGTTGCAGATAGACCAGAGGACCCCTCACTGTTTTCATATTTCCCCTATATTGGCTTCACAGGCTTCCCTGAGCATGCCTGCGATCTCTACTGACCACTTATCTAATTTGAAAAAAGGGGAAATTTCCTTGTGTACTTTTGATTTGATTACTGCAATAATAAAGCGTCACTTTTCCACATTTGGTATCACTGAGGGGAGCTCCAGGCCCAGGAGCACAGGTGCTTGGCCAGAAAGTGTACCTAAGAGATGTGTGCAAAGTTTAGAGTAAAAAAGACATGTCCCTTGTTGCAAGACAGTAATCATTCCGGAAATGGTCTCTGTGGACTGCTGAAACATCTGTCTCCATCATGTGACATTTAGCCTAAGCTGAAACAGACTGAGGTAGTCATTACGAGCTTTGAGGTCCCATGACCGCCACTGTGGCGATGGCAGTCAGACCGCCAGTGGAGAAGACCGCCATATTATGAGCATGTCGGTGTTCCCAACAGAACATAGCCAATACACAGCCAGTACTGCCAACGCGGACAGACCACCGCAGCTGGTGGAAGGCATCTTCAGGGAGGCGGAGACCATATTTCCACCGACCATATTACCGGGTTGCATACCGCCAAGATTTCCGGGGCTGTTACACTGCCACGAAAAGCCTGGGGGAAATGAACAACATAAAAGGAGACACTCACCTTCAAGAACACAGACATCTCCGCAGCCGCCATGGAACCCGAACTGGAAGTCTTCCCACTGCTCCTGCTGGCCATACTACTTCAGAACCAGTGATGGTGACAAAGACAACCACCGTAAGTACACACACTGGAGGGTAGGCGATCAGTACACACCCATACCCAACACACAACCTGGCAACCCGGCACGAGTACCCACGGCCCCACACACACACACACACAGGCAAACATTCACCCTTACCAACACACAAATACATCCACATACACACACCCATAAACAAACAACACACACTACAGCCAACATACATGTGCCATACACACACCACACCGCACACACACACACCACTACCACTGTCTAACACATCTACACACAACATCCTGAGTCACACAACGATAACACTATTGTAACCACACACACACATTGTCAGAGAGGCACTCAGCACACCTCTACAGGAAAGCACATACTGGCAGCAACATGTAACAACAGCACACAACCAATACAAACAATAACTGCCAAACGACGTGTCAGAACACATGCCACGTCCACCCAACACACAAAGTATATCACAGATGCATCACAACACACATTCCCCTACCACACAATGTCACACAACACCAACACAACACATCACAACAAGTTCATAGCACAACTAACCCACCCAACTCATGTTGCTACTCAAACGCATCACATACACAGAAGACACACACCAAATTGCACATACACAACAAATACATGCGGATGGAAAGGCAGGTCAAGTTTGTAACCATTGACACCAACGGTCAAGTGGTGCAGATATAAAAAATAAAATAAAATGATGGTAAAAAAGAAATATGCAAAATGGGCCTACTGGTCAGTTCAAGTGTTCTCAGTGCACCAAGACACAACCAAGACACTCTGGGCAATGTCTCTGGGCCCAACTTGACTCCTGACTGCAAAGTGGCCTCCACATGGCAGGGACATCAATGGGGCAGGCAAGCACCTCAGGGGTGATTGGGGGGGTGAGGTGGGGCTTGGGTTTGGGAGGGGGTCTTTTGGTTTTGGTTTGGAGGGGAGGGTTGCCCTTCGGCCAACATAGGGGGGGCCCTTGGTTTTGGGTTTGGGACCAGTCTACCTGAACCACTGGGTCTCCTTCCACCCCCCGGATCCCTCCGCTCTGCCTAGATGGCCCTGGTCACTGTCCGTCCCATCCGCGAAACCACTGCTGAAGGATGATCTTTTACCTACATTGCAGCAAAGAGCTGAAATAACCTCCCCCTGCACCTCAGACAAAGCCCGTCGCTCACCATCTTCAGGAAGAACCTCAAGATGTGGCTGTTTGGATGGGTCCCCTCCCCCCAGCGCCTTGAGACCCTCATGGGTGAGTAGCCGTGCTTTACAAATACTGATTGATTGATTGATTGAGGACTGGGTGGTGGAAGGACTGGGTTTGGGGAGGGTAGCAGGGCACTTGGGGGAAACAGGAACTGGGTAAGTGGTTGGGAATAGGTCAAACTCATTGAGGAATATTTTTTTTTATGAACACAAGGGCGGTCATGGAAAAACGCTTGTGAGTGGAGGGAGAGGGAGTACTTGAGAGGTGTGTACATGTATGTGCCTTGGGTGCTGGTACGTGGTTGGATGCTATGCATGTGCTGGGTGTCTGGTGGGTGGGGAGTGCTGGTATTTAGGTGTACTGGGAGGAGGGGGAGGAGATGCATGGAGATGCCAGGGTGGATGTCTGGATGTCTGTTGGGGTGGTGTTTGCAGGTAAGGTGGATGTACTTTATGTGGGGGTGTTGGTAGTCGTGGTGAGAGCACATGGGGTGTATGGGCTGGATGTAGAGGTGTCTGCTATTGTGGTGATGGTGGGCATGAGGGGACTGGTTGCTGGATCTGGGAGTGTTGATGTGGTGATAGTAGGTTTGAGTGGTTTAGTGTCTGTGAGGAAGGAGGTGGTGGGGGAGTCTGTGTAGGGAGTGGACGATGTTGTGTCTGCATGTGTCTGTGGTCTGTGTGCATGGTGGTGTGACTTGTGGTGCCTGTGTTTGTCTTTGCAAACTGTCTGTTGAGGTGGATGAATGGTGGTCTGATTGTGTGCTCTGTATGGGTGTGAGGAGAGGGGTGTGGGATTGGGCACAGGTAGCTGGAGGGGGGATGGAAGACGAAGGGACACTGGCTGCCATCAACGAGGAGGTCAGAGCCTGAAAGGATCTCTGCAGGCCAGTGAGGGCACTGTGAATGCCTTCCAGGTAGGCATTTGTCTGTTGCATCTGTGATGCCAGTACCTGGATGGCATTCACGATTGTTGCCTGTCCCACAGAGATGGACCTCAGGAAGTCGATACGCTCCTCATTGAGGGCAGCAGAGCTGACTGGGGCACGGGCAAGGGTGCCTATGGTGAAGGAGACTTCCACCTTCCTGGTTAAGCCGGCACGGGAAACTGGGTGGGGAGCTACAGGGAGGGTGGTGCTTGTAAGAGGTCGCAGACAAGGATGGTACTCGGCTGGACCCAGATGTGTCCGCCACCGACAGGGAGCTTCCATAGGAGGAGAAATCCGAAGAGGATGTTTTGATCTGGTCTCCCCTGTGGCACTCCCCTCGCCCTCAGTCCCACTCGTCCCCTCCCCTCTGCTGGTCACAGCCTCCTAGGTCCAATGGGCTGCAGATTCCCACTCACCGGTGCCCCTTCTCCTTCACCTGATGATGCTGATGTACACAAAGAGGAGGAGTGGGAGGGAGGGTTGGAGAGAAAGAAAGGGTACAATGGTTTAATACCTACCCATCATACACACAGAGTAACAACCTCAAAATCTCATGGTATGCTATGCCACTGCACACCTTTAAATTGACATGCACATCTGGGGAAAATCATTGGGGAAACTGAAGCTATGCAGTGAAAACCTACTGATGTTGAATCATTGGCATACTTTGAATTGATGAAGGGTCATACAATGCACAGTGGCACAGTACTTGCCACATTACCATGGTCGTTTACATAGACACACCTTACTCATGCAATTCCTGCATGGCAAAGTAGCATGCCAACAAATCCATTAACAATGTGAGCATACCTATGGTATGGGGCAGCTGATTGAGAACTCACCAATGTCCTCTGTCATAGTGGCAGACAATTACTGATGGCAAAGCCCTGACACCTCAGGTATACTGATGCTGATGGAAGGATCTGGTCACTCAAAAGATGTGTAATGTGTCCAGACAAACTCAACCATGGGAGTAAGTCCCCTCATGAGTCACTGTCTGCATGGTATTGGCAGACAAAATTGAGACAAATCCTTCCAGGGTGGTTCATACCCATAGCCAATGTGCTAGTACCACACTACATCTAACCACCAGTAGACTACCCAAACCCCTACATGCCTACCATTAGTGAGTTGTGAGTGTGCACTTACCCCCTTGTAGCGCCCATCCACCTCAGAGTAGGCCACCGCCTAAATATAGGCCATTAGGGGGTGAGGGTGCGACGGGCATCCCCTCCCTCGTTGGGAGGACATCCCCAGCTGGGACTCAGTGGTCTTATGGGCCCAGTGTCTCAGGTCCTCCCACTACTTTCTTCAGTGGGTGCTCCGCCGGGCATGGACCCCCAAGGTCTGCACTTGCTTGGCGATGGCACGCCAAATCCCCTTCTTCTGATGGGTGCTGACCTGCATGGGTGAAATAGACTGAAGGAGAAAGTCATGTAGAGTGGCATCACAGCAACAACAGTGGACTCCACACATCAGACACATCTCATGACCACACAAACTTGCACGTACGGCACTAACACACCAACTCCTTTGCCATCTGCATGCATCAACTCCATGTGCATCATCCCAATGCACTTCAGACCAACACACATCGCTATCAGACAGGACAGGAACATATGACTCACCTGCTGCTCTGGTGCCCCATACAACTGTCCATACAGGGGTAGAACCCCATCAACTAGCTTCTCTAGCTCCTCTTGGGTGAAGGCAGGGGCCCTATCTCCTGCAGGACATGACATAATGTCTTCCAGACACAGAACACAGCAGCTCACGTAGTAGAGGTCTTGCTTGCACAAGTGTCAGGAGTCAAGTGAGCTATGCAACAAAAAATGGCAGTCACGTCCGCCACGTACATGACCGTTACCACCGGCAGTGATCATCATTGGTCCCAGTCTCCCATAGGCAACAATGTTAGCCAATGAGGAGTTGCATGGCTGTTGAAACCGCCTACCGCCATGACGACTAACTCCGGCGGACTTAGATCACTTCCATCTGTCCTGTGTTTGCAGGACAGGCGGCTGCAATTTTACATGTATGTAGTGTATTGTGGGTGAATGATAAGTGTGTCACGGATGATTTTAGGTACATGTGCATAGATTACCTATGTTCAGATATGAAAACATGGTTCACACATGTGATATTCATGGATAGTGAAGTTGGATGTACAGATAACTATGACCTGAAATGTGCAGTCTCTTGCTGGCTCATAGACGGGGTAACCATATCTATATGTTCAAATTTCACATACACCTTATTGCCTGTGGGAATAGGGTGTTATTACAAGGAAGTGTCAAATGTATCGTGTCTGCCAACCTGTCTGTCTGGGGCTGAAACTGTCATCAACGATGGCATACAGGGTCAGTCAACATAGCCAAATGGATTCAGTGTACTTCAGAGGTATGCCCACACTACTCTTGTGTGGTGCATGTATTGTGGTCGGTGGCTCGTGAACTGACAACATCAACTTGTGGCTATTCCTCTCTCCTATTCCTAGATTCCGTGCAATGGTGAGAATGAGACATGTACCCATGTACCAGACCCTTGTCGGTCTTGCTACCCTGGAAGAAAGACACATCATTCAGACCTATCGTCTGAACCGTCAGACTGTCATGGAACTGTGTAGTCAGTTGAAGCCAGACCTCTTGGCTGCCATACATAATCCCTATGCCATAACTTCAACAGTACAGGTGTTGTCTGTGACCCACTTCTTTGCCTCAGGTTCATTCCAGATGACAGTGGGCTTGGCAGCAGGGAATTCACAGCCCATCTCAGTCATGTGTTGAAGGATGCAGTGTGTGCTTTACTCAAACATCTGGACAGCTACATCAGGATCCCCCAACATGCAGATTTTCCCACTGTTAAAGCTGACTTCTATGATGTGGCACATATCCCTCATGTTAGGGGTCATAGATGGCACCCATATTGTTTTGGTTTCTCCCAGGGGCAATGGCCAAGTGTACAGGGACAGGAAAAACATGTACTCCTTAAATGTCCAGGTGGTGTGTCTTGCTGACCATTATATCTCCCAAGTGACGGCCACGTTTCCTAGTTCTGTGCATGACTCCTACATTCTGAGGAACAGCAATGTCCCATACATGATGGCATAACTACAGAGAGAGAGGGCCTGGCTCATTGGTATGTATCCAATTGTATGTGTGCATCCGTTATCTCACCTCTCTTCACATTCTGCCCTCTGTCTCTACCAGTATTATGATGTGTCCAACCTTTGTGCACAGAGGTGACTCTGGCTATCCTAATCTGCCGTGGCTGCTGACAACAGTGAGATACCCGACCACAGATGGGGATCACTGTTTCAATGAGGTCCACAGCAGGACATGGCATATCGAGAGGACCTTTGGGCTACTGAGGGCCAGAGTCCGGTGTCTACACATCTTATGAGGAGCCCTGCTCTACAGATCATTAAAAGTCTGCCAGATCGCTGTTTCCTGCTGCATGCTACACAATCTAGCCCTGAGACGTCACATCCTATTACTAGATGTTGAGGAGATGGGAGCTGGACCAGTGGCTGATGATGGTGAAATGGGTATTGATGAAGAGGCAGATGATGAGGATGCAGCTGACACTAGAACAGAATTGATCCTTCAATACTTCCAATGACTTACAGGTATGTGTCAATTTTGTTGTATGTGAACTGTACTGCTGTCTGCCTTGTGACATTGCTCCTCCTGATGTGTGCCATCAGTGGAGGTGTCAAGTGCATCAATTCCACTGTGTGGGTGTGGGGGACAACATGATGCCCATCGGGAGAGGTGTTACTGTTCTGATGTCTGTGCTATTTTTACTGTGCTGTAGTCCAGCATCACATCTGCAATGACTTGGGCATGTTATATGTTCCCTGTACTGCTATGTCAACTGCAATTAGCCTAGCTCACTGGTATAGGTACTGCTACCTATCCTCAGTGTACGCAATGGACGAATATGGAACATAACCTTTACTGACAGTGAGACTTACCTTTAGTAAAGTAACATCATCTGTGAGGGATGTACCCTTGGGAATGCATGTCTGGAACATGTGGGTCTGCCATGGTAATGTATGTTAACATTCCACTTGCCTATTTCCACTAGGGAGCTCGACACTGTACTGCATGTGTATTGAGTGTGCAACATTGACTCCTATTGTGATGGTTGTCCCTGTCTTGATCTATTTGCAGGTCTGTTGGGTGGTGCTACTCTGCTTCCTGGATTGACTGTTGGCTCCCTTGACACACAATTTCAGTAAATATCTGTGCTACTGTCATACTCCCTGCACATTGCACCCCTTTTTGTCAATCTTCCAGACTTTTAATGGCCAATGTGTTAAATGTAATGGCATTTTGTACAACAGTAAACCTTACTTGTTACAATAAAGACAGGTAAGCAGTAGCTGTACTCAGTGCTGTTTATTGTGATTCACAAGTGCAATGAGTGGGGACCAGCTGTGATTTGTCCAGGTCCAGTATCCAAGAGGCCATGGGAACATGGAGACATGACAGTGGACAGTCAACAGGGTGTCTCGTTGGCACACAAGGTAAATTGTTCAAAAGAGGGCAACTTCCTGGCAGTGGTTTTGGTCTTGGTATCAGGTTCTGCAGGATCTTTGGATGGAGACCTCATTTGCATGGGGGTTCCTCAGCTACAGAGGGAGGGGTGATTGTGGTCTGCGGGTCCTCTGACAGGGCCACCATTACACTAGCTGTGGCAGAAGTGGAGGGCTCAGTTGGTATGTGGCTAGTGGAATGGGTCTGCTGGTGGGTGGATGACGGTAGCAAGTTCCTTGAGCACCCCTGCAAAGGAGGTCAAGGTGGCACTGTGAGCCTGCCACTGCTGCATGGCCTCCTGGTGTTATTTACTCTGCAGCCTCTGGTTCTCCTGCAAGGTTGACAGGATCTGGCCCATCTTGTCCTGGGATTCCTGGTATGCTCCCAGGACTTTGGAGATGGCCTCTTGGCCAGTTGTTTTCCTTCGGGCCCCATCCCTTAGCCCACAGGTACTCTCCAACTGCCCCTGGCACAGTGTGCCCACTCCCAGTTACACCAGGTCCCTCTTGGTCTTGGGTGTGAGGGGTTGACTCTAGTCCCTGTACGGTGGGGCACACTGCTACTTGTACAGTCCTTGGAACCCAGATTTAGGGACAAGGGGTTGGCTGTGCTGTTGTTGCCAATTGAGTGGGGGACTTAGATGTGGTCAGGGTGGGGCTGGTGGTGGACTGACCAGTTGTCCCAGATGGGCCACGTAAGTCATTATAGTCCAGACATCCACTGAGGACTTCATTCTGGGGAGGGCTGTCTGTCTCTGGCATCCAGGTGGCAGTGGCAAGGGTACCTGTGGATGGAGAGGGAGAGAGTTACATTGTGGAGGTGTACTTGTTTGTTTCATAGTCTGATACATAGGATGGCTTGACTTGCTTCCCAGTGATAACAATGACAGGTGCTGCACTGCAGACATTGGCCCTCATTATAACCCTGGCGGACTGTGGTATTTTGGAGAAAAGTACTGCCAACAGTCTGGTGGTACCTTTCCCCAAAATATGACATTGGCGGTTTGGCTCAAGCCAAACCACCAATGTACCACTCCATCCGCCAGGTAGCTGTCACTGTCCCACCCGTATGATTATGACCCCGCCTACCGCCATGGTTTTCGTGGCTTCCTTACTGCCATGAAAACCATGGCGGTAGGCACTATAAGTGACAGGGAATACCTTCCCTGTCACTGATAGGGGTCTCCCCTGCCCCCCCTCCCCAGAGTCCTCCCCCACCCTCCCACTCAAGACCCCCCACGACAGACACTCACATTCATGCACCATCGTGCACACGCATACAGACAATCATACCCACATTAACCCACGCATGCATACATCCATTCACACACACCCACATTCACCCATGCATTCCAACAACACACAATACACGCACTCACACATCCACACATGCACATACATACCACACGCAATGCATGTCCACATTCACGCCCACACAAACATACACACACACACACACACAACACCCCCCTCCCCTGTCGGAGCACCCGACTTACCTGATTGCAGGGGGTCCTCCGGCATGAGACGGGATGGGGCGCTGCTCCCAGCAGCAGCGTCCGTCAGCAGAACACTGCCACGCCGTATCATGGGTCATGATATGGTCTGCGGCGGTCTACCAGCATGGCGCTGCTGCTGGCAGCAGTCCCACCTTACCGCTGCCCGCCGCCATGACCATAGCCGGAATTCTACCATCCTTCTGGCAGATATCCGACTACAGTCATAATATGGAAATCGGCTGGTAGCCATGGCAACGGTCTTTTGGTGGCCGTCACCATGGCAGTAGGGTTTTTTACCGCCACTGTCATAATGAGGGCCATTGTTTGTGGGACATGGATTGTGACATTGGCTTCTTGTTCCATTGAGGATTGTGGATAGTGGATACCATTGCTGTCTTTGACATGTAGTATTACACAGTCAAAACGTCCAGTTGGTGTAACTGGTGCGATGTTTTTACGTGCAGATGTTCCACTGTGAATTTGGAATAGCAGCTTGAAGAGAACCCACAGGAGAGACCCTAAATAGCCCTGAGAGGGGGATTGGCTACCTTATCAGGTATGGACCTATCAGGACGGGTCTCTGACGTCACCTGCTGGCACTGACCATTCAGAGCCCTCCAGAGTACCCCCACAACTTGCAAAGCAAGATGGCTGAAGTCTGGGACACACTGGAGGAGCTCTGGGCACCACTCCTAGGGTGGTGATAGACAGGGGAGTGGTCACTCCTCTTTCCTTTGTCCAGTTTCGCACCAGAGCAGGGAACAAGGGGTCCCTGAACCAGTGTAGACTGGCTTATGCAAGGAGGTCACCACCTGTACCCTTCAAAACATTTCCAGAGGCTGGGGGAGGCTACCTCTCCCCAGCCTGTAACACCTATTTTCAAAGGGAGAGGGTGTCACCCTGCTCTCAGAGGAAATGCTTTGTTCTGCCTTCTTGGGACTGGGCTGCCCAGACCCCAGGAGGGTGGAGCCCTGTTTGTGAGGTGGCAGCAGCTGTAGCTGCAGTGCAAGCCTCTGAGAGCTGGTTTGGAAGTACTGGGGGTCCATGGTGGAGCCCCCAGGATGTATGGAATTGGCTCCCCAGTACCAGATTTGGAATTCCATGATCTTAGACTTGTTACCATTGTGAAGCTACATATAGGTATTGACCTATATGTAGTGCACACGTGTAATGGCGTCCCCGCACTCACAGTGGCCCATAACTATGTGGGGGCACCTTTGCTAGAGCAAGGGTGCCCTCACACTTAGTAACTTTGCACCTAACCTTCAGCAAGTGAAGGTTAGACATGTAGGCGACTTATAAGTTACTTGAGTGCAGTGAAAATGGCTGTGAAATAGCGTGTGCACTATTTCACGCAGGCTGCAATGGCAGTCCTGTGGAAGGGTTTGTCTGAGCTCCTTATGGGTGGTAAAAGAAATGCTAAAGCCCATATGGATCTCCTGGAACCCAATGCCCTGGGTATCTAGGTACCATATACTAGGGACTTATAAAGGGGGGTCCAGTGTGCCAATTGAAATTGGTAAATTAAGTCACTAGCCCACATGACAAATTCAAAAGCAGAGAGATCATAAGCACTGGGGTTCTGGTTAGCAGAGCCTCAGTGACACAGTCAAGCACTACTGATAACACACACATAGGCCACAAACTATGAGCACTGGGATGCTGGCTAGCAGGATCTCAGTGAGACAGGCAAAACACACTGACATATAGGTTTTTATCCATGAGCACTTGGATCCTGGCTAGCAGGATCCCAGTGACACAGTAAAAACACACTGACACACTCAGAAACAGGACAAAAGTGGGGATAACCATGCGAGAAAGAGGCTACTTTCTCACAACAAGGCAATAGTATCCTGTGTGCATTCTTCCTGTGTCTTTGAAGCAACCAATAAGTCATCAATGTACTGAACCAATGTTGATTGGAAAGGCATTTCCAATTATTCCAAATTTGTTTTCAACACCTGATTAAGTATGGATGAGGATTCTGAAAAACACTGGAGAATCCTGCACTAACAATACACATGACTGCAGAATTGAAAAAAGAATTGAAACTGCCTATCCTTGTGTAAAGGCACTGAGAAAAATGCTTGTGACAAGTGGATCACTGTGAACCATTCTGAGTCACATGGAATTTGGAGCAGAAGCACTGCTGGATTGGGGACCACTGGACAACATTTTACCAAAATATCATTAACTTTTTTCAAATCCTGAACAATGCAAAATTTCCCACTTGGTTTTCGCAAACCCATAATAGGTGAATTACATGGGCTGCTCAGCACTTCTTTCAAGACTCCATGCTAAAGAACATCTGCAATTACAGGAGTAACTCCTTCCATTGCATTTGATGCCATATGATACTGGGTTTTCTGAAAAACTAAATAAGGTTTCACTGTAACTTTAACTGGCTCAACTCCTTTGATTAGACCAATGTATTTCCCAGAAAGATCCCAAACTTTGGAAATAATTGTATCTTGTAAGTCAATTGCCAGGTCCAATACTGTGAATGCAGGATAAAGAGCAATCAATAGAAATTCTTCATTAACCAAATTACAATTTCCAGTGTGCAAACAGGATTCTTCATCGTCACTATTTGTTTGGATGAAACTTTGTGCAAGTAAATGGACACCTTGTTTTGCACAGCAAATATCTTCCCAAGAGACTAACTGGACTTGCGTCACAGACTACAAACCTGTGAATGCCTTTAAAATTACCAATTTTAACAGCAATTGGCTCAGTAATCAGATTTGTATGGTGCTGCTTTTCTACTCCTACAATCTGTACTGTTTTCCCAGAAAGTGTCTCATTAGGAACTTCTGCAATTCTGACAGTAGAGTGTGTAGCTCCTGTGTCTACCAGGAAAGAAACATCATGGCCCATTACTGTTCCATTTACTGAATGACCACTCTGATCCAGCACTAATGAAGCTGTTAGCACTCATTCTTCTTCATCCGAACTCTCACTCACAATTTCTATTTCATCACTCAATTCATTCTCACTGTGTAAAGGGTACTGCTGTATACACAATTGATTATTTTGACTTAACGTTTGACCCATGTTCTGCTGAGGAACCACTATCTGTGGCCATGCCATTGGAGCTTGATGTATTTGCATCTGCAGCTGCATTTCCCTTTGCTGTGGTACCTGAAACGAGGCACCTGCATCTGCTGTTGGGGAATTTGCATTTGCTGCAGAATCTTCATTTGAATATTCATATCCTGAACATTTAAATTAGGATTCAGAATTCTCGGTCCTCTCAAATTTGGAAATTGATTTTGTTCATTCATCTGCACAACGCCTTCCTGTACCAGCATTGGACACTCCTGTTTCCAATGACCTCAACCACCGCAAGCATGACAAAGTAACATCATCTTCATTGTCTGCACATCACCTGAATTACCATTAGTATTCATATCAACGCCTACATGATTTCCATTTCCATTTCCAAAACCACCACGTCCTCTTCATCTTGCTATTCCCTGACTCTGAACAATTTGCATGTTTTCCTGTTGTGGAATTACCTGAATCCCTGATTATGCTGCTCTAATCTGCTTCACCATTGCCTTATCTTTCAATCTTTTCTGCTTCATTTCAATCTTGTCACTGCAATATTTAGCAAACTGCAATACTTCATCAACTGGTTTTGCTTGCCGACAAATCAAATGACTCTTAAGCATGCTACCAATTTCAGGTCTTAACCCATCAACAAATCTGGACACAAAATGAATCATTTCTTTGGGTTCAGTTGTTTCTGTACCACTGTAATGTTTGAATGCCTGCAACAACCTTTCATACTATGCATGTATTGACGCCTTTGCTTCCTGAGCTGTCCTATCAATTCTCTGCCAATCAATGTTTTTAGGGGAAATGTTGGTTTCTTGAAATTCAATCAGCTTGTAATAGCTTTTCATTACTTCAGGAGATGGTGCACCTGTAACTAGATCATGGAAGTTCTCTTGTCGGCCAATCAACACTTCCTTTTCATTAATGATCAATAAATCAGTTCGGACCACTATCTCTAACAGAGTATTTAAATTCTCCCATAAGCATTTTGCGGGTTTCACAAACCTATTTTGGTGGTACCATTCCACTGCTTTCTCTATAAATCATGGGTAATCATTTGTAAATGATAAATTTTCACTCCTGCTTTAAGGGACATGAACACAATTTCCTCCAGGAAATTCTTTCATTGGTAATATCTTTACTGGACTATCGGTCTGCTGTGTATCAGTAGAATTCAAATTCATAGACTCTCTTTCTTCTGATCTCTTTTCTTCACCCATCTGCATCCCCACTTATCTAATGCTCCCCATCTAATGCTCCCCATGTTTCAATACTTTGGATTAATTCTCTAATGTGAATTTTTATTCCAGGTGATCTCATGTTCTCAATATATTTTGAATAAAATTTTAATCTGTAACTCCTTTTAAAATGTTTAGATTTCTTAATATCCACTTTTATTTTTCAGCAAGGTCTGATAATTTCTGAGGTGCCAATCCTGCTCTGTTTTTGACATATTTGCACATGAAGCATAACTCATCTTCATTGTAGGAGTCAATTCCATTTAATGCAAGTGCTTCCTCAATTGTTTCATTTAAATCTAGTTTTATTCTTCATAGGTTCAGTGTTCTTTCCACTTCACCAACTGTTTTCATTGCTGATGTTCCACTCACCTTCTCCAACCAATCAGTTAAATGTTGAGCTGTCAAGCCTTGTAAAGAAACATTACTATTCACATTGGACACAAACATTGTGGGTTATTACATGGCTGACCCATGACACTCTCAGGTGTCATCACAATTGAATTCAAACTTGGATTTGACCTCTCCAAACTTTGAGAAATCCTAGAATAAGCTAAATTTATGAGTGGACCTGTTTTGTCAAAAGTCTGATTCATTGGAAACATGACACCTGCAGTAGCACTAAATCTCTCCATTTCTGCATTTGAATTAAAAAGATTCTGTACATTATTCTCATTGTTTCCCTGTGCATATAATGGAACAACTGGACCAATTGTAAGGGCATGGTTAATGATTCTGGTCTTGATTGAACATTGTGATTTCTTGAGTAAATGACTCCAGAGTTCTGACTTGTAAGTACTGAGGAACCTCTTTACGTTACTGTTACTGGAGCATACCTTGTCATAGCCTGAGCTCGACTAACAGCTTGCACAGGAGTCATTAAACTAGGTGTAGACTCCACCTGAACAATCATTAGATTCTGGTAAATCTGTGGTGCTACTGGTATTGTAATACTCAGTGCAGAACTTACAACAGGAACTGTAGAATAGACCATAAGCAGTGCCACAGTCCTAATCACAGGAGTTTGAGTTACAGCAATAGCAGGAATATTAGTGGCAACTTGTACCTGGGTCTGTGTTGCACTTGGACTAATATTAGTATATTGCTCTTGTGCTGCATATAGTGGGGCTAAGTTCTCAATACTTGGGTTATAATTTCATCATCATTTGAGTCACTATCAGAAGTCAGTGATTCCTTAGTTTCATCTGACTTCGACTCAATTTCTTCAAGATCCTTACTCTTTTTCTTTGTCTTTGGTCTAACACTGTCCTCTTTCTTTTGTGTGATTGCAGGATACAGTTCAATACCCTGTAAAGTTTCTGTTCACCAAAATGCCTGATCATTGTCCCATCTTGCTTCTAGCAACATTTTCTCAGCTTTACACATTTGTCTCTCAATTTTTAATTCCTCTTATTGTCTTGCCACTAATGCCCAAATAGC
This sequence comes from Pleurodeles waltl, assembly GCF_031143425.1. Classification (NCBI taxonomy): domain Eukaryota; kingdom Metazoa; phylum Chordata; class Amphibia; order Caudata; family Salamandridae; genus Pleurodeles; species Pleurodeles waltl. The sequence continues at coordinate 689,807,107 of NC_090439.1, forward strand.
TAAGGCTTCAAATTGTGCTGGTCTTGGGGAAGGTGGGGGTAAGTTCGTAAAGTACTCACCTCAGATTCTTTGAAATTCTCATATTAAAATACTTTCTTGAGCAGGAAACACTAAGCTCCCTTCCTTCTTTGTAATTTTGCACAATTGCTTTAATCAAATGCATGCTGAAGGACCCTTCTCTTCAATTACGATGTATGTACCTTCTGGAGAGGCAATTTCTTGTATTCCGACTAAAACTAATGCATCTCCTTTTAATGTAGTCTTTAACGCTTTGAAAGATTTCATTTTTGCCTTTAATTTGACTCAAATCTATGACTTGAATTCAAAACAGGAAGTAATTCAATTCCAAAATCCTTTTTGCTTGCTACTCCCCACTAATAGCTGATCATGGTTGTCCACCAATCCATTTGCAGCTCCTTTTCACAAACCGACCATTCCCAGCATGGACCGAATTATATCACACTCTCCCACAGCGGCAGACACATCATCGCAGACTCACCCTTCAAGGCTGATTCACACATAAACTAAATGTGAAATATTGCGAGCACTAAAACAAATCAACAAACCAACTTGTCTTCTTACTACAGACAGGGGCTCAATCACTTTGGAAGCTTTACAGAATGTTTTACTGCGGCTTTTAGCTCTGACAGCTACTCATTCGACTTTACCATTCTCTCACATGCAAGTAAAATTCAACCTGCAAATGTAACCCTAGACTAATACCAGATCCCCCCTGAGCACTCAAGAATCACCAGGTACCTGTCAAACTAGCACTGCCTTAGCACACACACTAGAATGCTATTTGTCTACCACGCCCAATTGACCTAACACAGCAAACAAGTTACAACAACAACCAAGTGTCTCATACACTTGTACAATACTCCGGAGTCTTATACCACGCAGGGTCCGTACACCAACAACCATGTGGGCAATTTTTTAGCAAAAAGTTCAACAATCACTTGAATCACAATCATGACTTCCCTTCTATTACCCTTTGAAGTACACACACTGCCTAATCAACTACATTGGAGTATGCAGACTTCTTATTTCTCTCACACATCACAATTCACCTGCAATTTGCCAAAGCAGAGCAAGGGCAAAACCTACTTAAAACTCAAACAGTCACTGGGAACATATCATATTTCATCTAAATAATCATTGGTAAAACCAAATTTCACCTAAGCAAGCATTGGTAAACCCAAATTTCCAAAATTCAAAATTTCAATAAGCCTGGCAAACCCAAATCTCTCAATCAATTCTCTCCTATTGAGATAGAATCATCAAAACTAGGATGAGACCCTCTTATTGAGATGTAACCAACATATCATACCCTCCTATTGAGACATAACCATCCTCTGTTACCAAGTTCTGTGGGAGTGGCAGACCTTAGTTCTATTTATATTATTATGATAAGGTGACATGTATAGGGTAAGTAATCTATTACCATCAGAGGTTGGCTCCGACCTTTTGACTCAGACATGAGTGTGTAATCATCCTAATTATTACAAATGACATCAAATAATTAACATAATCAGTTTGAGTCAATAATTTAAACACACCATGACCTATATGGCCATGAATCACCACACCAGGTTAGTAAAGTTTAAACATTTATTGCTCATCAGAATAACAATGCTAAGATCATGTAAATCAGGCACAAGGCCAAATGATAAAAGTACAGAAACATCACAGTCTGTCCAAAATGCGTGGAAAATCTCAATCTAATTAAGAAATGTAACATTAAACATTCCAAAAGAACAATGCAAAGTAGCAACAGAACCAAGTGAAATAGTGAAACAGCATATATTTTACAGTTGAAACAAACAACAACAATTAATAAACAGTCAAATTTAGACATTAGGTCAGGCATCCCTAACACTGTAATTAAAAAGCATGTAGGGTTTCATGCACACAAAAAATAAGGCACAAATTCATTTGGAAAACATCTATCTATGGAGCTAACCAAAATAAGTGGTTGGATTTTCTAAAGAGAAAAACCTGCAAAGAAAACACAAAGGCACATTGGTTATACCTCTCCTAATGGATCAGTGTAGGAAAGTAGCCTCTTTCTAGCATGGTTACTCCCACTTTTGGCCTGTTTGTGAGTGTGTGTCAGAGTGTTTTTACTGTCTCACTGGGATCCTGCTAGCCAGGACCCCAGTGCACATAAATAAAAAAAAACTATATGTCAGTGTGTTTTGCCTGTCTCACTGGGATCCTGCTAGCCAGGACCCCACTGCTCATAGTTTGTGGCCTAATGGGTATGTCTGTGTAGTGCCTACCTGTGTCACTGAGGCTCTGCTAATCAGAACCTCAATGCTTATGCTCTCTCTGCTTTTACATTTGTCACTGTAGGCCAGTGACTACATTTACCAATTTTCAATTGGCATACTGGACCCCCCTTATAAGTCCCTAGTATGTGGTACCTAGGTACACAGGGCATTGGGGTTCCAGGAGATCCATATGGGCTGAAGCATTTCTTTTGCCACCCATAGGGAGCTCAGACAAACCCTTGCACAGACCTGCCATTGCAGCCTACGTGAAATAAGGCACACATTATTTCACAGCCATTTTTACTGAACTTAAGTAACTTATAAGTCACCTATGTGTCTAACTTTCACTTGCTGAAGGTTAGGAGCAAAGTTACTAAGTGTGAGGGAACCCTTTCACTAGCAAAGGTGCCCTCACATAGTTCAGAGCCATTTCCACAGACTTTGGGAGTGAGGGGACGCCATTACACGCGTGCACAGCCTGGCCCAGGTCTCCAGCACTCCACCCTGTGACGCTCAACTTGCTGAGTTATTCTCCGACGGTGTGGGACCTTCTTTTGTTGTACTGCATCAACTGCATTTTGCACCTTCTTTGAACCCAGATCCTGCGGCTTCTGGTGGTGCTGACTGGCATCCTGAGGGCTCTCTAAAGTACTAAGAGCCCCCTTTTCCTCCTCACACAAGGTTGAGGCCCCCAGGTCCCTCCTGGGTCCTTCCAGTGCCATTTTGATGAAAAACACACTTTTGCCGTAGCCACGGCTTGTTGGTGCCTTCCAAAACGAAATCTCATCTGCAATGATCTTCATGCCGTGGATATCTTTTGCATCCTGCAAGAACCTGCTGGCATCTTCCTAGGTGCATTTCTGCAGTCTTGGACGAACCTAGGGACTCCTCTTTTGCACTCTCTTCTGGGTTGGCAGGGGCTCCTGTCCTTCCTGGAACTTCTTTTGACTTCTGGACTTGGTCTGGACCCCTAGTGTGTCTTAAGGAAACTTGCAGTACTTCACTCCTGCTTTTCTGGGCTCTGGGGTGGTGTAATTTACTTACCTTTCCTGTATTCTTACTCTCCCAGCGATTCTGCACACACTACACTTTGACTAGGGGGGATTCGTAATTCACATTCCACTTTTTTAGTATATGGTTTGTGTTGCCCCTAGACCTATTTTCTCTCATTGCAATCTATAGGATTTCTTACTGTTTGCATTGTTCTATGACTACTTACCTGTCTAATTTTGGTGTATAGTGTATATATTGTGTATAATACTTACCTCCAGAAGGAGTATTGTCTCCAAGATATTTTTGTACTGTGTCAGCAAAATAAATACCTTTCTTTTTGGTAACACTGAGTATTGTCTTTACTTGTGTATAAGTACTGTGTAACTATAAGCTGCTAGAACACTACTACTTCACTAATAAGGGATAACTGGACCTGGTATGAGGTGTAAGTACCCAAGGTACCCACTACAAAACAGGCCAGCCTCCTACAATCAACAAACAACAGAATCTTCTTTAGCAGAGCACAGGGACATCAGGACTTCATTAATCACTGTCAGGACATTAGAGGGAAACAGTTCAGTAAAGTTGGGCCTGGTATATCTGAACTGTTAGAATCATAGGCAAAGAGCTATGCAGCATCTTGTAGCTTGGAATATGGAGAACCCAACAGAACTGAAGCTAAATGGAATCATACAGAACTGGCAAGACACTCAGAAAATGGGGAACTGACTTACATCACATAAAAATTGCTATATTAAAGTCCCAAAAGCTACTAACTAAGCCTCTATTGGACATACTATGAGGTGTTTTTAGTTTGCAGCCAATGATCGTTTTCTGCACCTCAGATGTCTCTCTCAACGTTTTCTGCAGCCATGACTGGGTTATGATGTCATTCCTCTCTCCTCTCATCACATCAGCTTCTGTGATTAATTACATTTTAAACTATGTTGAAACATAAAATATGCATCCTGCCAAAAAATGAAACTCACAAAATTGAGCACTGAGGCCTATTTATTTTAGTTTGTACGTTATTGTCTCAAGCAAAGAACATAACTTTTCCACAATTCGTGAGTCACACAGGATGCTTGAAGAAACACTATCTTGCAGAGTTAACATTCTTTTTTTAAAACAACGTGCATCTGCAAAATTACTAAAAAGTGAGGTCCTTAAACTAGTGCAAAGCATGAAAAATAAAACATTTCATAATAAGTTTAAACCATTAATCTTTCAGTGGATGTTAATCATAATTTTGTCAGTATATTTAATTAAGTTTAAGCAAAACACATTTTCATTAGTTATTATTTATTTTCATGTCGAACTATATTGTGGCCGACACCAGAGTAGGCATATTTCAAATCACATGTTTTTAGTTAGGCCTTTAAACACGTTAACTTATTATTTTGTTATACGTTTTAGTGACACATCTTTTATTAATAATGTTTGCTCTCTAGCACAGGTTTTTTTCAACATTGGGCTTGATGTCTGCTTATCATCAGGTTCATCTACATCTTGGGTTTCAGGAGGTAATTACCTTAATTACTAACGTGAGAGTCCAAATTCAAACCCATACCGTTTGGATGGGTGCCTCTGTTTTACAGAGAGCTATGTCATCAATGTTGGTATCTATAGTGTTTTGTTATCAAAATGATGTGTTGGTGTGGAAGTAATAAAACACAATATGATGGGAGATTGAGGGTGGTGTTGCGACAGGGCTGAGAAATGTAAGCTTGGATGCAAAGAGATCAGTTATCTTGGGCATTATTTGACATCTGAGGGAGTGAAACCCAAAAGAGAGCTGGTAATTACAATAGTGAAGATTGTTGCCTCTAAAGTAAGTATGAGTTACACTCCTTTCTGGGAACTGTGAATTCTATAGCAGGTTTATTGACAAATTATTAAGGAGAATGTTAAACAACGGGTACTTGACGAGGTTGTGCTCGAATGCAACAAGCATGTGGACATTTTTCAGAGGTGACTAGCTAAAAAGCCCAAAATGAAAGCTTTTTTCCCAGTTCACTTGGTTGTGATGAGAACTTTGTTTCTATATTTCTGCATAGTTCGGATAAGATTTATTCTGTTGTAGAGAAGGAGCCATTAGCTGTACACTGGAACAAGTTTAGGAGTTTCTTATTGACCACAACATTTAAGGTGTGCATGAATCACAAACCTGTAATTGTGCACAAAGAAAGGCCTGACTAGTGTTGTCTAGTAGTGTCAGATGGTGGGTGATTCTTTATGTGAGTGCACATTTGATGTAGTGCATATGCCTGGATTTAAAAACAGGGAAGCAAATTTCTTATCCAAATTGATGGATGATTCTGACAGAAAACGTGGATAGTACTTGTTTGGAGGAACAATAGTCTATGAAGAATGTGTGTGTAGTCACTGAGGGTGTAGTTTTGGAGGAGTGTAAAGAAGTGTTATAGTGACAAGGGGCCAGATGTAGGAAAACGAGAAGCATTACAAACAAAAAAATGAAACGTGTCAGTTTCATTTTTTCAGAGCAGGCAGTGGTCCATAAGATGATGTATCGAAGTTTATTTTAGATGCAGGTAGGTAGTTCAAGTTCCAATCACAAAGATTGCGTTCTACAAAATGCCCATGTACTCAGAACAGCCAGATGGTGATAAATGGTCAGAGTTACAATAGGGTAATCAAATGTAACAATAAGTCCATACAGCAAAAACAGCCAACACGTGTTTCGTCTTCAAGACTTTGTCAAGGCTTAAGAAGTATAAGGCGTATATGTAAATACGGTTGGAGCATAAACGAGCTGCTGTTTGTCATGAATCTCTAGGAGAAGTCAATTAGTACTGGAGAGATTAATAGTGGCCATGATAAGCCTCAAGGTTCTTGAATAAATCAACCGTGCCGGTCGCGTCGGGAATTGGCAGTGTGTTTTGCTGTAAGGACTTATTGTTACATTTGATTACCCTATTGTAACTCTGACCATTTATCACCATCTGGCTGTTCTGAGTACATGGACATTTTGTACAACGCAATCTTTGTGACTGGAACTTCAACTACCTACCTGCATCTATAATAAACTTCTATACATCATCTTCCCAGACCGGACATCTAATCAATTCTTGAACTTTTTCTGGATTTACTACACTGGTGTACCCTGGCCACTCTTCTCGTACTAGCAACCTTGTATCGACTCATCCTGCCGGCTTTCTCAACTGTTTCCAGGTAGTGCATGGTCTGGGGGTAGCCTGCCTCGTCCGTGCACCAGGAGCTCTGAAGAAATCTCCTGTGGGTCAACGGAATCTTCTCCCTGCAACCGCAGGCACCAAAAGACTGCATCACTGGTCCTCTGGGTCCCCTCTCAGCACAACAAGTGTGGCCCCTGGAACTCAGCAACTCTGTCCAAGTGACTCCCATAGTCCAGTGACTCTTCAGTCCAAGTTTGGTGGAGGTAAGTCCTTGCCTCCCCACGCTAGGCTGCATTGCTGGGTACCGCATGATTTGCAGCTGCTCCGGCTCCTGTGCACTCTTCCAGGATTTCCTTTATGTACAGCAAAGCCTGGGTCCCCTACACTCCTTCCTGCAGTGCACAACCTTCTGAGTTGTCCTCCAGCGTTGTGGGACTCCCCTTTGTGACTTCGGGTGGACTCCAGTTCACTTTTCTTCCACATGACTGTTCAGGCACTTCTGCAGGTGCTACCTGCTTCTGTGAGGGCTTCATGAGTTGCTGGGTGTGTCCTCTGTCTCTTCCTCCAAGTGGCGACATCCTGGTCCCTCCTGGGCCACAGCAGCACCCAAAAACCTGTACTGCAACTCTTGCAGCTAGCAAGGCTTGTTTGCAGTCTTTCTGTGTGGGAATACCTCTGCAAGCTTCATCGCGACGTGGGACATCTGTCTTCCAAAGGAGAAGTCCCTAGCTCTCTTCTTTCTTGCAGAATTTCAAGCTTCCTCCAACTGGTGGCAGCTTCCTTGCACCCTCAGCTGGCATTTCCTGGGCTCCTGCCCACTCTCGACACTGTCGCGACTATTGGACTTGGTCCCCTTGTCTTACAGGTACTCAGTTCCGGAAATCCACTGTTGTTGCATTGCTGGTGTTTGTTCTTCCTGCAGAATCCCCCTATCACAACTTCTGTGCTCTCTGGGGGTAGTAGGTGCACTTTACACCTACCTTTCAGGGCCTTGGGGTGGGCTATTTTTCTAACCCTCACTGTTCTCTTACAGTCCCAGCGACCCTCTACAAGCTCACATAGGTTTGGGGTCCATTCGTGGTTCGCATTCCACTTTTGGAGTATATGGTTTGTGTTGCCCCTATACCTATGTGCTCCTATTGCAATCTACTTTAATTCTACACTGTTTGCATTGCTTTTCTTGCTATTACTTACCTAATTTTGGTTTGTGTACATATATCTTGTGTATATAACGTATCCTCATACTGAGGGTACTCACTGATATACTTTTGGCATATTGTCATGAAAATAAAGTACCTTTATTTTTTGTAATTCTGTGTATTGTGTTTTCTTATGCTATTGTGCATATGATACCAGTGGTATAGTAGGAGCTTTACATGTCTCCTAGTTCAGCCTAAGCTGCTTTGCCATAGTTACCTTCTATCAGCCTAAGCTGCTAGAAACACCTCTTCTACACTAATAAGGGATAACTGGACCTGGCACAAGGTGTGACATCTGCTTTGTTTCCTCATGGACTAGAGCTGTGTGACATAGGTATGTTGACATTAGAATTGAAAGATCATTTTGTCACTGTAATTGCTAATACACTATATTTTGAAATCACAGACAGACTCCAGATTGGTTTGTGCTTTAAGGGTGTTTATTTAAGTGTTCAATATTGGAGGGGGTTGTAAAATGGTGAGGGGTGATGGTGGAGGAATGTCCATGGCGGAGTCCAGTCTGTTAGTCTCACAGGTGCATTGTCCAAAGGGGCATAGGAAGTGGAGCTGGGGCAGTTTGAGGATGGACTGGGTGACAAAGTGGGACAAAACGATGAGATTCAGGGCAGTCTCATTTCTTGGCGGGGGTCTTGGCATCATTCTCTGTCTTTGTCCTTGATCTCAGAGACCGTTTGGTGGTCCTGTGGCGGTGCCTCCTGTCCACTAGCACTGGCGGAGGTGGTGGGCAGTTCATCGTCCAGGCTAGTGTCAGGGGCCCCTTGTTGTGCCACAGTGTCCCTCCTGGTGTTGAGGACTTCCTTCAGCACCCCTGCGATGGTGCCCAGGGTGGAATTTGTGGATCTGAGTTCCTCCCTGAAGCCCAAATACTGTTCCTCCTTCAGCCGCTGGATCTCCTGAAACTTGGCCAGTACCGTTGCCATCGTCTCCTGGGAATTATGGTACGCTCCCATGATGTTGGAGAGGGCCTCGTGGAGAGTGGGTTCCCTGGGCCTGTCCTCCCCCTGTTGCACAGCAGCCCTCCCAGTTCCCCTGTTTCCCTGGGCCTCTGTCCCCTGAACGGTATGCCCACTGCCACTGCCCCCAGGTCCCTGGTGTTGTTGGAGTGGTGGGTTAGCCTGGGTTCCATGTAGTGGTGGACACACTGCTGATTGACGTGTCCTGGGGACAGAGGTATGGGCCCGCTGGGTGGGTGCTGTGCTGGTGTTTCCAGAGGGGGCAAGCTCTGTACTGGCCTGTGCCAGTGTGAGGGGAACCGACTGTCCTGAGGTCCCAGATGGCCAGGCTGGTCGTCTAGATCCAGTTGGACAGAGCTGCTGTCATCACTGTGGGCCTCTTCTGTTGGTGGTGTGGACACGTGTGGACCCTCCTGTGCGGTGATGTTGGGTAGGGGTCCTGCAGGGGTGTAAAAGCAAGATTATTGCATCTGTGTATACCATGGTGTGCAATGGGTGGGTGACCGTGTACCCCAGTGCTTGCATTCCTGTGTGCGACCTTGTGTGATGATGGTTTAGGGGTGTGTATGGGTATGTGCAGTGGCCATGCATTGGTGATGGGTGTCCATGCTTTGTTGTTGCATACAGGGCTTGGTGTTGGGATGTGTGGTTTGTGATATTGGGACATGTGTGAGGAGTAGGAATGATGGGGGTGAGGGCGAGGGTGGGGGTATGTGATGGCATGCAGGTAGGGTGGGGGATAAGGTAGCTAAGATTTGACTTATCAGAGTCCATTCCTCTTGCTACTCCTTCGAGGCCCTCAGGATGCAGAATAGCCAAGACTTGCTCCTCCCATGTTGTTAGTAGTGGGGGAGGAGGTGGGGGTCCGCCGCCAGTCCTCTGAACCGCAAGGTGGTGTCTGGATACCACGGAACGCACCTTCCCCCGTAGGTCTTTCCACCTATTCCTGATGTCATCGCTATTTCTTGGGTGCTGTCCCACTGCGTTGACCCTGTCCACTATTCTTCGCCATAGCTCCATTTTCCTAGCTATTGAGGTGTGCTGCACCTGTGATCCGAATAGCTGTGGCTCTACCCGGATGATTTCCTCCACCATGACCCTGAGCTCCTCCTCAGAGAACCTGGGGTGTCTTTGCCGTGCCATGGGGTGGTGTGGGTGATGTGTGGATTGGTGTGTGTTGTGATATGTGGGGTGATATTTAGTGGTGTGTTGTGTGAGGTGCGTGGATGTTATGTGGGTGATGGTATTGTGTGCCTGTGGATGTCATTGTTCTTTCTGGTGGTGTCTCTCTCTGGCCTTCTGTCGCAATTGTTGTCATAGGGGTTTGTGGGTGATGTGGTTGTGTGTTTTATATTGTATTGGGTGCGTGGAAGTGGTGTGTGTATGTGTATCAGGTGTGTGTATTTCGATTTGTCCAATGTGGTAGTGTTTTGTAAATGTCTGTGTATTTTGAGCGCGGCGGTGTGTACCGCCAATGGAATACTGCGGTTGAAAGACCGCTGGGTGGATTCATGGGTCGTGATAGTGTGGGCGTATTCCTGTTGGTGTGACAGTGGAGGTTTTGTTTTCGCCAGTTTATCACTGACCTTTGCTGTGGCGGACTTGTGTGGGTGTCCTGGATTTTGGCGGATTCCGAGCTGTGGGTCATAATAGCTGTAGCGGAATTCTGCGGCCGCGGCGGTGTGTTGGCAATCATCTGCACGGCGGTAAGCGGCTTTTACCGCCAATGTTGTAATGACCCCCAAAATCTTTTATCCAACAATCAGTTGTTGGACCAGGGTCTTTACCCCAAAACATTGCCACTATTCACTTAGCTCTCAGCATTGCCAGTGCTTTACAGCATACCACAGGAGTGAGGTTAGTGGATAATCAGATCAGTTTTGGTCGTACTTCGAAGTTCTGTAAAAAAGTCCTCCCATAATTTTTTTTCACTTTTGAGCACTTTTGCGCTAATTTCTGAAACTTTGCTTGTGGAGAAAGTCCCTTGCTCTCTCAGGGGAATATTTATGAGGGGTTTGTGCCATGCTTGCAAAAAGCAACATGGTACACGAGTAGCTTAAGCCACTGTCATATTTTTGAAGCCACAGAAAGCCACTTTGCGTGGCTTTGAATAGCTTAAAAAATATGGAGTAAGGCAACGCACCACAAATCATTGCGTTGCCTTACTGTGCACTAGAGAGGCATTCCATGGGCATTGTTTGGGTGTTTCCTTGCAACTCCCACGATTGTTGATGCATTGACAGAATTACCATCGCTAGTAAACCTGAGACTATGCTGAAATTGTATGCCTCCCCAGGTGACGAGGTGAAATACCTTTATTACTCCTTGTTTTTTATTTATTTCTATGTGTGCTACATTCTGAACAGACCTCTCAAGAGTGTTTGTGTGCAGGAAGGTGCCCAGCCAGCGCAGGGAGAAAGGACAGGGATGCACCCTATTGAATAAATATGGTGCATTCCTGCCCTTTCCCTGTGATGCAGGGCAGAGCAACAAGGTAAATTTGCTGTGCTGCCCTGCACCACAAAGCCCATAAATCTGGGCTTCAGTGTCAGGATGAAAGTCTAACTTGTGCAGCTTTGTTGATGTATAATACAAGTGTTTTAACCATATATAGTGTAGCAGCCTACATCAGCTACTGAGGTATATTGCACTTATTGATGTACAGAAATATACCCATGGTGCAGGTGAGAGCTCCAGTCTCAGGCTATTTTGACACACCTGTTCAGCTCTGAAATCTCTACCAGGTTTAAGTTTCATTGCCATAGTGTAAATTATCAGTTTTTTGTCTTTTATTACATATCTAACAAGCTGAGGGCAAATATTTCTTCCTTTAATTTTCCTAACATTTTCCATAATCCATTGTGAAAGAGATTGCCTCTATTAGTTAAACCCATCTTAATAAGTAGGTGATGTACTTTATATTATAGGTTAGTGGTAGCTAGAGGTTATTGAGCCAGAGGAGTTCCACGACGTTTGGTGTCTTCAAGCCATTTCTAGGTGCTACTAGCTTCCATTCATAGTTTGTGCATTTTATAGTGTCCAATTCACTAGTCGCTGTGCCCAGGGGAATCAGTATTATTGTGTTTAGTGGAAGTGGTGCCACTTTGTCTCTTTCAACCAGCAAATAGGAAGCTCTATGTGTATCATGGGACCAAAAATGTGCAAATGTGGCACGGACTGCAAAGAAGCGTGTCTCTGAATTTGAGGCTGTCAATCCACCTCCTCCATGGGGTACAGTTAAATTCTCCTATTTTATGTTAAGTAATTTGTTTGCCCTGACAGGTTTTATATCAGCATTTTGATATGCCTAAAGAAGGTCTGTGTGGGGTGGTCTGCACATTTACAAATAGGCACAGTAACCTCAAGCGGTCTATCATTTTCATGATGGCCACTTGATAATGACATACCGTAGACAGGGGAAGCTGAGTTTAACAATTTGGGGGTGATTCTAACCCTGGCGGTCAGTGATAAAGCGGCGGCCAACCCGCCAACAGGCTGGCGGTCCAAAAAATGGAATTCTGACCCTGGCGGGAACCGCCAACACAGCCCGCCACTTTAACACTCCGACCGCCACGGCGGGACAAACAAACAGCGCGGCGGTCACCGCCAACATGCAGGCGACAGACAATGTACCGCCCACACCATCACGACCCACCAATCCGCCACCTTTTCCGGGGCGGGAGCACCGCCGATAAAAACACGGCGGAAACAGACTACGAATGGGAAAACGCTCACCTCTACGCACTCCACGAGCACGGAGGACAGCATGGAACCCGAATTGAACATCATACCTGCTCTCGTCTACCTGCTCATCTACCACGAGTACGAACGCCGGCGCAGACGTCAACGGTGAGTACTGCACCTACGACACACGGGAGGGGGGAGGAAGAAAGGTTACGGGCACACACATATGCGACCCTCCCCCCCCCAATATGTACACACCAATGCAGAGCAACAAGTCACAGTGACACCACCCAAACCCCCGTAAAAAATGCAATGACATTTTCAAATTGGGAATAAATATTTATGTCCAAAATAGCCTCCGATAAGTATTGGTCAACTAGCAAAAATATTTACATTTTAAAAGTCAATATACACAGCAGTGGACAACTGAAGAAATTAGTCCTGCACATTTTACGAATTATCGATTAGTCCGTGGGCCAAAGTGTAGCAACACAAGGGCAAAGCCCACACACGAGACCTGAGTCCTTTGGAGAGAACACTGCAGGGGCATCTGATGACAAAACTACAGGCACCTCAGGGGGAAGGGAAGGGGGGGGCACCACAGCCACATGAGTCCACGACGCCAGATCCACGAAGGGCCCACCATGCCCACTGTACCATCCTGGAGAGTGCAAAGCTACAGTCTCTCAATGTCTCTACAGTGGGTGGCTTGCCCACTGCCATATCCTGGGGAGTGCAAAGCCACAGTCTCTCAATGTCTCTACAGTGGGTGGCTTGCCCACTGCAATATCCTGGGGAGTGCAAAGCCACAGTCTCTCAATGTCTCTACAGTGGGTGGCTTGCCCACTGCAATATCCTGGGGAGTGCAAAGCCACAGTCCATCAGGTGGAGAAATTGCTCCACTGGTCAAGGAGGATGCATGATGGCCACAGTGAACCGTGAACTGTGTTTGCAGGAAGGGCCCAGCGGAGCGGTGCTTGAGACGGCGGGGCCCAGCGGAGCGGTGCTTGAGACGGCGGGGCCCAGCGGAGCGGTGCTTGAGACGGCGGGGCCCAGCGGAGCGGTGCTTGACAGGAAGGGCCCAGCGGAGCGGTGCTTGAGACGGCGGGGCCCAGCGGAGCGGTGCTTGAGACGGCGGGGCCCAGCGGAGCGGTGCTTGAGACGGCGGGGCCCAGCGGAGCGGTGCTTGACAGGAAGGGCCCAGCGGAGCGGTGCATGAGACGGCGGGGCCCAGCGGAGCGGTGCTTGACAGGAAGGGCCCAGCGGAGCGGTGCTTGAGACGGCGGGGCCCAGCGGAGCGGTGCTTGAGTTGAAGGGCCCAGCGGAGCGGTGCATGAGACGGCGGGGCCCAGCGGAGCGGTGCTTGAGACGGCGGGGCCCAGCGGAGCGGTGCTTGAGACGGTGGGGCCCAGCGGAGCGGTGCTTGAGTTGAAGGGCCCAGCGGAGCGGTGCTTGAGACGGCGGGGCCCAGCGGAGCGGTGCTTGAGACGGCGGGGCCCAGCGGAGCGGTGCTTGAGACGGCGGGGCCCAGCGGAGCGGTGCTTGACAGGAGGGCCCAGCGGAGCGGTGCATGAGACGGCGGGGCCCAGCGGAGCGGTGCTTGACAGGAAGGGCCCAGCGGAGCGGTGCTTGAGACGGCGGGGCCCAGCGGAGCGGTGCTTGAGTTGAAGGGCCCAGTGGAGCGGTGCATGAGACGGCGGGGCCCAGCGGAGCGGTGCTTGAGACGGCGGGGCCCAGCGGAGCGGTGCTTGAGACGGCGGGGCCCAGCGGAGCGGTGCTTGAGACGGCGGGGCCCAGCGGAGCGGTGCTTGAGACGGTGGGGCCCAGCGGAGCGGTGCTTGAGTTGAAGGGCCCAGCGGAGCGGTGCTTGAGACGGCGGGGCCCAGCGGAGCGGTGCTTGAGACGGCGGGGCCCAGCGGAGCGGTGCTTGAGACGGCGGGGCCCAGCGGAGCGGTGCTTGACAGGAAGGGCCCAGCGGAGCGGTGCATGAGACGGCGGGGCCCAGCGGAGCGGTGCTTGACAGGAAGGGCCCAGCGGAGCGGTGCTTGAGACGGCGGGGCCCAGCGGAGCGGTGCTTGAGTTGAAGGGCCCAGCGGAGCGGTGCTTGAGACGGCGGGGCCCAGCGGAGCGGTGCTTGAGACGGTGGGGCCCAGCGGAGCGGTGCTTGAGTTGAAGGGCCCAGCGGAGCGGTGCTTGAGATGGCGGGGCCCAGCGGAGCGGTGCTTGAGACGGCGGGGCCCAGCGGAGCGGTGCTTGAGACGGCGGGGCCCAGCGGAGCGGTGCTTGACAGGAGGGCACAGCGGAGCGGTGCATGAGACGGCGGGGCCCAGCAGAGCGGTGCTTGACAGGAAGGGCGCAGCGGAGCGGTGCTTGAGACGGCGGGGCCCAGCGGAGCGGTGCTTGAGTTGAAGGGCCCAGCGGAGCGGTGCATGAGATGGCGTGGGCCCAGCGGAGCGGTGGTTGAGACGGCGGGGCCCAGCGGAGCGGTGCTTGAGACGGTGGGGCCCAGCGGAGCGGTGCTTGAGTTGAAGGGCCCAGCGGAGCGGTGCTTGAGACGGCGGGGCCCAGCGGAGCGGTGCTTGAGACGGCGGGGCCCAGCGGAGCGGTGCTTGAGACGGCAGGGCCCAGCGGAGCGGTGCTTGAGACGGCGGGGCCCTGTTCAGCGGTGCCTGTCTTCACGGCGGGGCCCTGTTCAGCGGTGCTCTTCTGCACGGCGGGGCCCTGTTCAGCGGTGCTCTTCTGCACGGCGGGGCCCTGTTCAGCGGTGCTCTTCTGCACGGCGGGGCCCTGTTCAGCGGTGCCTGTCTTCACGGCGGGGCCCTGTTCAGCGGTGCTCTTCCAGTAAGTCTAGGCAGCCAGACCTGGGCTGGACACCCTGCTCACTCGCCCTCCGACCGTGCAGTGGCAGGCCCCTTCGGGGACGGAGTCCTGGGCCCTTTGCTGTCGTCCCTTGCAGGCGGGATGGGGCTTGTGGGGCCCTCCTGCTCCGCGCTCCTGCTGGCTGACCTCTCCGCCCTGCTGCCCTTTCGCTCTTTAGATGGGGCATTCAGGCCCTTGCCTCCCCTGGCTGTTGTGGCAGGTGAAGTGGCCGTTGTTAGCTCCTTGGGGGCAGCCGTCTCAGTCCTCTCACGGCGGCCCTTCAGTTTACGTGTCCTCTTGCCTGGGGGTGGGCTGGCTGTCCCCTTGCTGCTCAGTGAAGTGTCACTGCCACCAAAGGGTGGACTCCAGAAGCCATGCACCACTTGGACACTCGAAGCTGGGCTGGTGGTGGCTGCGGTGCTCTTGGGACTCTTAGCAGATGGAGGGGGTGGGTCAGGGGAGGGAAAGAGGTTAAGATTAGAGAGGTAATATTTCTTAGGACCAAGGTAAAGGGTAGGAGTAGTGGTGATGGAAGTGGAGGAAGAGGATGTGGTTGTAGGAGAGTCAGGTGTGCTGTCTTTGGGTGCAGGTGACTGAGACGTAGGCTGTCGTGAGGTGGTTGGCTGTTGTTTGGGTGTCTGCCTGCGTTTATGTGTCTTGGAAGAGGGGGTGACAGACACAGTGGGAGAGGACACAGGGGACGTGTAGATGGCAGTGGGGGTGGTGACTGCACGTGTGAGGACTGTACTGGAGGGTGTGCTGGTGATGGAAACACTGGCTGATGGTGGTGTGCATGCAGGTGTGAGTGGAGACGTCACAGGGAGGGAGGAGGGAGACGAGGAGGAGGGGGACACAGAGGTGGTAGTGACTGTTGGTATGTCTGCATCTGGGTGTTGCTTGGGTGAATGCTTGTGTGTTCTGTGGTGCTTGTGTCTGGATGAGCTGGCCTTGGGTGTTGAGGTGTGTGCAGGCTGGTCGGATGGTGTGGATGGGATAGGCTGAGGAACAGGAGACAGAGAAAGGGTGGAGGCAGTTAGAAGAGGGAGACTGGAGACAGGGACAATGGCTGCCGTCAGTGCTGAGGCCAGAGCAGTGAACGATCGTTGATGGGCAGCCTGACCCGAATGAATGCCCTCCAGGTAGGCATTGCTCCGATGCACCTCCCTTTCCACCCACTGGATGGCATTCAAAAGGGTAGTCTGCCCAACAATGATGGTCTGTAGGAGGTCAATGATCTCCACACTGAGGGCAGCAGGGGTAACTGGGGCAGGGGCTGAGGTGCCTGGGGCGAAGGAGACGCCCGCCTTCCTGGGCGAGCGGGCACAGAGCGAAGGCTGAGCGGCTGCAGGGAGGGTGGTGCTAGTGCGCTGGGTGGCGGCTGTACCTGTAGAGGCGGGGGGCCCGGATGTTGCCGCCACCGCTAGGGAGCTCCCAACCGAGGACGTGTCCGTGTCGCTGGTGTCTTCACCGGTCCCCGTTGTGGTGCTCCCCTCGCCCTCCGGATCACTGGTGCCCTCGGTGTCTGTTCCTGTGCCCACCGGGGCCTTGTGACTTGCAGCTCCCTTGTGCTCCGACGCCAAATCTCCTCCGCCTGATGATGCTAATGCACAAGAAGACAAAGAATAAGGGTGGGGGGAGAAATAAAAACAAGTTGAGTGCATGCCTTGTCAACACCGTTGGCGGAGAGGACAGACACAGGTGCCTCATGCACTAAGCCGCGCAATTGGGGTACACTACTCAGTACTTCTGACTAGGCCAACAGGTCTAGGGACAACAGACGCGCACATGGGTGATGCAGGACCATGTGTAGCTGTACTTGGCACCCTACAGAGGTGGGGGGCGGGGCACAGGGCCATGTCTAAGGGAGGGGACTACACTACAGAAAGCGCCCTGGCCTACTGTCACCCAGAGCCCTCCTCCCCCACCCAGACGCCTCAACTGCGCGTAAAGATAGCAGAATGTGCAGATTCTCACCCCCTTGTGTCTGCTGTGATGTCCTCAAGCGCCCATCCAAATCAGGGTAGGCCACCGCCAGGATCCGGGACATCAGGGGGGTCAGGGTACGACTGGCACCCCTCCTAGGTGGGTAGGCCATCCCCAGCAGTGACTCAGCGGTCTTTCTGGTTCCGCGGCAGATGTCCTCCCACCTCTTGCGGCAGTGGGTGCCCCGTCTGGTGTAGACCCCCAGGGCCCGGACTTCCTTGGCGATGGCACGCCAAATGTCGATTTTCTGATGGGCGCTCACCTGTTTGACATGTACAGGGTGGGAAAGAGAAAACGTGATTTTTCTGCATGTTTGAAGTAAATGCCCCCCCCTCCCCAACCTTGCCATGTGGCCCATTCTCTCATCTGTCGTGCGTTGCACTCCTCATTTTCTCCCCACCCCACCAACTTACATCCACCCCACTCCACACAGGCATAACCCATTCAATGTGCACTCAGTGTACTTACCTGTTGGTCTGGAGGACCGTAGAGTAGCGCATACTGGGGGAGGTCCCCATCCACAAGTTTCTCCAACTCTTCAGACGTGAAGGCAGGGGCCCTTTCCCCAGTCGCAGCAGCCATTGTCACTTCCAGACCGAGTTCACAGCAGCACTTGCAGTATAGGTCCTCTCCTGTGGATGATCAGGTCTCGAGTGATTAAGCAGATAGAAAATGGCGGTCACGCCCGCGGCGGTGCGTACCGCGACCGCCGGCGCACATCGCCATTGGCTCATGAAACTCATAGGGATCATTGTTAACCAATGCGGCTTCGCACAGCGGTC
Organism: Pleurodeles waltl; assembly: GCF_031143425.1. NCBI lineage: Eukaryota > Metazoa > Chordata > Amphibia > Caudata > Salamandridae > Pleurodeles > Pleurodeles waltl. The sequence goes on from NC_090439.1 coordinate 689,825,009, forward strand.
TTCGGCCGCCTACCGCCACGGTGTGCCACGCCAGCGCATTGACCTCACATCCCATTGTCCCACTTCACAGGTCAGGCAGCCGCCATTTCAAGGGCCCACATGGCTTAATTTCAACTGCGTCACACAGGCCTAGGCCTTGCATTGCCACACATACAAGCATAGCAATCCATACCTTTTCGTGTACTGTGCAAGCTGTGGTGAATGTACCTGTGAGTTGATTGACTCTGTGCTTCATATTCTCCTTCCTAGGCACCGTCCGCTGGGACTTGCGATGAGAAGGATGAATCCTCGCGTGTACCGGCCGCTGGTGGACCTGTCGACAATGGAAGAACGCCATATTATACTCCGATACCGACTTGACCGTGCCACTATCCATGAACTGTGTGCCCAGCTGGAGCCAGCCCTGATGTCCCCCATCCGCCAACCCACAGGAATTCCCCCTCTAGTGCAGGTTCTGTCAGTCCTCCATTTTTTGGCTAGTGGCTCATTCCAGACAACAGTGGCCATGTCATCAGGAATGTCTCAGCCTATGTTTTCAAAGATTTTGTCCAGAGTGTTGCCTGCCCTGATGAAACTCATGAGGAGCTACATCATTTTCCCAGAGGAGGATGATTTGCCTACAGTGAAGGGTGATTTCTATGCCCTTGGACATATCCCCAACATCATTGGTGCCATTGATGGGACCCATGTGGCTTTAGTACCCCCAAATGACGATGAGCAGGTGTACAGAAACAGGAAAAATTACCATTCTATGAATGTCCAGGTGGTCTGTTTGGCAGACCAGTACATCTCCCATGTTAATGCCATGTTCCCTGGGTCAGTGCATGACGCGTACATCATGCGTAATAGCAGCGTCCCATATGTGATGGAACAGCTACAGAGACAGCGTGTGTGGCTAATAGGTGACTCTGGTTACCCCAACCTGCCGTGGCTACTGACCCCAGTGAGGAATCCCAGGACCAGGGCAGAGGAACGGTACAATGAGGCCCATGGGCGAACTAGGAGGGTCATAGAAAGGACCTTCGGCCTCCTGAAGGCCAGGTTTAGATGCCTGCATATGACAGGTGGATCCCTAATGTACTCACCAAAGAAGGTGTGCCATATCATCGTGGCCTGCTGTATGCTTCACAATCTAGCATTGCGACGCCAGGTGCCTTTCCTGCAGGAGGATGGTCCAGATGGTGGTGTTGTAGAAGCCGTGGAGCCTGTGGAGAGTGAAGAGGAGGAAGACGACGGGGAGAACACAGACAACAGGGAAACTGTTATACAACAGTATTTTCAGTAGCACACAGGTAAGATTCACCCACGCCATTTCACATTTACTTAGAGCCTCCTGCATCTCTACTTTCTGTATTTCCCCCCAGCTCTTTTAAACTAACTTTTTTATTTTCCCTTCCCTTCTCAGTGCTTTATGACTCAGAGCCTGACTTCTGCTTGGTTTGCCCATGAACTACAGCGTATTGACCTTGGTATGTTGTCATCACTAATTGAAAACACATACATTGAACTGTTATGTGTAATACATTTGATGAGAATAAAGCATGACTCCAAACTGTTTTCTGTGCAATAAGTGTTTTATTTTTTGTGCATAGATATTGGTACATGATAGTAAAACGGTGATGGGTGGGGGTGGAGTAATGTCCATGGCAGAGTCCAGTTCTCAGTCTGACAGGTGCATTGTCCATATGCCTGTGGAAGGATGGAGCAGGGGCTGTTTAAGGTTGGACAGGGTGGCAATGTGGGACAGTGGGATGACTTCAGGGGGTATCTCATGCTGGCGGGGGTCTTGGCATCCTACTCTGTCTTTTTTTTGGATCTCAGGCTCCTCTTGCGGGGTGGTTGTTCTTCAGCAGGAGGTGGGGTTCTGGTGGCCTGTCGTTGTGTGGGGGCCTCCTGTCCACTAGCGCCGGCGGAGGTGGTAGGCTGTTCCTGGTCCTGGCTAGTGACAGGGGCCCTGTGTGGTGCCACATGGTCCCGCAACGTGTCTTCTATCCTGTTGAGGGCCAGGACGATGGTCCCCATTGCGGTCCCGATGTTCCTAAGCTCGTCTCTGAACCCCATGTAGCGTTCCTCCTGCTGTGCCTGGATCTCTGTGAACCTGGCCAGTACTGTCGCCATCGTCTCTTGGGAGTGGTGGTATGCTCCCATGATGGTGGTGAGGGCCTCTTGGAGAGTGGGTTCCCTGGGCCTCTCCTCCCCCCCCTGTCGCACGGCAGCCCTCCGAGTTGCCCTGTTTCCCTGGGCCTCTGTCCCCTGGACGGTGTGCCCACTACCACTGCCCCCAGGTCCCTGTTGTTGTTGGGGTGGTGGGTTAGCCTGGGTGCCCTGTAGTGGCAGACACACCGCTAATTGACCTGTCCTAGAGACAGAGGCAATGGCCCGCTGGGTGGGAGCTGTGCTGTTGTTCCCAGAGGGGGTTGGGTCTGCTGTGGCCTGTGTCTGTGTGTGGGGTACCCACTGCCCAGAGGTCCCCGATGGTCCGGGCTGGTCATCAGGTTCCAGGTCGACAGATCTGCTGTCATCACTGGGGGCCTGTTCCGGGGGTGGGATGGACATTTCTGGACCCTCCTGACCGGTGTGTTGGCGTTCGGGTCCTGCATGGGGTGAGAGAGTATGGTTATTGTTTCTGTGTGTGCAATTGCGTGCGATTTATGGGTGCCCTTATCCCCCAGTGCAGGCATTCACTTGGGGGAGGTGTTGTGAGGGTGGTTTGGGGGGGGGGGATGGATATGTGCAGTGGTCATGCTTAGGTGATGGGTGTCCATTGTTTGTGGTGGCATGCAGGGGTTGGTGTTGGGTTGGGTGGGTTGTGCTGGGGAGACATTCTCAGGGAGGATGTGTGCTGGGGGGTTGGGGGTGAGGGTGGGGGTGTGGGTTGGCATGCTGGTGGGGTGGGGTGGATGAAGTATTTGAGATTCGACTTACCAGAGTCCATTCCTCCGGGTACTCCAGCGAGGCCGTCAGGATGCAGGATGTTCATGACCTCTTGCTCCCATGCTGTGAATTCGGGTGGGGTGGGTGGGGTTCCGCCGCCAGTCTTCTGCACCGCGATGTTGTGTCGCGAGACCATCGAGCACACCTTCCCCCGTAGGTCGTTCCAGCGTTTGCGGATGTCGTCCCTATTTCTGGGATGCTGTCCCACCGCGTTGACCCTGTCCACGATCCTTTGCCATAGCTCCGCCTTCCTTGCTATAGTGGTGTGCTGCACCTGTGAGCCGAAGAGCTGGGGTTCAACTCTTATGATTTCCTCCACCATGACCCGGAGTTCTTGGTCCGAAAACCGTGGGTGCCTTTGGGGTGCCATGGGGTGGTGTGGATGTGGTGTGGGGTGGTGTATGTGGTGATGAGTGTGTTGGTGTGTGGTGCTTTGTGCTTCTATGTGGTGTGTGTGATGGTGTAGTGTGCCTCTGTGTGTATAGCTCTATATTCTCTGATGTGTCTCTCTCTCCTTCGTCTCTGATCTTTGGTTGTAGGGGTTTGTGGGTGATGTGGGTGTGTGTTTTATATTGTAATGGGTGTGTGGGAGGGGTGTGTGTATCTGTTTCAGGTGTGTGTCTTTCACATTGTCCAATGGGGTAGTGTTTTGTAAAGGTGTGTGTATTTTGAGCGCGGCGGTGTGTACCGCCAATGGACTACCGCGTTTGAAAGACCGCCGCATGGATTTGTGGGTCGTAATGGCATGGGCGTATTTCTGTTGGCGTGGCGGTGGAGGTTTGGTCATCTCCAGTTTACCACTGGCCGCTGATGTGGCGGACTGCAGTGGAGGTCGGATTTTTGGAGGTTTGGCAGTTGTGGGTCAGAATGTCCGTGGCGGCTAACCGCGGCCGCGGCGGTATTGTGGCGGGCTTCTGACCGGCGGTAAGCGGCTTTTACCGCCGAGGTCAGAATGGCCCCCTTTATCTGGTGGGAGGGCATATAAACCATTGATCCAGTTACCCCTGAGGACCACGTACAGGTCTCTGTCTTCTTGCATTCCCAAATACGTCACTGAATCATTATTCAGTTGTAGAGGGAGGTCTAGGATTCACCACTTAGTATTGTGGTTCACATATTTATTCCAATTAATTTTGAAACCTAATATTGTGGCAAAGCAGATTATTAAATGCTGCAACGGGGAAGGTTTTACATCCGAATTTCTGATATGCAGAAGCACATGATCTGCATATAATGAAGTTTGTGAAGTGTCCCCTAGGTAACCTTAACCATCTTCCTGAGTTCTCTGATCATGCATGCGGGGGGAGGGCGGCTCCTCTGTGAGGGCATATATTAAAGGGGACAAGGGGCACCCCTGTCTCATGTCTCCTAAAATTCCTAAAATGGTGCATTAGTGATCTTAACTTTGGCAACGGCTGTCGGAGAAGTATATAAACGGATAATCCGCTCTAGTAGTCGAGGCCCCAGCCCCATCCCCAAAGTCAAATACTTTCGGTATTTAGAAAGAATGCGAACAAACACACCTCCGAGTCAGTCTGATTGACAGTAACAAAGGTATGTAGATTGTAATTGTAGATCTCTTGGGCATTAAAACCGGTCTCAAACTAGTCTTTACGAGTCACGTTTTGTTTCCTGTTTCTTCGATTTCAAAATTGTCACTGTAATTACTTTTGGTAAAGTAGAATGGAGGCCACCTTTTTCATGTGCTTGTATATGTGGGGATAATATGTCCGGGTATTCTATGTAGAAAATAACTGGCAGGCCATAGTAGCCGAGCATCTTCCATTACTTATGCCTTTGATTGCTTGGATAGTATATATGATTCTTATTGGGTGCCCTAGTATTTCCTCATTGCCATTTTTAAGCCATGACATTGTTATCTTGCCTAAATATGCCATTACCCCCACCTTATCAGAAGCAATGTTTGATGTGTACAGGCTTTTACACTATTCCCTGAAGGTAGCTAGAATCATTTCGTTATCCGTTAACATAGTATTGTTGCGTAGCTTAATTTCCACTACACCTTGTGCTGTCCAGTGTGGTCTCAGTAGCTGTGTCCCTGATCCTTCCTCTTGGCCATAGTTTCTAGCTGTGGCATTTCCCCCATTAAATGTTACCTCCTGAACTGCTTCTTTGCTGAACTCTTCCAGCTTAGTTTGGATCATTCTGAAAGTTTTCGTGTTGGGGGAAGGCATGGGATTTTTCTAATCAATGGTATATTTTTGCAGAATATTAAGGGGGTTATTCCAACTTTGGAGGAGGTGTTAATCCGTCCCAAAAGTGACGGAAAAGTGACGGATTTACCACCAGCCGTATTACGAGTCCATTATATCCTATGGAACTCGTAATACGGCTGGTGGTATATCACTTTTGGGACGGATTAACACTCCTCCAAAGTTGGAATAACCCCCTAAGTCTGTTGCAGATAGACCAGAGGACCCCTCACTGTTTTCATATTTCCCCTATATTGGCTTCACAGGCTTCCCTGAGCATGCCTGCGATCTCTACTGACCACTCATCTAATTTGAAAAAAGGGGAAATTTCCTTGTGTACTTTTGATTTGATTACTGCAATAATAAAGCGTCACTTTTCCACATTTGGTATCACTGAGGGGAGCTCCAGGCCCAGGAGCACAGGTGCTTGGCCAGAAAGTGTACCTAAGAGATGTGTGCAAAGTTTAGAGTAAAAAAGACATGTCCCTTGTTGCAAGACAGTAATCATTCTGGAAATGGTCTCTGTGGACTGCTGAAACATCTGTCTCCATCATGTGACATTTAGCCTAAGCTGAAACAGACTGAGGTAGTCATTACGAGCTTTGAGGTCCCATGACCGCCACTGTGGCGATGGCAGTCAGACCGCCGGTGGAGAAGACCGCCATATTATGAGCATGTCGGTGTTCCCAACAGAACATAGCCAATACACAGCCAGTACTGCCAAAGCGGACAGACCACCGCAGCTGGTGGAAGGCATCTTCAGGGAGGCGGAGACCATATTTCCACCGACCATATTACCGGGTTGCATACCGCCAAGATTTCCGGGGCTGTTACACTGCCACGAAAAGCCTGGGGGAAATGAACAACATAAAAGGAGACACTCACCTTCAAGAACACAGACATCTCCGCAGCCGCCATGGAACCCGAACTGGAAGTCTTCCCACTGCTCCTGCTGGCCATACTACACCAGAACCAGTGATGGTGACAAAGACACACTGGAGGGTAGGCGATCAGTACACACCCATACCCAACACACAACCTGGCAACCCGGCACGAGTACCCACGGCCCCACACACACACACACACACAGGCAAACATTCACCCTTACCAACACACAAATACATCCACATACACACACCCATAAACAAACAACACACACTACAGCCAACATACATGTGCCATACACACACCACACCGCACACACACACACCACTACCACTGTCTAACACATCTACACACAACATCCTGAGTCACACAACGATAACACTATTGTAACCACACACACACATTGTCAGAGAGGCACTCAGCACACCTCTACAGGAAAGCACATACTGGCAGCAACATGTAACAACAGCACACAACCAATACAAACAATAACTGCCAAACGACGTGTCAGATCACATGCCACGTCCACCCAACACACAAAGTATATCACAGATGCATCACAACACACATTCCCCTACCACACAATGTCACACAACACCAACACAACACATCACAACAAGTTCATAGCACAACTAACCCACCCAACTCATGTTGCTACTCAAACGCATCACATACACAGAAGACACACACCAAATTGCACATACACAACAAATACATGCGGATGGAAAGGCAGGTCAAGTTTGTAACCATTGACACCAACGGTCAAGTGGTGCAGATATAAAAAATAAAATAAAATGATGGTAAAAAAGAAATATGCAAAATGGGCCTACTGGTCAGTTCAAGTGTTCTCAGTGCACCAAGACACAACCAAGACACTCTGGGCAATGTCTCTGGGCCCAACTTGACTCCTGACTGCAAAGTGGCCTCCACATGGCAGGGACATCAATGGGGCAGGCAAGCACCTCAGGGGTGATTGGGGGGGTGAGGTGGGGCTTGGGTTTGGGAGGGGGTCCTTTGGTTTTGGTTTGGAGGGGAGGGTTGCCCTTCGGCCAACATAGGGGGGGCCCTTGGTTTTGGGTTTGGGACCAGTCTACCTGAACCACTGCGTCTCCTTCCACCCCCCGGATCCCTCCGCTCTGCCTAGATGGCCCTGGTCACTGTCCGTCCCATCCGCGAAACCACTGCTGAAGGATGATCTTTTACCTACATTGCAGCAAAGAGCTGAAATAACCTCCCCCTGCACCTCAGACAAAGCCCGTCGCTCACCATCTTCAGGAAGAACCTCAAGATGTGGCTGTTTGGATGGGTCCCCTCCCCCCAGCGCCTTGAGACCCTCATGGGTGAGTAGCCGTGCTTTACAAATACTGATTGATTGATTGATTGAGGACTGGGTGGTGGAAGGACTGGGTTTGGGGAGGGTAGCAGGGCACTTGGGGGAAACAGGAACTGGGTCAGTGGTTGGGAATAGGTCAAACTCATTGAGGAATATTTTTTTTTATGAACACAAGGGCGGTCATGGAAAAACGCTTGTGAGTGGAGGGAGAGGGAGTACTTGAGAGGTGTGTACATGTATGTGCCTTGGGTGCTGGTACGTGGTTGGATGCTATGCATGTGCTGGGTGTCTGGTGGGTGGGGAGTGCTGGTATTTAGGTGTACTGGGAGGAAGGGGAGGAGATGCATGGGGATGCCAGGGTGGATGTCTGGATGTCTGTTGTGGTGGTGTTTGCAGGTAAGGTGGATGTACTTTATATGGGGGTGTTGGTAGTCGTGGTGAGAGCACATGGGGTGTATGGGCTGGATGTAGAGGTGTCTGCTATTGTGGTGATGGTGGGCATGAGGGGACTGGTTGCTGGATCTGGGAGTGTTGATGTGGTGATAGTAGGTTTGAGTGGTTTAGTGTCTGTGAGGAAGGAGGTGGTGGGGGAGTCTGTGTAGGGAGTGGACAATGTTGTGTCTGCATGTGTCTGTGGTCTGTGTGCATGGTGGTGTGACTTGTGGTGCCTGTGTTTGTCTTTGCAAACTGTGTCTGTTGAGGTGGATGAATGGTGGTCTGATTGTGTGCTCTGGATGGGTGTGAGGAGAGGGGTGTGGGATTGGGCACAGGTAGCTGGAGGGGGGATGGAAGACGAAGGGACACTGGCTGCCATCAACGAGGAGGTCAGAGCCTGAAAGGATCTCTGCAGGCCAGTGAGGGCACTGTGAATGCCTTCCAGGTAGGCATTTGTCTGTTGCATCTGTGATGCCAGTTCCTGGATGGCATTCACGATTGTTGCCTGTCCCACAGAGATGGACCTCAGGAAGTCGATACGCTCCTCATTGAGGGCAGCAGAGCTGACTGGGGCACGGGCAAGGGTGCCTATGGTGAAGGAGACTTCCACCTTCCTGGTTAAGCCGGCACGGGAAACTGGGTGGGGAGCTACAGGGAGGGTGGTGCTTGTAAGAGGTCGCAGACAAGGATGGTACTCGGCTGGACCCAGATGTGTCCGCCACCGACAGGGAGCTTCCATAGGAGGAGAAATCCGAAGAGGATGTTTTGATCTGGTCTCCCCTGTGGCACTCCCCTCGCCCTCAGTCCCACTCGTCCCCTCCCCTCTGCTGGTCACAGCCTCCTAGGTCCAATGGGCTGCAGATTCCCACTCACCGGTGCCCCTTCTCCTTCACCTGATGATGCTGATGTACACAAAGAGGAGGAGTGGGAGGGAGGGTTGGAGAGAAAGAAAGGGTACAATGGTTTAATACCTACCCATCATACACACAGAGTAACAACCTCAAAATCTCATGGTATGCTATGCCACTGCACACCTTTAAATTGACATGCACATCTGGGGAAAATCATTGGGGAAACTGAAGCTATGCAGTGAAAACCTACTGATGTTGAATCATTGGCATACTTTGAATTGATGAAGGGTCATACAATGCACAGTGGCACAGTACTTGCCACATTACCATGGTCGTTTACATAGACACACCTTACTCATGCAATTCCTGCATGGCAAAGTAGCATGCCAACAAATCCATTAACAATGTGAGCATACCTATGGTATGGGGCAGCTGATTGAGAACTCACCAATGTCCTCTGTCATAGTGGCAGACAATTACTGATGGCAAAGCCCTGACACCTCAGGTATACTGATGCTGATGGAAGGATCTGGTCACTCAAAAGATGTGTAATGTGTCCAGACAAACTCAACCATGGGAGTAAGTCCCCTCATGAGTCACTGTCTGCATGGTATTGGCAGACAAAATTGAGACAAATCCTTCCAGGGTGGCTCATACCCATAGCCAATGTGCTAGTACCACACTACATCTAACCACCAGTAGACTACCCAAACCCCTACATGCCTACCATTAGTGAGTTGTGAGTGTGCACTTACCCCCTTGTAGCGCCCATCCACCTCAGAGTAGGCCACCGCCTAAATATAGGCCATTAGGGGGTGAGGGTGCGACGGGCATCCCCTCCCTCGTTGGGAGGACATCCCCAGCTGGGACTCAGTGGTCTTATGGGCCCAGTGTCTCAGGTCCTCCCACTACTTTCTTCAGTGGGTGCTCCGCCGGGGATGGACCCCCAAGGTCTGCACTTGCTTGGCGATGGAACGCCAAATCCCCTTCTTCTGATGGGTGCTGACCTGCATGGGTGAAATAGACTGAAGGAGAAAGTCATGTAGAGTGGCATCACAGCAACAACAGTGGACTCCACACATCAGACACATCTCATGACCACACAAACTTGCACGTACGGCACTAACACACCAACTCCTTTGCCATCTGCATGCATCAACTCCATGTGCATCATCCCAATGCACTTCAGACCAACACACATCGCTATCAGACAGGACAGGAACATATGACTCACCTGCTGCTCTGGTGCCCCATACAACTGTCCATACAGGGGTAGAACCCCATCAACTAGCTTCTCTAGCTCCTCTTGGGTGAAGGCAGGGGCCCTATCTCCTGCAGGACATGACATAATGTCTTCCAGACACAGAACACAGCAGCTCACGTAGTAGAGGTCTTGCTTGCACAAGTGTCAGGAGTCAAGTGAGCTATGCGACAAAAAATGGCAGTCACGTCCGCCACGTACATGACCGTTACCACCGGCAGTGATCATCATTGGTCCCAGTCTCCCATAGGCAACAATGTTAGCCAATGAGGAGTTGCATGGCTGTTGAAACCGCCTACCGCCATGACGACTAACTCCAGCGGACTTAGATCACTTCCATCTGTCCTGTGTTTGCAGGACAGGCGGCTGCAATTTTACATGTATGTAGTGTATTGTGGGTGAATGATAAGTGTGTCACGGATGATTTTAGGTACATGTGCATAGATTACCCATGTTCAGATATGAAAACATGGTTCACACATGTGATATTCATGGATAGTGAAGTTGGATGTACAGATAACTATGACCTGAAATGTGCAGTCTCTTGCTGGCTCATAGACGGGGTAACCATATCTATATGTTCAAATTTCACATACACCTTATTGCCTGTGGGAACAGGGTGTTATTACAAGGAAGTGTCAAATGTATCGTGTCTGCCAACCTGTCTGTCTGGGGCTGAAACTGTCATCAACGATGGCATACAGGGTCAGTCAACATAGCCAAATGGATTCAGTGTACTTCAGAGGTATGCCCACACTACTCTTGTGTGGTGCATGTATTGTGGTCGGTGGCTCGTGAACTGACAACATCAACTTGTGGCTATTCCTCTCTCCTATTCCTAGATTCCGTGCAATGGTGAGAATGAGACATGTACCCATGTACCAGACCCTTGTCGGTCTTGCTACCCTGGAAGAAAGACACATCATTCAGACCTATCGTCTGAACCGTCAGACTGTCATGGAACTGTGTAGTCAGTTGAAGCCAGACCTCTTGGCTGCCATACATAATCCCTATGCCATAACTTCAACAGTACAGGTGTTGTCTGTGACCCACTTCTTTGCCTCAGGTTCATTCCAGATGACAGTGGGCTTGGCAGCAGGGAATTCACAGCCCATCTCAGTCATGTGTTGAAGGATGCAGTGTGTGCTTTACTCAAACATCTGGACAGCTACATCAGGATCCCCCAACATGCAGATTTTCCCACTGTTAAAGCTGACTTCTATGATGTGGCACATATCCCTCATGTTAGGGGTCATAGATGGCACCCATATTGTTTTGGTTTCTCCCAGGGACAATGGCCAAGTGTACAGGGACAGGAAAAAAATGTACTCCTTAAATGTCCAGGTGGTGTGTCTTGCTGACCATTATATCTCCCAAGTGACGGCCACGTTTCCTAGTTCTGTGCATGACTCCTACATTCTGAGGAACAGCAATGTCCCATACATGATGGCATAACTACAGAGAGAGAGGGCCTGGCTCATTGGTATGTATCCAATTGTATGTGTGCATCCGTTATCTCACCTCTCTTCACATTCTGCCCTCTGTCTCTACCAGTATTATGATGTGTCCAACCTTTGTGCACAGAGGTGACTCTGGCTATCCTAATCTGCCGTGGCTGCTGACACCAGTGAGATACCCGACCACAGATGGGGATCACTGTTTCAATGAGGTCCACAGCAGGACATGGCATATCGAGAGGACCTTTGGGCTACTGAAGGCCAGAGTCCGGTGTCTACACATCTTAGGAGGAGCCCTGCTCTACAGATCATTAAAAGTCTGCCAGATCGCTGTTTCCTGCTGCATGCTACACAATCTAGCCCTGAGACGTCACATCCTATTACTAGATGTTGAGGAGATGGGAGCTGGACCAGTGGCTGATGATGGTGACATGAGTATTGATGAAGAGGCAGATGATGAGGATGCAGCTGACACTAGAACAGAATTGATCCTTCAATACTTCCAATGACTTACAGGTATGTGTCAATTTTGTTGTATGTGAACTGTACTGCTGTCTGCCTTGTGACATTGCTCCTCCTGATGTGTGCCATCAGTGGAGGTGTCAAGTGCATCAATCCCACTGTGTGGGTGTGGGGGACAACATGATGCCCATCGGGAGAGGTGTTACTGTTCTGATGTCAGTGCTATTTTTACTGTGCTGTAGTCCAGCATCACATCTGCAATGACTTGGGCATGTTATATGTTCCCTGTACTGCTATGTCAACTGCAATTAGCCTAGCTCACTGGTATAGGTACTGCTACCTATCCTCAGTGTACGCAATGGACGAATATGGAACATAACCTTTACTGACAGTGAGACTTACCTTTAGTAAAGTAACGTCATCTGTGAGGGATGTACCCTTGGGAATGCATGTCTGGAACATGTGGGTCTGCCATGGTAATGTATGTTAACATTCCACTTGCCTATTTCCACTAGGGAGCTCGACACTGTACTGCATGTGTATTGAGTGTGCAACATTGACTCCTATTGTGATGGTTGTCCCTGTCTTGATCTATTTGCAGGTCTGTTGGGTGGTGCTACTCTGCTTCCTGGATTGACTGTTGGCTCCCTTGACACACAATTTCAGTAAATATCTGTGCTACTGTCATACTCCCTGCACATTGCACCCCTTTTTGTCAATCTTCCAGACTTTTAATGGCCAATGTGTTAAATGTAATGGCATTTTGTACAACAGTAAACCTTACTTGTTACAATAAAGACAGGTAAGCAGTAGCTGTACTCAGTGCTGTTTATTGTGATTCACAAGTGCAATGAGTGGGGACCAGCTGTGATTTGTCCAGGTCCAGTATCCAAGAGGCCATGGGAACATGGAGACATGACAGTGGACAGTCAACAGGGTGTCTCGTTGGCACACAAGGTAAATTGTTCAAAAGAGGGCCACTTCCTGGCAGTGGTTTTGGTCTTGGTATCAGGTCCTGCAGGATCTTTGGATGGAGACCTCATTTGCATGGGGGTTCCTCAGCTACAGAGGGAGGGGTGTTTGTGGTCTGCGGGTCCTCTGACAGGGCCACCATTACACTAGCTGTGGCAGAAGTGGAGGGCTCAGTTAGTATGTGGCTAGTGGAATGGGTCTGCTGGTGGGTGGATGACGGTAGCAAGTTCCTTGAGCACCCCTGCAAAGGAGGTCAAGGTGGCACTGTGAGCCTGCCACTGCTGCATGGCCTCCTGGTGTTATTTACTCTGCAGCCTCTGGTTCTCCTTCAAGGTTGACAGGATCTGGCCCATCTTGTCCTGGGATTCCTGGTATGCTCCCAGGACTTTGGAGATGGCCTCTTGGCCAGTTGTTTTCCTTCGGGCCCCATCCCTTAGCCCACAGGTACTCTCCAACTGCCCCTGGCACAGTGTGCCCACTCCCAGTTACACCAGGTCCCTCTTGGTATTGGGTGTGAGGGGTTGACTCTAGTCCCTGTACGGTGGGGCACACTGCTACTTGTACAGTCCTTGGAACCCAGATTTAGGGACAAGGGGTTGGCTGTGCTGTTGTTGCCAATTGAGTGGGGGACTTAGATGTGGTCAGGGTGGGGCTGGTGGTGGTGGTGGACTGACCAGTTGTCCCAGATGGGCCACGTAAGTCATTATAGTCCAGACATCCACTGAGGACTTCATTCTGGGGAGGGCTGTCTGTCTCTGGCATCCAGGTGGCAGTGGCAAGGGTACCTGTGGATGGAGAGGGAGAGAGTTACATTGTGGAGGTGTACTTGTTTGTTTCATAGTCTGATACATAGGATGGCTTGACTTGCTTCCCAGTGATAACAATGACAGGTGCTGCACTGCAGACATTGGCCCTCATTATAACCCTGGCGGACTGTGGTATTTTGGAGAAAAGTACTGCCAACAGTCTGGTGGTACCTTTCCCCAAAATATGACATTGGCGGTTTGGCTCAAGCCAAACCACCAATGTACCACTCCATCCGCCAGGTAGCTGTCACTGTCCCACCCGTATGATTATGACCCCGCCTACCGCCATGGTTTTCGTGGCTTCCTTACTGCCATGAAAACCATGGCGGTAGGCACTATAAGTGACAGGGAATACCTTCCCTGTCACTGATAGGGGTCTCCCCTGCCCCCCCTCCCCAGAGTCCTCCCCCACCCTCCCACTCAAGACCCCCCACGACAGACACTCACATTCATGCACCATCGTGCACACGCATACAGACAATCATACCCACATTAACCCACGCATTCATACATCCATTCACACACACCCACATTCACCCATGCATTCCAACAACACACAATACACGCACTCACACATCCACACATGCACATACATACCACACGCAATGCATGTCCACATTCACGCCCACACAAACATACACACACACACACACACAACACCCCCCTCCCCTGTCGGAGCACCCGACTTACCTGATTGCAGGGGGTCCTCCGGCATGAGACGGGATGGGGCGCTGCTCCCAGCAGCAGCGTCCGTCAGCAGAACACTGCCACGCCGTATCATGGGTCATGATATGGTCTGCGGCGGTCTACCAGCATGGCGCTGCTGCTGGCAGCAGTGCCACCTTACCGCTGCCCGCCGCCATGACCATAGCCGGACTTCTACCATCCTTCTGGCAGATATCCGACTACAGTCATAATATGGAAATCGGCTGGTAGCCATGGCAACGGTCTTTTGGTGGCCGTCACCATGGCAGTAGGGTTTTTTACCGCCACTGTCATAATGAGGGCCATTGTTTGTGGGACATGGATTGTGACATTGGCTTCTTGTTCCATTGAGGATTGTGGATAGTGGATACCATTGCTGTCTTTGACATGTAGTATTACACAGTCAAAACGTCCAGTTGGTGTAACTGGTGCGATGTTTTACGTGCAGATGTTCCACTGTGAATTTGGAATAGCAGCTTTTCATGTGTAGGGAATAATGCATTGTGGGAATTGTACTGCTTGCCATTGTGAGTGCTATCCATGCACAAGGGACGGACTGTGTGGGGATAGAGGCAGTGGGTGGTGTGGCATGCAGGGGAGGGGCATTGGGTGATTGGGGAGGCATAATTATGAGTTTGGATGAATTGGGGAGTGATGGGTGGTGGGGACGCATGCTGTATAGGATTCGTTGGAGCCAGGGGAGTATTGTTGACTTACCAGAGTCCGGTCCTCAGGTTATTCCAGTCAGGCGCTCTAGATGCATGATGTCCAAGACAATCTTCTTCCACAATGTGAACTGTGGGGGAGGAGGTGGGGGTCCACCGCCAGTCTTGTTGATGGCAATCTGGTGCTGTGAAGCCATGGAACACACCTTCCCCCTAAGGTCGTTCCACCTCTTCCTGATGTCCTCCCTTGTGTGTGGATGGGTGCCAACTGAGTTGCACCTTTGAACTATCCTCTGCCATATCTCCATTTTCCTGTCTATTGATGTTTTCTGGACGTGTGCTCCCAAGAGTTGTGGCTCTACCCTGTCGATTTCATTGACCATGATCCCCCAGCTCTTAGTTGGTGAATTGTGGGTGCTTCTGAGGGGCCATGGTGGTTATGATGTGGTTGGGGGGTGTTGTGTGCAAGGTTGGGGTGTTTGGGGCTTGATTGGGTGTGGGGGTGCTTAATTTGGTGTGCTGGTGTGTTGTGGTGTTTGTGTGCAGTTGTTATGTGTGAATGGTATTGATGGTGCAGTTGTGTGGTATGTGTTACGTGTGTATTGTATATGTGCCTATGGTGTATAAGTGGTAGCTGATGGGTTTGTGGCTCTTTGCTGTCTGTCTGTGGTTGTAGTTGCAAAGGATTGTGGGTGTGTGTAGTGTGGGTATGTGTGTCAGGTCTGGGGTATTCATACTGTCCAAAGTGGTGTTGGGCTCTGGTAGAGGTGACAACTTGAGCGCGGAAGTTCGCTCTGCAATGGTTTTCTGCTGTGCAATGACCGCTGTGCTGATTTGTGGGTCATAATATGGAAAGCATGATGTCGTCATGGCGGGGCTGGTGGTGGGACTGCCTCTCTCCCACCCTTGGTTGGCCTGTTGGTGTTGGATTTGTGGCTTTATTTGGGCGGTCTTCAGTATGTGACTCTTAATACAGCAGCTGGGATACCGCCATCACTGCTGGTACTTTGGCGGCCACCACCACAGCAGTCTTCCAAAAAGACTGGCAAACTCGTAATGAGGGCTTGACTGCCTGAAGTTGTGTTTAATATTTATTAAAGTATTCTTTCAACAACAGTGCACATGGATGCACTGCAATCAGGATAGCATTGAGACTCTAAAAAGAATTGTCAGCTTTTAATGTTGGGGACCATTTAAGAATGGGATCTACTGTGCTTTGTCCCCTGAGGTATTACGTATCTCCTCTCCTGATCCAAAGCAGGTCATACTGTCAACAGTTAAAGTGCACCCATATTGCCACACACCAGGAATAAATAGTGTATGATGCATAATAACATGTTTCTGCTAGGAGGGCTGTTTTAAGTTTCTTATTTCTTGGTGCAAGGTGAGTCTCCTGAAGGAAGGGTATATGAGCTTCTCGAAATAGGCCGCTATTGTTCTAACCTATTGGGTAGAGCACAAGTGCCTAAAGTTCCTTGTCAAGAGAGTCAGGTGTACATCTTGTGTATTTATCCTAGCTGATATTACCAATTTTCACTCTGTGGGCCAGCAGAGGTATTACATGGTTAATACATTTCCTTTGAAACAACAATGGTAATTAGGTTACCAACAATTCTAGAATTATCACTGTATTCCATTTCCCAACTACCCCTCTCACACAGTGCTCACCCGAAATTGCAATATTTAATGACCATCCCTTCCTATCAGTGAAAACCAGTAATATAATTGGCATCTGTCTGTAGCGCCTGAGTGGCCTGCATCATCTCCCTTGGAGAGTGTTTTCACCCACTATCATAAATTGAGTATTCCTGATTAGGAAGAACATACAGGGGGTGATTCTAACCCTGGCGGTCGGTGATAAAGCGGCGGCCAACCCGCCAACAGGCAGGCGGTCCAAAAAATGGAATTCTGACCCTGGCGGGAACCGCCAACACAGCCCGCCACATTAACACTCCGACCGCCACGGCGGTACAGACAAACAGCGCGGCGGTCACCGCTAACAGACAGGCGGCAGACAATGTACCGCCCACACTATCATAACTCACCAATCAGCCACCTTTTCCGGGGCGGGAGCACCGCCAATAAAAACACGGCGGAAACAGACCACGAACGGGAAAACGCTCACCTCTACGCACTCCACGAGGAAGGAGGACAGCATGGAACCCGAATTAAACATCCTACCTGCTCTCGTCTACCTGCTCATCTACCACGAGTACGAACGCCGGCGCAGACGACAACGGTGAGTACTGCACCTACGACACACGGGAGGGGGGAGGAGGAAAGGTTACGGGCACACACATATGCGACCTCCACCCCCCCAAACTATGTACACACCAATGCAGAGCAACAAGTCACAGTGACACCACCCAAACCCCCCGGAAAAATGCAAAGACATAATTAAATTGTGAAGAATAATTTATGTAAAAAATAGGCTCTGAAAAATATAGGTCAACTATGCAAAATATCCATACCAAAATAATTCTATATACACTGCAATGGATAACCGAGGCAATTAGTCCTGTACATCAAAAGTAAATCGAAGTGTCCTTGGGCCAAAGTGTAACAACACAAGGGCAAAGCCCACACAGGAGACCTGAGTCCTTTGGAGAGAACACTGCAGGGGCATCTGATGAAAAAACTACAGGCACCTCAGGGGGAAGGGAAGGGGGGGGGCACCACAGCCACATGGGTCCACGACACCAGATCCACGAAGGGGCCACCATGCCCACTGTGCCATCCTGGGGAGTGCAAAGCCACAGTCTCTCAAGTCTCTACAGTGGGTGGGCTGCCCACTGTGCCATCCTGGGGAGTGCAAAGCCACAGTCTCTCAAGTCTCTACAGTGGGTGGGCTGCCCACTGTGCCATCCTGGGGAGTGCAAAGCCACAGTCTCTCAAGTCTCACAAGTGGGTGGGCTGCCCACTGTGCCATCCTGGGGAGTGCAAAGCCACAGTCCATCAGGTGGATTACAGTCTCCACTGGTCAAGGAGGAGGCATGGTGGGCACAGTGAACCGTTAACAGTGCTTGACAGGAAGGGCCCAGCGGAGCGGTGCTTGAGACGGCGGGGCCCAGCGGAGCGGTGCTTGACAGGAAGGGCCCAGGGGAGCGGTGCTTGACAGGAAGGGCCCACCGGAGCGGTGCTTGAGACGGCGGGGCCCAGCGGAGCGGTGCTTGACAAGAAGGGCCCAGCGGAGAAGTGCTTGACAGGAAGGGCCCAGCGGAGCGGTGCTTGACAGGAAGGGCCCAGCGGAGCAGTTCAGAGACGGCGGTGCCCAGCGGAGCGGTGCTTGACAGGAAGGGCCCAGCGGAGCGGTGCTTGAGACGGCGGGGCCCAGCGGAGCGGTGCTTGACAGGAAGGGCCCAGCGGAGCAGTGCTTGACAGGAAGGGCCCAGCGGAGCGGTGCTTGAGACGGCGGGGCCCAGCGGAGCGGTGCTTGAGACGGCGGGGCCCAGCGGAGCGGTGCTTGAGATGGCGGTGCCCAGCGGAGTGGTGCTTGAGACGGCGGTGCCCAGCGGAGCGGTGCTTGACAGGAGGGCCCAGCGGAGCGGTGCTTGACAGGAAAGGCCCAGCGGAGCGGTGCTTGACAGGAAAGGCCCAGCGGAGCGGTGCTTGACAGGAAGGGCCCAGCGGAGCGGTGCTTGAGACGGCGGGGCCCTGTTCAGCGGTGCCTATCTTCACGGCGGGGCCCTGTTCAGCGGTGCTCTTCTGCACGGCGGGGCCCTGTTCAGCGGTGTTCTTCTGCACGGCGGGGCCCTGTTCAGCGGTGCTCTTCTGCACGGCGGGGCCCTGTTCAGCGGTGCTCTTCTGCACGGCGGGCCCTGTTCAGCGGTGCCTATCTTCACGGCGGGGCCCTGTTCAGCGGTGTTCTTCTGCACGGCGGGGCCCTGTTCAGCGGTGCTCTTCTGCACGGCGGGGCCCTGTTCAGCGGTGCTCTTCTGCACGGCGGGGCCCTGTTCAGCGGTGCTCTTCTGCACGGCGGGCCCTGTTCAGCGGTGCCTATCTTCACGGCGGGGCCCTGTTCAGCGGTGCCTATCTTCACGGCGGGGCCCTGTTCAGCGGTGCTCTTCTGCACGGCGGGGCCCTGTTCAGCGGTGCTCTTCTGCACGGCGGGCCCTGTTCAGCGGTGCTCTTCTGCACGGCGGGCCCTGTTCAGCTGTGCTCTTCTGCACGGCGGGCCCTGTTCAGCGGTGCCTATCTTCACGGCGGGGCCCTGTTCAGCGGTGCTCTTCTGCATGGCGGGGCCCTGTTCAGCGGTGCCTATCTTCACGGCGGGGCCCTGTTCAGCGGTGCTCTTCTGCACGGCGGGCCCTGTTCAGCGGTGCTCATCCAGTAAGTCAAGGGAGCCAGACCTGGGCTGGACTCCCTGCTCAGTCGCCCTCAGACCGTGATGTTTCTGGGCCCTTCGGTGACGGAGTCCTGGGCCCTTTGGTGTCCTCCCTTACAGCTGGGATGTGGCATGTGGGGCCCACCTGCTCCGCGCTCCTGCGGCCTGACTTCTCCGCCCTGCTGCCCTTTCGCTCCTTAGATGTGGCTCTCGGGCCCTTGCCTCTCCTAGATGTTGTGGCAGGTGAAGTGGACGAACTTTGCTCCTTGGGGGCAGCCGTGTCAGTCCTCTCACAGCGGCCTGTTTGTTTCCTGGTCCTCTTGCCTGGGGGGGGCTGGATGTGTCCTTGCTGCTGATTGAAGTGTCACTGCTGGCAAAGGGTGGACTCCAGAACCCATGCACAACAGTGACACTCGAATCTGGGCTGGTGGTGGCTGAGGTGCTCTTGGGACTCTTTGCAGATGGAGGGGTGGGTCATCGGAGGGAAAGAGGTTAAGATTAGCGAGGAAAAGTTTTTTAGGACCAAGGTAAAGGGTAGGAGAAGTGGTGATGGGAGTGGAGGAAGAGGATGTGGTTGTAGGAGAGTCAGGTGTGCTGTCATTGGGTGAAGGTGCTGGTGCTGTAGGCTGTCGTGAGGTGGATGGCTGTTGGGTGGGTGGCTGCCTGCATTTGTGTGTCTTGGAAGAGGGGGTGACAGACACAGTGGGAGAGGACACAGGGGACGTGTAAATGGCAGTGGGGGTGGTGACTGCACACGTGCGGACTGTACTGGAGGGTGTGGTGGTGATGGAAGCACTGGCTGATGTTGGTGTGCATGCAGGTGTGAGTGTAGACGTCACAGGGATGGAGGAGGGAGACGAGGAGGAGGGGGACACAGAGGTGGTAGTGACTGTTGGAATGTCTACATCTGGGTGTTGCTTGGGTGAGTGTTTGTGGGATCTGTGGTGCTTGTGTCTGGATGAGCTGCCCTTGGGTGTTGAGGTGTGTGCAGGCTGGTCAGATGGTGTGGATGGGATAGGCTGAGGAACAGGAGACAGAGACAGGGTGGAGGCAGTCAGAAGAGGGAGGCTGGAAACAGGGACAATGGCTGCCGTCAGTGCTGAGGCCAGAGCATTGAACGATCGTTGATGGGCAGCCTGACCCGAATGAATGCCCTCCAGGTAGGCATTGCTCCGATGCACCTCCCTTTCTACCCCCTGGATGGCATTCAAAAGGGTAGTCTGCCCAACAATGAGCGTCCTCAGGAGGTCACTGAGCTCCGCACTGAGGGCAGCAGGGGTGACAGGGGCAGGGGCTGAGGTGCCTGGGGCGAAGGAGACGCCCGCCTTCCTGGGCGAGCGGGCACGGAGCGTAGGCTGAGGGGCTGCTGGGAGGGCGGGGCTGGTGCGCTGGGTGGCGGCTGTACCTGTAGAGGCGGGGGCACGGATGTTGCCGCCACCGCAAGGGAGCACCCATCCGAGGACGTGTCTGTGTCGCTGGTCTCACCACCGGTCCCCGTTGTGGTGCTCCCCTCGCCCTCCGGATCACTGGTGCCCTCGGTGTCTGTTCCTGGGCCCACCGGGGCCTTGTGACTTGCAGCTCCCTCGTGCTCCGATGCCAAATCTCCTCCGCCTGATGATGCTAATGCACACATGCACAAGAAGATGAAGAAGAAGGGTGGGGGGAGAAAAACGAAGACCAGGTTGAGTGCATGCAATGTCAACACCGTTGGCGGAGAGGACAGACACAGGAGCCTCATACACTAAGCCGCGCATTCGGGGTACACTACTCAGTACTTCTGACTAGGACAACAGGTCTAGAGACGACAAACGTGCACATGTGTGATGCTGGACCATCAATAGCTGTACTTGTCACCCTACAGAGGTGGGGGCCGGGAGCACAGGGCCATGTCTAAGGGAGAGGACTACACTACAGAAAGCGCCCTGGCCTAATGTCACCCACAACCCTCCTCCCCCACCCAGACGCCTCCACTGCGCAGAAAGATAAGAGAATGTGCTGATACTCACCCCCTTGTGTCTGCTGTGATGTCCTCAAGCGCCCATCCAAATCAGGGTAGGCCACCGCCAGGATCCGGGACATCAGGGGGGTCATGGTACGACTGGCACCCCTCCTAGGTTGGGAGGCCATCCCCAGCAGTGACTCAGTGGTCTTCCTGGTCCCGCGGCGGATGTCCTCCCACCTCTTGCGGCAGTGGGTGCCCCGTCTGTTGTGGACCCCCAGGATCCGGACTTCCTTGGCGATGGCACGCCAAATGTCGACTTTCTGATGGGCGCTGACCTATTTGACATGTACAGGGTGGGAAGGAATCATTCATCAATGAACTGCATGTTAGATGTGATTGGCCCCCCCTCACCAACATTGCCATATGGCACATGCTCTCATCTGTTGTGCGTTGCACTCCTCATTCGCCCCCCACCCCACCAACTTACATCCACCCCACTCCACACAGGCATCGCCCATTCCATGTGCACCCGGTGTACTTACCTGTTGGTCTGGAGGACCGTAGAGTAACGCATACTGGGGGAGGACCCCATCCACGAGCTTCTCCAACTCTTCAGACGTGAAGGCAGGGGCCCTTTCCCCAGTCGCAGCAGCCATTGTCACTTCCAGACCGAGGTCACAGCAGCACTTGCAGTATAGGTCCTCTCCTGTGGATGATCAGGTCTCGAGTGATTAAGCAGATAGAAAATGGCGGTCACGCCCGCGGCGGTGCGTACCGCGGCGGTGCGTACCGCGACCGCCGGCGCACATCGTCATTGGCTCCTGAAACCCATAGGCTTCAATGTTAACCAATGCGGCTTCGTATAGCGGTCTGCGACCGCCTACCGCCACGGTGTGCCATGCCAGCGCATTGACCTCACATCCCATTGTCCCACTTCACAGGTCAGGCAGCCGCCATTTCAAGGGCCCACATGGCAAAATTTGTACTGCGTCACACAGGCCTAGGCCTTGCATTGCCACACATACACGCCTTTCAATACATAGATAACCGTGTGCTATGCAAGCTGTGGTGAACGTACCTGTGATTTGCTTGACTCTGTGCTCCATGTTGTCCTTCCTAGGCACCGTCCGCTGGGACTTGCGAGGAGAAGGATGAATCCTCGCGTGTACCGACCGCTGGTGGACCTGTCGACAATGGAAGAACGCCACATCATACTACGATACCGAATAGACCGTGCCACTATCAATGAACTGTGTGCCCAGCTGGAGCCATCACTGATGTCCCCCATCCGCCAACCCACAGGAATTCCCCCTCTGGTGCAGGTTCTGTCAGTCCTCCTTTTTCTTGCAAGTGGCTCATTCCAGACAACAGTGGCCATGTCATCTGGAATGTCTCAGCCCATGTTTTCAAAAGTTTTGTCCAGAGTGTTGTGTCTGCCCTGACGAAACACATGCGGAGTTACATTCTATTCCCTGAGGAGGTTGATTTGGCCACTGTGAAGGGTGATTTTTATGCCCTTGGACATATTCCCAACATAATTGGTGCCCTTGATGGGACCCATGTGGCCTTAGTACCCCCAAAAGACGATGAGCAGGTGTACAGAAACAGGAAAAATTAACATTCTATGAACGTCCAGGTGGTCTGTTTGGCTGACCAGTACATCTCCCATGTGAATGCCAAGTTCCCTGGTTCAGTGCATGACGCGTATGTGATGCGTAATAGCAGCATCCCTTATGTGATGGAACAGCTACAGAGACAACGTGTGTGGCTAATAGGTGACTCTGGTTACCCCAACCTGCCTTGGCTATTGACCCCAGTGAGGAATCCCCGGACCAGGGCAGAGGAACGGTACAATGAGGCCCATGGGCGAACTAGGAGGATCATAGAAAGGACCTTTGGCCTCCTGAAGGCCAGGTTTAGGTGCCTGCATATGACAGGGGGATCCCTGATGTACTCACCAAAGAAGGTGTGCCAGATCATCGTGGCCTGCTGTATGCTTCACAATCTGGCATTGCGACGTCAGGTGCCTTTCCTGCAGGAGGATGGTCCAGATGGTGGTGTTGAAGCAGCTGTGGAGCCTGCGGAGAGTGAAGAGGAGGAAGACTCAGAGGACGACACAGACAACAGGGACAGAGTTATCCAACAGTATTTTCAGTAGCACACAGGTAAGAATCACCCACGCCATTTGACATTTACTTAAAGACTCTTGCATCTCAACTTTGTGTATTTCCCCCCAGTTCTTTTAAACTGATGTTTGATTTTCCCTTCCCTTTTCAGTGCTGTATGACCCACTGCGTGACTTCTGCTTGGTTAGCCCATGGACTAATGCTTATTGACCTCGGTATGTTTTCAACACAAAGTTAACAGAACATAATTGATCTGTAATGTGTTATACATTTGTAAATAATACATGCTGACTCCTGATTGATTTCAGTGCAATGAGTGATTTATTTTCAGTGCTAGATAATGGTACATGATATTAACACGGTGATGGGTGAGGGTGGAGTTATGTCCATGGCAGAGCCCAGTTCTCAGTCCACAGGTGCTTATTCCATGTGCCTGTTGAAGGATGGAACAGAGGCAGTTCAAGGTTGGACAGGGTGACACTGTGGGACAGTGGGATGACATCAGGGGGTATCTTATGCTGGCGGGGGTCTTGGCATCCTACTCTGTCTTCCTTTGTGATCTCAGGTTCCTCTTGCGTGGTGGTTGATCTTCAGCAGGAGGTGGGGTTCTGGTGGCCTGTCGTTCTGTGGGGGCCTCCTGACCACAAGCGCCGGCGGAGGTGGTAGGCAGTTCCTGGCTAGTGTCAGGGGCCCTTTGTGGTGCCACATGGTCCCGCAATGTGTTTTCGATCCGGTTGAGGGCCTGGACTATGGTCCCCATAGTGGTACAGATGTTACTGAGTTCATTGCTGAACCCCATGTAGCGTTCCTCCTGCTGTGCCTGGATCTCGGTGAACCTGGCCAGTACCGTCTTCATTGTCTCCTGGGAGTGGTGGTATGCTCCCATGATGGTGGTGAGGGCCTCTTGGAGAGTGGGTTCCCGTGGCCTGTCCTCCCCCCCGTTGCACAGCAGCCCTCCCAGTTGCCCTGTTTCCCCGGGCCTCTGTCCCCTGGACGGTGTGCCCACTACCACTGCCCCCAGGTCCCTGTTGTTGTTGGGGTGGTGGGTCAGCCTGGGTGCCCTGTAGTGGCGGACACACCGCTGATTGACGCGTCCTGGAGACAGAGGCATGGGCCCGCTGGGTGGGAGCTGTGCTGGTGTTCCCAGAGGGGGTTAGGTCTGCTGTGGCCTGTGTCTGTGTGTGGGGAGCCGACTGTCCAGAGGTCCCCGATGGTCCGGGCTGGTCATCAGGTTCTAGGTCGACAGAGCTGCTGTCCTCGCTGGGGGCCTGTTCTGGGGGTGGGATGGACAAATCTGGACCCTCCGTGGCGGTGTGTTGGCGTTCGGGCCCTGCAGGGGTAAAGGAGTATGGTTATTGTTTTTGTGTGTGCCATGGCGTGCATTTTGTGTGCCCTTGTCCCACAGTGCTGGCATTCCCTTGTGGGAGGTGTTGTGGGGGTGGTGGGAGGGGGTATGGGTATGTGCAATGGTCATGCTTTGGTGGTGGCTGTCTATGGTTTGTGTTGGCATTCAGGGGTTGGTGTTGTTTAGGGTGGGTTGTGCTGGTGAGACATTGGCAAGGAGGTTGGGTGCTGGGGGGTTGAGATTGGGGGTGAGGGGGTGGGTGGGCGGGTTGGCATGCTGGTGTTTGGGGGGGTGAAGTAGTTGAGATTCGACTTACCAGAGTCCATTCCTCCGTGTACTCCAGCGAGGCCATCAGGATGCAGGATGTTTACTACCTCTTGCTCCCATGCTGTGAATTGGGGTGGAGTGGGTGGGGTCCGCCGCCAGTCTTCTGCACAGCGATGTTGTGTCGCGACACCATCGAGCGCACCTTCCCCCGTAGGTCGTTCCATCGCTTTCTGATATCTTCCCGATTTCTGGGATGCTGTCCCACAGCATTGACCCTGTCTACGATCCTTTGCCATAGCTCAGCCTTCCTTGCTATAGTGGTGTGCTGCACCTGTGTGCCGAAGAGCTGGGGCTCAACCCTTATGATTTCCTCTACCATGACCCTGAGTTCTTGGTTCGAGAACCTGGGGTGTCTTTGGGGTGCCATGGGGTGGTGTGGATGAGGTGTGGGGTGGTGTTTGTGGTGATGTGCGTGGTGATATGTGGTGATGTGTGCGTAAATGTGGTGTGGGTGATGAGGTTGGGTTCCTGTGTTTGTTGGGGTTTTCAATTGCTGTGCTCGCTCTCTCTATCTCTATCGCCTTCTCTCCGATTTCCAACTAGTGGGGGTTTGTGGGTGATGTGGGTGTGTGTTTTATATTGTATTGGGTGTGTGGGTGTGTTGTTTGTATGTGTATCAGGTGTGTGTATTTCAAATTGTCCAATGTGGCCGTGTTTTGTATATGTGTGTGTATTTTGACCGCGGCGGTGTGTACCGCCAATGGAATACCGCGGTTGAAGGACCGCCGCGTGGATTCGTGGGTCAGAATGTCATGGGCGTGTTTGTGTTGGCGTGGCGGTGGAGGTTTGGTCATCTCCAGTTTTCCGCGGCCCGCTGATGAGGCGGCCTTCCTTGATTGTCGGGTTTTTGGCGGTTTCACAGTTGGTGGTCAGAATGACCGTGGCGGTTTACCGCGGCCGCGGCGGTAGAATGGCGGACTTCTGACCAGCGGTAAGGGCCTTTTACTGCCGAGGTCAGAATCACCCCCACAGTTCTACACATCATGTAACTCTTACACTATCCATATGCTTACATTGCAGTATCACCTTTTGATATAGAAGTAGTGCCCTGCACATATGTCTCCATACAGATTGGAAGTATCAGAAAGTTACATTTGCAAAAAAATCTCAACATGTAATCATCTGTGAATTACTATTAGCAACACTCAAACAGCCAGACTCATGGTGTCGTAAATCATGCCTATGGGTATAGGCTCATAACAACATTATGCTGAGTCATTCAAAGCTTCTTTCTTAGGAGCTGATGATGTGGGAATTGAGGATGATTTGTGTTATTTTCAGCTTTTCTATGGAATTGGATCATAAGATCAGGGGCGGTAAAGGAAATGGACATTATGATTCACAGAGAAAATCAAACATGCAAAGTAGAGTATGGCATTCAGTTATTTCAAGCTCAGCAATTTGTTCTTTACAATTCAAAATGATCAGCAAGCTGCCAATACTTTGATGGTAAAGTCAGGATAGGTGAAGATTGAGGACTCCAAGTAGTGTAGATCTTGTTTCTCACAAATTAACCATAAAATAGCATCTCTAACTCTGTAGTTACGTATACATGCAAAAATCAGTCCTAGTGTAGTTGTAGGAACTGGGCTTGGAACAAGTTATCTATGGATTCTTTCCAGGATGAAGAATTGTGAGATTCATTTTTTATCAAATAATTCAAGGTTCATTGTTTTGACCAAAGTCTTCATCTTCCCTGTTGACAAAAAATCTAAGATCCTTACAAGGCTGATGTTGTTCTATCGTGATCATACTTCTAAATTTCTAAGTATGTATTCTTCATGTTCACACATTCCAGTGTTCTGTCATCCTCTATTTGGGAAAAGTTCATTTCAGCCAAATACAGTCTGATTTTTTTTTAATCCAGTCTCCAAAATAAAAGTACTTTTGTGAAAAGGGAGTCAATTTTTGCATCAATGCAGAGGAAGCTGCTGCTCTTCTCATGTAGGATATTCTTGATGTACCATTCATTGGTTATTGGTTTCAGAGGTAATTTCAAGTGTCTGGTCATAATGAGAACCATTATTTTTTTCTGAGGTGTGTCCTTGCCACTTACAATCAAAGGATAGACTGGTTTGACTCAGGCCTCACTTATCTATTGTGGGCTGTCTACAGTAGTCTAAATTTAACGAAAGTGATATGTCCCTTGGGAACATTGTATTTTCCCAGTATTGAACTGAGTTTTTCTTTGTTGACAGAGCAAAAGTATATCTTAAGTTGAAGGGTAATTCTAGATTTATGTGGCCATTCCGGGATCTCACCACTCTGCTGAGTGAGGTATTGTAGCCTAAGGGTAACAGCGGCCCCAGCACAAAGGCAACATTGGGGTCCCTGTTCTGTCTTCTACATCCCCTTCTGAAGGTCTCATTTATCTGTGAGTTTGTTGTGATGTGATAAAGAATTAGTGTGAAAAATTGGGTTGTTGGTTGACTTGGGTGTGAGCTCTGGTCATGCAACAGCCACAATCCTTTGCAGGCTGAATCACAAAAAGTCACTAAATTAATTAGTGCTTATTCCTGGGTGGCTTGGCGCAAAAAGCAGTCAGACTTAATTTAGAGGCAATGTGTAAAGTATTTATGCTGCACACAAGCAGTAATAAAGTGAAACCACATCAAAATTAAAACATCACACCAAATTAGAAAAATTGTGTAATTTGTATTAACTTATTTGACACCAAAACAGCAAAAATCCAATCAATAGAGTAAAAGATCAAAGCACCAACCGTGGACATCTAATTTTGCGAGACTGTCAAAGTCAAAAAATGTTACTGACTGCGATGAAGCATGGTTTGGAAACAAGAAGTGTTTTGGGCCCGGTCAGTACTTACCTTTGGACTTAGAAGAATCTCTGGGAAAAATATTTTTAGAAGGAAAAGTTCAGAAGAAAGCCTGCAGAAGGTGCCCAAAGAGGGAGTGTTGTCATTGTAGAGCAGTGGGTTGAAACTGCAGTGAAAATTTCTAGGTTCGGACTTAGGGCCATCATGCTGCAGCAGTGGTCCCAAGCACTCCATCAAGTTGGAAAAGTTCCAAATGCCGTATTTTGATCTATGGCTCTTCAGCCACAGTCAGTGTCTACTGAACGACCATCACAGACTGAAATGTTCACTATGTTATGAGTAGTATTGACATTTGTAACGATAAACTTACACTCAGATGAAGAAGTGGTCAATAGCATCTTGACATATGTCAACTCCTTCCTCTTCAGCGCTGTCATCTTAATTTGCCATTTCAACTTCCTCAACTGGTGGCTCTTCGTGGTCTTCATCCTTTGCGATGATTGGAATGTTCCATCCCAGGTTAATGATGTGCAACATGCAGCAGGCAACTGTGATTTGGCACACCTTATTGAATGAGTAGAGGAGGGCTCCACCGGTATTGTCCAGGCATCTGAATCTGGCATTCAGGAGCCCAAAAGCCCACTCCTCTGGCCTCCATGTTCTTCCATGTGCCTCACCGAACTGGACTACCCCTGGTGTTGTTGGATTCCTCAGCGGTGCTAACAACTAGGGTTGGTTAGGAAATGCCGAGTCTCTTATATGAAAGTAAAAAATATATTGAGGGAAATATATCTCACCCTTTGTATATTCCTAACTATGAATAAAGCAAATTATCCTTATGTCATATTAAACTTACCAACAAGCCAGGCCCTCTCAGTCCAAGTTGTGACATTCGCAGTGGTATGGTGCTGTTCTATAGTATAAAGGAATCATGTGTCGAACAAAGGAAATGGGGACACACACATGAAATGTATAAATCAGGTAGGCAGACAATTTGCACAATGACTGTATGGAAGCTTTTCCGATTGTGGTAGACCTGTTCTCTGGTGTGTGGTGGCACCAAGGCAATATGTGTGCCAACTATTGCTCCAACCACATGTGGTAGGCTACCTAAAGCATAAAAATCTCTCTTCACATTTGCAAAACGTCTTGATGGACTGTGGGTCGAGGTGGCAATGGATATCATGGAACTATTGGCAGGTTAAGTTAACATTTCATATGTACTAGTCTTGATGGATCCTTTTTTCCAGATGGCCAGAAATTTGGGGCCAGATTCAAAAAGTTAAACTTAGACATTTGGTCTAAACTTGGACCAAAGTTTCTGATTTTTGGAATTCGCAAAGGGCATTTACGAGTAGTATCTTTAGGTCCGCACTCGCACCAAACATCTAAGCTTATCTTTGTGGATCAGGCCCATGGTGTGTGGACATCAGCACCAGAAGTGTTATTAAATTCTTACAATGAGGGTGCCTGCGTGAATTCTCATTGAAAATAGGGTGCAGTTCTGGTGTAAGAAAATGCAGCTATGCACGAAAACGGATGCAATTGCACACCATTGTTGTGCCCGCCATCATCCTGAAATATCTCCCTTCAAGTTGTTAAGGAATAGGAAACCTAAATCTAAACTTGTTCCAGGATGGATGAAAAAGCAAAAATGTTCTGTAAATATGGATTCTGTTGATTCCTTGAGCCTAAGAAAACAGTTTACAAAAGAGATGTGAGGAAGAGTATGTTGTTGTGTAGAACAGTGGTTTGATGGAAGTGAATGTACGAGATTGGGTAAAGATTAAAGCTCCCAGGAAGGGTTGAATGGTCTAAGTTGAAAAATCTCATGAAAGTAGTGAAGATCTACATATTTCCTTCCTCTGCAAATTTGTGAGAATAAAGATACAATCTGCGTGCAGTTTCCAAACTTTCACATAATGTGATGAGGTAGGCGACCAGGTGTTATTTTAAACAAGTCTCACATTCAGAGTGTTTAAACTAGCACAATGTTTAATCACAATGGGGGTCATTCCGACCCTGGCGGTCCATGACCTCCAGGGCCGGGGACCGTGGAAGCACTGCCAACAGGCTGGCGGTGCTTCCTAGGCTATTCTGACAGAAAAGGGCAACCGGCGGTTTCCTGCCGGTTTACCCCTGACCCAGGGAATCCTCCACGGCGGATTCCGACCCCCTTCCCGCTATCCTGTTTCTGGTGGTTTTTACCGCCAGGAACAGGATGGCGGGAACAGGTGTTGTGGGGCCCCTGGGGGCCCCTGCACTGCCCATGCCACTGGCATGGGCAGTGCAGGGGCCCCCTAACAGGTCCCCATACAGATTTTCAGTGTCTGCTTTGCAGACACTGAAAATCGCAACGGGTGCCACTGCACCCGTCGCACCCCTTCAACTCCGCCGGCTCCATTCCGAGTCGGCTTCATTGTTGAAGGGGCTTTCCCACTGGGCCGGTGGGCGGCCTTCTGGCGGTCGCCCGCCGGCCCAGCGGGAAAGTTGGAATGGCCGCCGCGGTCATTCGGCAGTGACCGCCTGGCGGGCGGCAACCGCCGCCCGCCGCAGTCAGAATGACCGCCAATGTGTTGTATCTGAATCCTAAATCAAGAAATGTTGTCGAGAAAGGAATATTGTTGAAAGCTTACAAAGTGTGAGCAAAAAACAGTCCATTGCACACCACTGAGTCACTCGTGCTTTATGTGCGTGCAATAATTAGGAAATACAATATGAAGGACCTTTGACATTTTTTGTTCGTGTGCTGAGAATTTGGCATGCAGAATTCCAAAAATGCAGTTTTCAATTATAATTGTTTTATCTTTTATTTATACATTGGAAACTGGAAATGACACAGTGAATATAATCTGATCTAATCTGATCCTTACAATCTTTTCCTGAATGCCTATAAAGCTATACATTTTATATGAAGCTGTGATAACCCAGTGGAATTTGGATCGCTCACTCAGAGAGATCTCCCCTGCCAAACTTGATTTGTATGCATGACAGCCCTTGCACTGCTGTTGCCTACGTGGCATCTGTGTCTGAAGGAAGCTTGCATTTGTGCTGTCAAGGCGAATCCTGTCTTGAGTGTGGAAGGACATTTACACAGCTGATGCTTTCAGCTTGGGCCCCTGTGTAACAGTTTTACTGCCTTTTTATATTTTCACAGTCTTTTCAATATGTGTGTTGTGTGCATAGTAAATCTCTTCAACAGGAAAGTAAGTGAGGCGCAGGGCCTAGCCAGAATAATAATTTAAAACAGCTGTTGAACGAGACTTCTTGAGGGTTTTGTGTTCCTATGCTTAACTTTTCATGCAAAATACACTGTTGTAGTTCTGAACAAATAGTGTAAAAATGTCATGGTAATCAGAAACCTTTGTGCTTATATTTCATGTATTTTACTTAACTGCTCAGTCTCCTGGGAGTGGTTGCTTTTCCAGGTTATTGTGTTATGGTTTTTAGCAGTATATTACTCTTGACCATATAATTCAAAATGAGTCGCTGCCAGATGATTATAAAATGTGGCACAAAATGAGTTATGGCCTAAAGCCACCTGTGATTGTTAGAGCCGTTTTTGAAGCCAAAATTGTCTCTACTGTACACAGGATCTCTCAAAAGTAATATTGGGCCCCTTTAACACAATGGTTAGATAGAATGTGATTGCTCTTATGACAGTAAGTGCGAAAGGCTGGAATAAGCTTGCACATTTAGCACTTTAATCTATGAAGGGTTCTATATGCCTTCTTAATATTGCAGCACTGTTTTACATGTTTAACATGAATTAATGAATTTAAAAAAAAAAAAAAAAGTAATATCAGCCCCCAAGGAAACGGCTACCTTTCAGCAAGGTTGTGAGAAAGTAGCCTCTTTCTAGCATGGTTACCCCCACTTTTGGCCTGTTTGTGAGTGTGTGTCAGTGTGTTTTTACTGTGTCACTGCTAGCCAGAGCCCCAGTGCTCATAGTGAAAACCCTATATGCCAGTGCGTTTTGCCTGTCTTACTGGGATCCTGCTGGTCAGGACCCCAGTGCTCATAGTTTGTGGCCTAATATGTGTGTTGTCAGTAGTGCTTCACTGTGTCACTGAGGCTCTGCTAACCAGAACATCAGTGCTTAGGCTCTCTTTGTCTCTAATTTGTCACTATAGGCTAGTGACTTCATTTACCAATTTCAATTGGCACACTCGACCCCCCTTATAAGTCCCTAATATGTGGTACCTGGGTGCCCAGGGCATTGGGGTTCCAGGAGATACTTATGGGCTTCAGCATTTATTTTGCCACCGATAAGGAGCTCAGACAAACCCTTCTACAGGCCTGCCATTGCAGCCTGCATGAAATAGTGCTCATACTATCCCACAGCCATTTTCACTGCACTTAAGTAACTCATAAGTCACCGATATGTCTAACCTTCATTTACTGAAGGCTAGGTACAAAGTTACTAATAGTGAGGACATCCCTGCACTAGCAAAAGTGCCCCCATGAGGCCTGGGCCAATTCCCGGAATTTGGGAGTGCGGGGATGAAATTGCACGTGTGCACTACATATAGGTCAATAGCTGTATGTAGTCTCACAATGGTAACTGCAAATTTGGCCATGTAAGGTGTCTAAGATAATGGAATTGTACCCCCATCCCAAATCTGGCAATGGGGAGCCTATTCCATGGAGGCCTCTGAGTGGCCAGTGCCAGCAGGTGAGGTCAGAGACCCCTTCCTGATGGGTCCATACCTGATAAGGTAGCCAATCCCCCTCTCAGGTCTATTTAGGGTCTCTCCTGTGGGTTCTCTTCAGATTCTACTTGCAAGTTTCCAACAGGAATCCTCTGCAACTACTACTTCATCCTCTGACCTTGGATCAACCGCAGACTGCTCCAAGAACCGCTGTAACAGCAACAAAGTATGCAGAAGGGCTACTTTTCTTCTGCAACTTCAGCTCTAGCCAGCAACTGCAACAGTTTCCACTGTGTGCATGCTCTGGGGGCTTCCTGTCTCCACCCTGCACCAGAAGGACTGAAGAAATCTCCCATGAAGTGACGGAGTCACTTCCCTGCTCACGCAGGCACCTTCTAAGTCGACAACCGGTTCTCTTGGACTCCTCTTCTGGCAACAAGGTGCAATAATTTACTTACCTTTACTGCATTCTTACTCTCTCAGTGATTCTAAACACACTACACTTGTCTAGGGGGGCATTCGTGATTCGCATTTCTCTTTCTTAGTATATGATTTGCGTTGCCCCTAGACATATTTTCTCCAATTGCATTCTATAGCATTTCCTATTGTTTGTACTATCCTATATCTAATTACTTACCTTATTTTGGTGTCTAGGGTATATATTGTGTATAATACTTACCTCCAGAAGGAGTATTGCCTCTAAGATATTTTTGGTACTATGTCACCCAAATAAACTACCTTTATTTTTGGTAACACTGAGTATTGTCTTTACTTGTGTATAAGTACTGTGTGACTATAAGTGGTATTGCAGGAGCTTTGCATGTCTCCTAGTTCAGCCTAAGCTGCTTTGCTATAGCTACCTCTATCAGCCTAAGCTGCAAGAACACTTCTACATTTCACTAATAAGGGATAACTAGACCTGGTGTAAGGTGTAAGTACCCAAGGTACCCACTACAAACCAGGCTAGCCTCCAACAAAGGTACAGTTATTTAAGGCTCTATAGTTCAGAGACAATTGTTAACCTACCAGTCTCAACAGCTCTGTCGTTTTTGCTAAATTTGTTTCCTGTGCCTGTGTTTTTTACAGGTTATGATGCCAAATGACACTTGGCGGTCAATGCGCTACAGCAAATCCTAGAGGCTCAAGACGCAGCACCCATAGTACGGCAGGATACGGCTCTTGCAGGTAAGTAAAATTGGCCATGGTGTAAACGCTATGTATGCATCAAACTGACAGTCCAAAAGCCCCATAGAGGCCCGATAGGTGGGGCCCTCAAAGATAGTGTTCCAAGGCTTGGTATTATATTGTAAATGTGACATTTTTTTTTTCTTTACAGAGCCCCTGCAGGTATACAAGCACAGCAAACAACTGCAAAAGATAGAACCGTGAGCAAAAAAAGGAAGTCTTCAGTGCCTAAAGACGGTTCTCCTATGAAGAAAATGATACCACAAAGGAACATTTCAGGTTTGTTTTTACAAAATGCAGAATCAAAAGAATCCTAATGCCTTTCTCTCTCAAGCAGCTTGTTCCTCTAGCATATAGTAAGGGGGTGTAAAAAAGTATGCAATAATATGTTACATATATTTTTTATGTTTACATTGTAGAGCCATCACAAAAGATCTTTGGAGGACACCCACATAAGGATAAGCGGACGTCAACACCTCTAAAGGACATCACCAAGACCCCTCAAAACACTCAGCCATCAACAGCCGAGAGCTGCAATGTGTGTCAGAACAAAACATGCAAGGCCTACACAAACGTAGGCCTTAAAGACATTCCTATAACCACTACAGCACTTTAAAAGTAAAACCTATAACCAGTACATTGAACATTCCTATAGGAGCTCCATTTGTGCCTAGTGCTGGATACCCCAAAGGGTGTGCACTTCCAGCCACAGACATACAATAGCAGGGGCTGTGTAAAAACATTGAATGGGATCTCAACCCATGCAAAAATACTAAAGCGAAACGCCTTTCCTTAAAGAATTGGAATAACAAGTCAGTGGTCCCGGAGCTACAAACAGATCCTTTAGATCTATCCTTAAAAATACCATTAAACCTCAGGTAGGTCCTCACAATCCGCAGGTCTCTAAATGTTCAATGTCTGAGATGTCTAATGTAGATGTGCTACCCAGAGGACCAGCCCCAAAATCGTCTATAACTATCCCACATAGTATTTGGGACTCAAGGCTTGAAATTGATCAGCCCTTAGAGGACCCTTATTCTGTATGTATAGAGCTTCCCAGGGCACCAACAGGGGTGATGGAGAGTTCTGAAACACCAGCAGCCATCGCACACAGTGGTCCTTCTAGTGTAGACCGAGGGGCCTCAATCACCAGTTCCGCTATCACCTGTTCCAAGTCCCTGTGCTTCCTACACCTCTGCGGTCCTGAGCAATTATGACCAGCATTTAAATTCCTCAAATCCAATGTCACTGATTACAACGCAGGGTATATGCTCCTGCCAGCCCCCCATCAAGTGTAAATCTACCATCTCCCACCTCAATATAACCCAACAGTAGTACAGAATGGAGCAGGTTTTGAAACCACATCTAGCTGGGAACCGTCCTACGGAGCACCAGAATTCATGCATTGGAACCTTGTATTTTTGACCCACCCAAGTCCTGACCTTCAGATTGGGGCTATTGATGGTAACCAGATAACTTTACTAGATGTGCTTTGTGGTAATCTACACCCCACCCCAACTGCCACAGCTAATGTCTCAGAATATGATGTTTGGGACCAAAAACTGGATTAGGGACATATATCAAAGACATTCACCAGGC
This sequence comes from Pleurodeles waltl, assembly GCF_031143425.1. Taxonomy (NCBI): domain Eukaryota; kingdom Metazoa; phylum Chordata; class Amphibia; order Caudata; family Salamandridae; genus Pleurodeles; species Pleurodeles waltl. The sequence continues at coordinate 689,860,264 of NC_090439.1, forward strand.
TGTCAGAAAGTAAAAATCCAAGCTGAACTCTAAGACCTTAAAACTGAGGAAGGGGGCAAGGGGGACACCAGAACATTTCTTTGAGGGATGACCGGAGGGAAATAATTCAGAGGATGAAAAGGTGTAGAAGAGAGGTGTTACCAGCTTGTGAATCAGCTGTTGCAGAGATAGGTGTTATACCGGCATGACTAGGCCTATGGCACTACCTAAAGAGTAACTGTTTCTACATTTATTGATAAAGCTGTGCAGAGATCAAAATATAAAAATGAGGTTCAAGATGTACTTACTAGAGCCCTTCAGTTCTTATGATTCCTCAAGAACAAAAAGCAGCTAGAACCCTTCAACCAAGGACTAAAATTTCCAAACACATTGACAGTGCCATATAAATCAGCCCCTTTAGGTTTCAAAACATAAATTTAGGAGAGGACATAATGAGCTCCAGACATTTCAGGCATTCACGGGATAAAGTTGAGAGACTCAAATACCCTGAAGACCTAGAAGTCCCCACTGTTGGGTCTGTAGTAGGGAAAGCTGCGAGGACACCACTGGCAAATACAACCGCTACCTTTCAAATAGCTGTGGGACTTTGCCTAAAAACAGGTGGTCCTGTAAAAAACAAAAGTGGACTAATAGAGCTAAGCAGCGCAGGCTTTTAGTAAGTAAATTAAAAGAAGCCAGAATATGTGCTACATGGAGGCTTAAAAATACGCTTGCTCAGAACCAAAATCTGCCATCCCAAAATGGTTCACCTGAGAGTTCACCATCCAACACCAATACCCAATCTGAGGATTCAGAGCCCGTGTTTTGAGAGAGCGTTAGAAGGTACAGGCGTACTGTAGAGAGATTTAACACTGCAGAGCATTACGAAGAAGTCAGGTTTGTTAACGTAGTGCATATAAACTCCTCTGATCAAGGGGTTTTAGCTATCCACAAGTCTGTACAAACGTTCATAGAGTGGTTGTTACACACTGTGGGTTCCAATGATTTCTTTCAATTATGCTTCCAGGGGCAGGGCATTGACAGTCCCTTGTTCACCCGACGAATGTCACGCAATATGTTTGATGTTGCGGAATTTCTAGAAAACCTCTCATATCTTTTACAGAGTAAGGCAGAAATAGTAGCAAATGGGACCTTCAGAGACATCACCCTCATTGTTCGGGGTCATGAGGAGAATCTTTCCAGACCTTTAAAGAGTCTCCTGTAGAGTAAAATCATTCAAAAGAAGCAGCATATGTTGCTCAACTCTAACAACGGAACATCAAACAGGTGTCTGGTGGCTAGCATCACCGGATTACTGCTGCATCACAGCACCCCCAGTGCAGATATTATGTCTAGAGCAGCTGAAACCCATGTGGCACTTGAAATACCACACAACAGACCGATCAGGATAGGGGATCTAGGGCTTTTTGAGAACTATTTTGCCATTATGGTGAAAGTTCTTTACCACATTGGATCTTGGGAGTACTTCACAACTGGGGAGCATGTGAAAAACAAGACAGTTTATGTTCACCATCATGAAAATCACTTTTATGACATCTTGAAGCTGAAGGGTTTTCTAGGAGCCAAGTATGCGTGCACCCATTGTGATCACATCTACAACACTACAAACTCATTATTGTGAAATGCAGGGTAAAATGTGCCAAAGGGATGGCTGTGTCGTAGTCGCCGATCAGAAGGTGAGATGTGGCAAATATAATCTGTTTTGTCGCTCGCAAAACTGTTTGAGCATACACAACAGGCTTGTTCGTTGCATCCTTAAAACAGACTGTTGGGAGTGTGGGCACTACGTAGCAGAAGACCACAAATGCAAAAGCACTTAATGTCCCAGGTGTAAGGCGTCTTTTTAAGGGGGAACAGAACACATTTGTTACATGGTTAAAGGGTGGCCCCAGACCAAAGCAGAAGACTACATAGTGTTTGATATAGAGTGTATACAAGAGTCAGGTGTAAACCAACCTAACTGTATTTACGCTCATCATCTAACTTCTGATGACAACTGTGAGTTTGAAGGCCATTCATGCGTGAACGAGTTCTTCAACACTTTCATTCACCTAAAATTCAAAGAAGATACCCTGAGGGTGCATAACTCAAAAGCGCATGGTGCATAACTTTATTTTGCAAAACACGATTCTTGAAAAGATGCCCATAGAACTTATCATCCAGCGCACCAAACTGATGCTGTTAACGACTGTGCTTTACAAATAAGGTCCATTGATACAGTGAATTTTCTGCCCATTAAATTTAGCAAGTTACCAAAATCCTTTGATTTTCCAGGGTTTAGTTATTTCCCCCACTTTTTTAACACCTGGGTGAATCAGAATTATGAGGTTCCTGTGTCTCCACCCGACAGCTACGATGTTGAGTATTTGATGCCTGCGGTGTTGAGTATTGCACTTCCAGATTCACGTCAACGCCAACACCACCCTCAGAGGAACCCTTGTCCACAGACCCCTAAGCCCCCGACCACAGTTCTGCGACGCCAGCGCTGACACAATCATCGCCCACGCCCTCGCCTCTACGGATTACATGCGCCTCGCTGACCTGAATTTTCACCTAGAGAACAGCAACAACAGCAACTTCTCAGCCTTGATCGACAACCTCACCAACCTCGGTCTCAACAACTCGGTCTCAACAACTCGGTCTAAACGCCCACCCACTCAGCCGGCCACACAATCGATCCCATCTTCTCCGCCAGCAGCCACATCACCTTCACCCATTAAACTAAACTCCACTGGACCAACCACAGCTGTGTCCACTTCTCCTTCCAGAAACCCACCGCTCACCACCATCTGCAACGGATCCCTCACCGCAGCTGGAACAAGATCTCGAAGGACCAGCTGATCTCCACCCTCGCTCATGCCTGCCACCCAACAGCAGCGACCCCAACACCGACGCCCTCAACCTCAAACAATGGCTAGAAGACTGGGCCAACACCCTCTCTCCACTTAGGAAACCACCCAACACCTGAACCAGCAAGAAAGCACCCTGGTTCACCGCCGACCTGCAGGTCTCCAAGTGGAAATGTCGAGAAGATATAGCAGCACGAACAATCAGAGAGCAACCACGCCGCCCTCAAGACAGCGATCCGCAAGCATCACCAGCTCATCTGGACCACTGAAAGATCATTCTACAAAGAGCGTATCGACAAAAACGCACACAACAGCAAGGAGCTCTTCAGCGTCATCAAAGAACTTGCCAACCCCAAGTCCTGCCCCATCGACCTCCCCCCTCGCAAGACCTCTGCGACTCCATCGCCACCTTTTTTCACCGCAAGATCATGGACATCCATGCCAGCTTTGCCTCCCCAATCCCCATGACCACCGTGGCCAACACTAATCCCAACGCATCCAAACACACCAACTTCCTGAGCGCCCTGCTAAACAAAACCAAGGCAGACCCCAAAGACCTCAGAAATTACCAGCCCATCTCCCTCCTCCTCTTCCCAGTGAAGGTCATCAAGAAGATAGTCAACAGCCAGCTATCACACTTCCTGGAGGACAACTGCTTGCTCAACATATCCCAATTCGACTTCCGCAAGAACCACAGCACAGAGACCGCTCTCATCGCCGCTACCAACGACATCAGGATCATGCTCAACAAAGGTAAAACCGTGGCCCTCATCCTCCTTGACCTCTCAGCAGCCTTCAATACCGTCTGTCACCACACACTCCACACTCGCCTTCATGATGCTGGAATCTGCCACAAGGCCCTGGACTGGATCACATCCTTCCTCTCTGGCATAACTCAGAGAGTCCCCCTCCCTCCGTTCTGTCGAAAGCCACTAAGACCATCTGTGGAGTCACCAAAGATACTCTCTCAGCCCCACCCTTTTTAACATGGCGTCGCTCACTAACATCGTCCAATCCCACGGCCTCAACATCGTCTCTTATGCAGATGATATCCAACTGATCCTCTCACTCACAAAGGACCCTGCCACCGCAAAGACCAATCTCCACAACGGACTTCATGCCATTGCCAACTGGATGGAGATAAGCCGCCTCAAAGCAAACTCGGATAAGACTGAGATCCTCATCCTCGGCTCCACCCGATCAGCAGAGGATGACTCCTGGTGGCCTGCCACACTAGGAGCCGTTCCAACTCCCACCACCCACCCATGCAACCTCGGCTTCATACTGCACTCATCGCTCACCATGACCCAGCAGTCAACGCCATCTCATCCTCATGTTTCAACACCCTCCGCATGCTTTGCAAGACCTTCAGATGGATCCCCATTGAAACCAGAAGAACGGTCACCCACGCCCTCGTCAGCAGCAGGCTGGACTACGGCAACGCACTCTATGCGGGAACAACGGCCAAGCTCCAGAGGAAACTTCAGCGCATTCAGAACGCCTCTGCATGCCTCATCCTCAACCTCCCTCACCACAAACACATCTCAGTCCACCTCAGAGACCTTCACTGGCTCCCCCTCAACAAGAGGATCATCTTCAAACTCCAGATCCATGCACACAAGGCTCTCTAGGACGCAGGCCCTGCCTACCTCAAGGAGCGTCTCAGCTTCCACGTTCCCACCCGCCAGCTCCACTCCACCAACCTCGCCCTTGCCACCGTCCCCCGCATCCACCGTACCACAACCGGTGGCAGATCCTTCTCCCACCTCGCCACCAAAACCTGGAACTCCCTCCCCGTCAACCTACATCAGACCCAGGACCTCCTGACCTTCAGGAAACGTCTCAAGACCTAGCTATTCGAGCAGGTAGCAACCCCCTCCCCACTAGCACCTTGAGAGCGTATAGGGTGAGTAGCACGCTTAACAAGTGATGGATTGATTGATTGGAGAAAGAGAGCTTTCTACAATGGCATGGTGAAAACCTTGAAAATACGTTTCATTTTCAAACAGAGTTGAAAGCTTACTGTCTGGCGGATGTTATGATCTTGCGCAAAGCATGGAATCTCTTCAGAGACGTTGAGGTGGAGATGACTAATCAGGAAAAGATTTTGAAAGCCAGCACACCCAAGATGACAAAATCCATAGAATACATAGCCCCTTTTCAACACATTATGCTGGCTTCCATGTGTATGTCAATCTACAAGCACATGTTTTTAAAACCTGATAGCATAGCTCTAATACCGCCTGACCTCTAAACAGAAGTGTTATTGAAAACCCTCTACCCAATGGCTCATGTACATCTCTGACAAGGAAAACATCTTCATTCAGCATGCTTTAGAGGGTAGTGAATACCGTTTGAGGCCTTGTTACCTAGTTGGATAATTAACGGTATGCCAACAGCTTTTGAATACAACAGGTGCTTTTACCATGTACTCGTTTTTACAAACTCCATGAGTTTAACAAACTGAAGATATACCTCTTAGGCTGTTGGATACCAAGTTTGAACACTTACATCACCGTACTATGGTGAAGGTGTAATATGTTGAAAACTGCTGCTTTGTTATGAGATCCCTTTGGGAGCATGAGTGGATGGATATGCCAATATCAGATGTGGCACTCAGCTCTTTCATGAAGAGTCAGAAGTTACCTGAACCTATGGAGCCCCGACGACTTATTTAGGGGTCATACTAACGCTATGCAGCTGTAAGGGCCATGGGTGATGGTGAGAAAATATATTAATTATGATTTCACAAGTCTGTATCCATTTGTGAACAAAGTGAAGATATACCTCTTAGACCATCCCATCATCATTTATAGGGACTTTAAAACCCATAGGCAAATACTTTGGGCTAGTTAAATGTCAAATCTATCCACCCTGGAGCCTCAACTTCCCAGTGCTACCATACAGAGTCAATGGTAAGCTAATGATCCCACTATGTCGAGCATGCGCTGAAAGTAAAGAGACTAACAATTACACACTCAATCACGAGCAAAGGATGCTGACGGGGACCTGGTGCAACATTAAGGTACAAGAGGCCCTAAAGAAAGGATACCAACTTGATCAAATACTGCAAATATGGCACTTTGAAAGGGCTACGACCAAGCTCTTTTCTGGCTATATCAGCTTATTTCTCAGAGTCAAGCAAGAGGCATCAGAGTTTCCAGAATGGTGTACTAATGGGACCGCTGAGCAAAACTACATTGATGAGTATTACACTGACAAGGGTATACGCTCGAGACCTGAGTTCATCGAGGTCAACCCAGTCAGGCGTCAGTTAGCCAAGCTCTGCCTCAACTCCTTATGGGGAAAATTTGCACAGCATACAAACTTGTCTAACGCAACCATAATACCAGATCCTGATTAACTGTTTAAGTATCTTTTTGCGCTATGCTACCAGGTGTCCAGCTGTGACTGACACAAAAGAGTACCCTCCAATATCTAACAATATAAACATCTTCATGGCCTGTTTCACAACCTCTGATGCTCGTTTAGAGCTTTACAGGTTGTTCGCTAATCTTTAGGACAGGTGTTTGTTTCACAACACCGACTCTGTTAATTTTGTGAGCAAAGTAGGGGATGAAGACCCTCCACTAGGTGGTTAGCTAGGATATTTGACCAGCGAGCTAAAAAAGGATGAGTACATAGTGGACTTCACCTCATCCGGACCCAAGGCCTATTTATACAAAACATCTAACAATGCAGTGTATATGAAAGTCAAAGGCATCACCTTAAATGTTAACAATACCGTCAAAATCTATTTTGACAGTCTAAAGGATCTGGTGAAGAAATACGCTATATTGAGTGACTGTGAAAATGATATAACAATTGTTGTAAAACAGCCTGGCATAGTCCAGTCAAAAAAGCGGTGAGAAATTGCAACCCAACCGTTGCTAAAACCTTATGCGTAGTGTTTGATAAAAGGGTCCTGAGTGAAGGCTACAAAACTCTACTGTACGGTTATTAAACTCTTGAATCTCCCCAACTAAGGACACCAGAATGCAGCATATGTTCTCCTGTGTTTTGGCAGGGCCCTCAAATTGCGGTAAAAGTTAGTGTATAAAGAATTTATTAGAAAATGCTCCCAGGGTTTTATCCCAAACCACAAAAAATATTGTATGGCTTTATTAATGCTGGCAAGATCTTTATACAGAACTATCCCTAAGGTTCCCACACATCAAACTTATAGAAGACATATCTATTAATCTCAACAACACTGCATTGTTACCTACAGGCCTTGTAAACATGGTGATTATAGACGATCTTATGAACGAAAGTGGGGATCACCCTGAGATAGAAAAAGCAAGCTTGTACTCAATATTCACACCATCTCAATCTAAGTGTATGCTACAAAGTGCAGAACTTGTTTTACAAGGGTAAGAGCAGCCTATCTATAGCACTCACGCCTCATACCTTGTTTTATATAAAACTCCCAGTGACAAACAGCAGATATCTATCATAGCTAAACAGATGTACCCCGGAAACACACAGTTTTTCTTGGAAGTCTTTAACAATGCTACCACAAAAGCCCTCCTAAAATGCTAATCACAGTTAGCCCCAGCAAAGAAAGGCCATTCTGTTTGCAGCTTCAGACGACTTAGTGGCTACCATTTCAGAAATCGCCCTAAACACCCTAAAAGGCAATGTCCCTATATCTGAGAGCCAATACCGTCTGTTGAAGAAAAAGCGTCATCTTATCGAGAAGCTTAGTGATAAAAGGGCTTCCCTTATTTCGAAGAAGAAACTGGTAAAGTAGTCAGTGGTTTTATAGGTTCTTTGTTGGGCATAGCTCTACCGTTAATTACAAGCCTCCTAACAAAGGAAATGGTGGATTACACCCAAAAGATGTACTTGGTGCCGCACCAGCAGCTGGAACAGTTGGGCCCATTATCGGGTGACCCTTGGAATATAAGGAAAAATGAAGCGTTATGTCTAGATGCCGAGATTAAAGATATTTTGAACCGTACTGATATAACTGATATAATTCCTCATGAAAAAGCAGGTCTTTACTCCAGAGCGCTTCAAAACTTTTTACAATATTACAAACAATGGAGAGCAGAAAAAACTATCTGACTCTATGTACCCTGGACTCTGAACTGCCTCCACCATCCACCATCACCACCACCATTTTCAGATGTCTTTGTTGAAGAACTTTTAAAAAATATAAGTCAAAGGTACAGAGGGGCTGCGGAAATGTCGCTAAGTAAAATGTCAGCTTCTAAAGACCTGACCTCATGGGATGTGCAGGGCGAATTCCTCTACATAGGTAAGCCAGTTGTTGGGTCTCACATGTACAGCCTAGTCAAAGGTCTCACGTACCCCAAAACACTAGCTCTCCAGAATGCCCCTAGAGGTTTGGACCAGTTTCTGCACACTCAGCAGAACTTAACATTCCTTATGCCGACCACATATGTATGTTTGAAAGTTTGAAAGCCCGCAGTCGCCAGCAGCATCTTTCATTCCCTGTGGAACCTAAAAAGAAAACATCCTGTGCAAAATGCAACGTGGCTCACAGCCTGATTTTTTTTTCTGACTTTTTATCCGATGTACATTTGTTCCAATGTTTGTGTGTATAATTAAGATTTTTCTTCTTTTATTACTTTAGTAAGTTTATTAGCGTAATGTTTGTACTAAAAACTGATTGTAATAAAAACGTTTAACTTTTCAACATGCTTCTGTGTTCTTTTAAAGGCTTTTTAAAATGTGTGTTCTGGTGTCAGAGTAAAGAGGTATGGTCTGAATTCAAGGTTAAATTATTTTATTGTGAACATTCATTGTTAATCCTACAGGTGTTACACGACCTTACACTTTTGACAAACACCGTAGTTTATTTTAGCAGAGCTTGATGTAGTCCTTGTGTTTTCCTTTACATATTTGACAACAAGACTATCATTGTTTACTAGATCACTCAAATATAGATTTAAAACATTTCTAATCATCATTCCCTTAGACTTTTACTCATAAAATATATACAGTGTTCCCCACATGTGATGGCTTGAAAATCCTGTACACGTATCTTGTTATACTCTATTCTAGCAGCAGATTTTTTTACATATTTGAATACATGCTATGGTTGGTGAATGCCACTGAACTGTCAAACACCGTAACCTTGTTGATATCCACAAACAGGGCCACCCAGTGTGTTCCACCCTTGTAATGCAGATCTGTGTTGAAGACGAGTATGCGTGGTCTTTCCATCCCTATTTCCTCAGGTAGTCTGTCGCTTGGAAAAATACCTAAAAAGCATTTTGTAACGTATTTATCACAGCTTAAGAACTTGCATATTTAAACAGTGTCCATTTTATAATATTTTAAAGATTGTTCAAACAGAATCTGTTGGGCGTGGTTGACCTGAATGATGCTGTCGAATACAGAGAATACAGCCATGTTCACATTCGTAGCCAAGGATTGACTAAAACATATTTCAGCTTTTAGATTTCCGTTTTGATCAAATTATACTGGTGGCATTCTTCCATATCAGGCATCAGATTGAAACTGAACAGTGTGTAGCCATCTCTATATCCTTCTCTTGATACGATGACTCACAAGTCCCTCAGGTGTTTCCCGGTTATCAAAACCAGACCGAGGTATTCCCTGATAAAATTAGGTGTTCCAAAACTAGGTGTGTACAATTTTGCATAAATCACAGACCCCTCATGGACCAGCACAGCATAGTTGATGTCGTAGTGTTTGAAATTGAAAGGCATTGAGGTATACAGGCTGCTAAAAGTGGTATTATCCACAAAACAGATGACAATATGTTTCGATAGTTGTCCCCGAAATACCGTACCGGCGGGGATGCTGAGGATCTTCAAAGCTACTCTTTCAATGGCGCACTTGGCGTTCAACAACTGTAAAGGTTTGGCATGAGTCAGCCTGATGCTTGGTGACACTTTCACTCTCTTGACAAACAGGCTAGCGGACAGACTAACCAGTTTATACTGTTCCGCATCCTCATTAATTAATGAGACAGAATAAGTCTTTGTTGTGGTTAAGTTTGGTCTTCAGATCAATACAGTTGGCGAGCAGTTTTGTTTGGAAGAAAAAGCCCGAATGTTGACATCCAAGGAGGTCAAACTGTCTACTGCCTGTGGCAAAGCTTGCTCTTTTTACAAAACCATGATTGTTCCTTTCCAGCTTCTTGTCTTTATAATGTCAGTAAGTATCTTTGTAAAAGAGCCCCTCTGAAAGCTGGGGGTCCAGGGTATCACAGCTCTAATTTAGAATACTCTGGATGTAGGCCCTAAATGTGTACGTGTTATCACTTTGTGTGATGAGTCGGTCGCTGAGGGTGATATCCACCTGATTAAACATGTTTGTGATGGGGCAAGTGATTGTCGCCACTTTAGTGTCATTTGCTATGTTGTAAAATCCACGTTTACGATTTTACAGACAAGGTGCAGCAGAGTATTGTTGAGATCCAGATACATTTCTGTGGACCCGGACACCAAAAACTCTATGGGCGCCAATGGCATCAATGCGGCTAGCGGCGATACCTCCATGAAAAAACTGTTTTTGATGCTGGTCTGGGTGAGCTGTAGAAAAAAACAAGTCTAACTATGATTTGGTACATTCACCCAATGTGCAATGTGCTTACCTTTCCTTTCCTGTATTTAAAGGACACTGGCTTAGGCTGGTCGTTGAAGGTCATGATCGAAATAGTGTCAAAATGTGTTTTTAGAAATTGTGCAGTAGTCTTGTTTGTTGTACTGAATATTAACCATAATGTTATTTTCACCCTTCACCTGGACCCATCTTAGTAACAGTGGATAACTAACCCCAATCCTCTGCGGCTCTACAAAGTCGCTATACATGTAGAGTGTATAGAAATTGCCACTAATATAGGGGCACAACTGGTTTGTTCTACTTGCCTTTTTAATGTTGTACTGTTCATAAAACCTTTCTTATTTTACCCGTAGAGCTAAACACGATTTAAGAAACACCTTCCTTCTAATGTTATCTAACACTATCCGAATATTCGTATATGTTTCAATGTTGGCTATGGATTTGTTGATGGCTTGACCACCACAGTGACAGTTGGATAACAGCCGTGAGGAAAGCCGGCGTGGATGCTCAAAGGGTCCTGATCACCCTTTGTAGTAAATTTGGCGGTGTATTGAAAATGTATTCCATGTTCTATGGTATGTATTCTTGTTAAGGTTACCTGTCAGTCCCCTTTCAGGTCCACAGGTTTAGCCATAATTAGAAATTTGATTGTCGGGGAACATGTCCTTCGAGGCGTTAGACAGGAGAGTAATATGAAATGGCTTTGTCTCCATCTTGACGCCTACACTGAGACCTCCTAGTATTCCCACATTCTGCAGGGAGCTGGCCAACACCCACCTGTTAAATTTCTTGGGCCATCCCCTCCATTTGGCAAAGGACTGTCTGTTAGCCCCTCTACCCTTCCTTTCCTGTGCGGATCATCTGGTACCTTTTGTAAATCCTCCTTGTAAAAAAATGGCAGACACTGTTTACCCTTCATTTTCCTTTCACCTGCAAATATATGGATCCTCATTAAGCTCCACACTTTCCACTATAAATACCCCATCACTAAAAGTCTGCTGGCAACCCTTCGTAAAGACCCCTTTCAAATTTGAAACCCTAACATGATCATCTTCTTTTAAAAGAGGCTTCTTTACGCCTTCAGTGAACTAGCTCCCGTACACCATTCTCCAGACCGTTAATTAATTATCTGGCGTTACCTCTATGGGATTCGTTTTAATGGTTCTGTGGTAACTGGCATTTTAAAGATCTATAAAAGCCTGTGGAACGTCCACGTATCGGTAGGCGCTGTAGGCCGTAAAATACCTCTACATCTTAGACTTTAAATTTCTGTTAAAACACTCTATAACAGCTGCTTTTCCCTCAGTGTGCATTACAAAATGATGAACAGCGTGCTGTTTTAATAATTTCTGAATCAGTTTGTATAAAACTTTTTTCCTGCCTCTGTTTGTAGTTTTTGAGGGGTTAGAACTTTCCTAAAGATGTCTTTAAAGGCCTCGGTGATGCTGGTCCTGCTTTTATCACTTAGCACTTCTGCCAAGGCGTACTTGGACAATACAACTATGAAAGTTAATATATATCGAACTGCGTTATAATGCTTTGCTAAATCTTGAAAACGGATTATGTCCGCCTGCCATTGATAAACTATTCATGCATTAAGTATGGTAGGTCTCCTCTTAGAACGCCTCCTGTCTGGCTTGTGGAGTGAATATGCCTTTTCCCCAGATACCCAAGTCTTCAACTGCGCTCTGTTTGCTGGTTCATTTTCAAGTAGAGCCTTTCTACACAGTGCTTCGACGCTCCTGAAGCTACCAATCCCTCTTGTATCGTAATAAAGCTTCCGTAACCCATCCATTGACATGTTATCACCCACTACAACCCATGAAATGAAAGACACTTGTTTTGTGTACGGATATTTTATTAAAAATAAAGAATGTTAGCAAAACATAAACACAGCATACTTTACAGTTTCTTGGCACACGTCTTATCATTGTTGTTGTTGCACAGTTTGCTGTCTTTTTACTGATACATGCTACATACATTACTAGGGGCCAGGCCACTAATCTGCCTCATCATCACAAGTCTTTATATTTTTACTAATATACACTCAATGGCTCTAGACACGACTTCCTTCTCACCCTCCTATAACTTTGCACACTCAGGATACTGACGGCATTCAAAAGTTCGTACAGTTTTAAGCCAGACAATACAAAACCTTAATTTCTGAAATAATCGTCGGTCAGAAGCTCCAAGGTGCTGTGTAACCTGCGTCAGAGATAATCTTAACTCCCATGTACGACATTTGCATGCACTCCAGTATTCATCCATTGTAGGTAGCCACGTGTTGATACACCATTTGGCGATACACTCAGGACTGTCCCACTGCATTACCGTGGGCGCCTCATAAGGTTTCAGATAATGCAGAGTTACAGGGTGTATTTCAGCTATTCTTTCTTTAACATATGTATCCTGGGTGTAACTCAAAGGCATCTTGTGCAGCGATTTTCTGATGCTTGTCCTAAAAGTAAGTAAGTATGTAAGGTTAAATAACACAGTGATGACCCACTATCGTTAGTCTCAGCATTTTTTTAAAACAGTTTTTGTGGGGCTAAAGACCCATTTTTTCTACTTTTAAAATAAATATCGCACATACGTCTTTCAATGAACCTTTCTATCATCCTTCTATCAAAATACATACACTTCCCTTGCATATGTTCGAGTTTTCAGCATGGTTCGCACGAGCATTGGACCTCTTTGAGCATTGTTGACAAAACCTAAATCACATCAGGGTGGACATATTTATTTTCTTTGGACAGCCCATACACCACCCTTAACAGCTTGTATACCTTGTAGTCTGCCACAATCATGGTGGATTGTTCTTGATGTGTATGAGTCATATAGATCCTCATGAGCCTCCTGCTGTGGATCATTAATTTTATGACAATGATAACAAAAATCATAATAGTCACGTTTGACCCAGGTGGTCACAACCGTCGCAGCAAAACATTTAACGGGCCATATGGCACCGTAGGGGGCGTCTGGAGTTTCCTTTTCAAACGTACAAACACATTTCATACGCTGCTCTTTGTTTTGGCTGGTGAAACTTTCAGAATGTTTTGAACAGCATAATCAGTCAAAGTTTACGTTGTTAACTTTTGATGTCGATCCCTTTCCCATGGCTCTTTTTGCTGATGCTTTCTATGGTTCAAAGAAGTAAGAAAGACAAACTATTAGTTAAAAATAAAATATATGTCTATAAAGGTTTTTTTTGTTCATTTTTGTGTCACTCGGAGGTGGCTCAAATCTTGAGAGTCACATAGGTCAATCTGTGCATAACCAGCGTTGGAGTTTACACACGGCTGCTGCATGAAGACAGCCCCCGAAGCAGTTTCCACCATAAACCCGATATCTTCATAGACCAGTCAGTTCGGAGGGGCATTGGATTCTTCAACATCTTCTGTGTTGATGAAATTGTTTCCATCATTTAATTTGATGCACGAGGTGCTGCTGCTGCTGCAGTTGCCCTTAATCGGGGATTCAGCTGTGGTAAATCCTTGAGGCTGAGCTTTTCAAACTGATGGCAGAGGGCCTCTTGAAAACCTGTAAAGTTTAACCCCCATCTTTAGCAGTGCACTGCTGTGTGTTCTCATCCAGTACCGGTGGTGATAGGCTATGATAATATCTGTCAATATTGTTCAATCCACAATCAAAGGCCGCTTTTTTGATGAGGTGGTTGTATCTCTTCATAACGATAGAGTGATCTCCTTGGGGTTGGGGCTTCGGGGTTTGGCATTTCCCGCTTAGGAGGCTTCTTATATGCATTTTACGGTTCAAAATAGCATATCACAGACACCGGCCCTCCACGGGGACTGTGATTTGTTGAGGGCTGTCGCATAACCCTGACCATATTGTAGAACCCTGGCACGTGACTAACACATGTTCAGATGATGTCACAACCCACGTGATCCCATTTACACCTATGTCAGTTCCATGGAGGGCTCTCAGTCATTGATGGGGGTGGGGCACCTGTCACTTTTGAGTTTAATGATTAAAGTTATCCCTGTATTCTATTGAAGAGGCATAAGCATGTACGTAGATCCCCTGGAGGCACACATAAATACTGCACAGAAATCAGGTTATGTGTAATGATAGAGACAATTGTTTGGCATGTACATCAACTTTCCGACGTTTTATGTGCATAGGCTAACTTTCCTTTACAACACCATATTTTTGTTTAGTTTATTGAGGCTGAGTTTATGCCCACATGACAGAACACATTTTTTTAAGTTCTAGTAATCCTCATATACAGTTAGTTTCTATTCATTCACACATTTTAATAGAAACAAGAAAAATGCAACTAAGCAACAGAAAGAAAACAGAGAAATCCATCACTTAATATTCTCCATGAACCTCTCATCATGTAATCTACAAGCAATCCACCTAAAATGTCAAAACGATTAACAGCATTAAATCAGTATTTGTACATTCATGCCTGAAACTTATTAGCCCCATAGAAAAGTGCATGAATTGGATTACAGGATCCAAGGAATTTTAAAAAGCAGCATTAAAACAGTTTTTATAAAAGATGTACATATGATAAATTCCAATCCCCTTTAGAGCTCTTAGCATCCAACAGTTGATTAGAGGAAATAATAATATACCCCCGGCCATAGGTTCTTTCAACAAAACATAACTCTTGTTTTATGCGCACCCCAAACATTCTAATCGACTCTTCAAATCCAATAAACATTTATTGGCTTAGTAGTTGCGTAAGGGTACAGAACCTACTTTTCCTAGGAATTTTCCTTACGTATGCTGAGAAAAGATTATTTATTAGTTAATTACCGTAATATTAATTTCAGTATCCAATTTCAAATTATGAAAAACACAACCTTCACTTAATCTAATATTGTCCCATGGAGTTAAAATATGATATGAATGTACATATAACATCATCATGTGAAGGCTCCTAATTATGAAGTGCATTTGTGATCTAGCAGCATGCTGTCAGTTCCAAACTCCAAGCTCCCCAAATAGCTAAAATATGATTCAAATGTGCAGATGGGATCCTAACATAAGGGCTTCTGACTACAAAGTGCATTAGTGATCCAGTCGCATGATGTAGCAAATCCAGATTCTAAGGCCCAGATTTAAGAGGGCCTAGCGCCTCCTTGCACCACATTAGCATAATTTTTTTTTTACGCTAATGTGGCCTAATGAAGCCAAAATCGCAGCACCAGATTTAAGTAACGCAATGCATACATTGCCCCACGTTGTAACCCCTTGCGCCACATCATGCCTGTATCATGCATAATGTATGCAAGGGGGGAGTTCCCTGAGTTAGCGGGGTTGAAAAAATGGTGCAAAGAAATATAAATGATTTATTTGCGCCATTTTTTTGGCATTTTTAACACTTGCTTAGAGCAGGCATTAAAAGGGGGCACACTATTGGTTACAATGGGCCCCTATGTACTATTCAGGGTTAGGGCCAAAACTTTGGCACTATCCCTGAACTGTACACCAATAGTGTCAAAAATGTGGATGCTATTGGTCTCCACCCTGCGCCATGGTGTGCCATATTTTGAATATGGCGCACACATGGTAGCGGTAGTGGGGTTCTAGGGGACACAAAAAAAGTGGCGCTGCATTGGGTGCAGCTCAACTTTTCTTAAATGTGCCCCTAAGTGCATTAACATTGTCCTTACAACCGATAGTTATTTTAATTGCATATTATGTCAGTGCATACAGCCACCCTATGATTGCATAGCCTTTCGTTTGAAGATTATTCAATCTAAAAATTGGCCTAATCTGAAACACAAATTTATTTTTTGCATTTCATGACAATACTGAAAAATGAAGCAAAGGTCCTAATCCCCAAAGCTTTAAAGACCAATAGTTAGCTATTCGTTCTTCCTTGTAATAGGGCTGTACATAAAACCATTAAGTGACTAAGTGACCATGTTCCAGCTGTACCAAAGGAGCAGTTTCCTACATATGCTGGTAAATATATTGATGCATTCATAGATATCGTCCAGAATATAAACTGATGCACCTGTCCCAATCTTAGCTTCACCATCCATCATCTAGTTCTCCTTGCTTTCATGTCTTTTAAATGTTGCTGCATTTGACCAATTCCCACAGAGTCCAACAAATGTGCAAGATGGGGACGTTGACTACAGTCCATGTAATCACTTAACCTGGCTGATTATTTAACCAGACATTTAATTATTTTCTTCCCATCAACTCCTGGCATGAATTTTGATTTAAAGTCCCCTTTGAGCTTACATGTTTTATGATTTTTCTGCAAATCACCATCCATTGCATTAGGAACTCTCCCTCAAGTTAGGAGTTCAGTATGATACCTAACCATACCCTCCATTTAGGAGTCTCTGGAAATATTTGGATTTTATATTTATAAGGCCCAACACTAGGCGCAATGCCGAGCAGACTGACTTCCTAGGGAGACCCATTCAAGTTTTACAAATATTCATATTGATTACTTTAAAACAAAGGAGATCATTCTCTACCAAAAATTCTGACCCATAAAGCTTGAGGGAAGGACCTCACTTTCCCCCTATAACCTTCGAGATATGATATGTAAATAGAAAAGTAGTGACTAGTACTTTTGCAGAAGCAGAATTCATGGCCACATGTCTTGTTTCAACCAACTTGTAAGACCTCATTCCGTAACCAGGGTTGCCATGATTTGTAAATTTCATCCATGTGTGATGGCAATTATAGTTGAAAGTGCCAAAATCAAAGAAGGTTTCTTACATGTTGCGACAAAACTGGACTTTTTGCAGATGTCCCCTCACATTGTGCCCTCATTTTAGACTGATACTGGTGTTTTCTGACTCTAATAGGGCCCTGGGCCCTGCTAACCATGCCAAGGACCAGTGCCCTGATTAAAATGCTATATGTGAAATAACATCCACTTTATTTCACAGCCATTTTACTCTACACTTAAGTAACTTATAAGTCACCTATATGTCTAACCCTCTCCTAGTGAAGGTTAGGTGCAAAGTTACTTTGGCACATTGTCACTAAAATTTTATTTTTAGTAACTCTGAGTATTGTGTTTCTTATGATATAGTGGTATATGATGGTATAGTAGGTGCTTTGCATGTCTCCTAGTTCAGCCTAAGCTGCTCTGCTATAGCTACCTCTATCAGCCTAAACTGCTAGAACACTACTAATCTACTAATAAGGGATAACTGGACCTGACACAAGGTGTATGTACCATCAGGTACCCACTATAAGCCAGGCCAGCCTCCTACATAGGTCATGTGAGCTTAGAGGCCCAGTAGACTCAATCCACTTAAGATTTATAACTGCCGTCATTTTAAAAGCCAGACCTGCCTTGCAAGCTGCTGTCAATATAAAACTATGTCCAAATTCGACTTTGGAATTAAAAGTTCTTCCAAAGTCTTAAACTGCCTATTTTTACATATATGTCACCCCTATGGTCTACCTTAGGTCCCCCAGGGGTAGAGTGAAGAATAACCATAAGCAGGGACATTATAAAAGTTGTTTTACAAGCCCTGGTGTAAGAAAAACTGCCAATTTTGATTTTGTCCATTGTAGTGCATTAGCTCCTTTGACTAACAGGGGAAGGCTATATTCAAGGTGTCAGATTAATAGATAAGATAAATCCAACAACTTGCCAATGTTTGATATACCATAACTATTAAAAGGAAAGAGCTTTCAGAACTCTTTCCTAAAGTTACCTAAAATCAGCCCTGTAGTAGCCTTTCCTGAATAGTCAGCCTTTGACAGGCTGAGCCAAGTTGTCTAAATGAGGTGTGAAGTGGCCTCGGTTAAGACAAGGGAACCATCTGATGGGGGGAGAACTGCAGCAGCAGATGCCAGAGCAGGAAGGGGACTGGGTGGCCAATTGGAGATATTGGGACAGAGACCAGAGCTGCCCAATTTCCTGACTCACAGCCAGATGGGAGTCTCAGTAATTATATTAGGAGTGGAGGAGAAAGGTAGCCACACCTGTGGATGGTATTAGCCAGATCTGAACCTCCAGATGAGATGTGCTCCATTTTGGATGTTTGTGGAACAGTGCTTTCTGGTAAACAAATGTACCACACTTCACAAGAAATAGTCACCACAGAGGGTGGCACTCTGCACCCTATTGGCCAGGGGTGATGCCCTGCTTGCCAGCCCAGAAACCTGGATAAATATTGAAGACTTGCACAGCAACTGAAATCCCTGCCTACAAACATCAAGAAGAAGAAGAAGGACTGCACTGCTGTGCTCATGGTCTGCACTAACAAGGACTGCACTCACAAGGGATGCACCTACTGCACACTCTGGGCTTCGCAAAGAGAGGACTTTGCCTTGCTTCAATAGATTCAGGAGTGGACTCTCTGTAAGCAGCAGGTATAAAGGAGCTACCAAGAGTTACCTTCATCAGCTCCTGCAAGAAAATCCCATCTGACCAGTGCCCAGTGGACTTTTAAGGATTTGACCAGGTGCATTTTGCTAATTGTAGTCCCAACTCTCAAGGAATAATTCTGAGCTTCTTGAACCTTGGGTTGTGGCTGTGAACACTTCAGGACCCCAAAAGGACCTTTTGGAAGAAGCTCCAGAAGTTTAGAAGGATTTGGAGAATTATTTTAAAAAAGCTCCATAAGGTGACTCACCCATCCTGGAGAGTCAAGCCGGTGGCGTCGAACTGTGACCCGGGCTAGATTTCAGATTTATATCCAATGGGATTTAGATTTCAGTGGAAGGGATATCTGTCACCATTCTGACAGAGTAACTTGTCCCCCAGTATCTAAGTCAGGCCCTGAGTCCGAAAGTAAATTTTAACCAATATCTACCCCTCAGTGTACCTGACTTGGGCTCCATCACAGTAGGTCTTCAACTTTGACTTTGAGCTGGTCAGGCGTGCCCATATGGCAACAGTTGGTGCTTTTCGCTTTTAAGCACAAGAAAGCACATTCTTCTATTAAATCTTTAAAAAACAATATCTTGGGTTCCCTACATTTTATTTTTGTCATATTGGTGTGATGTTAAAGGTAACAGTATTTGCTATTTTCATAAATTGGTGTCAGATTTTTATTGTGTGTTGTGTCTTACTTATTTACTGTTTTGTTAATAATAAATGATCTACACAACTATCTCCTAAGTAAAGCCTAACTGCTCATGGGACAAGCTACCAAGGGTTGAGCAAGGATTAATTTACTGAGACGTTGAATAGACCTTATTTGTATTTGTGGCCTTATTACTGAGTGTAGGTATCTACCTGCCCTTATTAATAAACCTCTTTCTAACACGTGTGTTCTCAAAAGGTAACTCTATGATCAAATCAGATCAGAAGGTACTGCCCAATTCAAGGAAAGTATGCACATGGCTGTCTCTTTATACAGCATGACTTTTGTAGTTTATCTTACTGGGACAAAACTGTTGTGGTCCACTGTGGGTTGAGGTATAGCCACCCAGAAGTAAACAGTCTTAAGGGACAACATCAATTGAGGTCCCATCACTGAGACAGACTCATGGGATGGACAGATCTACTGAGAGCTATGTATGCAACGTTAATGTAATTGCCCCAATATACACTAGCAAACTATGGAGAAGCAAGCAAAACAATATTGAGGCAGGCTGCAACATTTTATTGGTTAGGTGGAAGATGAAGTTCAGCAACAGGGAGGTGGACATACTATTCTTAAAGGTGTTAATAGATCAATTGAGACAGTACAGTGCCTCACTGCTAATAATGCTATCTTACGATCTTTCACCCATGACAAGATGATAGCTGTTACCTCCACACAAAGGACTGTAAAAGAATGAAGACAAATCATGGCTTGACTCAAGAAGAGAAGAAAAGATGTTTTTCATTATGTTAATTTCTTACTTCTAATTTATCCAGTAGGTAACACATGCACCTATTGCATACTATAATAGAATGCGAAAAAACAGTTCACTCCCATCCAGTAAGAGATTGAGTGAATATGAACTTCTGAGTATGAGAACAAATCATTCATCACATTTCATCCTATATCCATTCTGCAGATATCTGACAGCTCTATGAAAGTGTAACTGCAGTCTCTAGGCACTTTATCGTAGAACACAGTCGAAAAAAACAATTTTACTATTACATAGCTACATTTCCAAAAGGACCATAACCAGTCACAGCCTGCTTATTTTTTTCCAAGCCACATTTTCCTTCTCTTTTGCATTTAAATATTTTCTCAGGAGCTCCCAGATATCCTGCGCTCATAAGTAGGAGCAGTAACTGTTTATGGATTGCTGTGTTACAAAATATAAAATCTTTTACCTAAGACTCTGTGGTTGGACCAGGCTCTCTACCCCCAAAACATTGCCACGATTCACTCAGCCAACAGCGGTGCCAGTGCTTCACAGCACTTTTCATTAATGGAATTTCCTGGAAATACCCCAGGAGTGAGATTAGTGGATAGTCAGGTAATTTTTGATTATACTTCGAAGTTCAGTAAAAAGGTCCTCCCATAAGTTTTTTTTTCAGTTTTGAGCACTTCAGGCAAGTTCAGAAACTTTGCTTGTGGGGAAAGCCCCTTGAGCACTCAGAGGCATATTTATGAGGGGTTTGTGCTAAGCAACATGATACACGCATATCGTAAACCACTAAGTCATATTTT
Organism: Pleurodeles waltl; assembly: GCF_031143425.1. Classification (NCBI taxonomy): domain Eukaryota; kingdom Metazoa; phylum Chordata; class Amphibia; order Caudata; family Salamandridae; genus Pleurodeles; species Pleurodeles waltl. The sequence goes on from NC_090439.1 coordinate 689,881,247, forward strand.
TGAAGCCACAGAAAGCCACTTTGTGTGGTTTTGAATAGCTTACAAAATATGGAGTACGGCAACCCACCACAAATCAACTACTTTGCCTTACAGAGACATTCCATGGGCATTGCTTGGGTGTTCCATGCAACTCCCACGGTTTTTGATGCATTGACAGATTTATTAACCCTGTTAAACCTGGGAAAATGCCAAAATCGTATGCCTCCCCAGGTGTGGCGTAACCAGGAGAAATAACTTTAGTTCTCCTCCTTTTTTCTTCTCTCTATGTGTGCAGAATTCTGAACCACACTTGGAAATAGGAAAAAGCTTCTCAGGATTGTTTTTGTGCAGGAAGGTGCCCCTTCATGCACACAAACAATCCTACCTGAAACGCAGGCACTGTGGTGCAAGGGTGCCTACTTTAGCACCAGGCAGCCAAAAGGGTGCCGGTGCAGGTGGAAAGGACAGAAATGCACCATATTGAATAAATGTGGTGCATTCCTCCCTTTCCCTGTGACACAGAGCAGAGCAGCAAGGTGACTCGTTGCGCTGCCCTGCACCACAAAGCCAATAGATTTGGGCCTCAGTGTCAGAATAAATGCCTAACTTGTAGTTTCACTGATGTTTAATAAAAGTGTTGTATACATATAACGTGTAGCAACCTATATCAGCTACAGAGGTATATTTCACTGTTTATATACAGAAAGATACCCATGGTGTAGGTGTGAGCTCCAGTCTCAGGCTATTTTCACACTGCTTATCGGCTCTGCAATGTCTACCAGGTTTACGTTTCATTGCCATAGTGTAAATTGTTATCAGTTGATTTTGATCATCTTCTAATACATGTCTAACAAGCTGTGGGCAAATATTTATTCATTTAATTTTCCTAACATTTTGCATAATCCATTGTGAAAGAGATTGCTTCTATTAGTTAAACCTATTTTAATAAATTGATGTTTTGCTTTGTTTTCTAGATTAGTGGTAGATAGGGATTATTGAGCTAGGGGGTTCCATGAAATTTGGGGGCAGATTTATGGAAAGTGGTGCTGCATTAAGCAACTTTAGCAACCCATACTGCCACCATGTGTGCACCATATTAAAAATACTGCGCACCAGGGCGCAGGATAGGGGGGAATACCATAATTTCTCATGACGCTATTGATGTACTCTGCAGAAGTAGCACCAAAATATTGGCGCTACTCCTGCAGAGTACATAGGGCCTATTCTAAAGAATGGAAGCCCGGTTTTTGATGCCTGCTCTTTAGCAGGTGTTAAAAGTGCCATAAAAAATCTCATAGATTTCCTTACACCATTTTTCTGGCTCCCCGAATGGCAAAACGCCCCCTTTGCATACATTATGACTGGTGCAGGCATAATGTAGCGCAAAGGGTTACAGGGTGGCACAATGAACGCACTGAATCACCCTGTAAATACGGCGCGGGGATTTCAGCCTCGTTGGGCCACATTAACGTAAAAAATAATGACGTTAATTTGGTGCAAAGTGGCGCTAGCGCATTATTAATATGCCCCTTGGTGTCTTCAATCCCTGTCTAAGAGCTACTAGCTTCCATGCATAGTTTTTGCACCTTATTGTGTCCATTTTACTAGTTGCTGTGCTCAGGGGAATCAGTATTTTTGTTTTAGAGGAAGTGATGCCACGTTGTCTCTTTCAACTAGGAAATAGGAAGTTCTCTGTGTATCATGGGACCAAAAAAGTGCAAATGTGGCATGGATTGCAAAGAAGCGTGTCACTAAATTTGAGGCTGCCAATCCACCTGCTCCATGGGGTAGAGTTAACTTTTCCTAGTTTACGTTATGTAGTTTGTTTGCCCAAGCAAGTTTTATATCAGCATTTTGATATGCCTAAAGAAGGTCTGTGTCGGGTGATTTGCAAATTTACAAATTGGCACAGTAACCTCAGGAGGTTTACCATTTTCATGATGGCCACTTCACAATGATACACCATAGACAGGGGAAGCATAGTTTAACAGTCTCTCTGGTGGGACAGCATATCAACTACCGGTCCATAGTTACCCCTGAAGACCATGTACAGGTCTCTGTCCTCTTGCATTCCCAAATATGTCACTGAATCATTATTCATTTGTAGAGGGAGGTCTAGTATTCTCCACTTAGTATTGTGGTTCATGGGGAAAATCACATAATTATCCCAATTAATTGTAAACTTAATATTGTGGCAAAGCAGATGATTTCATGCTGCAATGAGGAGGGTGTCATATCTGAATTTCTGATATACAGAAACACTTGATCTGCATATAATGAGAGCAGTCCCCAGCACCAAAATCAGCCCTGTCAAGTACCACACATCAGATGTTAGATTAATGTGTTTTAATGCTGGTGTCCGCATCAATGCACTAAAATGTATTAGTCACACAAATAGAGCACCCCAGGGACCACCCTGAGGTGCCCTATAATAAGGGGAGGCCGCAGTGCATTCTTGCTGCAAGCACGCATTGCTCCAGCTTCATGTTCTATGTCCTCACAATAGTAACCGCATTCATCTTTATTTTCATAAAGAACATACTTTTCTCCAAGCCATGGGACCGAGATATCACCTGCATACAGGAGGCAGCTTAATGAGACAAGGTGCCCACCCGGCTAGTGAGAGGACCACATGGTCTCTCAGCTGTGATTACAAGCAATCCAGACTACCGGTGTTCATTTCTTTTAATGCCCCTTCACGTGGATCAGTGACCTTGTTTGTTGTAATTCTCCCAATTCCAGCACAGCGCCTTCCCCACTGTGATCACACTGCAGGATTGGCTGAGGCAGACAGTGAGGTGCTGGCAGCAGTTGTGTTTTTCTTACCATACTAGGCTGCCATCTCATCCAATCGTGACCCTTCTATGGAAGAGGTTAGGACTCACTGGCACTAAGCACACCGGTCTATGGTCAGTGTTCTTAATAACTTCCAGCTGATATGATAGCACCAGCAGCCGCCCTGCTTCTGTCTCTCGCAGCAGCAAAGACTCTTTATTCTTGAAATATATACAGCTGGCTGGCTAGCTGTGAATTAAATGAGTACCTCACACTCTCATCTTTCCCAATGCAGCCTTGCTCATCTTGCCGGTGGCAGTTAAGTTAGTCTTCGGGCCACTCAGATATATCATTATAATTAAACTAATGTCTTCCCGATCGCTCTATTTATTTTCCACAATTTTGTCTAGAGTCTGATGAGTTGTTTAACAAACTTGTTTGTCATCCCCGGGCAATCAGGCTGCTGCACAGCGACAGCTTTGTCCAACTTGGGGGTGTGAAAGACTTGTTTACTGTTTAATATCATGCTTACACATTTGTTTAACAGGAACATCAAGTTATAAGGGCTCTAGGTAAGTGCCTTTCCATTTCTGGTGCTTTGCACTTCTTAGAGTTTCTTGTCGCTTCTTGTTCCACTTGAGTTCAATATTCTTTCATAATAAATGTCTTCCTTGAAAGGTTCTCAATAATCTTACTATATAATTCTACTAATCCCAAAAAGATGCTAATTCTTTCTCATTTTGTGGCTCAGGCATCAAACTAATACTCTGCACAAGATCCTGTTTAGATCTCAACCCTTCCGTACTCAATGTGTGACCAAGAAAATCAAGTTGTTCCCTATAAAACTTACACTTAAACTTGAGAGTTAAACCTTTGTCCTTAGTACTCCCAAAGCTTTTCAAACTCTCTTATCATGTCTTCTAAAGAGTCTCCAAAAATCAAGATGTCATCCTGGTACATTTTCACCACTGTAAAATCTCCCAACAAACTAGCTCTTTGGAAATCGGAGGCTGCAGAGACTAAGTCAAATGGCATCAGTCTGAATCTAGATGTCCCATTAATTGTAATAAGTACCATGGGGTCCATTTAATCGTCACCTTGAGGTGCCCTATACCGAGGGGAGGCAGCAATGCATTCATGCTGCAAGCACACATTGCTCCAGCTTCATGTTCTATTGAGTTTGGGGGCGGTCTCCGCAGCCCCCTAATCTCACAATGAGGCCCAAAGTCATTAATCCCTGCAATAGGAAAAATTTACACAACTATTGCCTTGTTCAAACCCCTCAAATCCACACACAATCTGATAGCTCCAATCTGTTTCCATGCTATCACCACAGGAGACAACCATTCTGTTCCCTCCACCTTTTCAATCACAGCTGTAGCTTCCAAGTTTTCCAATTCTTTCAAAACTGCTTATTTAGCTCCAAATGGAACCTTCCTCCTCTTGCTTTCTACTGGACTAGATGTCTCTCTGATTTTAATTTTATGGAACTATCCCTTCAAACATGCAGAAAAGTCATGTGTCACTTCTGGAAATTCAGTGTAAAACACACTTTTAGATGTATTACATTCCCGATCATCCTGATGCTTGACCACTTTCAAATCAACATCATCTTTCAATCTAATATGGGGGGCAGAATTTGCTTCCAACATGGTTCCTAAATCCAGTAAATGGAATCAACTTATCACAGCATCACCTTTGGCTACCACATAAAACTTGCCTGCAGCCATCCTTCCCAAGTATTCAAACATGCCCTCAAAATATCCTACAATTTTATGGACTCACCTCTGTAACCAATCGGAATTATGTCTGCTTTGTACAGCCCTACCTTTTTTATATTATTCTTAAATACTTCTTGTGAAATGATAGTCAGTTTTCCACATGAGTCAAACAACATCTTACATTTTTGCCTCTGTACCATCACAAAATCATGAAGTCCCTCACTTTTTTTTGCAGTTTTATAGAGTGCAAACTTGACCCAACTGTATTGGAGTGCTCTACATGAGGAGTAGTTATGTTACACAAGGACACATTCATTTTTGGTAGGTGCGGGGAGATTCAGTGATTTGTCCAGAATTACAGGATGTTGAGCTGACATCAAACCTCTAACTTGGTCCCCCAGCTCCAAAGTTGGCAACTCTGGATGTTAAATCACATCCGTCCAGTGAATGAGGTGTTTCCATTGGAGAGGATACTACAAGGAAATACTTCAAATATGATTTCCTCACATTCCTCATCATCATCCACTATTTCATTAACTTTTTCTATCACTGTTCTTGCTCCTGCAACACTTACTCATCTTGTCCTTTCTGTTAACATAATCTACAAGTTACCTTCCAACCTGGACACTTGTCATGAGTCATATGTCCTACAGCCCCACATATAAAACATTTTCTTTGAACTGCTTAACCCAACTCTTCCCCCCCAGTACGTGTCTTAATTATTGCAGACATTGAACTAGTTCTACTTTGGGTAGATTTTTTCTTTACTACCTCCACACATGCCAGGCTATGTTCTAGTCTTTTGGCCCAATTTATCATTTCTGTCAATGTTGGATCATGACGTGTCAACAATTCTTCTCTGAATTTATCATCAATACATCCCAGCATGAATTGCCCGCTCATCCACAGTATTTCCAAATTTACACAACAAAGCACACATTCTTAATGCTGTCACTTATCCTTCTACCGTCTCCACTTTCATTTGTATATGTTTTCCAATTTGAAATCTCCCCAAAAGTCGATTACACTTTGGACAAAAAATAACTATCCAATTTCTTCAAAAATACTTCAATTTCATTCAAACTGTCAACTTCTTCACCAGACAATTTTGGAAGATGATCAAATATTTCTTGCCCTTCAGGACCTAAATGGTGCAACAAAAATGAAGCTTACATCAGCATGGCATGGCATGGCATGTCATGAACATATATTTTTCAGTTTTTCACACCTGATCAAAGGTTCCCCAAGAGATTATAAGAAAAATGGTAGAGGAGATCTGTTTTACATATGACCTGTTTACTCACAACAGCTGTTAAAACCTTTATATCCTTCAATAGATGTTACAAATGCTACAGGTTAAATATATGTCAAATCAATACAATATAAAACACAATTGTTATAAATTATATGTCACACTATGACTCATAAAACACCTGGTTTTTGGCAATGACAGTCAGTTCACTGCACACTATTTATCAAGAATTCCACAGAATTGGTATCACCACTGTATGAAGAGTGTCACTCAGGAAAGGTGTGGGAATCACCGCTGTATGAAGAAAAAACTCACACTAACTGGTGCCTTGAAGGTGTGCAAATCAACTCTGTTTAAAAGAGACTTGCATTGCTGTAGTGTGGGAATCACCGTTAACAAGTCGGCACACAAAGCATTAGGATTTCTTTTCAAACAAAGATGCCCACAATGCATGAAGCGATGTGCTTGATGATGAACAGAGGACATACTTATTGATGCCAAAGATGCGCCATTGCATTTGTGCTTATAATGATGCCCAAAAGATGATCGCATAGTGTACATGTTTAAATAACAAGGACACGCACAACACAACAAGTATTTGCTGCCTCAGAGATTCAATGCACATTATCACACTCCAGCTTGCACTCTCCCTCATTGTACCTTGCACTGCCATAAGCGTGCACTCTCAATGTACTCATGTGTCGGAAGCTTGTGAGTGATGACACTTACTGGTATCAACACACACTTACTTGTGCTAACTGGAATTTAAGGAATACTTCAAAACAGCCAAAATCCAGCACCAGGTCTGAGACATGAGTAGTGGTCGTTCCTCCCCTCACGTAATCTGAGCTCCGATCTCACCCATATTGTATATAGTTTTTGTTGTTGAAGTAAATCCTCACTGAAAATGGTAGAAAGTGAGTTTGTTTTGTTTAAGTTTCAAAGGTAAATGATCCTCATCACCAAAATATAGTAATCCAATGAAACAAAATAGGCTGATAGTTGTTGGTATAAGAGTACTCCACATGAAGGAGCTCCATTCACAGCACAACCAACAGTGTCCCAACAGCAACTGTCCACTAGAACATTCCATTAGTAATACATCAACAAGTGGATGGAATCTACATGGTTCCACATTACACTACTCTTCCCCAAGATACCACAAATGTTTTGCAAAAACCTTGACAAAACAAAACAAGAGTTGCCAAAAGACTGTTGGCCAACATCAGATCTCTTGGCCTTCCGAGTGCCTACTTAAGATGGATTTAATGTTGCCAATTTTGAGGTCATGCTGGTACATACCAGATTTCAGGAGTTGATGTAAAATCCCCATTAACTACTACGCAAGCTGTTTAGGGCAGCAAATATTTTTAAGGCTGACAGAACTATATCAAGGCGAGGGACTGTTGAACTACTGAATAACATAGATTTAAAGAAAGTTCCCAGAGTTCCCATAAAACATATACAGGCTTGGCACAAGGCACAAGGCATCTCTCTGACAAAGAGTGGTTTCAGTAAAAATATACTTCAATTTACAGAAAATAAACTGATTGACAAACATTTCTTTAACAGGCATGTGGGAAATACCATATCTTTATGCTGATTCTGTTATCCCCAAGCTTCATGGTAGACCCAACCTGTCCATTGCCTGACACAATGCGGTCTGACCAGCAACCTAATCTTAAATCTGTTCACTTAGTACCAATTATGGAGGTGTACATACACTAGCATGCACCTGTTTCGCACCTGGATATTTATCCTGACCTATATGTTTTTTTAAAAGGGAGCCTGTCATTTCGTTGGTTTTTCGAATGTCAGAGGTGGTGGAGGGGGAGCCCATAAACTAGAGTCAAGTGCATGAGCGTCCATTCACCAAAATGCCAGAGGAAGTGGGTGACATCACATACCCTTTGACTTTATTGGCATCATAGGAAGCAATGTCATATGTACCTTGACCTTGATTTATTCCAAGAAGACCTGCCTCATGACCCTAACTCCACAATAATTGACATTGCTTTAGTGCCATAAGATCTGCATGATAGGTATTACAGTGTAGTACACACATGGTGCTGAGTTGATCCTTGAAAGTTCTGAGGCATAATTGTTGCCCGAAATTGCAGTGAGCAAGCAAAGTGAGTAATCCAGACCTTTCTTAGGTGATTTCTCTCTCTGAGAAAAAATAGAAAAGCGTAAGTTAGATAATGCATTTTAAAGCACAATTTTCAAATAATTTTGCTAAAATACCATTATTGCTGAAATTACACTCAGTCAATAGTCATATCCTTTCCTGACATGATGAGCCAATGAAACCTGACGTTCCCCAGGAGTTGTCCACTGTCAGAACCCCTTTCAGAGTGCCAAGGAGATACAGGGCCCAACTGTGGTGCTTGAGGCCTTTTACTGCTGTTGTACCAAGGCCCGCCTAACTATGGATCTTCCGTCTAAAAAAGAAGAGACCGGTTGCCCAACTTAACCTTTTTGTGTCTTGGGCATATCAATGAACATCACAATCAATACTGGCTCTTTAGGGATAGATTTTTTTTGTAAGTATTTCAACAATAATATACTAGTTATATTGGTATTAATGGTATTTTATTTGTCACATTTAATTTTATTGGAATCATTTCAAACGTATCAGACGCTATAGGATATAAAATCAATGTGAACCAGTCCTATACCACAGGATTGTGTGAACATAAACAAAATTGTGTCTACAAATAACCATGTCACAAAAATAAAAACATTTAGGGCCAGATTTTCCAAGAAAGTGGCACATCAGCTGTGATGTGCCCTTTTTTTGCACCCCCTCCAGCACCTAACAACACCATGGTAGCACCGTATTTACAACACGGAGCACCATGGCGCATGTTAGGAAATATCATAATTTATGATGCTATTGTGGTACTTTGCAGGAATAGTGCAGTAAATAATGGCGCTAACTCTGCAAAGTAAAGGGAGGCACATTGAAAGTTATGGGTGAGTCATTTTAATGCCTGCTCTGAGTAGGCATTGAAAAGTACGTTAAAAATGGCACAGTGAAATGTTGTAAATTTCACTGCATCATTTTTATGGGCCTCCCACTGCCAGAACATCCCCTTGTATACATTATGCCTGTGCCAGACATAATGTGGCACAAGGGGTCGCAAAGTGGCACAATGCAAGGCATTGCGCCACTTTGTAAATATGGAGGAGAATGGCCTCATTAATGCCACATTAGCATAAAATAGTGATGCTAGTGTGGCACTAAGAGGTTCTAGGTTCTTGTAAATCTTGCCCTTCATATGTACTGTTCAATCGACTGTACGCTGTACTTACTTATAATTGTTTTGTGAGTGATTGTTGTTATGTAAATAGTCCATATTGTGTGGTCCGTCATTCAGGTAGTCCCTGATAAATATACTAATCCCCTTGTAACCAAGCTATCTCACACAGGCTCTGGATTTCAGGTTGATGGCCTTACTGTCCTCTTATACTTTGTGGTTTGTTGAGGACTACCTATAGAAAAGAGTATGTGAATAGTGTATTTTAAAGCACAATTTTCATATAAGTTTTCTAAAATACCATAATTGCTGAAATGGCACTCATTCACTATTCATATTATTTCATGATGTGTATAGCCAATGAAGCGCAATGTTTCCCAGGAGTTGACCACTGTCTAAACCCCCTTTTAAAGGGCCACAGGGATGCTGGGCCCAAGGGTGGTGGTTAAGGCCTTTCACTCCTGATGTACCGGCCATGCCTAACTATGGATCCTCAGACTCCAGGCCATGTACTCTTCTGCACTCCCTCGAGGGCAAAGTGTAGGTGCAGGGTAGTGAACACAACTCATAACTCAAAGTGCACTCAGTAATGTCAATACATCAATGTACAGTCAAGTACTTGCTTCTATATGAAAAAAGTATTTTATTTCTAACTCTACGCATTCAAAAAAGTAACAAAATCCATCAGCAAAAACACACTCCCCTGAGGTTGGTGCTCTAGTGGCAAATCTCTGTCCCACCCTTTTTCTTGCGATGTGGTTGGAGTTATTCTGCATTCGCTGTTGGCTGCATCCGGGTAATGGACACTGGTAGGCTTTACTGAAGAGTCCATTTTGACAGTTAGGAAATAGGCATAAGAGTCTATGGTGCTGCCGCTCCGGTAATATGAAAGTATACAGAGTTTTAGCTGGTATCCTGACCACGGGCACTTGCAACCTCTGGTCCTGCTCAGAGGAGTCGGGTTGCTCATGATAAATGTTGCAGTACTGTAGGAGACTGGGCTGGCCTGGTTTGTGATGAGTACTTACACCTTATACCAGGTCCAATTATCCCTTGTTAGTGAAATGTAGTCAGTTTCTAGAAGCCAGGCTCTCTAGGGGTAGTGTAGATGAGCAGCCAAGGCTTAACTAGGAGACATGCAAAGCTCATCTAATACCACTGTAGTCACACAGTACTCATACTATGAAAGAAAATACTCAGTATTACAAAAATAAAGGTACTTTCTTTTGGTGACACAAATACCAAAAATACCATAGAGACTATACTCCCTTAGGAGGTAAGTAATGCACAAATTATATACACTAGTATGCAGAAATAGCTGTAAAACAGTTAGAAAACAATGCAATTAGTGAAAATCACAATAGTTAGAAATGGGCTTAGGGGGAACACAAACCATATACTAAGAAAGTGGAATGCAAAAGTTGGCTTCCCACCTAAGCAAGTATAGTGTGTAGAGGGGTGCTGGGAGTATTAGTAAACACCAAAGGTAATCAATAGAACCCACTGAGGGCCCAGGAAAGCATACGTAAATCCCTAGTAACTTTCCTAGAACACTCAAGAACAAGAGAAAGTAGATTATGCAAGAGCCAGAAGAGACTGCAAGACACTACTGATGGATTCCTGGACCAGAGGAAGAAGGGGACCAAGTCCAAGAAGCACTGAAGAGTCCAGGGAGAACAGGAGCCCCTGCTAACCTGGATGAAGGTGCAAAAGAAGAACCACCGGTGAAGAACAATAATCAGTACTGCACCCAAGTAGACGGATGCCGGTTCTTGGTTGGTGCAGATGATGTCCCATGCCGGATGGATGATTGAAGTCTGGTTTGCATTGCTGAATTCTGCCAACAAACCTTGGCACATGCAAAGCTTGCAGTTAGCGGAAAATGGCACTGCCCGGGACCAGGAGGGACTTGGTGGGCTCGACCCAGAAGGGAGAGTTAGAGGGGGCTCTCAGCAACTGAGAGAGCCCCCAGAAGACCAGGCAGCATGTACAGGAGTCCCACATCACGGGACAAAGAAGGTGCAAAAGGAGGCCCATCCAGCACTACACAAAGGGATACCACACCGCCAGATAACCACTCAGGAAGCTGTGAGTCACTGGAAGGAGTGCTGAGGGCCAGAGCTGCATGGTTCATGAAGAACTTTGTGGAAGGATGCCATCAATCCTTGCCAACTGCAAAAAATGAGGTGCACAGGGGTACTGTCTTGCGTGTAGAGGGAAGCTCTTACCTCCACCAAAGTTGGACAGTAGGATGTCAGGACCATCTGCACCACTTCAGCTCACCACCTATGATGCTGGATCCATGCACTCTGTCTGGAGAGGGGACCTACGCCACTGGACGTCTCTGCAGATGGTGCTTGCTGAAGCAGGGGAGTGACTCCTTCACTCCAAGGGAGATTTTATTGTTCTTCTTGTGCAGGCTGAAGACAGACTGTCCTCGGAGGATCCACGACCTGAAAATAGTTGCTGGCAGGAGCTGAAGATACCATGTTAAAGAAGCTGTCTTGCTTCTTTGTTGTAGGTTGTAGAGTTCATGGAGGGTCCAGATGCAGAGTCCTGCAATCTGAATCTGAAGAACCACCCAAGAGAGAGACCCTAAATAGCCCTGAAAGGGGGATTGGTCAGCTACACAGGTAAGCACCTATCAATGGAGGGCTCTGACATCACCTGCTGGCACTGGCCACTCAGATGATCCAAGAGTGCCCTGCCAACTTGGAATCCAAGATGACAAAACCTAGGGACCCTCTGGAGGAGCTCTGAGAACTACCCCTGGGGTGGTGATGGATAGAGGAGTGGTCACTTCCCTTTCCTTTGTCCAGTTTCACACCAGAGCAGGGACTGGGCATCCCTGAACAGGTGTAGGCTGGATTATGCAAGGAGGGAATCATCTGTGCCCTTCAAAACATTTCCAGAGGCTCTGGAAGGCTACCCCTTGCATGCCTGTAACACCTATTTCCAAACGGAGAGGGTGTACATCACTCTCCCAAAGGAAATCCTTTGTTCTGCCTTCCTGGGCTCGAGCTGCTTGAACAACATGAGGGCAGAAACCTGTCTGTGAGGTGGCAGCAGCTGGGGCTGTCTGGAAAACCTCAGAAGGCTGTAATGGCAGTACTGGGGGTCCTCTAAGGAGCCCCCAGAGTGCATGGAAACATACAACCAGTGCTTGCAAAAGCCTTGGGGTTTGAGTTCAACATGTTTGATACCAAACATGGCCAAATTCAGAGTTACCATGGTGAAGATGGCATAGGTAGTGACCTATGTCCAGTGCACATGTAAAATGTCATCCCGCACTCACGAAATCTGGGAAATGGTCCTGGAGGTCATGGGGGTACCTCTGCTAGTGCAGGGGTGCCCTCACACACAGGTTCACTGCACCCTGGCTTCAGGGCTGGAAGGCCTGGAGTAAGGGTGACTTATAAATGACCAGGTGCCGTGTAAATGGCAGTGAAAGGGTGCACACAGGCTGCAATGGCAGTCCTGTAGAAGCCTTTGCATGGGCTCCCTATGGGTGGCAAAAAAATGCTGCAGCCCATAGGGGTCCCCTGGAACACCAATGCCCTGGGTACCTAGGTACCATATACCAGGGACTTATAAGGGGTGACCAGTATGCCAATTTTGGTGAAATACTGGGTTACCAGTATGTAGTGACATTATTTAGAGGAGAGAGTGCATAATCACTGGGGTTCTGGTTAGCAGGATCCCAGTGAACACAGTCAAACACATTAACATCAGGCATAAAATGGGGGTAACATGCCAAAAACAGGGTACTTTCCTACACAACCCCCCCACCAAACGAGGGACAATAAGGCTAACCTTGCCCAGATGAGTCTTCATTGTCTAAGTGGAAATATCTGGAGAGTCCATCTGCATTGGAGTGGTTATTCCCAGGTCTATGTTCCACTGTAAAGTCCATCCCCTGTAGGGAAATGGACCACCTCAACAATTTACGGTTTTCACGTGTCATTTGTTTTAACCATAAGAGAGGTTTGTGGCCTGTCTGAACTATGAAGTGAGTCCCAAAGAGGTGCGGGCTCAGCTTCTTCAAGGCCCAGACCACAGCAAAGGCCTTCCTCTCTATGGCTGAACAACATTTTTCTCTAGGGGTCAACCTTTGGCTGATAAAAGCAACAGGTTGATCCTGGCCCTCTGAATTTAGTTGTGATAGCACAGCCCCAACCCCTAACTCTGAAACATTAGTTCAGACAATAAACTTCTTTGAGTAGTTTGGGCTTTTTAGGACATGTTCAGTGTAGCAGTAGGGAAAGTTGCGGAAGACATTGTAACGCGAAGGGTTAATTAGCTTGAACAGTGTAGATGAGCGTGATGCCTGCCGAAGCCAGAACAACGTGAAAGAAATTCACGATGTTCGCTTTCAAGCTGGTCTTCTTTTGACATTCTGTAGATAAACTCATTCACAGCTGCATGTGTGAGAAACAGGCTGTAAAGGAGAGTCAGTCTCAGCCTTGAGAACGAGACCACGGTAAAAGATGGAATGAAAACAATGGCCAGGGAATGGCAAGGCAGCCAAGAGACATGTACTGATAACATACATAGCTAGAAAATACTGGAAGGGGGTAGAATCCAAGCTTCAGGTTATTTAAACACTGAAAGGTGGGTGAGGGAATTTTGAAGCTCACAGATGGAGTTATGAAACTGTCATCTTCAGACCCAGCGCTGCCTCCCTGTTTTGCTGTTCCAAGACCGTGACGCTCGAGGGGGAGAGAGGTCCAAGCGGGCGGTAGAGGGCTTCCCAGCACTCGTGGACTAAGTGACTAAGTTAAGTTCCACCCAGGGATAAAGGGGTTTCGTTTCTCTGCTCTATTATTATGATTGATTATTACATTTGCACTGTGTTTATAATCTGAGAAATTCAGCTCATTTATAGTTTTTTCCTGCTTTACTGAACATCGTAGTGTAAATCTGCCACAGTAATTGAAATGTGCATTTTAGTGTGCAGTAAATCAAAGCTTATCTGAAGTGTTCAACTCAACTCGTTAATATTCTGCTCCCTGAACATCGTAGTGTATCACATGTTTATATGCAGTTATTCCAAGTTTATATCTGTCAATGACTCTTGTATGCATAAATGCTCTCTGTAGTGTACTTATATATAATCACTCATGTAGATATTGTTTTTTTTATTTACTATTCTTACTCTGTCAATGAACTCTTTGCTCATTCATATACATAGATACTATCTGTAGTGTACATATATATGAATAGGTGCTTTTGATTGCCATGCTTATCCCACTATTGTTAATGTGCTAAATGCCTGCATTTATATGAAATTATAGTAAAGCCAAATTTATTCATAATTTGCGTGTGGTCCTTCATTGAGCATCCTTATTTACTTATACTGAACAGGGGAACCAGCCACCTGGATAGAACATTTGGTACCAGAAGTGGGGCGTAAGTCAATAATGCCTCTTTGGGGACGTAAGAAAAGTGAGGCAGAGAGCGGAAGGCAGCATGGGGCAGAAGCCAGATCCATTCCCGGGTGGTTAGCAACTGACCCGTTCTCTGGTGTGGCAGCACTCCTGAACCGGTGGGCAGCGCCGGTGTTCTGGGAGGCATTAGATGAGAAAGTGACTCCTCTCTTAGTGGAAGATGCGGTAGAGAGTGTGAAGCTAAGAGGGGCGAAGCTGGAGCTGAAAGCAGCAGGGCAAGTGGGATGGCTTTTCCTGTCTGCGCTCGGTACGGTATACAGGAAAACATTAACACAAGATGCAGAAATAAGAAAACTGCGGGATGAGGTTGCAGCCTTGCAGGAAAGGCAGTTGCTTATGAAAGAAACTATCGAAAGTGCAGTGAATAGGGGTGATCAAATGGAGGCAAGGTTCACCGCATTAGCAGTTCGAGTAGCAAAACAGAAGAGTAGACAGAAGCCTAAAGTACCCTCAGCTGTGCAAGTGAGGGCATTGGTACGCAAAGAAAACTGGGATCATTGTACTTGGGATGGAACAGTTTCAGATAATGATGATGACTGGAATTGGGAGGATGAGGAGGAAGTACGTGTAGCACAACTAGGTGGAGTTGAAAGTGGAGAAGGACGTGCAGGTGAAATTGAAGGTGAAAGGGGAAGTGTAATGGAGGTTCACCCACTGGTGCAGAATAAATCGAAGGGGGTGAATGGTGGGCAAATACAGAATTCACGTTTGGTAAGAGATTATACACAGAGTGAATTGTTAGAAATAACTCGTATGTTTAGACAAATGCCTACAGAGCCCTTGTTTAAATGGTTGGTGAGATTGTGGGACACTGGAGCAGACGGTACATATTTATCACCAACTGAACTTTTGAAAATGGGATCAGTAACTACACACGCTATGTTAGGGCAACGGTTACGCGGTGCACAGGGGCAACAAGCTTTCTCTCTAATGGGTTGGTTGATGGAAGGAGTGAAGCAATTGTACCCAACTGCTATGGATGTGGAGGAGAGTTGGGGTCCTTGGCATACGATTTCAGAGGCAAATGAACAATTACGAGAAATGGGGATGCAGAACGCAGTATACTCCCAGCAATTTTTAGGACCTGATGTTGAACCAGTAACAGCAGGGATCCGGGCACGGTTAATCAGAAATGCCCCTCCGCATATGAAAGGTGCCTTGTTGGCCCTTCTAGGACCCGCTCAGGGAAGACCAGTGGGGGACGTGGTATTATTAATGGCACAATTAGAAGGGCTTGATAGACAAAAATCAGCAAGAGCAGTGGGACAAGACAATAAGTGTAAGGGAAGAGAATCTACAATAAAAGTGACCAGATGACAAATGTGGATAGATTTGTTGAATGCTGGGGTGAAGAAAGAGGAGATAGATGGGAAGCCTACCCCGTATCTGCTTAATAAATGGAAAGCATTGCAGCGTAGGCAGAAAGAGAAAGAGGCAGTTGATGAGAAACAGCCCTCAGCACCACCCATGGAAGAGTCTGAAAAGGAAAAAAAAGAATCAGGGAAAAATAGGAAGGTGCCTGTCTCAACTCTATATCCTAACTTGTCCAGCGATGGCTGGGAAGTCCCAGACCCCTTATTATGAAGGTCAGGCCAAACCCCGGGGTCAGAGCAGTGCAAGAGGTAAGCCCCGGGGACGGGCGGCCATATGTACCTCTTATCATTTATTGGCATAAAGGAACACAACATGTTATGGCACTGTGCGGAAGTAACTTTGATAAATGGAACCCCTAAGAGGCTGCCAGGGAAGGGTGTCATCATTAATGGGTACGGGGGTGCAGAGACAGAGGCCAAACCTGTTAAGCTTAAATTGTCAATCGGTAAAGGACCCCCGTTCACGACAGAAGTTTTAATAGCTGAAGTACTAGAATACATTATTGGCATGGATTTGTTACTAGGCAAAACTATTGATACGCAATGGGGAACATTTACTTTTGGTGTGATGAGCGTACACATAAAGAAATTTAGGACAGTTCTGGTTGGGCATGCAAAGTGGAGTCCATTACATGTACCTCCTCCAAAGGAGCCGGTGTGCATTAAACAGTACCGCATACCCGGAGGTCATAAAGAGATTTCAGAAACCATACAGGGGTTGTTAGATGCAGGTGTGTTAAGGCCGGCTGTAAGCCCATTTAACTCTCCTATATGGCCCATGAAGAAACCAGATGATACATATCGAATGACTGTCGACTATCGACAACTGAACAAAGTGGCTCCACCTTTGGCAGCCACCGTCCCAGATATCATCACACTGGTGGAACAGTTGAGTAAAGATGTGGGGGAATGGCATGCCGTGATTGATCTAGCAAACGCCTTCTTTTCAATTGATATCGATGAGGCCAGTCAGGACCAATTTGCTTAAGCTGGCAGGACAGACAATTCACATTCAGAAAGTTGCCCCAGGGGTACGTGCATAGTCCCACATTGTGTCATGGGCTGATAGCCAGAGATTTAGCCAATTTCTCAGCTGGAGACACCCGACTTGCACATTACATTGATGACATCATGATCACTGGGGACACTAAAGAGCAAGTCACAGACATGCTGGAAAGATTAATTGAATACTTACAGCAAAGGGGATGGGCCATTAACCCAAAAAAGGTCCAAGGCCCGGCACAAGAGGTGAAATTCCCGGGCGCTATTTGGTCAGGACCAGTATAAAGAATACCACAGAAGGTGATTGATACGGTACAGCAGCTAAAGACTCCTTCAACTAAGGCAGAAGCACAACGATTTATTGGTTTGATGGGATTCTGAAGACAACATATCCCTCACTTAGGATTAATATTGAGACCACTATATCAAGTTACACGAAAAAAGCACCCTTTCCAATGGGGACCTGAACAGCAAGAGGCCTTTGAGGGAGCAAAAGATGCATTACAGAACTATTTTGCGTTAGGTCCCATCACAGAAGGAGACCCATTTGAGCTGGAAATGATAGTACAGGATGATGTAGTGATGTGGAGTTTATGGTAGAGACGAGGAAAGAAGAGAGTACCACAGGGATTTTGGTCGAAGAGACTAACTCCCTCCACGAGCAATTACACCCCGTTAGAAAAAGAACTAGCAGGAGCATATTGGGCGTTAGTAGAAACAGAGCGTATAACTGGTGACCGGCCGATTACCCTAAGAACACGGGTCCCCTTACTAGGCTGGATAGGAGAAGGAGGGGTTGGTACTAAAGTAGCAGGGCGCAGGATTCTACCATCGTAAAGTGGAAATGGTATCTGCAGCAGAGGGCAAAACCGGGGCCAGCAGGAGTGTCAAAGTTACAAGAAGATATGCTGGGGGCAGTGGACTTGCAGGCAATGGTCCCCTCACCAGAGCCATCTGAGATGGAGTCCTCACCATTTAAAACAGCCCCACCTTTCGAACAGCTCACAGAAGAAGAACAGCAAAAGGCATGGTTTACAGATGGCACCGCCGGGTACCATCAAGGAAAGAGACAATGGCAAACAGTCGCATTCCAGCCTGCTACAGAAACGCTGTTGCTGCGAGGTGGAAATAATGGATCAAGTCAGCTTGCGGAACTGCAGGGGGTAGCAGCACTAATCGAGCAGGCCCCCATCGGAGAGAAAACGTTTGTGTACACTGACAGCTGGGCCACCTATCAAGGACTAGTAAGCTGGGCGTAAGGACGGATGGAAAATCAAAGGCACCCCCATTTGGGGAGGTGAGCAGCTATGGGAAGAGATGTGGGAGAAAGGGCACAAATGTCAAATCTATGTGGGACATGTGGACGCCCATTGCCCTTCAGACACCTCTCTTGCATCTCTATTCAACAACACCGCAGATCAGATGGCCAAAACACGAACAGTAATCATCAATGAGGAGGCTGAAGCTGCTCTAGCAAACTGGGCTCATGCAACATCGGGACATCTAGGAGAGAATGGCACTTATGCATGGGCACAGCAACAACAGATTCCAGTCACTAAAGAACAGGTCCAACAAGCAGTAAAAGAGTGCCCCACATGCAACCAGATAAAACAAATGCCCCTGCAAAAGAAGCCTTACGGCCACATCAGATGAGGAACCGCAGCCGCTACAGTGTGGCAATTGGACTATATTGGGCCGCTACCAAAGGAAGGAGGAAAAAGCTATGTATTGACCATGGTGGACACCTACTCTGGCCTTATGTTGGGTATGCCCTGTAAGTCTACAGATCAAAAGTGCACTTTGCGAGGGCTAACCTGATAAAACATTATGGGGTACCTGATGAAATCCAAACAGATAGGGGCACACACTTTGCAGGGAAAACAGTGCAGGATTGGGCGCAGGAACAGGGAATTCGGTGGATTTTACACCTTAGTTATTATCCACAAGCTGCAGGCATGATTGAGAGATATAACAGACTGTTGAAAGAACAGCTAAAAAAGTTATCAGCACATCAGACTCTAAAAGGATGGAATAGTAATTTAGACAAAGTCTTGTTTGAATTGAACAATAGACCAGTCTGGCAGCAGACTCCTTTCATTCGGATGACAGGGCATGATAAAGAAATTACCCACACAATGATTGTCTGGAAAACAGACCCTCGAGCTTGATTACCTTTACAGGCTACTTCTGGCAGTATAGGACTGGACCTGTTTGCGCCAAAGGATGGAGAAATACCCGTAGGACAGGTGAAGACTATTCCCCTAGGAATAGGAGTGAGAGTACCATCCGGAACATATATTAGAATTGCCCCTTAATCCAGTCTAGCCATCAAGGGAGTGTCGGTGCTAGGGGGAGTCATAGACCCAGATTTTAGAGGAGAGGTTAAAGTAGTATTATTGAACCAAGGAGATGCTACTGTATCGTATCAAGCATATGACAGACTTGCCCAATTGATTTGTGAACAAGCGTATACCCCCCACATTGAAGAACGATCTGCCCCTCCTGATAACACTCAGAGAGGTGAAGGAGGATTTGGAAGCACAGGAAGAAGAGTATGGGTGCATCATCCAGGGAAAAAGCCAGAGGCAGGAGAGATATTGAGTCAAGGGGTGGGGAGTACATATGTTGTACTTTTAAAGAATTCTAATGTACCTGTATTTGTACCTGCAGTGAGACTTACCCCACGGTCGTAAATGATGACTTCTGCATCGATGACGTGGTTCCTGTTTGCGGTCATGATTGTAACCGGGAAAAGCATATTGGTCCGACCAAATGTGGCGGAGAATGTCATCACAGACCCTCATGTCACTTGTGCACCTCAAGCCGCTAAAGTAACTGATGACCAGGGAAATGTTTCACTCTGCAATGTGAAGGTACCTGGAGGCAAATGGATGGCTGCCAAAGCTGTGACCTGGAAAGTAACTGGACAGCAAATCCGACATGCCTATGGACTGAACGAGTTGCAGGGAATGCCTGCAACGGTGCAGGCTTTGAATTATACGCTAAACATGATATGTAAATATTGTGACACCATTGTACCTTTTACACCAGTACAGACATATCCATGTAGACCTTATGATTGCTTAGAAAAACAAAGGGGGTCATTCTGACCTCGGCGGTAAAAGGCCCTTACCGCCGGTCAGAAGACCGCCATTATACCGCCGCGGCAAACCGCCACGGTCATTCTGACCCCCAACTGCCAAACCGCCAAAAACCCGACATCCACGGAAGGCCGCCTCATCAGCGGTCAGCGATAAACTGGAGATGACCAAACCTCCACCGTCACGCCAATACAAACACGCCCATGCCATTACGACCCACGAATCCCCGCGGCGGTCTTTCAACCGCGGTATTCCATTGGCGGTACACACCGCCGCTTTCAAAATACACACACCCATACAAAACACAGCCACATTGGACAATTCAAAATGCACACACCTGATACACATACACACAACACTCCCACACACCCATCACCATATAAAACACACACCCACATCACCCACAAACCCCCACAAATCGAAATTCAGAGACAAAGCGCAATACACAGAGAGAGAGCACAGGGAACGCAAACCACAACACACACAGGAACCCAACATCATCACCCACACCACATCTACGCACACATCACCACACACCACCACTCACATCACCACAAACAGCACCCCACACCTCATCCACACCACCCCATGGCACCCCAAAGACACCCCAGGTTCTCGGACCAAGAACTCAGGGTCATGGTGGAGGAAATAATTAGGGTAGAGCCCCAGCTCTTCGGCACACAGGTGCAGCACACCACAATAGCCAGGAAGGCGGAGCTATGGCAAAGGATCGTCGACAGGGTCAACGCTGTGGGACAGCATCCCAGAAATCGGGAAGACATCCGAAAGCGCTGGAACGACCTACGGGGGAAGGTGCGGTCGATGGTGTCAAGACACAACATCGCTGTGCAGAAGACTGGCGGCGGACCCCCACCCACTCCACCCGAATTCACAGCATGGGAGCAAGAGGTCTTTAACATCCTGCATCCTGACGGCCTCGCTGGAGTAGCCTGAGGAATGGACTCTGGTAAGTCTAATCTCAACTACTTCCCCCCCCAACCACCAGCATGCCAACCCACACCCCCACCCTCACCCCCAACCCCCCAGCACACATCCTCCCTGCCAATGTCTCACCAGCACAACCCACCCAACCCAACACCAATCCCTGAATGCCAACACAAACCATGGACACCCATCACCTATGCATGACCACTGCACATACCCATCCCCCCCCCACAAACCACCCTCACAACTCCTCCCACAAGGGAATGCCAGCACTGGGGGACAAGGGCACCCACAAATTGCACGCCATGGCACACACAAAAGCAATAACCATACTCTTTTACCCCTGCAGGGCCCGAACGCCAACACACCGGCCAGGAGGGTCCAGATTTGTCCATCCCACCCCCAGAACAGGCCCCAGTGATGACAGCAGCTCTGTCGACCTAGAACCTGATGACCAGCCCGGACCATCGGGGACCTCTGGACAGTCGGTTCCCCACACACAGACACAGGCCACAGTAGACCGAACCCCCTCTGGGAATATCAGCACAGCTCCCACCCAGCGGGCCCATGCCTCTGTCTCCAGGACGCGTCAATCAGCGGTGTGTCCGCCACTACAGGGCACCCAGGCTGACCCACCACCCCAACAACAACAGGGACCTGGGGCCAGTGGTAGTGGGCACACCGTCCAGGGGACAGAGGCCCGGGGAAACAGGGGAACTGGGAGGGCTGCTGTGTGACAGGGGGGGGAGGACAGGCCCAGGGAACCCACTCTCCAAGAGGCCCTCACCACCATCATGGGAGCATACCACCACTCCCAGGAGACGATGGCGACAGTACTGGCCAGGTTCCAGGAGATCCAGGCACAGCAGGAGGAACGGTACATGTGGTTCAGAGACGAACTCAGGAACATCGGTTCCGCAATGGGGACCATAGTCCTGGCCCTCAACCAGATAGTCACCACATTGCGGGACCATGTGGCACCACAAAGGGCCCCTGTCACTAGCCAGGACCACGAACAGCCTACCACCTCCGCCGGCGCTAGTGGACAGGAGGCCCCCACACAATGACAGGCCACCAGAACCCCACCTCCTGCTGAAGAACAACCACCCCGCAAGCGGAACCTGAGATCACACAAGAAGACAGAGTAGGATGCCAAGACCCCCGCCAGCATAAGATACCCCCTGATGTCATCCCACTGTCCCACATTGTCACCCTGTCCAACCTTAAACAGCCCCTGCTCCATCCTTCCACAGGCATATGGACAATGCACCTGTGAGACTGAGAACTGGACTCTGCCATGGACATTACTCCACCCCCACCCATCACCGTTTTACTATCATGGACCTATATGTAGCACTTAAAATAAATCACTAATTGCACTTAAAAAATCAGGAGTCTGCTTGTATTCTTAACAAATGAATTACACATAACGGTGCAATAATGTTCAGTTACATTGTGATGACAACATACCAATGTCAATTAGCTTTAGTCCATGGGCAAACAAAGCAGAAGTCACGCAGTGGGTCATACAGCTCTGAAAAGGGAAAGTCAAAAATCAGTTAAAAGGAACTGGGGGGAAACACAGAAAGTAGAGATGCAGGAGGCCAGAAGTAAATGTAAAATGGCGTGGGTGATTCTTACCTGTGTGCTACTGAAAATACTGTTGTATAACTGTGTCCCTGTTGTCCGTGTCGTCCCCGTCGTCTTCCTCCTCTTCACTCGCCACAGGCTCCACAGCTGCTACAACACCACCATCTGGACCATCCTCCTGCAGGAAAGGCACCTGGCGTCGCAATGCAAGATTGTGAAGCATACAGCAGGCCACGATGATATGGCACACCTTCTTTGGTGAGTACATTAGGGATCCACCTGTCATATGCAGGCACCTGAACCTGGCCTTCAGGACCCCGAAGGTCCGTTCTATAATCCTCCTAGTTCGCCCATGGGCCTCATTGTACCGTTCCTCTGCCCTGGTCCGGGGATTCCTCACTGGGGTCAATAGCCAAGGCAGGTTGGGATAACCAGATTCACCTATTAGCCACAAACGGTGTCTCTGTAGCTGTTCCATCACATAAGGGATGCTGCTATTTCGCATGACATACGCGTCATGCACTGACCCAGGGAACTTGGCATTTACATGGGAGATGTACTGGTCAGCCAAACAGACCACCTGGACATTCATCGAATGGTAATTTTTTCTATTTCTGTACACCTGCTCATTGTCTTTTGGGGGTACTAAAGCCACATGGGTCCCATCAATGGCACCAATGATGTTGGGGATATGTCCAAGGGCATAGAAATCACCCTTCACAGTGGCCAAATCACCCTCCTCAGGGAAAACAATGTAGCTCCGCATGTATTTCATCAGGGCAGACAACACTCTGGACAAAACCTTAGAAAACATAGGCTGAGACATCCCAGATGACATGGCCACTGTTGTCTGAAAAGACCCACTTGCCAAAAAATGGAGTACTGACAGAACATGCACCAGAGGGGGAATTCCTGTGGGTTGGCGGATGGGGGACATCAGGGCTGGCTCCAGCTGGGCACACAGTTCATGTATAGTGGCTCGGTCAAGTCGGTATCGAAGTATAATATGTCGTTCTTCCATTGTCGACAGGTCCACCAGCGGTCGGTACATGGGAGGATTCCTCCTTCTCCTCGCAAGTCCCAGCGGACGGTGCCTAGGAAGGACAACATGGAGTACAGAGTCAAGCAACCCACAGGTACGTTCACACAGCTTGCACAGTACACGAATCGCTATGCATTGAATGGCTTGTATGAGTGGCAATGCAAGGCCTAGGCCTGTGTGACGCAGTAGAAATTAAGCCATGTGGGCCCTTGAAATGACGGCTGCCTGACCTGAGAAGTGTGACAGTGGGATGTGAGGTCAACGCGCTGGCGTGGCACACCGTGGCGGTAGGCGGTCGGAGACCGCAGTGCGAAGGCGCATTGGTTAACATTGAACCCTATGGGTTTCAGTAGCCAATGACGAGGTGCGCCGGCGGTCGCGGTACGCACCGCCGCGGCACGCACCGCCGCGGGCGTGACCGCCATTTTCTATCTGCTTAAACACTCGAGACCTGATCATCCACAGGAGAGGACCTATACTGCAAGTGCTGCTGTGACCTCGGTCTGGAAGAGACAATGGCTGCTGCGACTGGGGAAAGGGCCCCTGCCTTCACTTCAGAAGAGTTGGAGAAACTTGTGGATGGGGTCCTGCCCCAGTATGCGCTACTCTACGGTCCTCCAGACCAACAGGTAAGTACACTGGGTGCACGTTGAATGGGCTATGCCTGGGTTGTGTATGGTGGATGTAAGATGGTGGGGTGGGGAGCGAATGAGGAGTGCAAGGCACGACAGATGAGAGCATGTGCCACATGGCAAGGTTGGGGAGGGGGGGGCAATCACATCTAACATGCAGAAAAATTATGATATTTCCTTTCCCACCCTGTACATGTCAAATAGGTCAGTGCCCATCAGAAAGTCGACATTTGGCGTGCCATCGCCAAGGAAGTCCGGGCCCTGGGGGTCCACAACAGACGGGGCACCCACTGCCGAAAGAGGTGGGAGGACATCCGCCGCGGGACCAGGAAGACCGCCGAGTCACTGCTGGGGATGGCCTCCCAACGTAGGAGGGGTGCCAGTCGTACCTTGACCCCCCTGATGTCCCGGATCCTGGCGGTGGCCTACCCCGATTTGGATGGGCGCGTGAGGACATCACAGCAGACACAAGGGGGTGAGTACCAGCACATTCTGCTATCTTTATACGCAGTGGAGGTGTCTGGGTGGGGGAGGAGGGCTGTGGGTGACATTAGGCCAGGGCGCTTTCTGTAGTGTAGTCCCCTCCTTTAGGCATGGCCCTGTGCCCCCGCCCCCCACCTCTGTAGGGTGCCAAGTACAGCAATCGATGGTCCAGCATCACCCATGTGCGCATTTGTTGTCCATAGACCTGTAGGCCTAGTCACAAGTACTGAGTAGTGTACCCCGATTGCGCGGCGTAGTGCTGGAGGCTCCTGTGTCTGTCCTCTCCGACAACGGTGTTGACAATGCATGCACTCAACCTGTCTTTATTTCTCCCCCCACCCTTTTTCTTTATCTTTTTGTGCATATGTGCATTAGCATCATCAGGCGGAGGAGAATTGGCATCGGAGCACGAGGGAGCTGCAACTCACAAGGCCCCGGTGGGCCATGGTACAGACACCGAGGTCACCAGTGATACGGAGGGCGAGGGGAGCACCACAACGGGGACCCGTGGTGACACCAGCGACACCGACACGTCCTCGGAAGGGAGCTCCCTAGCGGTGGCGGCAACATCCGTGCCCCCCGCCTCAACAGGTACAGCCGCCACCCAGCGCACCAGCTCCGCCCTCCCAGCAGCCCATCAGCCTTCGCTCCGTGCCCGCTCGCCCAAGAAGGCGGGCATCTCCTTCGCCCCAGGCACCTCAGGCCCTGCCCCAGTTACCCCTGCTGCCCTCAGAGAGGAGGTCATTGACCTCCTACAGACCATCATTTTTGGGCAGTCTACCCTTTTGAATGCCATCCAGGGGGTAGAGAGGGAGGTGCATCGGAGCAATGCATACCTGGAGGGCATTCATTCGGGTCAGGCTGCCCATCAACGATCGTTCAATGCTCTGGCCTCAGCACTGACAGCATCCATTGTCCCTGTTTCCAGCCTCCCTCTTCTAACTGCCTCCACCCTCTCCCAGTCTCCTGTTCCTCAGCCTATCCCATCCACACCATCAGACCAGCCTGCACACACCTCAACACCCAAGGGCAGCTCATCCAGACATAAGCACCACAGATCCCACAAGCATTCACCCAAGCAACATCCAGATGCAGACATGGCAACAGTCACTACCACCTCTGTGTCCCCCTCCTCCTCGTCTCCCTTCTCCCTCCCTGTGACGTCTCCACTCACACCTGCATGCACACCACCATCAGCCAGTACTTCCATCACCACCACACCCTCCAGTACAGTCCGCACACGTGCAGTCACCATCCCCACTGCCATTTACACATCCCCTGTGTCCTCTCCCACTGTGTCTGTCACCCCCTCTTCCAAAACACACAAACGCAGGCAGCCACCCACCCAACAGCCAACCACCTCACGACAGCCTACGTCAAAACCACCTACACCCAAAGACAGCACACCTGACTCTCCTACAACCACATCCTCTTCCTCCACTCCCATACCCACTGCACCTACCCTTCCCATTGCTCCTAAAAAACTTTTCCTCTCCAAAGTTAACCTCTTTGCACCACTTGACCCACCCCCTCCATCTGGTAAGAGTCCGAAGAGCACCTCAGCCACCACCAGCCCTGCATCAAGTCTGACCATTGTGCACGGGTTTTGGAGTCCACCCTTTCCCAGCACAGATACATCGGCCAGCAGCAAGGGGACAGCCAGCCCCCCCCTGGAAAGAGAACCCGTAAAACCAAGGGCCGCCGCGAGAAGGCTGAAAGGGCTGCCCCCAAGGAGCAAAGTCGTGGGCCGTCACCTGCCACAACATCAAGGGGAGGCAAGGGCCAGAGAGCCTCATCGAAGGAGGGCAAGGGCAGCAGGGCGGAGAAGTCAGCCAGCAGGGGCGCGGACCAGGAGGGCCCCACAAGCCCCATCCCGGGTGTGACGGAGGACACCCACGGGCCCAGGACTCCGTCACAGGAGGGTCCAGCAACTGCACGGTCGGAGGGCGACTAAGCAGGAATTCCTGGCCAGGTCTGGCTCCCTTGATAGACAAGACAGGCACCGCTGAACAGGGCCCCGCCGTGAAGAAAGGCACCGCTGAACAGGGCCCCGCCGTGAAGAAAGGCACCGCTGAACAGGGCCCCGAGTTGAACAGGGCCCCGCCGTGAAGAAAGGCACCACTGAACAGGGCCCCGCCGTGAAGAAAGGCACAGCTGAACAAGGCCCCGCCGTGAATAAAGGTACCGCTGAACAGGGCTTCGCCGTCTCAAGCACCGCTCCGCTGGGCCCTTCCTGTCAAGCACCGCTCCGCTGGGCCCCGCCGTCTCAAGCACCGTTCCGCTGGGCCCTTCCTGTCAAGCACCGCTCCGCTGGGCCCCGCCGTCTCAAGCACCGCTCCGCTGGGCCCTTCCTGTCAAGCACCGCTCCGCTGGGCCCCGCCGTCTCAAGCACTGCTCCGCTGAGCCCCGCCGTCTCAAGCACCGCTCCGCTGGGCCCTTCCTGTCAAGCACCGCTCCGCTGGGCCCTTCCTGTCACGCACCGCTCCGCTGGGCCCGCCGTCTCAAGCACCGCTCCGCTGGGCCCTTCCTGTCAAGCACCGCTCCGCTGGGCCCTTCCTGTCAAGCACCGCTCCGCTGGGCCCCGCCGTCTCAAGCACCGCTCCGCTGGGCCCTTCCTGTCAAGCACCGCTCCGCTGGGCCCTTCCTGTCAAGCTCCGCTGGCCCATTGACAGTGCCGGTTCTGTGTCGAGCTAGTGTTCACGCTGCACTCTGGGCACCCTGCCTCCTCCATTACCAGTGGAGTCTGTAATCCACCTGATGGACTGTGTCTTTGCACTCCCCAGGATGGCACAGTGGGCAGACCACCCACTGTAGAGACTTGTGAGACTGTGGCTTTGCACTCCCCAGGATGGCACAGTGGGCAGACCACCCACTGTAGAGACTTGTGAGACTGTGGCTTTGCACTCCCCAGGATGGCACAGTGGGCAAGCCACCCACTGTAGAGACTTGTGAGACTGTGGCTTTGCACTCCCCAGGATGTAACAGTGGGCAAGCCACCCACTGTAGAGACTTGTGAGACTGTGGGCTTTGCACTCCCCAGGATGGCACAGTGGGCAAGCCACCCACTGTAGAGACTTGTGAGACTGTGGCTTTGCACTCCCCAGGATGGCACAGTGGGCAGACCACCCACTGTAGAGACTTGTGAGACTGTGGCTTTGCACTCCCCAGGATGGCACAGTGGGCAGACCACCCACTGTAGAGACTTGTGAGACTGTGGCTTTGCACTCCCCAGGATGGCACAGTGGGCATGGTGGCCCCTTCGTGGTTCTGGCGTCGTGGACTCATGTGGCTAAGGTGCCTGTAGTTTTGTCATCTGATGACCCAGCAGTGTTCTCTCCAACAGACTCAGGTCTCCTGTGTGGGCTTTGCCCATGTGTTTGGTAGACATTGGCCCACGGACTGTGGATATTTGACAGACTGAGCAGGAATTATTGACTATGTACATAGCTTTCGCACTGTTCATTATTTTTGCTTTGATATTTCATATCGATAATTTTCCATGTCTTCAATGAACCTAATTTATACATAAATTTAAATTCACATTTTTAATATGTCTTTGCAGTTTTCAGGGGGGTTTTGGGGTGTGTCACTCAGTTGTTGCTCTGCATTGGTGTGTTGATAGTTGGGGGGGGGGGGCCTATGTGTGTGCCCGTAACCTTTCGTCCTCCCCCCTCCCCTGTGTCGTAGGTGCAGTACTCACCGTTGTCTTCTGTGCCGGAGTTCGTACTCGTGGTAGATGAGCAGGTAGACAATAGCTGGTAGGATGTTTAATTCGGGTTCCATGTTGTCCTGATTCCTCGTGGAGTGCGTATAGGTGAGCGATTTCCCGTTCATAGTCTGTTTCCGCTGTGTTTTTATCGGCGGGGCTCCCGCCCCGGAAAAGGTGGCGGATTGGTGAGTTGTGATAGGGTGGGCGGTACATTGTCTGCTGCCTGCCTGTTGGCGGTGACCGCAGCGCTGTTTGTCTGTCCCGCCGTGGCGGTCAGAGTGTTAAAGTGGCGGGCTGTGTTGGCGGTTCCCACCAGGGTCAGAATTCCATTTTATTGGCCGCCGCTTTATCACCGACCGCCAGGGTTGGAATCACCCCCAAAATATTTTACCAGGACATAAGGTAGTGGTTACAATGTCAAATAGAACTACAGGAGTTCGATACTCCAAACCACCTGCCTTTATTTTTTATGTAGCCGAAAGACGCATGGTCAGTAATGTAGGCAACGTTTCTATAGTTAGATATAGAATAGGATGTAAGCAAGCCTTACATGCAAGCGTAATTAACCATATTGTGTTACAGATAACTATTGCCAAGGGGAATGTCTCTAAGTACGATCCATTATGCACACCATGGACACAACAGTTATGGCCCTTGCCGAAGTTACGCATCAGAAGAGATCTAGGATCCATGATAGCCGGGGCCACCGGAATTGGGGTAGGGGCCCTGAACGCTTTTGATATTGAAGCCATCAGGAATAAGCTATCTTCAACAGGATATAATACAGGGGAAGCCATAAAAGTTATTTCACAATGGGGGCCCACACACTCACAAGAAGTATG
The DNA here is from genome assembly GCF_031143425.1 of Pleurodeles waltl. Taxonomy (NCBI): domain Eukaryota; kingdom Metazoa; phylum Chordata; class Amphibia; order Caudata; family Salamandridae; genus Pleurodeles; species Pleurodeles waltl. The sequence goes on from NC_090439.1 coordinate 689,910,400, forward strand.
GAAGGTTCTGCGTGGGTTGTATCGTGATTGGCAATGGCATAATTTCACTTATGAAGAATTTGGAAAAAGCTTACAAAGCACCCAAACAATGTCCAAAGGAATTCAGTGCATACTATGGCAAAGTATTATTAATCAACAGTATGTAGACTTCAAGGCAGAATGGGGACAGCTTCAAGGTGAATATTGGAGACAACAATTGCATTTTCCTGAAAAAATATGGGTAAAGCCTATACAATTCCATTGTGAGGGAGAGATGTGTTATGCTCATTTTGATATAGCTAGAAGTAATCTTCCTCCTGAAATATGGTGCCCATTTATATTGCTCCCTGTAGTAATAGGTGAAGAATGGTGGATACCTCACACTGACAAAAAATGGATTGATCAAACAAATCACACCGTAGATCCCACTAGATGTGCAGATTGGTCTAAGGGGTGGGTATGTACCCACACTGGACGGGCGCTAGACCCATGCCTTCACCCAATACCAGGAGAATGTGAATGGTTACCTTATCCTATCAATGGCACAGACGTATATCAGATAGGAACAGAGAGTATATGTTACGTTACTAATCACCCCTTACTTATTAACGGATTTGTACAAACCACGGGAGAGCAGGTAATGTGTATGTGCAATATTACCAGCATTATTGACATAAGTACTCACATCCTATACCAACCGACTAAGTTCACCACAACCACATTACAGACACAAATGCAAGCACAGTTAGAATGGAACATTCCGCTTGTTGTGAAGCTACCTAGATTAGAGGCAATCCGGCACTACGCACAAGTCACATTTGCTAAATTCGACATGGCAGCTAAATATACCAAGGATGCAGCCATACAGATGACCATAGACGCCAAACAGCTTATGCACACTGCTACACGTATCCAGCAAGAAACTGAGCACCATTGGTATGACATCTTCCTAGGTTGGGCACCAGGAGCTACGAAAACGCTAAATATAGTGTTACATCCGCTAATCTGGCTACTGATTGTCTGTGTCACGCTAATGATTATACTATGTAGACTATATGTGCGCACAAACCAGCTTTATACTAAAATGCAAGCGCTCAGGGTAATGCTAACAAGTATTCGTAGCAATCTAGCTAGCGAAGTGTTACAATAAATACTTCTGGCCTCGCAAGCATCGCGCTCATCTAAGGGGTGGAGTGTTCAGTGTAGCAGTACGGAAAGTTGCGGAAGACATTGTAACGCAAAGGGTTAATTAGCTTGAACAGTGTAGATGAGAGTGATGCCTGCCGAAGCCAGAACAACGTGAAAGAAATTCACGATGTTCGCTTTCAAGCTTGTTTTCTTTTGACATTCTGTAGATAAACTCATTCGCAGCTGCATGTGTGAGAAACAGGCTGTAAAGGAGAGTCAGTCTCAGCCTTGAGAACGAGACCACGGTAAAAGATGGAATGAAAACAATGGCCAGGGAATGGCAAGGCAGCCAAGAGACATGTACTGATAACATACATAGCTAGAAAATACTGGAAGGGGGTAGAATCCAAGCTTCAGGTTATTTAAACACTGAAAGGTGGGTGAGGGAATTTTGAAGCTCACAGATGGAGTTATGAAACTTCCATCTTCAGACCCAGCGCTGCCTCCCTGTTTTGCTGTTCCAAGACCGTGACGCTCGAGGGGGAGAGAGGTCCAAGCGGGCGGTAGAGGGCTTCCCAGCACTCGTGGACTAAGGGACTAAGTTAAGTTCCTCCCAGGGATGAAAGGCTTTTCGTTTCTCTGCTCTATTATTATGATTGATTGTTATATTTGCACTGTGTTTATAATCTGAGAAATTCAGCTCATTTATAGTTTTTTCCTGCTTTACTGAACACCGTAGTGTAAATCTGCCACAGTAATTGAAATGTGCATTTTAGTGTGCAGTAAATCAAAGCTTATCTGAAGTGTTCAACTCAACTCGTTAATATTCTGCTCCCTGAACATCGGAGTGTATTACATGTTTGTATGCAGTTATTCCAAGTTTATATCTGTCAATGAACTCTTGTATGCATAGATGCTCTCTGTAGTGTACTTATATATAATCACTCATGTAGATATTGTTTTTTTTATTTACTATTCTTACTCTGTCAATGAACTCTTTGCTCATTCATATACATAGATACTATCTGTAGTGTACATATATATGAATAGGTGCTTTTGATTGCCATGCTTATCCCACTATTGTTAATGTGCTAAATGCCTGCATTTATATGAAATTATAGTAAAGCCAAATGTATTCATAATTTGCGTGTGGTCCTTCATTGAGCGTCCTTATTGACTTATACCGAACAGGTGAACCAGCCACCTGGATAGAACAGGACAGGTGCAGTACTCATAGCCTGCTATAGCTCCTCAAAAGCTCTCTGACAGCTAGCTGTCCACAATACCTTTTTAGGCATCTTCTTTGAGGTGAGGTCATTAAGAGGGGCAACAATGGAGCCATAGTTCTTAATGTGAACCTCCTGTAATAACGAGTGAGACCAAGAAAGGCTATGACCTGGGTCTGTGTTGTAGGGGGAGCCCAGTCTAAAATAGTCTGGATCTTTCCCTGCAGTGGTTCAATCTGTTCTCCACCTACCAGGTGTCCCAGATAAACCACCTTCCCCTGCCCTATCTGGCACTCTGAAGCCTTGATAGTGAGGCCTGCCTTTTGCAGGGCCTCTAAAACTTTCCACAAGTGGAACAGGTGGTCATCCCAGGTGGGGCTGAAGACTGCAATATCATCTATATATGCTTCAGTAAAAACTTCCAGACCTTAGAGGACTGTGTTCACCAACCTCTGAAAAGTGGCAGGTGCCTGCTTCAAACCAAAGGGCATAACAGTAAACTGATAATGCCCTCCAAAGGTAGAGAAAGCTGTTTTGGGTTTAGCCTCTTCTGATAGTTTGATATGCCAATACCCTGCAGTCAAAAGTGCTGAGCTACTTGGCAGATGTCAGTGTAACAATACGCTCATCTGCCCTGGGTATATGGTGAGCATCAGTCTTTGTGACTGTATTGAGCCCTCTGTAATCTACACAGAACCTCATCTCCCTTTTTCTATTCTGAGAATGAGGTTTGGGTACAAAGCTGGCCCAGGGGCTAGCAGAGTGCTCAATCACTCCCAGATCAAGTACTTTCTGAACCTCTGATTTAGTGCAGTGTCTGACATGGTCAGGCTGCCTATAAATATTACTTTTGACAGGTAAACTGTCTCCAGTATCTATGGTGTGTTCACACCAAGTGGTCTGACCAGATGTCAGAGAAAAGAGTTCAGAAAATTGACCCAGGAGGTTCCTGCAGTCCTCTTTCTGCTCTTCAGAAAGGCAGTCTGCAAGAACAACTCCTTCCACCAAGCCTTCAGCTGCAGTGTTGAAGAAGAGATCAGGGAGCGGGTCACTCTCTTCTTCCTGTCCCTCATCAGTGACATTGAGCAGGGTTAAATCAGCCCCGTCATAGTAGGGATTCAGGCAGTTCACATGAAGTACTCTAAGAGGACTTCTCTGAGTGCCTAGGTCCACTAAATAAGTGACTTCACCCTTCTTCTCGACTATTATGTGTGGTCCACTCCATTTGTCTTGAAGTGCCCTGTATGGCACAAGCTTCAGTACCCACACCTTCTGTCCTGGTTGGAACACAGGCAGGACAACCTTTTGGTCATGCCATTGTCTCTGTAACTCCTGGCTTGCCTGAAGGTTTTTAGTGGCTTTTTTCACAAACTCAGCCATTCTAGATCTTAGGCCAAGCACATAGGCCCTCATTCTGACCTTGGCGGGCGGCGGAGGCCGCCCGCCAAAGTCCCGCCGTCAGATTACCGTTCCGCGGTCGAAAGACCGCGGCGGTAATTCTGACTTTCCCGCTGGGCTGGCGGGCGGTCGCCTTCAGACCGCCCGCCAGCCCAGCGGGAAAGAGGCTTCCACGATGAAGCCGGCTCGGAATCGAGCCGGCGGAGTGGAAGCTGTGCGACGGGTGCAGTTGCACCCGTCGCGTATTTCACTGTCTGCGCAGCAGACAGTGAAATACTTGTAGGGGCCCTCTTACGGGGGCCCCTGCAATGCCCATGCCAGTGGCATGGGCACTGCAGGGGCCCCCAGGGGCCGCGCGACCCCCCCTACCGCCATCCGGATCCCGGCGGTCCGACCGCCGGGATCTGGATGGCGGTAGGGGGGGTCGGAATCCCCGCGGCGGTGCAGCAAGCTGCGCCGCCGCGGAGGATTCAATGGGGCGGCGGTACACTGGCGGGACCCCGCCAGTGGTGCCGGTCCGACCGCGGCTTTACCGCCGCGGTCGGAATCCCCATTGGAGCACCGCCGGCCTGTCGGTGGTGCTCCCGCGGTCCTCCGCCCTGGCGGTCAAAGACCGCCAGGGTCAGAATGACCACCATAGTCTGCTATATCTTGTTTAGGGGGATTCAAGGGTTGCTCCCACCCCTCTTTCACAAGCTAATGGACACCTAATAGTGTGACCAAAAAAGAGTTCAAAGGGGCTATAGTCCACTCCCCTCTGGGGTACCTCCCTGTAGGGAAAAGGGAGGCATGGTAACATGATATCCCATCTCCTTCTGAGCATGTCATAATCATACCTTTGAGAGCTTTATTAAACCTCTCGACCGACCCATTTGTTTGGGGATGATAAGATGTGGTAAACTTGAAGGTTACACCACACTCTTTCCTCATTGGTTTCAGGTATGCAGACATGAAGTTACTACCTCTGTCTGAGACCACCTCTTTTGGAAGATCCACCCTGAAAAATATTCCCAGGAGAACCTTTGCCACTGCAGGAGCTGTAGTGGTCCTCAGAGGTATTGCTTCTGGGTATCTAGTGACATGGTCCACTACCACTAAAATTAACCTATTGCCAGAAGCAGTAGGAGGGTCAAGGGGGCCAACAATGGCAACCCCTACTCTTTCAAAGGCATCCCAACCACTGGCAGTGTGATTAAGGGGGGCTTTGGGCGCCTCTAGTCTTATCACTGGCTTTGCAAGTGACACAGGAGTGACAAAACACCTCTGTGTCCTCTGACATGAGGCCAGTGAAAGTGAGGGACCAGTCTGTACCATGCTTTGCTTTAACCCAGATGTCCAGCAAAGGGAATGTCATGTGCTAAGGTCAAAACAAACTCTCTATAGTGCAAGGGAATGATCAGTCTCCTGGTGGCACCAGGTTTTGGGTCCCTTGCGTCTGTGTATAGGAGATTATTTACCCAGTACACCCTATGGGTGTCTCTAACATCCCCTGCCTCTTGTTTTGACAACTTTGGTGTCTTAAACCCTCAAGTGTGGGACAGGTCTGCTGAGCCACACTTAACTCCTCCCTGGCAGGCTTGCTCCCCTGCACTCAAGAGTTCAGCTGTGTCAGCCTGAAGCTCCTTTGGTGTAGGTTCTGCACAGGGAGTAGAGTCCTCCTCCTCAAAAGGGGACTCTTCAGTGAAAGGAGGGATAGTGGATAACTTTTTACTCTTTCTGCCACTGCTTTTGGGAAGCTCTTGGTCCATTGTTCCAGGATCCAAGTTTCCATGCCCTCTTTGCTTCTTGGCCTGAGCCCTTGTCAAAGCAAAGATATGCCCAGGAATGCCCAGCATTGCTGCATGAGCCTCCAACTCCACCTCAGCCCAAGTTGAAGTCTACTAGTCATTGCCTAGTAGACACTCTACAGGCAGGTCTGTGGATACCACAACTTTCTTTGGACAAGTACCCCCTCCCCCAGTTGAGATCAGCAACAGCCATGGGCTGGCTAACAGTGTTATTATGGATGTCAGTCACCTGGTATTGATGACCAAGTAGGTGTTTCTCAGGGGCCACCACTTTATCCATCACCATTGTGACACTGGTACCTGTGTCCCTGTAGGCCTCAACCTGAACACCATTTATTAAGGGTTGTTGTTTGTACTTATCCATATTAAGGGGATAAGCAATAAGAGTGGCAAGGTCAATGCCACCGTCAGAGAATAGCCTCAGTGGTTTCCCTAACTAAATCAACCCCTACTATATTACCCAGAGTGAGTCTTGCTACACACTTGGACTGGCTATTTGTAGTGCTGTTTTTCCCACCACCACTGTTATTACTAGGGGCACTTGTGGAAGCAGTGGGGGTTGTGGTAGTGGAAGCTTTGGTGTTTTTCTTTGGACAAGTACTGTCACTTGCCCAATGGCCTTTGTTCTTACACATAGAACACCAGGGCTTTGTATTCTGATGGTTAGAAGAGGATTTAGAGCCACCCCCAGAGGATTTTTGTGGGCCTAATGAAGACTTGTCATTTTTATCTTTGTCCCCACCTTTGTAATTAGACTTACTATCCTTCATCTTGTCTTTGTCACCCCCTGTATGAGCTTTCCTGCTCACCCTTCTTCTGACCCCTTTATCTGTATTCTTTCCCAATTATTAGGGAGAGGTCAAATCTGAGTCTACCAAGTATTGGTGTAACAAATCAGACACACAGCTTTGTAAAATATGCTCTCTCACAATTTAATTATACAAGCCCTCATAGTCAGACACTTTGCTGCCATGTAACCAACTGTACAAAACCTTCACAGAACAGCCCACAAAGTCTATCCAATCTTGTGAAGACTCTTTTCTGGTTTCTCTGAACTTACTTCTGTATTGTTTAGTGGTTAAGCCAAATCCATCCAAGAGTGCATTCTTAAGGACACTGTAATTGCCTGATTCTTCTTCTCTGACAGTGAGAAATCTATCCCTCCCCTTGTCAGAAAAGGACAACCACAGAATAGCAGCGCACTGCCTTCGAGGGACCCTCTGAACTTTTCAGGCCCTCTCAAGTGCAGCAAACCATTCGTAAATATCATCCCCCACATTGAATGGGGAAACAATTTCATGCACCTTTCTAGAGTCAATGGTGTCCCACTAACTCCATAACTCTTGAAACTGCTGCTGTCACCATGAGGAACTAGCCCCAACCCCTGCCTTTCCCTTTCCACAACCAAGGCCTCTCTATCTAGGGCTAGCTGTTGCTGCTGCCGCCTCAGCCTGGCCTCTTCCAGTCTCAGTTTACTGAGCTCCCTATATATGGAGCTATCACCTGGAGTTGAACCACAGGATCCCTCAGAAACTGAGGTACTATGTGAATGAGCAGAGGTAGATCTTTCCCTAACTTTGCTAACTCTAGTGAACTGACCTCTAGGTGTGAAGGGAGCCCTGTAGGAGGCTGACCTGGCTTGTAGTGGGTACCTTGGGTACTTATACCTAACACCAGGTCCATTAGTGAAATGTAGCAGTGTTCTAGCAGCTTAGACTGATAGAGGTAGCTATAACGGAGCAGCTTAGGCTGAACTAGGAGACATGCAACACTCTTACAATACCACTTATAGTTACACAGTATTTATACACGAGTTAAGACAATACTCAGTGTTACCAAAAATAAAGTTAGTTTATTTGGGGGAAACAGTACCAAAAATATCTTAGAGGCAATACTTCTTCTGGAGGTAAGTATTATACACAATATATACACTAGGCAACAAAATTAGATAAGTAATTAGACATAGGATAGTGCAAGAAATAGGAAATGCTATAGAATGCAACTGGAGAAAATAGGTCTTGGGGCAACACCAACCATATACTAAGAAAGTGGAATGTGAACATCGAATTCCCCCCTAGACAAGTGTAGTGTGTAGAGAATCGCTGGGAGAGGAAGAATATAGTAAAGGTAAGTAAATTACCCCACCCAGAGCTCAGGAAAGTAGGAGTAAATTACTGCAAGTTTCCTTAGGAAACACTACAAGTCGTGATTAGAGTTATTGCAAGAACCAAGCAAGACTGCAAACAACAAATGGTAGATTCCTGGACCTGAAGACCTGCAAAGGAAGGAGACCATGTCCAGAAGTCGGAAGAAATTCAGAAAGCCCTCAGTCAACCAGACAGCACCCATGGGAGTCCCAGGACACGGGGACAAACGAGGTGCAAAATGCAGTTGGTGCAGCACTAAAAAGGAAGGTCCCTCGCCGCCGGAGGTCGACTCAGCGAGTTGAGCATCACTGGCTAGAGGGCTGAAGACCTGTGCCAGGCTGTGCATGAAGGAATTTAGCAAATATTGCACAGGGGCCTCAGGAGGTGAAGAAGACATGGTACACAGGGGTACAGTGGGACTCGGGGAAGGCAAGTTCTTACCTCCTCCAAATTGGGACAGCAGGACCTCAGGACAGTCTGTGTCAAGGGGGTCCACTGCCTGTGTTCCATGGAGCATGCTCGTCACCAGGAGAGGAGTCCAAGAGAACCAGTCGTCAACTTATAAGGTGCCTGTGTCAGCAGGAAAGTGCCTCCATCACTCCACTGGAGATTTCTTCAGTCCTTCTGGTGCAGGGTGAACACAGGGAGTCCCCAGAGCATGCACACCATGAAAACTGTGCAGTTGCTGGCTGGAGTTGAAGTTGCAGAGGAAAAGTAGCCATTCTGGAAACTTTGTTCCTTTTACAGTGGTTCCTGGAGCAGTCTGCGGTCGATCCAAGGTCAGAGGATGAAGTAGTAGTTGCCGAGGATTCCTGCAGGAAACTTATAAGTAAAATTTGAAGAGAAACACACAGGAGAGACCCTAAAAAGCTCAGAGAGGGGGATTGGCTACCTTATTAGGTATGGACCTATCAGGAGGGGTCTCTGACATCACCTGCTGGCACTGGCCACTCAGAGCCCTCCAGGCACCACCCCTGGGGTGTTGATGGACAGGGGAGTTGTTATCCCCTTTCCTTTGTCCAGTTTCACACCAGAGCAGGGACTTGCGGTCCCTGAACCGGTGTAGACTGGCTTATGCAAGGAGGGTACCATCTGTGCGCTTCAAAGCATTTCCAGAGGCTAGGGGAGGCTACCCCTCCACAGCCTTTTACACCTATTTCCAAAGGGAGAGGGTGTAACACCCTCCTCCCAAAGGAAATGCTTTGTTCTGCCTTCCTGGGACTGAGCTGCTCAGACCCCAGGAGGGCAGAACCCTGTCTGTGAGGTGGCAGCAGCTGTAGCTACATTGTAAGCCTGAGAGCTGGTTTGGCAGAACTGGGGGTCCATGGTGGAGCCCCCAGGATGCATGGAATTGGCACCCCAATGCCAGATTTGACATGGGGGGGGGACAATTCCATGATCATAGACACCTTACCTGGCCATATTCGGAGTTACCATTTTGAAGCTACATATAGGTATTGACCTATATGTTGTGCATGCGTGTAATGGTGTCCCCGCACTCACAAGGTTCCGGGAATTGGCCCTGAAATATGTGGGGGCACCTTTGCTAATGTGAGGGTGTCCTCACACTTATTAACTTTGCATCTAACCTTCAGTAAATGGAGGTTAGACATATAGGTGACTTATGAGTTACTTAACTGCAGTGAAAATGGCTGTGAAATAGTGTGTGCACTATTTGACACAGGCTGCAATGGCAGGCCTGTGGAAGGGTACGTCTGAGCTCCTTATCGGTGGCAAAAGAAATGCTTCAGCCCATAAGGATCTCCTGAAACCCCATTGCCCTGGGTACCATATACTGTATACTAGGGACTTATAAGGGGGGATCAAGTGTGGCAATTGAAATTGGTAAATGAAGTCACTATCCTATAGTGACAAATTTAAGAGCAGAGAGATCATAAGCACTGAGGTTCTGATTAGCAGAGCCTCAGTGACACAGTCAAACACTATATACACCACATACATTAGGACATAAACTATGAGCACTGGGGTCCTGACCAGCAGGATCCTAGTGAGACAGGCAAAAACATACTGACATACAGGTAAAAATGGCGGTTACATGCCAAGAAAGATGGTACTTTCCTACAGGTACTACCGCTACTTTATCAATGACCGCCAGGGTTGTAATGAGGGTCTAAGTCTGTCCACGTCATCAGGACCTGTGGGCCCAATTCCTGGCTAGCTAACAGCATCTTACCTGCATCCTTAACCTTAATGGGGTAGAAGGTGATTGTGGCAACCTAAACATGACAGTCGGACTCCCAAGGGAGTCAGTGAAACAGAGCTCACTCTTTGGTTGTATTACTCACGCATGCCCAGGCGAAACACAAGAGGAAGACAAGATAACTTTTCAATATGTTTATTGAAACAATTGTAGTCTTGCATAGAGAGAATGAGTTGCAATAAGTGGGCAGATGAAATAACTTAATGTTACATAACCCTAAGTCTATACTGAGAGCATAGAAGGTGTACCCTCTGCCTTTGCCTATGGAACAGTGTGAGGAGTCAACCTGTAGTATGAACGGCAATCTCTTCATGAAGCTGGTTGTTAGAAATGGGGTTGCTGGTTGGCTAGGGTGTGCACCTAAGCCAGGCAGAACCCACTCACTCTAGTCAGGGCAAAGGAGTTACACATTCAAGATAACCCCAGCTCACCCCCTTGGTAGCAGGCCTACTCCAGAGGTAAGGTGTAAAGCGTTTGCACAACACACAACACGCGTGACTCACTATCCCCACCACAAAGGAAAACAACACAAAGCTACATGAAAATATACTGTATTGTACACAACACAATTATTAGATCAAACACCACATATCAGTAATATCCTGCTACCTTAGCAGTGTCAGAACGTTACACATTAGTTACTCTGCAGAACTAGCATTAGTCACATATAACACCCAGGTTACTTAATATTCTGCAACATAAGCACTAGTCAGGAAACACGTTATCACACCAAAGCACTTGTCATAGGAATATCATAAACGCCCATATTAGGAACATAATAAAACGTATGGCAAGTCAGGAAAACATATTAGCTAGGCATCCCCATAAAAGGAGCATTAGCACACATATATATGTAATACATTATAAAAATAGGTAGGCAAAATATAAACCCATTATGTCTCTGAAAAGAAGTTATGACCTGTATATTGTCCTTGTACCTGGTTTTCAGATAAGGGCACCTCTAGAGCCAGGGAAGATCAAAAGGGGGCTCTGGCGCTCCTCTGCGTGAAACAGGGGTCCTCCGGTGACTTTGGGGACAAGGTGGGCGACACACACCCCCTCTGGATTAATAATGGGCCCCTCCTGGGTCCCACGATCGCTGGGGGCCCCCACAGGCCTCATCCGGCCCCCACAAGGGAGGTAAAAGTCAGCCAAACAGTTGGGTAGGAAGGGGGTGCCAATCACTCCCTCTGATTTGCATCAGGCCCCTGCTGGGGCCTGCGATCTCTAGGGTCCACCCTGGCCTCAAACGGCCGGCCGCCGAGGGGGGTGGCTAAAATCAGCCAAGATGATTGAGGCCACCAATGGGGGACCTCATCCGACTCTCGCGGGGGCCCCCAAGGAAGACCTGCAGCACAGGGGGCCTCCGCTGAGACTTTCACCCTGCCCGCGGTCTCTCCGATGAATAATTAGGGCCTTGGTGGGGCTGGAGCGAGCCTCCGTGAGGCTTCCCTCCCCCCTGCCCATTTCCATCGAAAGAGAACAACAGGGGCCCTGGTGGGGCAGGGAGCCTCCAATGAGGCTTCCTTCCCCCCCGGCTTGAAAAACCACAAAGGGCCTGCCCGGTCCGCAGACAGAGAAGCAGCACCAAAGCAGGTCCTTCCTTGAGCCCTGGGGGTGCTCCTCAGAGTGCCCTTCACCCCGGGTGCATGGTAGGAACGCGCTCGCTCCTTTCCATCCCAGGGGTCCCAGGGACAGCGCGACTCTGCGCCTCTGGCGCGCTTAACCAAACAAAGCCGGGTCGCGGCGGTGAATCCCTTGGCAGAAACAATTGCTCTCAAGTGCTGGAGTAATAAAGGTGAAGCGCTTTTCAAAGTGCTAGTCCGTTAAGAAATGAGAAGAGCACCCTCCAGGTGCTAGTGTCAAGTACTGAAGCACTCCTTGTGCTTTACATGTTTGCAGGGGCCACAGCACCCTGCCACTGGGGAATAAAGTTAATGAAAAAGGAGCACAGAAGGCAGTGCCGAGCAGCAGGCCAGCCCAAGCAGGTCACAAGTCAGCACAGCAGCAGCAGTCCATGGCGGTTCCTGGTGAGTCCTTCCAACATTCTGTGTCCAGTTCCAAAATGTCTCCAAATTGCGGGGAAAACTCCCCTGTACTTAAACTCAGATTTTACAGTGTTTTACAACGGAAGGGGAGAGGAGGTTCTAAACAGTTACAACTGGTTCTGAGTGTCCCTTCTCTCCTCCAGCACAGGCTTCAAACATCAGTTGGGGGTAAACGACCCTATTGTGTGAGGCCAGGGAACAGCCTTTACAAATGCAGGTGTGCCCCGCCTCTCCCTTCTCTCAGCAGAGGAAGACTGTTCAGTCTGAAGATGCACCTCTGTGACACCTCCACCCTCCCTGTGTTCAGCCTGTCTGAAAAGTATGCACAAAGCCCAACTGTCACTCTGCCGAGACGTGGATTGGAGTCAAACTGCAAAACACCAGAGTCATAAGCACAGAGAAATACTCACTTTCTAGAAGTGGCATTTTTGTAAAAGTAATAAAAAATACACCTACACAAGTAAGCAGCATTTCCTTCCACCATTACAACCATTACAACCATACCAAACATGCCTACGCTACCCCTCATAAATCAGACAATACCCCCTACATATAAAACAGGGCATTTCTAATGCAATCCTATGAGAAGGCAGCACTCACAGCAGCGAGACACCAAGTTACGCTGTTTGTCACTAGCAGGTCACGCAACCTGGCACATGTCCTGCCTTCTACACACATAGCACCCTTCCCATAGGGCTAGCTAGGGTCTACCTTAGGGGTGTCTTACATGTAGTAGAGTAAAAGGGGGGTTTTGGGCCTGGCAAGTAAATTTCGATGCCAGGTCCCTGTGGCAGAAAACTGCGCACACAGACCCTGCACTAGCAGGCCTGAGACAGGTTTGAAAGGCTACTTCAGTGGGTGGTGCAAGCATCGCTGCAGGCCAACTAGTAGCATTTAATTTACAGGCCCTGGGTATAGAGATACCATTGTACAAGGGACTTATATGTAAATTAAATATGCCAATTAGGTACAAGCCAATCATACCAACTTTAGATGGGAGAGCACCTGCACTTTATCACTGATTAGCAGTGATAAATAGCTCAGAGTCCTAGAGCCAACAGTGAGAGGGCACACAAAATAGGATGAATTAGGCAAAAAGTCAGGGGGTGAACCTGCCACAAGGGCCAGGTCCAACACTGGTAGGTTAGTGCCAGCAGAGCTGCATGTCGAACATGGCATTCGTCCAAGGATGGTTGCAGTTAGAGTTCCCTCAGCCCCTCCAGGTCAGTTCAGTGTTTATATAATCAAAGTAACACTGTATTAGAGGCACAGTTCTGATGCAATAATAGGTCTAGGCAGTGGAAGCTGTCTCCAAACTTGGCAATGCAAGTGCTAGGATATTGTGTACTGTATATCTGGCCTTCAACAGAATGTACTGATCATATGACAAAAAAAGGCTAACTAAAAAAACAACTTGTTCAATTTATTCCTAGAATAATATAATGCAAGCAAAGTGTGTAAAACAACATTGCTAAAAGGCGGTGTAGCTAAAATGTGTAAAGTATAAAACAAAGCTAAAAATCGGTATCCAAGTTAGGTCCAAGAGGACATCAACTGCACTCTCCCTTTGGCAGTGAAAAGGCGCATTTGCAGGAGGTTGGCCTGGTTTGTAGTGGGTACCTATGGTACTTACACCTTATACCAGATCCAGTTATCCCTTAGTAGTGAAATGTAGGCAGTGTTCTAGAAGCTTAGGCTGTCTAGGGGTAGCTATAACAGAGCAGCCAAGGCTGAACTAGGAGACATGCAAAGCTCCTGCAATACCACTATAGTTACACAGTACTTCTACACAATAAAAGACAAAACTCAGTGTAACTAAAAATAAAGGTACTTTATTTAAGTGACACAAGGCCAAAAATATCTTAGAGGCATTACTCTTTCTAGAGGTAAGTATTTGTAGGAAAGTACCATATTGGCTGGCATGTTACCCCCATTTTTACATGTATGTAAGTTTGCTTTTGCCTGTCTCACTGGGATCCTGCTAGCCAGGACCCCAGTGCTCATAGTTTGTGGCCTGAATGTGTGTATCTGTGTAGTGACTAACTGTGTCACTGAGGCTCTACTAACCAGAACCTCAGTGCTTATGCTCTTTCTGCCTTTAAAATTGTCACTATAGGCTAGTGACCATTTTCACCAATTCTAATTGGAACACTGGAACACCCTTATAATTCCCTAGTATATGGTACCTAGGTACCCAGGGTATTGGGGTTCCAGGAGATCCCTATGGGCTGCAGCATTTCTTTTGCCACCCATAGGGAGCTAAGACAAATCTTACACAGGACTGCCACTGCAGCCTGAGTGAAATAACGCACACGTTATTTCACAGCCATTTTACACTGCACTTATATAACTTATGAGTCACCTATATGTCTAACCCTCACTTAGTGAAGGTTAGGTGCAAAGTTACTAAGTGTGAGGACACCCTTGCACTAGCAAAGATGCCCCCACATAGTTCAGGGCAATTTCCCAGGACTTTGTGAGTGCGTGGTCACCATTACACTCGTGCTCTACATATAGGTCAATACCTATATGTAGCTCCCAATGGTAACTCCAAATATGGTCATGTAACATGTCTAAGATCATGGAACTGTCCCCCCATGCCGAATCTGGTATTGGGGTGCCAATCCCATGCTTTCCCAGGGCTCCACTATGGACCCTGGGTACTGCCAATCCAGCTCTCTGGGGTTTTCTCTGCAGTTACCGCTGCTGCCACCCCACAGAAAGGGTTCTGCCCTCCTGGGGTCTGGGCAGCCCAGTCCCAGGAAGGCAGAACAAAGCATTTCTTTGAGAGAGGGTGTTACACCCTCTCCCTTTGAAAATAGGTGTTACGGGCTGGGGAGGAGTAGCCTCCCCCAGCCTGTGGAAAAGCTTTGAAGGGTACAGATGGTGCCCTCCTTGCATAAGCCAGTCTACATTGGTTCAGGGAACCCCCAGTCCCTGCTCTGGCACAAAACTGGACAAAGGAAAGGTGAGTGACCACTCCCCTGTCCACCACCACCCCAGGGGTGGTGCCCAGGGCTCCTCCAGTGAGTCTCAGACCTCTGCCATCTTGAATCCAGAGGTGTGAGGGCACACTGGAGGCTTCTGAGTGGCCAGTGCCAGCAGGTGACTTCAGAGACCCCTCCTGATATGTGCTTACCTGACCAGGTGGACAATCCTCCTCTGAGGGCCATTTAGGGTCTCTCCTGTGGGCTTTTCCTCAGATAACGCCTTGCAAGAATTCACCAGAGTTCCTATGCACCTCTCTCTTCAACTTCTGCCAAGGATCGACTGCTGACTGCTCCAGGACACCTGCAAAACTGCAACAAAGTAGCAAGAAGACTACCAGCGACATTGTAGCACCTAATCCTGCCAGCTTTCTCAACTGTTTCCTGGTGGTGCATGCTTTGGGGGCTGCCTGCCTTCATCCAGCACTGGAAAACACGAAAAAATCTCCCGTGGGTTGACGGAATCTTCCCCCTACTCTGTCTCCTCTCCCAAGTGGCGACATCCTGGTCCTTCCTGGGCCCAGGCAGCACCCTTTTTCTTTAACCACGACCTTTGCAGCCTGCAAGGCTTGTTTGCGGTCTTTCTCCAAAGAAATAATGCTGCATCCTCCAGCACTCCGTGGGACATCTTCTGCACAAAGGAGAACTTCCCAGCACCTTTTGTTGTTTCAGAATCTTCAGCTTCTTCCATCTGTAGGCATCCATTTTGCACCTTCATCCAGGGTTTAGTGGGCTCATGCCCCCCCCGGACACTTTCACGACTCTTGGACTTGGTCCCCTTCCTTTGCAGGTTCCTAGGTCCAGGAATCCATCTTCAGTGCTTTGCAGTCTGTTGTGGTCTTTGCAGAATCCACTATCACGGGTTTAGTGTGTTTCTGGGGAAGTAGTATCAATTTACTCCTAATTTCAGAGTCTTGGGGTGGGGTATCTTGGACGCCCTTAGTGTTTTCTTACACTCCCAGCGACCCTCTACACACTACACTAGCCTAGGGGACCATTCGTGGTTCGCATTCCACTTTCAGAGTATGTGGTTTGTGTTGCCCCTAGGCCTATTGCATCCTATTGTGTTCTACAGTGTTTGCACTACTTTCTGACTGTTTCACTTACCTGATTTTGGTTTGTGTGTATATTTTGTGTATATTACTTACCTCCTAAGGGAGTATATCCTCTGAGATATTTTTGGCACATTGTCACTAAAATAAACTACCTTTATATTTAGTAACCCTGAGTATTGTTTTTCCTCTGATATTGTACCTATATGATATGAGTGGTATAGTAGGACCTTTGCATGTCTCCTAGTTCAGCCTAAGCTGCTCTGCTACAGCTACCTCTATCAGCCTAAGCTGCTAGAACACTACTAATCTACTAATAAGGGATAACTGGACCTGGCACAAGGTAAGTACCATTAGGTACCCACTATAAGCTAGACCAGCCTCCTACATTGGTGGTGCAGCGGTGGGATAAGTACTTGTAACTGCTTTACCACTTTGTCATTGGTGCTTTTCATAAGGAAAACATATACCAAATAATTCAGAATATACACAGTATCCTAAACAGTCTAACTTTCCTTCTCTAAAACTTTGTAAAAAGTTTCTGAAAAGTTTCTGAAAAGTTTCTGAAAAGTTTGAAAAAGTTTGAAAAAGCTTTTTCCTTTCTTTAAAAAGTTTTAAAACTTTTTTCTCTCTCTGTCCTAAGCCCTTTCTCCCATGTCTGCAGTGGAGCTTACTCCCACAGTTGTCCAGGCAACATATGGGAATTTAAACTTTCAAATTTTGAGGGGTATCTGCATTGAAAGAGGTTTAGCAATTGGTAAGACTCCTACCAAAGATCTTCTCCTTAGCCTTGGAAGAACCAGTCTGGCCCATCCCAGGATCAGGAGGTAGAGGAGGGGGGTACCCAGCAAGACTCAGAGGAGTCCCCTGAGGATGCTGGGGAGGGTTCTTCCAAGGACCTGTCAGCTAACAGGCCATCTAGTGACACTGGTAGTGGGAGGGGGTCACACACTAGTTGGGCACCTATCACTCCTAAAGGCCAGGTTACTAGAGTCCAGCCAGTTAGGGACAGTTCTCTGTCTGCCAATTCCCACATTTCTTCTGTGTCTCACAATTCCCAAGCCTCCCACCGTGAGGATAACTTAATGGAAAGGGAACTCAGAAAGCTGAGGTTGGAAGAGGCCAAGCTGAATCTTAAGCAGCAGCAGATGGCCTTAGACGGGGAATCTCTGGATGTGGAAAGGGAAAGGTAGAGGTTGGGGTTAGTTCCCCATGGTGGCAGCAGCAGTGTTTTTTATAGTAATCCTGTTAGAGAGCAAGATTCCAGAAACCTGCATGAGATAGTCCCCCCTTGCAAGGAGATAGATGACACTAACAAGTGGTTTGCTGCACTTGAGAGGGCCAGTATGGTACAGATGGTCCCTCAAAGGCAGTGGGCTGCTATTTTGTGGATGTATTTCACTGGTAAGGATAGGGATAGGCTCCTTACTGTCAGAGAAAGTGATGCTAACAATTACAAAGTTTTGAAAGATGCACTCTTGGAAGGATTTGGCTTAACCACTCAACAATACAGGATTACGTTCAGAGACACTAGAAAAGAGTCCTCTCAAGACTGGACAGACTTTGTAGACTGTTCAGTGAAGGTCTTGGAAGGTTGGTTACATGGCAGTAAGGTGACTGACTAGGAACGCCTGTATAATCTAATCCTGAGAGAGCATATTTTGAACAATTGTGTGTCTGATTTGTTGCACCAGTACTTGGTACACTCAGATCTGACCTCTCCCCAAGAATTGGGAAAGAAGGCAGACAAATGGGTCAGAACAAGAGTGAGCAGGAAAGCTCATACAGGGGGTGACAAAGACAAGATGAAGGATAGTAAGTCTAATTACAAAGGTGGGGACAAAGATAAAAACAACAAGTTCATACAGGGGGTGACAAGGATGGCAAGAAGAAGGATGGTAAGTCTTCTGACAGGGGTGGGGACAAAGATAAAAAACATTCTGAATCTTCATCAGGCCCACAAAAATCCTCTTGGGGTGGTGGGTCCAAATCCTCTTCTCACAATCAGAAAAAAACATGGTGTTATTTATGTAAAGTAAAAGGCCATTGGGCAAGTGATGCCACTTCTCCAAAGAAAAACACCAAGGCTCCCACTACCACAACCCCAAGTGCAACCTCTAGTGCCCCGAGTAATAGCAGTGGTGGTGGGAAGTCTACTACAAATAGCCAATCCAAGGGTGTAGATGGGCTCACTATTGGCTGTGTAGTAGGGGTTGGTCTTGTTAAGGAAACCACAGAGGCTGTTTTAGCCTTTGATGGTGGCATTGACTTTGCCACCTTGATTGCTTGTCCCCTTAATATGGGTAAGTACAAGCAACTACCCCCAATTAATGGTGTTGAGGTTGAGGCCTGCAGGGACACAGGAGTCAGTGTAACTATGGTTATAGAGAAACTGGTTCACCCTGATCAACACCTACTTGGTCAGCAGTACCAAGCGACTGATGCTCACAATAACACACTTAGCCACCCCATGGATGTTTTGAATCTCAACTGGGGGGGTTACTCGTCCAAAGAAAGTTGTGGTAGCCACTGAATTACCTGTAGATTGCTTACAAGGCAATGATTTGGAGACATCAGCTTGGGCTGAAGTGGAGTTGGAGGCTCATGCAGCTATGCTGGGCATTCCTGGGCATATTTTTGCTTTGACAAGGGCTCAGGCCAGAAAGCAAAAAGGACAGGGAAACTTGAGTCCTGGAACAATGGACCAACTGCTCCCAAAAGCTAGGGGCAGTAAGGGTAAATCCTTGCCCACTATCCCTTACTCACCAAAAGATTCCCCTTTTGAAGAAGAGAAATCCTCTCCCTGTGCAGAACCTACACCAGAGGAGCTGGCAGCAGACACTGCGGAGCGTTTGGGTGCAGAGGGACCTGCTAGAGAAGAGCTGGGTGTGGCACAGCAGACCTGCCCCACACTAGAGTATTTGAGACAGCAAGCTGTCAAGCAGCAGAATGGGGATGTCAGTGATAGCAATAAGGTGTATTGGGAAGACAACCTCCTGTATACTGAGTCAAGGGACCCTAATCCTGGAGCTACCAGGAGATTGGTAATTCCTTTGCAGTACAGGGAGTTTCTTCTTACCTTGGGACATGACATTCCATTGGCAGGGCATTTGGGCCAAAGTGAAACTTGGGACAGACTTGTTCCCCTGTTTCATTGGCCTCATATGTCAGAGGACACCAAACAGTTTTGTCACTCTTGTGTAACCTGCCAAGCCAGTGGCAAGACTGATGGCACCCTAAAGCCCCCCTTAATCCCACTTCCTGTGGTTGGGGTGCCCTTTGAAAGGGTAGGGGTTGACATAGTTGGCCCCCTTGACCCTCCAACAGCTTCAGGCTATAGGTTTATCCTTGTGGTAGTGGACCATGCCACTAGGTATCCTAAAGCTCTCCCCTTAAGGACCACTACAGCTCCTGCAGTGGCAAAGGCCCTCCTGGGAATCTTTTCCAGAGTGGGCTTCCCTAAAGAAGTGATGTCAGACAGAGGTAGTAACTTCATGTCTGTATACCTCAAAGCAATGTGGAAGGAGTGTGGTGTAATATACAAGTTCACTACTCCTTATCATCCACAAACAAATGGTCTGGTTGAGAGGTTTAATAAAACTCTCGAAGGTATGATAATGGGACTCCCTGAAAAACTCAGAAGGCGATGGGATGTCCTGTTACCTTGCCTCTTTTTTTGCTTTCAGGGAGGTACCCCAAAAAGGAGTGGGCTTTAGCCCCTGTGAACTCCTCTTTGGGCACCCTTTGAGAGGTCCGTGAAGGAGTGTTGGGAACAACCTTTAAAAGCTCCTACACAGGACATTGTGGATTATGTACTTGGCCTAAGATCAAGAATGGCTGAGTACATGAAAAAGGCCAGTAAAAACCTTCAGGTCAGCCAGGAGCTGCAAACGCAATGTCATGACCAGAAGGCTGTCATGACCCAGTACCACCCAGGACAGAAGGTATGGGTATTGGAGCCTGTGGCCCCAAGAGCACTCTAGGACAAATGGAGTGGTCCCCATTTAATTGTTGAGAAAAAGGGTGAGGTTACCTACTTGGTAGACCTAGACACTGCCAAGAGTCCCCTTAGGGTGCTCCATGTCAACCTTCTAAAACCCTATTATGACCATGCTGATCTCACCCTGCTCATGGCAACTGATGAGGGACAGGAAGAAAAGAGAGAACCTCTCCCTGATCTCTTCTCCACAACTGAAGCTGATGGCTTCAGTGGAGAGAGTAGTACTTCTAGATTGTCTTACTGCTGAGCAGAAGGACAACTGTGTAAATCTCTTAAGTCAGTTTTCTGAACTCTTCTCACTGATACCAGGTACCAATACTTGGTGTGAGCACACCATCAATACTGGAGACAGTCTACCTGTCAAAAGTAAGATTTATAGGCAGCCTGACCATGTCAGGGACTGCATAAAACAAGAGGTTCAGAAAATGTTAGACTTAGGAGTGATTGAGCCTTCAGAAAGCCCATGGGCTAGCCCAGTGCTGCTTGTTCCAAAACCTCACAGTAAGGATGGTAAAAGAGAGATTAGGTTTTGTGTTGACTATAGAGGGCTCAACCAAGTAACCAAGACAGATGCCCACCCTATACCCAGAGCAGATGAACTCATAGATACACTGGCTTCTGCCAAGTATCTAAGCACTTTTGATTTAACTGCTGGGTATTGGCAGATTAAGTTGTCAGAAGATGCTAAACCCCAAACTGCATTTTCCACCATTGGAAGGCACTATCAGTTCACTGTTACGCCCTTTGGTTTGAAAAATGCACCTGCCACTTTTCAGAGGTTAGTGAACACAGTCTTGCAAGGTTTAGAAGCTTTTAGTGCAGCATATCTATATGATATAGCTGTCTTTAGCGCCACCTGGGATGAGCACCTGGTCCTCCTGTGAAAGGTTTTGGAGGCCCTGTAAAGTCCTCAAAGTGCCAGATAGGGCAGGGGAAAGTGGTTAATCTGGGCCACCTGGTAGGTGGAAAACAGATTGCACCACTGCAGGGGAAGATCCAGACCGTTATGGAATAGGCTCCCCCTACCACTCAAACCCAGGTGAGAGCCTTTTTAGGACTCAAAGGGTACTATAGGAGGTTAATTAAGAATTATGGCTCCATTGCAGCTCCTCTTAATGACCTCACTAGTAAGAAAATGCCTAAATAGGTATTGTGGACAGCTGGCTGTCAAAAAGCTTTTGATGAGCTCAAACAAGCCATGCGTTCTGCACGTGTCCAAAAAAGCCCTTGCAACTCCAAAAAGTTCATAGTCCAGTCTGATGCTTCTGAGTTGGGGGATGGGGCAGTGATATCACAGCTTAATACTGAGGGCCAGTACCAACCTGCTGCTTTCATCAGCAGGAGGTTGACCCTTAGAGAAAAGCGTTGGTCTGCCATAGAAAGGGAGGTCTTTGCTGTGGTCTGAGCACTGAAAAAGTTGAGACCATACCTGTTTGGTATTCACTTTATTGTTTAGACAGAGCACAAACCTCTACTTTGGCTAAAACAAATGAAAGGTGAAAACCCTAAATTGTTGAGGGGGTCCATCTCCCTACAGGGAATGGACTATACAGTGGAACATAGACCTAGGAGTACCCACTCCAATGCAGATGGACTCTCCAGATATTTCCACTTAAACAATGAAGACTCATATGGGCAAGGTTAGCCTTATTGTTCCTCGTTTGGGGTGGGGGGGGTTGTGTAGGAAAGTACCATCTTGCCTGGCATGTTACCCCCATTTGTTACCTATATGTCAGTTTGTTTTGCCTGTGTGACTGGGACCCTGTTAGCCAGGACCCCAGTGCTCTTAGTTGTGACCTGTATGTGATACCTGTGTGGTGCCTAACTGTATCACTGAGGTTCTGCTAACCAGAACCTCAGTGTTTATACTCTCTCTGCTTTTAAAATTGTCACTGCAGCCTAGTGACTATTTTCATCAATTCTGATTGGCACATTGGAACACCCTTATAATTCCCTAGTATATGATACCTACGTACCCAGGGTATTGGGGTTCCAGGAGATCCCTATGGGCGGCAGCATTTCTTTTGCCACCCATAGGGAGCTCAGACAATTCTTACACGGGACTGCCACTGCAGCCTGAATGAAATAACCTCCACGTTATTTCACAGCCATTTTACACTGCACTTAAGTAACTTATAAGTCACCTATATGTCTAACCCTCACTTAGTGAAGGTTAGGTGCAAAGTTACTAAGTGTGAGGGCACACTGGCACTAGCTAAAATGCCCCTACATTGTTCAGGGCAATTTCCCTGGACTTTGTGAGTGCGGGGACACCATTACACGCGTGAACTACATATAGGTCAATACCTATGTTTAGCTTCACAATGGTAACTCCGAACATGGCCATGTAACATGTCTAAGACCATGTAATTGTCCCCCCAAGCCAAATCTGGGATTGGGGTGCCAATCCCATGCAACCCCGGGGCTCCAGCATGGACCCCGGGTACTGCCATACTAGCTCTCTGGGGTTTTCTCTGCAGCTACCGCTGCTGCCAACCCTCAGACAGGTTTCTGCCCTACTGGGGTCTGGGCAGCCCAGTCCCAGGAAGGCAGAACAAAGGATTTCCTCTGAGAGAGGGTGTTACACCCTCTCCCTTTGGAAATAGGTGTTAAGGGCTGGGGAGGAGTAGCCTCCCCCAGCCTCTGGAAATGCTTTGAAGGGCACAGATTGTTCCCTCCTTACATAAGCCAGTCTACACCGTTTCAGGGAACCCCCAGCCCCTCCTCTGGCATGCAACTGGACAAAAGAAAGAGGAGTGACCACTCCCCTGTCCATCACCACTTCAGGGGTGGTGCCCAGAACTCCTCCAGTGTGTATCAGACCTCTGCCATCTTGAATGCAGAGGTGTGAGGGCACAATGGAGACCTCTGAGTGGCTAGTGCCAGCAGGTAAAGCCAGAGACCCTTACCTGGTTAGGTAGCCATTGCTCCTCTGAGGGCTATTTAGGGTCTCTCCTGTGGGTTTTTCAGCAGATAACAAATGCAAGAGCTCACCAGAGTCCCTCTGCACTCCTCTCTTCAACTTCTGCCAATGATCGACTGCTGACTGCTCCAGGACGCCTGCAAAACCGCAACAAAGTAGCAAGACGATGACCAGCAACATTGTAGTGCCTAATCCTGATGGCTTTCTCGAATGTTTCCTGGTGGTGCATGCTCTGAGGGCTGTCTGCCTTCACCTTGTACTGGAAGCCAAGAAGAAATCTCCTGTGGGTCGACGGAATCTTCCCCCTGCTAACGCAGGCACCAAACTTCTGGATCACCGGTCCTCTGGGTCTCCTCTCATCTTGACGAGTGTGGTCCCTGGAACACAGGAGCTGGATCCAAGTGACCCCGACAGTCCAGTGGTCCTTCTGTTCAAATTTGGTGGAGGTAAGTCCTTGCCTCCCCAGGCCAGACAGTAATCCTGTGTACTGTCTGAACTGCAGTTTCTAGGGCTTCTGTGCATTTTTGCAAGACTTCCTTCATGCACAGCACAGCCCAGGACCCCAGCACTCTTTCCTGCATTGCCCAACTCGCTGAGTTGACCTCCGGCTTCGTGGGACCATCTTTTGTTGTGTTGAGATGACCGCTGTGCTCCGATTTCTTGAATGCCTGTTCAAGTGCTTCTGCTGGTGCTGCCTGCTTCTGCATGGGATTTCTGTATTTCTGAGCACCCCCTCTGTCTCGTCCTCCAAGGGGCGACCACCTGGTCCTTCCTGGGCCCTAGCAGCACCCATAATCTTCAACTGCGACTCTTGCAGCTAGCAAGGTTTGTTTGCGGTCTTTCTGCATGGAAACAACTCTGTGTCCTCCAGCACGCCGTGTGACATCTTCTGACCAAAGGAAAAGTTCCTGGTACCTTCCGTTGTTGCTGAATCTTTGGCTTCTTCCACTCAGAGGCAGCCCTTTTGCAACTTCATCCGGGGTTTAGTGGGCTCCTGCCCCCCCTGGACACTTGCATGACTCTTGGACTTAGTGCCCTTCCTTTGCAGGTCCTCAGGTCCAGGAATCCGTCTTCAATGCTTTGAAGTCAGTTGTTGTATTTGCAGAATACCCTATTTCGACTTTACTGTCTTTCTGGGGTAGAAGGGTAACTTTACTCCTACTTTTCAGGGTCTTGGGGTGGGGTATCTTGGACACCCTTAGTGTTTTCTTACACTCCCAGCAACCATCTACACACTACACTAGGCCTGGGGTCCATTCGTGGTTCGCATTCCACTTTTGGAGTATACGGTTTGTGTTTCCCCTAGGCCTATTGTCTACTATTGCATTCTATTGTGTTCTACAGTGTTTGCACTACTTTTCCAAGTGTTTTACTTACCTGACTTTGGTTTGTGTGGTTATTTTGTGTATTTTACTTACCTCCTAAGGAGTATATCCTCTGAGATACTTTTGGCATATTGTCACTAAAATAAATACCTTTATTTTTAGTAACTCTGAGTATTGTGTTTCTTAAGATATAGAGCTATATGATCTAAGTGGTAGAGTAGGAGCTTTGCATGTCTCCTATTTCAGCCTAAGCTGTTCTTCTATAGCTACCTCTATCAGCCTACGCTGCTAGAGCACTACTAATCTACTAATAAGGGATAACTGGACCTGGCACAAGGTGTAAGTACCATTAGGTACCCACCAGCCTCCTACAACGCTGACGAGGCACTTTTTGATCACTTATAAAGAGTTGTAATATATAGAAATTGTAAAATTGCAAAATGGCTGCCTCTGGGTGGAAGAAGCTGAAGATTCTGCAATTACAGAAGGTGCCAGGATCTTCTTCTTTGCACAAAAGATGTTCCACGGTGCGCTGGAGGATGCAGAGTTGTTTCCATGCAGAAAGACTGCAAACAAGCCTTGCTAGCTGCAAAGGTTGCAGTTGAAGATAATGGGTGCTGCTTGGGCCCAAGAAGAACCAGGAGGTCATCCTTTGGAGGAGGAGACAGAGGGGACACTCACCAAGACAGAGAGCCCATGAAAAAGCAGACAGCACCCGCAGAAATACTTGAATATGGGTTCAAGAAAACTGAGCATGGTGGTTGTCTCAACACTACAAAGGAGGGTCCCACGAAGCTGGTGGTCAACTCAGCAGGTTGAGCAATACAGGACAGAGTGCTGGGGATGTGGGCTATGCTCTGCACAAATGATTCCTTGCAAAAGTGCACAGAAGCCCTAGCAGCTGCAGTTCATGCAGTACACAGGATTACTGCCAGGTGTGGGGAGGCAAGGACTTACCTCCACCAAATTTGACAGATGGACCACTGGACGGTTACTAGGATCCAGCTCCTGTGTTCCAGGGACCACGCTCGTCAAGATGAGAGGGGACCCAGATGACCAGTGAAGCACAAGTTTGGTGTCTGCAGTAGCAGGGGGAAGATTCCGTCGACCCACAGGAGATTTCTTCTTGGCTTCCATTGCAGGGTGAAGGCAGACAGCCCCCAGAGCATGCACCACCAGGAAACAGTCGAGAAAGCCAGCAGGATTAGGCGCTACAATGTCGCTGGTAGTCATCTTGCTACTTTGTTGCGGTTTTGCAGGCGTCCTGGAGCAGTCACCGGTCGATCCTTGGCAGAAGTCAAAGAGGAAGATGCAGAGGAACTCTGGTGAGCTCTTGCATTCGTTATCTGAAGAGAAGCCCTCAGGAGAGACCCTGAATAGCCCTCAGAGGAGGATAGGCCACCTAGTCAGGTAAGCACCTATCAGGAGGGGTCTCTGACGAAACCTGCTGGCACTGGCCACTCAGAGGCATCCATTGTGCCCTCACACCTCTGCATTCAAGATGGCAGAGGTCTTCGACACACTGGAGGAGTTCTGGGCACCACCCCTGGGGTGGTGATGGACAGGGGAGTGGTCACTCCCCTTTCCTTTGTCCAGTTTCACGCCAGAGCAGGGGCTGGGGAATCCCTGAACCGGTGCAGACTGGCTTATGCAAGGAGGGCACCATCTGTGCCCTTCAAAGCATTTCCAGAGGCTGGGGGAGGCTACTCCTCCCCAGCCCTTAACACCTATTTCCAAAGGGAGAGGGTGTAACACCCTATGTCAGAGGAAAGTCTTTGTTCTGCCTTCCTGGGACTGGGCTGCCCAGACCCCAGGAGGGCAGAAACCTGTCTGTGGGTTGGCAGCAGCGGGAGCTGCAGTGAAAACCACAGAGAGCTAGTTTGGCAGTACCCGGGGTCCATGCTGGAGCCCCGGGGATGCATGGGATTGGCACCCCAATACCAGAATTGACATGGGGGGACAATTCCATGATCTTAGACGTGTTACATGGCCATATTTGGAGTTACCATTGTGAAGCTACATATAGGAATCAACCTATATGTAGTGCACATGTGTAATGGTGTCCCCACACTCACAAAGTCCGGGGAAATTGGCCTGAACTATGTGGGGGCACCTTGGCTAGTACCAGGGTGCCCTCACACTTAGTAACTTTGCACCTAACCTTCACTAGGTGAGGGTTAGACATATAGGTGACTTATAAGTTACTCAAGTGCAGTGTAAAATGTCTGTGAAATAACGTGGATGATATTTCACCCAGACTGCAGTGGCAGTCCTTTGTAAGAATGGTCTGAGCTCCCTATGGGTGGCAAAAACATGCCGCAGCTCATAGGGATCTCCTGGAACCCCAATACCCTGGGTACCTAGGTACCATATACTGGGGAATTATAAGGGTGTTCCAGTGTGCCAATCAGAATTGGTAAAAATGGTCACTAGCCTGCAGTGACAATTTTAAAAGCAGAGAGAGCATAAACACTGAGGTTCTGGTTAGCAGAGCCTCAGTGACACATTTAGGCACCACACAGGGAACACATTCAGGCCACAAACTATGAGCACTGGGGTCCTGGCTAGCAGGATCCCAGTGAGACAGGCAAAAAAAAAACGGACACACAAGTAAAAATCAGGGTGACATGCCAGGCAAGATGGTACTTTCCTACACAACCCCCCCCAAACGAGGGACATAAGGCTAACCTTTCCTAGATGAGTCTTCATTGTCTAAGTCAAAATATCTGGAGAGACCATCTGCATTGGAGTGGGTACTCCCAGGTCTATGTTCCAATGTATAGTCCATTCCCTGTAGGGAGATGGACCACCTCAACAATTTAGGGTTTTCACCTTTCATTTGTTTAAGCCATAATAGAGGTTTGTGGTCTGTCTGAACAATAAAGTGAGTATCAAACAGGTATGGACTCAACTGTTTCAGTGCCCAGACCACAGCAAAGAACTCCCTCTATATGGCAGACCAACGCTTTTCTCTAGGGGTCAACCTCCTGCTAATAAAAGCCACAGGTTGATCCTGGCCCTCAATGTTAAGCTGTGATAGCACTGCCCCCACCCCGAATTCAGAAGCATCAATCTGTACTATGAACTTCTTGGAGTTGCAAGAGCTTTTTAAGACAGGTGCAGAGCACATGGCCTGTTTTAGCTCGTCAAAAGCCTTTTGACAGCTAGCTGTCCTCAATACCTTTTTAGGCATCTTCTTACTAGTGAGGTCATTAAGAGGAGCTGCAATGGAGCCATAGTTCTTAATGAACCTCCTATAGTACCCTGCGAGGCCTAAGAAGGCTCTCACCTGGGTTTGAGTTATAGGGGGAGCCCATTCCATAATGGCCTAGATCTTCCCCTACAGTGGTGCAATCTGTTCCCCACCTACCAGGTGGCACAGATAAACCACTTTCCCCTGCCTTATCTGGCACTTTGAAGCCTTGACAGTGAGACCTTCCTTTAATAGGGCCTCCAAAACTTTCCATAGGTAGACCAGGTGCTCATCCCAGGTGGAGCTAAAGAGATCTATATCATCTAGATATGCTGCACTAAAAGCTTCTAAACCTTGCAGGACTATGTTCACCAACCTCTGAAAAGTGGCAGGTGCATTCTTCAAACTAAAGGGCATCACAGTGAACTGATAGTTCCCTCCAATTTTGGAAAATGCAGTTTTAGGTTTAGCATCTTCTGATAATTTAATCTGCCAATACCCTGCAGTTAAATCAAAAGTGCTTAGATACTTGGCAGAAGCCAGTGTATCAATTAGCTCACCTGCCCTAGGTATAGGGTGATGATCAGTTTTGGTTACTTGATTCAGTCCTCTGTAGTCAACACAAAACCTCATTTCTCTTTTACCATTCTTACTGTGAGGTTTTGGGACAAGCACCACTGGGCTAGCCCATGGGCTTTCTGAAGGCTCAATCACTCCTAAGTCCAGCATTTTCTCTACCTCTTGTTTTATGCAATCTCTGACATGGTCAGGCTGCCTATAAATCTTACTTTTGACAGGTAAACTGTCTCCAGTATTGATTGTGTGCTCACACCAGGTAGCGGTACCTGGTATCAGCGAGAAGAATTCAGAAAATTGGCTTAGGAGATAGATACAGTTGTACTTCTGCTCAGCAGTAAGGCAATCTGCAAGCACCACACCACCCACTAACCCATCAGCTTCAGTGGTGGAGAAGAGGTCTGGGAGAGGGGCACTCTCTTCTTCCTGCCCCTCATCAGTTGCCATGAGCAGGGTTAAGTCAGCCGTGTCATAGTAGGGTTTTAGGGGATTGACATGGAGCAGCCTAAGGGGACTCTTGGCAGTACCCATGTCTACACAATAGATATCCTCACCCTTCTTTTCAACAATGAGATTGGGTCTACTCCATTTGTCTTGGAGTGCTCTTGGGGCCACAGGCTCCAATACCCACGCCTTCTGTCCTGGTTGGTACTGGGTCAGGACAGCCTTCTGGTCATGCCATTGCTTTTGGAGCTCTTGGCTGGCCTGAAGGTTTTTACTGGCCTTTTTCATGTACTCAGCTATTCTGGATCTTAGGCCAAGTACATAGCCCACAATGTCTTGCTTTGGAGCTTTTAAAGGTTGTTCCCAGCCCTCCTTCAGAAGTGCAAGGGGACCTCTCATAGGGTGCCCAAATAGGAGTTCAAATGGGCTAAAGCACACTCCTTTTTGGGGTACCTCCCTGTAAGCAAAAAGGATACATGGCAACAGGGCATCCCATCTCCTTCTGAGTTTTTCAGGGAGTCTTATAATCATAACTTTGAGAGTTGTTATTAAACCTCTCAACCAGACCATTTGTCTGTGGATGGTAAGTAGTAGTGAACTTATAAGTCACACCACACTCCTTACACATAGCTTTGAGGTATGCAGACATGAAGGTACTACCTCTGTCTGACACCACTTCCTTAGGGAAGCCTACCCTGGAAAAGATTCCCAGGACGGCCTTTGCCACTGCAGGAGCTGTAGTGGTCCTTAAGGGGATTGCTTCAGGATACCTAGTAGCATGGTCCACTACCACCAGGATAAACCTATTGCCTGAAGCTGTTGAAGGGTCAAGGGGGGCAACTATGTCAACCCCCACCCTTTCAAAGAGCAGCCCAACCACAGGAAGTGGAATTAAGGGGGCCTTAGGTGTGCCACCAGTCTTGTCACTGGCTTGGCAGGTCACACAGGAGCGAAAAAATTCCTTTGTGTCCTCTGACATGTGAGGCCAGTGAAACAATGGAACAAGTCTGTCCCAAGTTTTACTCTGGCCCAAATGCCCAGCCAAAGGAATGTCATGTGGCAAGGGCAGAAGAAACTCCCTATACTGCAAAGGGATAACCAATCTCCTGGCAGCTCCAGGTTTAGGGTCCCTTGACTCAGTGTAGAGGAGGTTATCTTCCCAATAGACTTTATGGCTGTCAGTGATGTCCCCATTCTGCTGTTTGACAGCTTGCTGTCGCAAACCATCTAGTGTGGGACAGGTCTGCTGTGCCACACTCAGCTCTTCCCTAGCAGGCCCCCCTACACCCAAAAGCTTAGCAGTGTCTGCTGCCAGCTCATCTAGTGTAGGTTCTGCACAGGGAGAGGCTTCATCTTCCTCAAAAGGGCAATATTCTGGAGAGGGAGGGATAGTGGGCAAGGATTTACCCTTTCTATCCCTAGCTTTTGGGAGCACTTCTTCCATTGTTCCAGGACCCATGCTTCCCTGTCCTCTTTGCTTTATGGCCTTAGCCCTTGTCAAAGCAAAGATATGCCCAGGAATGCCCAGTATTTCTGCACAAGCCTCCAACTCCACTTCAGCCCAAGGTGATGTCTCCAAATCATTGCCTAGTAAGCAATCAACAGGTAAATCAGTGGCTACCACAACTTTCTTTGGACCAGTAACACCCCCCCCCCCCCAGTTGAGATTCACAACAGCCATGGGGTGGCTAAGAGAGTTGTTATGAGCAGCAGTCACTTGGTACTGCTGACCAAGTAGGTGTTGAACAGGGTGAACCAGTTTCTCAATCACCATAGTGACACTGGATCCTGTATCCCTGTAGGCCTCAACCTCAACACCATTTATTAGGGGTAGTTGCTTGTACTTACCCATATTAAGGTGACAAGAACTAAGGTGGCAAAGTCAATACCACCATCAGAGACTAACACAGCCTCTGTGGTCTCCCTAACAAGACCATCCCCAACTACACTACCAATGGTGAGCCCAGCTACACCCTTTGATTGCCTATTTGTAGTAGACTTCCCACCACCACTGCTATTACTAGGGGCACTAGAGGACACAGTTGGGGTTGTGGTAGTAGGAGCCTTGGTGTTTTTCTTTGGACAAGTGGAATCACTTGCCCAATGGCCTTTACTCTTATATAAAAAACACCATGGCTTATTTTGAATGTTGGAAGAGTATTTGGACCCACCACCCCCAGAGGATTTTTGTGGGCCTGATGAAGACTCAGAATGTTTTTTATCTTTGTCCCCACCCTTGTCAGAAGACTTACCATCCTTCTTCTTGCCATCCTTGTCACCACCAGTATGGACTTTTCTCTTCACTCTTGTTCTGACCCATTTGTCTGCGTTCTTTCCCAATTCTTTGGGAGAGGTCAGATCGGAGTCTACAAAATACTGATGCAACAAGTCAGACACACAATTATTCAAAATATGCTCTTTTAGGATTAGATTATACAGGAGTTCATAGTAATTCACCCTACTGTCACATAACCAACCCTCCAATGCCTTCACTGAACAGTCTACAAAGTCTGTCCAGTCTTGAGAGGACTGTTTTCTGGTATCTCTGAACTTTATCCTGTATTTTTCAGTGGTTAAGCTAAATCCATCTAAGAGTACATCCTTCAAAACATTGTAATTATTAGCATCACTTTCTCTGACAGTAAGAAGCCTATCCCTACCCTCACCAGTGAAAGATAGCCACAAGATAGCAGCCCACTGCCTTTGAGGTACCAACTGTACCATGCAAGCCCTCTCAAGTGCAGCAAACCACTTGTTAATGTCATCCCACTCCTTGTAAGGGGGGGACTGTCTTATGCAGGTTTCTAGAATCTTGTTTTCTTAGAGGATTACTATCAAAAACACTGCTGTGGCCACCATGGGTAACTAACCCCAACCCCTGCCTTTCCTTCTCTACATCTAGAGATTCCCTGTCTAAGGCCAACTGTTGCTGTCTTAGCTTCAGTCTGGCCTCTTCCAACCTCAGCTTTCTGAGTTCCCTTTCCATGGTGTTATCCTCAGGGTGGGAGGCTTGGGAATTCTGAGACAGAGAGGAGATGTGGGAATTGGCAGAATGGGACCTGTCTCTAACTATCTGGACTCTAGTAACCTGGCCTTTTGGAGTGAGAGGTGCCCTACTAGTGCGTCACCCCCTCCCACTACCAGTGTCACTAGGTGGCCTGTTAGCTGGTAGGACTTTGGATGAAACCTCAACAGCATCCCCAGGGCCCTCCCCTGATTCTTGCTAGGTACCCCCTTCCTCTACCTCCTGATACTGGGATGGGCCAGACTGGTTCTGGTCACTTTCTAGGAGAAGGCTAAGGAGAAGATCTTTGGTAGGGTTCTTACCCATGTTTAAACCTCTTACTATGCAGAGACCCCCAAACTTTTAAAGTTTAAACTACCATAGGTTGCCTGGACAACTGTGGGAGTAAGTTCTACTGCAGACATGTTTAGAAGGGGGCCTTTGGGTTAAACAAGCGTTCAACCCAAAAGGAGACTTTGGGGGTCATTACAACATTGGCGGTAAATGCTGCTTACCGCCACGCAGAAGACCGCCAACACACTGCCGCGGAGTTCCGCCACAACTATTATGACCCATAGCTCGGAATCCACCAAAATGTAGACACCCACACAAGTCCGCCAAACCAAAGGTCAGTGATAAACTGGTGATAACAAAACCTCCACCGTCACGCCAACAGGAATACGCCCACACTATCACGACCCACAAATCCACGCGGCGGTCTTTCACCCTGGTATTCCCTTGGCAGTACACACCGCTGCGCTCAAAATACACACACATTTACAAAACATTACCACATTGGACAATTCCAAATACACACTCCTGATACACATACACACACTACACCCACACACCCAATCCAATATAAAACACACACCGACATCACCCACAAACCCCTACGACCACAATTGCGACTGAAGGCCAGAGAGAGACACCACCATCTACAAACTAGCATCCACAGGCACTCAACACCATCACTCACACAACATCCACGCACAAAACACCACACACACCTAAACATCACCCCACTCATCACAACACACACCACCCCACACATCACCCACACCACCCCATGGCACCGCAAAGACACCCCAGGTTCTCTGAGGAGGAGCTCAGGGTCATGGTGGAGGAAATCATCTGTGTAGAGCCACAGCTATTCGGATCACAGGTGCAGCACACCCCCATAGCTAGGAAGATGGAGCTATGGCGCAGAATCGTGGACAGGGTCAGCGGTCAGGGTCAGCGCAGTGGGACAGCACCCAAGAACACAGGATGACATCCGGAAGAGGTGGAACGACCTACGGGGCAAGGTGCGTTCCGTGGTATCAAGACACAACAGTGCGGTTCAGAGGACTGGCGGCGGACCCCCACCTCCTCCCCCACAACTAACAACATGGGAGGAGCATGTCTTGGCTATAATGTATCCTGAGGGCCTCGCAGGAGTAGCTGGAGGAATGGACTCTGGTAAGTCAAATCTTAACTATTATATCCCCCACCCTACCTGCATGCTATCACATACCCCCACCCTCACCCCCATCACTCCAACTCCTCAGATATGTCCCAGTATAACAAGCCACCCATCCCAACACCAAGCCCTGCAACACCAAAGCATGGACACCCATCACCAAAGCATGGCCACTGTACATACCCACACACACCCCTAAACAATTATCACACAAGGTCCCACACAAGAATGCAAGCACCTGGGTACAGTGTCACCCACCCATTGCACACCATGCCACACACAGATGCAATAATCATGCCTTTACACCCCTGCAGGACCCCTACCCAACGTCACCGGACAGGAGGGTCCAGACATGTCCACTCCACCCACAGAAGAGGCCCACAGTGATGACAGCAGCTCTGTCCAACTGGATCTAGATGACCAGCCTGGCCCATCTGGGACCTCGGGACAGTTGGTTACCCTCACACTGGCACAAGCCGCGACAGAGCCTCCCCCTCTTGAAACACCAGCACAGCACCCACCCAGCGGGCCCATACCTCTGTCCCCAGGACATGTCAAGCACCAGTGTGTCCACCACTGCAGAGAACCCTGGTTAACCCACCACCCCAACAATACCAGGGACCTGGGGGCAGTGGTAGTGGGCACACGGTTCAGGGGACAGAGGCCCAGGAACACAGGGGAACTGGGAAGGCTGCTAAGGGCGATAGGGGGAGGACAGGCCCAGGGAACCAACTCTTCACGAGGCCCTCTCCAACATCATGGGAGCCTACCACCAGTCCCAGGAGACGATGGAAACGGTACTGGCCAAGTTTCAGGAGACCCAGCGGCTGCAGGAGGAACAGTATTTGGGGTTCAGGGAGGAACTCAAATCCATCAACGCCACCCTGGGCACCATTGTAGGGGTGCTGAAGGAACTCGTCAACACCAGGAGGGACACTGTGGCACAACAAGGAGCCCCTGACACTAGCCTCGATAATGAACTGCCCACCACGTCCGCTGCGCTAGTGGACAGGTGGCACCACCCTAGGACCACAACACCAGCACCCCACCCCCTGCAGATGGAGAACAAACCCGCAAGCGGTCCCTGAGATCCAGGACAAAGTCAGAGAACAATGTCAAGACCCCTGCCAAGAAATGAGACCACCCTGATTGTCATCCTTCTGTCCCTCTTTGTGACCCTTTCCATCCTTAAACTGCCCTAGCTCCACTTCCTATGCCCCTTTGGACAATGCACCTGTGAGACTAATAGACTGGACTCTGCCATGGACATTCCTCCACCATCAACCCTGACCATTTTACAACCCCCTCTAATATTTAGCACTTAAATAAACACCCTTATAGCACAAAACAATCTAGAGTCAGTCTGTACTTTCGAAAATGTGTATTTACAATAACTGTGTAAAAATGCTATATCTATTGTATTGTCAACATACCTATGTCACACAGCTCTAGTCCATGAGGAAACAAAGCAGATGTCACAAAGTGGGACCCACGTCTGTGAAATTGAAAGGGAAAGTGACAACTCAGGGTCCATACACTGGGTGAAAGTGATAGACAGATGAGAGGTAGAACAATTATATCAGCTGTAGCAGGCAGTGATGTCTTCTTACCTGTGTCTCACTGGAAATATTGATGAATCACCGTGTTTCTGTTGTCGATGTCCTCTTCTTCTGCTTCCTCTCCTTCACTGTCCACAGGCTCCACAGCTGCCACAACGCCTCCATCTGGACCATCCTCCTGCAGAAAAGGCACCTGTCGTCGCAAAGCCAAGTTGTGAAGCATACAGCAGGCCACGATGATCTGGCACACCTTCTTTGGTGAGTAGAATAGGGAACCACCTGTCAGATGGAGTTACCTGAACCTAGCCTTCAGGAGGCCGAAGGTCCTCTCTATAACCCTCTTAGTTTGCCCATGGGCCTCATTGTAGCGTTCCTCTGCCCTTGTCCTGGGATTCCTCACTGGGTCAGAAGCCATGACAGGTTGGGGTAGCCAAAGTGACCTGCAAATGTCGAGGGAAATCTGTTAGACACACACTAACTCTTAAGGACATCCACAGACACCTTGCCACACTGTATAGGCTCCATGTCCTCACCTAATAGCCACACACGTTGCCTCTGGAGTTGCCCCATCACATAAGGGATGCTGCTATTCCTCAAAATGTAAGCATCATGCACTGAGCCAGGAAACTTGGCATTCACATGGGAGATGTACTGGTCGGCCAAACACACCATCTGCACAATCATTGAATGGTAACTCTTCCGGTTTCTGTACACCTGTTCACTCCTGCGGGGGGGACCAAGGCCACATGTGTCCCATCAATGGCACCTATGATGTTGGGGATATGTCCCAGGGCATAGAAGTCACCTTTCACTGTAGGCAAATCCTTCACATGAGGGAAAACGATGTAGCTGCGCATGTGTTTCAGCAGGGCAGGCAACACTCTGGACAACACGTTAGAAAACATAGGCTGGGACATCCCTGATGCTATGGACACTGTTGTTTGAAAAGACCCACTTGCCAGGAAATGGAGTACTGACAGCACCTGCACCTGAGAGGGGATTCCTGTGGGATGGCTGATTGATGACATCAGGTGTGGCTCCAACTGGGCACACAGTTCCAGGATTGTGGCACGATCAAGTCTGTAGGTGACAATTACATGTCGCTCCTCCATTGTCGACAGGTCCACCAGTGGTCTGTACACCGGAGGATGCCGCCACCTCCTCATCTGCCCCAGCTGACGTACTCTATGGAGGAGAACAGCGAGCAGAGAGTCAACCAACACTGAGGTACGTTAACACTTTATTCCTCAATTTTTTAAAACTGATGTGCCTGTATTAGTGTGTATGCAAGGCCTAGATATGTGACGCATTTAAAATTAATTCCATGTGGCCCCCTGAAATGGCATCTGCCTGACCTGTAATGTGGGACAAGGGGATATGAGGTAACTGCGCTGGCGTTCTACACCGTCACGGTAGGCGGTCGAAGACCGCGACGCAATCCTGCATTGGTTAACATTGGACCATATTGGTCCGAGGAGCCAACGACGATGTACGCCGTGACACACCGCCACGGACGTGACCGTCATTTTCTCTCTGTTCAATCACTTGATACCTGATCTTCGACAGGAGAGGACCTACACTGCAAGTGCTGCTCTGACCTCAGTCTGGAAGAGACAATGGCTCATGTGTCTGGGGAAAGGGCCCCTGCCTTCAGCACGGAGGAGCTGGAGAAACTAGTGGATGGGATCCTCCCCCAGCACATGCTACTCTACGGTCCTCGAGACAAACAGGTAAGTACACTGTGAGCATGCTGCACGGGCAATGCCTGTGTGGAGTGGTGTGGATGGAAGATGGGGGGGGAGAATGAGGCGTGCATGAAACAACGGTGAGTGCATGTGCGTCATGGCAAGGGTAGGGATGTAGGCGAATGACTGTGACGGTGTGGACGGTTATATCTTCTCCTTTTCCCCTGTACTATTCCTGTAGGTCAGCGCCCACCAGAAGAAGGATATTTGGCGTGCCATCGCCAAGGAAGTCCGGGCCCTGGGGGTCCACAACAGACGGAGCACCCACTGCCGTAAAAGATGGGGGGACATTCGCCGCTGGAGAAAGAAGACGGTAGAGGCCCAGCTGGGGATGGCCTCCCAACGTGGGAGGGGTGCTGGTCGCACCATGACCCCCCTGATGTTCCGGATCCTGGCGGTGGCGTATCCAGAGTTGGATAGGCGCTTGAGGGCATCACAGCATCCACAAGGGGGTGAGTACACTCTCATTCAGCTGATTCTGCGGCCAGGGCAAGTTTAGTAGGCAAGGTCCCGTCGCAAGGCAGGCCATGTGGCACCAAACCCCACTTGTGTTCAGAGCCAACTACACCTAGTCAGGCTCCTGTGACTTCCATGTGTGCAGCACTCGGGCATAGGCCTTGTAACCCATGTCCCTGTGATTAATTAGGGAACTCAAAGTGCCCGGCATAGTGCAGGGAGCTTCTGTGTCTGTAGTGTCTGCCAACATTAGCTGTAATGCATGCACTCAACATGTCTTTCTTCTGTCTTCCCCCCCTTTTTGTGGTCTCCCTGTTCTTGAGTACATTAGCATCATCAGGCGGAGGAGCAGTGGCACCGGAGCAGGAGGGAGCTGCATCCCACATGGCCCTGGAGAGAGAGACAACGGAGTCTGAAGCCACCAGTGGGACGGAGGGGAGCTCCACGGCGGGTACAGGAGCTGAGACCAGCTACACCGACTCCTCCTCTGATGGGAGCTCCCTTGCGGTGGCTGGCCCCTCTGTGCCCACTGCATCTACAGGTACAGCCACCACCCTCCCTACCAGCACCGCCGTCCCAGAAGCCCGTCAGCGTGTGCCCCGTTGCCGATCACCCTGGAGGGTGGACATCTCCTTCGCTCCAGGCACCTCAGCCCCTACCACAGTCAGCCCTGCTGCCCTCAGTGAGGAGGCCATTGACCTCCTCAGATCCCTCACTGTTGGGCAGTCTACCATTTTGAATGCCATCCAGGGTGTAGAGAGGCAGTTGCAACAGACCAATGCATACCTGGAGGGAATTCATTCTGGTCAGGCAGCCCAACAGCGAGATTTTAAGAGTCTGGCCTCAGCACTGATGGCAGCCATTGTCCCTGTGTCCAGCCTCCCCCTCCAACTTCCTCTACCCAGACCCAAACCCCTGTACCTCAGCCTATCCCAAGCACACCATCAGACCAGCATGCACGCACCTCAACACACAAGGGAAGCTCGGGCAGAAAGGACCAGACATCCCACAGGCACTCACACAAACCTCATACCCATGCACACATACCAACATCCACTGCCTCCACTATGTCCCCCTCCTCCACGTCTCCCTCCTCCCTCCCTGTCTCGTCTCCACTCACACCTGCATGCACTTCATCTTCATCCACTACGTCCATCACCAGCACACCGATCACAAACACCACTCTCACTTGCACTCACCACCCCCACTACCATTCACACATCCCCTGTGACCTCTCCCAGTGTGTCTGTGAGCCCACCTCCCAAGGTACACAAACGCAGCCACACACCCACCCATCAGCCATCCACCTCACGACAGCCTCCAGCCCATGCACCTTCACCCAAAGTCAGCAAACGTACACCTCCTACAACCACTACCTCTTCCTCCACTCCCAAACCCCCTCCATCTACCCATCCCGGTGTGTCCAAAAAACTTTTCCTGTCCAACCTTGACCTCTTCCCCTCACCTCCCCCACCCCTTCAGTCCCCAAGGGCCCGCCTTTCCAGGTCCCAACCCAGCACCTCAGCCACCACATCACCAGGCACAGTGGTGCCAGCAGTAACCAGCTTCTGGAGTGCACCAAACAGCAGGGCAGCCAGTGTGCCAAGGAGCTAGACCACGGACAGTCCCCCACCTCAAAAGCATAAAAAGTTGGCCAGTGCCCGGCGGGAGAAAGGCAAAACATCTACCACCAAAGCCTCTCCCAGGAGTACAGTTTGGAGTGGGAAGACAGCTGCACCACCATCCAAGGTGGGGAAGGGGCACAGAAAGCCAGGCAAGTCGCTGAAAACGTGCACGGCGGACAAGACCGCCACCAGCACCACTGCCAAGGACACTGCCGCCACAAGCACAGCTGCAAAGGACACCACCGCCACCAGCACTGCTGCCAAGGATACCGCCGCCACATGCACCGCTGCCAAGGACACTGCTGCCACCAGCACCACTTCACAGGACACCGCCGCCACAAGCACCGCTGCCAAGGACACCGCCGCCACCAGCACCACTTCACAGGACACCGCCGCCACCAGCACCACAGACCAATGAGCGCCAAAAGCTCCGACGCTACTGGGGCCGCCACGAGCAGGATGAAGTACTCTGGGCACCAAGCCCCCTCCAGAACCAGTGAAGAAAGGCATCCACTACCTCAGTTCTTGGCAGGATGAAGCACTCTGGGCACCAATCCCCCTCCAGAACCAGTGGAGACTGTTATCCACTTGTGAGACTGTGGCTTTGCACTCCCCAGGATAAAGCAGTGGGAAAACCACCCACTTGAGAGACTTGTGAGACTGTGGCTTTGCACTCCCCAGGATAAAGCAGTGGGCAAACCACCCACTTGAGAGACTTGAGAGACTGTGGCTTTGCACTCCCCAAGATAAAGCAGTGGGCAAACCACCCAATTGAGAGACTTGTGAGACTGTGGCTTTGCACTCTCCAGGATAAAGAAGTGGGCAAACCACCCACTTGAGAGACTTGTGAGACTGTGGCTTTGCACTCCCCAGGATACATCAATGGGCATGGAGCCCCCTCGTGGATCTGGAGTCGTGCACTCATCTGGCTGAGGTGCCCCCCCCTTCCCTTTCCCCTGAGGTGCCTGTTGTATTTCAAACTGATGCCCCAGCAGTGTTCTCTCTGTTTTGATCAGGAATTTGTGTGGGCCTCGCCCATGCATTTTGGGCCCAGTGGTCCACTGACTTTAATGGTGGAATACCTTGGACTTGTATTCTTGGTGTTAATAGTGTATATATATTTTTTGAGTACTGAATTTTAACAGATTACAATCGTTCACCTCATTTCCTTTTGTCTTTACATTCTTTCAGGGGGGTGTAACTGTAATGTATCATGATGTATTAGTGTGTGTGTTGTCGTGGGTGAGGGTGGGGGTGTTGCGTGTTGTGTGTGTGTGTCACTCTCTTTTCCCCCTAATGGTGGCCGATTGGACAGTTGTAATATTGTGGGCGGTACATTGTGTTCCGCCTGTCTGTTGGCAGTTTCCGCCACAGTCGTGATTCAATTTTTTTTACAGCCGGCCTGTTGGCAGTTTTACCGCCGCTTTAACACCGACCGCCAGGGTTGTAATGACCACCTTTGTTTTAATATATATACAGTATAGCTATAGCATTCCTTGTCATTATTTGTTGTATTCATGTCACAATAAAAGTCAAAAACAATTCTGTTGCATTCTCATGCTTCCAAGGCCCATGGTTCCATTTCAAGACTTGTGACGTCCAACTCAACTGCATAACAGATTTAAGTTGACTTTGCACATGTTGTAAAAAGGACAAGTCATTTTGTATAATATCAATTGCAGAAGATACAATTGTATTAAATGTACAAATATAAGTGGACAATGTATCCATTCGCTAACAACAACAGCCACTGCCTTTTACAAATTAGCCTCATCTATTTGCCTTAACTGGGCAGCAGATTCCATTTGTCAAAGGTTCCAAATGTAATTGAAAATGGCATAAAGGAATGTTTTAGATTGTGGTGACCTAGCACCTAACAAATCTATGTCATCAGAAAGGAGAAAGAGGTGTTCTTGTACCACTGATAGAGTTGAATGTTCAGCCATTGCTGACATATCTTTCCCACACTATAAGTTGTGACCGCCCCTAAGTGCTGTGACTGAATATAACAAGGGCCCAGTCTGCTTGCTTTAAAATGCTGCAAGGAGATTAAAAACATACATTACAGCCATTTGTGTCTACTGGCCACAGCAACTACCTGTTGGGACCTGAAAGTGTGGAGTTATATGTATCATTATGTACCCTACCATTGAGCTGTTCTTCAATTTAGTTCACTAAATGCTGCCAATTTTTGAAATGCGAAATGGAGGGAATACTGGGCACACTAACTTCTTTAATTTTTGCTAGACCTAGGCAAGTGGTCTGCTGTACGGTGTAATTCAGAATTAGCCACACTTTAAATAAGGCACCCAGGCCCTGCACTTGCCAATATTTTCTTCCCCAAACTGCTTCATTAATTTTGTGTGGGGCAGCATATTTTCCCTTACTTTTGAAGGAGTTAATTTGAAATAATAAGGCACAAGATCTGAACCATACCAGAAAGGTATGTGAATTTGCCTGAATATGTTTTGGAACTTCCCAGTGGTGGTGACAGACAATATTCCCATTGTGTATAATTGAAACCTGTACATGGAGTACTAGCTCTAAGCAGCTCATGCTGTGCATAAGGATGATAACAAAACATTTCACCGTATTTCATTGAATTCATGTACATATCCTCACTTTCAAATACAGTATTTATTCAAGCTCAGCCAGCATTTAAGAAACTGTTTTAACATTCTATACATCAGAAATTACACGTGGGGTTATCACATCATCCACAGCAACTTTAAAAACATAAGGAATTTCTATAGTCTCTGTAGGACCAAAAATATCATAGGTGACCTTATACCAAACAACTTTATCAAGAACTGGAATGGCAGAAATGTTCACATGGGACAGCTCTCTACGCACTTTGTGAGAAGAAAAATTAAACTTTAAAACCTCAGCGACCAGTTCTAAAGCAGAACATTCTGGTAGATAAGGCCCATTGATAAGCAAGAGCAAAAAGTCACAAATCCAGTACACAAGCGTAGAGAAAGAGGACCATGGACGGATCAGATAAGTGTGTTTCAACCGATGAAAATAATCATTTACACCTTGAAGTGAAGTGTGAGAAGAATCAGAAGAGAAGTCGCCCATGTCAACAAAATTACCAAAATCAGTTTGTGTGAAGACAGGAGCCTCATCAGGTAAAAGAGAACTGGTGGATACCTCAAAAGGTGGTTCAACATAAACAACTCTATTGATGTAAGGAGCAGTAGTAGAAACTGTAGACCTACAACTGGTGTATTTCTTGTATTTGCAGCAGTAACAGGAATCAACAAAAGTTCATTCTCTGCCCTTCCTAGCCTGGGGGAAACAATATTGGTGTTGTTTAAAGCTTGAAGAGGTATTACCTGTAGGACAGTAAGTGGGGTAGAGAACTATGCAGGAGTCCTTGTGGCCTAGTGTGAAGGATTGGCCACATGATACAATTGTACTTGATCAACAGAGACAAACTGTTTTTCTTTACCACCAGCAAGTGGTGGCAAAATCACAGTTCTGGTACCTTGAACACCAAGGACTGGCACCGGTACTTAGTATGATGAGCAAAATTCTTTCTTTATTGCAATAATTTCTTGAACCACATTCCCAACCTCTGGAATTCATCCGGAAGGTGCTGGTTGCTTCTTCAGTCCTTCAGTGGCAGAATGTATGTCTGAATGCTCATCCCATAAGTCTGGGAGTTCCTGTAAGACAGCAAAACACTCATTTATGTAAAAATGTGTGTCTTTTTGACACTGAGCCAGGGCCATCAAGGTCAGGGACACACATCTGGATTGAACAGAACTTCATATGGAGTCCGGCCACCAAATCCAACAAAGACCTGAACCTAATACTCTAGCTGTGAAGGATTGCTATAGGTCTTAGTTTTTCCTCTCCGAAATTGAACTTACCTGCGAATTATATGAGGAGGAGTAATGCACAACTACACACAGGGTTCACATGGTGTTCTTATAATCCTTAACCTCTTTGGTACGGGCATCGGCCACTGGCCGACACCCACACTACCTCCCTGGTGAGGGTTGCGACCAGTGGCCGACACCAGGGACTGGGTTAAAAAATCTCAGGAGACAAGGTAGATCTTCCATGTCTCCCCAGGATACCCCCAACCACCCCTTTGTGATGTCAGCGTGCCGCGAGGCAAGCTGACGTCACTGTTTTGTTTTCTTCATTAAAGCAGGAAGCGGCCTTGCTCCCGGTTCTTGCTCCAATGGGGAAAACAGCCCCAAACAGCCTTCCCGACGTTCAGGAAGGCCTTGTTTGAAAGGGGGTATTCACCCCTTTCAAACAAGGCCTTCCTGAACCGGTTTTCTGGCCCTGCGCTGAGATCAATGGCCAGGAAACCCCACTAGACACCAGGGATTTCACTTGGGGGGCCGGGCCGTTTGCCTCAGGGGCATATTTTTTTTTTAAAAAGGTAGGTGTGCCCTGGGGGGGCACAATCATGCACGATCACGCCCCAGTGGCTAAATTAAAAAGAAATTGACAAAGGGGTCACCAGTGAGCAGGGCAACCCCCTCTCTGGGCAATAATTCTTTTTAGTAGTTGTATAGTTTCCCTCTATGGCCCCAAAGGAAACTATACAGCTATAAAAAAAAATACATATATATATATATATACATATATATATATAGAGATAGATAGATATATCTATCTAGATATCCTTTTTGTCAAAGCTAGTGCGGTTATATATATATAGATGTACCTTTAAAATAAAAAAATAATTCTGTTTTATGCACCTTATAGCTGTTGGAATAAGATTTTGTAGATATAGGTACCTTACTCAAATTTCCTCGCTCTAGCTTTTGTCTTTTTCCTTCTCTTTTTCCTGCCTTGAATATGTCCAAGATGAGTTTAATTTTTTCTCATGCTCATAGGTACTTTACAGTGAGTCAAAAATCCCCAAAAAATCCCAAAATGAGGGGAGATGAAAACTTGATAGGATTCAAAGAACAGATGTATCTTTAAAATGAAAAATAATCATGTTCTTTACACTTCATAGATGTGTGTAATGTGAATGTTTAGATGTAGGCACTTTACTTTAAACAATAATAATTAGAGAGGAAGAAAAATCAATAGAGATAGAATAAATTGAAGTGTAATTATATATGGATACGTTTGAGAACTAAGGGCCAGATGTAGCAAACGTTTAGCGAGTCGCAAACGGCAAAATTTGCCGTTTGCGACTCGCTAAACGCGTATCCCAATGCAGAAATGCATTTTGCGAGTCGTTACCGACTCGCAAAATGCATTTCAGACTCGCAAATAGGAAGGGGTGTTCCCTTCCTATTTGCGAGTCGGATTGGGATGCAATACCATTTGCGACCGCATATGCGGTCGCAAATGGCATCGCAGTTACCATCCACTTCAAGTGGATGGTAACCCAATCGCAAATTGGAAGGGGTCCCCATGGGACCCCTTCCAGTTTGTGACTGGACCCCAAAATATTTTTTCAGGTCAGGGAGTGGTCCAAGGGACCACTCCCTGCCCTGAAAAAAAACCAAAACTAAAGGTTTCGTTTTTTTTGAAGTGCAGCTCGTTTTCCTGTTAGGAAAACGGGCTACACTTCAAAAAAAAAAAAAACTGCTTTATTGACAAGCAGGTCGCTAACATGGAGGTCTGCAGACGTCAGCAGGCCTCCATGTTAGCGAGTGCCTATACTCGCAATGGGGCCGCAATTTGTGACCCACCTCATGAATATTGATGAGGTGGGTCATTGCGACCCCATTGCGAGTCGCAGTCGGTGTCTGAGACACCGTACTGCATAGCAATTTGCGACTTGCAAATTGCAAGTCGCAGGGACTCGCAATTTGCAAGTCGCAAATTGCCGACTTGCTACATCTGGCCCTAAGTATCAGATTTTGAAGTACATCAAATTATACTTTGATCCAACAAGA
This sequence comes from Pleurodeles waltl, assembly GCF_031143425.1. Lineage (NCBI taxonomy): Eukaryota > Metazoa > Chordata > Amphibia > Caudata > Salamandridae > Pleurodeles > Pleurodeles waltl. The sequence goes on from NC_090439.1 coordinate 689,954,567, forward strand.
AATATTAACGTTTAACACAAATCTCAATTATAGACAAACAAACTTTATTTTGGGCGAAAAATGTGATAATGAAATGCCATTTTTGTGATATGCAATGGTTACTGATTTTAATTGATGGATGTTGGGTGACCACATGACTTAAATACACTGACTTCACAACTAACACTATGGCCAGTCGAAGGCTCAGGCCGAAATGCGTTGCCATTTTTGTTTGAATAGCACTTTGCACTTTGTACTCTACAAGAAATAAGAAAATAAATTACCTTTCAAGTTGATGGATGGTGCCGGCTTGATTCCTGCCATGAGAAGCTGGTAAATATTGCCTCTCTAATGTTGTGTAATGATAAAAAAAAAAAAAAAATATATATATATATATATATATATATATATATATACACACACACATATATATATATATATATATATATATATATATATATATATATATATATATATCAATCATTTTTGTTAATGCGTGTGTGGTTATGTGTATATATATATATATATATATATATGTACATATATATATATATATATATATATATATATTCGCCACCAGTTGTCCTGCAGTTGCAGCTTGTGTTTTCAAAGCGATGCACATACTTCAACTGACGCGTTTCAACTGTAGCTTTTAGGCAGCAATAAAAAAGTCAAGGGAGTCTTGTGATTATGTTTCTGCTACAAAAGTATCAGACGTTTGGCTGGTGGCAGTTTTGATGCCATAAAGTAGCGAAGAAGGTTTATATGGCTACTGCAAAGATCAAATCTGTACTTTATTTAAATAGCTGAGTACATTAGTAAAGTCAGCCATTTCTTGCACTATATTACAAATTAAATGTATGTGTGGGGGTGCTATGGAGAGATAAAGGGCATTTTTGCTGGGTGGTAGTGAGGAAATCTGAGGAGGAGGTCATGGATTGGGAGCACCAATAATGATTGTTGGACTGGGCGCTGGAGATGCTAAAGACTGTGACGATTGGTATGTGACAAGGTGAAGTAATAGTGTGTCTTTTTTTGAGTGTCTTGAAAGAACGTGTTGATTGAGGGAAGAAGCGAAGGGAAGGTGACCTCTACTGTTGCACATATCACACACACACACACCCATCACCAATTTTGTGACTGTCTACGTAGGCTAGTGTTTTAGAGCAACAGTTTAGCCAGTAGCAGAGATGTCATCTCGTTGGATGACTGCTGCTCAAGCCCTCACTTGGGTTATCGATGTAGGAGGCTGGCCTGGTTTGTAATCGGTACCTTGGATACTAACACCTTACACGAGGTTCAGTTATCCCTTATTAATGAAATGGCGTAGTGTTCTAGCAGCTTAGGCTGATAGAGGTATCTATAGCAGAACAGCTAAGGCTGAACTAGGAGACATGCAAAGCTCCTGCAATACCACTTATAATTCCACAATACTTATACAAAATTAAAGCCAATATTCAGTGTTATCAAAAATAAACGTATTTTATTTGGTTGACACAAGGCCAAAAATATCTTAGAGGCAATACTCCTTCTAGAGGTAAGTATTACACACAATATATACACTAGACACCAAAATAAGGTAAGTAATTAGACACAGGACAGTGCAAACAATAGGAAATACTATAGAATGTAATAGGAGAAAATAGGTCTAGGGGCAACACAAACCATATACTAAGAAAGTGGGATGCAAATCACGTATTGCCCCCTAGACAAGTGTAGCGTGTAGAGAATCGCTGGGAGAGTAAGAATACAGTAAAGGTAAGTTAATTACCCCACCCCAGAGCCCAGAAAAGCAGGAGTAAAGTAGTGCAAGTTTCCTTAGGACACACTACAAGTCGTGATTAGAGTTATTGCAAAAACCGAGCAAGACTGCAACCAACAAATGGTGGATTCCTGGACCTGAAGACCTGTAAAGGAAGGAGACCAAGTCCAGAAGACGAAAGAAGTTCCAGGAAGGACACGAGCCCCTGCCAACCCAGAAGAGGCTGCAAAAGAAGAGTCCCGGTTGGACAAAGACTGCAGAAATACACCCAAGGAAGATGTCAGCAGATTCCTGCATGACGCACTGGATGTCCCATGGAGAGAAGTTGGATGTAGGCGAGTTTTGGCATTGGATTCCTCCAACAAGCCTTCGTTCTAGCAAAGTCGCGTTTTGCATCAAAGTGATTCTGTCGGGCCCCGTGAGGGACCTGGGGACCGCAACTCTGTGTGAGGAGGAAGAGCGGGCTCTCAGCATTTTAGAGAGCCCTCAGAACACCAGACAGCACCCAAAGGAGTCCCAGGACATGGGGACAAAGGAGGTGACAATTGCGGTTGGTGCAGCACTACAAAGGAAGGTCCCACGCCACCGTAGAACAACTCAGCAAGTTGAACCTCACAGGATAGAGTGATGGAGATCTAGACCAGGCTCTGCATGAAGGAATTTTGCAAAGAGTGCACAGAGGTCTCAGGAGGTGAAGAAGACTCAGTGCACAGGGGGACTGTTGTTCTTGGGGAAGGCAAAGTCTTAACTCCTCCAAATTAGGACAGCAGGACCTCAGGACAGTCTGTGTCGAAGGGGTCCATCACCTGTGTTCCAAGGAGCATGCCCATTGCCAGGAGAGGAGTCCACGAGAACAGGTCATTGACTTAGAAGGTGTCTGTGTGAGCAGGGAAGTGACTCCGTCACTCCACTGGAGATTTCTTCAGTCCTTCTGGTGCAGGGTAAAGGCAGGGAGTCCCCAGAGTGCACACACCATGGAAACTGTTGCAGTTGCTAACTGGAGCTGAAGTTGTAGAGGAAAGGTAGCCCTTCTGGATACTTTGTTGCTGTTACAGCAGCTCTTGAGCAGTCTGCGGTGAATCTGAGGTCAGAGGATGAAGTAGTAGTTGCAGAGGATTCCTGATGGAAACTTGCAACTAGATTCTGAAGAGAAACCCACAGGAGAGACTCTAAGTAGCCCTGAGAGGGAGATTGGCTACCTTATCAGGTATGGACCTATCAGGAGGGGCCTCTGACGTCACCTGCTGGCAATGGCCACTCAGAGGCCTCCAAAGTGTCCCCACACATTGGTGAACAAGATGGCTGAAGTCTGGGACACACTGGAGGAGCTCTGGGCACCACCCCTGGGGTGATGATGGACAGGGGAGTGGTCACTCCCCTTTCCTATGTCCGGTTTTGCACCAGAGCAGGAACTGGGGGTCCCTGGACTATTGTAGACTGGCTTATGCAAGGAGGGCACCATCTGTGACCTTCAAAGCATTTCCAGAGGCTGGGGGAGGCTACTCCACCCCAGCCTGTTACACCTATTACCAAAGGGAGAGGGTGTAATACCCTCCTCCCAAAGGAAATGCTTTGTTCTGCCTTCCTGGGACTGAGCTGCTCAGACCCCAGGAGGGCAGAACCCTGTCTCTGAGGTGGCAGCAGCTGTAGCTGCACTGCAAGCATTAGGGAGCTGGTTTGGCAGTACTGGGGGTCCATGGTGTAGTCCCCAGGATGCATAGAACTGGCACCCAAGTACCAGATATGGAATGGGGGGACAATTCCATGATCTTAGACACCTTACATGGCCATATTCAAAGTTACCATTATGAAGCTACACATATGTATTGACCTATATGTAGTGCATGCGTGTAATGGAATTGGACCTGAACTATGTGGGGGCACCTTTGCTAGTGCAAGGGTGACCTCATACTTAGTAACTTTGCTCCTACCCTTCAGCAAGTGAAGGTTAGGCATATATAATGACTTATAAGTTACTTAATTGCAGTGAAAATGGCTGTGAAATAGTGTCTGCACTATTTTATGCAGGCTGTAATGGCAGGCCTGTGGAAGGGTTTGTCTGAGCTCTTTATGGGTGGCAAAAGAAATGATGCAACCCATAAGGATCTCCTGGAACCCCAATGCCCTAGGCACCTAGGTACCATATACTAGGGACTTATAAGGGGGTTCCAGTATGCCAAATGAAATTGGTAAATGAAGTCACTAGCCTATAGTGACAAATTTAAAAGCAGAGAGAGCATAAGCACTGAGGTTCTGGTTAGCAGAGCCTCAGTGACACAGTCAAGCACTGCTGACAACACACACATTAGAGCACAAACTATGAGCCCTGGGGTCCTGGCTAGCAGGATCCCAGCGGGACAGGCAAAACACACTGACATGTATGGTTTTCACTATGAGCACTGGGGTCCTGGCTAGCAGGATCCCAGTGACACAGTAAAAACACACTGACACTCACTCACAAAAAGTCCAAAAGTGGGGGTAACCATGCTAGAAAGAGGCTACTTTCTCAAAATAGAGGACAGCTCTGACATAGGATTAGAGTCTGAGACAGAAGATACTGAGACAGCATCTGAGGGATAGGACAATGGTGCAGACTCTGGGAGTGATTTTTCAGTCAGAGGAGTCCCATTCGATAACTCCTCTTCCAGTGATTATGAGGGAGGTGATGAGGACAGTCCTGCTGTCCCTTTGCAAGCTCAGTCTGTGCAACGGGACAATAGCAGGTTAGCCCAACCCAGAGAGCAGGTGCATGAGGCGGCAAGCACAGAGAGGGTAATCTCTTGGGGCTCCCCAATTTAGTTCAGCCTCAAATTCCACCGCCCAAATCGTATTGTGGAGACATCAAAATTTTCTATCACAAAACATACTGGTTTGTACTGCACGCACCTGTGTTTTTGGTCCTGGGCTCGGTGGCCATATAGGGAAACATATCAAATGCAGAGATTTCTGGAAACTAGACATCCAGGGGAGTCCACAGAGGTGTGACTTGTGTGGATTCCCCAACGTTTTCTTACCCAAAATACCCTGCAAAGCTGAAATGTTGAATAGAAACTCTATTTTTTCTTGCATTTCTGTCACACAAACTACAGGAATATGCTGGGATCCACAAAATTCCTATGACCCAGTGTTTCCCTACCTGTCCTGATAAAAACACTACCACACTTGAGTGCCTGTACTTAGTGCCTGCGTCAGGAATGGATCATCCCAGGGTCAACAGTTGCCCTCATGTAAGGACCAACATTGACTGTTGTGTGATCTATTCCTGTTGCGGGCACTAGGCCTACCCACACAAGTGAGGTACCATTTTTATCAGGAGACTTGGGGGAACACTGGGTGAAAGGACATTTGTGACTCCTCTCAGTTTCCAGAACTTTCTGTCACCGAAATGTGAGGAAAAAGTGTTTTTTGGCCACATTGTGAAGTTTGCAACGGATTCTGGGTAACAGAACCTGGTGAGAGTCCCACACGTCACCCCACCTTGGATTCCCCTAGGTGTCAGGTTTTAAAAAATGCACAGGTTTGGTAGGTTTCCTATTGTAAGAAGTACCAGGAAGGAATGAGGTAAATAGTAGTATGCTTTATTGGTCTCCACTCGCCGCTTCCTCCTTTCACTCAGTCGATCAGGAGTCTGCCTCACACCAACATTTTAAAGCAGACTCCCACTCAACTGCAAGGTTATTCCAACTATCGTGTAAGAGGAGGTAGGAAGGGCTATATCATTATTGTATTTTTGAATACTCTAGCAAAAGGTTTAACTGAAAGATAATCTAAACAATATTAATTATAACACATCCCCCAACCTATAAATTGTTGAACTAATGTGATGCAGAATGGTTACATTACAATACATCAATACATGGCACGGACTTGGGAAAATAATGTATACATAACAAGGTCAACTATAACCCCCTGGTATGTCACAGAGAATACTACTTCATGACATAGTCGTGTGTCAAAAGGGAAGACTAAGGTTTCTTCCTTCCCAGCGAATGATGTGGGGCGCTGATCAGGGGCCATTACTTGTGTTGTCGCCCGTGGGTTGCTGTTTTACCACCCTGTCCATGCTCCACATTTGACCATTGTCCATTATGACTACATTGTTTTTCACTTTTGCAATGCGCATGGGGTCATAAAACTAGGAGACATCTTCATTCCTTCTGAAGGGATTCTTAATGTAGACCCAGTCTCTTGTTTCCCATTTTTGCTGTTTGGCTCCATGCGTACAGTCGAATGATTTTGTCTTTTCTTTCCTCTGCATTGTACACCACCTCAGTTCCCCCTCCTAACCAACCAGGAAAAAATGTGGTGCAGGGTTTTCTTCCTCTGAGTGCTCCGAACGGGGAAACCCCTGTAATAAGGTTCGGGGTGGTGTGGTATGCCCAAAGCATGCCTTGGATTGCTGTCTCCACTTGAATATGATTTTTACAAGCTAATTGAATACAGTCTTTTATCATTCTATTAACTCTTTCCACATACCATTGGCTCTAGGGCAGTATAATTCTGTTCTTAAATGTCTGATACCTAGTTGCGTTAAAAATTCTGTCATTGCAAGGGAAGTGAATTGTACCCTATTGCCTGTCACAATAGTAGAAGGCACGCCTTCCATCCTATACGTGCCTATTAAAAATGTTATGAGAGAGCTTGTGGTAATTTGATTTATCATCTTTGCAAACACCCAATGTGATTGGTAAATGACCAATATGAATGCAACTGTCTTTGTTAGACCATTACGGTTGATTGGGACAATTAGGTCGAGAGCTATCCTTTCCCAAGGTTTGTCTGGAACTTGTACCAGGGATATAGGAGTTTTACTAATTGTTTTAGATTTGGCACTGTTGGCACAAATAGTATAGTTCTTTTCCTTAGCTACAATGGTGGAGTCCATTCCAGGAAACCAGTAATGCTCCCTCAGTCGAGCCTTAGTGAGGCTTCTGCCTAAATGAACCTCATGCACTAGGTCTATGATTTTTTCTCTCAATGCTTCTGGGGGGACTATTTTGTCATTCCTCATTACTAGGTTGTTATTCATGTTGAGCTCTTGATGCCCCCCCTCCAATATTGTTTGAGGTCCTCCTGTAAGTTTTTGTTATTCTTTGGCCATCCTTGTAGAATGTGGATTTTTACGCGTTGTAACACTTCATCCTCAGAGGTGTACTTTTCCCATTCTTCTTGAATTGATTTCTAAAATGTGATATTCAAAGGTCTCATAATCTTCTTCTTTGTTCAATGGGGCTCTTGAAAAGAAGTCTGCAGTGTGTTGAGATTTCTTTAGATGTATTCTACTTTGAAGCTAAAACTCTCCAATCCTAACACCCATCTGGCTATGCGTGGAGAACTTTTGGCAGCTCCTCTGCTTGTAAACATGTCCAGCAGGGGTTTGTGATCCGTATGGATTGTGAATTGCAGCCCCCACAAAAAGAACTTGAAATGTTTCACTCCTTAGAAACACACCAAGGATTCCTTCTCAACTACAGAGTAGTTAATTTCGGATTTGCTAAGGATCATGAGTCAAACGTGATGATCCTTTCCTTGCCATTAATTATTTGGGAGAGGGTAGCCCCCAGACCTTTGTTGCTGGCATCCGTAGTTAGTATGGTTCTCCTGTTGGGGTCAAAGCTGCACAGATGCAGAGCTGTAAGGATAGCCTCCTTCAATTTTGCAAAGGATTCATGATGCTCATCCAGCCAGTTGTATTGAGTGTGATTTTTCAACAGTTCCCTTAAATTAGCTGTTATGGTAGCAAAGTTCTTGACATACTTCATCATATAGTCCCCCAAGCCTAAGAAGGATTTGAGTTCTTCTTTATTTTCTGGTGCACGCGTTTCCTTTCTTGCCCCTAGTTTGGGTTTTAAACCATCCTTGGATATGCTATGTCCTAAATAGTCTACAGCGCTTACTCCGATTCTGCATTTGTCCTTCCGTAAAGTGAGTCCCACTCCTTTGAGCTTGCTGAGGACATTGCGAAGTATCGTATTGTGTTCTTCCACCGTGGAGCCTTCGATTAGGACGTCATCTTGGGAGCACAAAGTTTTGGGTATCCCTTCCAGAATGTGCTGCATTATTTTTTGGAATACTGCGGCGACCGATGCCAGACCAAATGGCATTCTGCTGAACGTGAAAGTGCCCATAGGTGTGGTGAACGCAGTTAAACACCTAGATTCCGGGTGCAATTCTACTCATGATATGCCATTGATAAATCAAGTACTGAAAAACATGTGGCTTCGACAATAGCATTTCATGGATGTGAGGCAGAGGATGTCTCTCTACACATATGTTGTCGTTCAGGTCGTGTAGACCAACACATAATCTGAAGCTGTCACCATTACCTTTCCTGGCTAGTACATTTGGGGATACCCATTCTGAACAGTCTATAGGTTGTATGACTCCTAAATATTTAAGCCTGGTTAATTTCTTTTCTAAAGGGCCCCACATTAAGTGTGGTATCGGTCTTGTCTTATGTACTACCGGTTTGTAGTTTGTTTTCAACTTAATATTGTGTTGATACTGTTTTAGGAGTCCTAATTGTTCAGAAAATACTTCAGGGAATTAATTGCTTATATGTTCGCTTGCAGTGGCTTGATCCACTAGTAGTATTTGCTCCGGGTTATTGGGATCTAACGTTATTCCAAATTCCTTTTGATGTTGCGAACCCAGGAGATTTGAGCCTACTTGTACTATGAACACTTTGCCCACGGTGGATCGATCTTTAAAAGTGATGCATGTATGAATCATGCCTTTCAGAGGAATTGGGTCCCTAGTGTATCTGCTTGATAAAATATCTGGGGATTCGATCTCAGGATCGCTGTTATTGGTTAGCAATTTGAAGTCGGAGATGTCGATATGCATAAATGGTGAACAAGAGTCCGCAAACATTCTCACCGGTTTGCCATTTAAACTAATGACGACACAGGATATCTTACTTGGTTGGTTGAGCTGTCATCCCCTATTTGTAAAAAAAAATTTTTTTATACTTTGGGAATCTTCCTCTCTCACACTATTCTCCTTGCCTCCTGAGCATCTTGGTAAGTCTCTGCATACTCTGGCAAAATGACCCTTCTTATTGCACCTCCTGCATATGGCACCCTTGGCTTGGCAATTCACATAGTTGGCCAAATGGTTACTGCTCCCACAACGATAACACTTAGTTTTACTTTGCATAAATTTGTTTTTTTGACGTTGTTCTTTACTTGAATCATTTTTTTATTGAATCTTACATACATTGCCCTCCAGATCCTCTTCTGAGGTTTTGGACACCTGTTCATTTGTAGTAGTGACCTTCATTTCCTTCAAACATGTTGCTGTGTGTTCTATAGACTTGGCAATTTCTATAGCCTCGAATAAGTGGGGTTGTTTTTGCAGTAACTTCCCTTGAATTTTCGCGTTGTTTGTACATCTAACTAGTTAATCCCTTATTAATGAATCAGTGAGATTTCCGAAATCACAGAACTTGCCTAAGCCTCAGAGAGCAGCAACATAACTAGTAATGTTTTCTTGTGTGCCTTGCACATGGGTGAAGAATTTGTGAAGTTCCAGTAAAATGCTGATTTTGTCTCCATATTGATTTTGAAGTTTTGATAAAGTAATTTTGTACTCATCCATGTCATTGTCCAGTACTGCTGGTTCAGGAATAGTTTCAAAAATGTTCCTTCCTTGGGGTCCTGCGTTGTGCAATAAAATATGCTGTTTACTTACTGGGCTGAGGGCCAGATGTATCAAACATTTTTGCTTTTGAAAACGGTGCGAATCGCAAAATTTGGCTGTTTGCGAATGCAAAAACGTGGTCTGCGATGCATGAAAGGCATTCACTGTCCAAAAATCCGAAATCGCAAAAATAGCGATTTTTTGCATTGCGACTTGGTTTTGCGAGTAGCATTTTGCGTCTCGCAATTTGCGACACGAAATACCGAATTGCAATTAGCGATTCGGTATTTCATGTAGGAAATTGCGAGATGCAAAATGTGACTTGCAAAACCAAGTCGCAATTCGATGCACCAAAAAATCACAAATTGCAATTTTTTCGCAGAATGCCATTTTGAACATGCAAAATACCACAAAGTGAAACCAGGTGGTAACTAGGTGCAAGTGGAGAGGGAGGAGGAGACAGAAGCGCATTTTCAGAGTGCGCATTACACTTTTTGACCAGACTGAGGAGGAAATATTTGAGAAGTACAGGTTGAACTCAGCCATGATACTTGACCTGATAGCTGAGCTACAACCCATACTGCAGTGCACAACACATAGGACTAATAGCATACTCACCCATGTGCAGGGATTATGCTCCATAAACCTACTCGCCTCAGGGAGCTTTCACAGAGATTTTTCAATGCATTTATCAACGCCATGCTGAGCAGAATACACCAGTACATCAGATTCCCCCACACCCCACAGGAAATACAGCAAACAAGAATTGAGTTCTACCAGATAGCACAGTTCCCCCATGTCTTAGGTGCCATAGATGGGACACATGTTGCAATATGTCCACCATCAGCCACAGAGTATGTGTACCGAAACCGTAAATACCAACATTCCATGAATATACAGGTGATATGCAATGCCTCCTATATCATAACTGATCTCGTGGCCAGGTATCCAGGGAGCACACATGGTTCGTACATCTTTCGCCACAGCAGGATTCACACAAGACTGCTAGCTGGGGAGTTTGGTGAAGGATATCTACAAGGTATTGACCCTCTGTACACTGGTGCATTGATGGCGTGGTGATGTCAGATGGCTCAGCTACATATCATACCCTCTGTTCCTTCCAGGAGATAGTGCCTACGCAGTGCGCACCTATATAATGAGGCCCTACCTCAATCCTACAACACCTGCTGAACGGAGATACAATGCAGCACACAGGGCAACACGCAATGTGGTGGAGCGCACCTTTGGGCTGCTGTTGAGTCGCTTCCGGTGCCTCCACAAAAGTGGAGGGGCACTACAGTACAGCCCAGAGACAACATGTAGAAAAGTGGCTACTTGTGCAATCTTGCACAATATAGCAACCACCAGGGGCATACCTGTGGAAATATGTGATTCTGAATCTGATGAGGATGATGATCCCATACCACCCCTACAGCTAGCAGACAGGACCAGTGCAGCAGAGGGCAGACAAACACGTGCTGACATCACGCACAACCATTTCAGATGTAAGTATGAACAACACAAATCCACTGACATTTGTACTTGTAGTAAGTAAATTTATTACCTTCATTTCAGGTATCATCAGTTTCACTAGTAGAAAAAATAAGTAAATGAAACAAAAAACAAAAGTAGATAACAGGATTTCACTATTCCTTCATATTTTTCTGTATTACACAAACATTAACAGTCCCCTGTGGCCATTGCTCTCATTTCCTCTGGCCACGCAAGCCACTAGCACAGTAGCCTCACTGGCACCTCTGTTTTCTGCCTCAGTGACAGTGCTGTGCCTGGCACTGTGACGACTAGCATCAGTTGTGGGCACAGCTACGCTGCTGAGGCTAGATGTGTCCTATGTGTCCCCCAGTCCCAGTTCACTGGGTGTGACGGAACGGTTTCCCATCATATTGTCTATCACATTTGTGATCTGCACCAGTCTTTGTGCCACATCCCTACTGCTGTGCGCTGCCTCCACCTGTGCAGCCACAGCACGCCGCAATATGAGGGCTGATGAATTTGCCAGGTGATTGACAGAGCGACAAAAAACACCAAACATCCCCATAAAACATCTCTCCTGCCTGCGGTGGCTAACTCTGTTGCGGTGCAGATCAGTGCACAGTTCCCTCACTGCACTAGTCAGCTCCCTGGTGTTCTCCGATGCTTGGATCTGTCCCTCATGCAGTTTAGTGAGGTTTGCATTGAGGCACTCCAGCTGGCGATGCAGCACCCCCATGTTTGAATTGTGTGCCTGCATCTGCCTTTGTAAAGCAGAGGTTTTCCTGTTTTGCAGGTGCTGCTGCTTTAACATAGCAGATTCCAGGCCACCGAACACTGACGGTCCCTCACCTGCTTTGAAAGCCTGTGCCGCTGCATACGTAGGCATCCTGCGGGGTGTTGTGCTACGCTGGGGCTCCTGCATACCAGTGCATCTGCCACTTGGGGAAGGTGTGTGGGAGTCATCCTGCAGGTCATAAGAGTCCTGGCTAAGTTCAGGTAGTGGTACTGCCCTAGCCCTGCGTCAGATGGGCGCTATATTCTGTGACTCGCTGGTGTTTGAGTCAGATGCAGGGTGGGTTTCTGTATCCCCCACAACAGCACTCGCAGAAGCTGCTGGGCCTGGGCCACCTGCAACGACAATATGCAGCGTGTCAGTAATGTATGTATCACCAAAGATCACACAATGGTATTAAATGTACAGTTACTTCTCATCACAATGTTGTGGGTGTTGTGTTCTTCTGGGTGTCGCTCTGCCTAATTACAATCTATGTGCTACTTTCAGCTCTGGCTTGTGGACTACCACTCCCATAAGGCATTGTTGTGCTGCTTCTAAGATGTGGAATGGACTGCTTATCACAATGCTTTGCCCTACTTGCTAATTCCTAAGGGGCTTTTGTACATACACATATGGGGTTACATTTCAGTATTGCACTTACCTTTACTGGTATTTGGTGTGCCTGATGTGTCGATGTCAGTGTCCTCACTGACTGCTTTTGGGAGGAGTGTTGACTCCACTAGGTTTTCCATCAGGATGGAGGGTGTCTCTGTGGGTGGGCCGCCTCCTGTGCTCCTGGCCTCCTGCAGTCGTCTTGCCACCCTCTCCTTGGCACGGGACCGCAGGTCGTACCACCTCTTCTTTATCTCCTCCACAGAGCGCTGCGCTACTTCAACAGCGCAGATTTTGGTCTGAATGTCTGCCCAGAGTCTGCGCTTTTCACTCTCAGGCATCTGGAGTGAGCTTTTCCCAAACAAACGGTCATGGTCCCTCACAACCTCCTCATTGAGCACCTCCAGTTCTTGCTCACTAAACTTTAGTTTCCTTTTCCTTTCTCCCTTCTCCTTTCCCTGTGCAGAGGTGTCCATGGTGGTTCTGCAGCCCTACCTTTTTCACAGAGTTGCTCATTGTGGCTGGGCTCTCTCTGAGTGCTACTTTGGGTGTGTCATCTGCAAACTGCCTGGGATGACTCACTTCCTCCTTGTAATGTCATCAGGCTTCTCCAGTTGTGCATTCTCGCAATTTGCGATTTTCAATTACCGAATCGCAATTTGCGTTCTCGCAAATTGCGATTCGGTATTTGGGCCTTGCAAACCACAAATAGCGATTTTTAAGAAATTGCTAATTCTGAATCGCAATAGTGATACATGGCCTATTGCGACTCGGAAATAGCGATTTCTTAAAAATCGCTATTTGCAATTCGCAAAGCCCTATTATGATACATCTGGCCCTAAATCTTTCACCACCTATAGCTATGACGTAGGATTCAAAGACGTGCACCCATTCGTCCTATGGTTTGTTGGGCTCCCACAGTTCATTCAAGAATGATGGAGGTTGTAGCATACTAGCAGCTGCCATGGTGGTATGAAAATTCCAAGAATCGTTGTAGTTAGCTAGAATGTATAAGCTTTAGTTAGTTGTAGCACATTTTTCCATCATACAATATCAAACAATTATACAGTTTGTCATTTTTCAAAACTTCTCTGAGTAGATTACGTTAAATGTAGAAAGATCTTCCAAAGATATGAAACTGACGCAATGATAATGCTGTATGCTCTAGAAAATGAATATTCACATTTCGCTTTTTCTCAGATCAGAGTTTAAACCATTTAGATTTGCCAACACAAAATAAATGCAATATCCTTAAGTGTACATGATATTCCTTAACTAGCCAGTAGATGGCGATGTAGGATAATGAACTGTTGTGTGACATACAACCACAACTGTGAATTATCCTTCTTTTAGTAATTTTGAATAAATGGTTCTTTCTCAAAACTACCAACGGTTTTATACAGTTCCATGTACTTAAAGGGGATTAAAACATTTTAAATAAGTAATGCTGGTCAATATACATGTAAATTATACTTTAAACGGGGAGCAGGGAGTCCAAAATTAATAAATAACAAGGTGTGCGTGTCACAGACAATCCACGAGGACACGCAGGGCCCAACTTTTGATAAGTGATATGGTGTGCGTGTCACCGAATATATTTTGATTTATAATACAGGGCTTAGATTGCGGTGAGTGTGCCGCCTTAAATGTGCTAGAAAGGATTTCTGGAACGAAAGTGCTTCAGGAAGCGGGACACGCCTCTCGGGACGGGTTAGTGACTTAACCCATGAATGTTCTGGAATATGAAGCTTCACCGCAACAAGCCCACAGAGTTCCAGTGTTAAAAGACTCGATATGCGACCCTAGAAGAATATGGGGCATACACAAATATACTGCCACAGTACCTTATATCGGCAGAATTGAGCGCAACGACTTACACATCCTCAGGAAAGATTACGAGGGGTATGTAAAGAATCTTTACAGCTGGAAGCGGAAGGCACACAGAAGGGGAGAAGACCACTCTGCCCCCTTGCGCAGACAGCTCGTCGCCAGAAATGTTGCAAGAAGTACCAGGAAGAAATTAGGTAAATAGTAGTATGCTTTATTGGTCTCCACTCGCCGCTTCCTCCTTTCACTCAGTCGATCAGCAGTCTGCCACACACCAACATTCTAAAGCAGACTCCCACTCAACTGAAGGGTTATTCCAACTAGCGTGTAAGAGGAGGTAGGAAGGGCTATACCATTATTGTATTTTTGAATACTCTAGCAAAACGTTTAACTGAAAGATAATTTAAACAATACTAATTATAACATTTCCCTAGGTGCCCGCTGAGCTAGAGGCCAAAAATCCACAGCTAGACACTTTGCAAAAAACAGCTCAGTTTTCTTTGGAAAAATGGGATGTGTCCATGTTGTGTTTTGGGGCATTTCCTGTCGCAGGTACTAGGCATACTCACACAAGTGAGGTACCGTTTTTATCAGGAGACTGGGGGAATGCTGGGTGGAAGGAAATTCGTGGCTACTCTCAGATTCCAGTAATTTCTGTCACCGAAATGTGAGGAAAAAGTGTTTTTTTGCCAAATATTGAGGTTTGCAAAGGATTCTGCGTTCAGAACCTGTTGAGAGCCCCACAAGTCACCCCATCTTTGATTCCCCTACGTGTCTAGTTAAAAAAAATGCACAGGTTTGGTAGGTTTCCTTAGGTGCCTGCTGTGCTAGCGACCAGTTTTCAGTATAAAAATGTAATGTGTCCATGTTGCATTTCCTGTCGCGGGTATTAGGCCTACCCACGCAAGTGAGGTACAATTTTTATCGGGAGACTTGGGGGAACACAGAATAGTAGAATTGCCACTTGTCTTTCTCTACATTTTTTCCTTCCAAATGTAAGCCAGTGTGTAAAAAAGACGTCTTTTTGAGAAATGCCCTGTAATTCACATACAAGTATGAGCACCCCGGAATTCAGAGATGTGCAAATAACCACTGCTTCTCAACACCTTTTCTTGTACCCATTTAGGATTTTATTGCTACCTATTTTTCACTCTTTATATTTCAGCAAATGAATTGCTGTATACCCTGTATAGAATGAAAACCCTTTGCAAGGTGCAGCTCATTTATTGGCTTTGGATACCTAGGGATCTTGATGAACCTACAAGCCCTTTATATCCCTGCAATCAGAAGAGTCCAGCAGATGTAACGGTATATTGCTTTAAAAAATCTGACATCACAGGAAAAAGTTACAGAGTAAAACATGGCCAAAAATGGTTGTTGTTTTCATCTCAATTTCAATGTGTTTTATTTCAGCTGTTATTTTCTGTAGGAAAACCTTGTAAGATCTACACAAATGACCGCTTGCTGATTTTAAAATATTGTCTACTTTTCAGAAATGTTTAGCTTTCAAAGATTGAGAATTGGTTTCACACCCACTCCTGTCACTAACTGGAAGGAGGCTGAAAGCTAAAAAAATAGTTAAAATGGGGTACGTCCCAGTAAAATGCCACAATCGTGTTAAAAAATGTGGTTTTCTGATTCAAGTCTGCCTGCTCCTGAAAGCTTGGAAGATGTTGATTTTAGCACCGCAAACCCTTTGTTGATGCTATTTTCAGTGAAAAAACCACAAGCCTTCTTCAGCAGCCTTTTTTCCCTTTTTTTTTAAAAAAAGGACACAAGTTTGGCATGGATAGCTTATGTGGATAAAAAGTTATGAAGGCCTAAGTGCAAACTACCCCAAATAGACAAAAAAGGTCTCGGCACGGGGGGAGGGCCCAGCAGCTAAGAGGTTAAAGACAAAAGCAGCAACCTGGTCTCAGTGAAAAGCAACTACTGAACATGTCCTGATAAAGACTTGCAAATCTTTAATGAAAGTGCGAGCATCAGCCAAAAGCTGTGGCCACCCCCAGAGGAATTTGGAGCAAGAATCTACAGCAAGTAGAATGCAGTTGAATACACCATCCAAATTTAGTGGGTCGCTATGGTCTAGACACTTGCATTGGAGATGGTTGCTTGAGAATAAGAGGGGTGTCTGTGTTTGACGTGCAATGATAGAGCTTTTAATTTGTTGGCATATGTCACATATAAGGACATACTGCTATTGCTGCTTGTACAGACCATGCCATCTATAGCGTTTTTGTAACAAGGAGAATGTGGCTGCCACATTCAGCATGGATAGATGCTACACCCTCATGTGCTGCTTTAATTAATTCTAGTCTGCGGTCCTAGTTGGTAGCATTATATCCCCCACCTCTCGAATGGTAGCAAAAGGAATTTTTGGGCACCTAAATGGTAGGAATATTTTGCTGGTCATGCTTTTGGGAAGGAGCCCATAGCATTAAAGTTACCCGAAGAATTAACAACATTCATTATTTCTTTATATACCCTCATATGAGAACGAGTGACTGCAGCTACTGTAGCAGTGTTATCTGCAGATTTGGCTGCTTCATCGGCAAGAGAATTCCCTAAAACGTTTATTTCAACATGTTTGTGATTCAGTGTATGAATTACATGAGCCTGTGGCAGACTGTGTTTGAATTCTCTCACATTTCCCCAAAGCAATTTATGCTTTATAATATTCCCTTTTGAGTCTCTGAATTCATTTAGGCCCCAATAAAGCATGTTTTCATTGAAAGACTGGACACAGTAATATGAATCACACACTATAAGAGTGGGGAATTCAGGATTTGTGTGTTCCCGTGCAAACATCAAAGCTTTCTGTTAAGCCAGCTGTGCAGTGCAAACCCATAGGGACTGCATGAAAGTCTTTTGAGGGTGGAATTCTCCATCCCTCATTACTCCATATATAGCTGCACAAGCCACAGAGTATTGGTGCTTACAGCAGGATGAGCTAAGCCGTCAGTGTATATAATATATTCATACTGTTCAAGAGGCAATATGTCAGTGGGCATGAGGTATTCTTGTTCATAATGGATTAATTCCTGAGTTTGTAATTGATTCAAAGACATAGGGCCTCATTATGAGTTCGGCGGTGTCATGACCGCCATGTTGGCAGTGGTGGTCGTACAACCAACAGGCTGGCGGAGAAGACTGGCAAATTATTGCAATGGCGGTATTCCCAACAGTATACAGCCAATTCATCGCCCGTCCCGCCACTGCGGTCAGGCCGCTAAGAATGAAGGTAGCCACCTGCAGGCTTGCAGAGACAATGCTCCCGTCAGACATATTATGAGGCTGCACACCGCCAAGGTTTCCGTCGCAGTCGCACCGCCATGGAAACCCTAGTAGAAACCAACACTATAAAGGGAGACACCCACCTTCAGGAACACATACCCGCCTGGAGCGGCCATGGAACCTGAACTACACACCTTCCTGCTGCTCCTGATTGCCCAATGGCTCTGGAACCGATGACGGCAGCAACTGTGAGTACACACACTTACCTGTCACTGTTCCAAATGCCAATGTACCTGCACACACACACAACATACATATCTGGGACAGGTGGCAAGGGTGACACACACATACAAGGTCACTGTAGATAAGTACCATCTTTCTTGGCATGTTACCCCCATTTTTACCTGTATGTCAGTATGTTTTTGCCTGTGTCATTGGGATCCTGCTGGCCATGACCCCAGTGCTCATAATTTATGGCCTAATGTGTGTGTTGTCAGTAGTGCTTGACTGTGTCACTCAGGCTCTGCTAACCAGAACCTCAGTGCTTATGCTCTCTCTGCTTTTTAATTTGTCACTATGGGCTAGTGGCTTCATTTACCAATTTCAATTGGCACACTGGACCCCCCTTATAAGTCTTAGTATATGGTACCTATGTACCCAGGGCATTGGGGTTCCAGGAGATCCTTATGGGCTGCAGCATTTCTTTTGCCACCCATAAGGAGCTCAGACAAACCCTTCCACAGGCCTGCCATTGCAGCCTGCATAAAATAGTGCACACACTATTTCACAGCCATTTTCACTGCGCTTAAGTAACTTATAAGTCACCATATGTCTAACCTTCATTTACTGAAGGTTAGGTGCAAGGTTACTAAGTGTGAGGGAACTCTTACACTAGCAAAGGTGCCCCCCATAGTTCAGGGCCAATTCTCGGGACTTTGTGAGTGCGGGGACGCCACTACACGCATGCACTACATTTAGGTCAATACCTATATGTAGCTTCACAGTGGTAACTCAAAATGTAGCCATGTAAGGTATCTGTGATCATGGAATTGTCCCCCCATTCCAAATTTGGTATTGGGGAGCAAATTCCATACATCCTGGGGGCTCCACCGTGGACTCCCAGTACTGCCACACCTGAGGCTTGCAATGCAGCTATAGCTGCTGCCATCTCACAGACAGGGTTTGCCCTCCTGGGGTCTGAGCAGCTTAGTCCCAGGAAGGCAGAACACAGCATTTCCTTTGGGAGGAGGATGTTACACCCTCTGCCTTTGGAAATAGGTGCAACAAGCTGGGGAGGGATAGCCTCCTCCAGCCTCTGGAAATGCTTTGAAGGGCACAGATGTTGCCCTCCTTGCATAAGCCAGTCTACACCAGTTCAGGGACCCCCAGTCCCTGCTCTGGTGCGAAACTGGTCAAGATAAGGGGAGTAAGCACTCCACTGTCCATCACCAGCCCAGGGGTGGTGCCCAGAGCTCCTTCAGTGTGTCCCAGACTTCGGCCATCTTGTTTTCCAAGTTGTGGGGACACTTTGGAGGCCTCTGAGAGGCCAGTGCCAGCAGGTGATGTCAGAGACCCCTCCTGACAGGTCCATACCTGATAAGGTAGCCAATCCCCCTCTCAGGACTATTTAGGGTCTCACCTGTGGGCTTCTCTTCAGATTCTACTTGCAAGTTTCCAGCAGGAATCCTCTGCAACTACTACTTCATCCTCTGACATCGGATTGACCGCAGACTGCTCCAGGAACCGCTGTAACAGCAACAAAGTATCCAGAATGGCTCCTTTTCCTCTGCAACTTCAGCTCCAGCCAGTAATTGCAACAGTTTCCATGGTGTTCATGCTCTGTGGACTCCCTGTCTTCACCCTGCACAAGAAGGACCGAGGAAATCTCCTGTGGAGAGACGGAGTCACCTCCCAGCTCTTGCAGGCACCTTCTAAGTCAACGACCGGTTCTGTTGGACACCTCTCCTGGCAACAAGCGTGCTCCTTGGAACACAGGTGGTGGATCACTTCGACATATACTGTCCTGAGTCCTGCTGACCCAATTTGGAAGAGGAAAGAACTTGCCTTCCCAGAGTACGACACTACCCCTGTTCAGAGCGTCTTCTTCACCTCCTGAGTCCTCTGTGCACTATTTGGAAAATTCCTTCATGCACAGCATGGCCCAGGTCCCCAGCATTCTCTCCTGCAATGCTCAACTCTCTAAGATGACCTCCGACAGCGTGGGACCTTCCTTTGTAGTGCTGCACTGATCACATTTTGCACCTCCTTTGTCCCTGTGTCCTGGGACTCCCTTGGGTGCTGTCTGGTCAACCGTGGGCTCTCTGAAGTGCTGAGAGCCCTTTCTTCCTCCTCACGCAGAGTTGAGACCCCCAGGTCCCTGGGCCCAGACATCACCATTTTGATGCAAAACATGACTTTGCTCGAACCAAGGCTTGTTGGATGAACCCAGTGCCAAAACTCACATGCATACAACATCTCTTGGTGATGCCTCCATTGCATCATGCAGGAACCCGCTGACATCTTTCTTGGGTGCATTTCTGCAGTCTTCATCCAACCGGGGACTCTTTCTTTGCACCCTCTTCTAGGTTGGCAGGGGCTCCTGTCCTTCCTGGAACTTCTTCCAACTTCTGGACTTGGTCTCCTTCCTTTGCACGGCTTTGGGTCCAGGAATCCAGCAAATGTTGTTTGCAGTCTTGCTTGGTTCTTGCAATTACTCTAATCACAACTTGCAGCGTGTCCTAAGGAAACTTCCAGTACTTTACTCCTACTTTCCTGGGCTCTGGGATTGGGTAATTTACTTACCTTTACTATATTCTTGTTCACCCAGCGATTCTCTACACACTACACTTGTCTGGGGGGAATTTGTGGATCGCATTCCACTTTCTTAGTATGTGGTTTGTGTTGCCCCAGACCTATTTTCTCCCATTGCAGTCTATAGCATTTCCTATTGTTTGCACTATCCTATGTCTAATTACTTACCTTATTTTGGTTCCTAGTGTATATATTGTGTATAATATTTACCTCCAGAAGGAATATTGCCTCTAAGATATTTTTGGCCTTATGTCACCCAAATAAACTACCTTTATTGTTGGTAACATTGAGTATATGTCTTTACTTGTGTTTAAGTACTGTGTAACTATAAGTGGTATTGCAGGAGCTTTGCATGTCTCCTAGTTCAACCTAAGCTGCTCTGCTATAGCTACCTCTATCAGTCTAAGCTTCTAGAACACTATTACATTTCACTAATAAGGAATAAATGGACCTGGGGAAAGGTGTAAGTACCCAAGGTACCCACTGCAAACCAGGCCAGCCTCCTACATTGGTGGTGCAGCGGTGGGATAAGTACTTGCAATTGCTTTGTTACTAGTGCTTTTCACAAGACAAGCAAGTAATTTCTAACTTTCTAAAAAGTTCTTTAAACTTGCAAAAGTTTTACAAAGTCTCTGAAAATGTTTCTTCTTTTCTCTAAAAGGTTAGTTCTGCTAGTCTACTAACTTTTTTAATCACTTTCCTAAACTCTTTTTTTTTCAATATGTCTTCAGTAGAAGCTACCCCTAGAGTTGTGAAAACAACACATGAGAATCTTAACTTTAAAAGTTTGAGTGGTCTCTGTATTGAAAGGAGGTCAGGGATTGGGAAGAACACCAATAAGGAATTACTTTTAAATCTTCTCCTGAAGGATGACCAGGGACTTAGCACTGGACAGGAACAGCCAGATGGGGGAGTAGAGAAAGATTCCAACCAGGCAGGCTCAGAGGGGCAGTCTGATAATCCTGGGGAGGGTCCTTCCACTGATCTTTCTGTCAATAATCTACCTAGTGTAACTGGGAGTGGGAAGGGTTCAGACACTAGCAAGGCTCCCTTCATACCTAGAGCCCAGGTCACTAGGGTGGTTCAAGTTAGGGAAAGATCAGCCTCTGCAAATTCCATTGTTTCTTCTGTTTCATGGGTATCTCACACTTCTAACCCTGAGGACCAGTTCCTAGATAAGGAACTTGGGGCCAGATGTAGCAATATAACATTTTGCGACTTGCTAATTGCGAGTACTAGCGACTCGCAATTTGCAAGTCGCAAAATGTCATGCAGAAAGGTGTCTCAGACACCTTCTGCGAGTCGGTATGGGGTCGCAAAGACCCACCTCATTAATATTAATGAGGTGGGTCGCAAATTGCGACCCCATACCGACTATGGGCACTCGCTAACATGGAGGCCTGCTGTAGTCAGCAGACCTCCATGTTCGTGACTGCTTTTAAATAAAGCAGTTTTTTTTTTTTTAAGTGTAGCCCGTTTTCCTTAAAGGAAAACGAGCTGCACTTAAAAAAAAAAACGAAACCTTTTGTTTCGGTTTTTTTTCAGGGCAGGTAGTGGTCCCTTGGACCACTACCTGCCCTGAAAAAATGTTTTGGGGTCCATTCACAAAGGGGAAGGGGTCCCATGGGGACCCCTTCCCGTTTGCCAATGGGTTACCATCCACTTCAAGTGGATGGTAACTGCGACTCCATTTGCGACCGCATACGCGGTCACAAATGGAATTGCATACCATTGCGAATCGCAAATAGGAAGGGAACACCCCTTCCTATTTGCGATTCGGAAATGCATTTTGCGAGTCGGTCCCGACTCGCAAAATGCATTTCTGCATAGGAAACACGCATTTGCGAGTCGCAAACGGCAAATTTTGCCGTTTGCGACTCGCAAAGTGCTTCCTACATCTGGCCCTTGGAACTCGGAGGTTAGAAGAGGCCAGACTGAGGGTACAGCAGCAACAGTTGCCCTTAGACAGTGAATCCCTGGCTGTGGAAAAGTAAATGCAGGGGTTGGGATTAGTTCCCCATGGTGGCAGCAGCAGTTTCTGGAATTCTAATGTTAGGGAACCCTCATTTGATTCAAGAAATCTGCATCAAGGTGTCCCTCCTTTCAGGGATGGAGATGACATATACAAGTCATTTGCTGCACTTGAGAAGGTCTGTAAAGTTCAGAGGGTCCCTCAAGTTCAGTGGGCTGCTATCATGTGGCTATCTTTCACTGGCAAGGGGAGAGACAGACTACTTATTGTCAGGGACGATGATGCAGATAACTACCATATACCCCAAAGTGCACTCTTAGATGATCTGGGCTTAACCACTGAACAATACAGGATAAAGTTCAGAGAGACCTGAAAGGAGTCATCACAGGATTAGACAGATTTTGTAGACTGTTCAGTGAAGGCCCTAGAATGTTGATGAAATGGCAGTAAGGTGGTTGACTATGAGAGCCTATACAACTTGATTCTGAGAGAGAATATATTGAATAATTGTGTGTCTGATTTGTTGCATCAAGATCTTGTGGACTCATATCTGACCTCTCCCCAAAAATTGGGAAAGAAGGCAGACAAATGGGTCAGAACAAGGGTTAGCAGGAAAGCTCATAAAGGGGGTGCCAAAGACAGCAAGAAGAAGGATGGTAAGTCTCATGGCAAGGGTGGGGAAAAAGATAAGAAAATCTTCTGAGTCTTCATTAGGTCCACAAAAATCTTATGGGTGTGGTGGGAACAAATCCTCTTCTCACAATCAGAAAAAGCCATGGTGTTATCTCTGTAAAGCCAAAGGTCATTGGGCAAGTGATCCCACTTGTCTGAAAGGAACCACCAAACCTCCCACCACCACAAACCCCACTGCTTCCACTAGTGCCCCTAGTAATAGCAATGGTGGTGGGAAGAACACTACTAATAGCCAGTCAAAGGATGTAGCTGGGCTCACCATTGGTAATGTAGTTGGGGCTGGTCTAGTTAGGGAGACCACTAAGGCTGTTTTAGTCTCTGATGGTGGTATTGACTCTGCCACCTTAGTTGCTTACCCCCTTAATATGGGTAAGTACAAGCAACTACCCCTAATAAATGGTGTTCAGGTTGAGGCCTACAGGGATACATGTGCCACTCTCACTATGTTGATGGAGAAACTGGATACCCCTGAGCAACAACTACTTGGTCACCAGTACCAAGTGACAGATGCTCATAACAACACTGTTAGCCGCCCCATGGCTGTTGTGAATCTCAACTGGGGGGGATTACTGGTCCAAAGAAAGTTTTGATAGCCACTGACTTACCTGTTGAATGTCTATTAGGAAATGATTTGGAGACTTCAGCTTGGGCTGAGGTGGAGTTGGAGGCCCATGCAGCAGTGTTGGGCATTCCAGGTCATATCTTTGCTTTTAGTAGGGATCAGGCCAAGAAGCAAAGAGGGCAGGGAAACTTGGATCTTGGAACAATGGACCAAGTGCTCCCAGAAACTAGGGGTAGGAAGGGTAAACCCATGTCCACTATCCCTCCCTCTCCAGATGATTCCCCTTTTGATGTGGCGGAGTCTTCTCCTTGTGCAGAACCTACACCAGAGGAGTTTGAAGCTGATACAGCTGAGTTTTTGGGTGCAGGTGGGCCTCCAGGGAGGAATTGAGTATGGCACAGCAGACCTGTCCCACACTAGAGGGTCTCAGACAGCAAGCTGTCAAACAGCAGGATGGGGATGTCAATGACAGCCACAGAGCTTACTCAGAGAATAATCTCCTCTATACTGAAGCAAGGGACCCTAAACCTGGTGCCACCAGGAGACTGGTCATCCCCCTCCGGTATAGGGAATTCCTCCTAACTCTAGCTCATGATATTCCCTTGGCTGAGAATATAGGCCAGAGTAAAACATGGGACAGACCTGTTCCACATTTTCACTGGCCCCATATGTCCGAAGACACAAAGGAGTTTTGTCTCTCCTGTGCCACCTCCCAAGCCAGAGGCTAGACTGGTGACACCCCAAGGGCCCCCTTAATCCCACTGCCAGTGGTTGGGGTGACCTTTGAAAGGGTAGGGGTTGACATTGTTGGCCCCCTTGACCCTCCAACAGCTTCTGGCAATAGATTCATCCTTGTGGTAGTGGACCATGCCACAAGGTACCCAGAAGCCACCCCTTAAGCATAACTACAGCACCTGCAGTGGCGAAAGCCATCCTGGGAATCTTTTCCAGGGTGGGTTTCCCTAAGGAAGTTGTATCAGACAGAGGTAGTAACTTCATGTCTGCATACCTCAAGGCAATGTGGAAGGAGTATGGTGTTCCCTACAAGTTCACCTCCCCTTATCATCCACAAACAAATTAATTGGTTGAGAGGTTTAATAAAACTCTCAAAGGTATGATTATGGGACTCCCTGAAAAACTCAGAAGGAGATTGCCATGCCTACTTTTCGCCTACAGGGAGATACCCCAAAAAGGAGTAGGCTACATCCCCTTCGAGCTCCTATTTGGTCACCCTGTTAGGGGTCCCCTTGCTCTTGTTGAGGAGGGTTGGGAACAACCTTTAAAACCTCCAAAGCAAGACATTGTGGAATATGTACTTGGCCTAAGATCTAGTATAGCTGAGTACATGAAAAAGGCCATTAAAAACCTTCAGGCCAGCCAAGAGTTCCAAAAGCAATGGCATGCCCAGAAGGCTGTCCTGACAGAGTATCACCCAGGACAAAAGGTGTGGGTATTGTAGCCTGTGGCCCCAAGAACACTCCAAGACAAATGGAGTGGACCCCATCTCATTGTGGAGAAGAAAGGTGAGGCCATCCATCTGGTTGACCTGGGCACTGCCAGAAGCCCCGTTAGGGAGCTTCATGTCAATCACTTTAAGCCTTATCATGACAGGGCTGACTTAACCTTGCTCATGGCCACAGATAAGGGGCAGGAAGAAGAGAGTGACCCTCTCCCTGACCTCTTCTCCAACACTGAAGCTGATGGCTTAGTGGAAGGAGTGGTGCTTGCAGACTGCCTCACTGCAGAGCAGAGGGAGGACTGCAAAAATCTCCTAGGACAGTTTTCTGACCTCTTCTCTCTTATACCTGGTACAACTACCTGGTGTGAACATTAAATTCATACTGGAGACTGTTTACCTGTCAAGAGTAAAATTTACAGGTAGCCTGATCATGTCAGAGATTGCATAAAAACTGAGGTCCAGAAAATGTTAGATCTAGGAGTTATTGAGGCTTCTGTAGCCCCTGGGCCAGCCAAGTGGTGCTAGTCCCCAAACAGCAGAGCAAAGAAGGAAAGAGAGAAATTTGGTTTTGTGTTGACTATAGGAATCTTAATACTGTAACCAAAACTGATGCTCACCCAATACCCAGGGCAGATGAGCTGATAGGTACACTGGCTTCTGCCAAGTATCTAAGCACCTTAGATTTGACTGCAGTGTATTGGCAGATCAAATTGGCACAGGATGCTTAGGCAAAAACTGCATTTTCTACCATAGGAGGGCATTAGCACTTCACTGCGATGCCCTTTGGTTTGAAAAATGCACCTGCCACTTTTCAGAGGCTGGTGAATACAGTCCTCCAAGGTTTGGAAGCTTTCAGTGCAGCATACAAAGATGATATTGCTGTATTTAGCTCCACCTGGGATGACCACCTGGTCCACCTATGGAAAGTTGTGGAGGCCCTGCAAAAGGCAGGCCTAACTATCAAGGCTTCAAAGTGCCAGATAGGGAAGGGGAACGTGTTTTTTTCCGGGCCACCTGGTAGGTAGAGAACAGATTGAAGCACTACAGGGAATGATTCAGACCATTATGGACTGGGCTCCCCCTGCTACACAGAACCAGGTCAGAGCCTTCTTAGGTCTCATTGGGTATTACAGGAGGTTCATTAAGAACTATGGCTCCATTGTTGGCCCTCTTAATGAACTCACTTCAAAGAAAATGCCTAAAAAGGTATTGAGGACAGCTAGTAGTCAGAAAGCATTTAAGGAGCTTAAGAAGGCTATGTGCTCTGCACCTGTCTTAAGGAGACCAAACTACTCCACAAAATTAATTGTCCAAATAGATGCTTCTGAATTAGGGGAAGAGGATGTACTATCACAACTTAACTCAGAGGGCCAGGATCAACCTGTTGCTTTTATCAGCAGGAGGTTGACCCCTAGAGAAAAGCCTTGGTCTGCCATAGGTAGGCCTTTGCTGTGGTCTGGGCCTTGAAGAAGCTGAGACCCTTCTTGTTTGGGACTCACTTTATTTTTCAAACAGACCACAAACCTCTATGATGGCTTAAACAAATGAAAGGTGAAAACCCTAAATTGCTGAGGTGGTCCATTTCCCTACAGGGTATGGACTTTACAAAGGAACATAGACCTGGGAGTACCCACTTCAATGCAGATGGACTCTCCAGATATTTCCACTTAGACAATGAAGACTCATCTGGGCAAGGTTAGCCTTATTGTCCCTCATTTGGGGGGGTTGTTTAGGAAAGTACCATCTTTCTTGGCATGTTACCCCCACTTTTACCTGTATTTCAGTATGTTCTTGCCTGTGTCCCTGGGATCCTGCTGGTCAGGACCTGAGTGCTCATAATGTATGGCCTAATGTATGTGTTGTCATTAGTGCTTGACTGTGTCACTGAGGCTCTGCTAACCAGAAAGTCAGTGCTTATGCTCTCTCTGCTTTTAAATTTGTAACTATAGGCTTGTGACTTCATTTACCAATTTCAATTGGCACACTGGAACCCTCTTATAATTCCCTAGTATATGGTGCCCAGGTACCTAGGGCATTGGAATTCCAGGAGATCCTTATGGGCTGCAGAATTTCTTTTGCCACCCATAAGGAGCTCAGACAAACCCTTCCACAGGCCTGCCGTTGGGGCCTGTGTGAAATAGTGCACACACTATTTCACAGCCATTTTCACTGCACTTAAGAAACTTATAAGTCACCTTTATGTCTAACCTTCGTTTACTAAAGGTTAGGATTCAAAGTTACTAAGTGTGAGGGCACCCTTGCACTAGCAAAAGTGCCCCCCACATAGTTCAGGGCCAATTCCCGGTACTTTGTGAGTGCGGGGACGCCATTACACGCATGCACTACATATAGGTTAATACCTATATGTAGCTTCACAATGGTAACTCCTAGTATGGGCATATAAGGTGTCTAAGATCATGGAATTGTCCCCCCATTCCAAATATGGTATTGGGAAGCCAATTCCATGCATCCTGGGGGCTCCACCATGGACCCCCAATACTGCCAAACAAGCTCTCTGAGGCTTGCAATGCAGCTACAGCTGCGGCCACATCATAGAGAGGGTTGTGCCCCCCCCCCCCAAGGTCTGAGCAGCCCAGTCCCAGGAAGGCAGAACAAAACATTTCCTTTGGGAGGAGGGTGTTACACCCTCTCCCTTTGGAAATAGGTGTAACAATCTGGAGATGGGTAGCCTCCCCCGGCCTCTGGAAATGCTTTGAAGGGCACATATCATGCCCTCCTTGCATAAGCCAGTCTACATTGATTAGGGGACCCCCAGTCCCTGCTCTGGCATGAAACTGTACAAAGGAAAGGGGAGTAACCACTCCCCTGTTCATCACCACCCCAGGGGCCCAGAGCTCCTCCGTGTGTGCCAGACTTCAGCCATCTTGTTTTCCAAGGTGTGGGGCACTCTGGAGGCTTCTGAGCGGCTAGTGCCAGCAGGTGATGTCAGAGACCCCTCCTGATAGGCCCTTTCCTGATAAGGTAGCCAATCTCCATCTCAGGGCTATTTACGGTCTCTCCTTTGGGCTTCTCTTCAGATTCTACTTGCAAGTTTCCAGCTGGGATCCTCTGAAACTACTACTTCATCCTCTGACCTCAGATCAACCACAGACTGCTCCAGGAACTGCTGTAACAGCAACAAAGTATCTAAAAGGGCTACTTTTCCTCTGCAACTTCAGCTCCAGCCAGCAACTGCAACAGTTTCTATGGTGTGCACACTCTGGGGACTCCCTGTCTTTACCCTACACAAGAGGGACCAAAGACATCTCCCTGGAGTGACAGAGTCATTTCCCTGCTCTCGCAGACACCTTTTAAGTCGACGACCGGTTCTCTTGTACTCCTCTACTGGCGACAAGTGTGCTCCTTGGAACACAGGTGGTGGACCCCTTCAACACAGACTTTCCTGAGGTCCTCCTCTCCCAATTTGGAGGAGGTAAGATATTTCCTTCCCTGAGTACGACAGTACCCCTGTACACCAAATCTTCTTCACCTCCTGAAGCCTCTGTGCACTATTTCTAAAATTCCTTCCTGCACAGCCTGGCCCAGATCCTCAGCACTCTATCCTGCGATGCTCAACTCACTGAGTTGACGTCTGGCAGCATGGGACCTTCCTTTGTAGTGCTGCACCAACTGCATTTTGCACCTCCTTTGTCCCCATATCCTGGGACTCCTGTGGATGCTGTCTGGTCTAATGAAGGCTCACTGAAGTGCTGAGAGCCCCCTCTTCCTCCTCACAAAGAGTTGAGGCCCCCAGGTCCCTCCTGTGCCCAGACAGTGCCATTTTGATGCAAAATGCGACTTTGCCAGAACCAAGGCTTGTTGGACGAACTCAGCCCCAAAACTCGCCTGCATCCAACATCCCTTTGTGGGACGTCCATTGCATCATGCAGGAACCCACTGACATCTTCTGTGGGTGCATTTCTGTAGTCTTCGTCCAACCGGGGACTCTTCTTTTGCACCCTCCTCTAGGTTGGCAAGGGCTCCTGTCCTTCCTGGAACTTCTTCCGACTTCTGGACTTGGTCTCCTTCCTTTGCACAGCTTTGGGTCCAGGAATCCACCATTTGTTATTTGCAGCCTTGGTTGGTTCTTGCAATAACTATAATCACAACTTGTAGTGTGTCCTAAGGAAACTTGCAGTACTTTACTCCTACTTAACTGGGCTCTGGGGTGGGGTAATTTACTTATCTTTACTGTATTCTTACTCTCCCAGTAATTCTCTACACACTACACTTGTCTGGGGGGGGGGAGGATTTGTGGTTCGCATTGCACTTTTTTTAGTGTATGGTTTGTGTTTCCCCAGACCTATTTTCTCCCATTGCATTCTATAGCATTTCCTATTGTTTGCACTATCCTATGTCTAATCACTTACCTTATTTTGGTGTCTAGTTTATGTATTGTGTATAATATTTACCTCCAGAAGGAGTATTTCCTCTAAGATATTTTTGTACTTGTGTCACCCAAATAAACTACCTTTATTTTTGGTAACACTGAGTATTGTCCTTACTTGTGTTTAAGTACTGTGTAACTATGAGTGGTATTGCAGGAGCTTTGCATGTCTCCTAGTTCAGCCTAAGATGCTCTGCTATAGCTACCTCTATCAGCATAAGCTGCTAGAATACTACTACATTTCACTAATAAGGGATAACTGGACCTGGTGTAGGGTGTAAGTACCCAAGGTACCCACTACAAACCAGGTCAGCCTCCTATAGTCACATTGACATGCACACTCACACACAGCCACATACACACATGTACATACAAAGTACATACACTACGGCCATCACACACACACATGTCAAAGGCACACACCAACTCACATATACACTGCACAGGCACAGTCACATACAACATCACACAACACTACCAAATGACACAACTCCACCACAACCCCAACACCTCAGTAGCACCATTAAGCATCCACAAGGCATACCTCCACTTAACAAATCACATATAAAACACAACATGACAACCCCAGAGAACGAACATACACAATCACACATCCATACAGCGAGGCACACCCATCACTGTGCGACAAATGCACTGCACATACCCACACATGCTGCCCAGACATAACTAGTAGCACAACCACCACACACAAAACCTACTCACACACAAATGAAAGCTGCCAAGACCAAAACATCCTTAAGAAAAGAAAGGCAGGACAAACATGTAACCTTGGAACCAACAACGGGATGTAGGCGGCTGGCCTGGTTTGTCGTGGGTACCTATGGTACTTACACCTTATACCAGGTCCAGTTATCTCTTATTAGTTAAATGTAGTCAGTGTCTAAAAGCCAGGCTCTCTAGGGGTAGTGTGAATGAGCAGCCAAGGCCTAACTAGAAGACATGCAAAGCAGATGCAATTCCACTGTAGTCACAAAGTACTCACACATATGAAAGAAAATACTCAATGTTACAAAAATAAAGGTGCCTTAGTTTGCCAAAAATACCCTAGAGACTATACTCTCTTAGGGGCAAGTAATATAAACAGTATATACACACCAGAATGCAGTAATTGCTATAAAAATAATTAGAAAATATTGCAAATAGTGAAAATCACAATAGTTAGAAATGGGCGTGGGAGAATACAAACCATATACTAAAATAGTGGAATGCGAAAGTTGGTTTCCCACCTAGGCAAGTGTAGTGTGTAGAGGGGCGTTGGGAGTGTAAGAAAACACCAAAGGTAAGTAATAGAACCCACCCAGAGCTCAGGAAAGCAGGAGTAAATCACAGTAAGTTTCCTAGAACACACAAGAACATGTGATAGAAGATTTTGAAAGAACCAGAAGAGACTGCAAGACACCAACAATGGATTGCTGGACCTGAAGACCTGTGGAAGAAGGGGACCAAATCCAAGAAGCACGGAAAATGGCGCTGCCAGGATCAGTAGGGATCTGGTGACCTCTACCAAGGAGGGGGAGGCAGAAGGGGGCTCTCAGCAACTCAGAGAGCCCTCAGAAGGACAGGCAGTACACACATGAGTCTCGCAGCATGGGGACAAAGAAGGTACAAAAGGAGGCCCATGCAGCACTACACAATGGGATCCCACGCCGCTGGACAACCACTCAGGAAGCTATGTGTAGCACGATAGAATGCGGGGGACTGGAGCTGCACGGTGCATGAAGAACATTGAGGCAGGCCAAGTTTGAAGTGGGTACTTTTGGTGCTTACACCTTACACCAGGTCCAGCTATCCCTTATTAGTGAAATGTAGTAGAGTTCTAGCAGCTTAGGATGATAGAGGTAGCTGTAGCAGAGCAGCTTAGGCTGAACTAGGAGACATGAAAAGCTCCTTCAATACCACTATAGTTACACAGTACTTATATGCAATAAAAGACAATACTCAGTGTAAGAAATGGGGTCTTTGGTTGGCCGTCAGGTTACCCTCTGTCCAAGCAAGGACCCTCATTCTAGTCAGGGTAAGTAACACACAATCCAAATTATCCTGTGTCCACCCTCTGGTAGCTTGACATTGAGCAGTTAGGCTTAACTTAGAAGGCAATGTGTAAAGTATTTGTGCAATAAATCATACAACAACACCATATAACACCACAAAAATACACCACACAGTATGTAGAAAAATATATAATATTTATCTGATAAGATGCAGGTCAGAACGATTAAAATGCAATAAGTATATGTTGAGATATCACTGTAAAAGTGATATAAAATGTCTTAAGTCTTTTAAAAGCAAACAAAGTCTCTTTCAAGCACAAAGTACCTGGTTTGCGTGCAAAATCTCTGCAAAGAACTGCAGAGGAGGAGATGTGTGGAAACAAAGGCGGTGTGTGTCGATTTCTCGGGCCACACATGGCGATGCGTCACTTAGTTTTCATGCAGGAACGGCTGTGCTTTGATTTCCGGCGCTCCGTCATGGATCCTCTTCGGGTTGCGGGGTTTTTGGACGTCCCGGGTATGATGCGTGGATTTCCTGCACCGGCAGGACAAAGTCACAGGAACTGCATCGATTCGGTGGGCGTTGCATAAAATTTTCTCCTGCACGGCAGGCGCTGCTTCGATTCCTCTATGGAAGTCGGGCTGCATCGGTCTGGCTCGGCTGTGTGTCGATCCGATAGGCCGTGTGTTGAATTTTCGGTCGCGGCGCTGGCACTGCGTCGATCTTCTCGATGCGAAGTCGGGCTGCGTTGTTCTGTTTTTGGCTGGGCTGCGTTTTTACTGCGGTGTAGGCTGTGTGTCATTTCTGGCAGACTGTGCATCGAATTTGGCCGCACAAGGAGTCATTCTTATAGAGATGAAGTCTTTCTGGTCCTGAGACTTCAGGCAACAGCAGGCAATCTCTATCCAAGCCCTTGGAGACCACTTCTTCACCACACCCAGAGAGCAGCAAGGCAGGAGGGCAACAGCAAGGCAGCAGTCCTTCACAGAAAACAGACAGGTGAGTCCTTTGGGCAGCCAGGCAGTTCTTCTTGGCAAGATGTAGATTCTGGTTCCTGTTTCTTCTACAGGAATTGTCTGAATTGGTAGGAACAGAGGCACTGTTTAAATACCCAAATGTGCCTTTGAAGTGGGGGAGACTTCAAAGAGTGGCTTAGAAGTGCACAAGGTCCCCCTTTCAGTTCAATCCTGTAGGGGGTGTGGCAGTCCTTTGTGTGAAGGCAGGCTACTGTCCTTTGACATGCAGGTGTTAGGCCCTCCACCCTCCCAACCCAGGAAGACCCATTCAAAATGCAGATGTATGCAAGTGAGGCAGAGTATCCTGTGTTTGGCGTGTGTCTGAGTGAATGCACAAGGGAGCTGTCAACTAAACCCAACCAGAAAGATTTAAGTGCAGAGAAATGCACACTTTCTAGAAGTGGCATTTTTAAAATGGTAATATTAAATCCAACTTCACCAGTCAGCAGAATTGTGTATCACCATTTTGGCCACACTAAATATGACCTTCCTACTCCTTTCAGTTTAGCAGCTACCACTCAAACAATGAATAAGGCAGCCCCAATGTTAGCCTATAAAGGGAGCCGGCCCCACAGCAGTGTAAAAATGAATTTAGGGGTTTTACACTAGCAGGACATGTAAACTACACAGGTACATGTCCTGCCTTTTGCCTACACCGCACCCTGCCCTATGGGTTAACTCGGCATCACTTAGGGGTGACGTATATGTAGAAAGAGGGGAGTTTTAACTTGGCAAGTACTTTTAAATGGCAAGTCGAATTGGCAGTGAAACTGCACACAGGCCTTGCAATGGCAGGCCTGAGACAAGATTAAGGGGCTACTTAAGTGGGTGGCACAATCAGTGCTGCAGTCCCACTATTAGCACTTAATCTACAGGCCCTGGGCACATATAGTGCACTGTACTAGGGACTTATGAGTAAACTAAATAGTCCAATTGGGGATGATCCAATTTTACCATGTTTAAAGGGAGAGACCATATGCACTTTAGCACCGGTTAGCAGTGGTAAAGTGCGCAGAGTCTTAAAACCAGCAAAAACAGTATCTTAAAAGTGGAGGGAGGCAGGCAAAAAGTTAGGGGGGACCACCCTAAGGCTGTCAGGTGTAACACTCAGTGTTACCAAAAATAAAGGTACTTTATTTTAGTGGCACAAGGACAAAAATATCTTAGAGGCAATACTTCTGAAGGTAAGTATCATACACAATATATACACTAGAGACCAAAATCAGGTACGTACACAGTCATAAAATAGTGCAAACAGTAGAAAATGCAATAGAATGAAATAGGCCTGGGGCAACACAAACCATATACTAAGAAAGTGGAATGCGAATCATGAATTCCCCCCTAAGCAAGTGTAGTGTGTAGAGAATCACTGGGAGTGTAAGAATACACCAAAGGTAAGTAAAATACCCCAACACAGAGCCCAGGAAAGTAGGAGTAAAGTACTACAAGTTTCCTCAAGACACACTAAATCGTGATATGGGATTTTGCAAGAACCAAGGAAGACTGCAATCAACAAATGGTGGATTCCTGGACCTGAAGCCCTGCATAGGAAGGAGACCAAGTCCAGAAGTCGGAAGAAGTTCCAGGAAGGACAGGAGCCCCTGCCAACCTTGAAGAGGGTGCAAAACAAGAGTCCCCGGTTGGACGAAGACTGCAGAAATGCACCCACAGAAGATGACTGTGGGTTCCTGCATGATGCAATGGATGTCCCACGAAGGGATGTTGGATGCAGGCGGGTTTTGACGCTGGGTTCATCCAACAAGCCTTGGTTCCGGCAAAGTCACATTTTGCATCAAAATGGCACTGTCTGGCCCCGGGAGGGACCTGGTGACCTCAACTCTTTGTGAGGAGGAAGAGGGGGACCTCAGCTCTTCAGCGAGCTCTCAGTGGACCAGACAGCATCCATGGGAGTCCCAGGATACGGGGACAAAGGAGGTGCAAAATGCGGTTGGTGCAGCACTACCGGGGAAGGTCCCATGCTGCCGGAGGTCAACACAGTGAGTTAAGCATCGCAGGATAGAGTGTTGAAGATCTGGGCTAGGCTGTGCAGGAAGGAAATTTGGAAACAGTGCACAGAGGCCTCAGGAGGTAAAGAAGATGTGGTGCACAGGGGTACTGTTGTACTCGGGAAGGAAAGTTCTTACCTCCTCCAAATTGGGACAGCAGGACCTCAGGAAAGTCTGTGTCGAAGGGGTCCACCACCTGCGTTCCAAGGAGCACACCCGTCACCAGGAGAGGAGTACAAGAGAACTGGTCGTCGACTTAGAGGGTGTCTGCAAGAGCAGGGAAGTGACTCCGTCACTCCGGAGAGATTTCTTTGGTCCTTCTTGTGCAGGGTGAAGACAGGGAGTCCCCAGAGCGTGCACACCATGGAAACTGTTGCAGTTGCTGGCTGGAGCTGAAGTTGCAGAGTCGAAGTAGCCCTTCTGGATACTTTGGTTAAGTTACAGTAGTTCCTGGAGCAGTCTGCGGTTGATCCAAGGTCAGAGGATGAAGCAGGAGTTGCAGAGGATTCCTGGAGGAAACTTGCAAGCCAAACCTGAAGTGAAACCCAAAGGAAAGAGACCCTAAATAGCCCTGAGAAGGGGATAGGCTACCTGACCAGGTATGCACCTATCAGGAGGGGTCCCTGACGTCACCTGATGGCAATGGCCACTCAGAGGCCTCCAGGTTGTCCCCACACCTTGGAAAACAAGATGGCTAATGCCAGGGACAGACTGGAGGAGCTCTGAGCACCACCCCTGGGGTGGTGATGGACAGGGGAGTGGTTACTCCCCTATCCTTTATCCAGTTTCGCACCAGAGCAGGGACTGAGGGTCATAGGGGGTAACATGCCAAAAAGAGGGTACTTTCCTAAACCACCCCAACAAACGGGGGGACAATGAGGCTAACCTTGCCCAGATGAGTCTTCATTGTCTAAGTGAAAATATCTGGAGAGTCCATCTGCATTGGAGTGGTTACTCCCAGGTCTATGTTCGCTTCTAAACTCTATCCCTTATACGGAAATGGACCACCTCAACAATGTAGGGTTTTCACCTTTGATTTGTTTTAACCATAAGAGAGGTTTGTGGTCTGTCTGAACTATGAAGTGAGTACCAAAGAGGTATGGTCTCAGATTCTTCAGGGCCCAGATCACAGCAAAGGCCTCCCTCTATGGCTGACCAACGCTTTTCTCTAGGGGTCAACATTCTACTAGTAAAAGCAACAGGTTGATCCTGGCCCTCTGAATTGAGTTGTGATAGCTCTGTCCCAACCCCTACCTCTGAAGCATCTGTTGGGACAATAAACTTCTTTGAATAGTTTGGGCTTTTTAGGACAGGTGCAGTACACATGTCCTGCTAAAGCTCCTCTAAAGCTTTCTGACAGCTAGTTGTCCACTATAACTTCTTAGGCATTTTCTTAGATGTGAGGTCATTAAGAGGGGCAACATTGGAGCCATAATTCTTAATAAATCTCTTGTGGTACCCAGTGAGACCAAGAAAGGCTCTGACTTGGGTCTGTGGTGTAGGGGAGACCATTCTAAAATAGTCTGGATCTTCCCCTGTAGTGGTTCAATCTGCCCCCACCAACTAGGTGTCCCAGATAAACCACCTTCCCCTGCCTTATCTGGCACTCTGAAGCCTTGACAGTGAGGCCTGCATTTTGCAGGGCCTCTAAAACGTTCCATAGGTGGACCAGGTGGCCATACCAGGTGGAGCTGAATACAGCAATATCATCAAGATATGCTGCACTGAAAGCTTCGAAACCTCCGAGGACTGTATTCACCAGCCTCTGGAAAGTCTCAGGTGCATTCTTCAAATAAAAGGGCATAACAGTAAACTAATAATGCCCTCCAATGGTAAAGAAAGTAGTTTTTGGTTTTGCATCTTCTGATAGCTTAATCTGCCAATACCTTGCAGTCAAGTCAAAAGTGCTGAGATACTTGTCAGATTCCACTGTATTTGTAAGATCATCTGTCCTGGGCATAGGGTGAGCATCATTCTCTGTGATTGAATTGAGCCCTCTATAATGTACACAGAACCTAATCTCCTTTTTCCCATTCTGAGAATGAGGCTTGTATACTAACACCACTGGGCAGGCCCAGGGGATATCTGAGTGCTCAAGCACTCCTAAGTCCAACATTTTCTGATCCTCAGACTGACTGCAGTACCTGACATGGTCAGGCTGTCTATCAATCTTACTTTTGACAGGTAAAATGTTCACACCAGTGGTCTGACCAGGTGTCAGTTAGAACAGTTCAGAGAAAATGCTTAGGAGGTTCCTGCAATCCTCCTTCTGTTCTTCAGAAAGGCAATCTGCAAGAATAGCTCCTTCCACTGAGCCATCAGCTGCAGTGTTGGAGAAGAGATCAGAGGGTCACTCTCATTTTCCTGTCCGTCATCAGTGGCCATGAGTAGGGTTAAGTCAGCCCTATCATAGTAGGATTTCAGGTGGTTCACATGAAGTACTCTTAAAGGACTTCTGGGAGTGCCTCTGTCTACTAAATAAGTGACCTCACCCTTCTTTTCCACTAGCAGATGTGGCCCATTCCATTTGTCTTGGAGTGCTCTGGGTGCCACAGGCTCCATTACCCACACCTTCTGTCCTGGGTGGCACTCAGTCAGGACAGCCTTCTGGTCATGCCATTGTTTTTGGAACTCTTGGCTTGCCTAAAGGTATTTGGTGGCCTTTTTCGTGTACTCAGCCTTTCTAGATCTTAGGCCAAGTACATAATCCACTATGTCCTGTTTAGGGGGCATTAATGGTTGCTCCCACTCCTCCTCTACAAGTGCTAGTGGACCCCTAACAGGGTGATCAAAAAGGAGTTCAAATGGGCTGTAGCCCACTCCCTTCTGGGGTACCTCCCTGTAGGCAAAAAGTAGGCATGGTAATAGTACATCCCATCTCCTTCTGATCTTTTCAGATAGTCCCATAATCATACATTTGAGAGTTTTGTTAAATCTCTCAACTAACCCATTTGTCTGGGGATGGTAAGGTGTGGTGAACTTGTAGGTTACCCCACACTCTTTCCACATTGCTTTTAGGTATGCAGACATGAAGTTACTACCTCTGTCTGACACCACCTCTTTTGGGAAGCACACACTGGAAAATATTCCTAGGAGGGCTTTTGCCGCTGCAGAAGCTGTAGTGGTCATCATAAGAATAGCTTCTGGATATCTAGTGGCATAGTGCACTACCACCAAGATAAACCTATTGCCAGAAGCAGTAGGATGGTCAAGGGGGCCAACTATGTCAACCCCTACCCTTACAAAGGGAACCCACCCACTGGCAGAGGGATCAAAGGGGTCTTTAGGGTGTCTCCAGTCTTACCACTGGCTTGGCAAGTGACACAAGAGCAACAGAACTCTTTTGTGTCTTCTGACATTTGAGGCCCGCGAAAGAGAGGGACCAGTCTGTCCCAGGTCTTGCTTTGCCGCAAATGTCCAGCAAGGCAATTATCATGTGCTATTGTCTTACGAAACTCCCTGTACTGCAAGGGAATGACCAGTCTCCTGGTACCAGGGAGATTTCTTCGGTCCTTCGGGTGAAGACGGAGTCCTCAGAGCATGCACACCGTGGAAACTGTTAGAGATGCTGGCTGGAGGTGAAGTTGAAGAGGAAAAGACCTTCTGGATACTTTGTTGCTGTTACAGCAGTTCCTGGAGCAGTCTGCGGTTGATCTGAGGTCAGAGGATGAAGTAGTAGTTGCAGAGGATTCCTGCTGGAAACTTGCAAGCAGAATCTGAAGAGAAACCACAGGAGAGACCCTAAATAGCCATGAGAGGGGGATTGGCTACCTTATCAGGTATGGACGTGTCAGGAGGGGTCTCTGATGTCACTTGCTGGCACTAGCCACTCAGAGGCCTCCAGAGCATCCCCACACCTTGCAAAACAAGATGGCTGAAGTCTGGGACACACTGGAGGAGCTTTGGGCACCACCTGCATGGTGGTGATAGACAAGGGAGTGGTCACCCCCCTTTCCTTTGTACATTTTCATGCCAGAGCAGGGACAGGGGGTCTGTGAACCGGTGTAGACTGGCTTATGCAAGGAGGACACCATCTGTGCCCTTCAAAGCATTTCCAGAGGCTGGGGGAGGCTACCCCTCCCCAGCCTGTAACACCTATTTCCAAAGGGAGAGGGTGTAATACCCTCCACCCAAAGGAAATATTTTGTTCTGCCTTCCTGGGACTGTGCTGCTCAGACCCCAGGAGGGTATAACCCTGTTTGTGAGGTGGCAGCAGCTGTAGCTACAGTGCCAGCCTCAGTGAGCTAGTTTGGCAGAATTGTGGGTCCATAGTGGAGCCCCCAGGATGCATGGAATTGTCTCCCCAATACCAGATTTGGAATGGGGGGACAATTCCATGATCTTAGACATCTTACATGTCCACATTCACCATTGTGAAGCTACATATAGGTATTAACCTACATGTAGTGCACGCGTGTAATGGCGTCCCCACACTCACAAAGGCCCGGGAAATGTCCCTGAACTATGTGGGGGCACCTTTGCTAGTGCAAGGGTGCCCTCACACTTAGTAACTTTGCACCTAACCTTCAGCAAGTGAAGGTTAAACATATATAAATGACTTGTAGGTTACTTAAGTGCAGTGAACATGGCTGTGAAATAGTGTGTGCACTATTTCACGCAGGCTGCAATGCAAGGCCTGTGGAAGGGTTTGTCTGAGCTCCTTATGAGTGGCAAAAGACATGCTGCAGCC
Organism: Pleurodeles waltl; assembly: GCF_031143425.1. Classification (NCBI taxonomy): domain Eukaryota; kingdom Metazoa; phylum Chordata; class Amphibia; order Caudata; family Salamandridae; genus Pleurodeles; species Pleurodeles waltl. The sequence goes on from NC_090439.1 coordinate 689,993,500, forward strand.
CATAAGGATCTCCTGGAACCCCAATGCCCTGGGTACCTAGGTACCATATACTATGGACATATAAGTGGGGGCCAGTATGCCAGTTGAAATTGGTAAATGAAGTCACTAGCATATAGTGACAAATTTGAAAGCAGAGAGAGCATAAGCACTGGGGTTCTGGTTAGCAGAGCCTCAGTGACACAGTTAAGCACTACTGACAACACACACATTAGGCCACAAACTATGAGCACTGGGGTCCTGGCTAGCAGGATCCCAGTAAAACAGGCAAAACACACTGACATATAGGTTTTTATCAATGAGCACTGGGTTCCTGGCTAGCAGGATCCCAGTGACACAGTAAAAACACACTGACACACACTCACAAACAGGCCAAAACTGGGGGTAACCATGCTAGAAAGAGGCTACTTTCTCACAATGTGGCAATTGGATTATGCCCTCTGGCTACAAAATGGGTAGGATACTTTGTGATGACCATGGGACCAGCTGTGTTTGTATTCTGTTGTTGCTTTCCAAGGCACAGGTAACTGTATAGTGACAAAGGCGAGTAACAATCTCACAAGTATGGGGCCTATCTCAGTGTATGATTAAAGTACTAGGTTCCTCAGTGATGTTTTATGTGTGTGCCGTGAGATATGTGATCATGTAGCTATGGTATGGGTTTGTGAAGAGCATGTACATGGTGATATATATGTCCAATCTGTGTCCCCCTGCGTTGTAGGTGGGACGTGGTTTACCATGGGCATGACATCTGTTATCAGTATTTGTGCATTGTATGCCACCATGCCTTCCATCCTGATGCTACCCTCTGTCATGCTCTATTTGCATATTGGAATCCTGACTATACTATGGTGTAGTTCTGGATTTCAACCGCTCTGACATATATCCCATGACATTTCTTTTGTCATGTGTCTCCTGCTGAGGGAGCCTCCGTCTGATGACCATTACACTGGCTGTTCGATGCAGGGTGCATGACCAGACCACATTTGGCAAACATGGCAATTGTTGATGTATTATAAAATACACATATAAAGTAGCTGTGTTCAATTATGATTTATTATGCATATCAGAATACTAAAGGTTAAAAAAAAAAGGTGCTCAAGTCAATATTAAGGTGATGAGTGAGGTCATGATAAATGGATTCATCAGAGTAGCTGCTACACCAGTTAGTTACACAGGTCCAGTGTCCATGTATCATGGGAAAATGGAGTAATCTCTCAGAACATTCTAAAGGGTGTCTCAGTGGCACACAAGGGTGAAAAATCAGCAGAGGTTTAGTTACTGGCAATTGGTTTGGTCTTGGCATCTGCTCCAGCCGGATGTCTGGGTGGACGTTCACCTTTGCGGGGGAGGGTCTTCAACCCTGGCATTCCACTAGCTGCCATACCTGTAGATGGGGCAGATGTTACGTTGCTAGTGGAAGGGATCTGATGGTGTGCTAAGGAACCAATGAGGGTGGTATTGATGTCCCTCAGCACCCCTGCAAAGGTTGCTATGGTGGCAGTATGTGCCTGTCACTGCTGCATGACTTCCTGATGGTATTTCCTCTACAGCCTTTGATTTCCCTCTAACATGGTGATTATTTGGCCCATCGTGTCCTGGGAACTTTGGTATGCTCCCAGGACATGGGAGATGGTTTCCCCGTCAGTGGAAACCATCCTCTGGCCCACATCATCCCTCCCATACACCCTAGCCCCAGGTGCCTGTGCCCCTGGCACGGTGTGCCCACTCCCGGTGGTAGCAGGGCCTTAATTGTCAGGGATATCAAGGTATCAACTCAGGTCCCTGTACTGTGGGGCACACAATTGACTGAATTGTCCTTGGGACACGGGTTTGGGGGCGAATGTTTGCTTGTGATGTGGATGCACCAGGGGTGTGGGATGTTGATGTGGGCAGGGTGAGGCAGGGAGTCATTGACTGACCAGGTGTCTCAGATGGTCCAGGTTGTTCGTCATTGACCAGACATCCAGGCGTATTGTCCTCACTGGGGCCTTTACCCTGAGGGGGACTAGCAGTCTCAGGTATCCATCCATGGTGCCAATGGCAGGGTTACCTGTGGAGGGAGTGAGACATAGAGTTCAGGTTAAAATGTGTGTTTGGTTACCTCTTTGTGAGATGCAGACAGGGGCTTTACATGATTCCCTGCAATGACATTAACAGTTGCTGTCAGCATACCTTTGTTGTACATACAACTCTGTGACTTGATTTCCATGCTCCATGTTGGGAGCTGTCATACAAGTTCGACTGACCAGTTGTCTCAGATGGGCCAGGTTGTTCGTCATTGACCAGACATCCAGGCGTATTGTCCTCACTGGGGCCTTTACCCTGAGGGGGACTGGCAGTCTCAGGTATCCATCCATGGTGCCAATGGCAGGGTTACCTGTGGAGGGAGTGAGAAATAGAGTTCAGGTTAGAATGTGTGTTTGGTTACCTCTTTGTGAGATGCAGACAGGGGCTTTACATGAGTCCCTGCAATTACATTGACAGTTGCTGCACAGCATACCTTTGTTGTACATACTACTCTCTGACTTGATTTCCATACTCCATGCTGGGAGCTGTCATACAAGTTTGGTACAGATTGCACTGCAGATGGGTTCTGGTTTTGTCTGATATTTGGCATGACTGTTCACCTCTGTTACCTAGGGTCACATGAACAAAGATCCAGTTTTGCGACTCGCAAACTCCGAGTCTTAGCGACTCGCAATTTGTGTTCCAAAACCAGATGTACAACAGTGTACTTTACACTGTTTGCGATTCCCAATGGGGTTGCAAATGGCCTACCTCATAAATATTCATGAGGTAGGTCGCAATTTGTGACCCCATTGGGAATGGCTGCCCTCACAGGGATGGTGGCCTGCTTGACACAGCAGACCACCATGTCTGTGACGGCTTTTAAAAAAAAAACGTTTTTTTTTTTTTTTTTTTTAAATGCAGCCTGTTTTCCTTAAGGGAAAACGAGATGCATTTCAAAAGCAAAAATGAAAAGTTTTCTTTTCATTTTTTTAGAGCAGGCAGTGGTCCACAGGACCACTGCCTGCTCTGAAAAAATATTTTCGCTGCCATTCACAAAGGGGAGGGGTCTCATTGGGACCCCTTCCCATTTGCGAATGGGTTAGGACCAGTTTGAAACTGGTGCTAACTGCGATTGTTTTGTGACTGCATTCACGGTAACAAAACAATGCTACATCTCTCTGCAACTTGCAATTAGAAAGGGAACGTCCCTTCCTAATTGTGACTCGCAAACCTATTCTGTGATTTCATAAATACATTACCGAATCTCAAAATAGGGTCTGTACATACCAAAATGTTTTTTTCCTGTCGCATACGGGCCGATTCTGCGAATCGGGCCATTTGATCAAGGACAAATGGTACGTACATGTGCCCCCTAGTGAATAGTCAGGCATGCTAGATATCACACAATGAAGCTGCACAATGCACAATGGTGTCCTAGTGGGAACACAGTATGTGAGTATGCAAGGGTAATAGTCCTGTATCTATATGTTGTACATGTGCATCGACTCAGCCATCTTACTTTCCAAACCAGGTCAGTCTATTTCTGGCTCGGGATATTTGATCACCTGTAGCTGTGTTTTGCTTTGTTTACTATTGTGAGTGTGCCATTGCATTGCTGTCATCGCCATGTACTGGTCCTCACTAGGACAATCTAGATAGTGTAGCTAGTACTTTAGTTGTACATGCATTACATCTGATGTTGTGCACATTCTAGGTTGTCACCTTAAGGGGTTAGTGCATTCTTGGAGTCATAGTGATATGAGTCGATGTTTGTTGGACCTGTGCTCAAAACAGTTGTGAGTCTACCCTGACAATTTCATCCACCATGACCCTCAACTCATTATCAGCAAAACGTAGGTGTTTTTGTGGGGACATAGTAGTGGTTGTGTAGATGGTGTGTAGGGGTGTTGTGAGTGTAAGGGTGCAGTGTTGGATAATTGGTGAGGTGTGGGTGCTGCATTGTGAGGGTGAGACAGTTGTCGCTAATTGTGTGTGCTAGTGATGTGTGTATTCTGTTAGTTGTGTTGATGTGGGGTGTGTGGCGAGTGTGATGTGTATGTGTGTCTATTGTGTAAAGGTGCAATATTTATAATTTTGTCCTAGTCTCTAGTTATCTGAATGGCGTTCTTGTTGCAAAGGATTCTGGGTTGTGAAGGGATGTGGTATATAAACCAGTGAGTAGGTGTGTCAGGTGTGGGGATGTGTGTCACGTGAGGGGTATTCAAACTATCCAATGTGGTATGGTGTTCTGACTGATGTGAGTTCTGACCGCGGCGGATTGCAAAACCAATGGTTTTCCACCATGGAAGAACTGCTTTGGTAATTCATGGCTCGTAATCTGATTGGTGGATTTGTGTTGGCTGACCGTGCTGGTGGTGGGACCGCCTCTTTCCTGCCCTCCAGTTTCCTGGCAGTTTCGGATTTTTGGCTGAATTTTGGTGGTCTTCACAGTGTGACTCTTAATACAGCAGGCGGATTACGCCAACATGGTGGTCTTTTGGCAGCAGCCAATGGAATGGCCTTACCAAAAGACCACCAAACTCGCAATGAGCCCCATGGTCTACATCATCAGCTATCAGGAAACTGCCTCATTGTATACATCTAGGATGTAATTGCTTTTGCATTCAGTATGTGGGCTTTTGTGGCAGCCACTAAGGCTGGAACAGGAGTAACAACGATTATGCGTTTGGGTTTCTGTTGTAGAAGTTTCTTTAAGCAGAATATTTTCCCAGTACACTCCATGGGAATCGCTGGCATCCCCTGCTTCCTGTTTGACCGCTTGCTGTCTCAAAACCTCTAATGTGGGACAGGTCTGCTGTGTCACAGTCAACTCATTCTTGGCAGCCCCCCCTGCACCCAAAAGCTCAGCTTTGTCAGTGTAGGAAGTTAGCCTCTTTCTAGCCTTGTTACCCCCACTTTTGGCCTGTTTGTGAGTATATGTCAGGGTGTTTTTACTGTCTCACTGGGATCCTGCTAGCCAGGACCCCAGTGCTCATAGTGGAAACCCTATTTGTCAGTGTGTTTTATATGTCTCACTGGGTCCCTGCTAGCCAGGACCCCAGTGCTCATAGTTTGTGTCCTGTATGTATCCCTGAGTAGTGCCTAACTGTGTCACTGAGGCTCTGCTAACCAGAACCTCAGTGTTTATGCTCTCTCTGCCTTTAACATTGTCACTGCAGGCTAGTGGCCATTTTTACCAATTCTAATTGGCACACTGGAACACCTTTATAATTCCCTAGTATATGGTACCTAGGTACCCAGGGTGTTGGGGTTCCAGGAAATCCCTATGGGGTGCAGTATTTTCTTTGTCACCCATAGGGAGCTCAGACCACTTTTACACAGAACTGCCACTGCAGGCAGAGTGAAATAACGTCCACATTATTTCACAGCCATTTTACACTGCACTTAAGTAACTTATAAGTCACCTATATGTCTAACCCTCACTTGGCGAAGGTTAGGTGCAAAGTTACTAAGTGTGAGGGCACCCTGGCACTAGCCAAGGTGCCCCCCCCATAGTTCAGGGCAATTTCACTGGACTTTATGAGTGCAGGGACACCATTACTCGCGTGCACTACATATAGGTCAATACCTATATGTAGCTTCACAATGGTAACTCCGAATATAGCCATGTAACATGTCTAAGATCATGGAATTGAACCCTCTTGCCAAATCTGGTATTGGGGTGCCAATCCCATGCATCCCGGGGCTCCAGCATGTACCCTGCGTACTGCCAAACCAGCTCTCTGGGGTTTTCACTGCAGCTACCACTGCTGCTAACCCATAGACAGGCTTCTGGCCACCTGGGGTTCTGGCAGCCCAGTCACAGGAAGGCAAAACAAAGGATTTCCTCTGAGAGAAGGTGTTACACCCTCTCCCTTTGGAAATAGGTGTTAAGGGCCTGAGAGGAGTAGCCTCTCCTGGCCTCTGGAAATGCTTTGAAGGGTCCAGATTGCCCTCCTTGCATAAGCCAGTCTACACCAGTTCAGGGATCCCCCAGTCTCCCCTGTCCATCACCACCCCAGGGATGGTGCCCAGAGCTCCTCCAGTGTGTCCCAGGCCTCTGCCATTTTGGATGCAGAGGTGTGAGGTCACAATCGCAGCCTCTGAATAGCCAGTGCCAGCAGGTGATGTCAGAGACCCCTCCTGAAAGGTGCTTATCTGACTAGGTGGCCAATCCTCCTCTGAGGGCTATTTAGGGTCTCTCCTGTCGGTTTCTCTTCAGAAAACGGATGCAAGAGCTCACCAGAGTTGTTCTGCATCTCCCTCTTCAACTTCTGCCAAGGATCGGCCACTGACTGCTGCAGGACGCCTGCAAAACTGCAACAAAGTAGCAAGAAGACTACCAGTGACATTGTAGCGCCTAATCCTGCTGGCTTTCTCGACTGTTTCCTGGTGGTGCATGCTCTGTGGGCTGTCTGCCTTCCCCCTGCACTGTACGCCAAGAAGAAATCTCCTGTGGGTTGACGGAATCTTCCCCCTGCTAACGCAGGCACCAAACTTCTGCTTCACCAGTCCTAAGGGTCCCCTCTCATCGTGACGAGCGTGGTCCCTAGAACACAGGAGCTGGATCCAAGTGACCCCGACAGTCTAGTGGTCCATCTGTCTAAATTTGGTGGAGGTAAATCCTTGCCTCCCCACACCAGACAGTAATACTGTGTACTGCATGAACTGCAGCTGTTAGGCTTCTGTGCACTTTTGCATGGAATCCTTCATGCACTGCACAGCCCAGGTCCCAGCACTCCGTCCTGCATTGCTCAACTCGCTAAGTTAACCACTGGCTTCGTGGGACTCTCCTTTGTAGTGTTGAGACAACTGCTGTGCTCAGTTTTCTTGAACCTGTGTTCAAGTACTTCTGCGGTTCTGCCTGCTTCTGCATAGGCTCTCTTTGTTGCTGAGTGCCCCCTCTGTCTCCTCCTCCAAGGGGCGACCTCCTGGTCCTTCCTGGGTCCGGGCAGCACCCATTTTCTTCAACTATGACCTTTGCAGCTAGCAAGGCTTGCTTGCAGTCTTTCTGTGTGGAAACAACTCTGCATCCTGCAGCACGGCGTGGGACATCTTCTGTGCAAAGGAGAAGTTTTTGGCATCTTCCGTTGTTGTAGAATCTTCAGCTTTTTCCACCTGAAGGCAGCCATTTTGCACCTTCGTCCGGGGTTTAGTGGGCTCCTGCCCCCCGGACACTTTCGTGACTCTTGGACTTGGTCCCCTTCCTTTGCAGGTCCTCAGGTCCAGGAATCCGTCTTCAGTGCTTTGCAGTCAGTTATGGTCTTTGCAGAATCTCCTATCATGACTTTAGTGTGTTTCTGGGGAAGTAGGGTCAATTTAGTCCTACTTGTCAGGGTCTTGGGGTGGGGTATCTTGGACACCCTTAGTGTTTTCTAACACTCCCAGTGACTTTCTACACACTACACTAGGCCTGGGGTCCCTAAGTGGTTCGCATTCCCCTTTCTTAGTATATGGTTTGTGTTGCCCCTAGGCCTATTACATCCTATTGTATTCTACAGTGTTTGCACTACTTTTCTAACTGTTTACTTACCTAATTTTGGTTTGTGTGTATTTTACTTACCTCCTAAGGGAGTATATCTACTGAGATATTTCTGACACATTGTCACTAAAATAAAGTACCTTTATTTTTAGTAACTCTGAGTATTGTGATTCTTATGATATAGTGCTATATGATATAAGTGGTATAGTAGGAGCTTTGCATGTCTCCTAGTTCAGCCTAAGCTGCTTTGCTATAGCTACCTCTATCAGTCTAACCTGCTAGAACGCTACTAATCTACTAATAAGGGATAAATGGACCTGACACAAGGTGTAAGTTCCATCAGGTACCCACTATAAGCCAGGCCAGCCTCCTACAGTCAGCATAGAGCTCCTCTGGTGTAGGTTCTGCAGAGGGAGTAGACTCCTCCTCATCAAAAGGGGAATCTTCAGTGAAGGTAGGGATAGTGGAAAAGGGTTTACCTTTTCTACCCCTAGTTTTTGGAGCACTTGGTCCATTGTTCCAGGATCCACGTTTCCCTGTCCTATTTGCTACTTGGCCTGAGCCCTGGTTAAAGCAAAGATATGCCCAGGAATGGCAGCATTGCTTCACAAGCCTCCAATTCCACTTCAGCAAAAGCTGAAGTCTCCAACTAATTGCCCAGTAGACACTCCACAGATGGATGAGTGGATACCACAACTTTCTTTGGACCAGTAACCCTCCCAGTTGAGATTCACTACAGCCATGGGGTGGCTAACAGTGTTATTGTAGGCATCAGTCACTTGGTACTGATGACCAAGTAGGTGTTGCTCCGGGGCAACCAGTTTTCCCATCACGATTGTGACACTGGCACCTGTGTCCCTGAAGGCCTCAACCTGAACACTGTTTATTATCCATATTAAGGGGACAAGCAACAAGAGTGGCAAGGTCAATTCCACCATCTGAGACTAAAACAGCCTCAGTGGTTTCTATAACTATACCAACCCCCACTATATTAAGCAAAAGTGAGCCCTTCTATACCCTTGGAATGGTTATTTTAAGTGTTTTTTCCACCACCACTTCTATTACTAGGGCACTAGTGGAAGCAGTGGGAGTTGTGGTGGTGGGAGCTTTGGTGTTTTTCTTGGGACAAGTGGGGTCCCTTGCCCAATGGCCTTTATTTTTGCACAGGTAAAACCAAGGATTTTTATTCTGTTGGCTGGAAGAGGATTTAAACCCACCCTCAGAGGATGTTCGTGGCCCTGATGAAGACTCTTACTTTTTATCTTTGTCCCCACCTTTGTCATTAGACTTACCATCCTTCTTCTTGTCTTTGACCCTCCCCCCGAATGAGCTTTTTTGCTCACCCTTGTTCTGACCCATTTGTCTGCCTTCTTTCCCAATTCATGGGGAGAGGTCAGATCTGAGTCTACCTAGTATTGGTACAAGTAATCAGACACACAGTTATTCAGAATGTGCTTTCCCAGAATTAGATCATAAAGAAACATCATAGTCAGACACTTTGCTGCCATGTAACCAACCTTCTAAAGCCCTCACATAACAGTCCACAAAGTCTATCCACTCTTGTGAATACTCTTTTCTGGTCTCTCTGAACACTATTCTATGTTGTTCATCAGTGAAGCCAAATCCATTCAAGAGTGCTGTCTTTAGAATACTATAATTGTCTGAATCTTCTTCTCAGACAGTAAGAAGTCTGTCCCTCCCTTTGCCAGAAAAGGACAACCACAGAATAGCAGCCCACTGCCCTTGAGGGACCCTCTGAACTTTGCAGGCCCTCTCAAGTGCAGCAAAACACTTATAGATGTCATCCCCCTCCTTGCAAGGGGGAACAATTTTGTGCAGATTTCTGGAATCAGAAGTATTCTCCCTAACACCATAATTCCTGAAACTGCTGCTGCTGCCACCATGGGGAAGTAACCCCAACTTCTGCCTCTCTCTTTCCAAAGCCAATGCCTCCCTATGTATGGCTAGATGTTGCTGTTGCTGCTGCAGCCTCAGCCTGGCCTCCTCCAGCTTCCTGAGCTCCCTATCTCTCTATCTATGGAGTCATCACCTGGAGTTGAACCATGGGATCCCTCAGAAACTAAGGTGATATGAGAGTGTGCAGAGGCAGATCTTTCTCTTACCTTAGTAACCCTGGTAACCTGTCCACTAGGTGTGAAGGGGGCCCTACCAGAGTGACTACCCCTCCCACTGCTAGCTGCACTAGATGGTTTGCTAAGGGGGGGGGATCTTTTGAAGAGCCCTCCCCAGAATCTTCAGGATGATTCCCTGACTCTAAGGGTGTAGAATCCTCCTCCTGGTTACTAGTCTGTTCCTGGTCATCCTGAAGAATGAGGCTCAAAAGAAAATTCTAGTTAGGGTTCTTCCCTTCATTTAAGCTGCTCTCTGAGCATAGCCCCTTGAGATATTTGAAGGTCATGCCCTTATAGGGAGTACCCATGACCTCAGAGCTAGGCCCAGCAGTAGACATGGCCCTCATTACAACCCTGGCGGTAAATTCCACCTACCGCCATGCTGACGGCTGGCAACATACTGTGACCGTGTCGGTAATCCGCCATGGGCATTATGACCCACACATAGAAATCCACCACTATACAGTCACCCACACAAGTCCGCCAGACCAAAGGTCAGTGATAAACTGGTGATAGCAAAACCCACACCGTTACGCTAACAGGAATACACCCACAGTGTCACGACCTGCGAATCACTGTGGCGGTCTTTCAATCATGGTAAACCATTCGCGGTACATACCGCCATGCTCAAAATACACACACATTTACAAAACCAAACCACATTGGACAATTCAAACTACACACACCTGACACACAAAGACACACACCTCACTCACACCACTATAAAATACATTTACACATTACCACAACCCCTTCCATGAAAAAATAAATTGCAAACAGAGAGACAAGCAAGGATCATCCACTCAATCAGAGGCACAGAATACCATCACCCATACACCATTCATGCACATCACAGCATACACCACAACACTACACCCCACACATCACCTCACACATCCTCCAACATATCACTCGCATCACATCCATGGCACCCCAAAGACACCCCAGGTTTTCTGAGGAGGAGTTAAGGGTAATGGTGGAGGAAATCATCCTGGTAGAGCCACAGCTATTCGGATCACAGATGCAGCAGCCATCCATTGTAAGGAAGATGGAGCTATGGCGGAGAATAGTGGACAGGGTCAACACCGTGGGACAGCACCAGAGAACCAGGGATGAAATCAGGAAGAGGTGGAACGACCTACGGGGGAAGGTGCGTTCCGTGGTAGCAAGAAATCAGACTGCTGTACAGAGGACTTGCAGTGGACCCCCACCTCCTCCCCCACAACCAAAAACATGGGAGGAGCAAGTCTTGGCGATCATGCATCCTGAGGTCCTCGCAGGAGTAGCAGAAGGACTGGACTCTGGTAAATCCAATCTGAACTTCTTCATCCCCCCACCCTACCTGCATGCCCTCACTAACTCATACCCCTACCCTCACCCCATCACTCCAACACCTCACATATACCCCACTATCACAACCCACCCATCCCAATACCAAGCCCTGCATGCCACGCCAATGCGTGGACCCCCATCACAGACCTGCCTGGACACCCATCACCCCAGCATGCGCAGTAGAGAACTTACTGCCAAGCCGACAGGGAAATCACAATCATAGATGGAAACACACCCATGCACAATATGGCCCACACAGATACATTAACAATGCATTTGCATCCCCGCAGGACCCCTACTCAACGTCACTGGAGAGGAGGTGCCAGCTGCATCCAGTCCCCCCCTGAAGAGGCCCAGAGTGACGACAGCAGCTCTGCACGCCTGGATCAGGATGACCAACCTGGCCCATCATGGGCCTATGGACAGTCGGTTACCCTGCCACAGTCCCAACCCACCACAGAGCCTCCCCCCTCAGGAAACACCAGGACAGCACCCAACCAGCGAGCCCATGCCACTGTCCCCAGGATATGTAAATCAGCAGTGTGTCCACCACTACATGGACCACAGGCATCCCCACAAACACAGGACGATCAGGGACCTGGGGTCAGTGGCAGTGGGCACACGGTTCAGGGAATAGAGGCACAGGACAACAGGGAAGCTGGGAGGGCTGTTGTGTGACAGGACAGGCCCAGGGAACCCACTCAACACAAGGCACTATCAAACATCATGGGAGCATACCACCATTCCCAGGAGACCATGGGCCAGATACTGGCCAAGTTGCAGGAGACCCAGCAGCTGCAGGAGTGACAGTACCTGGGGATCAAGGATGACCTAACAAAAATATACACCATCCTGGTCACCATTGCAGGGGTGCTGGCTGACACGGGCAAGACCATGAGGGAGGCAGTGGCACAACAAAGGGTGCCTGACACTAGCCAAACTGAAGAACAGCCTTCCACCTCCGCCAGCGCTAGTGGATAGGAGGCCCCGCCACAGGACCAACAGGCCACCAGCATCCCACCCGCTGCAGAAAGAGAACCACCCGCAAACAGTCCACAGAGAACATTGCCAAGACCCCCGCCAGGAAATAGGACTCTCCTGCTAGTCATCATTCTGTCCCACTCTGTTACCCTGTCTACCTTGAATTGCCATTGCTCCCCTTCCTATGCCCCCTTGGACAATCCACCTGTAATACCCTGGACTTTCCTCTACCATCACCCCAGCCCCTTGCATATACACCTATAATTATTAGCACCTAAATAAACAACCTTGAAACAAATACCAATCTGGAGTCAGTCTAATGATTCACAAATTTATTAGTACAACATTACAAAGCATTGCAACGTATATGTACAGTGAAATATACTACAGGATGACCTTTGGTGGGCAGCAGTACATATAGCAGGAGCCAGAATGGGGCTCAGAGATCTGAAAATAGAGAATCCAAAGGGAACAGTCAGTGGCCATAGACATAGGGTAAGAGGCTTCCTTGTACAATGTCCAACAGATTACTGAAATGTTAAGTCGGGTTACAGTCTTTTACCTGTGTGTCACTGGAAGTACTACTGTAATATATTTGTTCTGTTGTCAACATCTTCTTCCTCTGCCTCCTCTTCCTCACTGTCCACAGGCTCCACCGCTGCCACAAGACCATCTCCAGGCACATCCTCCTGCAGAAAGGCACCTGGCGTCTCAAGGCCAGGTTGTGCGACATGCAGCATGCAACGATGATATGGCACACTTTCTTGGGTGAGTAGTACAGGGATCCAGCTGTCAGATGGAGGCACCAGAAGCTGGCCTTCAAGAGGCCAAAGGTTCTTTCTATAATCCTCCTTGTATGCTCATGTGCCTCATTGTAATGTTCCTCTGCCCTTGTCCTGGCATTCCTCACTGGGGTCTGTAGCCATGAGAGTTTGGGGTAACCAGAATCACCTGCAAATAAAGGGTGACAACTGTGAGACACACACTAACCCTTAGGGGGCAATCCCATACCCAGACATCAACATATACTCTGTGAGGACCTTTGGCTCACTTATTAGCTACACCTGGTGCCTCTGGAGTTGGTCCATCACATATGGGATGATGCTATTCCTCAAGATAAAGGTTTCATGCACAGAGCCAGGATATTTGGCATTCACATGGGAGATGTACAGGTCCGCCAAACACACCATCTGCACATTCATCGAGTGATAGCTTTTTCTATTCCTGTAAACCTGTCCATTTCTCTGCGGGGGCAAATGCCACATGTGTACCATTAATAGCAGACAACACTCTGGTCAACACGTTGGAGAACATTGGCTGAAATATCCCTGATGCCATGGCCACTGTTGTTTGGAAGGAACCACTTGCCAGGAAATGGAGCACTGACAGGACCTGCGCTAGAGGGTGTATTCCTGTGGGCTGGCGGATAGCTGACATCAGGTCTGGCTCCAATTGGGCACACAGTTCTTGGATAGTGGCACGATCAAGTCTGTATGTGATGATACTGTGCATGTCCTCCGTTGTTGCAAGGTCCACCACAGGTCTGTACACCAGAGGATGCTGCCATCTCATATTCTGCCTCAGCGGTTGAAGCCTTTGGAAGAGAACGGTGAGCAGAGGGTCATATTTCCACATCTTTTGCACTATTGTTGAATAATTTACTTTACAGAAGAGAGTAGGTGAACTCGAGAGTCAGTTGATGTGCCAATGTCTGCTGTGATGCAGTTAGGTGCCATGCCCTGTGCCCCCCTGAAATGCCGGCTGCCTGACCTGTGAGGAGGGACAAGTGGAAATGAGGGAATTGCGCTGACATTGTACGCCATCGCAGTAGGCGGTCGATGACCGCCACGCAACTACGCATTGGGTATTATTGGGCTCTATGGGCTCCAGGAGCCAATGGCAATGTACGCTGGTGGTAACGGTACGCACCGCCGCGGACGTGACCGCCATTTTCTAACTATTAACTCACTTGCTACCTGACCTTCAACAGGAGAGGACCTACACTGCAAGTGCTGCTGTGACCTGTGTCTGGAAGGGACAATAGCTCATTTTCTGGGGAAAGGGCCCCTGCCTTCTCTGTGGAAGACTTGGAAAAACTGGTGGATGAGGTCCTACCCCGGACCTCCAGACAAACAGGTGAGTACACTTTGAGCATGATGCGTGGGCCATGAATGTATGGAGTGCCAGGGAGTGTCCACTGGAGGACGATTCTGTAAATATGGGTTTGGAGTGGTATTCCAGTTGTCCCTTCATATTCATACTATGGGCTATGTGAAGGTTGTAACGGAAGGACATTCAACTATGAGTGTGCAGTTTTGTCTGGTTGCCCATTACCAGTACACATGGCCAACCCTAATGCCAGATCTCTATCTGTTAGTCAGGCAATGTGAGTGCTAGGTATTCACAATAGACTACATACATGTTGCAACTACTACATTGTCATAGCTTCCAAAGTGTGACAGCAAGCACCATAATACCAGTGCCAAGTAAAAGGATACAGTCAGTACTTACCACCTTGTGGCTGCTGTGCTGCCATCAAATGCCCATCAACCTCAGGGTAGGGCAACGCCAAAATGCAGGCCATTAGGGGTGTCAGGGTCCGATGTACACCACACCCTCGTTGGGAGGACATCCCCAGCTGGGCCTCAGTGGTCCTTCTGGCCCAGTGTCTCAGGTTCTCCCGACGCTTTCTGCAATGGGTGCTCCGCTGGCTGTAGACCCCCCAGGGTTCGTACTTGCTTGGTGGAGGCACTTCCAAAGCCCCTTCTTCTGATGAGCTTTGACCTGCATGGATGAAACAGACAAAAAGAGAAAGTCATGTAAACATGCACCATACCAATAGGAGTGGTAAGTACAGTTGCAAAGTACCATCTTTCTTGGCATGTTACCCCCATTTTTACCTGTATGTCAGTATGTTTTTTCCTGTTTCACTGGGATCCTGCCGGTCAGGAACCCAGTGCTTATAGTTTATGGCCTCCTGTGTGTGTCTGTATAGTGCTTGACTGTGTCACTGAGGCTCCGCTAATCAGAACCTCAGTGCTTATGCTCTCTCTGCTTTTAAATTTGTCACTGTAGGCTACTGACTTCATTTATCAATTTCAATTGGCACACTGGACCCTCCTTATAAGTCCTAGTATATGGTACCTATGTACCCAGGGCATTGGGGTTCCAGGAGATCCTTATGGGCTGCAGCATTTCTTTTGCCACCCATAAGGAGCTCAGACAAACCCTTTCACAGGACTGCCACTGTAGCCTGAGTGAAATAGTGCGTACACTATTTCACAACCATTTTCACTGCACTTAAGTAACTTATAAGTCACCTAAATGGTTACCTTCACTTGCTGAAGGTTAGGTGCAAAGTTACTAAGTATTGGGGAGCCAATTCCGTGCATCCTGAGGGCTCCACTATAGATCCCAGTACTACCAAACCAGCTCTCTGAGGCTTGCACATCAGTCAGAGACCCCTCCTGATAGGACCTTACCTGATAAGGTAGCCAATCCCCCTCTCAGGGCTATTTAGGGTCTCCCCTGTGGGTTCTCTTTAGATTTTGCTTGCAAGTTTCCTTAGGAATCCTCTGCAACTACTAATTCATCCTCTGACCTTGGATCAACCGCAGCCTGCTCCAGGAACCGTTGTAACAGCAACAAAGTATCCACAAGGGATACTTTTCTTCTGCAACTTCTGCTCCAGCCAG
Organism: Pleurodeles waltl; assembly: GCF_031143425.1. Classification (NCBI taxonomy): domain Eukaryota; kingdom Metazoa; phylum Chordata; class Amphibia; order Caudata; family Salamandridae; genus Pleurodeles; species Pleurodeles waltl. The sequence continues at coordinate 690,009,132 of NC_090439.1, forward strand.
CAACTGCAACAGTTTCTATGGTGTCCACACACTGGGGTCTTCCTGTCTTCATCCTGCACCAGAAGGACCGAAGAAATCTCCTGTGGGGTCATGAAGTCACTACCCTGCTCATGCAGGCATCTTCCAAGACAACGACTGGTACCCTTGGACTCCTCTCACAGCAACGGGCGTGCTTCTTGGGACACAGAGGGTGGACCCCATCGACACAGACTGTCCTGAGGTCCTGCTGATGCAATTTGGAAGAGTTAAGACCTTGCCTTCCCTCAGAGCGACGGTACCCCTGTGTACAGCGTCTTCTTCACCTCCTGAGGCCTCTGTGCACTATTTGCAAAATTCCTTCATGCAAGGCGTGGCCCAGGTCCCCAGCACTCCATCCTGCTTCGCTGAACTCGCTGAGTTGTTCTCCGGCGGCGTGAGACCTTCCTTTGTTGTGTTGCACCAACCGCATTTTGCAACTCCTTTGTCCCAATGTCCTGGGACTCCCGTGGCTGCTGTCTGGCATCCTGAGGGCACTCTAAAGTGCTGAGAACCCCCTCCTCACACATAGTTGAGGCCCCCAGGTCCCTCTTGGGTCCAGCCAGCGCCATGTTGACGCAAAATGCACATTTGTCGTAACCAAGGCTTATTGGCGTCTTCCAACACGAAATCATGTCTACATCCATCTTCACTTCATGGGACATCCTTTGCATCATGCAAGAACCTGCTGGAATCTTCCTAGGGTGCATTCCAGCAGCACCAACAAAGGACTTTTCTGTTGCACCCTCTTCTGGGTTGGCAGGGGCTCCTGCCCTTCCTGGAAGTTCTTATCACTTCTGGACTTGGTCCCCTTCTTTTGCAGGTCTTCAGGTCCAGGAATCCAGCAGTTGTTGTTTATAGACTAGGTTGATTCCTGCAAAATACCAATCACGAGGTGTAGTGTGTCCTAAGGAAACTTGCAGTACTTTACTCCTGCTTTTCTGGGCTCTGTGGTGGGGTAATTTACATATATTTACTGTATTCTTACTCTCCCAGCGATTCTGCTCACACTACACTTGTCTAGGAGCAATTTGTGATTCACATTCCACTTTCTTAGTATATGGTTTGTGTTGCCCCTAGACCTATTTTCTCCCTTTGCATTCTATAGCATTTCTTATTGTTTTCACTATCCTATGACTCATTACTTACCTTATTTTGGTGTCTAGTGTATATATTGTGTATAATACTTACCTCCACAAGGAGTATTCCCTCTAAGGTATTTTTGGTACTGTGTCACCCAAATAAATACCTTTATTTTTGGTAACACTGAGTATTGTCTTTACTTGTGTATAAGTACTATATAAATATAATTGGTACTGCATGAGCTTTGCATGTCTCCTAGTTCAGCCTAAGCTGCTCTGCTATAGCTACCTCTATTGGCCTAAGTTGCTAGAACACTACTACTTCACTAATAAGGGATAACTGGACCTGGTATCAGGTGTAAGTACCCAAGGTACCCACTACAAACCAGGCCAGCCTCCTACATTGGTGGTGCAGCGGTAGGATAAGCACTTGCAATTGCTTTAACTCTTTTGTTACTGGTGCTTTTCACAAGAAATGCTTGTTCCAATACTTAGAGCATTTATAATATATACCTAGAAGTAATTTTCTAACTTTCTTTTAAAAACTTTGCAAACGTTTTTACAAAGTTCCAAAATGTTTTCTTCTTTTCTCTAAAACGTTAGCTCTGTTATTCTACAAACCTTTTATTCACTGTCCCAAACTTTTTTTCTCTCTTTCAATATGTCTTCTGTAGAAGCTACCCTTAGAGTTGTGAAAACAACATATGAAAGTCTTAACTTTAAAAGTTTGAGGGGTCTCTGTATTGAAAGAAGTTTAGGGATTGGGAAGAACCCCAATAAGGAGTTCCTCTTAAATCTTCTCCTCCAAGATGACCAGGGACTCCACACTGGTCCAGATCAGACAGGGGAAGAGGATGATTCTAATGAGGAAGGCTCGGAGGAGCAAACTGACAATCCTGGGGAGGGTACTTCCACAGATCTATCAGTCAATAAGCCACTTAATTCAACTGGTAGTGGGAAGGGTTCACACACAAGTAGGGCTCCCTTCACCCCTTGAGGCCAGGTCACTAGTGTGGCCCCTGTTAGAGATAGACCTAGCTCTGCACATTCACATGTTACCTCTGTTTCAAAGGTATTCCACAATTCTAACCCTATGGACCAGTCCCTATATAGGGAACTCAGCTGAGGTTAGAAGAGGCCAGACTGGGGCTAATGCAGCAACAGTTGGCCTTAGACAGGGAGACCATGGCTGTGGAGAAAGAAAGGTAGGGGCTGGGGTTAGTTTCCCATGGTGGCAGCAGCAGTTTTAGAAATTCAAATGTTAGGGAACCTTCATTTGACTCTAGAAATCTGCACAAAGTTGTCCCTCCTTACAACGATTGTGATGACATCTACAAGTGATTTGATGCACTTGAGAGGGCATGTAAAGGTCAGATGGCCCCTCATGTACAGTGGGCTGCTTTAATTTGGTTATCTTTCTCTGGCAAAGGGAGAGACAGACTTCTTATTGTCAGAGAGGATGATGCAGATAACGATCAAATTCTGAAAAATGCACTCTTAGATGGTCTGGGCTTAACCACTGAACAGTACAGACTTAAGTTCAGAGAGACCAGGAAGGACTCATCACAGGACTGGACACACTTTGTAGGCTGTTCTGTGAAGGCCCTAGAAGGTTGGTTAAATGGCAGTAAGGTGACTGACTATGAAAGCCTGTATAACTTGATTCTGAGAGAGCATATTTTGAATAATTGTATGAATGACTTGTTGCATCAGTATCTATTGGACTCAATCTGACCTCTCCCCAAGAATTGGGAAAGAAGGCAGACAAATGGGTGAGAACAAAGGTGAGCAGAAAGGGTCATACAGGGGGTGACAATGATGGCAAGAAGAAGGATAGTATGTCACATGATAAGGGTGGGGACAAAGATAAAAAATCATCAGAGTCATCATCAGGCCCACAAAAATACTCTGGGGGTGGTGGGTCCAAATCCTCTTCTCACAAAGATAAGAAACCTTGGTGTTATTTGTGTAAAGCCAAAGGCCATTGGTCAACTGACAGTCCTTGTCGAAAAAGAAACACCAAATCTCCCACCACCACAACCCCAAATGCAACCTCTAGTGCCCCTAGTAAAAAGAAGTGGTGATGGGAAGAGCACTACTAATAGCCAATCAAAGGATGTAGCTGGGCTCACCATTGGTAATGTAGTTGGGGTTGGTCTAGTTAGTGACATCACTGAGGCTGTCTTAGACTCTGATGGTGGCATTGACCTAGCCACTTTAGTTGCTTGTCCCCTAAACACGGATAAGTACAAGCAGCTATCCCTGATTAATGGTGTTCAGGTTGAGGCCTACAGGGACACAGTTGCCAGTGTCACAATGGTGATAGACAAACTGGTTGCCCCTGAGCAGCACCTATTTGGTCACCAGTACCAGATGACAGACGCCCATAGCAACACTGTAAGCCACCCCATGGCTGTTGTGAATCTCAACTGGGGGAGGTTACTGGTCCAAAGAAAGTTGTGGTAGCCACTGATTTACCTGTAGAATGTCTGCTAGGCAATGATTTGGAGACTTCAGCTTGGGCTGAAGTGGAGTTGGAGGCCTATGCAGCAATGCTGGGCATTCTAGGGCACATCTTTGCTCTTACCAGGGCTCAGGCCAAGAAGCAGAGGACAGGGAAACTTGGATCATGGAACAATGGACCAAGTGCTCCCAGAAATCAGGGGTAAGAAGGGCAAACCCTTGTCCACTATCTCTCCCTCCACAGATTATTCCCCTTTTGAGAAGGAGGAATTCTCTCCCTGTGCAGAACCTACACCAGAGGAGCTGGAAGCTGATACAGCTGAGCTATTGGGTGCAGGGGGTCCTGCCAGGGAAGAGCTGAGTGTGGCACAGCAAACTTGCCCCACATTGGAGTGCACCAGACAGCAAGCTGTCAAGCAGCAAAATGGTGATGTCATTGACAACAACAAAGTTTATTGGGAGAATAATCTCCTTTATACTGAAGCAAGGGACTCTAAACCTGGTGCCACCAGGAGATTGGTCATCCCCCTTCAGTATAGGGAATTCTTCCTAACTCTGGCTCATGCCATCCCTTTAGCTGGGCAGTTAGGCCAGAGTAAAACATGGGACAGACTTGTTTCACATTTTCACTGGACCCATATGTTAGAAGACACGAAGGAGTTTTGTCGCTCCTGTGTCACCTGCCAAGCCAGTGGCAAGACTGTTGGCACCCCAAAGGCCCCCTTAATTTCACTGCCAGTGGTTGGGGTGCCTCTTGAAAGGTTAGGGGTTGATATTGTTGGCTACCTTGACCCTCCAACAGCTTCTGGCAATAGATTCATCCTTGTGGTGGTGGACCATGCCACAAGGTTTCCAGAAGCTTTCCCCTTAAGGACCACTACAGCACCTGCAGTGGAAAAAGCCCTCCTGGGAATCTTTTCCAGGGTGGGTTTCTCTAAAGAAATGGTGTCAGACAAAGGTAGTAAATTCATGTCTGCATACCTGAAAGCAATGTGGAAGGAGTGTGGTGTTACCTACAAGGTCACCACCTCTTATCATCCACAAACTAATGGATTTGCTGAGAGGTTTAATAAAACTCTCACAGGCATGATTATGGGACTCTCTGAAAAACTCAGAAGGAGATGGGATGTCCTATTACCTTGCCTCCTTTTCGCCTACAAGGAAGTACCCCAAAAAGGAGTGGCCTACAGCTCCCTTGAACTCCTATTTGGTCACCCTTGCTCTTGTTAAGGAGGGTTGGGAACAACTTTTAAGAGCTCCAAAACAAGACATTGTGGACTATGTACTTGGCTTGAGAAGTAGAATGGCTGAGCACATGAAAAAGGCCATTAAAAACCTTCAGGCAAGCCAAGAGCTCCAAAAGCAATGGTTTGACCAGAAGGCTGTCCTGACAGAGTATGACCCAGGACAGAAGGAGTGGGTATTGGAGCCTGTGGCCCCAATAGCACTCCTGGACAAATGGAGTGGACCCCATCTAATTGTAGAAAATAAAGGTGATGTCACCTACCTGGTGGACCTGGGCACTTCCAGAAGCCCCCTTAGGGTGCTTCTTGTCAATCGCCTTAAGCCTTACTATGACAGGGCTGACTTAACCCTGCTTATGGCTACAGACGAGGGGCAGGAAGAAGAGAGTGACCCTCTCCCTGATCTCTTCTCCAACACTGAAGCTGGTGGCTTAGTGGAAGAAGTGGTTTTAGCAGACTGCCTTACTTCTGAGCAGAAGGAAGACTGTAAAAACTTCCTTGATTAGTTTTCTGAACTCTCTCCCTCACACCTGGTACAACTACTTGGTGTGAACATACAATTGACAGAGGGGACAGTTTACCTGTCAAAAGTAAAATTTACAGGCAACCTGACCATGTCAGAGATTGCATAAAAGCAGAAGTTCAGAAAAGGTTAGACCTTGGTGACATTGAGCCTTCTGATAGCCCCTGGGCCAGCCCAGTGGTGCTTGTACCCAAACCATATAGCAAATAAGGAAACAGAGAAATACGGTTTTGTGTGGACTATAGGGGTCTCAATACAGTAACCAAAACAGATGCTCAACCTATACCCAGGGCAGATGAGCTAATAGATGCACTGGCATCTGCCAAATATCTAAGCACTTTTGATTTGACTGCAGGGTATTGGCTGACCAAAATGTCAGAAGATGCTAAAGCAAAACCTGCATTTTCTACCATAGGAGGGCATTATCAATTCACAGTTATGCCCTTTGGTTTGAAAAAAGCACCTGCTACTTTTCAGAGGCTGGTGAATACTGTCCTCCAAAGTTTGGAAGCTTTAAGTGCACCATATTTGGATGATATTGCTGTCTTTAGCTCCACCTGGGATGATCACCTGGTCCACCTATAGAAAGTGTTGGAGGCCCTGCAAAAGGCAGGCCTAACTATCAAGGCTTTAAAGTGGCAGATAGGGCAGGGGAAAGTGTTTTATCTGGGCCACCTGGTAGGTGGAGAACAGATTGCACCACTACAGGGGAAGATTCAGACGATTGTGGACTGGGCTCCCCCTACTACTCAGACCCAGGTCAGAGCCTTCTTAGGTCTCACTGGATATTACAGGAGGTTCATTAAGAACTATGGCTCCATTGCAGCCCCTCTTAATGACCTCACCAGCAAGAAGATGCCTAAAAAGGTATTGTGGACAGCTAGCTGTCAGAAAGCTTTTGAGGAGCATAACCAGGCAATGTGCTCTGCACCTGTCTTAAGGAGCCCAAACTACTCCAAAAAATTCATTGTTCCAAAAGATGCTTCTGAATTAGGGGTAGGGGCTGTACTATAACAACTGAAGTCAGAGGGCCAGAATCAACCTGTTGCTTTCATTAGAAGGAGGTTGACCCCTAGAGAAAAGCGTTGGTCTGCCATAGAGAGGGAGGCCTTTGCTGTGGTCTGGGCACTGAAGAAGCTGATACCCTACTTGTTTGGAACTCACTTCATTGTTCAGACAGACAACAAACCTCTATTATGGCTTAAACAAATGAACGGTGAAAACCCTAAATTGTTGAGGTGGTCCATTTCCCTACAGAGAATGAACTATACAGTGGAACACAGACCTGGGAGTACCGACTTCAATGCAGATATTTCCACTTAGACAATGAAGACTCATCTGGGCAAGGTTAGCCTTATTGCCCCTCATTTGGGGGGGTTGTGTAGGAAAGTACCATCTTTCTTGGCATGTTACCCCTTATTTTCCTGTATTTCAGTATGTTTTTGCCTGTCTCACTGGGATCCTGCTGGTCAGTACCTCAGTGCTCATAGTTTATGGCCTAATGTGTTAGTCTTTATAGTGCTTGACTGTGTCACTGAGGCTCTGCTAATCAGAACCTCAGTGCCTATGCTCCCTCTGCTTTTAAGTTTATGACTGTAGGCTAATAACTTCATTTACCAATTTCAATTGGCACACTGGACCCCCCTTATAAGTCCCTAGCATATGGTACCTAGGTACCCAGGGCATTGGAGTTCCAGGAGATCCTTATGGGCTGCAGGACTTCTTTTGCCACCAAAAAGGAGCTCAGACAAACCCTTTCACAGGACTGGCACTGTAGCCTGTGTGAAATAGTGCATACACTATTTTGCTGTCATTTTCACTGCACTTATAAGTCACCCATGTGTCTTACCTTTACTTGCTGAAGGTTCGGTGCAAAGTTACTAAGTGTGATGGCACCCTTGCACTAGCAAAGGTGCCCCTGCATAGTTGAGGCCATATCCCGGGACTTTGTGAGTGAGGGGCGCCATTACACGTGTGCATTACATAAAGGTCAATACCTATATGTAGCTTCACAATGGTAACTCTGAATATGGCCATGTAACATGTCTAATGTCATGGAAATGTCCCCCATTCCAAATCTGGTATTGGGGAGCCAATTTCATGCGTCCTGGGGGTTCCACTATGGACCCCAGTGCTGCCAAACCAGCTCTCTGAGGCTTGCACTGCAGCTACAGCTGCTCCCTTCTCACAGACAGGGTTCTGCCCTCCTGGGGTCTGAACAGCTCTGTCCCAGAAAGGCAGAACAAAGCATTTCCTCTGAGAGCAGGGTTTAACACCCTCTCCCTTTGGAAATAGGTGTTACAAGCTGGGGAGGGGTAGCCTCCCTCAGCCTCTGGAAATGCTTTGAAGGGCACAGATGGTGCCCTTCTTGCATGAGCCAGTCTACACCTGATCAGGGACTACTTGTCCCCTGCTCTGGTGCGAAACTCGACAAAGGAAAGGGGTGTGACTACTCCCCTGTCCATCACCACCCTAGAGGTGGTGCCCAGAGCTCCTCCAGTGTGTCGCCGACCTCAGCCATCCTGCTTTGCAAGGTGTGGGGGCACTCTGGAGGGCTCTGAGCAGCCAGTGCCAGCAGGTGACGTCAGAGACCCCTCATGATAGGTCCTTACCTGATAAGGCAGCTGATCTCCCTCTCAGGGCTATTTAGGATCTCTCCAGCGGGTTCTCTTCAGATTCTGCTTGCAAGTTTTCTTCAGGAATCCTCTGCAACTACTACTTCATCCTTTGACCTCGGATAAACCGCAGCCTGCTCCAGCAACCGCTGTAACAGCAACAAAGTATCCACAAGGGACACTTTTCTTCTGCAGCTCCAGTCAGCAACTGCAACAGTTTCCACAGCGTGCATGCTCTGGGGACTCCAAGTCTTCCTCCTGCACCAGAAGGACCGAAGAAATCTCATGTGGAGTGACGAAGTCACTCCCCTGCTCACCCAGACATCTTCCAAGACAATGACGGGTACCCTTGGACTCCTCTCACAGCGATGATCAGAGGGTGGACCCCATCGACATAGACTGTCCTGAGGTCCTGCTGTCACAATGTGGAGGAGGTAAGACCTTGACTTCCCTGAGAGCGACAGTACCCTTGTGTCCTGCTTCATCTTCACCTCCTGAGGCCTCTGTGCACTATTTGCAAAATTCCTTCGTGCAAAGCCTGGCCCATGTCCATCCTGTGACGCTCAACTTGCTGAGTTGTTTTCCGGCAGCGTGGGACCTTCCTTTGTTTTGCTGCACCAACCACATTTTTCACCTCCTTTGTCCCTGTGTCCAGGGACTCCCGTGGGTGCTGTCTGGCATCCTGAGGGCTCTCTAAAGTGCTGAGAGCCCCTTTTCCTCCTCACACAGAGTTGAGGATCCCAGGTCCCACCTAGGTCCAGCTAGCGCTATTTTGACACAAAACGCACTATTGCCTTAACCAAGGCTTGTTGGCGACTTCCAACACGAAATCACGTCTACATCCACCTTCACGTCGTGGGACATCCTGTGCATGATGTAGGAATCCGCTGGCATCTTCCTAGGGTGCATTCCTGCAGCCTTCGTCCAACCGGGGACTCTTCTTTTGCACACTCTTCTGGTTTGGCAGGGGCTCCTGTCCTTCTTGGAACTTCTTTCGACTTCTGGACTTGGTCCCCTTCCTTTTGCAGGTCTTCAGGTCCAATAATCCAGCAGTTGTTCTTTGCAGACTTGGTTGGCTGCTGCAAAATCCCAAAAACTAGGTGTAGTGTGTCCTAAGGAAATTTTCAGTACTTTATTCCTGCTTTTCTGGGCTTTCTGTTGGGGTAATTTACTTATCTTTATCGTATGCTTACTCTCCCTGGCTTGTAGTGGGTACCAGTAGTACTTCCACCTTATACCAGTTCCAGTTATCCCTTACTAGTAGAGTGTAGTAGTGTTCTAGCATCTTAGGCTTATAGAGGTACCTATAGCAGAGCAGCAAAGGCTGAACTAGAAGACATGCAAAGCACCTGCAATACCACTATATCCTGTAGATATTGTATCATAAGAAAGACAATACTCATAGTTACTAAAAATAAAGCTACTTTATTTTAGTGACAATATGCCAAAACTACCTCAGTGGATATACTCCCTAGGAGGTACGTAACATACACAAAATATACACAAATAACCAAATCAGGTAAGTAAAACAGTCAGAAAGTAGTGCAAACACTGGAAAACACAATAGGATGCAATAGGCTTAGGGGCAACACAAACCATATACTAAGTAAGAGGAATGTGAACCACAAATGCACACCTAGGCAAGTGTAGTGTGTAGAGGGTCGCTGGGAGTGTAAGAACACACCAAGGGTGTAAAGGAGACCCCACCCCAGACCCAGGAAAGCAGGAGTAAAGTACTACTATTTCCCCAGAACACACTAAAGTCGTGATAAAGGATTTTGAAAGGACCACAACAGACTGCAAAGCACTGAAGACTGATTCCCTGGACCTGAAGACCTGTAAAGAAGGGGACCAAGTTCAAGAGTCGCTAAAGTATCCAGGGGGGCAGAAGCCCACTATACCCCCGATGAAGGTACAAAATGACTGCCTCTGGTTAGAAGAAGATGCTGGTTTTGCACCACTGAAATGAGGTAGGAGGTTCTGCTTTGTGCAGAAGGTGTCCCACGGTTTGCTGGTGGATACAGAGTGGTTTCCTCCGCCAAATACCGCAAACAAGCCTTGCTACTTCCAAGAGTCGTGGTTGAAGAAAAAGGGTGCTGCCCAGGCCCAGGAAAGACCAGGATGTTGCCACGTAGAGACAGGAGGGGAGACAGAGGGGGAGACAGAGGGGGCCCTCAGCAACGTAGAGGGCACACTGGAAGGAGGGAAGCACCCACAGGAGTCCTTGAACATGGGTTCAAGAAGACAGAACATGGCGGTCATCTCAACACTGCAAAGAGAGGTCCCACGACTCCGGAGGTCAACTCAGGGAGCTGAGAAACGCAGTATGGAGTGCTGGGGACCAAGGCTCAGCTGTGCATGCAGTATTAACTTGGAAATGTGCACAGAAGCCCTTGTAGCTGCAGATCACATGGTGCACAGGATTACTGTCTTGGGAGGGGAGGCAAAGACTTACCTGCTCCAAATTCAGACAGTTGGACCAGTGGACAATCGGGTCACTTGAATCTACCACCTGTGTTCCAGGAGCCATGCTCGTCAGGATGAGAAGGGACCCAGAGTACCGGTGAGGCTGTAGTTTGGTGCCTGCTGAAGCAGGGGAAAGACTCTGTCAACCCATGGGAGATTTCTTCATGGCTTCCAGTGCAGGGTTAAGGCAGATAGTTGAGAAAGCCGGCAGGATTATACTACAATGTCGCTGGTAGTCTTCTGGCTACTTTGTTGCAGTTTTGCAGATGTCCTGGAGCAGTCAGCGGCCGATCCTTGGCAGAAGTCAAAGAGAGAAGTTCAGAGGAGTCCTGGTGGATGCTTCCAAGTCGTAATCTGAAGAGAAGCCTACAGGAGAGACCCTAAATAGCCCTAAGAGGAGGATTGGCTACCTACCCAGGTATGCGCCTATCAGGAGGGGTCTCTGACATCACCTGCTGGCACTGGCCACTCAGAGGCCTCCAGAGTGTCCCCACACCTCTGAAAACAAGGTGGCATAGGTCTGAGACACACTGGAGGAGCTCTGGGCACCACTCCTGGGGTGGTGATGGACAGGGGAGTGGTCACTCCCCTTTCCTTTGTCCAGTTTTGCACCAGAGCGAGGACTGGGGTTCCCTAAACCGGTGTAGACTGGCTTATGCAAGGAGGGCACCTACTGTGCCCTGCAAAGCATTTCCAGAGGCTGGGGGAGGCTACTCATCCCCAGCCTGTAACACCTATTTCCAAAGGGAGAGGGTGTAACACCCTGCTCTAAGAGGAAATTCTTTGTTCTGCCTTCCTGGGACTGGACTGCCAAGACCCCAGGAGGGCAGAACCCTGTCTGTGAGGTGGCAGGAGCTGTAGCTGCAGTGCAAGCCTCATAGAGCTGGTTTGGCATTACTGGGGGTCCATAGTGGAGCCCCAAGGATGCATGGAATTGGCTCCCCAATACCAGATTTGGAATGGGGGGACAATTCCATGATCTTAGGCATGTTACATGGCCTTATTTGGAGTTACCATTGTGGAGCTACATATAGGTGTTGACCCATATGTAGTGCACGCGTATAATGGTGCCCCCGCACTCACAAAGTCCGGGGAAATGGCCCTGAACTATGTGGGGGCACCTTTGCTAGTGCAAGGGTGCCCTCACACTTAGTCACTTTGCACCTAACCTTCAGTAAGTGAAGGTTAGACATGTAGGTGACTTATAAGTTACTTAAGTGCAGTGAAAATGACTGTGAAATAAAGTGTGCATTATTTCACGCAGGCTGCAATGGCTGTGTATGGGTTTGTCTGAGCTGCCTATGGTTGGCAAAAGAAATGCTGCATGCATATACTAATGAATTATAAGGGGGGGTCCAGCATGCCAATTAGAACTGATAAATGTAGCCACTAGCCTATAGTGACAAATGTAAAGGCAGAGAGAGCTTGAACACTGAGGTTCTGATTAGCAGAGCCTCAGTGACACAGTTAGGCACTACAAAGGCATACACATTAGGCCACAAACTATGAACACTGGGGTCCTAGCTAGCAGGATCCCAGTGAGACAGGCAAAAACATACTGACATACATGTAAAATTGGGGGTAACATGCCAAGAAAGATGGTACTTTCCTACAAAGCCCCCTAGTATACCTGGTAGTGGTAAGGGTTCACACACAAGTAGGGCTCCCTTCACCCCTAGAGGCCAGGTCACTAGAGTGGCCCCTGTTAGAGATAGGTCTGCCTCTGCATACTCTCATCTTACCTCTGTTTCAGAGGCTTCACATAATTCTAACCCCGAGGACCAGTCCCTAGATAGGGAACTCAGAAAGCTGAGGTTAGAGGAGGACAGACTGAAGCTAATGCAGCAGCAGTTGGCTTTAGACAGGGAATCCTTGGCTGTGGAGAAAGAGAGGCAGGGTTTGGGGTTAGTTCCCCATGGTGGCAGCAGCAGTTTTAGGAATACAAATGTTAGGGAACCTTCATTTGATTCTAGGAATCTGCACAAAGTTGTCCTCCTTTCTAGGATGGTGATGACATCAACAAGTGGTTTGCTGCACTTGATAGGGCCTGTAAAGTTCAGAGGGTTCCTCATGTACAGTGGGCTGCTATCCTTTGGTTATCCTTCTGTGGCAAAGGTAGAGACAGACTTCTTATTGTCAGAGAGGAAGATGCAGATAACTACCAAATTCGTAAAAATGCACTCTTAGATGGTCTCGGCTCAACCGCTGAACAGTACAGACTTAAGTTCAGAGAGACCAGAAAGGAGTCATCACAGGACCAGACTGACTTTATAGACTGTTCTGTGAAGGCCCTCGAAAGTTGGTTCCATGGCAGTAAGGTGACTGATATGAAAGCCTATGTAACTTGATTTTGAGAGAGCATATTTTTAATAATTGTGTGTCAGACTTGTTGCATCAGTATCTTGTGGACTCAGATCTGACCTCTCCCCAAGAATTGGGAAAGAAGGCAGACAAATGGGTCAGATCAAGGATAAGCAGAAAAGCTCATAAAGGGGGTGACAAGGATGGCTAGAAGAAAGATGGTGAAAAATCTCAGGGCAAGCATGGGGATGAAAGTAAACATACAGTAAAGACACTTCTTCAGGTCCAAAACACTCCTCTGGGGGTGGGGATAAAACTTCTTTGTCTTCTTCAAACTCTTCACACAGTCAGAAAAAGCCTTGGTGCTGTGTGTGTAGAAATAAAGACCACTGGCCAGGGAATAAGTCCTGCCCAGGTAAAGCCCCTGAGCCTATTACCACTAAGACATCAGACTCTAGTGCTCCTAGCAGTAGAGGTAATAGTGGTGGGACTACTGGCAATAGTCAAACTAAAGGTGTAGTTGGGTTCACTTTTGGGACCATATTAGAAACTGGGGTAAACAGTCCCAAGACAGTTTCTGTCACACCTGGTGGCATTGGCCTTGCCACCTTGGCTGCTTGTCCCCTGAACATGGATAAGTACTGGCAGTCAATCTTAATAAATTGTGTTGAGGCCCAGGCCTACGGGGACACAGGTGCCAGTATCACTATGGTGACTGAAAACCTGGTGTCCCCCGCACAACACCTCCTTGGAAAGAAGTGCCAAGTTACTGATGTTAATAACTATACTCAGTCTCTCCTCTTAGCTGTAGTTCAACTTAGTTGGGGTGGGGTTACTGGCCCTAAGCAGGTGGTGGTATCACCTTACTTACCTGTAGATTGTCTCTTAGGGAATGACCTAGAGGCCTCAGGTTGGGCTGAGGTAGAGTTTAGTGCCCATGCATCCACGCTGGGTACCACTGAGGAATTGCTACCTCTCATTTCTGGTGAAATGAAAAAGTAAAGGAGAGAAAAAGGCCTGAATTCCCAGGATCCCTCTCCACCAACAGGTAAAAAGGGTAGCAAAGTATCCCTTCCCCACCCTACCACTAAGGATACCATTCCTGTGGTAGGAGAAACCTCTCCTGGGGTGGAACCTGTACTAAGTGAGCCCTCAGCTACCACAGCTGGACTCCCAGATGTAAAAGTACCTCTCTGTAGAACCACTAAAGCAGATGTCCAAAATTGCACAATTTTAGTAAATATGGAGCATCCTTCCAGCCCTCCCAGAGAAACTTTAGTGCAGCAGCCCTGCACTACCTCTAAACCCTTAGGACAATAGTCCTGACCTGGTGTGGAGCTTATAGGACAGCAACCCTGCCCTGCTCCAAATCAAGAGAAACAGAAACCCTGTTCTCTCTTACAGCCATATGGACAATGTTTTTGCCCAGCTATGGCTTTATTGAGACAGCATCCCTGTCTAGCATTTCCTGCATTTGACATAGGCCCAATGGACCAATCCCACTACCCAACTTTAAAACATACTAATAGGAACTCTGAGAATGTACACTCACACTGTTGATTCGGTACAAATCTCCAAACAGGGTGGTTTGCATCCCCACAGGGAAGTAACCATATAGTGGATGATAAAGGGAGTAACCACTTTATTGCAGATCTACTCTCCACTTATCACCACTTAGACAATAAAGTCTCAACTTGCCTAGGGTAGCCTTATTGTCCTTCGTTTGGGGGGGGGGGGTTGTGTAGGAAAGTAGTCTCTTTCTAGCATAGTTACCCCCACTTTTGGCCAGTTTGTGAGTGTGTGTCAGTGTGTTTTTACTGTGTCACTGGGATCCTGCTAGCCAGGACCCCAGTGCTCATAGTTTGTGGCCTAATGTGTATGCCTGTATAGTGCATAACTGTGTCACTGAGGCTCTGCTAACCAGAACCTCAGTGCTTATGCTCTCTCTGCTTTTAAATTTGTCACTTTTAGGTCCCTACTATATGGTACCTAGGTACCCATGGCATTGGGGTTTCCAGGAGATCCATATGGGCTGCAGCAATTCTTTTGCCAACCATAGGGAGCTCAGACAAGCCCTTACAAAGGAATGAGAGTGCAGCCTGTGTGAAACAGTGCACACATTATTTCACAGCCATTTTCACTGCACTCAATTAATTTATAAGTCACCTACATGTCTAACCTTCCCTTGCTGAAGGTTAGGTGCAAAGTTACTAAGTGTGAGGGCACCCTTGCACTAGCAAAGGTGCCCCCACATAGTTCGGGGCCGATTCCCCAGACTTTGTGAGTGCGGGGATGCCATTACACACGTGCAGTACATATAGGTCAATACTTATATGTAGCTTCACAATGGTAACTCTGAACATGGCCATGTAACCTGTCTAAGATCATGGAATTGTTCCCCCATTCCAAATCTGGTATTAGGGAGCCAATTCCATGCATCCTGGGGGCTCCGCCACGGACCCCCAAACCAGCTCTCTGAGGCTTGCAGTGCAGGTACAGCTGCTGCCACCTCACAGACAGGGTTCTGACCTCCTGGGGTCTGGGCAGCCCAGTCCCAGGAAGGCAGAACAAAGCATTTCCTCTGAGAGCAGGGTGTTACATCCTCTCCATTTGGAAATAGGTGTTACAGGCTGGGGAGGGGTAGCCTCCTTCAGCCTCTGGAAATACTTTGAAGGGCACAGATGGTGCTCTCCATGCATAAACCAGACTACACCAGTTCAGGGACCCCTTCTCCCCTGCTCTGGTGGGAAACTGGACAAAGGAAAGGGGAGTGACCACTCCCCTGTCCATCACCACCCTATGGGCGGTGCCCAGAGCTCCTCCAGTGTGTTCCAGACTTCAGCCATCTTGCTTTGCAAGGTGTGTGGGCACTCTGGAGGGCTCTGAATGGCCAGTGCCAGCAGGTGATGTCAGAGACCCCTTCTGATAGGTCCTTACCTAATAAGGTAGCCAAACCCCCTCTCAGAGCTATTTAGGGTCTCTCCTGTGGGTTCTCTTCAGATTCTGCTTGCAAGTTTCCTTCAGGAATCCTCTGAAACTACTACTTCATCCTCTGACCTTGGATCCACCACAGCCTGCTCCATGAACCACAAGGGATACTTTTATTCTGCAACTTCAGCTCCAGCCAGCAATTGCAACAGTTTCCATGGTGTGCACGCTCTGGGGACACCCTGTCTTCATCCTGCACCAGAAAGACTGAAGAAATCTCCTGTGTGGTGAAGAAGTCACTCACCTGCTCACGCAGGCACCTTCCAAGATGATGACTGGTACCCTTGGACTCCTCTCACAGCAACAAGTGTGCTTCTAAGGACACAGAGGGTGGACCCCATCTACATATACTGTCCTGAGGTCCTGCTGACGCAATTTGGAGGAGGTAAGACCTCGTCTTCCCTGAGAGTGACAGTATGCCTGTGTACTGCATCTTCTTCACCTCCTGAGGGCTCTGTGCACTATTTGTAAAATTCCCTCATGCAAAGCTTGGCCCATGTCTCCAGCACTCCAACCAGCGATGCTCAACTTGCTGCGTTGTTCTCCAGTGGCATTGGACCTTCCTTTGTTGTGCTGCACCAACCGCATTTTGCACCTCCTTTGTCCCCATGTCCTGGGACGCCCATGGGTCCTGTCTGGCATCCTGAGGACTCTCTAAAGTGCTGTGACCCCCCCTCTTCCTCCTCATAGAGAGTTGAGGCCCCCAGGTCCCTCCTGGGTCCAGCCAGCGCCATTTTGACACCAAATGCACATTTGTTGTAACCAAGATTTGTTGGTGACTTCCAACACAAAATCACATCTGCATCCATCTTCATGTTGTGGGACATCCTTTGCATCATGCAGAAACCCGCTGACACCTTCCTAGGGTACATTTCTGCTCTTCTCATCCAACTGGGGACTCTTCTTTTGCACCCTATTCTGGGTTGGCAAGGGCTCCTGTCCTTCCTGGAACTTCTTTCGACTTCTGGACTTGGTCCCCTTCCTTTGCAGGTCTTCAGGTCCAGGAATCCAGAAGTTGTTGTTTGCAGACTTGGTTGGTTGTTTGCAATAATCCATATCATGAGGTGTGGTGTGTCCCAAGGAAACTTGCAGTACTTTACTCCTGCTTTTCCGGGCTCTGGGTTGGGGTAAATGACTTACCTTTACTGTATTCTTACTCTCCCAGTGATTCTGCACACACTACACTAGTCTAGGAGGAAATTCGTTACTTGCATTCCACTTTCTTAGTATATGGTTTGTGTTGTCCCTGGACCTATTTTCTCCCATTGCATTCTATAGCATTTCCTATTGTTTGCACTATCCTTTGTCTAATTACTTGCCTTATTTTGGCTTCTAGTGTATATATTGTGTATAATACTTACCTCCAGAAGGAGTATTGTCTCTAAGATATTTTTGGTACTGTGTCACCCAAATAAATACCTTTATTTTTGGTAACACTGAGTATTGTCTTTACTTGTGTATAAGTACTGTGTAACTATAAGTGGTATTGCATGAGCTTTGCATGTCTCCTAGTTCAGCCTAAGCTGCTCTGCTATAGCTACCTCTATCAGCCTAAGCTGCTAGAACACCACTACTTCACTAATAAGGGATAACTGGACCTGGTATAAGGTGTAAGTACCCAAGGTACCCAATACAAACCAGGCGAGCCTCCTACAAGTACACATCAGTCACAGCAAGTAGACACACATACCCATCCCCTCTGCTCACATGCTTTCACATTGTGCAATGCATCTACACCTTCACAAGTTCACATGCCTGATGCAACATCACACACAACACCTATCACACATGGCTAGCGCATTGGACTCACCTATTCCTCTGTTGCCCAATATAGCTCTCCACACAGGGTTTAGGACTTCCTCTACTAGCTTCCCTAGGTCTTCCTGGGTGAAGGCAGCGGCCCTATCACCTGGAGGACATGACATGATGGCTCACAGAGGCAGTACATAGCAGCTCATGTCGTGGAGGTCTTGCTGGCAACAGTGTCAGGAGTCAAATGAGCACTATTGCAGAATATAGTGGTCACGGACGTCACGTACTGGACCGTCACGAATGGCGGTCAAGCCCATTGGCCCCAGTCCGCTAAAGGCAACAATGTTAAGCAATGGCAATCTGCACAGCAGTTGCGACCGCCTACCACCATGATGACTTTCACCAGCGGACTTAGGTCACTTCCAACTGTCCACTACAGTAGGTCAGCCACCTGCCATTTTGATCACATGTAATCGATGGATGTGTTTAATTATCTCTGTCAGTCACTTACTCCCGAAAAATGCTTTGTATCTGTATGTAGTGCCATCATGGTTTGTGACATACTGTGCCAAATTTAACACAATGGCGTGTTGAGGGAGTATATATGGTGAGAATTATTCAAAGCACTCTGAGATATACTGACCATGGGTAGGCGTTGGTAGAATCCAAAACACATGTGTGATTAGTGCAGGACAGCTAAGTCTTACACACCTGTACAATAACATTAGTTTCATATGTACAATCTCATTTACATGTTATCCAATGTGCAGCAATGACTTAGGTGCATATCTGTGTCCTGCACTGTATATGTCAGAAGTGCAACGCATCCTCTACAGATGTTAGGTTTCAGGTAATAAACAATGTGCTAATGATGTGTGCATACTGCATAACACATAGTATATTCTCTTCTCTCTACATAGTTATCCTACCATGAGGAGAATGAGACAACCACCAGTGTACCGTCCTCTAGTAGACCTGGAAACCATGGAGGAAAGGCATGTCCTACAGACATATTGTATGAATCGTCATACCATAATGAATCTTTTGTACACAGAAAGAGCCAGATCTGATGCCAGCCATTTGAAATCTCTGTGCCATACCTCCCATCGTTCAAGTCTTGTAAGTGCTACATTTTCTGGCCACAGGGTTCTTTCAGAATACTGTCATCTTAATAGCAGGGATGTCTCAGCCCATGTTCAGTCTGGTGTTGAAGGATGTTCTATATGCATTGTTGAAACACCTGGACAGCTACATCAGATTTCCCCAGTGAGCGGATTTGGCCTATGTGAAGGCAGACTTTTAAGAGATGGGATACATTCTTCATGTGGTAGGAGCCATTGATGGCACCCATGTAGCCTTTGCCCCACCCAGTGCCAATGAACAGATGTATAAAACCTGGAAGAATTACCACTCAATCAGCGTACAGGTGGTGTGTCTGTCAGATCAGTATATCTCACAAGTCACAGCCAAGTTTCCTGGATCCGTGCATGATTCCTACATCATGTGAAACATCGATATCCCACATCTGATGGCACGACTACAAACAGAGAGTGCCTGGCTGCTTGGTAAGTTTGCATTGTAGTGTGTGCTTGTGTGTTATGTCACTTGTAATCACAAACATGCCAGTCGCAGCAACAATTTATGAGTTGTTCTACCATTGTGTTCACAGGTGACTCAGGCTATACAAACCACCTTTGGCTGTTGACACCAGTGAGGTACCCAGCCACATCAGGAAACCTGTTACATTGAGTCCCACAGGAGGAAAAGGCATGTAATCGAGAGAAAATTTGGGCTCCTGTATGCAAGATTCAGGTGCCTGGATCGATCTGGAGGAATCCTCTTCTACTCGTCCCACACGGTGTGCCAAATAATCGTTTCCTGGTGCATGCTCCACAATCTAGCCCTCAGACTCAGATACCATTGATAGCAGATGAGGGGGAGGCAGCTGGACCAATGGCTGGAAATGCTGATATGGCAAGTGATGAAGAGCCAGAGGAAGAATGAGCAGGTGACTCTAGGGCAGATCTCATCAATCAGTATTTCCACTGACATACAGGTATGTGAAGTGGATCTTTTGAAGTGCTGAATGTGCACAGCTTAAGTAGATTGCTGCCATTACACCTCCTGACTGGATTCATCAGTGGAAGTGTAATGTGCTATAATGTCTATGTGTGAGTTGTGGATGCAGACTGATACATTGTTATATGTACAGTACAAAATGGTCTGCTCTATCATATATTGTTACATCTGATCCTAACATACACTTCTGTAATGGGCTACTCAGTACCGAGGTATGTTTCTTACATTCTCCTATCCTCTTTTCCTTTCACTCAGTGAAATTGCTGTTTAGTGTTTGGCTCTGCAACCTGCGGCTTGAGGTATTCATTGTCAGTAGGCAATGGTAATTGCTAACAGACATGAGAGATGTACATGACAGGTCGTATAATGGATATAGTTACAGTGGGATGGTACCTTCTTTAGACTACCTTCATACAAGTGGGGTTGTGACTGCTTAGTCCTTTCCCATTACCAGTGGGGTTGGGGGATGTGAAATGATGTACTACTTGTCAGTTGAAGTTTGCGGCCCCTGTGTGATGATTGGATCATGGTCTCTGGCTACAAATTGGGTAGGGTACTTTGTGATGACCATGGGACCTAGCTGTGTTTGTATTCTGATGTTGCTGCCCAAGGTACAGGTAACTGTATAGTGTCAAAGGTGGGTAACAATCCTACAGGCATGGGGCCTATATCAGTCTATGGTTAAAGTACTAGGTGCCAGAAGTATCAAGCTCCCGTTTTGCATTTCTTAAATAGCGAATTTTAAGAAATCACTATTTTTGAAATGCAAAATGTGATGTATCAAAATTGCAAGTTGGTAATAGCGATTTCTTAAAATTCACGAACGCAATTTGCGATTACCAAATACCGAATCGGAAAAAAATAGCGAATCGGTATTTGAAAATTGCAAATTGTGAAAACTGCAAACCGTAACAGGCTGATGACATCATATCCAGGAAGTGAGTCAGCCCATGCTGTTTCCAGGAGCCACACCCACAGGAGCAGGCAGAGAGACACAGCCCAGCACCAGGGAGGCACCTTTATGAACCTGACATTGACACCTCAGGGACACTGAGCACCAGCAAAGATAAGGCCAGCAATGATGTGTATCCCCATATGTGCATGTACAAATGCCCCATAGAAAATAGCTATTAATTTGATGCATATTGATAAGTAGGCCATGCCACATCTTACATACGACGCAACAATGCCTTATGGGAGTGGTAGTCCACAACCCTAAAATGCAAATACCACATACATGGCAAGTTAGTGTTCAGCCACACAGAGGAACAACACACACAACTCACAGTGATATGATGTCTGTGTACATTTATTACTATTGTGCAACATCTTGTGATATATTCTTAAATGACATGCTGCACATTGTTGTTGCAGATGTCCCGGGCCCTGCTTCAGCAGAATGAGGAAATGTGGGGGATGTTGAAACACAGCCACAGTCTGACTCAAACACCAGTGAGTCTTTCAGTATTGCACCAACTAGACACAGGGCAAGGGTGTTACCTCTCCCAGAGTATAACCTGGACTCGGATGAAATGCCAGATGAAGACCCACACCACCCCCAGATGCTAGATCCACAGGAAGACAGCAGTCCCTTCCCCAGCATCAGTCACCTCCCCTCAGGAGGCATCACGAAGCAGGCAGACAGTGCACAGATGAAGGAGATGGCCCATCAACATTTGGCAGCCTTGAAGCTTCCATGCTGAAAGTCCAGCGCCTGCAATGCAAACACATGTGGTCAATGCACAGGCAGTTGGTGTCAATCGATCATAACATGGGTGCAATGCACAAGTAGTTTGAGTCTCACAATTACAATATGGGAGTACTGCACAAGCAGTTGGATGCACTCAATGAAAACATTCGATCAATTCACAAGCAGTTGGAGTCTCTGAATGAGGGACAGCAAACAGCAGCAGAAAACACAAAGGAGTTGACAAACGCCATTGAGGACCTCTGCACTGAGATTAAGCAGGAGCGTGTCAGCCACCATAGGTGCCATCACCAATTTATGGGAAGGTTTGAGGGGTTCTGCAGATCGGTCAATCGTCTCGCTAGCTCAACTGCCTTGATATCATGACATGTTGTGGGCATACAGGTGGAGATGGCACATTGCATTTGGGACGTTGCACAGGGATTGGTGCAAATTACCAATGTTCTGGATGCAATGCAGACAGCATGCAGTGCTACAAATAGCGAACTGGGTGGTGGGGATAGTGAGGAGCTCTCTAGCCTCAGCAGTCTTACATCCCCTGTGATGGATCCTAGGCGTCACAGTACCAGACACAGTACCGTCTGTGAACCCTCTACAAGAGGTGCCAGTGAGGCCACTGAGCACTCAAATGGAGTGCGTGGACGTAGGAAGTAATGTTGAGGGCTACAGGGAACTACAGTAACATGTAGCTATACAGTTATACTACGATGCTAATAGTGTGACACTGTTAATCGAACATATTTACCTATAGTGCATGGCTATGTCCTAATGACACATACGTTACTTGAGGTCAAGGTAATAAAGTTGCTAACTACAGAAATACATAATATTGAAGTGGTGTTGCCATTACTTACATCAGAAATAGTTGCACATGATGTCAGCACACCTTTGCCTGCCCTCTGCTGCACTGCTCCTGTCTACTGGGTGAAGGGGTGGTAAGGGATCACCATCCTCATCTGAGTCCAGCTCCATGGGTTCCACAAGTTTTCCCCTTTCTCGTTACAATGTTGTACAATATAGCACATGTAGCCACAATTTTGCACGTGGGTCTCTGGGCTGTACTGTAGTGCACCTCCACTCTTATGGATGCACCTGAAGCGGCTTTTCAGCAGTCCGAAAGTCCGCTCCACCACACTGCGGGTTGCCCTGTGTGCAGCATTATACCTCCTCTCTACTGGTGTTGCAGGGCTCAAGTAGGGCATCAGTATATAGGTCCGCACTGCATAGGCAGTGTCTCCTGGAATGAACAGAGTAAAATAAGTACTTATGATATCTGATGTCACATTTGCATCAATGCAACATTGTAAACTATCAATTTACCCAGTAGATATCCTTCGCCAAACTCTCAAACTAGTAGTCTTGTGTGAATCCCGCTGTGGCGAAAGATGTACGAGTCATGTGTGCTACCTGGGTATCTGGCCACGAGATCGGTTTTGATGTTGGAGGCATTGCTAATCACCTGTATGTTCATGGAATGATGGTTCTTACGGTTCCAATACACATACTTGGTGGCTGATGGTGGACAGATTGCTACATGTGTCCGATCGATGGCACCTATGACATGTGGCAGTTGTGCAATCTGATGTAATTCCTGTGGGATGTTTCGGAATCGTATGTGCTATTGTATTTTGTTCAGCATGGCATTGAGAAATGCATTGAAGAAGCGTGAGAGAGCACTTTGTGAGACCCCTACTTCTGCTGCTATGACCCCTTGATAGCTCCCTGAGGCTAATAGGTGCAGGGAGCATAATACCTGCACACGGGTGGGTATACTATTGGTCCTGTGTGTGGTGCACTGCAGTATGGGTTGTAGATCTGCTATCAGGTCAATTATCATGGCTGAGCTTAACCTGTACTTCTCAAAAATGTCCTCCTCAGTCTGGTCAAAAAGGGTAATGCGCACTCTGAAAATGCGCTCCTGTCTCCTCCTCCCTCTCCTCAACCTGCCAAGATCCTAATTATCCTCACCATCACGTGGAGTATAGCCATTGTGGAAAAGAGGCTGAGTCATTCTGGGACTCTTTATATAGGTTGCACCTGGTTACCACCTGATTTTAATTAGTGGTAAATTACATGTGCGAAAGGCCATTCTGCGAATATTCGCAATTTGCAATTTTTTGATGCATCGAATTGTGTCATGATTTGTGGATCGCTATCTGCGATTTGCAAATCTATGTTGCAATTTGCGCCACGAAAAGAGCGATTCGGTAATTCATATCGGTATTTGCGATACGCTGTTTGTGACACACAAAACCATGTCGCAGTCGCAAATAATCACTATTTTAGCAATTCCTTATTTTCACACTGCGAATGCCTTTCATACATCGTATATGCCATTTTTGCATTCACAAATGGCTGAATTTTGGCGATTCGCACAATTTGCGAATGCAAAAATGTTTGATACATTTGGCCTCAAGTTCCTCAGTTATGTTTTAGGTGTGTTCCATGGGATATGTGATCATGTAGCTATGTTATGGGTTTGTGAAGAGTCTGTACCTCGTGATATATTTGTCCTATTTGTGTTTCCCTGCTTTGTAGGTGGTAGGTAGTTTACCGTGGGCATGTATTATATGTATTGGTGCATTGTATGCCACAATGCCTTCCATCCTGATACTACTCTCTCTCATGCTCTATTTGCATATTGGATTACTGACTATACTATGGTGCTGCTCTGAATTTCAACCTCTGTGACATCTATCCTCTGAAATGTCTTTTGTCATGTGCCTCCTGCTGAGGGAGCCTCTATCTGATTACCATTAAACGGGTTGCTGGATGCAGGGGGGCATGATCTGACTACGGTTGGCAAGCATGGCAATTGTTGATGTATTTTAAAGACACATATACAGTAGCTGTGTTCAATTGTGATTTATTATGCATATAAGAATACTAACGGTCGAAATAAAAGTGCTCAAGTCAATATTAAGGTGATGAGTAAGGACATGGTAGATGGATTCATTAGAGTAGCTGCTACATCAGTTGGTTACACAGGTCTAGTGTCCTTGTACCATTGGAAAATGGAGTAATCTCTCGGAACAGTCTAAAGGGTGTCTCAGTGGCACACAAGGGTGGCAAATCAGGAGAGTTCACTTCCTGGCAATTGGTTTGCTCTTGGCATCTGCTCCAGCCGAATGTCTGGGTGGACATCCATGTTTGCGGGTGAGGTTCTTCAGCCCTGGCAGGGCCTCCATTCCGCAAGCTCCCATACATGTAGATGGGGCAGATGTTACGTTGCTAGAGAAAGGGGCCTGATGGTGTGTTGAGGAACCAATGAGGGTAGTATTGATGTCCCTCAGCATCACTGCAATGGTAGCCATGGTGGCAGTATGTGCCTGTAACCGCTGCATGATATCCTGGTGGGATTCCCTCTGCGGCCTTTGATTTCCCTCTAACATGGTGATTATTTTGCCCATTCTGTCCTGGGAACTTTGGTATGCTCCCAGAACTTGGGCGATAGTTTCCTGGTCAGCAGAGTCCCTTGGAGGCCCCATCCTCCGGGCCACAGCATTCCCCCAATGCACCCTAGCCCCATGCCCCTGGCACGGGGTGCCCACTCCCAGTGATAGCAGGGCCTTCATTGTCATGTATATCAAGGTTCAACTCTGTACTGCGGGCACACAATTGATTGAACTGTTCCTGAGACACAGGTTTGGGGGTGAATGGTTGCTTGTTATGTGGATGCACCATGGGTGTGGGATGTTGATGTGGGCAGGATGAGGCAGGGAGACGTTGAATGACCAGGTGTCCTGGATGTGGCAGGGTGTTTGTCATTGACCAGACATCCAGATGTGTTGTCCTCACTGGGGCCTTTATCCTGAGGGGCACTGGCAGTCTCAGGTATCCTCTCCATGGTGGCAATGGCAAGGTTACCTGAGAGGGAGTGAGAAACAGAGTTCAGGTTAGAATGTGTGTTTGGTTTCCTCTTTGTGAGATGCAGACAGGGTCTTAATATCATTCCTTGAAATGACGTTGACAGTTGCTGCACAGCATACCTTTGTTGTACATACAACTCTGTGACTTGATTTCCATGCTCCATGTTGGGAGCTGTCATACATGTTTGGTACAGATTGCACTGCAGATGGGTTATGGTATTGTCTGATATTTTCTATCACTGTTCACCTCTGTTACCTAGTGAATAGTCAGGCATGCTAGATGTCACACAATGAAGCTGCACAATGCACAATGGTGTCCTAGTGGGAACACATAATGTGAGTATGCAGGGGTAATTTGCTTTGTTTACTATTGTGAGTGTGCCATTGCATTGCTGTCATTGCCATGTACTGGTCCTCACTAGGACAATCTAGATGGCGTAGCTAGTACTTTAGTTGTACATGCATTATATGAGATGTTGTGCACATTCTAGGTTTTCACTATAATGGGTTAGTCAATTCTGGGAGTTACAGTGTTCTGATTATCCAGTAGTTAATGTGCCATTGCCAAGGGCTGTGAGGACAGTTGGGCTGAGTGGAGTGGTGGCATGCAGGAGACAGTCATTAAGTGATTAGGTGCGAGTTGTAATGGGACATTTAGTTAACTGGGGAGTATTTGGGTGATGAGGAGGCATGCAGGATAATACAGGTGTGTGACATGACTGTTGTGGGTACTTACCAGACTCCAGGTATTCCAATCAGGCTCTCAGGATGCAGTATGTTTATGTCCTTCTTCTCCTCCCATGATCTGAACTGTGGGGAGGAGATGGGGGCCCATCGCCAGTCTTCTTCAGGGCAATCTGGTGGCATGATGGCATGGAATGCACTTTCCCCTCGTAGGTCATTCCACCTCTTCCTGATGTCCTCCCTTATGTGTGGATGGCTGCCTACTGGATTGACCCTGTCGACGATACTTTGCCACAACTCCATTTTCATGGCAATCAATGTTTGTTGGACCTGTGCTCAAAACAGTTGTGACTCTACACTGACAATTTTATCCACCATGACCCTCAACTCATCATCATTAAAACGTAGATGTTTTTTGTGGGGACATGGTGGTGGTTGTGTAGACAGTGTGTTGGGGTGTTGTGAGTGTAACGGTGCAGTGTTGGGTAATTGGTGAGGTGTGGGTGCTGTATTTTGAGGTTGTGACGGTTGTTGCAAATTGTGTGTACTGGTGATGTGTATTCTGTTAGTTGTGCTGATGTGGGGTGTGCGACGAGTGTGATGTGTATGTGTGCCTATTGTGTTATGGTTCTATATTTATAATTTTGTCTTAGTCTCAAGTTATCTGAATGGCATTTTTGTTGCAAAGGATTCTGGGTTGTGTAGGGGTGTGTTATATAATGCAGTGAATAGGTGTGTCAGGTGTGGGGATGTGTGACAGGTGTGGGGTGTTGAAACTATCCAATGTGGTGCGGTGTTCTGACTGATGTGAGTTCGGACCGCGGCAGTTTGCAAAACCAATGGTTTTCGACCATGGAAGAACCACTGCTGTGATTCATGGCTCGTAATCTGATGGGTGGATTTGTGTCGGGCTGGTGGTATTGGTGGTGGGACCGCCTCTTTCCCGCTCTCCAGTGTCCAGGCGGTTTGGGATTTTTGGCTGAATTTTGGTGGTCTTCACAGTGTGACTCTTAATACAGCAGTCGGATTGCCGCCACATGGTGGTCTTTTGGCAGCCGCCAACGGGGTGGTCTTCCCAAAAGACCACCAAACTCACATTGAGCCCCATAGCCTTCATCGTCAGCTATCAGGAAACTTCCCCATTGGATACTTCTAGGATGTAAGGCTTTCGCATTCAGTATGCTGGCCTTTGTGGCAGCATCTAAGGCTGGAACAGCAGTAACAACAATTATGCGTTTCCCTGGAGCCAGTAATCTTTTTATTTATGCCAGTCATCTGAACTGCAGTCAGTATTTTTTCAGTGGATGCAAAATACATTTCTGCTTTAGGATACAGATGTAATTGGTAATTAGTCTCCTTCATTCAATGTGACATAGGAGAAACCAATGGCACCCGATACTATGCAGCTGACTAATTTTGTTTTGTTGACACGTGTATGTAAGTGTCATGCTGCCAGCATGTCAGCCTGTAAGGATCTGAGAATTTGTGTATGTTCTGTCCAATGTTTACTTGAAAAGTCTGGATTAATTAAATTGTATAAATGTTTGGTGCATTGTGCATAAACTGGAATGTATGTTCTGCCAAAATTGAAAAATCCTTATAAGGATTAAAGTTTTTTTAAATAATGTTTAATTGTGTGTAATTGGGCGCCCTTCTCTAGGAAGTGTGGTGCCAGACTATTTCCCTTGCTTGAACAAAAACAGGATATTGAGAATTTAGTTTTTTTTTAAATTGACTTTAAGCCCTTCGCTGCCAGGCCTTTTCCCCCTCCTGTGCCGAGCCTTTTTTTGGCTATTTGGGGCAGTTCGCGCTTAGGCCCTCATAACTTTTTGTCCACATAACCTAACCAAGCCAAATTTGCGTCCTTTTTTTCCAACATCCTAGGGATTCTAGAGGTACCCAGACTTTGTGGGTTCCCCTGAAGGAGGCCAAGAAATTAGCCAAAATACAGTGAATTTTTTTTTTTTTTTTTTTTAAATTGAAAAAGTGGCTGCAGAAGAAGGCTTGTGGTTTTTCCCCTGAAAATGGCATCAACAAAGGATTTGCAGGGCTAAACTCAGCAGCATTCCAGCTTTTAAGAACAGGCAGACTTGAATCAGAAAACCCAATTTTTCCACACAATTTTGGCATTTTACTGGACATACCCCATTTTTGCAATTTTTTGTGCTTTCAGCCTCCTTCCAGTCAGTGACAGAAATGGGCATGAAACCAATGCTGGATCCTAAACATTTCCGAAAAGTAGACATAATTCTGAATTCAGCAAGGGGTCATTTGTGTAGATCCTACAAGGGTTTCCTACAGAAAATAACAACTGAAAAAGAAAAATATTGAAATTGAGGTGAAAAAAACATAATTTTTTCTCTACGTTTTACTCTGTAACTTTTCCCTGCAATATCAGATTATCGAAAGCAATATACCTTTACGTCTGCTGGACTCCTCTGGTTGCGGGGATATATAGGGCTTGTAGGTTCATGAAGAACCCTAGGTACCCAGAGCCAATAAATGACCTGCACCCTGCAGTGCGTTTTCATTCTATACCGGGTATACAGCAATTCATTTGCTGAAATATAAAGAGTAAAAAATAGCTATCAAGAAAACCTTTGTATTTCCAAAAAGGGCACAAGATAAGGTGTTGAGGAGCAGTGGTTATTTGCACATCTCTGAATTCCGGGGTGACCATACTAGCATGTGAATTACAGGGCATTTCTCAAATAGATGTCTTTTTTACACACTCTCCTCTATTTAGAAGGAAACAATGTAGAGAAAGACAATGGGCAATAACACTTGTTTTGCTAATCTATGTTCCCCTAAGTCTCCCGATAAAAACGATACCTCACTTGTGTGGGTAGGCCTAGCGCCTGTGACAGGAAACGCCCCAAAATGCAACGTGGATGCATCCCATTTTTTTTTTACAGAAAACAGAGGTTTTTTTTGCAAAGTGCCTACCTGTAGATTTTCCCTCTAGCTCAGCTGGCACCTAGGGAATCCTACCAAACCTGTGCATTTTTGAAAACTAGAGACCTAGGGGAATCCAAGATGGGGTGACTTGTGGGCCTCTGACCAGGTTCTGTTATCCAGAATCCTTTGCAAACCTCAAAATTTGACTAAAAAAACACATGTTCCTCACATTTCTGTGGCAGAAAGTTCTGGAATCTCAGAGGAGCCACAAATTTCCTTCCACCCAGCGTTCCCCCAAGTCTCCCGATGAAAATGATACCTCACTTGTGTGGATAGGCCTAGCGCCCGTGACAGGAAATGCCCCAAAGCGCAACGTGGACACATCCAATTTTTTGAAAGAAAACAGAGGTGTTTTTTGCAAAGTGCCTACCTGTAGATTTTGGCCTCTAGCTCAGCCGGCACCTAGGGAAACCTACCAAACCTGTGCATTTTTTAAAACTAGAGACCTAGGGGAATCCAAGATGGGGTGACTTGTGGGGCTCTGACCAGGTTCTGTTACCCAGAATCCTTTGCAAACCTCACAATTTGGCTAAAAAAACACATGTTCCTCATATTTCTGTGGCAGAAAGTTCTGGAATCTGAGAGGAGCCACAAATTTCCTTCCACTCAGCGTTCCCCCAAGTCTCCCGATAAAAATGATACCTCACTTGTGTGGGTAGGCCTAGCGCCCGCGACAGGAAATGCCCCAAAGCGCAACGTGGACACATCCAATTTTTTGAAAGAAAACAGAGGTGTTTTGTGTAAAGTGCCTACATGTAGATTTTGGGCTCTAGCTCAGCCGGCACCTAGGGAAACCTACCAAACCTGTGCATTTCTGAAAATTAGAGACATAGGGGAATCCAAGATGGGGTGAATTGTGGGGCTCGGACCAGGTTCTGTTACCCAGAATCCTTTGCAAACCTCAAAATTTGGCTAAAAAAACACATGTTCCTCACATTTCTGTGGTAGAAAGTTCTGGAATCTGAGAGGAGCCACAAATTTCCTTCCACTCAGCGTTCCCCCAAGTCTCCCAATAAAAATGATACCTCACTTGTGTGGGTAGGCCTAGCGCCCGCAACAGGTAATGCCCCAAAGCGCAAAGTGGACACATCCAAATTTTTTAAGGAAACCAGAGGTGTTTTTTGCAAAGTGCCTACCTGTAGATTTTGGCCTGTAGCTCAGCCGCCACCTAGGGAAACCTACCAAACCTGTGCATTTCTGAAAACTAGAGACCTAGGGGAATCCAAGATGGGGTGACTAGTGTGGCTCGGACCAGGTTCTGTTACCCAGAATCCTTTGCAAACCTCAAAATTTGGCTAAAAAAACACATGTTCCTCACATTTCTGTGGCAGAAAGTTCTGGAATCTGAGAGGAGCCACAAATTTTCTTCCACTCAGCGTTCCCCCAAGTCTGCCAATAAAAATGATACCTCACTTGTGTGGGTAGGCCTAGCGCCCGCGACAGGAAATGCCCCAAAGCGCAACGTGGACGCATCCAATTTTTTAAAAGAAAACAGAGGTGTTTTTTGCAAAGTGCCTACCTGTAGATTTTGGCCTCTAGCTCAGCCGGCACCTAGGGAAACCTACCAAACCTGTGCATTTCTGAAAACTAGAGACATAGGGGAATCCAAAATGGGGTGACTTGTGGGGCTCTGACCAGGTTCTGTTACCCAGAATCCTGTGCAAACCTCAAAATTTGGCCAAAAAACACTTTTTCCTCTCATTTCGGTGACAGAAAGTTCTGGAATCTGAGAGGAGCCACAAATTTCCTTCCACCCAGCGTTCCCCTAAGTCTCTCAATAAAAATGGTACCTCACTTGTGGGGGTAGGCTTAGCGCCCACGAAAGGAAATGGCCCAAAACACAACGTGGACACAACAGATTTTTTCACAGAAAACAGAGGTGTTTTTTGCAAAGTGCCTACCTGTAGATTTTAGCCTCTAGCTCAGCCGGCACCTAGGGAAACCTACCAAACCTGTGCATTTTTTAAAACTAGACACCTAGGGGAATCCAAGATGGGGTGACTTGTGGGGCTCTGACCAGGTTCTGTTACCCAGAATCCTTTGCAAACCTCACAATTTGGCTAAAAAAACACATGTTCCTCATATTTCTGTGGCAGAGAGTTCTGGAATCTGAGAGGAGCCACAAATTTCCTTCCACCCAGCGTCCCCCCAAGTCTCCCGATAAAAATGATACCTCACTTGTGTGGGTAGGCCTAGCGCTCGCGACAGGAAATGCCCCAAAGCGCAACATAGACACATCCAATTTTTTGAAAGACAACAGAGGTGTTTTGTGCAAAGTGCCTACATGTAGATTTTGGCCTCTAGCTCAGCCGGCACCTAGGGAAACCTACCAACCTGTGCATTTCTGAAAACTAGAGACCTAGGGGAATCCAAGATGGGGTGAATTGTGGGGCTCGGACCAGGTTCTGTTACCCAGAATCCTTTGCAAACCTCAAAATTTGGCTAAAAAAACACATGTTCCTCACATTTCTGTGGTAGAAAGTTCTGGAATCTGAGAGGAGCCACAAATTTCCTTCCACTCAGCGTTCCCCCAAGTCTCCCGATAAAAATGATACCTCACTTTTGTGGGTAGGCCTAGCGCCCGCGACAGGTAATGCCCCAAAGCGCAACGTGGACACATCCCATTTTTTTTAAAAAGAAAACAGAGGTGTTTTTTGCAAAGTGCCTACCTGTAGATTTTCCCTCTAGCTCAGCTGGCACCTAGGGAATCCTACCAAACCTGTGCATTTTTGAAAACTAGAGACCTAGGGGAATCCAAGATGGGGTGACTTGTGGGCCTCTGACCAGGTTCTGTTACCCAGAATCCTTTGCAAACCTCAAAATTTGACTAAAAAAACACATGTTCCTCACATTTCTGTGGCAGAAAGTTCTGGAATCTGAGAGGAGCCACAAATTTCCTTCCACCCAGCGTTCCCCCAAGTCTCCCGATGAAAATGATACCTCACTTGTGTGGGTAGGCCTAGCGCCCGCGACAGGAAATGCCCCAAAGCGCAACGTGGACACATCCAATTTTTTTAAAGAAAACAGAGGTGTTTTTTGCAAAGTGCCTACCTGTAGATTTTGGCCTCTAGCTCAGCCGGCACCTAGGGAAACCTACCAAACCTGTGCATTTTTGAAAACTAGAGACCTAGGGGAATCCAAGATGGGGTGACTTGTGGGGCTCTGACCAGGTTCTGTTACCCAGAATCCTTTGCAAACCTCACAATTTGGCTAAAAAAACACATGTTCCTCATATTTCTGTGGCAGAGAGTTCTGGAATCTGAGAGGAGCCACAAATTTCCTTCCACCCAGCGTCCCCCCAAGTCTCCCGATAAAAATGATACCTCACTTGTGTGGGTAGGCCAAGTGCTCGCGACAGGAAATGCCCCAAAGCGCAACATAGACACATCCAATTTTTTGAAACACAACAGAGGTGTTTTGTGCAAAGTGCCTACATGTAGATTTTGGCCTCTAGCTCAGCCGGCACCTAGGGAAACCTACCAAACCTGTGCATTTCTGAAAACTAGAGACCTAGGGGAATGCAAGATGGGGTGAATTGTGGGGCTCGGACCAGGTTCTGTTACCCAGAATCCTTTGCAAACCTCAAAATTTGGCTAAAAAAACACATGTTCCTCACATTTCTGTGGTAGAAAGTTCTGGAATCTGAGAGGAGCCACAAATTTCCTTCCACTCAGCGTTCCCCCAAGTCTTCCAATAAAAATGATACCTTACTTGTGTGGGTAGGCCTAGCGCCCGCAACAGGTAATGCCCCAAAGCGCAAAGTGGACACATCCAAATTTTTGAAGGAAAACAGAGGTGTTTTTTGCAAAGTGCCTACCTGTAGATTTTGGCCTGTAGCTCAGCCGCCACCTAGGGAAACCTACCAAACCTGTGCATTTCTGAAAACTAGAGACCTAGGGGAATCCAAGATGGGGTGACTAGTGTGGCTCGGACCAGGTTCTGTTACCCAGAATCCTTTGCAAACCTCAAAATGTGGCTAAAAAAACACATGTTCCTCACATTTCTGTGGCAGAAAGTTCTGGAATCTGAGAGGAGCCACAAATTTTCTTCCACTCAGCGTTCCCCCAAGTCTCCCAATAAAAATGATACCTCACTTGTGTGGGTAGGCCTAGCGCCCGCGACAGGAAATGCCCCAAAGCGCAACGTGGACTCATCCAATTTTTTAAAAGAAAACAGAGGTGTTTTTTGCAAAGTGCCTACCTGTAGATTTTGGCCTCTAGCTCAGCCGGCACCTAGGGAAACCTACCAAACCTGTGCATTTCTGCAAACTAGAGACCTAGGGGAATCCAAAATGGGGTAACTTGTGGGGCTCTGACCAGCTTCTGTTACCCAGAATCCTGTGCAAACCTAAAAATTTGGCCAAAAAACACTTTTTCCTCTCATTTCGGTGACAGAAAGTTCTGGAATCTGAGAGGATCCACAAATTTCCTTCCACCCAGCGTTCCCCTAAGTCTCTCAATAGAAATGGTACCTCACTTGTGGGGGTAGGCTTAGCGCCCACGAAAGGAAATGGCCCAAAACACAACGTGGACACAACAGATTTTTTCACAGAAAACAGAGGTGTTTTGTGCAAAGTGCCTACATGTAGATTTTGGCCTCTAGCTCAGCCGGCACCTAGGGAAACCTACCAAACCTGTGCATTTCTGAAAACTAGAGACCTAGGGGAATCCAAGATGGGGTGAATTGTGGGGCTCGGACCAGGTTCTGTTACCCAGAATCCTTTGCAAACCTCAAAATTTGGCTAAAAAAACACATGTTCCTCACATTTCTGTGGTAGAAAGTTCTGGAATCTGAGAGGAGCCACAAATTTCCTTCCACTCAGCGTTCCCCCAAGTCTCCCGATAAAAATGATACCTCACTTTTGTTGGTAGGCCTAGCGCCCGCGACAGGTAATGCCCCAAAGCGCAACGTGGGCATATCCCATTTTTTTTTTAAAGAAAACAGAGGTGTTTTTTGCAAAGTGCCTACCTGTAGATTTTCCCTCTAGCTGAGCTGGCACCTAGGGAATCCTACCAAACCTGTGCATTTTTGAAAACTAGAGACCTAGGGGAATCCAAGATGGGGTGACTTGTGGGCCTCTGACCAGGTTCTGTTACCCAGAATCCTTTGCAAACCTCAAAATTTGACTAAAAAAACACATGTTCCTCACATTTCTGTGGCAGAAAGTTCTGGAATCTGAGAGGAGCCACAAATTTCCTTCCACCAAGCGTTCCCCCAAGTCTCCCGATGAAAATGATACCTCACTTGTGTGGGTAGGCCTAGCGCCCGCGACAGGAAATGCCCCAAAGCGCAACGTGGACACATCCAATTTTTTTAAAGAAAACAGAGGTGTTTTTTGCAAAGTGCCTACCTGTAGATTTTGGCCTCTAGCTCAGCCGGCACCTAGGGAAACCTACCAAACCTGTGCATTTTTGAAAACTAGAGACCTAGGGGAATCCTAGATGGGGTGACTTGTGGGGCTCTGACCAGGTTCTGTTACCCAGAATCCTTTGCAAACCTCACAATTTGGCTAAAAAAACACATGTTCCTCATATTTCTGTGGCAGAGAGTTCTGGAATCTGAGAGGAGCCACAAATTTCCTTCCACCCAGCGTCCCCCCAAGTCTCCCGATAAAAATGATACCTCACTTGTGTGGGTAGGCCAAGCGTTAGCGACAGGAAATGCCCCAAAGCGCAACATAGACACATCCAATTTTTTGAAAGACAACAGAGGTGTTTTGTGCAAAGTGCCTACATGTAGATTTTGGCCTCTAGCTCAGCCGGCACCTAGGGAAACCTACCAAACCTGTGTATTTCTGAAAACTAGAGACCTAGGGGAATCCAAGATGGGGTGAATTGTGGGGCTCGGACCAGGTTCTGTTACCCAGAATCCTTTGCAAACATCAAAATTTGGCTAAAAAAACACATGTTCCTCACATTTCTGTGGTAGAAAGTTCTGGAATCTGAGAGGAGCCACAAATTTCCTTCCACTCAGCGTTCCCCCAAGTCTCCCGATAAAAATGATACCTCACTTTTGTGGGTAGGCCTAGCGCCCGCGACAGGTAATGCCCCAAAGCGCAACGTGGACACATCCCATTTTTTTTTTAAAGAAAACAGAGGTGTTTTTTGCAAAGTGCCTACCTGTAGATTTTCCCTCTAGCTCAGCTGGCACCTAGGGAATCCTACCAAACCTGTGCATTTTTGAAAACTAGAGACCTAGGGGAATCCAAGATGGGGTGACTTGTGGGCCTCTGACTAGGTTCTGTTACCCAGAATCCTTTGCAAACCTCAAAATTTGACTAAAAAAACACATGTTCCTCACATTTCTGTGGCAGAAAGTTCTGGAATCTGAGAGGAGCCACAAATTTCCTTCCACCCAGTGTTCCCCCAAGTCTCCCGATGAAAATGATACCTCACTTGTGTGGGTAGGCCTAGCGCCCGCGACAGGAAATGCCCCAAAGCGCAACGTGGACACATCCAATTTTTTGAAAGAAAACAGAGGTGTTTTTTGCAAAGTGCCTTCCTGTAGATTTTGGCCTATAGCTCAGCCGGCACCTAGGGAAACCTACCAAACCTGTGCATTTTTGAAAACTAAAGACCTAGGGGAATCCAAGATGGGGTGACTTGTGGGCCTCTGACCAGGTTCTGTTACCCAGAATCCTTTGCAAACCTCACAATTTGGCTAAAAAAACACATGTT
The DNA here is from genome assembly GCF_031143425.1 of Pleurodeles waltl. Classification (NCBI taxonomy): domain Eukaryota; kingdom Metazoa; phylum Chordata; class Amphibia; order Caudata; family Salamandridae; genus Pleurodeles; species Pleurodeles waltl. The sequence continues at coordinate 690,044,556 of NC_090439.1, forward strand.
CCTCATATTTCTGTGGCAGAAAGTTCTGGAATCTGAGAGGAGCCACAAATTTCCTTCCACCCAGCGTTCCCCCAAGTCTCCCGATAAAAATGATACCTCACTTGTGTGGGTAGGCCTAGCGCCCACGACAGGAAATGCCCCAAAGCACAACGTGGACACATCCAGTTTTTTGAAAGAAAACAGAGGTGTTTTGTGTAAAGTGCCTACATGTAGATTTTGGGCTCTAGCTCAGCCGGCACCTAGGGAAACCTACCAAACCTGTGCATTTCTGAAAACTAGAGACCTAGGGGAATGCAAGATGGGGTGAATTGTGGGGCTCGGACCAGGTTCTGTTACCCAGAATCCTTTGCAAACCTCAAAATTTGGCTAAAAAAACACATGTTCCTCACATTTCTGTGGTAGAAAGTTCTGGAATCTGAGAGGAGCCACAAATTTCCTTCCACTCAGCGTTCCCCCAAGTCTCTCAATAAAAATGATACCTTACTTGTGTGGGTAGGCCTAGCGCCCGCAACAGGTAATGCCCCAAAGCGCAAAGTGGACACATCCAAATTTTTGAAGGAAAACAGAGGTGTTTTTTGCAAAGTGCCTACCTGTAGATTTTGGCCTGTAGCTCAGCCGCCACCTAGGGAAACCTACCAAACCTGTGCATTTCTGAAAACTAGAGACCTAGGGGAATCCAAGATGGGGTGACTAGTGTGGCTCGGACCAGGTTCTGTTACCCAGAATCCTTTGCAAACCTCAAAATGTGGCTAAAAAAACACATGTTCCTCACATTTCTGTGGCAGAAAGTTCTGGAATCTGAGAGGAGCCACAAATTTTCTTCCACTCAGCGTTCCCCCAAGTCTCCCAATAAAAATGATACCTCACTTGTGTGGGTAGGCCTAGCGCCCGCGACAGGAAATGCCCCAAAGCGCAACGTGGACTCATCCAATTTTTTAAAAGAAAACAGAGGTGTTTTTTGCAAAGTGCCTACCTGTAGATTTTGGCCTCTAGCTCAGCCGGCACCTAGGGAAACCTACCAAACCTGTGCATTTCTGAAAACTAGAGACCTAGGGGAATCCAAAATGGGGTAACTTGTGGGGCTCTGACCAGCTTCTGTTACCCAGAATCCTGTGCAAACCTCAAAATTTGGCCAAAAAACACTTTTTCCTCTCATTTCGGTGACAGAAAGTTCTGGAATCTGAGAGGATCCACAAATTTCCTTCCACCCAGCGTTCCCCTAAGTCTCTCAATAGAAATGGTACCTCACTTGTGGGGGTAGGCTTAGCGCCCACGAAAGGAAATGGCCCAAAACACAACGTGGACACAACAGATTTTTTCACAGAAAACAGAGGTGTTTTGTGCAAAGTGCCTACATGTAGATTTTGGCCTCTAGCTCAGCCGGCACCTAGGGAAACCTACCAAACCTGTGCATTTCTGAAAACTAGAGACCTAGGGGAATCCAAGATGGGGTGAATTGTGGGGCTCGGACCAGGTTCTGTTACCCAGAATCCTTTGCAAACCTCAAAATTTGGCTAAAAAAACACATGTTCCTCACATTTCTGTGGTAGAAAGTTCTGGAATCTGAGAGGAGCCACAAATTTCCTTCCACTCAGCGTTCCCCCAAGTCTCCCGATAAAAATGATACCTCACTTTTGTGGGTAGGCCTAGCGCCCGCGACAGGTAATGCCCCAAAGCGCAACGTGGGCACATCCCATTTTTTTTTTAAAGAAAACAGAGGTGTTTTTTGCAAAGTGCCTACCTGTAGATTTTCCCTCTAGCTGAGCTGGCACCTAGGGAATCCTACCAAACCTGTGCATTTTTGAAAACTAGAGACCTAGGGGAATCCAAGATGGGGTGACTTGTGGGCCTCTGACCAGGTTCTGTTACCCAGAATCCTTTGCAAACCTCAAAATTTGACAAAAAAAACACATGTTCCTCACATTTCTGTGGCAGAAAGTTCTGGAATCTGAGAGGAGCCACAAATTTCCTTCCACCCAGCGTTCCCCCAAGTCTCCCGATGAAAATGATACCTCACTTGTGTGGGTAGGCCTAGCGCCCGCGACAGGAAATGCCCCAAAGCGCAACGTGGACACATCCAATTTTTTGAAAGAAAACAGAGGTGTTTTTTGCAAAGTGCCTACCTGTAGATTTTGGCCTCTAGCTCAGCCGGCACCTAGGGAAACCTACCAAACCTGTGCATTTTTGAAAACTAGAGACCTAGGGGAATCCAAGATGGGGTGACTTGTGGGGCTCTGACCAGGTTCTGTTACCCAGAATCCTTTGCAAACCTCACAATTTGGCTAAAAAAACACATGTTCCTCATATTTCTGTGGCAGAAAGTTCTGGAATCTGAGAGGAGCCACAAATTTCCTTCCAACCAGCGTTCCCCCAAGTCTCCCGATAAAAATGATACCTCACTTGTGTGGGTAGGCCTAGCGCCCGCGACAGGAAATGCCCCAAAGCGCAACGTGGACACATCCAATTTTTTGAAAGAAAACAGAGGTGTTTTGTGTAAAGTGCCTACATGTAGATTTTGGGCTCTAGCTCAGCCGGCACCTAGGGAAACCTACCAAACCTGTGCATTTCTGAAAACTAGAGACCTAGGGGAATGCAAGATGGGGTGAATTGTGGGGCTCGGACCAGGTTCTGTTACCCAGAATCCTTTGCAAACCTCAAAATTTGGCTAAAAAAACACATGTTCCTCACATTTCTGTGGTAGAAAGTTCTGGAATCTGAGAGGAGCCACAAATTTCCTTCCACTCAGCGTTCCCCCAAGTCTCCCAATAAAAATGATACCTCACTTGTGTGGGTAGGCCTAGCGCCCGCAACAGGTAATGCCCCAAAGCGCAAAGTGGACACATCCACATTTTTGAAGGAAAACAGAGGTGTTTTTTGCAAAGTGCCTACCTGTAGATTTTGGCCTGTAGCTCAGCCGCCACCTAGGGAAACCTACCAAACCTGTGCATTTCTGAAAACTAGAGACCTAGGGGAATCCAAGATGGGGTGACTAGTGTGGCTCGGACCAGGTTCTGTTACCCAGAATCCTTTGCAAACCTCAAAATTTGGCTAAAAAAACACATGTTCCTCACATTTCTGTGGCAGAAAGTTCTGGAATCTAAGAGGAGCCACAAATTTTCTTCCACTCAGCGTTCCCCCAAGTCTCCCAATAAAAATTATACCTCACTTGTGTGGGTAGGCCTAGCGCCCGCGACAGGAAATGCCCCAAAGCGCAACGTGGACGCATCCAATTTTTTAAAAGAAAACAGAGGTGTTTTTTGCAAAGTGCCTACCTGTAGATTTTGGCCTCTAGCTCAGCCGGCACCTAGGGAAACCTACCAAACCTGTGCATTTCTGAAAACTAGAGACCTAGGGGAATCCAAAATGGGGTAACTTGTGGGGCTCTGACCAGCTTCTGTTACCCAGAATCCTGTGCAAACCTCAAAATTTGGCCAAAAAACACTTTTTCCTCTCATTTCGGTGACAGAAAGTTCTGGAATCTGAGAGGACCCACAAATTTCCTTCCACCCAGCGTTCCCCTAAGTCTCTCAATAAAAATGGTACCTCACTTGTGGGGGTAGGCTTAGCGCCCACGAAAGGAAATGGCCCAAAACACAACGTGGACACCAACAGATTTTTTCACAGAAAACAGAGGTGTTTTTTGCAAAGTGCCTACCTGTAGATTTTAGCCTCTAGCTCAGCCGGCACCTAGGGAAACCTACCAAACCTGTGCATTTTTGAAAACTAGAGACCTAGGGGAATCCAAGATGGTGTGACTTGTGGGGCTCTGACCAGGTTCTGTTACCCAGAATCCTTTGCAAACCTCACAATTTGGCTAAAAAAACACATGTTCCTCATATTTCTGTGGCAGAAAGTTCTGGAATCTGAGAGGAGCCACAAATTTCCTTCCACCCAGCGTCCCCCCAAGTCTCCCGATAAAAATGATACCTCACTTGTGTGGGTAGGCCTAGCGCTCGCGACAGGAAATGCCCCAAAGCGCAACATAGACACATCCAATTTTTTGAAAGACAACAGAGGTGTTTTGTGCAAAGTGCCTACATGTAGATTTTGGCCTCTAGCTCAGCCGGCACCTAGGGAAACCTACCAAACCTGTGCATTTCTGAAAACTAGAGACCTAGGGGAATCCAAGATGGGGTGAATTGTGGGGCTCGGACCAGGTTCTGTTACCCAGAATCCTTTGCAAACCTCAAAATTTGGCTAAAAAAACACATGTTCCTCACATTTCTGTGGTAGAAAGTTCTGGAATCTGAGAGGAGCCACAAATTTCCTTCCACTCAGCGTTCCCCCAAGTCTCCCGATAAAAATGATACCTCACTTTTGTGGGTAGGCCTAGCGCCCGCGACAGGTAATGCCCCAAAGCGCAACGTGGACACATCCAATTTTTTGAAAGAAAACAGAGGAGTTTTTTGCAAAGTGCCTATCTGTAGATTTTGGCCTCTAGCTCAGCCGGCACCTAGGGAAACCTACCAAACCTGTGCATTTCTGAAAACTAGAGACGTAGGGGAATCCAAGATGGGGTGACTTGTGGGGCTCTGACCAGGTTCTGTACCCAGAATCCTTTGCAAACCTCAAAATGTGGCTAAAAAAATACATGTTCCTCTCATTTCGGTGACAGAAAGTTCTGGAATCTGAGAGGAGCCACAAATTTCCTTCCACCCAGCGTTCCCCTAAGTCTCTCAATAAAAATGGTACCTCACTTGTGTGGGTAGGCCTAGCGCCCACAAAAGGAAATGGCCCAAAACACAACGTGGACACAACATATGTTTTCACAGAAAACAGAGGTGTTTTTTGCAAAGTGCGTACCTGTGGATTTTGGCCTCTAGCTCAGCCGGCCCCGGGGGGGGGCAGAAATGCCCTAAAATCGACCCTTGCCTGATGGGTCGCTCCCCATCTCTAAAAAAACCAAACAAACCAAAAGAAAAAACACACAAAAAAAAATTGCCCTGGTACCTAGAGGTTTCTGTCCCCCCTGGTGGCAGATCGGCCTAATAATAGGCCGATCTGCCCCCTGGGGGGGCAGAAATGGCCTAAAATAAATTTGCCCCCCCAACCCCCACCCCCGGAGCGACCATTGCCTACAGGGTCGCTCCCCCTGCGTGACATTGGCGCCAAAAAACAAATCCCCGGTGCCTAGTGGTTTCTGCCCCCTTGGGGGCAGATTGACCTAAAATCGACCAATCTGCCCCCAAGGGGGGCAGAAATGGTCTAAATACAATTTGCCCCCCAGGGGAGCGACCCTTGCCTGATGGGTCGCTCCCCATCTCTAAAAAAAAAAAACAAAAAAAAAAAACACAAAATAACTATTTGCCCTGGCGCCTAGAGGTTTCTGCCCCCCCTGGGGGCAGATCGGCCTAATACCAATAGGCCGATCTGCCCCCAGGGGGGGCAGAGATGGCCTAAAAGAAATTTGCACCCCCCCCCCGGGAGCGACCCTTGCCTACAAGGTCGCTCCCCTTGCGTGACGGCGCAAAAAAAAGATCCCTGGTGCCTAGTGGTTTCTGCCCTCCTTGGGGGCAGATTGACCTAAAATCAGCCGATCTGCCCCCAAAGCGGGCAGAAATGGCCTAAATACAATTTGCCCCTCCAGGGGAGCAACCCTTTTCCAAGGGGTGGCTCCCCATCTATAGAACAAAAAAAAACAAAAAAAATCCCTGGTGCCTACTGGTTTCTGCCCCCCTTGGGGGCAGATCAGCCTAATCAAAATAGGCTGATCTACCCCCCAGGGGGGCAGAAATGGCCTAAAATAATTCCCCCCCCCCCCAGGAGCGACCCTTGCCTAAGGGGTCGCTCCCCTTGCGTGAAATTCACGCAAAGAAAAACCTCCCTGGTGTCTAATGGTTTTCCCCCCCCTTGGGGGCAGATTGGCCTCATCAAAATAGGCCAATCTTCCCCCAAGGGAGGCAGAAATGGCCTAAATATAATTTGCCCCCAAGGGGAGTGACCCTTGCCTAAGGGGTCGCTCCCCACCTAAAAAGAAAAGAAAACATAACTAAAAGAAAAAAGAAAAAAAAATGATCCCTGGTGCCTAGAGGTTTCTGCCCCCCCTGGGGGCAGAAAAGGCCTTCCCAAAAAAATGCCCCCCCTGGGAGCGACCCTTACCCAAGGGGTCGCTCCCTTTTGTCAGTTTCAGATAAAAAAAAAAAAATCCCTGGTGTCTAGTGGGGTTTCAAAGGGAAGGAAATACATTTCCTTCCCTTTGAAGCCCCTCCGGGCCTCCCCCATGGGATTGAAAGAGAAATGCTTCTCCAGCGCGATGGGGGAGACCCTGTGACTAATCAGCGCACGCTCGCGCCCTGACGTCACAGGGGGGTTTGGGGGGTCAGGGGTGGAAGGGGAAGGGCATCCCCTTCCATCCCTGACTTGGGGGGGGTGGGGGGGAACCCCTCAGAGGGAGCGCTACTGTGCCTCAGGACGTAACCATTACGTCCTGGGCACAGAACCGGTTAAATTGACTTTGTTGCCATGTTCAGCACATTCTAAAACAATATGATCAGTTGGCTAGGTGTGTGGTTAATTAATGATCAGTGAGATAGGACAATGTTTCTGGATAAATATCATGTAATATTGATGTTACACAGGCCGTGAAGAGCCCTGGACTGTTCTTATACCTCTGAGGAAGCTGACAAAAAGAGCACTGGGAGCTAAGAGTGAAAACAGAGGAAAGATCCCTGCCTTTCGGTGCCATGTTTTGGCAGAAGACTCCATTAGATATATCAAGGGTTGTTTTGTATTTTTTATGGATGATATTGTTCATTAACGCTGTACTATGTGAATTATGTAATGCAAATGTGCATGTATGAAGGTTTAAGTATCTATAATCTAAGACTATTCTATAGCAGTGATCGTACTAGAAACAGAGTTTTATTCAAAGGAGATACATAGGGTTCAATGACTCCCAAGTATTCGAGTTGGGAAAGAATTTCTCTCACAATGTAGGAGGCTGGGCTGGCTTATAGTGGGTACCTGATGGTACTTACACCTTGTGCCAGGTCCAGTTATCCCTCATTAGTAGATTAGTAGTTTTCTAGCAGCTTAGGCCGATAGAGATAGATATAGCAGAGCAGCTTAGGCTGAACTGGGAGACATGCAAAGCTCCTACTATACCACTTATATCATATACCACTATATCATAAGAATCACAATGATCAGAGTTACTAAAAATAAAGCTACTTTATTTTCGTGACAATGTGCCAAAAATATCTCAGAGGATATACTCCCTTAGGAGGTAAGTAAAATACCCAAAATATACACACAAACCAAAAATCAGGTAAGTAAACAGTTAGAAAAGTAGTGCAAACACTGTAGGAAAAAAAAGGCTGCAATAGGCCTAGGGGCAACACAAACCATATACTAAGAAAGTGGAATGCAAACCACTTAGGGACCCCAGGACTAGTGTAGTGTGTAGAGGGTTGCTGGGAGTGTTAGAAAACACTAAGGGTGTCCAAAATACCCCAACCCAAGACCCTGAAAAGTAGGTTTAAAGTTACCCTAATTCCCCAGAAACACACTAAAGTCGTAATAGGAGATTCTGCAAAGACAACAACTGACTGCAAAGCACTGAAGACGGATTCCTGGACCTGAGGACCTGCAAAGGAAGGGGACCAAGTCCAAGAGTCACAAAAGTGTCCAGGGGGGGCAGGAGCCCACTAAACCCCAGATGAAGGTGCAAAATGTCTGCCTCCGGGTAGAAGAAGCTGAAGATTCTGCAACAACAGAAGATGCCAGGAACTTCTCCCTTGCACAGAAGATGTCCCACGGTGTGCTAGAGGATGCAGAGTTGTTTTCATGCAGAAAGACCGCATCAAGCTTTGCTAGCTTCAAAGGTCAGGGTTAAAGAAAATGGGTGCTTTCCGGGCCAAGGAAAGACAAGGAGGTCGCCCCTTGGAGGAGGAGACAGAGGGGGCACTCAGCAGCACAGAGAGCCCACACAGAAGCAGGCAGCACCCATAGAAGCACTTGAACAGGGGTTCAAGAAATCGGAGGACGGCAGTCATCTCAAAACTACAAAGGGGGGTTCCACGAAGCCGTTGGTCAACTCAGCAAGTTGAGCAATGAAGGACGGATTGCTGGGGACTTGGGTTGTGCTTTGCATGAAGGATTCCTTGCAAAAGTGCACAGATGTCCTAGCAGCTGAAGTTCACGCAGTACACAGGATTACTGTCTGGCGTGTGGAGGCAAGGACTTACCTACACCAAATTTGGACAGAAGGACCTCTAGACTGTCAGGGTCACTTGGATCCAGCTCCTGTGTTCCAGGGACCACGCTCGTCAAGATGAGAGGGGACCCAGAGGACCGGTGATGCAGAAGTTTGGTGCCTGCGTTGGCAGGGGGAAGATTCCGTCGACCCACGGGAGATTTCTTCTTGGCTTCCAGTGCAGGGTGAAGGCAGACAGCCCTCAGAGCAAGCACTACCAGGAAACAGTCAGGAAAGCCGGCAGGATTAGGCGCTACAATGTTGCTGGTAGTTGTCTTGCTACTTTGTTGTGGTTTTGCAGGCATCGTGGAGCAGTCAGCGGTCGATCCTTGGCAGAAGTCAAAGGGGGAGATGCAGAGGAACTCTGGTGAGCTCTTGCATTCGTTATCTGATGAGAACCCACAGGAGAGATCCTAAAAAGACCTCAGAGGAGGATTGGCCACCTAACCAGGTAAGCACCTATCAGGAGGGCTCTCTGACGTCACCTGCTGGCACTGGCCACTCAGAGGCCTCCATTGTGCCCTCACACCTCTGCATTTAATATGGCAGTGGTCTGGGACACACTGGTGTTGTGTAGCCATTTCAGTTAAAGCTCCATGTGCGTTAGTTTAATACACTAGGCCGCTGTGCACTTTGACCTAGATATATTTTATTCGGCTTTGCATTGTTATTTTTACAATAACCAGTTTTACAGTCTTGTTATATTTTCATCTATCTAACTGTTTTTGCTTAGCCCAGCACTGTGTTCTCAAACAAGACATTCTTGATTACTTTGTGCTTCAGTCAAGAATACAGTTTGATACATTGCCGGTGAACGTGGTAGAAGTTTAGTTTCCAACATTCGTAGAAAATACACATCCTTACGTAGGGATATTTTCTTAGAACATCAGCTGTGTTATTATAAAAACACTTCCTAGTCCCATTACACCTAAAGAGGGAGATTCCAGCCAGGGAACCACAACTGTATGCTGATTGCTGAATGCTTTGCTGCAGATGCTAACGCAGACTACAGGCCTTTGCTCAGGTATGAGGGTTGATGTCCTCCTGAGGGAACCTGAAAGACAGAATTAGAGCTTAACATGCTGTGCTCAGATTATGAGTTAGATAGGAAATAGTCCATAAATCCTAGTGACAATATGATAGCGTTATTCTTATGCTTCACTCTCCTCGTCACCATTTTAATATTGTCATGTTGCGTAGTCCTGCTTATTGCAGCTCATGCTTTGCTATCTAAAATGCAGTTGTTTTATTAAACCAGTCATTAAAACTTATACTGCTTCTTATTGTCATTTATATATGAGACTGAATTGTGAGTGAGAGAACCGAATGAGACCTGAGTGACCACGACTTCCCTGAGAAGCCTAATATGTCATGCACTCGGCTGCCCAATCATCCCTAGAGATGAGGCACTGCTAGTTAGCCGGAGCAAAATCCAGATTTAGGGCGACAGGTGTCACCCACAGTGGGTCAGTATCAGTCTCCCACACCGTGGACGATCTTGCTGCTCAAAATCCAGTAGTCTCATTAGAATAATGAGAGCCTACGCGGCATGGCGCCGCCAACGTTTGGTCAGGCTCTAATTTTCGGGTCCACCGGGGTATCTCTGCCTCATTATATATATTGACACCTCAATGCCGTATGCAGAGAGGTCTGTGGTGCTGAGGATTTCCACAACAGCTGTGTAATCCTACTGCAACTGGAAGTTGTTTAAGCTTGAACTTTAAAAGGAAATCCCATTTTGGGGTGCCTTCTCTGAACTCATATTGTTACTATCATGGCGAATCCCCCACAGGTACAAATAGCTGTTAATATGAGACATCCTCTAACAGCACACTTACTAGCAAATGGCCTAATGGCCCAGGGAGGTCCAGTCACATTCGTGGTGGACGCCGATGCAGCTTATAGAACAGAACTGTTTTATTGTTGGGTCACATTTCTAGCAGTTGATGGGAACACAAATACATTTCACCAATACACACCTGCAAATGCGCTTGGACAATACAGAGCATACGCATATTTAAAGATAACTCTATTGTATCAAGAACATAATAATTGGCTTGATGGCGCCCTACCCCAAACAATATTACCAGTAACGTTAGATCCACTAAGTAATGACGGTCCTACCTGGCCTTTATTGGCCACCTATACACCACATCCTGCAGTTGCAAATTTAGCAGTAACTGAGGTTTGTCGCTTATATATTGAATTAATAGCAATATATAGAGGATTAGTACAATTTGTGATGCAAACACCAAATACAAACCCAGCACGTGCTACTCCAGCACATCCACATGCAGTAACACCAGGTATAAATCCTGCAACTGTACATTTGATTATGGGTAAAGTACCCGCCAAACAAGAGGAAGCTCCGTTTTGTTTAGCACAGAAAATTAATACGCTGGAGGCAGTGTTTCCCTATATGGGACCTCAGGAAAACATAGAATATTAACGATGTGCTTGCCCGTTGGGGCACAGTATTTGTCGAGCTCTACACAACCTCACACGGTACACCGACAATTGCCAATTTACCAGAAGTGTTGAAACAAATTCAAGATGAATATGGGGCTGCCCCGGCCCTAGATTTCGGGATGCAATTGATGGTCAATTTTGCCACAGTATCCTCAATCATTTTAAGTAAACTTAAGGGGGAAGCAGTCGTACTTGCAGTGCGCATGCAGCTTCATGATGTTCCACAGCAGGATCAAGAACGAGAGCTGCCTAAAATAAAAGCAGAGACCTATTCAAGTATTGGTCGAGATAGCTTAGGGGCCAGACCACAAAAACCTCAATTTCAGGGTAAATCAAACAAAGATACCCCCAAGCAAGCGCCTGAGGGTAATAAGAAATGCTGGGATAAAAAGCAACAAACTCCTAAGAAAGAGAGGGCAGAATCTCCACGTACCGAGACCCCACAAAATAGGTATAATCTCAGAAACAGAGATAATATAAAAACGCCTGATAGAGATCAACATACTGATACACGCCAATTTCATTCCTTTCAGGACTCATTGTAAAAAAGAAATGAGAGAGGTGGGTGATGAGAGCGAAGAAGAGAGTACGTGAAACCAAGAGAGGAATCACAACGCTCTTTGGAGGTTTCTGTTAAAAAGAAAGAGAAACCCGCCCAACAAAAACAACAATTTAAAAAGAAAAAAGTGGCAGCAGTCGCAGTCCGACATGCCACACAGGAAGAGGGTCCTCTTGAAGAACAAGAATTGGGCTCTAGCCTTGCTAGACAGCGCAGCAGAGGTCACAATAGTTTGCCGGAATCTTCTAGAGCATCTGGAGGTGAATGCAAATTATGACTTTATACAAGTAGAAACTGCGGTCATGCGTGTTTCCACGCCTGATAGGGTGTACAAAGTAACACTACAGTTAGAAGGAGACATTGAACACACAATAGATGCAATCTTTTGGGACTGCATAGTAAAAGTCTATTATGTCTTGTTGGCCGAACAAGATTGGCCGCCTGACTTTGTCTGTACCTGCCCATATGGAGAAGTTGTCAATAAGCCTTCTTTTTCGCCCCTTTTTCCAGAGGAACTCACTGAATCCTATTCCATTGACTGGGCTTTTGCACAAGCACCTGAATTATACAGAAATCACATGGAATGGGATAAAGAATCCCCCTACCATGTAATCCCAATTAAAAACGAACCTCAGCCACAACCGCAGTATACTGTAAAACATGAAGCAAAATCACCAGTGAGAGAAATACTAACGCAATTAGAGTACCAGGGTGTGATTGAACCCTGTGTCTCACCAATATATAACCCATTATTCCCCGTAGCTATACTACAGACATTTAAACAGTCATACACTTACCTATGCTATCCAAAATTCGCATAGCACAGCACTAATAAGCAACATAGTGCGTAAAAAATACAAAACAATACTAGACATTTCCAATGGGTTTTTCTGCCAGAATATAGTGCCTGAGAGTAGAGACTTAACAAGTTTCAGCGCACTAGGCTCCCAGAAAAATTCTGTTGTTTACCTTAGGGGTTTAAGAACAGCCCAGGACTGTTCACAGCTCGTGTCACTGCTATATTGCACGAGATTGATCCTGAAGCACTGTCCTATGTAGATGATATATATCTCACGGATGATGAACTACTACAACATTTAAGACGGGTAGACTGCATTGTTGTAGGGTTTGACGAATTTGGCTACAAAGTTAACTTAAAAAAAACTAAAATAGCCTTCCTCAGCGTCCTGTTCCTAGGATATGAGCTGTCAAGTGAAGGGAAGAACCTAGCGCCACAATTCTTAGAGAAGTGCGCACAGTTATAACCACCCAATGTGATTAAAAAACTCCAATCGTTATTGGGTTTCTTAAATTTTGGCAGAACCTACATTCCAGATTATGCTACACGCATAAAAGATTTATATGACTTAATACGTCCCGATTTTTCAAGTAAATTCTGGACAATTGAACATACACACATTCTTCGAGAGTTGCAGACAGACATGCTTGCAGCACAACATTTACACCCAAGGGGCAACAAAACACATTTGGTCATCAGAGTAATAGCTGGGGCCATCAGTTTCACCCATGTGACGTTTAATAAAGGTGAGACAGTCCCGATTGCATACAAATCTCATTTGTACTCAGTAGCAGACTAACGCTTTGCTCCCACAGAGAAAACTCTCACTGCTGTACAGATGGCTGTCAATAAAGAAAGACCTCTTGCCCAAGGAAAACACATTATTGTCGTTTCTCCAATACCAGCCCTGGAGGCTGTTACAAAAGCTAGTGTTCCACACACAAAAACATTACATCCACATTGGATACAATGGGCTACGTCTCTGACAGCCACTGATGTAGACCACATTTTTTACCCAAAGCTACAAAATCAGGAATTTCTACAATATGAAATAGAATATCCAGCTCCAGAAAATACTTTGCCAATTGATCAGTGTCATAGAGTCATGTACACCGATGGCTCTGCACAACCTGCAATTGGAACTAAACATCAATATTCTGCTGCTTGCTCCGCCGTAAGTGGCTATATGGAGGACGATAAATTTTGTCCTTTATATACCTTTACGCAGACTTTAGGGGATTGTACAGCACAATTGGCTGAGCTAAGAGCTCTGCTGATGGCACTGGAACACACGGATCCTGCACAGCCTACGCTGGTTGTTTGTGATTCATATTACTGTGTCCAGTCCTTTAATGAATACCTGCATTATTGGTGCCAGAATGGGTTCAGAGATTCCAAAGGCAACACCATTAAACACAGACTACTGTGGGGGAAAGTAGCTGACCTGAAAGAGATGCTACTGAATGTCCATTTTGTACACACACGTGGACACCAGCGCGTTGGAATACACGCTGCTGGAAATACACTGGCTGATGAAGCCGCAAAGTCAGCAGTGGCTGTGGCCGCTGTAGCTGCAGTGACTCGTTTGAGTTCAAAACCAGACGCAGACATCTGGGCTGCCGTGACAGCTAAGGCTCATGGTACACCCTATTCTAAAGGATTTCCCAATAAATATCACTATCGTATGGGAGGTATGCTGAACGCTGAGGTTAAGATACCAGGCGTAGGTGTACGAGACATCCCCAACAAAGATAGAAGGTCACAATTGATTAAAGCAGCCCATGCTGGAGTGGCGGCTACAATTTCGATCTTGCAGGCCCATTATTGGTGGCCAGGTCACTACAAAGAGACTAAGCAGTATGTTCTTTGTTGTGACATCTGTCAACAAATCAAAGTTTCCAAAGCCAAGTGCCCGCCGCAGACACCCCTCTTAATTTGTAAGAGACCATTACAATGTGTGTACTTGGACCACTGTAGTTCCTTAACACCTGATAGTGCATACAAATATATTTTAGTCACTGTTGATTCATGCTCCAGATTTGTATGGGTGTGGCCACAACGCTCGGCTGACTCTCGGACTGTTATTGAAGATTTGCGAATCTTTATTGGTACATATGCAGTTGCGGCTTTCCATTCGCACCAGGGCCCTGCTTTCACCTCAAGGGCATTCAGGGACGCCATGGCTTCGTTGGGGGTCCAACTCCAGTACTCGTCTCCATTTCATCCCAAGGGAAATAGTGTAATGGAGTGATTAAACCGTGATTTAAATCAATCCTTAACAGCCAGAGTCTTAGGTACGGGTCGTAGTTGGCTTAATCACCTGAATGGAGTCCAGAGAGCACCAAATAACCTGCCTAGAAGGTCCCTGGGGGTCGTACTTCATATGAGTGCCTGTTCAGAACTCCAATGTATGTTCCGGATCTTGATGGTCCTTGCGTGGAGGCATTAGAAACACCTTTTGACATAAATTAACGTGTCACTGTCTTACAGGAATTGCAACAGTTCTGTGATGATAATTCTTCCAAAAGTGCCGCCTTCACAGGAATTAAGGATGTGTCTGTAACATCTACCAGCTGGATTCCCAGAGTTGGGGATCTTGTACGTGAAAAAGTTGCAGTGAAAAAGGAATTTGGCCCTTCTTATCGAGCACCAGTCCCTGTACTGGGGATACACAGTACCAGAACTGTTATTCTACCACCGTTGTCAGGTGCCAAAGAAAATCATTTTGTCTCTATTGACAATGTCAAACTACACCATGTGGCCGATCCTGCACAGCCGACCAAGAGGAACATTGATTAGTTACCGAATCCCTCTTACTACTGGTGAAAAATTCCTCTACAAGTTGTTCACACCAACACCAACACCTCTCCGAGCATGGGGAGGGTGGAAGATGATCTTGCATTAGTTCCACTAATGTCAACTAATTTAGAAACATTTGACCAAGTCAACTCAACTTCAAGACAAACGGATGGTGCTGTCTATAGTGTGCTACCGCAGGAAACACCAACTCCACCACTGACAACAGCTCCGCCATTTGCACGAACTGCCTCTGGTTATTTTGCTGACTTCAAAGATGATTTCTCAGACTCATTCGCCTCTTCAACAGCTGATTTGTCAAGTACACGTAAGCTAACAAACTGGCTTAAAGAAACGTATTTTATTTTTCCATGGAATTATCTATGGCTCTCTTTGACTGTCCTAGCTTTTCTACTTTGGATTGGTTTTGTCATTACCTTTTTCTTGTTAATACATGGTCATTTTTTACCTGAAATATCGACAGTTGAACTGGTGAAAGAGGTTTTGAAACCACATTTTTCTTCACATAAAGTCCGAAGAGACTTATCCTTTGTGAACATTTCCACAGTGCCAATTCCTGATGGGATTGTTTGGGACAAAATAATGTTTGATATATATGGTCCCACGGAAGTTATTCAAATACCATATGTGTTCAAATTATCAATGAATGATAAAGTGATACCAGGCATTGTTTCTGATGATTGGGATGTGAAAACAATTGATTCTATGATGACTGAATTACAATATTATACAGTCTTTGAAAACGAAGATGTTTACAATTTAAAGAAAATTATGGTGATATGTTTTGCTATAAATACTATGGGCACCATTTCATATATAGAGCGAGCAGTCCCAAAACTGTATTTAATTACACGCTATGGGAACATTGTCCAACTCCACCGCAAGGGAGTTCCAAAACATATTCTGAAAAGTTTGCATATTTTTCTGGGCACAATCAAAAGAATGCTGAGTCATATTATTTTAAGGTACCACCTACTAAGGATATATACATGTTATTGACCAACACGAAATGTATATATTCGGAATCCTTTGTTTCCCAGTTATCGATAAAATTGGCAAATTAAGGGAAAAGAAACATTGTTTAGAGCATGCCTCATCCCTGTACAAATGATCTTTTTAAATGAAACAGTGCCGCAAATGAGTTGTTTAGGCTTAGCAACAATCAGGGAATTAAACATGCCCAGTATACCTGCCCCTGCACAATTTTAAAAATATACGAATGCAACTGAAGATGAGCTCGATGAGTGGGTCCAGAATGGTACGTTTAATGCTTCACTGACACGTCCAGGTGGGTGGTTATTGTGGCCAATAGATACCAAAACAGTGACTAAAATCATCCTCACTGAACGTGGTTAGAGGACACCTCAATCTCCTGTCTAACTCCACTGACTTACAAGATTTTTTGTCAGGCCCTAGAACACCACGTAAGAAGCGTTTTGTATATGCAGTATACAATGAGATTTGAAAACTTTCCCAACAAGATGCTGCTGCCTGGTTAAGGCAAATGGACAAGGAAAATTTAAAAAAGGCATTAGCTGTTGTGGATAAAGGGATTAACACTTTGTCCGACCGGATATATACCATTAATAATATTGTCTCTTCTGCTATAGACATTATACAATCCGATATGTCTTCCTTACACCATGGACAGAGTCAGATCACGTCCATTATGCAGTTGGGTTGGATGCTTCAAACATTGAAGGCGGGTCGCTTTCCATGGCAGCACGTCAGTGCAAGGGAGATATTCTCTTCTTTTAATCTAACGCAACAACAACAACTAATGGCTAAGAAGAAAGCGACTTATGTCATGCTTAACATTGAGAAATTAGAAAAGTTGCCTTTTACCGTGGCCAAAATACCATCGGCTGAGTGGTTAATACATGGGGTTATTAATCTGCCTATTTCCACACTACAATTCACCTCCTGTTTAAAACACATTCCGGTAGGCAGATATGAAAAGCTGGGAGATAGTTACATCCATGAGGTGTGGGAGCTTCCCTTCTCGTACAAATGCTTCAATGGCACGAAAGAGGTCTTTCTTAGTGGTAGTGAATGCAAGACTTCAGTCAGCCATTTGATGATTTGTAAACAGTGTTCTTGCATGGGGCGTGTAATTCCTCGGCTGTAAAATTGGCTTGTTATCTTAAGGGAGTCCCATTCCCTTTGATTAGACCCACGTTCCAGGTGCTTTCAAACGGCAGCTACGTCCTTCTCAATAGTGAAGGCTGTTGTGGCATGCGGGCCGGAATAGTTTATGTTGTTTCCGTCTCTAAGGTCGTTACATGTTTCGTACTGTTTCCCCCCACTAAATTTAAGAAGGTAGCTGATATTTGGCCTTATATTGCTACTTCAAACGTGAATTTTGACAAGTTGAGCAGACTCAAGGCTTTACTGTTTCAAAAGCATGTGGCCCTTACATCTGCACGCGAGACCTACTCACTTCAAGTGGCAAGGTCACCAGCAGAAATACAGTCCCTGTTAAATACAATCTTTCTGAGACACTTTGGTGAACTCGTGGGACGAATATTTAATGCGCCCAGCACGACTGGAATCGCACATTTTTTCAAAGCTGTTGGTTCTGGTTTCATTCACACCTTCTCCTCCGTATTCGGTTTGATACCTTCAGCTTTCCACTAAATTTTCGGTAGTATTTTTGGGGGATTTCCGATAACTTTGGCTTTATTAGATGGCATCCTGCTGTTGCTGTTGCTTATGCGCAATGGCTGTCCCGCCGCAACGAGGAGAAATGACGGCACTCCCATCAGCGCAGCTGTGTCATGAGCGTATGATGCAGCATTTTGGAGCAACACTCCTGGAGCAATTGGAGTGTGACTGGTCATCCAGACTGGTTCTGTTTTGTGTGCAGCCCGTGTTTCGGTGCCTCTGGTGCTCTTTCGAACATGCACTGGAAGTTTGCCTTTCACAGCAGCGCCCCCCAGCAATAGATGCTGATCTGTTGATGTTCTTGCTGAGGGTTCATTACCAGACATGCGCACCGAGGTTGCGTTTGCTACGTGAAGCTAATTTTGAGTTACCCTTTCTGGAGGAAGTTGCCAACAACTCATCAATGGGCACTCCACGGGATGCCACCTTGGTTAACACTGGGGCTATGGAACACACTTGCTCCTTGATCATTTTTGGGGCGGACTTTCCAGTTCTGACACCTGCCGAAGTGGAAGATCTCCTGTTCTCCATGGCTCGTACTTAGTTTGGAACTTTTCTAAATTTACATGTCTTTTTAAATTCTGTTATGAGTTCCATGCTCATGTTTTAAATTGCAACGTAGTATGCTTTGTGTGTCCTTTTAACTTGTCAAAATTGACCTGTTTTTTATATATATCTTAGGATGAGCTTTTAGCAATGAAATGTTAGTTTTGGCTTTGAACCACTTTCAACCGACAAGGGGAGGGTGTTGTGTAGCCATTTTAGTTATAGCTCCATGCACGTTAGTTTAACATACTAGGCCGCTGTGCACTTTGACCTAGATATATTTTATTCTGCTTCACATTGTTATTTTTACAATAACCAGTTTTACAGTCTTGTTTTATTTTCATCTATCTATCTGTTTTTGCTTAGCCCAGCACTGTGTTCTCAAACAAGAGATTCTTGATCACTTTGTGCTTCAGTCAAGGCTACAGTTTGGTACATTGCCGGTGAACGTGGTAGAAGTTTAGTCTCCAGCATTCGTAGAAAATACATATCCTTCCGTAGGGACATTTTCTTAGAACATCAGCTGTGTTATTATAAAAACACTTCCTAGTCCCATTACACCTAAAGAGGGAGAGTCCAGCCAGGGAACCATTACTTATGCTGATTGCTGAATGCTTTGCTGCAGATGCTAACGCAGACTACAGGCCTTTGCTCAGGTATGAGGGTTGATGTCCTCCCAGGGGAACCTGAAAGGCAGAATTACAGCTTAACATGCTGTGCTCAGATTATAACTTAGATAGGAAATAGTCCATAAATCCTAGTGACAATATGATAGCGTTATTCTTATGCTTCACTCTCCTCATCACCATTTTAATATTGTGATGTTGTGTAGAGATGGTTATTGCAGCTCACGCTTTGCTATCTAAAATGCAGTTGTTTTATTAAACCAGTCATTAAAACCTATACTGCTTCTTATTGTCATTTATATATGAGACCGAATTGTGAGTGAGAGAATTGGATGAGACCTGAGTGACCACGACTTCCCTGAGAAGCCTAACATGTCATGCGCTCGGATGCCCAATCATCCCTATCTTCTGATAGAGATGAGGCACTGCTAGTTAACCGGAGAAAAATCCGGATTTAGGGTGACAGGTGTCACCCACAGTGGGTCAGACTCAGTCTCCACATGGTGGACGATCTTGTTGCTCAAAATCCAGTAGTCTCATTAGAATAATGAGAGCCTACGTGACACTGGAGGAGCTCTGGGCACCACCCCTGGGGTGGTGATGGACAGGGGAGTGGTCACTCCCCTTTTTTTTGTCCAGTTTCATACCAGAGCAGGGGCTGGGGGATCCATGAACTGGTGTAGACTGGTTTATGTAAGAAGGGCACCGTCTGTGCCCTTCATAGCATTCCCAGAGGCCAGGAGAGGCTACTACTCTCAGGCCTTTAACACCTATTTCCAAAGGGAGAGGGTGTAACACCCTCTCTCAGAGGTAATCTTTTGTTCTGCCTTCCTGGGACTAGGCTGCCCAGACCCCAGGAGGGCTGAAGCCTGTCTGTGGGTTGGCAGCAGCGGTAGCTGCAGTGAAAACCCCAGAGAGGTAGTTTGGCAGTACCCGGGGTCCATGCTGGAGCCCCAGGTATGCATGGGATTGGCACCCCAATACCAGATTTGGCATGAGGGGACAATTCCATGACCTTAGACATGTTACATGGCCATATTCGGAGTTACCATTGTGAAGCTGCATATAGGTATTGACCTATATGTAGTGCACGCATGTAATGGTGTTTCCGCACTCACAAAGTCTGGGGATATTGCCCTGAACAATGTGGGGGCACCTTCGCTAGTGCCAGGGTGCCCTCACACTTAGTAACTTTGCACCTAACCTTCACCAAGTGAGGGTTATACATATAGGTGACTTATAAGATACTTAAGTGCAGTGTAAAATGGCTGTGAAATAACGTGGACGTTATTTGACTCAGGCTGCAGTGGCAGTCCTTTGTAAGAATTGTCTGAGCTCCCTATGGGTGGCAAAAGAAATGCTGCAGCCCATAGGGATCTCCTGGAACCCCAATACCCTGGGTACCTGGTACCATGTACTGGGGAATTATAAGGGTGTTCCAGTGTGCCAATCAGAATTTGTAAAAATGGTCACTAGCCTGCAGTGGCAATTTTAAAATCAGAGAGAGCATAAGCACTGAGGTTCTGATTAGCAGAGCCTTAGTGACACAGTTAGGCACCACACAGGGAACACATTCAGGCCACAAACTATGAGCACTGGGGTCTTGGCTAGCAGGATCCCAGTGAGACAGGCAAAAACAAACTGACACACAAGTAAAAATGGGGGTAACATGCCATGCAAGATGGCACTTTCCTACACTGGAGCTTTTGCTTCATGCTTAATTGGCTATTGAGGTTGCACTGTGGAGTGGACCTTATGTTTATAATATGATAAGGCTGGTCCTTATACCAGCCTACAACATGGTCGCAGTTTGATGCTGGAGATTGTGCAAGAGCCCATTCTGCAGCATATGCTTGTTTTACTTCTTCAGGAACAAGGACAGAGGAGGATGGTAATATTACATCATCCCCTTGTTGGAGTGTTCTAACAAACTCCGGTGGCCAATCCCTTTCAGCCAAGAAAATGCCATAGCTAAATGTTAAATGACTTTAATTGTGTGCATCATGTCACCCTCACTAGGTATGCTCAATGTGTTCACTCTATCTAAAGGGGCGACCCTCTGATCTGTGGTATTGACTTTTATGTAGTCGCTCATTGATTTTGCATCCAGAAACTCTTGAAGGTTCCGGCGAACTATTGTGATGTCTGCTGCACTGTCTAGCTGAGTCACTGCCCATGACTTGCTCTGAAATAATGTTCTCAGAATGTGTGGCACATTTTGTCAAAATTCCTGCAACCTTCTTCTTTTTGAATTTGGGTTTCTGTTATAGAAGTTTCTTTTCCTTTTATATGATAATGTCAGATGAGCATTGAGAGTGCTTTTTTGATTTCATATACTCTTCTTGTCTGTGCTCTGACCACCCCGCTCACTCAGACTGTTTGTCAGATGAGTCTTGAAAGGAACAAGAAGGATGTGTATCAGTATACTGATATCTGTCAAGTTGTTTTAAAGTATCACGGTTAGGTAAATTATAAGGTTTTTCGGAGCTCCCCGGTTGCAGAGACTCTCCCTGTGACATTATTTTTTTCTTTATTGTTCCTTTGTTTATCCCAGTGTTTCTCAGAAGACTCTGGTGGCTGCTTGGCATTGTCCCTGTAAGAACTACCTTCAAGCTGTAGCTTATTTAGCATAGCCCCCAAATTACCTCTATCTATAGAGGTACAGGTGTCCACAATAACTTCTGGTAACTTGTGCTCCTGCTCTAACAATGGAACCTCTGCTAGACTTTCGCAAACTGCAACTGCTGCTGCTTCCCCTTTAACATTTCCTTAAATAATTGAGAAGAAAGTGGCAACTTTGGCAATTAATTTTATCACCAAGTCCAGAGCAGGAGCAGCCCCATATTCATTTTGTGTTTTAACAGAACAGGTAAAACAGCGAGTGATGGTGTGCCATGAGTTATGGTATATATTGCAGCAAAAACTGTACCCCATGTGGCACAGTCATCTGTAGAAGGCACCATTCCAAGTGGCAAGCACATGATGAGAATTCTGTTTAACTTGGTGCTCTGTAAGGGGAATCACTGCTTCAAAGCTGGTTTGTTTTTGTGCAATCCAAAAATGGAATTCACTCCCATCTGGTGGTACTTTATCCATGATAGCACTGATAGTTATTGGGTTAGTCCCAGGCATAGGAAGTTGCAGTTCAACTGCTTGAACAGCCCTTGCTGGGGCAGTTGTTATGATGCGCATAACAAACGGAATTAAACATCTGTATAAATTAACTAAATTATCATATAAAGAGCGCAAATCGCCAACAGCTGAATTCTGTATGCTAGGATATGGTGTGTATACAGCTAGAACCCGACAGGTGGCTCTGTCATTACTGAGGGGACCCAATCTAAAAAAATTTTAAACAATTTTGATGTTCCTAGATTGTTAATGGCATTTCTAAGTCATGATATGGTCTGTATTGGCCTGGTGCGTTGACTGCTGTGTATGTGTTAAAACTATTTGTATTGTATTAATCGACTGCAGGAAATGTGACCCACAAGTGAAATACTTCAGTTTTGTATACATCGTGAGCCTCAACCTCAACCTCAATCCACATTAGGTAGCCCATGCAAATTAAAAAATGTTGTAACAGCTTGTCTGTCTGCAGAAATATTAATTGAATTCACTGTTTATGTATATGGAATTCAGAGACAGAAGTATTAAGTTGTGGTATTCTTTTAAAGGTTCAAGCCTGAACAACCTACAGACAAATACAGTATAGGTGCTTCCTATAATGCTGAGGAGGTTTTAATCCTGAATACAACAGACATCTCATGTTTAAGGTGAATAGGGGACCTTGGGCACACCAGAGAAACTACTCAGGAGACCCGTAAATAAGTACCTGACCTATGAACGCTTGTAGCACCATGTTATTCGGTTCCTACTAAAATATTAGGACTGCGTATTAGGACAACAGAACTGCAGAATGTGGAAGACTAAGTCCGTCCACACCATCAGGAGCTGTCCGCCCTTCCTGGCTAGCTTACAGTGTCTCACCTGCACCCCTAACCTTACCGGGGTGGAAGGTGATTGTGGCAATCTAAACATGATGCTCTGACTCCAAAGGAAGCTGTGGAAACATATCTCACCCTCCTGGGGTATTGCTCATTGAGGTCCAGGCAAAACACTAGAGAAATACAAGATACATTTTCAGTATGTGTATTAGAACAATCGTATTCTTGTGTAGAGAGAATGATGTGCGATAATAAGGCAGATGAAACAAAGCAATGTTACCAGCATTACGAACATATTAAAGAAAATTAACAATTCAACCATGGTATATGATTTTTAGATGTTCTTACATAACCCTAATCCTACACTGAGAGTCAGCCTGTAGTATGAATGGCAAATCCCTTCGGGAAGCTGGTAGATTAGTGCAGCATAGTTGCATGTCGAACACAGCATTCGTCTCAGGACAGTCATGGCTAGAATGTCCCTCTGTCCGTTCTGGATCAGTACACCTTATAAATAATCAAAGCGACAATGTGTTAGAGGCACAACCCTGATTAGAACTGTCTCTGAACAGGCAACGTAAGCCTTAGGATGTTATGTATTGTATTCCTTGCCTTGAACAGAATGTACTGATTATAAGTTGAGAAAAGGCTAACTAAAGCAAGCAAATCATACAATATATTCCTGTAATAATATCATGCACGCAAAGTGTGTAAAACGACATTGCTAAAAGGTGATGCAGCTTAAACATATAAAATATTAAACAAATCTAAAAATTGAGTACCAAATTAGGTCCAGGAGGACATTTCTACAAGTCTGGATCCTTCAGAGGGTGTTCATGCTGGGGGGGAAGCATGTGATTTTTCTAATTCATTGAAATTTTTTCCAGAATATCACACCTGTTGCAGGTAAACCTAAGGACTACTCCCCATTTAGAAAAGCACATTTCCTTAATTTTGGCTTTATAAGCCTCTCAAACCAGGCCCACTACTGACTACTCATCTAATTTGAAAAAAGTTGAAGATTCTGACAGATTTCCGATTTGAATAATGTGTAAATTATGCCTCTGAGTTAAAGTGCCACTGTTATACATGTGGCATCACAGAGGGGAGCTCCAGCCATAGGAGCACAGTTGCTTGGTCAGAAATGGTGCATAAGAAATGTGTGCAATGTGTAGTCTAAAGATACATGTTCTTTGTTGTAAACCAGTAGTGCGTCTGGGAGTGGCCTCTGTGGACTGATGAAACCTCCGTCTCTATCATATAACGTACAGACCAAGTTGATGCAGACTGACTCTGTCTGAAGATGTGTTTAATTTGATATTAAAGTATCCTCTCAACAACAGTGCAAGTGGGTGTACTGTAAACAAGGTGACATGGAGGCTCTAAAAAAATTGTTGACTGTCAATCTTGCGGCCATGTACATTGTCCCCTGAAGTATTAAATATCTCCCCTCTGGATCCAACACAGTTTGTACTATCAACAGTTGAATACCTCTATACATCCATATTGCCACTACCCAGGAATAAGTTCTGTATGCCCATAGTAACAAATTTCTCCTAGGAAGGCTGTTTTAGGTTTTTCATTGTAGGGTGCAAGGTGAGTTTCCAGGAAGAAGGTCATATGAGCTTCTGGAAAAAGGCCCCTGTTCCTCTAACCTTATGGGCATAATTTAACCCCTTAGCTGCTGGGCATATCCCCCCCTCCCCTGGGCTGTTTGGTGTAGTTTGTGTTCAAGCCTTCATAACTTTTCGTTCACATAAGCTACCCATGCCAAATTTGCATCTTTGTTTTTAACATCATAGGGATTCTAAAGGTTCCCAGAGTTTGTGGGTTCCCTTGGAGGAGACCAAGAAGTTAGCCAAAATAGAGCTACATTTCTTTTTTAGAAAAATGGGAAAAAAGGGCTACAGAAGAAAGCATGTGTTTTTTTTCCCTGAAAATGGCACCAACAAAGAATGTCCGGTGCTAAAATCACCATCTTCCCAGCTTTCAGGAACAGGCAGACTTGAATCAGAAAAACACATTTTCAATACAATTTTGGCATTTTACTGGGACATATCCCATATTTACTATTTTTTGGGCTTTCAGCCTCCTTCCAGTTAGTGACAGAAATCAGCAGAGCATGAAACTAATGCTGGATCCCGGACAGCTAAACATTTTTGAAAAGTAGACAAAACTTTTTATTCAGCAAGGAGTCATTTGTGTGGATCCTACAAGGTTTGCCTACAGAAAGTAACATCTAAAATAAAATAAAAATTGAAATTAAGGTGAAAAAAGAGCCATTCTGTCCATGTTTTCTTCTATAACTTTTTCCAGCTATGTCAGATTTTTAAAAGCAATATACTGTTACATCTGCTGGACTCTTCTGGTTGTTGGGATATATAGGGCTTGTAGGTTCATCAAAAACCCGAGGTATCCAGACCCAATAAATGAGCTGCACCTTGCAATGGGTTTTCATTGTATACCGAGTATACAGCAATTCATTTCATTTGAAATATAGAGTCAAAAATAGAGATCATGGAAACCTTTGTATTTCCAAAGTTGGCACAAGATTAGGTGTTGAGAAGCAGTGGTTATTTGCACATCTCTGAATTCTGGGGTCCCCATACTAGCATGTGAATTACAGGGCATTTCTCAAATAGACTTCTTTTTTACATTTGGAAGGAAAAAATATAGAGAAATACAAGGGCAATAACACTTGTTCTTCCATTCTGTGTTTCCCCAAGTCTCCCGATAAAAATGGTACCTCACTTGTGTGGGTAGGCTTAGTGCCCATGTCAGGAATGGATCACACAACGGTCAATGTTTGTCCTTACATGAGGGCAACAGTTGACCCTGGGGTGATCCATTCCTGATGCAGGCTCTAGGTACAGGCACTCAAGTGGGGTAGCGTTTTTAACAGGACAGGTGGGGAAACACTTGGTGGAAGGAATTTTGTTGATCCCAGCATATTCTTGTAGTTTGTGTGACAGAAATGCAAGAATTTGTTTTTTTTTATTCAACATTTCATATTTGCAAGTTATTCTGGGTAAGAACACTTTGGGGAATATACACACAAGTCTCACCTCAGTGGACTCCTCCGTGTGTCTAGTTTCCAGAAATGTCTGTTTTTGGTAGTTTCCATATATGGCCGCTGAGCCCGGGACCACAAATGCAGGTGCCTGCCCTATAAAACCAGGTTGTTTTGTTATAGATAATTTTGATGTCTCCACAATATGATTAGGGCCGTGGAATTTGGGGCTGAACTAAATTAGGGAGCTCCCATGTGAGCACTCTCTCTGTGCTTGCCGCCACATGCACCTGCTCGCTTGGTTGGGCTAACCCGCTATTGTCCTGCTGCACAAACTGTGCTTGTGAAGGCACAGAAGTACTGTCCTCATCACCTCCCTCAGAATCATTGGAAGAGGAGTGGTCGGAAAAATCACTCCCAGAGTCTGCGCCAATGTCCTATCCCTCAGATGCTGTCTCAGTATCTTCGTCTCAGTTTCTGATCCTACGTCAGAGCTGTACTCTATAACCTGAGTTAGGGCTTGAGCAGCAGTCGTCCAACGAGACGCCATCTGTGCTACTGGCTAAACTCTTGCTCTAAAACACTAGCCTACGTAGACAGTCACAAAATTACTGGTGGGAGTGTGTGTGATGCATACAACAGTAAAAGTCGGTCACCTTACCTTTGCTTCTTCCCTCAATCAGCTCGTTCTATCAAGACACTCCAAAAAACAAAAAAGACTCACTGGTGGTCATTACAACCCTAGCGGTCGGTGTTAAAGCGGCGGTAAGACTGCCAACAGGCCGGCGGTAAAAGAATTGCAATTACGACCGTGTTGGAAACCCCCAACAAAGACAGCCACTTTAACACTCCGACCGCCATGGCAGTACAAGCAAACAGCGCGGCGGTCACCGCCAACAGACAGGTGGGAGACAATGTACCGCCCACAGTATCAAAACCTACCATTCCGCCATCTTTTCCGGGGCAGATTCACCGCGGATAACAACACGGCGGAAACAGGAATCTCGAAGGGAAAACGCTCACCTCTACACACCCCACGAGGAATGAGGACGCCATGGACCCGGAACTCCAAATTCTACCTGCAATAGTCTTCCTGCTCCTCTACCAGGAGCACCAACGCCGGCGGCGAAGACCACGGTGAGTACTGCACCTACGACACAGGGGAGTGGGGAGGGAAAAAACAGGGACACACACACGCAACGGCCCCACCCTCACCCTCACCCACTACAACACACACTAATGCATATCAATACATCACAGTTACACCCCCCAAGCCCCACGGAAGAATGCAAAGACAATAGAAAATGAGTGTAACCATTGTAATGTATTAAAAGCAAGTAGGCAGAAATTTATATGTACACCATTGACAAAATATATACCAAGCATAGTAGTCCAGGTAGTGCACTAAGAAAGTCAGTTGAACACTGGGACCACACGGTATGGGCGAGGCCCACACAAGATCCCCGACCATGACGGAGAGAACACTGCAGGAACATCAGAGAGCAACTAAATACGCACCTCAGGGGGAGTTAAAGGGGGGGCACCTCAGCCGCTTGAGTGCACAACGCCAAATCCACGAGGGGGCCACATGCCCAAATTTCAATCCTGGGGAGTGCAATGCCACAGTCTCTCAAGTCTCTACAGTGGGTGGCTTGCCCACTGTTCCATCCTGGGGAGTGCAAAGCCACAGTCTCACAAGTCTCACAAGTGGGTGGGTTGCCCACTGTTCCATCCTGGGGAGTGCAAGGCCACAGTCTCACAAGTCTCTACAGTGGGTGGCTTGCCCACTGCCACATCCTGGGGAGTGCAAAGCCACAGTCTGACAAGTCTCTACAGTGGGTGGGTTGTCCACTGTTCCATCCTGGGGAGTGCAAAGCCATAGTCTCACAAGTGGAAGACAGTCTCCACTGGTTCTGGAGGGAGCATGGTGCCCAGAGTGCTTCATCCTGCTAAGGACAGAGGTTGTGGATGACAGTCTCCACTGGTTCTGGAGGGGGCATGGTGCCCAGAGTGCTTCATCCTGCTAAGGACAGAGGTAGTGGATGACAGTCTCCACTGGTTCTGGAGGGGGCATGGTGCCCAGAGTGCTTCATCCTGCTTAGGACAGAGGTAGTGGATGACAGTCTCCACTGGTTCTGGAGGGGGCATGGTGCCCAAAGTGCATCATTCACCCCGTGACGGACTCAGTTGCGTCAATGCCCCTGCCGCTCATGGGCTAGCGGTGCATGAGATGGCGGTGCCCTGTTCAGCGGTGCTTGAGATGGCCGTGCCCTGTGCAGCGGTGCTTGAGATGGCGGTGCCCTGTTCAGTGGTGCTTGAGATGGCGGTACCCTGTTCAGCGGTGCTTGAGATGGCGATGCCCTGTGCAGCGGTGCTTGAGATGGCGGTGCCCTGTGCAGGGTCTCAGCTGCTGGTGGTCCTTCATGGCCCAGCGGGGCTTTTGCTGGCGGTCCTTCATGGCCCAGCAGGGCTGTTGCTGGCGGTGGCCTCCTGGGCAGCTGGGCTGATGCTGGCGGTGGCCTCCTGGGCATCGGGGATGATGGTGGTCTTCTCCGCCGTGCTGCTCTTCCCAGACTTGCCGGGTTTCATGTGGCCCTTCCCCAGTGTACTTACCTGTTTGTCTGGAGGACCGTAGAGTAGCCTGTACTGGGGGAGGACCCATCCACAAGCTTCTCCAACTCCTCCGATGTGAAGGCAAGGGCCCTTTCCCCAGACACTCGAGCCATTGTCTCTTCCAGACCGAGGTCACAGCAGCACTTGCAGTGTAGGTCCTCTCCTGTCGAAAATTAGGTATCGAGTGATTGAACAGATCGAAAATGGGGCTCACGTCCGTGGCGGTGCGTACCGTCACCGCCGGCGTACTTCGGCATTGGCTCCTGGGACCCATAGGGTCCAATGTTAACCAATGCAGAATTGCGCTGTGGGCTTCGACCGCCTACCGCGACGGTGTACAACGCCAGCGCAGTTACCTCACATTGTCCCACTTTAGAGGTCAGGCAGCCGCCATTTCAGGGGCCCACATGGCTTCATTTCCAACTGCGTCACACGTACCTAGGCCTACACTCAACACCGATACAGGCCATATTTTGTGTATGTTTGGTGTTCTGGGTAAACTGTGGGTACGTACCTCTGAGCTGTTTGACTCTGTGCTCGCTGTTGTCCTTCATAGGCACCGTCCGCTGGGACATGTGAGGAGATGGCAGTATCCTCCGGTGTACCGACAGTTGGTGGACCTGTCGACATTGGAGGAGCGACATTTGATTATCACATACAGGCTTGACCGTGCCACAATCCAGGAATTGTGTACCCAGTTGGAGCCAGACCTGATGTCAGCAATCCGCAATCCCAGAGGAATCCCCCTCAAGTGCAGGTGCTGTCAGTGCTCCATTTCCTTGCAAGTGGGTCTTTTCAAACAACAGTGGCCATAGCATCAGGGATGTCCCAGCCTATGTTTTCCAACGTATTGTCCAGAGTGTTGTCTGCCCTTCTGAAACACATGCGGGGCTACATCGTTTTCCCTCAGGTGGAGGATTTGCCTACAGTGAAAGGTGATTTCTATGCCCTGGGACACATCCCCAACATCATAGGTGCCATTGATGGGACCCATGTAGCTTTGGTCCCCCCCCCCACAGGAGTGAACAGGTGTACAGAAACCGGAAGAGTTATCATTCTATGAATGTTCAGATGGTATGTTTGGCAGACCAGTGCATCTCCCATGTGAATGCCATGTTCCCTGGCTCAGTGCATGACACCTACATCCTGCGGAATAGCTGCATCCCTTATGTGATGGGTCAACTCCAGAGGCACTGTTTGTCCCTCACCATTTGCAGTTACTCTAGTTACCCCAACCTGTCATGGCTACTGACCCCAGTGAGGAATCCCAGGACAAGGGCAGAGGAACGCTACAATGAGGCCCATGGGCGAACTAGGAGGGTGATCGAGTGGACCTTCGGCCTCCTGAAGGCCAGGTTCAGGTGCCTTCATATGACAGGTGGATCCCTATTCTACTATTCTACTCACCAAAGAAGGTGTGCCAGATCATCGTGGCCTGCTGTACGCTTCATAACTTGGCTTTGCGACGACAGATGCCTTTTCTGCAGGAGGGTGGTCCAGATGGCGGTGTTGGTGCAGCTGTGGAGCCTGTGGACAGTGGAGAGGAGGAAGCAGAGGAAGAAGACATGAACAAAAGGGACTCAGTGATCCAGCAATATTTCCAGTGAGACACAGGTAAGAGTACAGACCTGCCTACTGTGTGTCGTTTTCACCCAGTGTATGGTCACTGAGTTGTCACTTTCCCTTACGATTTCACAGATGTGGGTCCCACTGTGTGACATCTGCTTAGATTCCTCATGGACTAGAGCTGTGTGACATAGGTATGTTGACATTACAATTGAAAGAGCACTTTGTCACTGTAATTGCTAATACACTATTTCGAAATCACAGACAGACTCCAGATTGTTTTGTGCTTTAAGTGTGTTTATTTAAGTGCTCAATATTGGAGGGGGTAGTGAAATGGTGAGGGGTGATGGCGGAGGAATGTCCATGGCAGAGTCCGGTCTATTAGTCTCACAGGTGCATTTCCCAAATGGGCATAGGAAGTGGAGCTGGGGCAGTTAAAGTATGAACAGGGTGACAAAGTGGGACAGTAGGATGACAATCATTGTGGTCTCATTTCTTGGCGGGGGTCTTGGCATTGTGCTCTGTCTTTGTCTTGGATCTCAGGGACCGTTTGCAGGGTGGTTCTTCCTCTGCAGGGGGTGGGGTGCTGGTGTGGTGGTCCTGTGGAGGGGCGTCCTGTCCACTAGCGCCGGCGGAGGTGGTGGGCAGTTCATCGTCCATGCTAGTGTCAGGGGCCCCATTGTAGTGCCACAGTGTCCCTCCTGGTGTTGAGTACTTCCTTCAGCACCCCTATGATGGTGCCCAGGGTGGAGTTGATGGTTCTGAGTTCCTCCGTGAAACCCATATACTGATCCTCCTGCAAGCGCTGGGTCTCCTGAAACTTGGCCAGTACCGTTGCCATCATCTCCTGGGAGTGGTTGTATGCTCCCATGATGGAGGAGAGTGCCTCGTGGAGAGTGGGTTCCCTTGGCCTGTCCGCTCCCTGTCGCACAGCAGCCCTCCCAGTTCCCCTGTGTTCCTGGGCCTCCGTCCCCTGGACCGTGTGCCCACTACCACTGCCCCCAGGTCTCTGTTGTTGTTGGGGTGGTGGGTTATCCTGGGTTCCCTGTAGTGGTGGACACACAACTGATTGACCTGTCCTGGGGACGGAGGTATGGGCATGCTGGGTGGGTGCTGTGCTGGTGTTTCCAGAGGGGGGAAGGTCTGTGGTGGCCTGTGACTGGGTGAGGGGAACCGACTGCCCAGAGGTCCCCAATGGGCCGGGCTGGTCATCTAGATCCAGTTGGACAGAGGTGCTGTCATCACTGTGGGCCTCTTCTGTTGGTGGTGTGGACCCTCCTGTCCGGTGACGTTGGGTAGGGGTCCTGCAGGGGTATAAAAGGATGGTTATTACATCTGTGTGTGCCATGATGTGCAATGGGTGGGTGACTGTGTACCCCATTGCTTGCATTCCTGTGTGGGACCTTGTGTGAGGATGGTTTAGGGGGTTGTATGGGTATGTGCAGTGGGCATGCTTTAGTGATGGGTGTCCATGCTTTGTTGTTGCATGCAGGACTTGGTGTTGGGATGGGTGGTTTGTGATGTTGGGTACATATGTGAGGAGTTGGGGTGCTCGGGGTGAGGGTGAGGGTGGGGGTATGTGATGGCATGCAGGTAGGGTGGGGGATGTAATAATTAAGATTTGTCTTACCAGAGTCCATTCCTCCACCTACTCCTGCAAGGCCCTCAGGCTGCAGAATCGCCAAGACCTGCTCCTCCCATGTTGTTAGTTGTGGGTGAGGAGGTGGGGGTCTGCTGCCAGTCCTCTGAACCGCCAGGTGGTGTCTTGAGACCACGGAACGCACCTTCCCCCGTAGGTCGTTCCACCTTTTCCTGATGTCCTCCTGATTTCTTGGGTGTTGACCCACTGCTTTGACCGTGTTGACTATTCTTTGCCATAGCTCCATCTTCCTTGCAATTGAGGTGTGCTGCACCTGTGCTCCGAATAGCTGTGGCTCTACCCGGACGATTTCCTCCACCATGACCCTGAGCTCCTCCTCCGAGAACCTGGGGTGTCTTTGCTGTGCCATGGGGTGGTGTAGGTGATGTGTGGGGTGGAGTGTGTGGTGATAAGTGTACTGATATGTAGTGGGGTGTTGTGTGAGGTGCGTGGAAGTTTTGTGGGTGATGGTGTTGTGTGCCTGTGGATGCTGTTGTTCTTGCTGGTGCTCTCTCTCTGGCCTTCTCTCTTTAATTGTGGTTGTGGGGGTTTGTGGGTGATGTGGGTGTGTGTTCTATATTGTAATGGGTGTGTGGGAGTGGTGTGTGTATGTGAATCAGATGTGTGTATTTCGAATTGTCCAATGTGGCTATGTCTTGTAAGAGTGTGTGTATTTTGAGCGCGGCGGTGTGTACCGCCAATGGAATACCACGGTTGAAAGACCGCTGCGTGGATTCTTGTGTCGTGGTAGTGTGGGCGTATTTCTGTTGGCGTGACGGTGGAGGTTTTGTTTTTGTCAGTTTATCACTGACCTTCGGTGTAGCGGACTTGAGTGGGTGTCTGAATTTTGGCGGATTCCGAAATGTGGGTCATAATAGCTGTGGCGGAATTCCGCGGCCGCGGTGGTGTGTTGGTGGTCTTCTGCATGGCGGTAAGCGTCTTTTACTGCCAATGTAGTAATGACCGCCATTATTACTTCACCTTGTCACATACCAATCGTCACAGTATTTAGCGCCTCTGGCCCCCAGTCCAGCAATTATTATTGGTGCTCCCACTCCTATTACCACCTTCTCGGATTCCCTCACTACTGCCCAGCAAGTAGCCCCCCTCGCACATACATTTCATTTGTATTGTAGCGCAGGTAATGGCTGGCTTTACTAATCCACTCAGTTATTTATATAAAACACAGATTTGATCTTTGCAGTAGGTATATAAAGCTTCTGCATTACTATTTGGCATCAAAACTGCCACTAGACAAAAATCAGATCCTTTTGTAGCAGAAACATAATCACAAGACTTACTTGACTTTTTTATTGCTACTAAAAGCTACAGTTGTAACACGTCATGTGAAGTATGTGCATTGCTTTGAAGATGCAACTGCAAGAGGACTGGTGGCGAATATATATATATATATATATATATATATATATATATATATATATATATATACATATGTATACATGTATATATATATATATATATATATATAAATATATACATATAGGTGTATATATGTGTAAAGGGTTCTCTTTTATATGTGGGTGTGGTTTTCATGGGGCCGATCGCAGCCCTCAGGGAAACACCACACGCATTGACAAAAGTGATCTCTCTATCTATATATATACAAATATATGTCCACACTCTCCTCCTTCTTGAAGGAAGACCGGCACTCCACAAGCAAATAAGTAGAAACAATTATTATCTACTTATTCGCTTGTGGAGTGCTGAACTTCCTTCAAGAAGGGGGAGAGTGTGGATGCAAAGACGTGGTGGCGCGCGTCAGATGTCAGACACCACCGGCATCGAGGTGCGGAAAGGCCACGCAGAAGAAGTGTTTATATAAATAAATATCTACATACCTATATATTGATATATCTATATATATAGATATATATATATATATATATATATAGATAGATATATCCATATAAATATATCTATATATAGATTTATACATATATATAGATCTATATACAATTTTTAAAATAGCTGTATGGTTTCCCTGGGGGCCATATTTGGGAGGGGGAATTAAA
Organism: Pleurodeles waltl; assembly: GCF_031143425.1. Classification (NCBI taxonomy): domain Eukaryota; kingdom Metazoa; phylum Chordata; class Amphibia; order Caudata; family Salamandridae; genus Pleurodeles; species Pleurodeles waltl. The sequence continues at coordinate 690,078,038 of NC_090439.1, forward strand.
TAAAAACCAAAGGGGAATTCAATAAAAGCAAATCCTCTGGTGGAATGCACAGGAAGATTTTTCAACCCCCTCCCTGGTGTCTGCCATTGGTTGTGGCCCACACCAGGGAGGTGGTATGGGCGTCGTATGAGGTTAAGCCTGTGATGTTCACTGTCAAGAGAGCCATGTATACCCCTTGTGTATTTGCTCTAGCTGACATTACCACACTTCATTCAGTGGGCCAGGGTATGGTTAAAACATGTGCTTTGAAACAACAGTAGCACACAGGTTACCAAGAGTTCTAGCGCTCTCGCTATGTTCCATTTTCCAACCATTCCCCCATACTGCTGACCCCCAACTTGCAATATTTAATGACCATCCCTACCTATAAGTAAAACCAGTAATACAAATGACATCTGTCAGTAGGGGCTAAGGGGCCTATACTACACACCCAAGAGAGGCTTGAAGGAGGATATCACCATGCATGATAGAATGTTTCTAGGAAAGTACCCTCTTTTTGGTATGTTACCCCCAATTTCTGCATGACGTCAGTGAGTTTTGACTGTGTCACTGGGTTCCTGCTAGTCCGGCCCCCAGTGCTTATGGATTATAGCCTGCTTGTCAGTATGTTTCACTGTTTTTGAAAGTATGCTTCACTGTGTCACTGGAGTCCTGCAAACCAGGACCCCAGTGCTTATGCTCTCTCTGTTTCCAAATTAATTACTACATTATGGTGGCCCAGTATTTCACTCCAAATTGGCATACTGCTCACCTGTTGTAAGTCCCTAGTATGTGGTGCTTAGGTACCTAGGGCATTGGAGTTCCAGGGGATCACTATAGGTGACAGCATTACTTTTGACACCCATGAGGAGCTCATGCAAAGGCTTCCTCAGGACTACCATTGCAGCCTGTGTGAAAGGGTGCATGCACCCTTTCACATCCATTTTCACGGCACCAGGTCACTTATAAGTCACCTATATCTGAGATCGTCCAACCCTGAAGGCTGGGTGCAAAGTACCTGTGTGTGAGGACACCCCTGCATTAGCAGAGGTGCCCCCACACCATCCAGGACCAACTTTGTGAGTGCGAGGATGCCATTTTACGCATGCACTGGACATAGGTCAATACCTATGTCCAGCTTCACAATGGTAACCCCGAATGTGGCCAAGTAAGGTGTCTAACAACTTGTAATTGTACCCCAAAACTGACTCCTGTTTTGGTTGCACAATTCCATGCACTCTGAGGGCTCCAAAGTGGACCCCCAGTGCTGACATACCAGCTTTCTGATGTTTTCCAGGCAGCCCCAGCTGCTGCCACCTCACAGACAGGTTTCTGCCCTCCTGTTGCTTGAGAAGCTCAAGCCCAGGAAAGCAGAAAAAAAGTATTTCCTTTGGGAGAGGGGTGTTACACTCTCTCCCTTTGGAAATAGGTGTTACAGGCATGGGAGGGGCAGCCTCTGGAAATGCTTTGAAGGGGACAGATGGTGCCCTCCTTGTATAATCCAGTCTACACTGGTTCATGGACCCCTAGTCCCTGCTATCGCTTGAAACTGGACAAAGGAAAGGGGAGTGACCACTCCCCTGTCCATCACCATCCCAGGGGTGGTGCCCAGAGCTCCTCCAGAGTGTCCCTGGATTTTGACATCTTGGTTTCCAAGGTGGTGGAGCACTCTGGGAGCGTCTGAGTGGCCAGTGCCAGCAGTCGACGTCATAGCCCTCCCCTGATAGGTGTTTACCTGGTTAGGTGACCCATCCCCCTTTCAGGGCTATTTAGGGTCTCTCCTGTGGGTGTTTCTTCAGATTCAGATTGCAAGATTCCAGCAGGAATCCTCTGCATCCATTACCTCATCTTCTACTGACGGAACCACAGCTGAACCCACCAGAAACACTACAAACTGCAACAAAGAAGCAAAGACTATTTCTGCAACATTGTAACTTCAGCTCCTGACAGCAACTGCAACAGTGTCTAGGTTGTGCATCCTCTGAAGACTGCCTGTCTTCAGCCTGCACCAGAAGAACCGAATAAATCTCCTGTGAAGTGACAGAGTCACTTTCCTGCTTCAGGAGGCACCTCTCTGCAATGATGACCTGTGGCATGAGTCCCCTCTCCAGACAAGGAGCTTGGATCCAGCAACATGGGTGGTAGACTAAAGTGACCCCGGCAGTCCCAACGTCCAGCTGTCCAACTTTGGTGGAGATAAGAGCTTGCCTCCCCAAAAAGACAGTATCCACGTGCACTGCATGACTTGCAGTTGCCAAGGCTTGTGTGCAACCTTCCTCAAAGGTCTTCATGCACAGCACAGCATAGGCCTCCAACACCCCATCCTGCAATCCACAGCTTCCTGAGTGGTTCTCCAGAGGCGGGGGATTCCTTTGTGTTGTGCTGCATGGGCCTCCATTTGCACATTCTTTGGCCCCAGGCTGTGGGACTCCTGTGTATGCTGCCTGGTCTTCTGGGGGCTCTCTTAGTTGGTCAGAGCCCCCTCAGCCTCCCCTTCTGGGTAGAGGCCACCAGGTCCATCCTGGTCCCAGGCAGTGCCATGTTTCTCCAACAGCAAGCTTTGTGTGTGCCAAGGCTTGTTGGCAGAATCCAACAATGCAAACCAGACTGCAATCAGCCATCCGGGGTGGGACATCATCTGCACCAACCAGGAACCCGCATCTGTCTTCTTGGGTGCATAACTGACTTTGGGGGTGATTCTAACTCTGGCAGTCGGTGATAAAGCCGCGGCTAACCCGCCAACAGGATGGCAGTCAAAAAAATGGGATTCTGACCCTGGCGGGAACCGCCAACACAGCCCGCCAACTTAACACTCCGACCGCCACGGCGGTACAAACAAACAGCGCGGCGGTCACCGCCAACAGGCAGGCGGCAGACAATGTACCGCCCACACTATCATAACTCACCAATCCGCCACCTTTTCCGGGGCGGGAGCCCCGCCGATAAAAACACGGCGGAAACAGACTACGAACGGGAAAACGCTCACCTCTACGCACTCTACGAGGAAGGAGGACAGCATGGAACCCGAATTGAACATCATACCTGCTCTCGTCTACCTTCTCATCTACCACGAGTACGAGCTCCGGCGCAGACGACAACGGTGAGTACTGCACCTACGACATACGGGAGGGGGGAGGACGAAAGGTTACGGGCACACACATATGCGACCCCCCCAATATGTACACACCAATGCAGAGCAACAAGTCACAGTGACACCACCCAAACACCCGTAAAAAATGCTATGACATAATCAAATTTGGAATAATTATTTATGTACAAAAAAGCTCCTGAAAATTCTCGTACAACCATGACAAATATTTACATAGAAAAATATTATATACACATCAGTGTATAACTGAAGTAACAAGTCCTGCACATCCTACGAATTGAACATGTCCGTGGGCCAAAGTTTTGCGAAACAAGGGCAAAGCCCACACAGGAGACCTGAGTCCTTTGGAGAGAACACTGCAGGGGCATCCGATGTAAAAGCTACAGGCACCTCAGGGGGAAGGGAAGGGGGGAGCACCACAGCCACATGAGTCCACGACGCCAGATCCACGAGGAGCCACCATGCCCACTGTACCATCCAGGGGAGTGCAAAGCCACAGTCTCTCAATGTCTCTACAGTGGGTGGGCTGCCCACTGTACCATCCAGGGGAGTGCAAAGCCACAGTCTCTCAATGTCTCTACAGTGGGTGGGCTGCCCACTGTACCATCCAGGGGAGTGCAAAGCCACAGTCCATCAGGTGGATTACAGTCTCCACTGGTCAAAGAGGAGACATGGTGGGCACAGTGAACCATAAACAGTGCTTGAGATGAAGGGCCCAGCGGAGCGGTGCTTGACAGGAAGGGCCCAGCGGAGCGGTGCTTGACAGGAAGGGCCCAGCGGAGCGGTTCTTGACAGGAAGGGCCCAGCGGAGCGGTGCTTGAGATGAAGGGCCCAGCGGAGCGGTGCTTGAGATGAAGGGCCCAGCGGAGCGGTGCTTGAGATGAAGGGCCCAGCGGAGCGGTGCTTGACAGGAAGGGCCCAGCGGAGCGGTGCTTGACAGGAAGGGCCCCGCGGAGCGGTGCTTGACAGGAAGGGCCCAGCGGAGCGGTGCTTGAGATGAAGGGCCCAGCGGAGCGATGCTTGACAGGAAGGGCCCAGCGGAGCGGTGCTTGACAGGAAGGGCCCAGCGGAGCGGTGCTTGAGACGGCGGTGCCCAGCGGAGCGGTGCTTAACAGGAAGGGCCCAGCGGAGCGGTGCTTGAGATGAAGGGCCCAGCAGAGCGGTGCTTGAGATGAAGGGCCCAGCGGAGCGGTGCTTGAGACGGCGGTGCCCAGCGGAGCGGTGCTTGCCAGGAAGGGCCCAGCGGAGCGGTGCTTGAGACGGCGGTGCCCAGCGGAGCGGTGCTTGACAGGAAGGGCCCAGCGGAGCGGTGCTTGAGACGGCGGTGCCCAGCGGAGCGGTGCTTGACAGGAAGGGCCCAGCGGAGCGGTGCTTGAGATGAAGGGCCCAGCGGAGCGGTGCTTGAGATGAAGGGCCCAGCGGAGCGGTGCTTGACATGAAGGGCCCAGCGGAGCGGTGCTTATCTTCACGGCGGGGCCCTGTTCAGCGGTGCCTATCTTCACGGCGGGGCCCTGTTCAGCGGTGCCTATCTTCACGGCGGGGCCCTGTTCAGCGGTGCTCTTCTGCACGGCGGGGCCCTGTTCATCGGTGCCTATCTTCACGGCGGGGCCCTGTTCAGCGGTGCCTATCTTCACGGCGGGCCCTGTTCAGCGGTGCCTATCTTCACGGCGGGCCCTGTTCAGCGGTGCTCTTCTGCACGGCGGGGCCCTGTTCAGCGGTGCTCTTCTGCACGACGTGGCCCTGTTCACTGGTGCCTATCTTCACTGCGGGCCCTGTTCAGCGGTGCTCTTCTGCACGGCGGGGCCCTGTTCAGCGGTGCCTATCTTCACGGCGGGCCCTGTTCAGCGGTGCCTATCTTCACGGCGGGCCCTGTTCAGCGGTGCCTATCTTCACGGCGGGGCCCTGTTCAGCGGTGCTCTTCTGCACGGCGGGGCCCTGTTCAGCTGTGCCTATCTTCACGGCGGGCCCTGTTCAGCGGTGCCTATCTTCACGGCGGGGCCCTGTTCAGCGGTGCTCTTCTGCACGGCGGGGCCCTGTTCAGCGGTGCCTATCTTCACGGCGGGCCCTATTCAGCGGTGCTCTTCTGCACGGCGGGGCCCTGTTCAGCGGTGCCTATCTTCACGGCGGGGCCCGGTTCAGCGGTGCTTATCTTCACGGCGGGCCCTGTTCAGCGGTGCCTATCTTCACGGCGGGCCCTGTTCAGCGGTGCTCTTCTGCACGGCGGGGCCCTGTTCAGCGGTGCTCTTCTGCACGGCGGGGCCCTGTTCAGCGGTGCCTATCTTCACGGCGGGCCCTGTTCAGCGGTGCTCTTCTGCACGGCGGGGCCCTGTTCAGCGGTGCCTATCTTCACGGCGGGGCCCTGTTCAGCGGTGCCTATCTTCACGGCGGGCCCTGTTCAGCGGTGCCTATCTTCACGGCGGGCCCTGTTCAGCGGTGCTCTTCTGCACGGCGGGGCCCTGTTCAGCGGTGCTCTTCTGCACGGCGGGGCCCTGTTCAGCGGTGCCTATCTTCACGGCGGGGCCCTGTTCAGTGGTGCTCTTCTGCACGGCGGGGCCCTGTTCAGCGGTGCTCATCCAGTAGGTCAAGGGAGCCAGTCCTGTGCTGGACTCCCTGCTCAGTCGCCCTCGGACCGTGACGTTTCTGGACCCTTCGGGGACGGAGTCCTGGGCTCTTTAGTGTCCTCCTTCACAGCTGGGATGTGACATGTGGGGCCCACCTGCTCTGCGCTCCTGCTGCCCTTCCGCTCCTAAGATGGGGCTCTCGGGCCCTTGCCTCCCCTAGATGTTGTGCCTGGTGAAGTGGGCGCACATTGCTCCTTGGGGGCAGCCGTGTCAGTCCTTGCACGGCGGCCCTTGTTTTTGCGGGTCCTCTTGCCGGGCGGGGGGGGCTGGATGTGTCCTTGCTGCTGATCGAAGTGTCACTGCTGGCAAAGGGTGGACTCCAGTACCCATGCACAACAGTGACACTCGAAGCTGGGCTGGTGGTGGCTGCGGTGCTCTTGGGACTCTTTGCAGATGGAGGGGGTAGGTCATCGGAGGGAAAGAGGTTAAGATTAGCCAGGAAAAGTTTTTTAGGGCCAAGGTAAAGGGTAGGAGAAGTGGTGATGGGAGTGGAGGAAGAGGATGTGGTTGTAGGAGAGTCAGGTGTGCTGTCATTGGGTGAAGGTGCTGGTGCTGTAGGCTGTCGTGAGGTGGATGGCTGTTGGGTGGGTGGCTGCCTGCGTTTGTGTGTCTTGGAAGAGGGGGTGACAGACACAGTGGGAGAGGACACAGGGGACGTGTAAATGGCAGTGGGGGTGGTGACTGCACGAGTGTGGACTGTAGTGGAGGGTGAGGTGGTGATGGAAGCACTGGCTGATGTTGGGGTGCATGCAGGTGTGAGTGTAGACGTCACAGGGAGGGAGGAGGGAGACGAGGAGGAGGGGGACACAGAGGTGGTAGTGACTGCTGGAATGTCTGCATCTGGGTGTTGCTTGGGTGAGTGCTTGTGGGATCTGTGGTGCTTGTGTCTGGATGAGCTGCTCTTGGGTGTTGAGGTGTGTGCAGGCTGGTCTGATGGTGTGGATGGGATAGGCTGAGGAACAGGAGACAGAGACAGGCTGGAGGCAGTCAGAAGAGGGAGGCTGGAAACAGGGACAATGGCTGCCGTCAGTGCTGAGGCCAGAGCAGTGAACGCTCGTTGATGGGCAGCCTGACCCGAATGAATGCCCTCCAGGTACGCATTGCTCTGTTGCACCTCCCTTTGCACCCCCTGGATGGCATTCAAAAGGGTAGTCTGCCCAACAATGAGCGTCCTCACGAGGTCAATGAGCTCCGCACTGAGGGCAGCAGGGGTGACAGAGGCAGGGGCTGAGGTGCCTGGGGCGAAGGAGACGCGCGCCTTCCTGGGCGAGCGGGCACGGAGCGTAGGCTGAGGGGCTGCTGGGAGGGCGGGGCTGGTGCGCTGGGTGGCGGCTGTACCTGTAGAGGCTGTCGGCACTGATGTTTCCGCCACCGCTAGGTAGCACCCATCCGAGGACGTGTCTGTGTCGCTTGTCTCACCACCAGTCCCCGTTGTGGTGCTCCCCTCACCCTCCGGATCACTGGTGCCCTCGGTGTCTGTTCCTGGGCCCACCTGGGCCTTGTGACCTGCAGCTCCCTCGTGCTTCGATGCCAAATCTCCTCCGCCTGATGATGCTAATGCACACATGCACAAGAAGATGAAGAAAAAGGGTGGGGGGAGAAAAAAGAAGACCAGGTTGAGTGCATGCAATGTCAACACCGTTGGCGGAGAGGACAGACACAGGAGCCTCATGCACTACGCCGCGCAATCGGGGTATACTACTCAGTACTTGTGACCAGGCCTACAGGTCTATGGACAACAAATACGCACATGGATGATGCAGGACCATGGATAGCTGTACTTGGCACCCTACAGAGGTGGGGGGCGGGGGCACAGGGCCATGCCTAAGGGAGAGGACTACACCACAGAAAGCACCCTGGCCTAATGTCACCCACAGCCCTCCTCCCCCACCCAGACGCCTCCACTGCGCAGAAAGATCGGAGAATGTGCTGATACTCACCCCCTTGTGTCTGCTGTGATGTCTTAAAGCGCCCATCCAAATCAGGGTAGGCCACCGCCAGGATCCGGGACATCAGGGGGGTCATGGTGCGACTGGCACCCCTCCTAGGTTGGGAGGCCATCCCCAGCAGTGATTCTGCGGTCTTCCTTGTTCCGCGGCGGATGTCCTCCCACCTCTTGCGGCAGTGGGTGCCCCGTCTGTTGTGGACCCCGAAGTTCCGGACTTCCTTGGCGATGGCACGCCAAATGTCGACTTTCTGATGGGCGCTGACCTATTTGACATGTACAGGGTGGAAAGGAAACAATCATCAATGACCTGCATGTTAGATGTGATTGGCCCCCCCCACCAACTTTGCTATATGGCACATGCTCTCATCTGTCGTGCGTTGCACTCCTCATTCGCCCCCCACCCCACCAACTTACATCCACCCCAATCCACACAGGCATAGCCCATTCCATGTGCACCCGGTGTACTCACCTGTTGGTCTGGAGGACCGTAGAGTAGCACATACTGGGGGAGGACCCCATCCACGAGCTTCTCCAACTCTTCAGAGGTGAAGGCAGGGGCCCTTTCCCCAGTCGCAGCAGCCATTGTATCTCCCAGACCGAGGTCACAGCAGCACTTGCAGTATAGGTCCTCTCCTGTGGATGATCAGGTCTCGAGTGATCAATCAGCTAGGAAATGGCGGTCACGCCCGCGGCGGTGCGTACCGTGGTGGTGCGTACCGCAACCGCCGGCGCACATCGTCATTGGCTCCTGAAACCCATAGGCTTCAATGTTAACCAATGCGGCTTCGTATAGCGGTCTTCGACCGCCTACCGCCACGGTGTGCCACGCCAGCGCATTGACCTCACATCCCATTGTCCCACTTCACAGGTCAGGCAGCCGCCATTTCAAGGGCCCACATGGCTTAAATTTGACTGCGTCACACAGGCCTAGGCCTTGCATTGCCACACATACACGCCTTTCAACCCATTGCGATTCTTTAACTGTGCAAGCTGTGTGAACGTACCTGTGGTTTTCCTGACTCTGTGCTCCATGTTGTCCTTCCTAGGCACCGTCCGCTGGGACTTGCGATGAGAAGGAGGAATCCTCGCGTGTACCGTCCGCTGGTGGACCTGTCGACAATGGAAGAACGCCATATAATACTACGCTACAGACTTGACCGTGCCACTATACATGATCTGTGTGCCCAGCTGGAGCCAGCCCTGATGTCCCCCATTCGCCAACCCACAGGGATTCCCCCTCTGGTGCAGGTTCTGTCAGTCCTCCATTTTTTGGCAAGTGGCTCATTCCAGACAACAGTGGCCATGTCATCTGGAATGTCTCAGCCTATGTTTTCCAAGATTTTGAGCAGAGTGTTGTCTGCCCTGATGAAACTCATGCGGAGCTACATCATTTTCCCAGAGGAGGGTGATTTGCCTACAGTGAAGGGTGATTTCTATGCCCTTGGAAATATCCCCAACATCATTGGTGCCATTGATGGGACACATGTGGCTTTGGTACCCCCAAGAGACGATGAGCAGGTGTACAGAAATAGGAAAAATTACCATTCTATGAATGTCCAGGTGGTCTGTTTGGCTGACCAGTACATCTCCCATGTAAATGCCAAGTTCCCTGGGTCAGTGCATGACGCGTATGTTATGCGAAATAGCAGCATCCCCTATGTGATGGAGCAGCTACAGAGACAACGTGTGTGGCTAATAGGTGACTCTGGTTACCCCAACCTGCCTTGGCTACTGACCCCAGTGAGGAATCCCCGGACCAGGGCAGAGGAACGGTACAATGAGGCCCATGGGCGAACTAGGAGGATCATAGAAAGGACCTTTGGCCTCCTGAAGGCCAGGTTTAGGTGCCTGCATATGACAGGGGGATCCCTGATGTACTCACCAAAGAAGGTGTGCCATACCATTGTGGCCTGCTGTATGCTTCACAATCTGGCATTGCGACGTCAGGTTCCTTTCCTGCAGGAGGATGGTGCAGATGGTGGTGTTGAAGCAGCTTTGGAGCCTGCGGAGAGTGAAGAGGAGGAAGACTCAGAGGACGACATAGAGAACAGGGACAGAGTTATAGAACAGTATTTTCAGTAGCACACAGGTAAGAATCACCCATGCCATTTTACATTTCCTGAAAGCCTCCTGCATCTCAACTTTGTCTATTTCCCCGCAGAACTTTTAACATGATGTTTGATTTTCCCTTCCCTTTTCAGTGCTGTATGACCCACTGCGTGACTTCTGCTTGGTTAGCCCATGGACTAATGCTAAGTGACCTCGGTATGTGTTCATCACAAAGTTAACAGAATGTAATTGATATGTAATGTGTTATACATTTGTTAATAAGACAGGCTGAGTCCTGATTGATTTCAGTGCAATGAGTGATTTATTTTTAGTGCACGATGATGGTACATGATAGAAAAACAGTGATGGGTGGGGGTGGAGTAATGTCCATGGCGGAGTCCAGTTCTCAGTCTCACAGGTGCATTGTCCATATGCCTGTGGAAGGATGGATCAGGGGCAGTTCAAGGTTTGACAGGGTGGCAATGTGGAACAGTGGGAGGACTTCAGGGGGTATGTGATGTTGGCGGGGGTCTTGACATCCTACTCTGTCGATTTTTTTGATCTCAGGCTCCTCTTGCGGGGTGGTTGTTGTTCAGCAGGAGGTGGGGTTCTGGTGGGCTGTCGTTGTGGTGGGGCCTCCTGTCCACTAGCGCCGGCGGAGGTGGTAGGCTGTTCCTGTTCCGGGGTAGTGACAGGGGCCCGGTGTGATGCCACATGGTCCCGAAACGTGTCCTCTATACGGTTCAGGGCCTGGACTATGCTCCCCATTGCGCTAGAGATGTTGGTTAGTTGGTCGCTGAACCCCATGTAGCGTTCCTCCTGCTGTGCCTGGATTTCCTGGAACCTGGCCAGTACCGTCGCCATCGTCTCTTGTGAGTGGTGGTAGGCTGCCATGATGGTGGTGAGGGCCTCTTGGAGAGTGGGTTCCCTGGGCCTCTCCTCCCCCCCCTGTCGCACAGCAGCCCTCCGAGTTGCCCTGTTTGCCTGGGCCTCTGTCCCCTGGACGGTGTGCCCACTACCACTGCCCCCAGGTCCCTGTTGTTGTTGGGTTGGTGGGTTAGCCTGAGTGCCCTGTAGTGGCAGACACACCGCTGCTTGACCTGTCCTAGAGACAGAGGCATGGGCCCGCTGGGTGGGAGCTGTGCTGTTGTTCCCAGAGGGGGTTGGGTCTGCAGTGGCCTGTGTCTGGGTGAGGGGAACCGACTGTCCAGAGGTCCCCGATGGTCCGGGCTGGTCATCAGGGTCCAGGTCGACAGAGCTGCTGTCATAATTAGGGGCCTGTTCCGGGGGTGGGATGGACATTTCTGGTCCCTCCTGACCGGTGTGTTGTCGTTCGGGTCCTGCATGGGGTGAGAGGGTATGGTTATTGTTTCTGTGTGTGCATTTGCTTGCGTTTTATGGGTGCCCTTGTCCCCCAGTGCTGGCATTCCCTTGGGGGAGGTGTTGTGAGGGTGTTTTGTGGGGGGGGGGGGATGGGTATGTGCAGTGGTCATGCTTAGGTGATGGGTGTCCATAGTTTGGGGATGGCATGCAGGGGTTGGTGTTGGGTGGGTTGTGCTGGAGAGACAATGTCAGGGAGGATGTGTGATGGGGGGTTGGGGGTGAGGGTGGGGGTGGTGGTTAGCATGCTGGGGGGGGGTGAAGTAGTTGAGCTTGTACTTACCAGAGTCCATTCCTCCGGATACTCCAGCGAGGCCATCAGGATGCAGGATGTTTAGTACCTCTTGCTCCCATGCTGTGAATTCGGGTGGTGTGGGTGGTGGTCCCCCGCCAGTCTTCTGCACTGCGATGTTGTGTCGCGAGACCATCGATCGCACCTTCCCCCGTAGGTCGTTCCATCGTTTGCGGATGTCGTCCCTATTTCTGGGATGCTGTCCCACTGCGTTGACCCTGTCCACGATCCGCTGCCATAGCTCCGCCTTCCTGGCTATGGTGGTGTGCTGCACCTGTGAGCCGAAGAGCTGGGGTTCAACTCTTATGATTTCCTCCACCATGACCCGGAGTTCTTGGTCCGAAAAGCGTGGGTGCCTTTGGGGTGCCATGGGGTGGTGTGTATGAGGTGTGGGGTGGTGTATGTGGTGATGTGTGTGTTGGTGTGTGGTGCTTTGTGCTTCTATGTGGTGTGTGTGATGGTGTAGTGTGCCTCTGTGTGATGTAGCTCTATTTTCTCAAATGTGTCTCTCTCTCCTTCGTCTCTGGTTTTTGTTAGTAGGGGTTTGTGGGTGATGTGGGTGTGTGTTTTATATTGTAATGGGTGTGTGGGAGTGGTGTGTGTATGTGTTTCAGGTGTGTGTCTTTCAAATTTTCCAATGTGGTAGAGTTTTGTAAAGGTGTGTGTATTATGACCGCGGCGGTGTGTACCGCCAATGGACTACCGCGTTTGAAAGACCGCCGCGTGGATTTGCGGGTCATAATGGCATGGGCGTATTTCTGTTGGCGTGGCGGTGGAGGTTTGGTCATCTCCAGTTTACCACTGGCCGCTGATGTGGCGGACTGCAGTGGAGGTCGGATTTATGGAGGTTTTGCAGTTGTGGGTCAGAATGTTCGTAGCGGCTGACCGCGGCCGCCGCGGTATTGTGGCGGTCTTCTGACCGGCGGTAAGCGGCTTTTACCGCCGAGGTCAGAATGACCCCCTTTGTCTTCTTACCGGTGGTACTTCTTTTGAACCTTCATCCAGGTTAGCAGGAGCTCCTGTTCTCCCTGGACTCTTCAGTGCTTCTTGGATTTGGCCCCCTTCCTCCACAGGTCTTCAGGTCCAGGAATCCATTGTTGGTTTTTTGCAGTCCCTTCTGGTTCTTGCATTATTTTCTATCACAACTTCTTGGGTATTTTAGGACACTTACTGTGATTTACTCCTCTTTTACTGGGCTCTGGGGTGGGTTCTATTACTTACCTTTGGTGTTTCCTTACTCTCCCAGCGCCCCTCTACACACTACACTTGCCTAGATGGGAAACCAGCTATCGCATTCCACTATTTTAGTGTATGGTTTGTGTTCCCCCTAGGCCCATTTCAAACTATTATGATTTTCACTATTTGCACTGTTTTCTGAGTGTGTACGTACCTGTTTTTAAATACTAGTGTAAGAGAGTAAAGTCTCTAAGGGATTTTGGCAGCTGTGTCACCAAAATAAGGTACCTTTATTTTTGTAACACTGAGTATTTTCTTTCATGTGTGTGAGTACTGTGCGACTACAGTGGTATGGCAAGTGATTTGCCTGTCTCCTAGTTCAGCCTTGTCTGCTCTGCTACAAGCTACCGCTAGACAGCCTAGCTGCTAGACACTGACTACATTTCACTAATAAGGGACAACTGGACCTGGTACAAGGTGTAAGTACCTTTGGCACCCACTACAAACCAGGCCAGCCTTCTACAATGTTTTACTCCCCATCTTATCTGGAGTATTCCTACTTTGGAGGAACATAACATTCATTACATCATGTACCTCTTATACTATCCATATGCTTAAATCACAGTATCACTTTATGAATCAGAAGTATTGTCATCCACAAATGTCCCCGTACAGGTTAGCAGTATTCAAAAGTTACATTTGCCCAAAAATCTCAACATGTATTAATCTGTGATTACCTAGTAGCGGCACTCAAAAAGAGACTGAAGGCATAAGCTAGGAATAATCTTGAGCTGAGATACTTGTTGCTTCTGTCTCAGGTGCTGGTGACTGGGATTTTGGATTTTTTGTGTTATTCTAGGAGTTTTAAGGAATTGGATTGCCAGGTGATGGTCAGTAAAAATAAAATAACTACCATTCAAAAAGAAACTCAAAGGTGCAGTTTAGAACGTGGCATGCAGGTATTTTAAGCTCTGCAGTTTATTCTTTATATTCCCAAATAATCAGTAAGCCTCTTGGACTGTGTTAGTAAAGTCAGGATAGATGGAGATCAAGGACGAGTGGCATTGTACATCTCTTTTCTCAAAGGCTAATCAGAAAATAGTGTCTCTATCCCTGTAGTTACATGTACATGCAAGAATCAATCCAAGTTGAGTTCCTTTGACTCATCTTGGTACAAGTCATCTATGAGCCTTTTCCAGGATGAAAAACTGTGGTAAACTTTCTTTACTGAATAATCAACTTTCATTGTTTTGACCATTCTCCATCTTGCCTGTTGATGTAAATTATCAGATCCCCATCACTCTGATGTTGTTTCATTGTGATCGTACTTCTAAATTTGTTTTCTTCATGCTCACACTTTCCAGTGTTTTGTTCAGTTATATCATTTTTCCGCTCTAAGATCTGAAGTGATCCTCTATATGGAAAAATCTCCTTTCTGCAAAATTGAGTCCAGATACTTTTTATCCAGTCTCTGCAAAAAAAAAAACGTTGGTTGTCAGGGAGTAAATTTTTTCATCAATGCGTAGGAGACCGCTGATCATTTCATTTAGAATCTTCCTGATGTTCATGTCATTGGTTTCAGAGAGTGTGTCAAATGCCTGGTCATCATGGAAGCTATTATCAGTAAGTGAGGCATGTCCTTGAGATCAAAAGATATTCTGGTTTGACTCTGGTGTGACTTGTCTATCTCTGACTATCTAAAGCAGTCTTAATTTAAGCAAAGCGATGTGTATCTAGAGCAAACTGTATTGTACCAGTAATAACCAGAGTTTTTCGTTGTTTATAAAGCAAAAGTATATTTTAAGTCGAAGGTTAATACTAAATTAATGGGGCAATGTAGGGAGCCAATTGAGGTATGTAAGCATTTGGGGCCAGATGTAGGAAAAATAAAAATTGCGAGTCGCATTTTGCGAGTCAATGCGACTCGCAAAATGCGACTCGCAATTTGGTATGCCAGGAAATAAACCGGTCCGATTTAGCGACTCGCAGCCGGACTCGCAACGCTGTGTGCGAGTCCGCAGATTGCGAGGTCGCTGTTTGCGAGTGTGCAAAAAACAAACTCGCAATTGGCGAGTGAGTGTCGCAAATTGCGAGTACCCTCAAAATTGCTTGCAGGTGCAGCAGAACACTCCAGAAAGCACACAAGAACACTCTGGAAACACTTCCTGGCACATGATGATGACATCACAGCCAGGAAGTTAACAAATACACCTGGGAGGAGGCTGGACCACACCCTTTTATAACTGCCAGTCTTCACACTGAGCAAGCAGCAGCAGCCATGGAGGGAACCCCCCGAAAAAGGAAAATTAAATTCTCTGAGAGGGAGCTTGAGGTGCCGGCTGAAGAATGCTGTCAGCACCATGATGAGCTCTTTGGGAGAGCAGCCCTCACTGTTCCTGAGGCCACAAAAAAGAAAATCTGGCAGGAAATGCAAGAGAAAATTAATTCCCTGGGGGTGAGCCACAGGACAATTGAGGACATAAGGAAGAGGTGGTATGACCTCAGCTCCTGGACCAAGGAGAGGGTGGCAGAAAGGCTCCGGGAGATGAGAGGCACTGGAGGGGGACCATCATCTGTGCCACCACCCACACCCCTTGAAGACAGGATTGAGGAAACCTTTGAGCCGGAGGCAGTGTGTGGATTTGGGGACCTGGACACCTCAGAGCCCAGCACATCAACCGGTGAGTACCATGTGATAAGCCTGTACCCCTATCAATGTCATACCCCACCCACCATGTACACAGGTGCATGCACAACCAAATTAGCTCCATTTCAGGGTAGAAAAAGCCAGAATGATGCATTATGGGAAATGTAGTCCAATAGGCAGTGCATAGGCAAATGTTTATTAGGAATTGTGCAATAGATACTAGACACTGACAGTGTGTTCCCCATGTCCCACAGGTCTCCAGCAAGACACCCCCTACACCCCAAGCACCCAGGCCCAGGAGGACACCCCAGGACCCTCCAGCACCCCCACATGCACAGTCAGCAGCATTCCTGCAGTGGTAACGCCTGCTGCAACAACAACGCCAGAAGCTGCCCCAGCAACAGCCAGGGAGGATACAGGTGCGAGCACAGGCCAGCCACCACTGCGCAGGTGTTGCAGGGCAAGAGCGTCTGGATCCCGGATTCGTCCTCCAACCAGCAGTGAGGCACATCTGCTGCGGGGTCAGTGCCTGCAGAACACAATATTGGGCAGGATTAGTGGGGTGCTGCACCGCTTTGTAAGACACAACCATGCAAGCATGCAGCACCTCAACAGACGGATGGACCTGATGTGCCAGAACACTGGAGACATTGCCTCTGCCATCAGGGAACTGGCGGCCGGACTGCTGGGCCAGGCAGAGGCTGGGCGGCGCAGAGATCGCCAGATTATGTTAAGACTGGACAGGATGGCCACATCGATCGGCAGGCTAGCCATCAACACAACAGGCCTGTCGAGGAGGACAGTTGGCCTGCAAATTGAGATGGGCCATTTTGCTGGGGATGTTGCCAGGGGCCTGGGACGTCTCACACATATAATAGAACTAATGGAGACACGTGAGATGTCGAGGGCCACCGGGGAAACACCCCAAGATAGTGAGGAGGGCTCCACAGTGAGCAGTGTATCTGCCACTGACAGTAGGGTGCTAAGGAGTGGGAGGCAGAGCACCAGAGACGCAGCAGGGACCAGCCAGGCTGGCAGGAGGGGCAGGAGAAGTTAGTGAACAGCCCGGAGAAATAAATGTGGCACATGGCGTTAATGTGCCACATGACTGGTTGGCATTTCCCTGCCCATGGACAATTTCATCTTGTATATAATTCATTCATTACATTATTAAAACAGTTATTTTTCTTCCACTTAACAAAATGAGTGTTTGGTTAATGGGTGAGTATGGTGGGAGTTTACACGTACCGTCCAAAATATTGCGTTGCAATGTGTTTCCGTCTCAGTCTGCCTTGATTAGCTAGACTCCTATCCCCATGATGCCGGTGTGGTTGTTCTTGCTCTTCCTCATCAGGATCTGGGTCTGCAGGGGTGAGAGGTAGCCCACGTCGGGTGGCTATGTTGTGGAGGATGGCACATGCGACCACAATTTTGAAGGCGGTAATGGGGGTGTATTGGAGGGCGCCTCCGTTGCGGTGGAGGCATCGGAATATTGCCTTCAGGAGTCCGAAGGTGCGCTCTATGAGGTTCCTGGTCCTCTTATGCGCACTGTTGTATTGCCTCTCTGATTCATTACTTGGGGTTAAAAACGGAGTCATGATCCAAGGCCTTAGAGCATATGCACTGTCACCTGTTGGGCACAAAAGTACACTGTTAGTAAGTCCAGATAGTCGTGTAGAGTGACCTGTGTGTATGTCTGCAAGTGTCTGTGGCTCTACCTAGAAGGTATCCGTCTCCAAATTCCCCACGTTCCAGGCGTTGATGTATCCCACTATGTCTAAAAATGTATGAGTCATGGGTACTGCCTGGAAACTTAGCTACGATGTCCGTGATGACGTAATGGGCATCACAAACAACCTGTATGTTGAGTAAGTGGGTACACTTTCTGTTGCGGAAAATATGTTCCAGATTAGCGGGGGGCATATTTGAATGTGTGTCCCATCTACACATCCAATGACATGGGGGAAGTGGGCAATCCGGTAAAAGTCCAGCTTGGTGCTGTTAATTTCTGCCTCATTCCTAGGTAAGTATATGAACTGAGACCTGTGCGCTACTAAGGCATCTAGGAATGCGCTGAGGAACCTTGACACTGCACTTTGGGATACCCCACCTGCCACGGCAATGACCCCCTGATAGTTCCCTGAGGCCAAGAGGTGCAGTGCGCATAGTACTTGCACATGCGTAGGGATGGCGCAGCCACGCAGAGTCTTGTGTTCTAGCTGTGGTTTAAGTAATTCTATTAATTCTAGAATGGCAGCGCTGCTAAGGCGGTATTTATCATAGATCTCCTCTTCAGTTTGCTGGAAAAGTGTCTGTCTGGTTCTATATATCTTCTCCTGTCTGTGGCCCCTCCTCCTCCTCTGCTGGGCTGCGTAGACTCTCCTCCTCACTGCTATCAGGTATATGTCCGCCATCTTGAGTAACCCAGATGCCTTCTGGGTCTCCTTTTATACTTTGGTAATGGTTACCACCTGCTCTGAGTTAGTGGTAAATGCGACATGCAAACTGGGCTTTTTGCGACTAGTTGCAATTTGCAAGTTGCAATTGCATATGGGTTGTGACTCGCAAATTGCGGGTCGCAAAAAGGGGTCGCTCCGGATGCGACTCGCAAACGGGTCCCATCGCTTTTTGCGAGTCGGAAATGGGCTTTTTGCATCCCATTTCCGATTTTGCACTGTCGCAAATTGCGATTCGGCCCGTTTGCGAGTCGCAAACGTTTGCTACATCTGGCCCTTGGTCAATTCCTGCCCTAGCACAGAAGCGAAAGAAGGGGCCCATGTTCTTTCATCTGCAGGTCTCAATCATCTGTGATTTTGTAGTTATTTGATAAATAATTATAGACTACAGTGGGTCTTGTTATGTAGTTTATGCGTTCTAGCTATCTGTAGCACAAATGTCAAATCTATGGTACCGTCCTATACAAAGGCAAAAACAATGTGAATAACAGTGCCTGAAGTTAAGTAGATGATGACATTGTGACAATAGCATTCGAAGGTTGCTGCAACTGTGTCACTGAGGCTCTGCTAATCAGAACCTCAGTGCTTATGCTCTCTCTGCTTTTAAATTTGTCACTGTAGGCCAATGACTTAATTTACCAATTTCAATTGGCTTACTGGACCCCCTTATAAGTCCCTAGTATATGGTACACAGGTACCCAGGGCATTGGGGTTCCAGGAGATCCATATGGGCTGCAGCATTTATTTTGCCACCCATAGGGAGCTCAGGCACACCCTTGCACAGGACTGCCACTTCAGCCTGCATGAAATAGTGCACACTCTATTTCACAGCCATTTTCACAGCACTTGAGTAACTTATAAGTCACCTATATGTCTAACCTTCACTTGCTGAAGATTAGGTGCAAAGTTACTAAGTGTGAGGGCACCTTTGCACTAGCAAAGGTGCCCCTACATAGTACAGGGCCATTTCCCCAACTTTGTGAGTGCAGGGACGCCATTACATGCGTGCACTACATATAGGTCAATACCTATATGCAGCTTCACAATGGTAACTCCGAATATGGCCATATAATATGTGTAAGATCATGGAATTGTCCCCCATTCCAAATCTGGTATTGGGGAGCCAATTCCATGCATTCTGGGGCTCCACCATGGACCCCCAGTATTGCCAAAATAGCTCTCTGAGGCTTGCACTTCAGCTACAGCTGCTGCCACCTCACACACAGGGTTCTGCCCTCCTGGGGTCTGGGCAGCCCAGTCCCAGGAAGGCAGAACAACACATTTCCTCTGAAAGGAGGGTGTTACACCCTCTCCCTTTGGAAATAGGTGTTACAGGCTAGGGAGGGGTAGCCTCCCCCAGCGTCTGGAAATGCTTTAAAGGGCACAGATGGTGCCCTCCTTGCATAAACCAGTCTACACCGGTTCAGGGCCCCCTTCTCCCCTGCTCTGGTGCAAAACTGGACAAAGGAAAGGGGAGTGAACACTCCCCTGTCCATCACCACCTCAGGGGTGGTGCCCAGAGCTCCTCCAGTGTGTCCCAGACTTCAGCCATCTTGCTTTGCAAGATGTGGGGGCACCCTGGAGGGCTTTGAGTGGCCAGTGCCAGCAGGTGACGTCAGAGACGCCTCCTGATAGGTCCATACCTGATAAGGTAGACAATCCCCCTCTCAGGCCTATTTAGGATCTCTCCTGTGGGTTCTCTTCAGATTCTGCTTGCAAGTTTCCTTCAGGAATCCTTTGTAACAACTTCAGACTCTTCTGACCTCGGATCAACCGCAGCCTGCTCCAAGAAACACTGTAATTGCAACAAAGTGCCTACAAGATACACTTTTCTTCAGCAACCTCAGCTCCAAGTCAGCAACTGCAACAGTTTCCATGGTTTGCACACTCTGGGGACTCCCTGTCTTCATCCTGCACCAGAAGGACCAAAAAAATCTCCCGGGAGTGGCGGATTCACTCCCCTGCTTCTAGCAGGCACCTTCGAAGATGATGACAGGTACCCTGGGACTCCTCTCACAGCAATGAGCGTGCTCCTAAGGACACAGATGGTAGACACCATCAACATAGTCCTGAGGTCCTGCTGACGCAATTTGGAGGAGGTAAGACCTTGCCTTCCCCGAGAGCGACAGTATCCCTGTGTACTGCGTCTTCTTTGCCACCTGAGGCCTCTGCGCACTCTTTGCAAAATTCCTTCATGCACAGACTGGACCAGATCCCCAGCACTCCATCATGCGATGCTCAACTCGCTGAGGTGTTCTCCGGTGGCATGGGACCTTCCTTTGCTGTGCTAGATCAACTGTATTTTGCACCTCATTTGAACCCAGATCTGGTGGCTCCTGGGGGTGCTGGCTGGTATTCTGATGTCTCTCTAAAATGCTGAGAGCCCCCTCTTCCTCCTCATACAGAGTTGAGGCCCACAGGTCCCTCCTAGGTCCATCCAGTGCCATTTTGATGCAAAATGCACTTTTGGTGTAGCCAAGGCTTGTTGGTGACTTCCAAAACGAAATCATGTCTGCAACGATTATCACATTATGAGACATCTTTTGCATTATGCAAGAACCTGCTGGTATCTTCCTAGGGTGCATTTCTGCAGTCTTGGAATAAACGGGGACTCTTCTTTTGCACCCTCTTCTGGGTTGGCAGGGGCTCCTGTCCTTCCTGGAACTTCTTTTGACTTCTGGACTTGGTCCCCTTCCTCTGCAGGTCTTCAGGTCCAATAATCTAGCAGTTGTTCTTTGCAGACTTGGTTGGCTGCTGAAAAATCCCCAAAACAAGGTGTGGTGTGTCCTAAGAAAACTTGCAGTACTTTACTCCTCCTTTCCTGGGCTCTGGGATGGGGTAATTTACTTACCTTTACTGTATTCTTACACTCCCAGTGATTCTGCACACACTACACTTGTCTAGGGGGGAATTCCTGATTCGCATTCCACTTTCTTAGTATATGGTTTGTGTTGCCCCAAGACCTATTTTCTCCCTTTGCATTCTATAGCATTTCCTATTGTTTGCACTATCCTATATCTTATTACTTACCTTATTTTGGTGTCTAGTGCATATATTGTGTATAATACTTACCTCCAGAAGGAGTGTTTCCTTTAAGATATTTTTGGCCTTGTGTCACCCAAATAAACTACCTTTCTTCAAACTGTAAGTGTCCTTGTATAAGTAGTGTGTATAAGTGGTATTGCAGAAGCTTTGCATGTCTCCTAGTTCAGCCTAAGCTGCCAGAACACTACTACATTTCACTAATAAGGGATAACTGGACCTGGTGTAAGGTGTTATTACCCAAGGTACCCACTACAAACCAGGCCAGCCTCCTATAGATCTCCTTATGGGAGGCAAAAGAAATGATGCAGCCCATAAGAATCTCCTGGAACCCCAATGCCCTGGTTTCCTAGGTACCATATACTAGGACTTTCAAAGGGGGTCCAGTGTGCCAATCAGAAATGGAATATGGAGTCACTAAACCTAAGTGACCAATTTGCTAAGTGGAGAGAGCAGACGCACTAGAGTTCTGATTAGCAGAACTTCAGTTACACAGTCAAGTATACTTACAACACATATAGGCCACAAACTATGAGCACTGGGGTCCTTGCCAGCAGGAACCCAGTAAGACAGGCAAAACACACTGACAAACAGGGACTAAGTGGGGGCAACATACCAAGAAAGATGGTACATTCCTTCACCCCCCGCAAACAAGGGACAATAAGGCTAACCTTGCCCTGGTGAGTCTTCATTGTCTAAGTGGAAATATCTGGAGAGTCCATCGGCATTGGAGTGGTTACTCCAAGGTCTATGTTCCACTGTTAAGTCCATCCCCTGTAGAGAAATGGCCAACCTCGACAATTTAGGGTTTTCTCCTTCCATCTGTTTTAATCATAAGAGAGGTTTGTGGTCTGTCTTAACAATGAAGTAAGTCCTAAATAAATATGGGCTCAATTTCTTCAGGGCTCAAACCACAGCAAAGGCCATCCTCTCTATGGCTGTCCAATGCTTTTCTCTAAGGGTCAACCTCCTACTGATAAAAGCAACAGGTTGGTCCTGTCCCTCTGAGTTCAGTTGTGATAGCACTGCCCCAACTCCCAGTTCAGATGCATCTGTCTGGACAGTGAATTGTTTAGAATAATTTGGGCTTTTTAGGACAGGTGCAGTTAATAAAGGCCCTCATTACAACCCTGGCGGTACATCCCGCTTTAAACTGTGCAGTAGACCGCCAAAATACTGCTGCGACCGCGTAATTCCACTACAGGTATTACGACCCACAGCTTGGAATCTGCCACAATACAGACACCCACACAAGTCCGTCACACCAAAGGTCAGTGATAAACTGCCAATAACAAAACTGACACATCACGCCAACAGGAATACGCCCACACTATCACAACCCACAAATCAATGCAGCGGTCTTTCAACCGCGATATTCCATTGGCGGTACACACCGCTGCGCTCAAAATACACACACATTTACAAAACACAACCACATTGGACAATTCAAAATACACACACATGATACACATACACACACCACACCCACACACCCAATCCAATATAAAACACACACCCACATCACCCACAAACCCTTACTACCAAAATTTTGAAAGAAGGCCAGAGAGAGAGACTACCTAAACCAACACCAGCATCCACAGACACACAACACCATCACTTACACAACATCCACGCACCTCCAACAATACACACCAACACATCCCCTCACACATCACAACAGACACCACCTCACACATCACCCACACCACATCATGGCACCTCAAAGACACCGTAGGTTCTCTGAGGAGGAGCTCAGGGGCATGGTGGAGGAAATCGTCCGGGTAGAGTCACAGCTATTCGGATCAAAGGTGCATCAGACATCTATTGCAAGGAAGATGGAGTTATGGCGCAGAATTGTCGACAGGGTTAACGCAGTGGTATAGCATCTAAGAACACAGGATGACATCAGGAAGAGGTGGAATGACCTACGGCGGAAGGTACGTTCCGTGGTATCCAGACACCAGATTGCTGTAGAGAGGACTGGCGGTGGACCCCCACCTCCTCCCCCACAACTAACAACATGGGAGGAGCAAGTCTTGGCAATACTGCATCCTGAGGGCCTCGCAGGAGTAGCAGGAGGACTGGACTCTGGTAAGACATATCTTTACTACTTTATCCCCCACACCCCAGCTGCATGCCATCACATACCGCCACCCTTACCCTTACCCTCACACCCATCACCCCAACAACCCACAGATACCCCACTAACACAACCCACACATCCCAAAAGCAAGCCCTGCATGTAACACCAATGCATGGACGCCCATCACCAAAGCATGTCCAGTACAGAGACTCAATCATTCCCCAAGATCACCAATCACACAAGGACCAAGCCATTAATGCAAGCACAGGAGTAGAGGGTCACTCACCCATTGCACAAGATGGCTCACACAGATACAATAACGATGCATTTACACCCCAACAGGACCCATACCCAACGTCACTGGACAGGAGGTGCCAGACATATCCAGTCCCACCACAGAAGAGACCCACAGTGATCACAGCAGCTCTGCACGCCTGGATCAAGATGGCCAGCCCGGCCCATCAGGAACCTCGGGACAGTCGGTTCCCCTGACCCAGTCACAAACCACCACTGAACCTCCCCCCTCAGGAAACACCAGCACAGCACCCACCCAGCGGGCCCATCCCTCTGTCCCCAGGACACGTCAATCAGCAGTGTGTCCACCACTTCAGGGAACCCAGGCAACCCCACTAACACAGGACGATCAGAGACCTTGGGGCAGTGGCAGTGGGCACACTGTTCAGGCGACAGAGGCACAGGATAATAGGGAACCTGGGAGGACTGCTGTGCAACAGGGGAGGACAGGCCCAGGGAACCCACTCTCCACGAGGCACTCTCCAACATCATGGGAGCATAACACCATTCCCAGGAGACCATGGGCACGGTACTGGCCAAGTTTCAGGACACTCAGCGGCTGCAGGAGGAACACTCTCTGGGGATCAGGGAGGACTTGAAGTCCATTAACACCACCCTGGTCACCATTGCAGGGGTGCTGGCAGACCTTCTCAACACCAGGAGGGACACAGTGGCACACCAACGGGCTCCTAACACTAGCCTGGACGATGAACAGCCCTCCGCCTCCGCCGGCGCTAGTGGACACGAGGCACCGCCACAGGAACAACAGGACACCAGCACCCCAACCCCTGCAGATGGAGACCCACCCGCAAACAGTCCCTGAGATCTAGGAACAAGACAGAGAACATTGCCAAGACCCCCGCCGGGAAATAGGTTCCCCCTGAATGTCACCCTTCTGTCCCACTATGTCACCCTGTCCATCCTTAAACTGCCATTTCTCCACTTCCTATGCCCCTTTGGAAAATGCACCTGTGAAACAAATAGTCTGGACTCTGCCATTGACATACCTCCACCATCACCCTAGCCCATTTTACAACCCCCTCCACTTATTTGCACAGGAATAAACACACTTCAATCACAAAACAATCTGGAGTCAGTCTGTGCTTTCACAAATGTGTAACTGCAATATCTATGGAATATAGCAGTGTCAATTTACTTGTTCACATACCAATGTAACACAGCTGTAGGCCAGGAGTAAACATAACAGAGGGCACAAAGTGGGACCCAGATCTGTGAAATGGAAATTCAAAGTGTCAAGTCAGTGTCCATACACTGAGTGAAAATGACAGACTTATGCTAGCTCCAACAATAGTATGAGATGTGGGAGGCAGTGACATCTTCTTACCTGTGTCTCACTGGAAGTATTGCATGATGATGTTGTTTCGGTTGTCGATATTCTCTTCTTCTGCCTCCTCTTCGTCAGTGTCCACAGGCTCCACAGCTGCCACAAGACAAACATCTAGCCCATCCTCCTGCAGAAAAGACACCTGGTGTCACAAAGTCAGGTTGAGCATCATACAGCAGGCCACGATTATCTGGCACACCTTCTTCGGTGAGTAGTATAGGGAACCACCTGTCAGATGGAGGCACCAGAATCTGGCCTTCAGGAGGCCGAAGGTGCGCTCGATTATCCTCCTAGTTCGCCTATGTGCCTCATTGTAGCGTTCCTCTGCCCTTCTCCTGGGATTCCTCACTGGAGTCAGTAGCCATGACAGGTTGGGGTAACCAGAGTCACCTGCAAATGGCGAGGGACAACTGTTAGACACACACTAACCCTTAGGGACAACCCCATACCCAGACACCTATGTCAACTGTATTGGGACCTTGGCCTCACCTATTAGCCACACACGGTGCCTCAGGAGTTGCCCCATCACATAAGGGATGCTGCTATTTCTCAAAATGTAAGCGTCATGCACAGAGCCAGGATACTTGGCATTGACATGGGAGATGTACTGGTCTGCCAAACACACCATCTGCACATTCATCGAATGGTAGCTCTTCCGGTTTCTGTACACCTGTTCATTCCTGCGGGGGGCGACAAATGCCACATGTGTACCATCAATGGCACCAATGATGTTGGGGATATGTCCCAGTACATAGAAGTCACCTTTCACTGTGGGCAAATCCTCCACCTGAGGGAAAACGATGTAGCTGCACATGTGTTTCAGCAGGGCAGACAACACTCTGGACAACACGTTAGAGAACATTGGCTGGGACATCCCTGATGCCATGGCCAATGTTGTCTGAAAAGACCCACTGGCCAGAAAATGGAGTACAGGCAGGACCTGCACTAGAGGGGGTATCCCTGTGGGATGGCGGATAGCTGACATCAGGTCTGGCTCCAACTGGGCACACAGTTCCAGGATTGTTGCACGATCAAGTCTGCATGTGATTATGATGTGTATGTCTTCTATTGTTGATAGGTCCACCAAGGGTCTGTACACCGGAGGATCCCGCCATCTCATCACCTGCCCCAGCAGACGTGGCCTATGGAGGAGAACAGCGAGCAGAGAGTCATCCAACACTGAGGTATCACAATGTGTTATTTGCAGAAACGTTATTAATCCGCAATGTGCCGGTATCTGTCTGTATTCCTGGCCTAGATAGGTGAGACGCAGTTTTTATCCATCCCATGTGGCCTCCAGAAATGGTTGGCTGCCTGACCTGTAAGGTGGGACAAGGGGATATGAGGTAACTGCGCTGGTGTTGTACACCGTCGCAGTGGGTGGTCGAAGACTGTGGCGCAATTTTGCATTGGTTAACATTGGGCCCTATGGGTCCTAGGAGCCAATGACGATGTACGTGACAGCCCGGACGTGACCGCCATTTTCTGTCTGTTCATTCACTTGATACCTGACCTTCAACAGGAGAGGACCTACACTGCAAGTGCTGCTGTGACCTGTGTCTGGAAGCAACAATGGCTACAGTGTCTGGGGAAAGGGCCCCTGCCTTCACTTCAGAGGAGTTGGAGAAACTAGTGAATGGGGTCCTCACCCAGTACACGCAAATGTATGGTCCTCCAGACAAACAGGTGAGTACACTGTGAGCATGCTGCATGGGCAATGCCTGCTTTGAGTGGTGTCGATGGAAGATACATGCGGGGAGGGCTGAGGCCTGCATGTGCGGATAGTGAGTGTATGTGCGTCAGGGCATGGGTGGGAACTGGTGGGCAATGAGTATGACGGTCTGGAAGGGTGAGTCATTTCCTTTCCCCCTGTACCATTCATCTAGGTCAGTGCCCACCAGAAGAAGGGTATTTGGCGTGCCATCGCCAAGGACGTCCGGACCCTTGGGGTCTACCACAGACAGAGCACCCACTGCCGTAAAAGATGGGAGGACCTGCGCCGCTGGAGCAAGAAGACGGCGGAGGCCCAGCTGGGGATGGCCTCCCAACGTGGAAGGGGTGCCCGTTGCACCATGACCCCCCTCATGTCCCAGATCCTGGCGGTGGCATATCCAGAGTTGGATGGCTGCTTGAGGGCATCACAGCAGCCACAAGGGGGTGAGTACACTCTCATTTAGCTGACTCTGCGTGCATAACGAGGTGTCTGGGTGAGGGAGGTGGGCAGTGTGTTCCCCTAGGCCAGGGCGAACTTGGTAGGCAAGGTTCCTTGTGAGGCAGGCTATGTGGCACCCCAAGCCCACTAGTGGTAAGAGCCATCTACACCTAGTCAGGCTCCTGTGACTTCCAGGTGTGCAGCAATTGGAATTAGGCCTCGTACTCCATGGTCAGGTGAAATTTCTAGGAACTGTTAGTGCATGGCATAGTGCAGAGGGCTGCTCCCTGTGTGTTGGGTCCACCAACGGTAGTGGTGTTGCATGCACTGAACATGTTTTCTTCTGTCTCCCCCCCCCCCTTTTTGTGGTCTTCCTGTTCTTGTGTGCAATAGCATCATCAGGCGGAGGAGCATTGGCACCGGAGCAGGAGGGAGCTGCAACCCATTTGGCCCTGGAGGGTGAAGCAACGGAGTCTGAAGCCACCAGTGGGACAGAGGGCGAGGGGAGCTCCACGGCGGGGACAGGAGCATACACCAGTGACAGCAACTCCTCCTCTGATGGGAGCTCCCTTGCGGTGGCAGACACCTCTTTGCCCACCGCATCAACATGTACAGCCGCCACCCCCCCTTACCAGAAGTCCCTCAGCATGTGTCCTGTGCCCGCCTACCCAGGAGGTTGGGCATCTCCTTCACCCCAGGCACCTCAGGCCCTGCCCCAGTCAGCCCTGCTGCCCTCAGTGAGGAGGCTATTGACCTTCTGAGATCCCCTCACTGTTGGGCAATCTACCATTTTGAATGCCATCCAGGGTGTTGAGAGGCATTTGCAACAAACAAATGTATACCTGGAGGGCATTCATTCTGGGCAGGCGGCCCAACAGAGAGCAATTCAGGCTCTAGCCTCAGCACTGATGGCAGCCATTGTCCCAGTGTCCAGCCTCCCCCATCCAACTTCCTCCACCCAGACCCAATCCCCTGTACCTCAGCCTATCCCAAGCACACCATCAGACCAGCATGCACACACATCAGCACACAAGAATGGCTCAGGCAAACATAAGCACCAAACATCCCACAGGCACTCACACAAGCACCATTGTCATGCAGAAACACCAACATCCACTGTCTCCACTGTGTCACCCTCCTCCACGTCCTCCTCCTCCCTCCCTGTCTCGTCTCCACTCACACCTGCATGCACTACATCCTCAGCCACTACCTCCATCACCAGCACGCCCATCACCACACACCGCTCACGTGCAATCACCACCCCCACTACCATTCACACATCCCCTCTGTCCACTCCCAGTGTGTCTGTGAGCCCTCATCCCAAACTACACAAACGCAGGCACACACCCCCCTTAACAGCCATCCACCTCACTACAGCCTCTGGCCCATGCACCTTCACCCAAATTCAGCAGACGTACACCTCCTACAACCACTACCTCATCCTCCACTCCCAAACTCCCTCCATCTTCCCATCCCAGTATGTCTAAAAAACTTTTCCTGGCAATTCTTGACCTCTTCCCTTCACCTCCCCCCCCGTCCTTACCCTAGGGCCAGGCTTTCCAGGTCCCAGTCCAGCACCTCAGCCACCAAATCCCCAGGCACAGTGGTGCCAGCAACTGCGGGTCATCGAGTGCGCCACCCATCAGGGCTGCCAGTGTGCCACGTAGTTAGGGCAGGGACATTCCGCCACCTGCCAAGGTGAAAAAGGTGCCCAAATCCCAGAGGGAGAAGCCGAAACTACCAGCCACCAAGGGCCATCAAAGGTGGGGAAGGGCCAAAAGCAGAAGAGCAGGTCAGGAGAGGGCATGGTGTCACCGACTGAGGGACCAGTGTCACACGTTCTGTCCACGACCACACCAACCTGTATGGCGGCCAAAACAGCTAGCTGCGCCGCCACCACAACCGCCACCTGCACCGCCACCTGCACGTCTACAGCCTCAGCGACAGTCCCCAGCCTCTTCCCCAGTGGGCAGCCATCCGAGGATGCAGGAGAGGTCCTGCTGTGTCCCTCAGCAGATGCTGACCCATGCACCGCCGCCAGCACCGCCGCCAGACACCGCCGCCAGCACCGCTGCCATGGACACCGCTGCAAGCACCACCACCGGCCCGTGACATATTCGGACAGTGGCACCACCACTGACATGTCTACTATCCCCAGTGGTTAGTTGTTCAAAGCTGGAGGAGAGTTCCTGGACCCTGGGCAGCTTCCATGAGGCATGACTTCCATCACTGTTTGCAACTGCAGGTGGAAGGCGAAGCTGCAGCAGTGTGGGGTATGTCTCTGCCTCCATGGCGTATCATGCTACCTGTACCTCGCCAATCTCGTGGCACACACACCCAGGTGATGGAATTGTACCTGCCACACTGCACGTGGAGCACTCTGGGCACCATGCCCCCTCCAGAACCAGTGGAGAGATACATCCACTACCTCAGTCCTTGGCAGGATGAAGCACTCTGGGCACCATGCCCCTTCCTGAACCAGTGGAGAGATACATCCACTACCCCAGTCCTTGGCAGGATGATGCACTCTGGGCACAATGCCCCCTCCAGAACCAGTGGAGAAAAGCATCCACTACCCTAGTCCTTGGCGGGATGAAGCACTCTGGGCAAAAAGCCCCCTCCAGAACCAGTGGAGAGATACATCCACTACCCCAGTCCTTGGCAGGATGAAGCACTCTGGGCACCAAGCCCCCTCCAAAACCAGTGGAGAAAAGCATCCACTACCCCAGTCCTTGGCAGGATGAAGCACTCTGGGCACAAAGCCCCCTCCAGAACCAGTGGAGAGATACATCCACTACCCCAGTCCTTGGCAGGATGAAGCACTCTGGGCACCAAGCCCCCTCCAGAACCAGTGGAAAAAAGCATCCACTACCCCAGTCCTTGGCAGGATGAAGAACTCTGGGTACAGAGCCCCCTCCAGAACCAGTGGAGAAAAGCATCGACTTCCCCAGTCCTTGGCAGGATGAAGCACTCTGGGCACCAAGCCCCCTCCAGAACCAGTGGAGAAAAGCATCCACTACCCCAGTCCTTGGCAGGATGAAGCACTCTGGGCACTAAGCCCCCTCCAGAACCAGTGGAAACTGTTATCCACTTTAGAGACTGTGGCTTTGCACTCCCCAGGATAAAGCAGTGGGCAAACCACCCACTGGAGAGACTTGAGAGACTGTGGCTTTGCACTCCCCATGATAAAGCAGTGGGCAAGCCACCCACTGGAGAGACTTGAGAGACTGGCTTTGCACTCCCGAGGATAAAGCAGTGGGCAAACCACCCACTGGAGAGACTTGTGAGACTGTGGCTTTGCACTCCCCAGGATACAGCAATAGGAATGGAGCCCCCTCATGCAGTAGTGGCGTTGTGCATTCATCTGGCTGAGGTGCTCCCCTCCCCCTCCCCCTGAGGTGCCTGTATATTTTCGGTCTGATGCCCCAGCAGTGTTCTCTCCGTTTCCAGTCAAGTATATAGTGTGAGCTTTGCCCATGCATTTTGGGACCAGTGGTCCACGGACAATGATTGGTACACTATCCAGACTTGTGTAGTTGGTGTACATATTTGTATATACTGAATTTTGAATTTTGACTATCTGATTTTTCATGATTACAATCTTTACACTCATTTCCTTTTGTCCTTGCGTTCTTCCAGGGGGTGGGTGGGTGTATATGTAATGTTGCTGCATGTATTTGTGTGTATGTTGTTGTGGGTGAGGGTGAGGGGTGGGGGTATTGCGTGTTGTGAGTGTGTGTCACTCTCTTTCCCCCCCCCCCTGTGTTGTAGGTGCAGTACTCACTGTGGTCGTCACCACCGCCGTTTGTACTCCTGGTAGATGAGAAAATACACCAACATTGGTAACACCTGTAGTTCGGGCTCCATGGCGTCCTGGTTCCTCCTTGGGTGTCGAGAGGTGAGTGTTTTCCCTTCTGTGTACTGTTTCCGCCGTGCTTTTGATTGTGTTGGTTCTGCCCCGGAAAAGGTGGCGGATAGGCGTCTTGAAATACAGTGGGCAGTACATTGTCTTCCGCCTGTTTGTTGGCGGTGAACGCCGCGGTGTTTGTTTCTACCGCCGTGGCGGTCAGAGTGTTAAAGTGGCTGTCTATGTTGGCGGTTTCCGCCATGGTCGTGATTCCACTTTTTTTTTCGCTGGCCTGTTGGCGGTATTACCGCCGCTTTAACACCAACCGCCAGAGTTGTAATGAGGGCCATAGTCTGCTTAAGCTCCTCAAAAGATTTTTGAAGCTGGCTGTCCTTAATACTTTTTTAGGCACCTTTTTAGAGGTAAGGGGACTTCTGGCAGTACCAAGGTCCACCAAATAGGTGACCTCACCCTTTTTCTCCACAATAAGACGTGGTCCACTCCATTTGTCCTGGAGTGCTCTTAGTGCCACAGGCTGCAAGACCCACACCTTCTGTCCTGGGCTGTACTCAGTCAGGACAGCCTTCTGGTCATGCCATTGCTTTTGAAGCTCTTGGCTGGCCTGAAGGTTCTTAGTGGCTCAGCCATCCTTGATCTTAAGCTAAGTACATAGTCTACAATGTCTTGCTTAGGGGGCTTCAATGGTTGCTCCCACCCCTCTTTCACAAGAGCAAGGGGACCCCTAGCAGGGTGACCAAGGAGGAGTTCAAAGGGACTGTAGCCCACTCCTTTCTGGGGTACCTCCTTGTAGGCAAAAAGGAGGCATGGCAGGAGGACATCCCATCACCTTCTGAGTTTTTCAGAGAGTCCCTTGATCATGCCTTTGAGAGTTTTGTTAATTCTCTCAACCAGTCCATTTGTTTGTGGATGATAGGGTTTAGTGAATTTTTAGGTTACACCTCACTCCTTCCACGTTGCTTTTAAGTATGCAGACATTAAGTTACTACCCCTGTCTGATACTACCTCTTTAGGAAAGCCCACCCTGAAGAATATTCCCAGGAGGGCCTTTGCCACTGCAGGTTCTGCAGTGGTCCTTAAGGGGATGGCTTCTGGATATCTTGTGGCATGGTCCACTTCCATCAAGATGAACCTATTACCAGAAGCAGTTGGAGGGTCAAGGGGGCCAATAATGTGAACCCCTACTCATTCAAAGAGAACCACAACCACTGGCAGTGGGATTAAGGGAGCCTTTGGGGCACCACCAGTTTTGCCACTGGCTTGGCAAGTCACACAAGAGTGACAAAACTCTTTCGTGTCCTCTGACATTTGAGGCCGGTGAAAGTGAGGGACAAGTCTGTCCCAGGTTTTGCTTTGCCCCAGATGTCCACCCAAGGGAGTATCATCTGCCACAGTTAGGAAGAATTCCCTAAACTGCAAGGGAATGACCAGTCTCCTGGTAGCACCAGGTTTAGGGGCCCTTGCCTCAGTATAAAGGAGATTGTTTTCCCAGTAAACTCTGTATGAGTCACTTATATTTGTTGTTTGACAGCTTGCTGTCTTAGACCCTCTAGTGTGGGACAGGTCTGCTGGGCCACACTCAGTTCCTCCCTGGCAGCCCCCCCTGCACCCAAGAACTCAGCTGTATCAGCTTCAAGCTCCTCTGGTGTAGGTTCTCCACAAGGGGTTGACTCCTCCTCATCAAAAGGGTAATCTTCTGGAGAGGGAGGGATAGTGGACAAGGGTTTGCCCTTTCTACCCCTAGTTTTTGGGAGCACTTGGTCCATTGTTCCAGGATCCAAGTTTCCCTGTCCTCTTTGCTTTTTGGCCTGAGCCTTGGTAAGAGCAAATATATGCCCTGGAATGTAAGGCATGGCTGCATGGGCCTCCAACTCCACTTCAGCCCATCTGAAGTTTCCAAATCATAGCCCAATAGACACTCTACAGGTAAGTTAGTGGATATCACAATCTTTTTAGAAGATTCACAACAGCCGTAGGGTGGCTAACAGTGTTGATATGGGCGCCAGTAAATTGGTACTGGTGACCAAGTAGGTGTTGCTCAGGGGCAACCAGTTTCTCCATCACCATAGTGACACTGGCACCTGTGTCCCTGTAAGCCTCAACCAGAAGACCATTTATTAGGGGTAGTTGCTTGTACTTATCCATATTAAGGGAACAAGCAACTAAGGTGGCAAGGTCAATGCCACAATCAGAGACTAAAACAGCCTCAGCGGTCACCTTAACTAGACCAACCTCCACTACATTACCAAAAGTGAGCCTGCTAAACCCTTACTTTGGCTATTTGTAGAGTTTTCCCACCACCACTGCTATTACTCGGGGTACTAGTGGAAGCAGTGGGGGTTGTGGTAGTGGTAGGTTTGGTGTGTCTCTTGGGACAAGTGGGTTCACTTGCTCAATGGTGTTTGTTCTTACATAAATAAGACCAAGGCTTTTTTCTCATGATTAGGAGAGAATTTGGACCCACCACCCCCTGAGGATTTTTGTGGGCCTAATGAAGACTCTGATGACTTTAAATCTTTGTCCTCACCCTTGTAATGGAACTTAGCATCCTTCTTCATGTTGTCCTTGACACCCCCTGTGTGACATTTTCTTCTCACCCTTGTTCTGACCCATTTGTATGCCTTTTTTCCCAATTCTTGGGAGAGGTCAGGTCGAAGTCCACAGGATATTGGTGCAACAAATCAGACACACAATTGTTAAGAATATGCTCTCTCAAGATCAGATTGTATAAGCTTTCATAGTCAGACACCTTGCTGCCCTGCAACCAACCTTCTAAGGTCTTCACTGAACATTCTACAAAATCTATCCAATCCTGTGAAGCCTCTGTTCTAGTATCTCTGAACTTGATTCTATATTGTTCAGTGGTTAAGCCAAATCCATCCAAGAGTGCAGTTCTCAGAACAATGTAGTTGTCTGAGTCATCTTCTCTAACAATAAGGAGTCTATCTCTCCCCTTGCCAGAGAAAGACAACCATAGGATAGCAGCCGACTGTACCTGAGGGACCCTCTGAACTTTGCAGGCCCTCTCTAGTGCAGCAAACTACTTGTAAATGTCACCCCCCTCCTTGGAAGAGGGAACAATTGTGTGCAGGTCTCTAGAATCAAATGTGTTTTCATTGGAATTTCTGAAAATTCTACTGCTGCTGCTGCTGCTGCCACCGTGGGGAACTATCACCAGCCCCTATCTTTCCCTTTCCACAGCTAGGGATTTCCTATCAAAGGCCAACTGTTCCTGAAGCAGCCTCAGTCTGGCCTCCTCTAACCTCAGCTTTCTGAGTTCCCTATCTAGGGATTGATGCTTAGGGTTGGATGGGTGGGACACTTATGATACAGAAGTGACATAGGTATAAACAGAGGTTGACCTTTCCCTAACTTGAGTTACTCTAGTACCCTGGCGTCTAGGTGTGAAGGGTGCCCTACCTGGGTGTGACCCCTTCCCACTACCAGCTACACTAAGAGGTTTGTTAAGGGAAAGATCTACCTGGGTGGAATCTCCCTCTACCTCCCCTTCTGATTGTAACTGACCATCAGGATGTGCCTGGTCATCTTGCAAGAGGAGACTCAAGAGAAATTCCTTGTTAGGGCTCTTCTTTCCAAACAGAGACCCCTCAGACTTTTGAAATTCAGACTTTCATAAGTGGTCTTAACAACCCTGGGGGTAGTCTCTACAACAGACATAGTGAAAGAAAAGGCTAGGGAGAAGAGTAAAAAGATGGCAAACAATTTAACCTAACTTTTTAGAGGAAAAGAAAAAACTTTTCAGAACTTTGAAAAACGTTTAGAAAGTTTTAAAAAACGTTTTGAAAGTGAAACAATGACTGCTAGGTATAATTGTATATAGCTCTAAGTATTGGAGTAAACCTTTCTTGTGAAAAGCACCTGTAACAAAGTGGTAAAGCCATTGCAAGTACTTATCCCAACACTGCCACCAATGTAGGAGCCTGGCCTGGTTTGTAGTGGGTACCTAAGGTACTTACACTATATACCGGGTCCAATTATCCCTTATTAGTGACATGTAGACACTGTTCTAGCAGCTTAGGGTGATAGAGGTAGCTGTAGCAGAGCAGCTTAGGCTGAACTAGGAGACATGCAAAGCTCCTGCAAAACCACTATAATTACACAGTACTCACACACAAAAAAGACAATACTCAGTCTTACCAAAATAAAGGTACTTTGTTTTAGTGACACATGGCCAAAAATATCTTAGGGGCAATACTCCTTCTTGAGGTAAGTATTATACACAATATATACACTAGTAACCAAAATCAGGTAAGTACACAGTCATAGAATAGTGCAAACAGTAGAAAATACAATAGATTGCAATGCGTCTAGGGGCAACACAAACCATATACTAAAATAGTGGAATGAGAATGTTGAATTCCCCTATAGGCAAGTGTAGTGTGTAGAGGGGTGTGGAGAGTGTAAGAGAACACCAAAGGTAAGTAAAATACCCCACCCCAGAGCCCAGGAAAGCAAGAATAAGTACAAAAAGTATCCCCAGGACACACTACAAGTCATGATAAAGGATTTTGAAAGAACCAAGCAAGACTGCAAGCAACAAATGATGGATTCCTGGACCTGAAGACCTGTGGAGAGAGGAGACCAAGTTCAGAAGTCGAAGAAGAGTACAGGAAGGACAAGAGCCCCTGCCAACCTAGAAGAAGGTGCAAAATTGGATTCTCCGGTCAGAAGAAATGTACAGAAGAACACCAAAGAAGATGGCTGTGGGTTCCTGCTTGGTGCAGGAGATGTTCCCCATTGAGTTGTTGGATGCAGGCTGTTTGCGTTGCTGGATCCCGCCAAGAAGCCTTGGTTCAAGTAAGTACGTGGTTTGCGTCAAAAAGGAGCTGCCTGGACCCAGGAGGGACATGGGGATCTCAACTCAGACTGAGGAGACAGAGGGGGCTCACAGGATGGAGTGCTGGGGGCCTGGGCTACGCTGTGCATGAAGAACGTTTGGAAGAAGTGCTCAGAAGCCCAAGGAGCTGCAGAAGGCCCGGTGCACAGGGGTACTGTCACAGCACGGGGAGGCAAGCTCTTACCTCCACCATATTTGGACAGCTGGACCATTGGACAATCTGGGTCACTTCGGTCCACCACCTGTGTTCCAGGGTGCATGCTTGTCATCAGGAGAGGAGTCCCAGAGTACCAGTTGTCGTCGCAGAAGGGTTCCTGCAGAAGCAGGGAAGTGTGTGCACGATTTCACTCAGGCTGCAGTGGCAGTCCTGATGAAAGGTTTGTATGAGCTCCTTATGGATGGGAAAAGAAATGCGGCAGCACATAAAGATCTCCTGGAGCCCAAAAGCACTGGGTACCTAGGTACCATATACTAGGGACTAATAAAGGGGTTCCAGTGTGCCAATCAGAAATGGAATATGGATTCACTAAACTGTAGTGACACATTTGGTAAGCAGTGAAAGCATAAGCACTGGAGTTCTGGTTAGCAGAACTTCAGTGACACAGTCAAGCATATTGACAACAAATTTAGGCCACAAACTATGAGCTTTGGGGTCCTGGCCAGCAGGATCCCAGTGAGACAGGCAAAACACACTGACAAAGAGGTAGAAATTGGAGGTAACATGCCAAGAAATAGGGTACTTTCCTACACACAGTGCATTGAGAATTTCCAGGCACGGATCCTTGGCTTCAAAGTTTTCAACATTCTCGCAGTGACACCAGGTGGCGCACCCGGAATCAACGCATGGACTACCTTGCGAGAAAAGAATCGGCACACAACCTCCAGTGTGAGTAAAGAATCGACGCACGGCCTCACTTGCGAGTAAGGAATCAATGTATCACTTGCTTTTCTGATGCATCATCGCCCTTGCGCTACCATGTACTTTGTGCTAAACCAACACATCCATTGATTTCTATGGATTAAGACTCTTTTTATTTTAAAAACTCATGTCTTTGCTTTTGTATGCCGGATTTTTATAGTTTTGGTCTTGTTTACTTTAGATAAATATTGGCTATTTTTCTAAAATGGTGTGGCGTCCTTTTGTGGTGTTGTCACTGTGTTAGTGTGTGTGTTTTGTACAAATTCTTTACACATTGCCTCTGAGATTAGCGTTACTGCTTGTGCCAAGCTACCAAGAGGGTGAGCAGGGATTTTCTGAGCTGTGGTCTCCCTTACCTTGACTAGAGTAAGGGTCCCTGCTTGGACAGAGTCCAAACTGACTGTCAACCAGAGACCCCATTTCTAACAACAATGATCAGCCCATGACAGCACTAATCTATGCCACGCTGCATTGGCTGCCACTACAGTGTCTATAGCAGTCCTCTAATATGACAGCCTTTAAAAGAGGCAGTTGCATAGTGCACCCAGAAGCACAGCCTCTTATTTAACAACTATATGCAGTGTGGGGGACTGTGGTATATACTAATAAAATGCAAAGAAAGCTTTTGATGCTATGTAATATTACTCAGGATCAGGTACAGCCAGTCCACCTTCACTAGAGGCAGTGTCAACTTCCAGTGCAGGCTCCACTGTCTCTCCGTCCAGATCAGCCTGCTGAGCTCCGATTTCAGTGTGTTAAAGAAAGTATGTATTTGGTTTATTGGTATACTCATGAACGATTAAAGAAATCTAGGCATCACCATCACTTTGATGATTGCCACTCTACCAGTGATAGATTAAGGCAGCTTTACCCATCGGTCCATCTGTGCAATAGTAACCAAACAGCACCACCTCCTTGTCACAATCAGGTAGTCAGAGGTGATGACTTGGGTATATTTCAGATTCACTCCAGTTAATTTCTATACCAGAGTAGCCACCAAATTTGGTAATTTCACAGACAGCTGTAGACAAGCTCTCCCCTGGGTGTTTGAGAAATAGCATGATACCATCCACATGCATTGATAACATTATGGCCCTCATTACTACTTCAGCCTTCAAAAAAGCCCGTCCGCTGCGGCTGTGCGGTCAGAAATCCACCAGTGAGGTGACCTGAGAGTAAGGGCCATAACGAGTTTCCCGCTGGGTCAGTGGGGGGAAACACAGTTTCCTCCCGCCGGGCCAGCGGGAACAGCCCACAACATTGATGCCGGCTCATGAAAGAGCCGGCTGCAATGTTGCGGTGCATCGGGTGCAGCAGCACCTGGTGCGCTTTTCACTGTTCGCTAAATAGATAGTAAAAAAGCGCAACGGGGCTGGCCATTGGGGCCCCAAGTATGTGGGCTGTGCAGGGGCCCAAGAGGACCCCGGTGCCTCATCTCCACCAGATTTTACATGGCCGTACAACAACCATGTAAAAGCCTGCAGAGAGGGGACTCGTAATCCCCAGGGTAGTGCTGATTGCAGCGCTGCCTTGGTGGATTGAGACCGCCGGCATAGCCAGGCCATCGGCTATGTCCGCCAGACTCGTAATGAGTGCCTCTACGTATATGCACCAGTATCACCTCCCTATGCACATTGTGCTGTCTCAATTTGCATATGAGGGGTTCTGTTTCTACAGCAAAAAGGAGAGAAGACAAGGGCAGTCTTGTCTTGTATCCCTTGTCAGGGCCATTGGAACCAATAACGTTCCGTCAATCAGGACTCTGACAGTTGGGTATGTGTATAATTAAGAGCGCATGTGGAGAATTGAGGCGCCCAGGCCCATTCTCCACATCAGTTTGCAGCAAAAGCCACTCAAGGGAGTCCAAATCCTTTCGGCTTCCAAAAGACATCACAGACACTGCTCTGGATTAACCTGATGCATCAATTGGAATAGCAATTACATGTTCTGTGCAGTAGATTGAGTTGTGATGAACCAGGAAGACTAGACTTTTTATTAAGGCCCTCATTATGAACATGGCGGTCAGTTCCGCTCCGCTGGCAGTGGCGGTAGAAACCGTCAACAGAGGAGCGGGCCGGACCGACAAATAATGAACCAAACGAAACACAGGCATCCCGCGAACCACCCACCACCGACGATGGCAGATTCCGCCCACAGGCCGTCGGAAAGGCCCAACCTGCCCATCAAATTATGAACCACCATTCCGCCGCCAGTTCCAGGGCGGGAACCACCACCACACAAAGCCAGGCGGAAA
Organism: Pleurodeles waltl; assembly: GCF_031143425.1. Taxonomy (NCBI): domain Eukaryota; kingdom Metazoa; phylum Chordata; class Amphibia; order Caudata; family Salamandridae; genus Pleurodeles; species Pleurodeles waltl. The sequence continues at coordinate 690,116,507 of NC_090439.1, forward strand.
TGAACCAAATATAAGGAACCACGCACCGGAGTCCCACAGAACATGCTGCGGCAGCCATGGATAGAGAGCTGCAGATCATGCCAGCCCTGCTCCTTGTCATATACCACCACGATGAGACTGCCGACGAAGACGACGATGGTAAGTACCGCATCCTATGAAGCAAGGGAGGAAAGGGCACAGTTACATACCTACCCACTCCACCCACCCTGCTATGCCCCCAACCGTTCACAGCAGCACAAGTCATACACCCCACAGCAAGAGGTACTTACCCGACACAAGGCATATCCAACTTGACCATAGTACATACAAATGCCCCATACCCATAAAAAATGAAACAAAAGACCAGGGTTCAACGGCGTGCAGCCCAAACACAGGCCACACAGAAACTTTAATCAGAAGCTCACAGAGCCAAACAGTCTAAACAGGGCCAATGGCCAGTCCGTATGGCGACAATTGCCATGGGCCACAACGGGCCCAACCTTACTCCCACAAGTGCATGGTACTCCACCGAATGTGGCACCATATGGGCATCCAGGCACCTCACGGAAGGGGGGCAGGGGTTGTGGGGGTGGGGATTTTTGACGGGGTGGGCCTTTCGTTGGGAAGGTGGAGAGGGAATAGGCTTCTCCTTTGAAGGGGTGGGGGCTTTTTGGATCGGGTGGAGCTAGATGGCCTAGGCTCTGTCCGGGCCTTTTTCTTATCTTGGGAAGGGGCACAGGAATGTGAAGGGTGGACAGGGGTGGGCTGTGATGTGGAAGAAGCGGAAAGGGCAAGGAGGTGAGCACGTTTGGGGACAAGACGGAGTGGGCCAGTGGGTTGGAAGAGGTCAGCACAGGAGAGGAAAAGTTTCTTTGGAGCAATTGGGGTGGGTGTTGATGAGGGCGTGGGAGTGGAGGCAGAGGGTGTGGATGTATGTGGTGTAGGGGTGCAAATAGTGGGTGCAGGTGACTGCTCAGTATGCTGTGGTGTGGTGTGGTGGATGTCTGAAGGGTGGGTGTCTTGGTGCGTTTGTGTGTTTTGGGAGGTGGGAGGTGGGGGGATGGACACAGTGGGAGAAGACAGACAGCTAGTGTGGATGTATGTTGTGTGGCTGTGTGCAAGTCTGGTGAGGGTGCTGCATGTGTCAACTACAGTAGAGTTGGTGAGTGCAGATGTGGTGTAAGGGGGGGCATGTATGGATGTCTGCTATTGTGGTGAGTGCAGGAAGAGGAGCAGCAACAGTGAGTTAAGGTGCAGTGCATGAGGGTGTGAATGTAGAGGGGACAGACAGGGAGGTGGAAGAGGTGGCCACACTGGGGGAATTGGACATTGTTGTGTGTGCAGGTTTCGTTTGGCTGTGTGAATGCTTGTGGTGGGAGGTATGGAGCATGTGTTTTGAAGTGTGCTGCTTGTGTGTTGATGTGCTTGACTGCGTGTCTGAATGTGTGCCTTGGACGGGTGAAGGAAGTGGGGTGCTGGAAGGGGTAGAGGAGGTTGGAGGGGGACGGAATGGCCAGGGAAACTGGCTGCCATCCGAGAGGAGGCCAGAGCCTGAAAAGATCTCTGTAGGGCATACACGGCACCCTGAATGCCATTCAGATAGGGTTTTGTCTTCTGCACCTCTGATGCTAGCCCCTGGATGGCATTGACAATGGTTGTCTGCCCTACAGAGATGGTTCTCAGGAGGTCAATAGCCTCCTCTGTGAGGGCAGCAGGGCTGACTGGGGCAGGGGAGGAGGTGCCTGGGGCAAAGGAGACGCCCACCTTTCTGGGTGTGTGGCGGACACCACCAACTCAGTGGGGAGCAGAAGGGAGTGCAGTGATGGAATGGGGGTGGCGTAAGAAGCCATGTCAGTGGTGTGTGCAGTAGGGTCCGCCACCGCCGGGGAGCCCCCATCAGAGGAGGTCTCGGAATCACTACCTCCTGTGGTAGTAGCCTCCCCCGTGGAAGTCCCCTCGCCCTCCCACCCACTGGTCCCCTGGGTGTCGGTTGTCTCTGACTCTGAGGATCCGTGGGCCGCTGCCTCCCCAATTGCCAGTGCCTCAGCTCCCTCACCTGATGTTGTTGCTGTACCAAACCAATACAAGAGAACAGGGATGGGGAGACAAAACAGGAGATACACTTGTAAATAGCTGAATGCAGGTACATAATGGCCAGACATACACCCACCCAGAAGACACACCCAACAGGCAGCACCGTTCACTATGCCCATGGCCATGCCCCAGACTACTGACCAGAATACTGCTGTACACTCATTCCCTGAAATACCTAAGGAGCAGAAGTAGGTGAAACATGACAGAGACACCCCTACATTCTTTGGGGACCATAAAGTAGATGAACACCAGTCAAATTCCCTGCCTCTAAGCAGCATGAACCCTATTGCACACCCAGACATCCTTCCAGACTGAGGTATGGTCAATGAGTACTCACCCCCTTGTGACTGCTGTGCAGCCTTCAAGCGCCCATCCAGGTCTGGGTACGCCACCACCAGGATCTGTCACATGAGGGGGGTCAGTGCCCGATGGGCACCCCTTCCACATTGGGAGGCCTTCCCCAGCTGGGCTTCACTGATCTTTCGCGCCCAGCACCGCAGGTCCTCCCACCTCTTTCTACAGTGGGTGCTCTGCCGGTTGTAGACCCCCAATATCCATACCTCTTTGGCGATGGCATGCCAATGTGCCCTCTTCTGGTGGGCGCTGACCTAAAAGGGCGACACAGAAATGGAACACAGAGGTCAGGCACTTGCACAATAGGAACAGCTGGCCATTCGTCCATTATCGGACGGACAGTACTATCAGACATACAGGACAGTCGCACGCAGCATGACATGCACCATGGCCCATGCTGGCTCAGAAGTGCAAACATATGGGCAATCAACACCATCCATTACACACACACAGTGACCCTGAAACCCAGACTCACCTGTACCTCTGGCCGTCCGCACAGTTTTGCGTACCGGGGCAGGACCCCATCAACTAGCTTCTCCAGTTCTTCCTGGGTGAAGGCCGGGTCCCTTTCCCCTGCAACACGTGGCACATCCATAGCCAAAGGCAGGCCACAGCAGTACACGGAGTGGCGTACCTGTCCGCACGAGATCAGAGAGTCAAGTGATCAAACAATGGTAAATGCAAGTACGTTCCGCGGCGGTGTGCACCGTCACCACCGGCGGAGATCATGATATGCCAGGATTCCTCATTGGCATCCATGTTAACCAATAAGGGTGCGAGCAGCTGTAAACACCGCCTTACGCTGTGACATCAACCGCTAGCGGTATGAGGTCACTTCCACAGTGAAAGGGTAGAATAACAGTGGGCAGACATTTTGCCATCACCTACGCATCTAGAATTAATTACTACTCACAGTGGAGGCCCTACTAGTCACATGAAGCACCTAGGCCTCTGTCCATTCAGTATTGAAGCACACATGAAATACTCTGTTCCATCATTGTGATGTACATGTATATCTGTCAGGAAGCACTTATTGTAGAGACACCACAATGAACAATGCAGTGCACAAATGATGACAAGTGTGCCTATGATTGTGTCTTCATCACTCCTTTTTGTAACCCCTCGTAGGTACAGACCCTTGTGGCGAGGAAGGGCACCATCGGTGTACAGACCACTTGTGGATATGGGGACCATGTTGGAGCGTCAGATCATAATCACTTACAGACTCACACGTGCAACTATTCAGGACACTTGTGCATGAATGCATCCTGCACTAACTCCAGGAAATCGTAATCAGCATGCCATTCCAACTGAAGTGCAGGTGCTTTCCGCACTCCATTTCTTGGCCACAGGTTCATTTCAAGTGACAGTGGGCATGGGTGCTGGTTTTTCACAGCCAATGTTCAGTCAGGTACTGCCAACATTTCTGAATGCATTTGTACAACATCTGCAGTCCTATGTGAGGTTTCCCCAAAGTACTGGCCTCCCTGCCATCAAGTCTGACTTCTATGCCTTTGCCAACATTCCCCATATCATAGGTGCCATCGACGGCACACACATAGCCATCATCCCCCCAAGAGTGAGTGTACAGAAACAGGAAGAACTTTCACTCCATGAACATCCAATTGGTATGTACTGCAGACCAGTACATTTCACATGTAAATGCCATGTTTCCAGGTTCAGTCCATGCTTCCTTTGTGTTGAGGAACAGTAGTGTGCCACAGAAGATGGAACAACTACAAGAGGACAGAGGGTGGATCATAGGTATGTTTGCCTGTCAGTAACTGACACATTGCAGAAAAACAGCCTCTCTAAGGGTCATACCAATGACGGGTCTGTATTGCACCATTTTGTAGGTGATTCTGGCTATCCAAACTTGTGTTGGCTCCTGACACCAGTGAGGAATCCCAGGATGGATGCAGAGAGGAATTACAATGAGGCCCATGGATGTACTAGGAGGGTAATAGAGCGAATTATAGGCCTCCTGAAGGCTAGATTCTGGTGTCTACATATCTCTGGGGATTCCCTGGCCTATGGGCCTAATAACGTGTGAGGAATAGTGGTGGCCTGCTGCATGCTGCACAACGTGGCAGTGAGACATTCTATCCCCCTCTTGGAGGTGGAGGGTGCTATAGGTCCTGATCAGCTATCTCAGACAGGTGAGGAGAGTGATGGTGATGATGAGGAAGGGGAAGATGTCAATTCCAGGAACCAACTGATACAAATCTACTTCCAATAACTTTGTGGGACTTCAGCCTGTCATTGGGGTTAGTGACTAATACTGTCAGTGTGCTCTGTCATATAGGGGGTGTTAGTCATGATAGGCGATACATGGCCCACTTCTGCATGGTACTGACTGATAATATATGCATTTCCTCCTTGCCACCATTTGAGCACACAGGACTACCATCATGCACAGAATCGACAATAAAGTTGTTCTCTGCCAGTTGCATCCATACTCCACTTTGTTTACAATTTAAGACAGGGGACAATGTTACAGGTGTGAAAAGTGTTCTATTGGTAGAAGTGAGTGAATTGTGCTGTTACAGTGATGGAAAGTTGTAAGGGGGGGCGTTCCTCAAGACCAACATGATGGCAGCCTTGTTGGTAGTATTGATGGGTCCATCTTGTCAAACAGTACTTCAAATTGCCTCTTACCAAAGTGTTGTTGGTGAATGGGTGGGATTGCTGCTTTGCATTTGTTGCTGAGTCAACTGACTGTGCTCCAGGTTGGACACAATCTGTGTCCACCTGTCTTGGGTATGTTGGTAGCCACCCAATGCCTCAGGTATCACGTCCTGGGCTGCTGCATCCATCCTGTGGCCTCCCCACTGGCCCACTGCGACTCTTGCACTTGCCTTAGCCCCCTGTGCCTGTGTCCCCTGCACAGGTCTGGCAGTACCACTTGTACTGGGGCCCTCGCATTCCTGCATTTTGGGAGTGGGAGACTGTGGCCTCTGTACCTGTGTTCCACCAGTCTGTGCCCTGGGTGCACTGGTGTGGGTAAGCCTGCCCTGGGCTGCTGGTCTTGACTGGGTGGTAGGGGTGACAGTGGTTTCCTGGGTGGGGCTGCTGCATGATGAGACTCCCGTACTGTGTGAGGGGCCTGACTGCTCATCAGTGTCCAGGGATCCTTCACCAGTGTTCTGTGAGGTGCACCTGTCTCCCTGGAGGGCAGTGGCACTTCTTGTCCCATCCATTAGGGTTGTATGGGTGGTGGTGCCTGTTGAGGGACATAGACATGTCTGTTACATCTGCATGAACGTTTGAGGTGAACAGGACTGTGCTATTTTCTGCTGGTGTTACTTTCAGTGGCCTTCCAGGGTGCCTTTGTAAGGTTGACATTGCATTTAGCGCCAGTGTGGGGTTGCATTGTGGTGGGGGGTGTCGTTCCATTGTGGGTATGTGTAGGGGTGGGTGACTGTGCACAGCAGAAGTGATGTGGCCTGTTAGTGGGTTTTTGGTTATGCAGGGGGTGGATTTAGTGGCTGATGGCTGGGTGGCGTGTAGATCATGGTGGGTGTGTGTTGGGTGGGGTGGTGCATGCATTGCAGGTGTGGTGGATATGGGGTAATTGTAGATGACTTACCCGAGTCCATTCATCCAGTGAGTCCAGTGAGTCCCTCTGGGTGCAGGATGGCCAGTACCTTTTCCTCCCAGTCAGTGTAGTAGGGTGGTGTTGGTGGTGGTTGTAGGAAAGTACCATCTTGCCTGGCATGTTACCCCCATTTTTCACTGTATATATGTTGTTTTAGTTGTATGTGTCACTGGGACCCTGTTCTCCAGGGCCCCAGTGCTCATAAGTGTGCCTGAATGTGTTACCTGTGTAGTGACTAACTGTCTCACTGAGGCTCTGCTAATCAGAACCTCAGTGGTTATGCTCTCTCATTTCTTTCAAATTGTCACTAACAGGCTAGTGACCGATTTTTCCAATTTACATTGGCTTACTGGAACACCCTTATAATTCCCTAGTATATGGTACTGAGGTACCCAGGGTATTGGGGTTCCAGGAGATCCCTATGGGCTGCAGCATTTCTTTTGCCACCCATAGTGAGCTCTGACAATTCTTACACAGGCCTGCCACTGCAGCCTGAGTGAAATAACGTCCACGTTATTTCACAGCCATTTTTCACTGCACTTAAGTAACTTATAAGTCACCTATATGTCTAACCTTTACCTGGTAAAGGTTAGGTGCAAAGTTACTTAGTGTGAGGGCACCCTGGCACTAGCCAAGGTGCCCCCACATTGTTCAGGGCCAATTCCCTGAACTTTGTGAGTGCGGGGACACCATTACACGCGTGCACTACATATAGGTCACTACCTATATGTAGCTTCACAATGGCAACTCCGAATATGGCCATGTAACATGTCTAAGATCATGGAATTGCCCCCTCTATGCCATCCTAGCATTATTGGGACAATTCCATGATCCCAGTGGTCTGTAGCACAGACCCTAGTACTGCCAAACTGCCTTTCCTGGGGTTTCACTGCAGCTGCTGCTGCTGCCAACCCCTCAGACAGGTTTCTGCCCCCCTGGGGTCAAGCCAGGCTTGTCCCAGGATGGCAGAACAAAGGACTTCCTCTGAGAGAGGGTGTTACACCCTCTCCCTTTGGAAAATGGTGTGAAGGCAGGGGAGGAGTAGCCTCCCCCAGCCTCTGGAAATGCTTTCTTGGGCACAGATGTGCCCAATTCTGCATAAGCCAGTCTACACCGGTTCAGGGACCCCTTAGCCCCTGCTCTGGCGCGAAACTGGACAAAGGAAAGGGGAGTGACCACTCCCCTGACCTGCACCTCCCCTGGGAGGTGTCCAGAGCTCCTCCAGTGTGCTCCAGACCTCTGCCATCTTGGAAATAGAGGTGCTGCTGGCACACTGGACTGCTCTGAGTGGCCAGTGCCACCAGGTGACGTCAGAGACTCCTGCTGATAGGCTCCTTCAGGTGTTAGTAGCCTATCCTCTCTCCTAGGTAGCCAAACCCTCTTTTCTGGCTATTTAGGGTCTCTGTCTCTGGGGAAACTTTAGATAATGAATGCAAGAGCTCCTCCGAGTTCCTCTGCATCTCTCTCTTCACCTTCTGATAAGGAAACGACTGCTGACCGCGCTGGAAGCCTGCAAACCTGCAACATAGTAGCAAAGACGACTACTGCAACTCTGTAACGCTGATCCTGCCGCCTTCTCGACTGTTTTCCTGCTTGTGCATGCTGTGGGGGTAGTCTGCCTCCTCTCTGCACCAGAAGCTCCGAAGAAATCTCCCGTGGGTCGACGGAATCTTCCCCTTGCAACCGCAGGCACCAAAAAGCTGCATTACCGGTCCCTTGGGTCTCCTCTCAGCACAACGAGCGAGGTCCCTTGAATCCAGCAACTCTGTCCAAGTGACTCCCACAGTCCAGTGACTCTTCAGTCCAAGTTTGGTGGAGGTAAGTCCTTGCCTCCCCACTCCAGACTGCATTGTTGGTAACCGCGACTTTTGCAACTTCTCCGGCCCCTGTGCACTTCCGGCAGAAATCCTTTGTGCACAGCCAAGCCTGGGTCCACGGCACTCTAACCTGCATTGCACGACTTTCTAAGTTGGTCTCCGGCAACATGGGACTCCTTTGTGCAACTTCAGCGAGCACCGTTTCACGCATTCTGGTAGTGCATGTTTCTGGCAATTCTCTGGGTGCTACCTGCTGCTGAGAGGGCTCCTTGTCTTGCTCGATGTCTCCTCTTCCTCCTGGTCCAATTTGCGACCTCCTGGTCCCTCCTGGGCTACAGCAGCGTCCAAAAACGCTAACCGCACAATTTGCAGCTAGGAAGGCTTGTTGGCGTTCTTTCGGTGGGAAAAAACTTCTGCACAACTCTCCACGGCGAGAGAGATCCGTCCACCAAAGGGGAAATCTCTAGCCTTTTTCGTTCTTTCAGAAACCTTTGCTTCTTCTGTCCAGTAGAAGCTCCTTTGCACCCACAGCTGGCATTTCCTGGGCATTTGCCCATCTCCGACTTGCTTGTGACTTTTGGACTTGGTCCCCTTGTTCCACAGGTACCCTAGATTGGAAATCCATTGGTGTTGCATTGTTGGTTTGTGTCTTTCCTGCATTATTCCTCTATCACGACTTCTTTGTCTTCTGGGGAACTTCAGTGCACTTTGCACTCACTTTTCAGGGTCTTGGGGAGGGCTATTTTTCTAACTCTCACTATTTTCTAATAGTCCCAGTGACCCTCTACAAGGTCACATAGGTTTGGGGTCCATTCGTGGTTCACATTCCACTTTTGGAGTATATGGTTTGTGTTGCCCCTATCCCTATGTGTCTCCATTGCATCCTATTGTAACTATACATTGTTTGCACTGTTTTCTAAGACTATACTGCATATTTTTAGTACTGTGTACATATAACTTGTGTATATTTGCTATCCTCACTCTGAGGGTACACTCTGAGATACTGTGACATATTGTCATAAAAATAAAGTACCTTTATTTTTAGTATAACTGTGTATTGTGTTTTCTTATGGTATTGTGCAAGTGACACTTGTGGTACTGTAGTAGCTTCACACGTCTCCTAGTTCAGCCTAAGCTGCTCTGCTAAGCTACCATTATCTATCAGCCTAAGCTGCTAGACACCCTATACACTAATAAGGGATACCTGGGCCTGGTGCAAGGTGTAAGTACCCCTTGGTACTCACTACAAGCCAGTCCAGCCTCTTACATTGGTTGTGCAGTGGTGGGATAAGTGCTTTGAGACTACTTACCACTCTTGTCATTGTACTTTTCATAAGAGAAAAATATACAAAACAAGTTCAGTTTGTGTACACATAGCTAAAAAGTTTTGCATTTCCTCTTTTCATTGTTTTCTAAGTGCTGAAAAGTACTTCTAAACTTTCAAAAAGTTCTTAAAAGTTTAAAAAGTTTTTTTCTGTCTTTCCAAAAAGTTCTGAAAACTTTTTTCTCTTTTTCTATCACTTTAACTCTCTCTAAAAATGTCTGGCACAGGCCAAAATGTTGATCTGTCCAAACTTGCATATGACAACCTTAGCTGGAAAAGAGCAAGGAGTCTCTGTGTAGAGAGAGGTTTGAGTGTAGGGAAGAATCCTTCCTTGGAACTGTAAAATTAACATGCTTAGAGAACAAGATAAGGCCATAGGTGCCTCATCTGTTGAAAAAGTACCTAATAGTTCCCAATCTGATTCAGGAACTCCCCCAGGAAAAGATTCAGGAAAGAAACTTTCTAGCCTGCCCATTACTAGACAGTCTAGCATAGTTGGTAATGATGATGAGCCACACCATACAAATAGTGTTGTCTCACATCATAGCAAAATAATTTATTCTCACCATACTTGTAGTGATGTTTCTGTAAGCCACGCTGTTAGGGTGGCTTCTGTAAGGGACAGGTCTCCTTCTGTTCATTCCCATCATACCTCTGTATCTAGGAATGTCCCTCCCACCAACCCTGATGACAGAATGTTAGAGAGGGAACTCAATAAGTTGAGGGTGGAACAAACCAGACTGAAGCTTAAAAAGCAACAGCTGGATTTGGATAGACAGTCTTTTGAATTAGAGAAGGAAAGACAGAAGTTGGGTTTTGAAACCCATGGTGGCAGCAGCAGTATTCCCCATAGTCTTCCTGTAAAAGAGCATGATTCCAGGAATCTGCACAAGATAGTTCCCCCTTATAAGGAGGGGGATGACATTAACAAGTGGTTTGCTGCACTTGAGAGGGCCTGTGTTGTACAGGATGTCCCTCAAAGGCAGTGGGCTGCTATCCTATGGCTATCATTTAGTGGAAAAGGTAGGGATAGGCTCCTTACTGTGAAAGAAAGTGATGCCAATAATTTCCAAGTTCTTAAGAATGCACTCCTGGACGGTTATGGCTTAACCACTGAACAATACAGGATAAAGTTCAGAGAGACCAAAAAGGAGTCTTCACAAGACTGGGTTGATTTCATTGACCATTCAGTGAAGGCCTTGGAGGGGTGGTTACATGGCAGTAAAGTTACTGATTATGACAGCCTGTATAACTTGATCCTGAGAGAGCATATTCTTAATAATTGTGTGTCTGATTTGTTGCACCAGTACTTGGTGGATTCTGATCTGACCTCTCCCCAAGAATTGGGAAAGAAGGCAGACAAATGGGTCAGAACAAGGGTGAACAGAAAAGTTCATACAGGGGGTGAAAAGATGGCAACAAAAAGAAGGATGGTAAGTCTTCAGACAAGGGTGGGGACAAATCTAAAAATGAGTCTTCATCAGGCCCACAAAAACACTCTGGTGGGGGTGGTGGGTCCAAATCCTCCTTTAATCAGAACAAGGAAAAGAAACCATGGTGCTATTTATGTAAGATAAAAGGCCATTGGTCAACTGATCCCAGTTGTCCAAACAAAGGCACCAATGCTCCTACCACTACAACCCCTACTGCCACACCTAGTGTCCCTACTAATAGCAGTGGTGGTGGGAGCAAACCTACTAATAGCCAATCCAAGGGAGTAGCTGGGCTCACTATTGGTAACTTAGTTGGGGTTGGTCTTGTTAGGGAGACCACAGAGGCTGTGTTAGTCTCTGAGGGGGCTATTGATTTAGCCACCTTAGCTGCTTGTCCCCTTAATATGGATAAGTACAAGCAGCTACCCCTAATAAATGGTGTTGAGGTTCAGGCCTACAGGGACACTGGTGACAGTGTGACTATGGTCATAGAGAAACTGGTCCACCCTGAACAACACCTACTTGGTCACCAGTACCAAGTAACTGATGCTCAAAACAACACACTTAGCCACCCCATGGCTGTTGTTAATCTCAACTGGGGGGTGTTACTGGTCCAAAGAAAGTTGTGGTAGCCACAGATTTACCTGTAGACTGTCTACTAGGAAATGATTTGGAGACATCAGCTTGGTCAGATGTGGAGTTGGAGGCCCATGCAGCAATGCTGGGCATTCCAGGGCATATTTTTGCTTTGACAAGGGCTCAGGCCAAAAAGCAAAAAGGACAGGGAAGCTTGGATCCTGGAACAATGGACCAAGTGCTCCCTAAAGCTAGGGCTAGTAGAAGCAAACCACTTCCTACTATCCCTCCCTCTACAGTGGATTCTACTTCTGAGGAAGAAGAATTCCCTCCCTGTGCAGAACCTACACCAGAGGAGCTTCAAGCAGACACTGCTGAACTTTTGGGTGAAGGGGGGCCTGCCAGAGAGGAGCTGAGTGTGGCACAGCAAACCTGTCCCACATTAGAGGGTCTGAGACAGCAAGCTGTCAAACAGGCTAATGGGGATGTCAGTGACTCTCACAGAGTTTACTGGGAGGACAACCTCTTGTACACTGAGCATAGGGATCCTAAACCTGGAGCAGCCAGGAGATTAGTGATTCCTCAGGAGTACAGAAAGTTCCTCCTAACACTGGCACATGACATTCCCCTAGCTGGGCATCTACGACAAATGAAAACTTGGGACAGGCTGGTTCCCTTGTTTCATTGGCCTAGGATGTCTGAGGACACAAAAGAGTTTTGTAAGTCCTGTGAAACCTGTCAAGCCAGTGGCAAGACAGGTGGAACTCCAAAGGCACCCCTTATTCCACTGCCTGTGGTTGGGGTTCCCTTTGAAAGGGTAGGGGTTGACATAGTTGGCCCCCTTGACCCTCCTACTGCTTCAGGCAATAGATTCATCTTGGTGGTAGTGGACCATGCCACAAGATACCCTGAAGCTATTCCTTTAAGGACCACTACAGCTCCTGCAGTGGCAAAGGCCCTCCTGGGAATATTTTCCAGGGTGGGCTTCCCAAAGGAAGTAGTATCAGACAGAGGAAGCAATTTCATGTCTGCATACTTAAAGGCCATGTGGAAGGAGTGTGGGGTAACTTACAAGTTCACCACACCCTATCATCCACAAACAAATGGACTGGTGGAGAGATTTAACAAAACTCTCAAAGGCATGATTATGGGTCTCCCTGAAAAACTCCGCAGGAGATGGGATATCCTTTTACCATGCCTCCTTTTTGCCTACAGGGAGGTACCCCAGAAAGGAGTGGGCTTTAGCCCCTTTGAACTTCTTTTTGGACACCCTGTTAGGGGTCCACTAACACTTGTGAAGGAGGGTTGGGAACAACCTTTAAAAGCTCCTAAGCAGGATATTGTGGATTATGTACTTGGCCTCAGATCAAGGATGGCTGAGTATATGAAAAAGGCCAGTAAGAACCTTCAGGCCAGCCAAGAGCTCCAGAAGCAATGGCATGATCAGAAGGCTGTTTTGGTGCAGTACCAACCAGGACAGAAAGTGTGGGTCTTGGAGCCTGTGGCCCCAAGAGCACTCCAAGATAAATGGAGTGGACCCCACACAATTGTTGAGAAAAAGGGTGAAGTCACCTATTTGGTTGACTTAGGCACTGCAAGGAGTCCCCTCAGGGTGCTCCATGTAAACCGCCTGAAACCCTACTATGACAGGGCTGATCTCAACCTGCTCATGGCAACTGATGTGGGACAGGAAGAAGACAGTGATCCTCTACCTGATCTTTTCTCTTCCACAGAACAAGATGCTCTTGTGGAAGGTGTAGTTTTGGCTGATTGTCTTACTGCTGAGCAGAAAGACCATTGCATAAATCTCCTGGGTCAGTTTTCTGAACTCTTCTCTACTGTGCCAGGTACCACTTCTTGGTGTGAGCACACTATAGATACTGGAGACAGCTTGCCTGTCAAAAGTAAGATCTATAGGCAGCCTGACCATGTCAGGGACTGCATAAAGCAAGAAGTCCAGAAAATGTTAGAGCTGGGAGTGGTTGAGCACTCTGAAAGTCCATGGGCTTCTCCTGTGGTACTTGTACCAAAACCCCATTCCAAAGATGGAAAGAAGGAAATGCGGTTTTGTGTAGACTATAGAGGTCTCAACCTTGTAACCAAAACTGATGCTCACCCTATACCCAGGGCAGATGAGCTCATAGATACACTGGCATCTGCCAAGTATCTAAGCACTTTTGATTTGACTGCAGGGTATTGGCAGATCAAATTGTCAGAAGATGCTAAACCTAAAACAGCATTTTCAACCATTGGAGGACATTACCAGTTCACTGTAATGCCTTTTGGGTTGAAGAATGCACCTGCCACTTTTCAGAGGTTGGTGAACACAGTCCTGCAAGGGCTGGAAGCTTTCAGTGCAGCATATCTAGACGATATAGCTGTCTTTAGCTCCAGCTGGGATGACCACCTGGTCCACCTATGGAAAGTTTTGGAGGCCCTGCAAAAGGCAGGCCTCACTATCAAGGCTTCCAAGTGCCAGATAGGGCAGGGTAAGGTGGTTTATCTGGGACACCTTGTTGGTGGGGAACAGATTGCACCACTACAGGGGAAAATCCAAACAATTATTGATTGGGTTCCCCCTACCACACAGACTCAGGTGAGAGCCTTCCTAGGCCTCACTGGGTATTACAGGAGGTTCATTAAGAACTATGGCTCCATTGCAGCCCCTCTTAATGACCTCACTTCCAAAAAGATGCCTAAAAAGGTATTATGGACAGCAAACTGTCAGAAAGCTTTTGAGGAGCTGAAGCAGGCCATGTGCTCTGCACCTGTCCTGGAAAGCCCTTGTTACTCTAAAAAATTCTATGTCCAAACTGATGCATCTGAATTAGGAGTAGGGGCAGTCCTATCACAACTCAATACTGAGGGCCAGGATCAACCTGTTGCTTTTATTAGTAGGAGGTTGACCCCTAGAGAAAAGCGTTGGTCTGCCATAGAGAGGGAGGCCTTTGCTGTGGTCTGGGCACTGAAGAAGTTGAGGCCATACCTGTTTGGCACTCACTTCATTGTTCAGACAGACCACAAACCTCTACTTTGGCTAAAACAAATGAAAGGTGAAAATCCTAAATTGTTGAGGTGGTCCATATCCCTACAGGGAATGGACTATACAGTGGAACATAGACCTGGGAGTAGCCACGCAAATGCAGATGGACTCTCCAGATATTTCCACTTAGACAATGAAGACTCATCAGGTAATGGCTAGTCTTATTGTCCTTCGTTTGGGGGGGGGGGTGTGTAGGAAAGTACCATCTTGCCTGGCATGTTACCCCCATTTTTCACTGTATATATGTTGTTTTAGTTGTATGTGTCACTGGGACCCTGTTCTCCAGGGCCCCAGTGCTCATAAGTGTGCCTGAATGTGTTACCTGTGTAGTGACTAACTGTCTCACTGAGGCTCTGCTAATCAGAACCTCAGTGGTTATGCTCTCTCATTTCTTTCAAATTGTCACTAACAGGCTAGTGACCAATTTTACCAATTTACATTGGCTTAATGGAACACCCTTATAATTCCCTTGTATATGGTCCTGAGGTACCCAGGGTATTGGAGTTCCAGGAGATCCCTATGGGCTGCAGCATTTCTTTTGCCACCCATAGGGAGCTCTGACAATTCTTACACAGGCCTGCCACTGCAGCCTGAGTGAAATAACGTCCACGTTATTTCACAGCCATTTTTCACTGCACTTAAGTAACTTATAAGTCACCTATATGTCTAACCTTTACCTGGTAAAGGTTAGGTGCAAAGTTACTTAGTGTGAGGGCACCCTGGCACTAGCCAAGGTGCCCCCACATTGTTCAGGGCCAATTCCCTGAACTTTGTGAGTGCGGGGACACCATTACACATGTGCACTACATATAGGTCACTACCTATATGTAGCTTCACAATGGTAACTCCGAATATGGCCATGTAACATGTCTAAGATCATGGAATTGCCCCCTCTATGCCATCCTAGCATTATTGGGACAATTCCATGATCCCAGTGGTCTGTAGCACAGACCCTGGTACTGCCAAACTGCCTTTCCTGGGGTTTCACTGCAGCTGCTGCTGCTGCCAACCCCTCAGACAGGTTTCTGCCCCCCTGGGGTCAAGCCAGGCTTGTCCCAGGATGGCAGAACAAAGGACTTCCTCTGAGAGAGGGTGTTACACCCTCTCCCTTTGGAAAATGGTGTGAAGGCAGGGGAGGAGTAGCCTCCCCCAGCCTCTGGAAATGCTTTCTTGGGCACAGATGTGCCCAATTCTGCATAAGCCAGTCTACACCGGTTCAGGGACCCCTTAGCCCCTGCTCTGGCGCAAAACTGGACAAAGGAAAGGGGAGTGACCACTCCCCTGACCTGCACCTCCCCTGGGAGGTGTCCAGAGCTCCTCCAGTGTGCTCCAGACCTCTGCCATCTTGGAAACAGAGGTGCTGCTGGCACACTGGACTGCTCTGAGTGGCCAGTGCCACCAGGTGACGTCAGAGACTCCTGCTGATAGGCTCCTTCAGGTGTTAGTAGCCTATCCTCTCTCCTAGGTAGCCAAACCCTCTTTTCTGGCTATTTAGGGTCTCTGTCTCTGGGGAAACTTTAGATAACGAATGCAAGAGCTCATCCGAGTTCCTCTGCATCTCTCTCTTCACCTTCTGATAAGGAAACGACTGCTGACCGCGCTGGAAGCCTGCAAACCTGCAACATAGTAGCAAAGACGACTACTGCAACTCTGTAACGCTGATCCTGCCGCCTTCTCGACTGTTTTCCTGCTTGTGCATGCTGTGGGGGTAGTCTGCCTCCTCTCTGCACCAGAAGCTCCGAAGAAATCTCCCGTGGGTCGACGGAATCTTCCCCCTGCAACCGCAGGCACCAAAAAGCTGCATTACCGGTCCCTTGGGTCTCCTCTCAGCACGACGAGCGAGGTCCCTTGAATCCAGCAACTCTGTCCAAGTGACTCCCACAGTCCAGTGACTCTTCAGTCCAAGTTTGGTGGAGGTAAGTCCTTGCCTCCCCACTCCAGACTGCATTGTTGGTAACCGCGACTTTTGCAACTTCTCCGGCCCCTGTGCACTTCCGGCAGAAATCCTTTGTGCACAGCCAAGCCTGGGTCCACGGCACTCTAACCTGCATTGCACGACTTTCTAAGTTGGTCTCCGGCGACGTGGGACTCCTTTGTGCAACTTCGGTGAGCACCGTTTCACGCATCCTGGTAGTGCCTGTTTCTGGCACTTCTCCGGGTGCTACCTGCTGCTGAGAGGGCTCCTTGTCTTGCACGACGTCCCCTCTTCCTCCTGGTCCAATTTGCGACCTCCTGGTCCCTCCTGGGCCACAACAGCGTCCAAAAACGCTAACCGCACGCGTTCTTTCGGCGGGAAAATACTTCTGCACACTCTCCATAGCGAGAGGGATCCGTCCACCAAAGGGAAAGTCTCTAGCCCTTTTCGTTCCTGCAGAAACCTTTGCTTCTTCTGTCCAGTAGAAGCTCCTTTGCACCAACAGCTGGCATTTCCTGGGCATTTGCCCATCTCCGACTTGCTTGTGACTTTTGGACTTGGTCCCCTTGTTCCACAGGTACCCTAGATTGGAAATCCATCGGTGTTGCATTGTTGGTTTGTGTCTTTCCTGCATTATTCCTCTATCACGACTTCTTTGTCTTCTGGGGAACTTCAGTGCACTTTGCACTCACTTTTCAGGGTCTTGGGGAGGGCTATTTTTCTAACTCTCACTATTTTCTAATAGTCCCAGCGACCCTCTACAAGGTCACATAGGTTTGGGGTCCATTCGTGGTTCACATTCCACTTTTGGAGTATATGGTTTGTGTTGCCCCTATCCCTATGTGTCTCCATTGCATCCTATTGTAACTATACATTGCACTGTTTTCTAAGACTATGCTGCATATTTTTAGTACTGTGTACATATAACTTGTGTATATTTGCTATCCTCACTCTGAGGGTACACTCTGAGATACTGTGACATATTGTCATAAAAATAAAGTACCTTTATTTTTAGTATAACTGTGTATTGTGTTTTCTTATGGTATTGTGCAAGTGACACTTGTGGTACTGTAGTAGCTTCACACGTCTCCTAGTTCAGCCTAAGCTGCTCTGCTAAGCTACCATTATCTATCAGCCTAAGCTGCTAGACACCCTATACACTAATAAGGGATACCTGGGCCTGGTGCAAGGTGTAAGTACCCCTTGGTACTCACTACAAGCCAGTCCAGCCTCTTACAGCGGTCCTCCCCCAGTCTTCTGCACTGCGATGTGGTGCCTGGATGCCATGCCCCGGACCTTCCCCGACAGGTCGTTCCATCACTTGCGGATGTCGTCCCTGGTTCGTGGATGGTGCCCCACTGCATTGACCCTGTTCACAATGGTCTATCACAGCTCCAATTTCCTGGCAATGGGTGTGTGCTGCACCTCGGACCCGAAGATTTGTGGCTCTATCTTCAAGATCTCGTCCACCATGGTCCTTAACTCCCTTTTGGTGAAGCGTGGATTTTTGGGGGGGACATGGTGAGTGTGGTGAATGGTGTAACGAGGTAAGGGTGCTCTTCTGTGGGTCGGTGTGCGTGTCTTGTATGCTGGCATTCACTGTCTGCCTCTGGTGCTCTCCGTCTTCTTGTCCTGCTTTTGTTGCAAGGGATTGTGGGGGTATCTGGGGGTGTTTTATGGGGTTCTGGATGTGTGTCAGGGGTGTGGGTCATACGCCTATCCAATGTGTGCACTACTTGCTGTTGAGTTCACTTGCTGCCCGTAGCGGTTGCAGCCTCCAATGTTCGTCAAGCCTCCAATGTCCGCCGAGGTGATTTGTGCATCATTATTTGGAGGGTGGGATGTGGGTGTGCTTGGAAGTGGTGGGGTGGGGAGGTCAGGGATTCCCGCCCACAGGTTCATGGCGGGGAGTGGTGGTCTGGGGATGTTTGGCAGGGTTGGGTTTTTCATTCATTATATGGTGGGTTTCCATTCACCACCAAAGGCGGGATTCTGTTCACCGCCGACACGGCGGTCGGCGGTCTTTCCCGCCGTGTTCATAATGACCTAAGTCTGTTAGAAATGGGGTGTCTGGTTGGCTAGGGTACACACCTAAGCCATGTAGAACCCACCACTTTAGTCAGGGCAAGTATGTTACACACCAAAAGTAACCTGTGCTCACCCCTCTGGTAGCTTGGCACAGAGTAGTTAAGCTTATGTTCAGAAGCAATGTGTAAAGCGTTTGCTCAACACACTCACACCAGTGACACAACAAATACACAACAAAAGAGACTCCACAGAGGATTATATATAAAAGATATGTTTCTTATGTTATAAATAGATATCTTATACCCCAAAACACCATAAATCATAAATGTTGTGCATAAGTTACTAAAATAGAACTTGGTATCTTGAGGGCAAGTATAATTGTAACATAAGTATAACATCAGGGCATAAGAAGCAATAGTAAAACATGTAAATTACCAAGTGTCACCATAAGCACATCAGTAACAATGAGCTCAGTTGGGGACCGGAATGCCTGTACTCCTATTAGCGGGGTTAGGGTAATCTGTGAGAGCCTGGTTGGAAAATATATCTTGCTGGTATAAAACGTATGTCGTCATCTCCCTGTGGTGAACAGGGCCTCCATTGAGGAACCGACCCACAGCAAAAGAGCCTCGGAGCAAGCACCCTAAAGTAAAGGTGCTGGGGATGCTCACTCAGCAACTCCTCACGTGAGGTTTCAAAAGGGGCTGCTGCCCACGAGTTCACAGCTTACTGCAGTGCAGGTCCCCACCTCCTATTGGGGTGCTGTGAAGGTAGCACGAGGCAGCTACCTACCCCCCAAGGGGCCCAGCTCACCCTTGGCACTGCTAGAGACAGCAATAGGTCTGCCACAGATATGTTGGTGGGTCCCACAGGCCCTCGCTGATTCAGAGAGGTGCAGGCTGAGAATCCTGTCTACCATGCCAAAAGGGCACAGGACAAGTTTGTGTGTCAGTCTCCTGGCCTCTTATACTTCCAGACACATGAGGGGGTTCTCAGGCAAGCTGCTCCTTGTTGGAGTCAGAGAGTACTCAGCATGCATGGTGCAAAATAAAGCAATCACATTGCGCAAATGACCAGGAGTGGCAAATGAAGCGATGCCACCCAGCAGTAGCAGGTAGCAGAACAACAGCAGAAGAGCAATCCAGATGAGACCTTTGAGCAGCATGCAGCAGTCCTGACAGAGGTTCACTCACTGTTCCAAAAGTGCTCTGAAATCATGGGGCGAAAGACCCTATACTTATAATAAAAAATGTATTTGACCAAGAGGTGACTTCAAAGGAACCCTTTCAAGTGAACAATAAACCCCTTTTTCAACCCAACACTGGCTCCAGACTATCTGTGGGGGGTTATCAGTCCTTTGTGTGGGGACAGGCCCCTACCCTTTGACGTTTAAGTCAAAGCCCCTCCACCCTTGCAACCCAGGAAGACCCATCAGCATTTAGATGGAATGAGGATGCAGTTGAGTGTCCTGTGTTTATGGCTGCCTTAGTGAAATGCACAAGGGGAGCTGTCAACCAGCACAGACCAGACATGGATTAGAGACAGGCTGAAAAACACTAGAGTTGTAAGCACAGAGAAATACACACTTTCCGAAAGTGGCATTTCTAAAATAGTCATGTAAAATCCAACCAAACCAGTAAGCAGGATTTCTTACTATCATTTCAAACATAACAATGCTACTCGTCAGAGATCAGAAATTACCACTTAAAAACATATAAGGATTACCAATACTAACCTATAAGGGAAGCAGTCCTCACAGTAGTGCAAAATGAAATGGGCTGTTTGTCACTACCAGGACATGCAAAACATAAAAGTACATGTACTAACTGTGAGAAAGTAGCCTCTTTCTAGCATGGTTACCCCCACTTTTGGCCTGTTTGTGAGTGTGTGTCAGTGTGTTTTGCCTGTCTCACTGGGATCCTGCTAGCCAGGACCCCAGTGCTCATAGTTTGTGGCCTACTATGTATGCCTGTGTAGTGCCTAACTGTGTCACTGAGGCTCTGCTAATCAGAAACTAAGTGCTTATGCTCGCTCTGCTTTTACATTTGTCACTGTAGGCCAGTGACTTAATTTACCAATTTCAATTGGCACACTGGACCGCCCTTATAAGTCCCTAGTATATGTACCTTGCTCTGGTGGGAAACTGAACAAAGGAAAGGGGAGTGATCACTCCCCTGTCCATCACCACCTCAGGGGGTGGTGCCCAGAGCACCTCCAGAAAGTCCCAGAATTCAGCCATCTTGCTTTGCAAGGTGTGGGGACACTCTGGAGGTCCCTGAGTAGCCAGTGCCAGCAGGTGACGTCAGAGACCCCTCCTGATAGGTCCATAGCTGATAAGGTTTCCTACCCCCATCTCAGGGCTATTTAGGGTCTCTCCTGTGGGTTCTCTAAAGATTCTGCTTGCAAGTTTCCTTCAGGAATCCTCTGCAACAACCTAAGCATCCTCTGACCTCAGATCAACCGCAGCCTGCCCCAAGAAACGGTGTAACTGCAACAAAGTGTCTACAATAGACACTTTTCTTCAGCAACATCAGCTCCAAGTTAGCAACTGCAAATGTTTCCATGGTGTGCATGCTCGGGGGACTCCCTGTCTCCATCCTGCACCAGAAGGACTGAAGAAATCTCCTGTGGAGTGACGGAGTCACTCCCCTGATCCAAGCAGGCACCTTCCAAGGTGACAACTGGTACCATGGGACTCCTCTCACAGTGACAAGCGTGCTCCTAAGGACACAGAGGGTGGACATCATTGACATAGACTGTCCTGTGGTCCTGCTGACACAATTTGGAGGAGGTAAGACCTTGCCTTCCCCAAGAATGATGGTACCCCTGTGTTTTGTGTCGTATTCGCCTCCTGAGGCCTCTGTGCACTCTTTGCAAAATTCCTTCATGTACAGCCTGGCCCAGTTCTCCAACACTCCACCCTGCAATACTGTACTTGTTGAGTTGTTCTCCGGTGGAGTGGGACCTTCTTTTGTTGTGATGCAACAACTGTGTTTTGCACCTGCTTTGAACCCAGATCCTGCAGATTCTAGGGGTGCTGGCTGGCATCCTGAGAGATCTATAAAGTGCTGAGAGCCCCCTCTTCCTTCTCACACAGAGATGAGGCCTCCAGGTCCCTCCTGGGTCCATCCAGTGCCATTTTGATGAAAAACACAATTTTGCTGTAGCCAAGGCCTGTTGGCACCTTTCAAATACGAAATCTCATCTGCAACAATTTTCACGCAGTGGGACATCATTTGCATCATTCAGGAACCCACTGGCATCTTCCTAGGGTGCATCTTTGTAGTCTTCAACTAACCAGGGACTCTTCTTTTGCACCCTCTTCTGGGTTGGCAGGGGCTCCTGTCCTCCCTGGAACTTCTTTCTACTTCTGGACTTGGACCCCTTCCTTTGCAGGTCTTCAGGTCCAATAATCCAGCAGTTGTTCATTGCAGACTTGGTTGGCTACTGTAAAATCCCCAAAACGAGGTATAGTGTGTAGTGTAGCAGTACTTTACGCTCTGGAGTGGGGTAATTTACTTACCTTTACTGTATTCTTACTCTCCCAGCAATTCTGCACACACTACACTTGTCTGGGGGGAATTGGTGCTTGGGGATGATCCTGCAGAAAGGGCCATTTCCAACAATGCGAGTCAGTCGGTTGGCTGGACCTCTAGCCAGAATCTTACTATCTACATTGAGAAGGAAGACCGGGCAGTACAACCTGACAGAAAAAGGGTCTTTGCTGGTTTCAGTAAGGTGATAAGAATAGCTTTCCTCAATTATAAGAAGCGTTTGTCAATGGACATTAAGAAGATGCAGACCAACGATTTCAGTTAATGCCTTATAAAACATCACAGTGAAGCTGCCAGAACAACTTTCAGGAGGACATGGGGCATGCAGGGGTCACAGGGTCCAACAATGGTTGTTGAGGCCTTTTGCTCCTGATGTTCTGAGGTCCAACCTACTATGGATCATGGGCAACTGGGACAAGTACCCTTCTGCACTTGATTCTCAGTGGTTGAGCAGTCACTGTTGCCTTGAAGAGGAGATGTAGATACAAGTCAGTGAACACAACTCAAAACTCAAACTCAACCAGTACAAACAGTAAATCAATGTCCAATGAAATACTTGCTTTTTGTACAAAAATAAGTATTTTATGTCTGACACTGCACATGCAAAGGTAGAAGAAATCTGATGCAACAACACAATCCCCCTGGAGGTCGGGGCTCTAGTATTTGTCAGGCAAAGTCCTGTCCCACCCTCCTTCATGTAACATGTTCAGGGTTCTTCCCTATTCACCAATGGCTGCATCTGGGGAGTGCACATGATTAGCCCGTGCTCAAGTGTTCCCATTTGACTGTTCAGGATTTTAGTCAAAAGTGTCTGTGGTGCTGTAGCACCATTAGCAGTGAGTTCCAAACTGGGCTAGTTCATGTCTTATCTGATCTTGCAGCATGGAGGAGTTCCGTGGAGCAGCAGGTGCCCCTGGAGCAATCACCCATGAGTTGTGCTCAGTTTGGAGAAGTATGGTTGCTCGCAACACACGGGGTAGCACCTGGCCTACCAGGTTCTCTCTCTTAAGTGGCACAGCCAAAGTCTTTCTCAGCTGTCAGAGCA
The DNA here is from genome assembly GCF_031143425.1 of Pleurodeles waltl. Lineage (NCBI taxonomy): Eukaryota > Metazoa > Chordata > Amphibia > Caudata > Salamandridae > Pleurodeles > Pleurodeles waltl. The sequence goes on from NC_090439.1 coordinate 690,139,267, forward strand.
GCTCCCAGTTCATAAAGACACAGTAACTTGTCTTTCCCAGGCGCAGGAGGCACATTTGGGAAAATCCTTTCTTGGAAAATCCTTTCTTTGCTCTCAAGTGAAGCCCAGGGAGGCTTTGACATTGTCCACAGTGTCTTCAACAGCCCTTCAGCCAGTCAGGTGCAATTCCCTCACAGTGCTGGCTTAGCCTGCTGAGCTAGTCCTCAGTCACTTCTTGGGTAACAACCCAAATCCTTTGGCAAGTTAATACTGGCAGCCCACCCTCGCAAACAGGGTTTCCATGCTATTTGGAAAACACAGGAACCCGCTTTCTTGGTTTAAAGGCCAACGCCAAGATTGTCCCTGGTACCAGCAATTTAGAAGTGTCAATTTTACTGGTGGCCCTCTCTGGTGTACTGGATCATCACAGTAGTATGGTCCACACAGGGCTTCACTCTCGGATCAGTCCTGAGAGGCCCTCTTGTGGCATACAGGGATCACAGAGCTGACACAGCACACAGGCAATGAAATGATCAGTTCACAGCCTCATACCTCACTCAAGGAATCATGTTGCAGGGCTTCCCACTGGGCCTTGTTCCCTCCAATGTTCTCATCTTTCTCACAGGGCACCCGGCAGGTCTTGGCAAGCAGTCAGGCACTGGTGCTCCAGTACAGGTGATCTTATTGTTCAGGATGATGTCCCTCACCCTGCAGAGATACTAGCAGGCCTATATTCCCATTCCTGGTCCCAGGCAGAGGTCTTGCAGAGTTTGCCTTTGTCACACAGCCCAAGTGGCTACTTGGTAGATGACTGCTTTTAGGGTTATAGTACATTTCCAGACATCAAAATGTGATTTAGGGCCTGAGTCTTTTAAGTTTTATGTTGAGGATCTGCTTCTTTTGACGTAGACACTTTTTTTCTTCTTTTCCCACAAAAGACTGTCAGTCACAGCTGGCAATACTCTGAAGCTGATTGCCCCACAATAAAATTCATGGGAGTGACCAGAGTTCACACCTGGATGTCAGCCACACTGATATTTTTATCAAAATGTTAATCCAAGACCTCTAGCCCTGCTCTTACTGACTGCCTTATAGTAGGAAAGTGTCCTCTTTCTTGGCATGGTTACCCCCTTTTCTGCCTGATGTCAGTATGTTTGACTGTGTTCACTTGTTTGCTGGGATCATGCTAGCCAGGACCCCAGTGATTATGCTCTCTCTCCCAAAACTCTGCATTTCATCCCACAATTGGCATACTGGTGCCCCCATGTAAGCCCTTAGCACATGTTACCCAGGTTCCCAGTGCATTGGGGTTCCAGGGGATCCCTTTGGGATGCAGTAGTTATTCTGACATCCATAGGGAGCCAATACAAAGGGTTCCGCAGGCCTGCCATTGCAGACTGCGGCAACCGGGTGCATACACATGTTTTCAATACACGTCCCTGCACCAGATCACTATAAGTCACAACTGTGGTAGGCCCTCTCAGCCCAGAGGGCAGGGTGCAGGTACCTGTGTGTGTGGGCACCCCTGCACTAGCAGAGGTGTCCCCACAAACTCCAGATCCCTTTTCCTGGACTTTGTGAGTGGGGGGCGCCATTTTACGTGTGTATTGGACATAGGTCACAACCTATGTCCAGCTACAAAATGATGACTCCAAACCTTGGCATGTTTGGTATCAAACATGTTGGAATCATACCTAATACTTTTGCAAGTATTTAGTTGTATGATTCCATGCACTCTGGGAGCTCCTTAGAGGATACCCAGCATTGCTACTACAGCCTACTGAGGTTTCACAGGCAGCCCAAGCTACTGCCACCTCACAGAGAGGTTTCTGCCCTCCTGTTGCTTGAGCAGCTCAAGCCCAGGATTTCCTATGGGAGAGGGGTGTTACTCCCTCTCCCTTTGGAAATAGGTGTTATATAGCTTGGGAGGGGCTCCCCAAGCCACTGGTATGCTTAGATGGGCACATTTGGTGCCCTCCCTGCATAAACCAGTCTATTGCTCTGGCTTAAAACTGGACAATGGAAAGGAGAGTGCCCACTCCCCTGTTCATCACCACCTCAGGGGTGGTGCCCAGAGCTCCTCCAGAGTCCCTGGGTTTTGCCATCTTGAATCCATGGTTGGTAGGGAACTCTGAGAGCACCTGAGTGGCCAGGTCAGGCAGGTGACGTAAGAACCCCTTCCTTAAAGAGGGTCACCCAGCTGGGTGACCAATCCCCCTTTCAGGGCTTTTTAGGGTCTCTCTTTTGGTGATTCCTCAGATTCGGCTTGCAAGATTCCAGCAGATTTCCTCTGATACCTCCACTTCGACTTCTGACCAAAGAAACTGCATCTGGACTCACCAGGACCCGACAATCTACAACATTGTTTCCACAGCTCCTTCTAGCTTCTGCAACATTTCCCCAGTCGTGCATCCTCTGAGGACAGCCTGTCTTCTGGCTGCCTGGGAAAGAAGAAGGAATCTCCCTTGGGGTGAAGGAGTCACTCCCCGGCATCTGCAGGCACCAACTGCAATGACGATTGGCTGAGTGGATCCCCTATCCTGCTGACCTGCATGGATCCTGCATCACGGATGGTAGTCGGACATAGTCCCTTCGGTCCTCTCTACCAGCTGTCCAACTTGGGTGGAGGTAAGCCCTTGCCTTTCCATGCAGGATAGTACCCCTGTGCACGGCGTGTTTTGCAGCTGCAAGGCTTTTTGGCACTTTCTCCAAAGGGTCTTCAGACATCGTGTAGCTCCAGCCCCCAGCACTCCTTCCTGTGATGCACAGCTCCCTGAGTGCCTTTCCTGCGGCGTGGGACTCCTTTTCGTAGTGCTGCGAGGGCTCCATCTGCAACTTTTCTGTCCCCGATCTGTGGGACTCCTGTGAGTGCTGCTTATGCTTCTGTGGATTTTCTATGATGAGTCCTCCTGGGCCTTGCTGGTCCCCAGCAGCACCACTTTCAGCCAACTGCAAGTTTTGCCTGTGCTAAGGGTCTGTTGGTGGAATCCGAATACGCAAACCCGACTGCAATCTTACTTTTGGCGTGGGACATCACCTGCATCCTCCAGGAATTCAACTCCGAATCCAGGGCTGCAGTGCTGACTTTCCTTTCTCACCATCGACCAACTTCTGCATCCTCAGTTTGGTGGGTAGGGGCTCCTGTCACCACTAAACTCTGCTGTTTCTTCTGGACTTGGTCCCCTCTTTCCACAGGTCTTCCTCTTAAGGAATCCACTGTTGGCTTCTTGCAGTCGTCTCTGGGTTGCAATTATCTTCTCTTCTAAGTGGGTGTTTTGGGGAAATTCTAGTGATTTACTCCTGCTTTCCTGGTCACTGGGGGGTGTTGTGGTACTTACCTTTGTGCTTTCCTGGTACCCTAGCTCCCCTCTACACATTCCACTTACCTAGGTGGGGGTCCAACGTTCGCATTCCTTTTTTTTTGTATATGGTTTGTGCTCCCCCTAGGGTCAGCATTCTCTATTGTGTTTTACACGGTTTTGCACTGTTTTCTAACTGTTTCTATGCCTATTAGACTACTGTGTTTATAGTATAGTGTATATATGTTGTGTGTTACTTACATCCTAAGGAAGTATTGCCTCTATAGTATTTTTGGTGCTGTGTTACTATAATAAAGTACCTTTATTTTTGTAATACTGAGTGTTTTCATTCATGTGTGTAAGTGCTGTGTGACTACAGTGGTATTGCATGAGCTCTGCATGTCTCCTAGATAAGCCTTGGCAGCTCATCCACAGCTACCACAAGAGACCCTGGCTTAAAGACACTGCCTACACTACACTAATAGGGGTGACAAGGACCTTGAATAAGGTGTAAGTACCTTAGGTACCGACCACACACCAGGCCAGCTTCCTACATTGGTGGTGCAGCGGAGGGATAAGCACTTGCAATTGCTTTATCACTTTGTCACCTTGTACTTTCCACAGGAAAGACCACTCCTTACTTAAAGGTACACATAGTACCTAGTGTCAGGGAGAAGTAGTAGAAAGAAATGAATTTACGAATCGCAAAATCATATGCAGAATGGTGTCTCAGACACCTTCTGCGAATCGCAAGGGTGTCGCAAAGACCCACCTCATTAATATTAATGAGGTGGGTCAAAATTTGCGACCCCCTTTGCGATTCCCTGCACTCACAGGGATGGTAGCCTGCTGGAGACAGCAGACTTCCATGTCTGTGACTGCTTTTTTAATAAAGCAGTTTTTTTTTTGTATTGCAGCCCGTTTTCCTTAAAGGAAAACGAGTTGCAATACAAAATAAAAAATTAAACCATTTGTTTTTGTTTTTTCAGAGTAGGCAGTGGTCCAATCTGAAAAAATATTTTGGGTGACATTCACAAAGGGGAAGGGGTCCCATGGGGACCCCTTCCCTTTTGCGAATGAGTTAGCACCCACTTGACATGGGTGCCAACTGCTAATTGCTTTGCGACCGCGTTCGCGGTCACAAAGCAATTCTGCATCACGGTGCAAATCGCAAATAGGAAGGGAACACCCCTTCCTATTTGCGAGTCGCATTCCCATTTTGCGAGTTGGTGCTTACTCGCAAAATGGGAATGTGCACCGCGATGCCCGTTTTGCATGGTGCAAACTGCGAATTTCGCAGTTTGCGCCATGCAAAACGGTTTGTACATCTGGCCCCTGGCCTCTAGCTTTGGGTAAGCTAGGGGTCTAGGCATAGACCTTGCTCTAAACCTTTTAGTAAAGACTAGAAATTAGGGAGGTTAGGCTCACTCTAAACCACTCTAACACATACCATGTGTACAACTGGGCACACCTCTGAGGCCAGGGATTCTCCTTATGAGGACCTGACTTTCAAGGAACTGAAAGGGATGAGTGCTGAAAGAAAGCTAGACATGGGGAAGAATCCTAATAAGAGCCTGCTCTCGGGCCTCCTCCTCCAGGATGACCAGGAACAAGCTGGTGACCAGGAGGAGGATAAGGAAAGAATAGATTCTAACCCCTCAGAGCTAGAAAATGACATCTTAGATTGGGGGGATCAACAGGATACCTCAGAGGGTCACAAGGTTCCTAGCAGACCCACCAGCATACCTGGAAGCACTGCAAGAAATGGGACGGGAAGCCATACTAGTAGGGCCCCCTTTACACCAAGAGAGCTAGTGGAAAGAGTCAGTAAGCCTGGGGACAGATCCTCTTCTGTCCATTCCCATGTCACCTCAGTGTCTAAGGGGACCGAATGCTGAAATCCAGAGGGAGACTCTCTAGACAGGGAGCTCAGGTAACTGAGACTAGAAGAGGCCAGACTGAGGATGCAGTAGCAACAGCTGGCCCAAGATAGCTGCAACAGAGGGAAAGGCAGGGGTTGGGGCTCAACACCACATGGTGGAAGCAGCTCAGGTTGCAGGGAACACAGGGTCAGGGAGGACTCTTTCGTCTCTAGAAACCTAAACAAAATTGTTCTCTCCTACGAGGTAGGGGATACTATTTATAAGTGGTATGCTGCACTTGAGGGGCCTGTAAAGTTTGGAGGGTCCCTCAAAAGCAGTGGGCTGATAACCTCTTGTTCTCCTTGTCTGACAAGGGTAGGGATAGACTTCTCACTGTCAGAGAAGAGGATGCAGACAACTACAATATCCTTAAGTCTGAACTCTTAGATGGGTTTGGTCTCACCACTGAGCAATATAGAATACAGTTCAGGGAGACAAGGAAGGAGTCCTCACAATATTGGATAGCCTTTGTGGATTGTATTGTTAAAGCCTTGTAAGGCTGGTTACACAGCAGCAAAGTGTATGATTATGAGGGCCTAAATAACCTAATTCAGAGAGTGCATATACCTAATAATTGTGTGTCTGATTTGTTGCACCAGTATCTAGTGGATCCGACCTCTCCCCAAGAATTGAGAAAGAAAGCAGACAAATGGGTAAGAACTTGGGTGAGCAGAAAAGCTCATACAGGGGGTGACAAAGACAAGAAAAGGGAAGCAGGTAAGTCACATGACAAAAGTGGGGACAAAGATAAATAAGAGTCTTCATCAGGCCCACATAATTCCTCTCGGGATGGTTCTAAAACTTCTTCCTCTAACAATCAGGTGAAAAAGCGCTGGTGTTATTTGTGTAAAAACAAAGGCCATAGGCCAGGAGACAGCTCCGGCCCTAAGACAAGCACCCACCACCAAAACCCCCAATCCTAGCTCTTGTGCCCCTAGCAAAAGCAGGAGTGGTTGGAATAATAATAATCAATCCAGGGGTGTGGCAGGGCTAATTCTGGTAAGTGTAGTGGGGGCCAGTTTAGTTAGGGAAACAACTGAGGCTGTTTCAGTCTCTGATGCAGGCATTGACTTTGCCACCCTTGCTGCTTGTCCCCTTAACATGAATAAGACAAGGAGAAACACTTGATAAATGGTGTTCAGGAAGAGGCCTACAGGGACATAGGTGCCAGTGTAACCATGGTGACTGAAAAACTGGTGTCCCCTGAGCAACACCTACGTGGTCATAAGAACCAAGTGACTGATGACAACAACAATACTGTATGCCACCCCAAGGCAGCTGTTGATCTCAGCTGGTGGGGGTGGAGTTACTGGTCCTAAAAAGGTTGTACTGTCCACAGACCTACCAGTAGGATGTCTACTAGGGAATGACTTGGAGGCTTCCGCTTAGGCTGAAGTAGAGTTGGAAGCCCATGCAGCAATGCTGGGTATTCCAGGGCACATCTTTGTTTGACAAGGGTTCAGGCCAAAAAACAAAGGGAACACGGAAACGTGGATCCTGAAATAATGGACCAAGACCTTCCTATGAAAAAGGGTAGGAAGGGTAAAAAATGATCCCCTACACCACCCTCCACTGAGGATTCCCCTTTGAGGAAGAGGAATCGATTTGCTGGACAGAACCTAAACCTGAAGAGCTCAAAGCTGACACAGCTGAGAGCTTAGGTGCAGAGGGGCCTGCCAGGGAGGAGTTAAGTGTGGCTCAAAAGACTTGTCCCATAATAGAGAGTTTGAGACAGCAAGCTGTCCAACAGGACACAGTGGATGTCAGTGGCACCCACAAGCTGTTCTGGGAGGATAATGTCCTGTAGTCAGAACCAAGGGGACTCCAAACCTGGTGCCACCAAGAGATTGGTGGTACCTCTGCTATACAGAGAGTTTTTATTGACCCTCGTACATGACATTCCCCTAGATGGTCACCTGGAGCAAAGTAAGACATGGGACGGTTAGTCCCTCACTTTCACTGGCCCCATAAGTCTGAAGACACAAAGGAGTTTTGTCACTCCTGTGTCACCTGTCAAGTCAGTGGCAAGACATGTGGCACCCTGAGGCCCCCTAAATCCCACTTTCAATAGTTAGGGTCCCCATTGTAGGAGGCTGGCCTGGATTGTAGTGGGTACCTTGGGTACTTACACCTTATACCAGTCCAGTTATCCCTTATTAGTGAAATGTAGTAGTGTTCTAGCAGCTTAGGCTGATAAAGGTAGCTATAGCAGAGCATCTTAGGCTGAACTAGGAGACATGCAAAGCTCCTGCAATACCACTTAATGTTACAAAGTACTTATACACAAGTAAAGACAATACTCAGTGTTGCCAAAAGTAAAGGTAGTTTATTTGGGTGACACAGTACCAAAAATATCTTAGAGATAATGCTCATTCTGGAGGTAAGTATTATACACAATATATACACTAGACATCAAAATAAGGTAAGTAATTAGATATAGGATAGTGCAAACAATAGGACATGCTATAGAATGCGATGGGAGGAAATAGATCTAGAGGCAACAAAAACCATATACTAAGAAAGTGGAATGCGAATCACAAGCTCCCCCCTAGACAAGTGTAGTGTGTGCAGAATCGCTGGGAGAAAAAGAATAAAGTAAAGGTAAGTAAATTACCCCACCCCAGAGCCCAGAAAAGCAGGAGTAAAGTACTGCAAGTTTCCTTAGGATACATTACAAGTCGTGATTAGAGTTATTGCAAGTACCAAGCAAGGCTGCAAACAACAAATGGTAGATTGCTGGACCTGAAGACCTGCAAAGGAAGGACACCAAGTCCAGAAGTCAAAAGAAGTTCCAGGAAGGACAGGAGCCCCTGCCAACCCAGAAGTGGGTGCAAAAGAAGAGTCCCCTGTTGGACGACGACTACAGAACTGCACCCCAGGATGATGTCAGTGGGTTCCTGCATGATGCAATGGCTGTCCCATGTCGTGAAGTTGGATGAAGGTGAGTTTTGGTGCTGGATTCCTCCAACAAGCCTTGGTTCCGGCAAAGTTGTGTTTTGCGTCAACTAGGCACTATTTGGACCCAGGAGGGACCTGAGGGCCTCAACTCTGTGTGAGGAAGAAGAGGGGGTTCTCAGCACTTCAGATAGCCCTTAAAACACGAGATAGCATCTACGGGAGTCCCAGGACATGGAGACAAAGGAGGTGCAAAATGCAGTTGGTGAAGCACAACAAAGGAAGGTCCCACGCTGCTGGAGAACAAATCAGCAAGTTGAGCATCGCAGGATAGAGTGCTGGGGACCTGGGCCAGGCTGTGCATGAAGGAAGTTTGCAAATAGTGCACAGAGGCCTTAGGAGGTGAAGAAGACGTGGTGCACAGGGGTACTGTTGTTCTGGGGGAAGGCAAGGTCTCACCTCCTCCAAATTGGGACAGCAGGGCCTCAGGACAGTCTTTGTCGATGGGGTCCACCATCTGTGTTCCAAGGAGCACACCCGTCACCAGGAGAGGAGTCAAAGAGAACCGGTCGTTGACTTAGATGGTGGCTGCGTGAGCAGGGGAGTGACTCCGTCACCCCATGGGAGATTTCTTTTGTCCTTCTGGTGCAGGGTGAAGACAGGGAGTCCCCAGAGGTGCACACCACGGTAACTGTTACAGTTGCTGGCTGGAGCTGAAGTTGCAGAGGACAAATAGCCCTTTTGGATGCTTTGTTTCTGTTACAGTGGTTCCTGGAGCAGTCTGCAGTTGATCCGAGGTCAGAGGATGAAGTAGTAGTTGCAGAGGATTCCTGCTGGAAACCTGCAAGTAGAATCTGAAGAGAACCCACAGGAGAGACCCTAAATAGCCCTGAGAGGGGGATTGGCTACCTTACCAGGTAAGGACCTATCAGGAGGGGTCACTGACGCCTGGCCCTGGCCACTAAGGGGCCTCCAGAGTGTCCCCACACCTTGCAAAGCAAGATGGCTGAAGGCTGGGACACACTGGAGGAGCTCTGGGCACCACCCCTAGGGTGGTAATGGACAGGGGAGTGGTCACTCCCGTTTCCTTTGTTCAGTTTTGCGCCAGAGCTGGGACAAGGGGACCCTGAGCCGGTGTAGACTGGCTTCTGCAATATATATATATATATATATATATATATATATATATATATATATATATATATATAATATATATATATATATATATATATATATATATAATATATATATATAATCTGTGCCCTTCAAAGCATTTCCAGTGGCTGGGGGAGGCTACCCCCAGCCTGGTGCACCTATTTCCAAAGGGAGAGGGTGTAACACCCTCCTCCCAAAGGAAATGTTTTTTTCTGCCTTCCTGGGACTGAGCTGCTCAGAGCCCAGGAGGGCAGAACCCTGTCTGTGGGGTGGCAGCAGCTATAGCTGCATTGCAAGCCTTAGAGAGCTTGTTTGGCAGTACTGGGGCGTCCATAGTGGTCCCCCAGGATGCATGGAATTAGCTCCCCAATACCATACTTGGAATGGGGAAACAATTCCATGATCTAAGACACCTTACATGGCCATATTCGGAGTTACAATTGTGAAGCTACATATAGGTATTGACCTATATGTAGTGCACACGTGTAATGGTGTCCCCGCACTCACAACTCCCCGGAAATGGCCCTGAACTATGTGGGGGCACCTTTTCTAGTGCAAGGGTGCCCTTACACTTAGTAACTTTGCACCTAAGCTTCAGCAAATGAAGGTTAGACATATAGGTGACTTATAAGTTACTTAAGAGCAGTGAAAATGGCTGTGAAATAGTGTTTGGACTATTTCACGCAGGCTGCAATGGCAGGCCTGCGGAAGGGTTTGTCTAAGCTCCTTATGGGTGGCAAAAAAAATGCTGCAGTCTGGAAGGATCTCGTGAAACCCCAATGCCATGGGTTCCTAGGTACCATATGCTAGGGACTTATAGGGGGGGGTCCAGTGTGCCAATTGAAATTGGTAAATGAAGTCACTAGCCTATAGTGACAAATTTTAAAGCAGAGAGAGCATAAGCACTGAGGTTCTGATTAGCAGAGCTTCAGTGACACAAACACTATACACACCTCACAAATTAGGCCATATACTATGAGCACTGGGGTCCTGATCAGCAGGATCCCAGTGAGACATGCAAAAACATACTGACATACAAGTAAAAATGGGGGTAACATGCCAAGAAAGATGGTACTTTCCTACACTGTTTGAGAGGGTAGGGGTTGACATTGTTGGCCCTCTAGACCCTCCCACAGTTTCTGGAAATAGATATATACTGGTGGTGGTGGACCATGCCACCAGATATCCAGAAGCCATACCTCTAAGCTCTTGCAGTGGCCAAAGCTCTCCTGGGTATTTTCTCTGGAGTGGGCTTCCCAAAAGAGGTAGTATCAGACAGGGGTAGCAACTTCATGTCTGCATACTTGACAGCTATGTGGAAAGAGTGTGGGGTAACTTATAAATTAACCACCCCTTATCATCCCCAAACAAATGGGTTAATTGAGAGGTTTAACAAAATTCTCTAAGGCTTGATGAGGAGGCTTTTGAAAAACTCAGAAGGAGATTGGATGTCTTCTTACCATGACTCCTTTTTGCCTATAGGGAGGTCCCTCAGAAGGGAGTGGACTACAGCCCCTTTGAGCTTGTGTTTGGGCACCCTGTTAGGGGCCCACTTGCTCTTGTAAAGGAGAGTTGGGAGCAACCCCTAAAGCCTCCTAAACAAGATAGTGTGGATTATGTGCTTGGCCTCAGATCAAGGATGGCTGAGTACTTGAAAAAGGCCACTAAAAACCTTCAGGTCAGTCAGGAACAGCAAAAGCAGTGGCACGACCAGAAGGCTGTTCTGACTGTTTACCAGCCAGGGCAGAAAGTGCGGGTCCAGGACAAGTGGAGTGGTCCCCAAACTATGGTTGAAAAGAAGGATGAGGCCACCTATTTAGTTGACCTAGGTACTCCTAGAAGCCCCCTCAGAGTGCTTCATGTGAACCGCCTAAAGCCCTACTCTGACAGGGCTGACTTAACCCTGCTCATGGCCACTGATGAGGGGCAGGAAGAGGAGAGTGACCTCTCCCTGATCTCGTCTCCAATTCTGCTCCTGATGGCTCAGCTGAGGGAGTAGTCCTTGCTGACTGCCTCTCTGAGTCCCAGAAAGAAGACTGCTGAAATCTCCTAGAGCAGTTCTCTGAACTGTTTTCCCTTACACCTGGCCAGACCACATGGTGAGAACACACCATTGACACAGAGGACAGTTTTCCTGTAAAGAGTAAAATCTACAGGCAGCCTGACCATGTAAGGGACTGCATCAAAGCTGAAGTGTAAAAGATGCTAGATCTAGAAGTGATTGAGCACTCTGACAGTCCCTTGGCTAGCCCAGTGGTCTTAGTCCCAAAACCACACTCTCAAAATGGGAAAAGAGAGATGAGGTTTTGTGTTGATTACAGAGGGCTCAACACAGTAACAAAGACTGATGCTCATCCTATCCCTAGGCCATATGAGCTCATAGATACACTGGCCTCTGCCAAGTATCTTAGCACTTTTGATCTTACTGCTGGCGATTGGCAGATTAAATTATCCAAAGATGCTAGACCAAAAACTACATTCTCAACCATTGGAGGGCACTACCAATTCACAGTAATGCCCCTTGATTTGAAAAATGCACCTGCCACTTTTCAGAGGCTGGTAAGCACAGTCCTCCAAGGTTTGGCAGCATATCTAGATGACATAGCTGTCTTTAGCTCCACCTGGGATGATCATCTGGTCCACCACTGGAATGTTTTGGAGGCTCTGCAAAAAGCAGGCCTCACTATAAAGGTTTGAAAGTGCCAGATAGGGCAAGGGAAAGTGGTTTATCTGGACCACCTGGTAGGTGGAGAACAGATTCAGCCACTATTGGAAAATACAAACCATTTTCGATTGGATCCCCCTACCACACAAACCCAGGTAAGAGCCTTCTTGGGCCTCACTGGGTATTATAGGAGGTTAATTAAGAACTATGGCCCTCATTATGTACATGGCGGTCTGCACTGCCATGCCGGCAGTGGCAGTAATTGCCGCCAACGGCATGGCGGTCCAGACCACCATATAATAAACGTGGTTGATCCGCCAAGTTTGAAACGCCGTCACTGCCAGGCTTCCGCCATCAGGCAGCCTGGCGGTGGCAGCATTTCTGATCCGGCTGGGCAGCACTGCACTAAAAATATAAGGCCGATCTACCCCAATGGGCGAGGAAATCACCAAAACATTCACCCCCAAAAGAGGAGCGACCCTTATCAAAGGGGGTGCTCCCCAAAGCATTATGGGCCTCATTATGAGTTTGCGGGTGCCTGAGGTCGCCTGCCAAACACGTTTCTCCATCAGGCTGCCTTGGCGGGCTGAACACCGCTGGCTCCATTAAGAGTTCATCGCAGGGCTGGCGGTCAGAAACAGCGCTTCTGCCCGCCGGCTCTGCAGGGATCAGGCCCTTAACATTGACGCTGTACTTCGGGCAGTGGAATGCGTGATGGGTCTGTGCATGGGGTCCCTTGCACTGTCCCCCCGACTCCCCCATTCCACCAGCCTTTCCATGGTGGTGTAACTGCAATGGAAAGGCTGGCGGTATGGGGACTCCTAACCCACATGGCAGCGCTGCTTGAAGCGCTGCCCTGGCAGCTTACAACCGCTGGGACTGCCAGGTTGCAGGCTGGCGTCAGCCTGCTGGTGTTGGTGGTCAGACCGTGGCGGTTCTGCCACGGTCATAATGTCGCGGTCCGACAGTCACTGTGGGTCTGCCAGTCTGATGACTACTAGACTCATAACGAGGACCTATGTGTCATGGAAAAAGAATCCCTGGTGGTCTAGGGGCTTCTGCCCCTCCTTGGCGGCAGATGGGCTTAAAAATATAAGGCTGATCTGGCCCAAGGGTGGCAGAAATGGTCAAAATATTTACTCCCAAAAGAGAAGCTATCCTTGCCCCGTAATCATTATACATAGAATCTCTGGCTTCTAGTGGGTGTTGACCGCCCTGGGAGCTAGATTGGTTTAGTTTGGAGTGTGAATAGCATATGTGATCCCTTTTAGTTGAACACCTTCCCTCAAATTGGTTTAGATTGGAGTGGGAATATTCAATGTCACCCCTTTAGTGTACAACACCTTCCCCAAGTTGGTTTTGCCTGGAGCGAGAATAGTAAATGCCTCCAGTTTAGTGTCCAACACCTTTCCCCGGTATTGTTAGATCAGCTTGGGGTTAGTAAATGTCACCCATTTAGTGCCCAAGACCTTCCCCAAATTGGTTTAGACTGCAGTGGGAATAGTAAATATCACCCCTTTAGTGTTTAACACCTTACCTCAAATTGGTTTAGATTGGAGTAGGAGTACTAAATCTAACCCCTTTAGTATCCTATGCCTTCCTAACATTGTTTTTGATTGGAGTTGGAATAGTAAATGTCACCTCTCTAGTGTCCATCACTTTCTTCCAGATTGAGTTAGATTGGAGTGGGAATAGTAAATGTCACCCTTTTAGTGTCCAATGCCCTCCCCAAATTGTTTTAGGTTGTAGTGGGATAGGGAATGTCACCCCCTTTAGTGCCCAACACCTTGCCCAAATTGGTTTGGATTGGAGTGGGAATAGTAGATGTCACCTTTTTAATGTCCAACATATTCCTCAAATTTTGTATAATGAAGACATTTCATATGTTTTATTATTTGTTTCCAATTTATATTTTTTCTATAGTTTTACTTTTTGCATTATACATACTTCAAGGAAAAATATTGAAAAATATAAAGTAAATAAAACATTTAAAATTATTTTTAACATATTATGGCCCTCATTACAAGCTGCGGGCGCCAGTATACCACCAGTGCTGGTGGTGTTTCTTGCTCCCTATTTGGACTTTTCCACTGGGCCAGCAGACTGTAACAGTGTTACCGTCCACTCGCTCAGCGGAAAAGTCACATCAACATTGCTGCCGGCTCGTAATAGAGCCGGCGGCAATGCTGATGTGCAGCGGGTGCAGTAGCACCCGTCGCATATTTCACTGTCTGAAATTCGGGCAGTGAAACGTGCGATGGGGCTATGCCTGGGGGCCCCTGCAAAGCCAAAGCCATATGCATGGGTGAGTGTAGGGGTCCCCAGGGGCACCCCAGGTCCCTCTTAGCTCCAGCCTTCCCATGGCAGTGTTTACCGCTGTAGCCAGGCTGGCGATCGGGGACTCATAATCCCCAGGGCAAGCGGTGCTTGAGGCTCTATATGTTTATTTAAAGGTAACTACGTTTTTGTTTCCAATATTTTTATTTTCGATATATGTAAAAATGTATATTTTTAACAAAGATATTTGTGTTCTCGATATTTGTATTTTTAGTTAAATATACAGAGTCAGTATTTTTATCAATATTTCATTTCTAATATTTTTCTGTTTCCATAGTTTATGGAGCAATATTATGACAGTGATCCCCTCCCAGTCCAAAAAGCCCACAATCCATGAGATAACCCTATGTCGTGGTACACATACATGATCTGTGTTCACCTATCAACTGGGGACCCTACCAGAAATTAGACTTTTAATAGCCTTGGATATTTCCTCCAACGACCACAGGTCATTAAGTGGTAGTCTACAGTTGTACCCCAAACAAGCCATAGCAAATCTGGATATTTGTCAACAGTGTCCTGGAAGCATAAAAGTTTAAAAAATACCTCAGCAATCTCGACCATGGTCACCTTGGAATTGCTGTTATCATCTTGTATACATAGGATAATTTTACTTTTCAAGTGATCTCTAAGCAGCCAAGAAAAAAGTCCTACCAGGATGCTACCCCTCTCCATATCACCACCAAAAATGTTTGCTTCCCTCTCAGATGTCTTCCTTCAGGCCAAGTAAGTCTTGCGCAGTTTGTAATAGGGCCCACCATCGGACAGCAATAGCCGATGGGTATCCAGGTTTTTAATTTTGTCCTCTAGCAGAGTAAGTTGATCGCAGACTGCTTTAAAAATGACAGATTGTTTCGAAATACAGTCCTCACAGCTCACTGGCTTGGAGATTTCCCACAGCATTGCATGAGAGTCTGTTGACCCAGAGTTGAACTGGAAATAGTCCTGAATTGCATCGGTCAGTTCAGCCTTAAAGGCAGAATCCAGCAGTGTTCTCGAGGAGAATCGCCAAAATAGATTGTGCCGCATAGCGGCCGTGAAGCCCAAATGCACTGTGGAGTGGTCAGAAAGGGTCTCGGCAGATGCTCCATTACCCACCCCGGCACAGCAGACAAACACCACCCAAAATGTATTCTGGAAAAGGAGTCGTGAATCATATAGTAGCATGCATATACACGTTGTTACATCAGATACAGTGTGCCAAGTATAATGGATGTACAGGATCTCCATTTCATCTGAGCATATGCTCCATACAGTGGCATAAATATTCATTTTGTTACACCATATACAGTGTGCGAAGTATTACGGGTGTCCAGGAGCTCCATTTAATATCTCAGCACATCTAACAGTACTCTCGAAGGGAAAGAGACATGCCAAAATCTATCTTTGGTTTCATCAGGTGGCAAACTGAAATCCCCTTCTCAAATGATCAAGCACCCTGCGTGTTAGCAGCATATTTCAGCAATTTCACTGAACATCTTGGTGTTGTTTGTGTTGGGGCCATAAACATTAACTATGAGAACCCGATGGTCCATTAGCAAGTGCACAATTATGATATATCTATCCTGCCAGTCTCAATAGTCATATTTTATTTAGAATCTAAATGTTCCCATAATAATGGGGGAACCCCAAAGGAGTAAGAGCTGTATGACACCAGATAGCAAGGTCCCCACTTAGGCCAATTTATTTCAGTTATTGTTACTAGGATGCGTCTCCTACAGCAAAGCAATAGACACATCATGTCCATCTGCGTATGCCTGAACTAGGCTAAGTTTCTTAGGTATATTCACACCATGGACATTCCAAGTCATTAAAGCTAAAGGTGATGTTTTGACCACAACCAGCAATCTTTCAGCTGGGAAAGGAGTTATAGTCATAGAGAGCTGGTAGTGACATTTGACAGTAAAATGCGACCAGCACCAACTAAGTGATGGTGAGCAGGGGTGAAATAGCCAGCTATACAGATGACAATAAACAAAGAGCAACCAAGAGAAATCCAAAACTAAACATCCACCTCATTTGCACATGGCATGAAATAGTCAGTGCGCCTTCCACATTAACCACCAAATTTGTCAGCGACTACACCCTTACCAATAAACCAGGTACCTATGAACAACAAAGTGAATTGCACACAAAGGTACCACCTACTAGGCCCCAACGCAGGGAAGAGATTGATTCATTATTCTGATCACACAACATATCAACTGAGTTGAACATTATGCCATCATGTTCAGGACAATCAAGTCTGCTCATCGGGAGAGTCCATATCATTCAATGTCACTTGGGGCACACTGATCAGGGCCTAAGACAGTGGAACCAGGTTCAGAGGCCCTCAGGAATGCAGCAGCCAGCATACCCCGGCACTGCTTCACAAATATCAGGGCAGTCTTGGGATCAGGAAAGGGTTTTGGTTTACCAGCAAGGTCAACAGAGAGGTTTGCAAGATATAAGGTGGCACATTTAACTCCTTTATTGTGCAGCAGCTTCTTGGCATCTATGAATTTCCTTCTGGCTTCTTGCACTATAATTATGAACTCAAAAATGATGACAATGTTCGCTCCCTTATAATGCAATGGGCCCTGTCCCAGTCAACCCATAGAACTGTGTCCCTGTCACAGTAGTTAAGAAGGCGAGCGATGACTGGGCATGTAGGTGCACCAGGAATAGGTTTGGTAGTGAGGAAACAATGAGCACCTTCAACCATGGTAAAGTTATCAAGGCCAAACAGTTCCAGCAGGAGCTCCACTTTAACCGTGTGTGAATTCTGTCAAGCCTGTGATTCTAATACCGTTTGGCGCAAGCACACTTCCAGATCTTCATTCTTGGTGGCAGCTGCCATCAGTTTCCCCTCCACAGCTTTCAAAGCCAGCAGCCTGGTCAAAAGGTCTTCACCTATGCCCTGCTGCCCTACTCATCATCATCGTTTGAGCTTTATTTCAGCAGCAAGTAACATAAAAGCAATGCAAATACACACATAGGATCACAATTCACAATACAACGTATACAATTTTGATAAAATGCTTAAAAAGCTTTTACATTGCCAAGGCCCAGGGCATACAAGTCAAACACTGAGTTATTCTATCAAAAATACATATGGCTGGATTTACTTGAATTTCATGAGCCTATAGCGTAAATAATTGACTATACTTATGTTCTAAATCAAACAAATAACACTTAAAACATAACACATTGACAAGTAGATTCGAATTCCTGGAACTTTGATATTCTCCTCCCCATATTGCAAGGAGGTCTATTTAGGTACAAATATATAATCACAATCTAAAATAACAATACTAAATCAATAAAAAAAAAAAAGTCTCTATCCTTAAGTAGATATTGTATCAGCACAGGAGACTTGCTCTGATACACCATATTGCCGCTAAAAACGTTGCCACAGCACACACCACTGGCCCATGGGTGCTAGTACTACAAATCCTAAGGGCCGAGTGGTGATCCCTAATTCCCATGGAGTTACAGAGAGGTCTTATCCAACGGGCCCACTGCATTTTATATGCAGGGCAGAGAAATAAAAGATGACTGATTGATTCCCTAGTGTTGTACCCCATTGGGGAGAGATCTGTTAGATTGACAGATAGCTTCTATCTGGAGGTAAGATCACACACTGGTATAGATCCTAATCTGAATCTTATAATCCCACTCTGAATCTTACAAGTAGCTGCCCTACTCAAACGCACATTATGCTTGCTGAATTGTTCAGTAAGGCTATCCAGGTGCATGGACATAGATTCAAGCATTCCATCTATATCTATAACACCTGCTTTCAAAATCCTGTAGTCGTTTATGCCCATGTCAACCCTTGTCCATCGACTGTTCATCTGAACGAGCTCTCAATGCTTTATATTGATCATAAGTGAGTTTACTTGGCTCTTGCTTTGACTTACCCATTATAGCACAAGAGCACTAAGCTCAAAACTCCAAATGGTAATTCAGGAGATTGCCATCAAGGCTAAGCCTAAGATGGTAGAGGGCCCCTAATCGAGCTGATGATCTTAAAAGTGTAATTGTCCCACGCCAGGACTCCCTTGAGAGCAGGGGGTTTATAATGCTAGCATGCTGAAAGTCCAAATTCAGACAGCAGCAGGAGCACAACACTTGAAACAGGCAAATGAAGTAGTGGAGGAGGAGCCCGACACAGTACAGTGTCTCCCAAAATAGGCCCACCTCATTAGCAGTGCAGGGTCCCATCAAAAGCAGGGCATATGATAAATATGGCCCCTTCGACCTAGAGGCAACCAGCCAGCAGCATAGGCCAGCCTCCTAGAGCCGCAGAGTCATGGGAGAATTGAGGGTGTCAGTACCTAGGGCAGTCTGGCCATCCGCTTTTGATCAAAGTGAAATATAGAAGGGCAAGGGGGCTGCTTGCACACCAAGAGCAGAATGCTCATGGGACCAAAGCAGGTCACACTCTCACATAACCCGTACCAGGCAGGCCCGAGACCAGACACCCCTCCAAGCTGTTCTTGGTTGAACTTGCCCCATGCTACCCCTTCTTGTCCTACCAACAAAACAAGGGGGGACTATGCTGGGATTCAAACTGCCACAGTTTATTCAATGTACATCATACACATAAGCATCTCATTCAGGTTGTAAGTTTGCACCCTTGGGTGGCATTTGCCATGGGCCCCTCACTGGCCCACTGCATGGTCTGGCCCATGAATTGTCCTCTCCCAGGCAGGCTGGAAACCCCGCCCCCCTCCCTGCTTTTTTTTTTATTTTACTTATCCCCATGCTACTCCTTCTTTTTCCACCAACAAAACAAGGGGATAATATGTTGGGTTTCAAATGGCCACTGTTTATTCAATGTACATCATACACATAAACATCTAATGCAGGTTGTAAGATCCATTGAATATAATGATACTGCATTCTTCTGTCCTTTCATTTTCATCATGGTTATGTTGCTAGTCACCAGTGTCCCAGCACAGCCTTTCCTCCTGAGGGCCCTTGGTCAGCGCTACTGCAGCTAGGCTTCCCTTGCTACCAACCGCAGTGGGCAGCCCCTTGGCCTTGCACGGGTAGCAAGTGCTGTGTTCACCCACTGCTTACCCTTGCTGACCTCTGTCTGCTCCCTCATATCCCTGCTGTGAGGCATCGTAAGGACACTAACTGACCAGCTCTTTTACTTTCGGCTAATGTACTGTCCATCTGGCTAAGCTCTCTCTGCAACATGTGGTTACATGACCACAGGCAGCTCCCCTCTTTTCTTCCTACTCTACTGGAAACGTAGCTGTTCCAAAGCCCCAACTATGTTGAGCAAGAACATATCCATGTCCACCTCTGTCACTTGGATGCCGTCTGACTCACAGAACCCTAGTACCCTCAGATTAATAAACCCACGCCCAATGAGACCCAAGGAGATGGCCCTACAGACCTTACCCATGGAAATATTGAGCTTTCTACTGGATCATTCTACCGCCCCTTGATCTTTGGCCACCCTCCACTCTACTCTTGCTATTATCTCGGACCATAAGTTATCTGTGGGGCACAGCAAACTTGCCACTGCTGTGAGACCCAAAACCACTGATCCCAACAGGTCACTCCTGCCAGGGAAGTTAGATCTCCCACCAAGTGGATTACCACAGCATCTGGTCTGCTCAACTGCGGCAGGGTGTTCTGCAATGAGAGGAGAGGAGGAGTTGTGCCCATCTCATCCCCAGTCAACCCAGCCACAAGATTACTGTGCCCCACAATCCCAGGCAACTATCGTTTTTCCACATTGCCCAACGTTATGCCAGTGAGATGTATGAGTGGCCTAAGATCCAAATACTGCATCTATTGCTGGTGGGGCCTGTTGTAGAAAGGAGAAGAGGAGGTGGCTGTATTACTCAGGGGCCTGCTGGTTGTATGTAACTTTTTTATGCTCTTGGTGCCCACTGGTCCATGTACTGCTGATCCCTGTTTCTGCCGCTGTTGTGGCTGCACCAGTGCGGAAGGAGTGTGAATCAAACCCATCTGGGGGGAGCCCGGCTTTGCCAATGGGCATCTTCAGTAACGCTGTGAATTGAAATGGGCTGATGCATGCTCCGTCCTCATGCCGGAAGAGTGGCAGGCCTTTCTGTATACCGTACCTCATGTACTTCCACATGCAGCATAGAGGGTACAGTGTGTCCTCGTCCAGGCAATTTAGGCAAAAGTATTTCCCCTTTCCACCTTTGTCTGTCTTGCACTTACTGTTTCATGCTGCCTTCTTCGGGGCCAATGCGTTGTCCACCTACATCTTCAGAGGTGATCCAGGCCCCCCTCCACAATTGTCCAGGTATTGGCATCAGACATGTGTCCACGCGAAGAGCCAGCTCCCTAAATCTCTGCCACTGAAAACAAAACAGCACATCAGCCATTGAGTTTTTGCAACCAGAAATATGTCTAGCTCTGACTACAATGGTCCCACTTAGTTGGCATCCCGTAAGGTGGAGCAGGAGAAAGTCTGTCTCCCCATACTGTGAAGGCCACAACTATAGGAAGTAGCTCCAACACCATGATGTTCTGGGTGATCCCACTTGTGTGCCATACAGCTGGCCAACTGGCCGCCGTCCACGCTTACCCCAGGATTACCCCGAAACCCTCACTGGCTGTTGCATCCATGAATAATTTGAGTTGTTTAGCGGAGACTCAGGGTTCCATATTAGTGTTCCGAAGCTGCCCAGGCAACCTAACTTATGCTCAAGGTCCTCCCTGACCCTCGCGTACGGCGCACTCTATGGTGCTTTTCCTTGAGGCCCTTGGTCAACAAGGCCAAGCATCTGGCAAAAGGTCTACCAGCTGGGATCACATTGTTTGTGAAGTTGAACCTCCCCAAGAGTCTTTTCTTACTAAGCATAGCCTTGATGTCCCGCCTTAATTACAAATCCTCAGACTGAAGCAGCATGCATGCTCCCTCCATGGTGTCCAGCTCTATACCCAGGAAGTGTAAGCATATCGTGGGGCCCTGTTATTTCCTTCAGCTCCTCTGCTAACAACTCAAATGCCCACAAAAGTGCCTCACACAGGTTGGTTCCTGCCCTGCATTCCCCCTTTGGGCATCTCCTTATGAGCTCCCATTCTAGGAAGGAGCTGAATGTGTCAAAATACGTTCAGGATATGGCACAGCCCATTGGTAGGCATGTGTCATAAATAATAGAATTGATTGTCCAGGTGAAAAAACAACAGATGATAGCTGTCTGGGTGGACCGGAAGGAGGCGAAAAGTGTATTCAATGTTAGTCTTCGCCAACCATCCACCCTTTCCTAGTGCTCTGATCTGATCCACTGTGTCATCTACCATGGCATAAGACACAGAGCAACTGCTGGGGTTCAAACCATTGTTCATCGACCCACCTGGTGGATAGCACAAGTGGTGGATTAGCCTATTGCTAGAAATGGGGTTTCTGGTTGGCAATCAGTTTGCACTCTTTTCAAGCAGGGTAAGGGAGATACACACCAAGGATGACCCCTTCTCACCCCCTTGGTAGCTTAGCACAAGCAGTCCGGCTTATCTCAAAGGCAATGTGTAAACTATTGCACCAAAACACAGAGTAATACAGTAAAAACACTAAAAAATGGACACCACACCAGTTGAGAAAAATATCCAATATTTATCTAAATCAAACAAGACCAAAATTACAAAAATCCAACATACACAAGTAAAGTTATGAATTTTTAAGTTAAAAAAGAGTCTAACTCCATAGAAAACAATAGATGCATTGATGTTACACAAATTACCTGGTTTGTGCCATAAACAAAAGCCACACGGGGATGCGTGCATCGGAAAAGTCAGCGATCCATTGATCCCTTACTCGCAAATGAGTCCATGCATCATTTCTTCTCCGGTCGGGTAGGCGATGCTTTGTTTTTCTCTGCCGCAAAAGCCCGATGCTTTGATTTCTGGATGGGCACCTCAGATCCGGGCAGGTTCACGTACATTTTGATGCCCAGCGATGATGCGTGCGAAGTCTGGCTGAGTAGTGATGAGGAACCACACTATGCAAGGCTTTCATCGATTTCAGCAGCCGCAAGAAGGTGTTGATTAGTTTCTCCAGCCACAATGCAGGGGATAAGTTGATTTCCCAGCTACGATGCAGGTGGTACGTCAATTTCTCAGCCACGATGCAGGTGGTGTGTCGTTTTTACAGCCGCGTTGCAAGTGGTGTGTCAAATATTCCCACGCTCGGCTCCTGTGTGTGGCTTTCCACTTTGGTTTCACCAGCTTCACCTTTCGAGGGCCCAGGGACTGGAGTGGGTATCACTTGGCAGGGTAGGAGTCTCAGCAGAGAGTCCAGGTGCTGGCAGAGGAAGACTTTAATGACCCTGAGACTTCAAAACAGGAGGCAAGCTCAGTGCAAGCCCTTGGAGACACTTCACAAGTAGGAATAAACCACTCAACAACAGTCCAATCTTTGACCTCTTTCAGGCAGACACTAAACAAATACAAGAGAAACCCAGAATGTCCATGTGAACCTGGGTCTAATTATCACAAAACACATATCCACGTGAAACCCATTTTTAATCAATTTAAATATTATAGCAGAAAAATCTTGCTAATGGTTAACTCACACTCAAAATTCTTAAATGAAGATGAAAATCATCTGTCTAGAATCTTTAAAAAAAACTCCACTGAATCCAGGGCCAACACATATGTGAAAAACATGTTATTAAAGCTTTGAAAGCAGCATCAGCATATAATGGTGAATCATTTTTATAATCATACTTTAGGAAAATAAACAAAAAGTGATAGTTGAAACAAGTGATCCCGAAGTGAGAAAAGAGACACCACACCATAAAGCAATAAAGAAATCGCTTATAGTTCTTTTTATCTTTGGTGTATCTCACAAACATAGCCTCTTATTAAATTATGACGTATGCCTATCTAGACAGATGATTTCGTCTTCATTTAACAATTTTTGTTATGAGTTAACCAGTAGCAACATATTTCTCCTAAAATGTTTAAATTGATTGAAAATGAGTTTCACATCGATAACTCTTTCTGGCAGAAGCAGCAACTGCAGGCCAATCGAGCAAAGAACAGTCCCAGGCAAAGGGGCAGTACTCCTCCTCCAGTTCTTCAGCTCTTCTCCTTGGTAGAGGTTCCTCTTGAGTCCAGAAGTAATCTAAAAATCAGGGGTTTTGGGGCCACTACTTATACCCCTTTCTGCCTTTAAAGTAGGCAAACTTCAAAGGAAAGTCTCTGTTGTTCACAAGATTCTGAATTGCCCAGGCCTAGCCCCAGACACACACCTGGGGGATGGAGAATGCAATGTGTGAGTGCAGGCACAGCCCATTCAGGTGTAAGTGTCAGCTCCTCCCTCCAATCTCGCCCAGATGGCCCATCAGGATATGCGGATATGCAGGCTAGACCCCCACTCCCTTTGTGTCACTGTCCTGAGGTAATTCACAAACAGACCAACTGTCAGTCTGACCCAGACAGGGAATGCACAAGCATGTAGAGGCACAGAATGGTTTAAGGAAGAACATGCCCACTTTCTAAAAGTGGCATTTTTAAACAGACAATGTAAAAACCAACTTTACCAAAAGATGTACAGAAGTTCAAAGATCCCAAATTCCAATCTCTCTGTGCTCTCAAATGGAAACCGCACTTTAAAGTTATTTAAAGGCAAATCCCATGTTAACCTATGAGAGAGCTAGGCCTTGCAACAGTGAAAACTGAATTTGGCAATATTTCACTGTCAGGACATGCACAACACATCAGCACATGTCCTACTTTTAATATGCACTGCACTCTGCCCATGGGGCTACCTACGAACTACCTTAAGGGTGCCTTACATGTATAAGAACAAGATTCTGAATTGCCCAGGCCTAGCCCCAGACACACACCTGGGGGATGGAGAATGCAATGTGTGAGTGCAGGCACAGCCCATTCAGGTGTAGGTGTCAGCTCCTCCCTCCACTCTCGCCCAGATGGCCCATCAGGATATGCGGATATGCAGGCTAGACCCCCACTCCCTTTGTGTCACTGTCCTGAGGTAATTCACAAACAGACCAACTGTCAGTCTGACCCAGACAGGGAATGCACAAGCATGTAGAGGCACAGAATGGTTTAAGGAAGAACATGCCCACTTTCTAAAAGTAGCATTTTTAAACAGACAATGTAAAAACCAACTTTACCAAAAGATGTACAGAAGTTCAAAGATCCCAAATTGCAATCTCTCTGTGCTCTCAAATGGAAACTGCACTTTAAAGTTATTTAAAGGCAAATCCCATGTTAACCTATGATAGAGCTAGGCCTTGCAACAGTGAAAACTGAATTTGGCAATATTTCACTGTCAGGACATGCACAACACATCAGCACATGTCCTACTTTTAATATGCACTGCACTCTGCCCATGGGGCTACCTACGAACTACCTTAAGGGTGCCTTACATGTACAAGAAGGGAAGGTTTCTACCTGTGTTAGAAATGGGGTCTTTGTTTGGCAGTCAGGTTACCCAATGTCCAAGTCAGGACCCTCACTCTAGTCAGGGTAAGAACGCACAATCCAAATTATCCTGTGCCCACCCTCTGGTAGCTTGGCACTGAGCAGTTAGGCTTAACTTAGAAGGCAATGTTTAAAGTATTTGTGCAATAAATCATGCAATAACACAGTAGAACACCACATAAATACACCACACAGTGTTTAGAGAAATATATAATATTTATCTGATAAGATGCAGGTCAAAGCGATTAAAATGCAATATGTATATGTTCAGATATCACTGTAAAAATAATATAAAGTGTCTTTAGTCTTTTAAAAGTAATAAATGTCTCTTTCAAGCACAAAGTACCTGGTTTGCGTTCAAAATCTCCGCAAAGAACCGCAGAGGAGGAGATGTGTGGAAAAAAAGAAGGTGTGCGTCGATTTCTGGGGCCGCATATGACGATGCATCATTTAGTTTTCACTCAGGGACGGCTGTGCTTGGATTTCCGGTGCTCGGTCATGGATCCTCTTCAGGTTGCGGGGTTTTCGGATACCCCGAGAATGATGGGTGGATTTCCGGTGCTGACAGGACGAAGTCAAAGGGGCTGTGTCATTCCGGTGGGCGTTTGTGGGAATGTAGCCTCTTTCGAGCATGGTTACCCCCCCTTTTGGCCTGTTTGTGAGTGTGTATCGGTGTGTTTTTACTGTGTCACTGGGATCCTGCTAGCCAGGACCCCAGCGCTCATAGATAAAAACCTATATGTCAGTGCGTTTTGCCTGTCTCACTGGATCTTGCTAACTAGGAACCCAGTGCTCATAGTTTGTGGCCTAATGTGTATGCCTGTGAACTGCCTAACTGTGTCACTGAGGCTCTGCTAACCAGAACCTCAGTGCCTATGCTCTCTCTGCTTTTAAATTTGTCACTGTAGGCCAGTGACTTCATTTACCAATTTAAATTGGCATACTGGACCCCCCTAATAAGTCCCTAGTATATGGTACCTAGGTACCCAGAGCAGTGGGGTTCCAGTAGATCCATATGGGCTGCAGCATTTCTTTTGCCACCCCATAGGGAACTCAGACAAACCCTTACACAGGACTGCCACTGCAGCCTGCGTGAAATAGTGCACACACTATTTCACAGCCATTTTCACTGCACTTAAGTAACTTATAAGTCACCTTTATGTCTAACCTTCACTTGCTGAAGGTTAGGTGCAAAGTTACTAAGTGTGAGGGCACCCTTGCACTAGCAAAGGTGACCCCACATAGTTCAGGGACATTTCCCCAGACTTTGTGAGTGTGGGGACACCATTACACACGTGCACTACATATAGGTCAATACCTGTATGTAGCTTCACAATGGTAACTCCGAATTTGGCCATGTAACATGTCTAAGATCATGGAATGGACCACCCATTCCAAATCTGGTATTGGGGAGCCAATTCCATGAATCCTGGGGGCTCCACCATGGACCCTCCATACTGCCAAGCCAGCTCTCTGAGGCTTGCACTGCAGCTACAGCTGCTGCCACCTCACAGACAGGGTTCTGCCCCATGGGGTCTGGCCAGCCCAGTCCCAGGAAGGCAGAACAAAGCACTTCCTCTGAGAGCAGGGTGTCACACCCTCTCCCTTTGTAAATAGGTGTTACAGGCTGGGGAGGGGTAGCCTCCCCAGCCTCTGGAAATGCTGTGAAGGGCACATATGGTGCCCTCCTTGCAAAAAACAGTCTACACCAGTTCAGGGACCCTTCTCCCCTGCTATGGTGGGAAACTGGACAAAGGTGACCACTCCCCTGTCCATCACCACCCCAGGTGTGGTGCCCAGAACTTTCTTTGCAAGGTGTGGGGGCACTCTGGAGGTCTCTGAGTAGCCAGTGCCAGCAGGTGACGTCAGAGACCCCTCCTGATAAGTCCATAGCTGATAAGGTTTCCTATCCCCATCTCAGGGCTATTTAGGGTCTCTCCTGTGGGTTCTCTACAGATTCGGCTTGCAAGTTTCCTTTAGGAATCCTCTGCAACAACTTCAGCATCCTCTGACCTCGGATCAGCTGCAGCCTGCCCCAAGAAAGGGTGTAACTGCAACAAAGTTTCTACAATAGACACTTTCCTTCAGCAACCTCAGCTCCAAGTCAGCAACTGCAACAGTTTCCATGGTGTGCATGCTCTGGGGACTCCCTGTCTTCATCCTGCACCAGAAGACTGAAGAAATCTCAGTGGAGTGACGCAGTCACTCCCCTGATCCAAGCAGGCACCTTCCAAGGTGACAACTGGTACCCTGGGACTCCTCTCACGGTGACGAGCATGCTCCTAAGGACACAGAGGGTGGACATCATTGACATAGACTGTCCTGAGGTCCTGCTGACACAATTTGGAGGAGGTAAGACCTTGCCTTCCCAAAGAATGACGGTACACCTGTGTTTTGTGTCTTCTTCGCCTCCTGAGGCCTCTGTGCACACTTTGCAAAATTCCTTCATGTACAGCCTGGCCCAGTTCCCCAGCACTCCACCCTTCAATGCTGTACTTGTTGAGTTGTTCTCCGGCAGCGTGGGATCTTCTTTTGTTGTGATGCAACAACTGTGTTTTACACCTGCTTTGAACCCAGATCCTGCGGCTTCTGGGGGTACTGGCTGGCATCCTGAAGGCATTTTAAAGTGCTGAGAGCCCTCTCTTCCTCCTCACACAGAGTTGAGTCCATTGCCATTTTAATGAAAAATGTACTTTTGTCGTAGCCAAGGCTTGTTGGCACCTTCTAACACGAAATCTTATCTGCAATGATGTTCATGCCATGGAACATCTTTTGCATCATGCAAGAACCCGCTGGCATTTTCCTAGGGTGCATTTCTGCAGTCTTAAACTAACCCGGGACTCTTCTTTTGCACCCTCTCCTGGATTGACAGGGGCTCCTTTCCTTCATGGAATGTCTTTCGACTTCTGGTCCTGGTCCCCTTCATTTGCAGGTCTTCAGGTCCAATAATCCAGCAGTTGTTCTTTGCAGACATGGTTGGCTGCAGCAAATCCCAAAAAAGAGGTGTAGTGTGTCCTAAGGAAACTTGCAGTACTTTACTCCTGCTTTTCTGGGCTCTGGGGTGGGGTAATTTACTTACCTTTACTGTATTCTTACTCTCTCAGCAATCCTGCACACACTACACTTGTCTAGGGGGGAATTCGTGATTCACATTCTACTTTTTTAGTATATAGTTTGTGGTGCCCCTAGACCTATTTTCTCCCATTGCATTTTATACGATTTCCTACTGTTTGCATTGTTCAATGACTATTTAATTGTCAAATTTTTGTGTCTATTGTATATATTGTGCATAATACTTACCTCCAGAAGGAGTATTGTCTCTAAGATATTTTTGGTACTGTGTTACCCAAATAAATACCTTTAGTTTTGGTAACACTCAGTATTGTCTTTACTTGTGCATAACTACTGTGTAACTATAAGTGGTATTGCATGAGCTTTGCATGTCTCCTAGTTCAGCCTAAGCTGCTCTTCTATAGCTACCTCTATCAGCATAAGCTGCTAGAACACTACTACATTCACTAACAAGGGAGAACTGGACCTGTGAAAGGTGTAAGTACCCAAGTTACCCACTACAAACCAGGCCAGCTTCCTACAGCGTTGCATGGAAATTTCTACCGCACAGCAGGCGCTGCGTCGATTCCTCTCTGGAAGTAGGGCTGCGTCATTCTGGCTCGGTTGAGTGTCAATCCAGTGGGCCGTGCAATGAATTTCCGGTTACTACACTGGTGCTGCGTCGATCTCCTCGTTGTGAAGTCAGGCTTCATCATTCCGGTTCGGCTTGCGTTGAATTTTTCACAGCGATGCAGGCTGTGCTTCATTTCTGGCAGGCTGTGCGTCGATTTTTGCAACACAAGGAGACCTTCTTGTAGAGATAAAGGGGGTCATTACAACATTGGTGGTAAAAGCCGCTTAACGCTGTGCAGAAGACCGCCAACACACCGCCGCGGCTGCAGAATTCCGCCACAGTCATTATGACCCAAAGAACGGAATCCGCCAAAATCTAGACACCCACACAAGTCCGCCACACCAAAGATCAGTGATAAACTGGCGATAACAAAACCTCCATGGTCATGCCAAAAGGAATACACCCACACTATCACAACCCACCAATCCACGGTGTGGTCTTTCAACCGCAGTATTCCATTGGGGGTACACACCACCGCGCTCAAAATACACACACATTTACAAAACACAAATCCACATTGGACAATTCGAAATACACACACCTGATACACATACACACACCACTCCCACACATCCAATACAATATAAAACACACACCCACATCACCCACAAACCCCTATGACCACAATTGCGACTGAAGGCCAGAGAGAGACACCACCATCTACAAACGATCATCAACAGGCACTCAACACCATCACTCACATAACATCCACGCACCTCACACAACACACCTCTAAATATCACCCCACACATCACAACACACTCCACCCAACACATCACCCACACCACCCCATGGCACCGCAAAGACACCCCAGGTTCTCTGAGGAAGAATTCAGGGTCATGGTGGAGGAAATCATCCGGGTAGAACCACAGCTATTCGGATCACAGGTGCAGCACACCTCCATAGCTAGGAAGATGGCGCTATGGCGAAGAATCGAGGACAGGGTCAACGTAGTGGGACAGCACCCAAGAACTAGGGATGACATCAGGAAGAGGTGGAACGAAATACGGGGGAAGGTGCGTTCCGTGGTCTCAAGACACCACATCGTGGTTTAGACGACTGGGACATGTGAGGAGATGGCGGCATCCTCCGGAGTACCGACGCTGGTGGACCTGTCGACAATGGAGGAAAGACATTTGATAATCACCTACAGATTTGACCGTGCCACAATCCAGGAACTGTGTACCCAGTTGGAGCCAGACCTGATGTCAGCAATCCGCGATCCCACAGGAATCCCCCCTCAAGTGCAGGTGCTATCAGTGCTCCATTTCCTTGCAAGTGGGTCTTTTCAAACAACTGTGGCTATGGCATCAGGGATGTCCCAGACTATGTTTTCCAACGTATTGTCCAGAGTGTTGTCTGCCCTGCTGAAACCCATGCGGAGCTACATCGTTTTCCCTCAGGTGGAGGATATGCCTACAGTGAAAGGTGACTTCTATGCCCTTGGACATATCCCCAACATCATAGGTGCCATTGATGGGACCCAGGTGGCTTTGTTTCCCCCCCCCACAGGAGGAGGATCGATGAATGTACAGATGGTATGCTTGGCAGACCAGTACATCTCCCATGTGAATGCCATGTTCCCTGGCTCAGTGCATGACGCCTACATGATGCGGAATAGCAGCATCCCTTCTGTGATGGGTCAACTCCAGAGGCACTGTGTGTGGCTATTAGGTGAGCCCCTGGAAGCAAGACAGTAGAAATGGTTGTCTGGGGTTATCCCTACAGGTTAGTGTGTGTCTAACAGTTGTCCCTCGCCATTTGCAGGTGACTCTGGGTACCCCAACCTGTCATGGCTACTGACCCCAGTGAGGAATCCCAGGACCAGGGCAGAGGAACGCTACAATGAGGCCCATGGGCGAACTAGGAGGGTGATCGAGCGGACCTTCGGCCTCCTGAAGGCCAGGTTCAGGTGCCTGCACATGACAGGTAGATCCCTATTCTACTCACCAAAGAAGGTGTGCCAGATCATTGTGGCCTGCTGTATGCTTCACAGCTTAGCTTTGCGATGACAGGTGCCTTTTCTGCAGGAGGATGGTCCAGATGGAGGTGTTGTGGCAGTTGTGGAGCCTGTGGACAGTGATGAGGATGAAGCAGAGGAAGAAGACATGCAGAACAGGGACTCAGTGATCCAGCAATATTTCCAGTGAAACACAGGTGAGAATACATTCCTGCCTACTACATGTACTTTTACACTACTACCTCTCTGCTGTCTGTCGTTTTCACCCAGTGTATGGTCACTGAGTTGTCACTTTCCCTTACGGTTTCACAGATGTGGGTCCCAACGTGTGCCATCTGCTTAGATTTGTGTGTCATCTGCTTAGATTCCTCATGGACTAGAGCTGTGTGACATAGGTATGTTGACATTACCATTTCAAAAACATTTGGTCACTGTAATTGCAAATACACTATTTCAAAATCACAGACAGACTCCAGATCATTTTGTACTTTAGGTGTGTTTTGTCATGCTGCGGCGCTTGCCGCGGCCGCGGGCTCAGGTTGCCGTGGCGCGGCACTTCATTTATGCCACGGCTGGCGCGCAGGCCGCAGGGGATGCCGCGGCTGGCGCGCGGGGCGCGGGGGACGCCGCGGCTCGGGCGCAGGCCGCGGATGCTCCAAGGAGCCTGATTAGGGGTCGCGGCACTTGCCGCACCCCTTTCTTTAAGGTCTGCCATAAAGGCAGATGCGGCGGGGCTTGAGACCCCGAGGGGGTTTCAGGCCTGACCGCGTGTAGCGCATTATGCGCGTTTACATCTAATCTCTGCATTCTGCTTTTCACATCTGCTCACCACTTACCATGTCTCCAGTCAAAAGCCGAACCCTTGCACATGGTGGTATTTTTGTACCTGCCTTTTCCCTTCCCAACATGCTGAGCACTTCCTCTCTTCCCAGCATGCATTGTTTTTCTTCTTTAGGTGCATGTACCTGATTCACTATTGCATTCTTTTCCCCAATCCAAGATAGTGGTATTTCTACTTCCTGTTTCCTACTTCCTGCCTGGGGATATATAAGGGGAATTCAGCTGCTGGTTCATTGCGTTGCAACACTCCTTGGTGGTAGTCACGCTCTGATTGATTTCTTCCTGCGAATCCAGTGTTTCCTGACCTGTCTTTGTTCTCCAGTCTTCCTGATCTTCAGTCCTAACGCCTTGGTGTCCTCCTTTCGTTTCAGGGAGTTCCTGTGGAGGTTTTTTACCCTACTGGGGTTTTTCCTCTGGGACTCCTTCTGGGGGGCACGGACTGTAGTGGTTTGCTCTTGCCAAACAGCACCGTGGCTACCGGAAGGGGTCGCCCCTACCTCGGCCAGAGCAGAACCTGCCGGAACCGGGGCCGTTCCCCTACGCTTCTCAACTTCGACGGTAAGCCCATTGAAAACCGTGACAGATTGCAATGCCCAAAACTCCAGTTGCAGTCCGGTATCATGGATAATCCAGTGGCAAACACGGAACCTACGAGCCAGACCCTGCTTATGACGATACAACAACAGGCTCAAGAACTCCAACAGTTACGTACTGAAAATACCGTCTATCGACAAGCCTTTGCATCCAGGACCACAGATGTCCCCTCAGTAGCCGCCACTACACCTCGTTTTTCCGGAGATCCTAACAAATTAAAAGAATTCCTGGATGCCTTGACGGTTTACTTTGCTTTTCGCCCCTCGCAATTTGTACAAGACAAGACCAAGGTGGGGTATTTGATTAGTGCCTTATCGGGGCCAGCCTTGGCTTGGGCCACTCCTCTAGTAACCAGAAACGATCCCTGCCTATCTAATTATTCCACCTTTATCACTACTTTTAAACAGATGTTTGAACGCCCTGGACTCGAGGCGTCAGCAGAAGAAGCTCTTTGCGAAGTCCAACAAGGGAATCAAGATGTATTACAATACATCACCCGTTTCAGACAATTAGCAGCAGAAACAACCTGGGTGGAACGTACCTTGGTGACACTGTTCCGTAGAGGTCTCAGAGAGGACATTAAAGATGAACTAGTGCACTCTGCTAGAATAGAGAACCTTAAAGGATTGATGGACCAGGCTCTGACGATAGAATATCGGTTAAATGAACGAAGAATGGAGAAAAAGAAGAGTTGTTTGCCATCTCACTCAGTACCGTCTCGCTCCTTCTCTCATCGTACCGAGGAAGTCCGTCCTGAACCTAAGGGGAATACCGAGGAAGAACCAATGCAGATTGACACGGCTCGAGGACCTTTATCAGCCAGTGAAAGAGAACATAGACGAAGGAAGGGGCTTTGTCTATATTGTGGTGCAGCTGGTCACCTAATTCGCACTTGCCCCATTCGTCCAACCAAGCCCTTGGGAAACGCCAACTCCCGTCCTCAGTAAGAAGGGTGAGGACGGGATATCGTGACATACCTTCTATTTGCTCTTCCAGGGAGGAAGGAACTGCTCTTTTTCTCTTACCAGTTATCCTTCATCTAACTGATGGCCGGGAAGAAAGAACCTTTGCCTTATTGGACTGCGGAGCCAGTGGCATCTATTTAGATGAAGCCTGGGCAAAAGAACGACAGATAGCACAAATACCTAAGGAAGTACCAGAACAGGTACATACCGTGGATGGGTCACTCTTGGCCTCTGGACCTGTACAATATACCCCCCCTACCTTCTGTCTACAGTTTGGAAAACACCAAGAAAATCCTTCGTTTGATTTAATTTCATCACCACACCACGTCATGATCCTGGGCATTCCATGGCTCACACGGCACAATCCTTACATCAACTGGGAAACAAAAACCATTTCCTTGTCCTCTCACTTTTGCCAACACCACTGCTATCACGCCGGGGATTATTGGTCCCCAAAAGGTCTCTCAGCAGCAACTCCTAAGGTGGGATGCTCCATTAACGTCCTACAGGGAGTTCCCAGGCATTATCAGGATTATGCCGATGTATTCCAGAAGCCAGAAAAACCTGAACTGCCACCCCACAGAGAATACGACTGTGCCATTCCTTTAGAACCAGATACAGTGGTTCCTTTTGGGCGGATGTACTCTCTCACAGAACCGGAGAAACAGATTCTGAAGGAGTACCTTGATGAGAACCTACAAAGCGGGTTGATTGCTCCCTCTTCTTCACCCGCCGGGGCTCCTCTTTTCTTTGTACCAAAGAAAACTAAAGATTTGCGTCCTTGTATCGATTTCAGAGGGTTAAACAGGATCACTATTAAAGATCGGTATCCGTTACCCCTCATAAAGGACATCTTAGAAGCAGTCAGAGGAGCAAAGAGATTCACCAAGCTGGATCTCCGAGGAGCCTACCATCTTCTAAGAATAAGAGAAGGTGATGAGTGGAAGACCACCTTTAGAACACCTTTTGGTCACTACGAATATAGAGTAATGCCATTCGGGCTCACTAATGCCCCTTCCATTTTTCAAAGGTTCATGGATTCTATCTTTTCTGATCTTTTGCAACAAACAGTGGTGGTGTATCTTGACGATATTCTAATCTTTTCTGTTCATCCAGAAGAACATTCCAAGCACGTTCGCCAAGTCTTAGAGAGTCTCCGACAACATCATTTATTCTGCAAACCTGAAAAATGCAAATTTGATCAGACGGAAGTAAAATACTTGGGATATTGCATAAACCAAACCGGAGTCGCCATGGATTCAGACAAGGTGCAGGCTATATTGAATTGGCCATCTCCTTCTTCCATCAAGGAGACTCAGTGTTTTTTGGGACTAGCCAACTTCTATCGACAGTTCATAGCAGACTTTGCCCAGAGAACCAGCTATATTACTCAAACCCTTAAAAAAGAACACCTAAAGAAGGGTTTTTGTTGGACACAAGACGCTGAGTTAGCCTTTCAGGAATTAAAGAAAGCCTTTATTCAAGCCCCTATCCTACGACACCCAGACACTAGCAAGCAATTCATTGTTGTTGCAGACGCCTCAGAAAGGGCCATTGGAGCTGCCTTATTGCAAAGACAAGACGATGATGATTTAGAACACCCTGTATTTTACCTATCACACATTTTATCTGATTCCGAGCGGAACTATTCCGTGTTAGAACGTGAGTTACTCGCTTGAAATACCGCGTGCACAGAATGGAGACACTTTTTGATGGGATCAAAGGAACCTTTTGAAGCCCGGACAGATCACAGAAATCTACAGTGCTTAAGAAACTTTCAGTGTCAAAATAGCCGGCAGGCTCGATGGGCTTTCTTTTTCAGCCAATATGACTTCTATATCACTTACATCCCTGGTTCTCAGAACTTTCTGGCGGATGCCTTGTCCCGACGTTATCCTGAGTGCAGCGATTCTACTGTTCAGAACTTATTTGACAACGACAAGATCATTGGGGTAGCACAGACTTTTTTAGACCAAGTCAAGTCCGAATATGCCCGTCTAGACGAAACAGAGCTGAAAAAGTTGCGTCCGCAACTGCATACAGATCATGGCTATTATTATCATGACAAGGCCCTGTTTTTACCCACTAAAGTAGTACAAACTGAAGCTTTACATATGTGCCATGATTCCCCTATGGCAGGTCATCGAGGAATGAAAGCTACCCAAGAACTTGTGCTGCGCTCCTTCTGGTGGCCAACTCTCAAGGCTGATACTGAGACATATGTATCTTCTTGTCCTATATGTGCTCAAGCCAAGACACCCCGTACCAGACCAGTAGGATTACTCCGTCCATTACCAGTTCCCCCCGGCCCATGGCACACCATCTCCACAGATTTTATGTGCGCATTACCTTCCTCAATGGGAAACCACGTAATAATGGTAACCGTGGACTCCTTCACCAAAATGGCTCACTTCACGGCCTTAAGAAAGTTACCAACGGCTAAGTAATTGGGTCAAATCTTTACTCAAGAAATCTTTCGGCTTCATGGGTTACCTCAGGTCATTATATCGGATAGGGGTCCTCAATATATCTCCTGATTCTGGAATCAATTTTGTAAGACCTTGGGAATCAAGGTGGCCTTGTCATCCGGGTTCCACCCTCAAACCAACAGACAAACGGAACGACTCAATCAGGGTATCGAACAGTATTTACGTAGCTTCTGCAATGCTACACAAAGTAATTAGGCTACCTATTTACCGCTTGCAGAATTCTCCTATAACAACTCCCTACACAGTGCCTCGAAGGTCTCTCCTTTCTATGGCTCCTACGGTTTCCATCCCAAGGCCTTCCCAACTCCCCTGAGAGATAACTCCAATCTTCCTGCCATCTCCTCCTATGTTCGACAGCTACGGGGTATACAACAAATTATCCATTCCAACCTTGTGGCCACTAAGTTCCGCATGAAAAAGATAGCAGACAGGAGACGTTGTGCGGCTCCTCAATATCAGGTTCATGACAAGGTCTGGCTCTCCTCTAGATTCCTACCTCTCTGACTCACTCAGAACAAATTCAAACCTCGCTTTTATGGCCCCTTCCTAATTCTCAAAAAGATCAATCCAGTGTCTCTGCGTCTTCGCCTGCCCCGGACGTGGAAGATCCACCCTGTATTTCATGTCTCTCAATTGAAACCTTACCGTCCCAATCCTTTTCATAGGCAATTACCCTGTCCCCCTCCTCTGTTGGTTGATAATGTACCTGAGTACGAGGTTCAGGAAATCTGTGACTCTCGGTTTTTCCATGGGCGCCTCCAATATCTTATTCATTGGAAGGGATACCCTATGAGTGAGTGTTCCTGGGAGGATGCCCCTTCAGTTCATGCTCCTCTTTTGGTCCGTCGCTTTTTTCGGCTCTTCCCTCACAAACCTGGGGCCTCGGCGGGGGCATACTGTCATGCCGCGGTGGCTGCGGTGCTTGCCGCGGCCGCGGGCTCAGGTTGCCGCGGCGCGGCACTTCATTTATGCCGCGGCTGGCGCGCATGCTGCGGGGGACGCCGCGGCTGGCGCGCGGGCCGTGGGCCGCGGGGGATGCCGCGGCTCGGGCGCAGGCCGCGGATGCTCCAAGGAGCCTGATTAGGGGTCGCGGCACTCGCCGCACCCCTTTCTTTAAGTTCTGCCATAAAGGCAGACGTGGCAGGGCTTGAGACCCCGAGGGGGTTTCAGGCCTGACCGCGTGTAGCGCATTATGCGCGTTTACATCTAATCTCTGCATTCTGCTTTTCACATCTGCTCACCACTTACCATGTCTCCAGTCAAAAGCCAAACCCTTGCACATGGTGGTATTTTTGTACCTGCCTTTTCCCTTCCCAGCATGCTGAGCACTTCCTCTCTTCCCAGCATGCATTGTTTTTCTTCTTTAGGTGCATGTACCTGATTCACTATTGCATTCTTTTCCCCAATCCAAGATGGTGGTATTTCTACTTCCTGTTTCCTACTTCCTGCCTGGGGATATATAAGGGGAATTCAGCTGCTGGTTCATTGCGTTGCAACACTCCTTGGTGGTAGTCACGCTCTGATTGATTTCTTCCTGCGAATCCAGTGTTTCCTGACCTGTCTTTGTTCTCCAGTCTTCCTGATCTTCAGTCCTAACGCCTTGGTGTCCTCCTTTCGTTTCAGGGAGTTCCTGTGGAGGTTTTTTACCCTACTGGGGTTTTTCCTCTGGGGCTCCTTCTGGGGGGCACAGACTGTAGTGGTTTGCTCTTGCCAAACAGCACCGTGGCTACCGGAAGGGGTCGCCCCTACCTCGGCCAGAGCAGAACCTGCCGGAACCGGGGCCGTTCCCCTACGCCTCTCAACTTCGACGGTAAGCCCATTGAAAACCGTGACATGTTTATTTAAATGCAAAATATTGGAGGGGGAAGTTAAATGGTGAGGGGTGATGGCGGAGGAGTGTCCATGGCAGAGTCCAGTCTATTAGTCTCACAGGTGCATTGCCCATATGGGCATAGGAAGTGGAGCTGGGGAAGTTTAATTATGGACAGGGTGACAAAGTGGAACAGTGGGATGACAATCAGGGTGGTCTCATTTCTTGGCTGGGGTCTTGCCATCATGCTCTGTCTTGTTCCTGGATCTCAGGGACCGTTTGTGGGGTGGTTCTCCCTCTGCAGGGGGTGAGTTGCTGGTGTGGTGGTCCTGTGGTGGGGCGTCCTGTCCACTAGCGCCGGCGGAGGTGGTGGGCAGTTCATCATCCATGCTAGTGTCAAGGCCCCCTTGGAGTGCCACAGTGTCCCTCCTGGTGTTAAGTAGTTCCTTCAGCACCCCTACGATGGTGCCCAGGGTGGAGCTGATGGTTCTGAGTTCCTCCCTGAAGCCCATATACTGTTCCTCCTGCATGCGCTGGGTCTCCTGAAACTTGGCCAGTACCGTTGCCATTGTCTCCTGGGAGTGGTGGTATGCTCCCATGATGGAGGAGAGGGCCTCGTGGAGAGTGGGTTCCCTTGGCCTGTCCGCCCCCTGTCGCACGGCAGCCCTCCCAGTTCCCCTGTGTTCCTGGGCCTCCGTCCCCTGGACCGTGTGCCCACTACCACTGCCCCCAGGTCCCTGTTGTTGTTGGGGTGGTGGGTTATCTTGGGTTCCCTGTAGTGGTGGACACACAGCTGATTGACGTGTCCTGGGGACGGAGGTATGGGCCCGCTGGGTGGGTGCTGTGCTGGTGTTTCCAGAGGGGGGAAGGTCTGTGGTGGCCTGTGCCTGTGTGAGGGGAACTGACTGTCCCGAGGCCACCGATGGTCCGGGCTGGTCATCTAGATCCAGTTGGACAGAGGTGCTGTCATCACTGTGGGCCTCTTCTGTGGTTGGAGTGGACATGTCCGGACCCTCCTGTTGCATCTGTGTGTGGCATGGTGTGCAATGGGTGGGTGACCGTGTACCCCAGTGCTGGCATTCCTGTGTGGGAGCTTGTATGATGATGGTTTAGGGGGGTGTATGGCTATGTGCAGTGTGCATGCTTTGGTGATGGGTGTCCATGCTTTGTTGTTGCATGCAGGGCTTGGTGTTGGGATGTGTGGTTTGTGATATTGGTATATTTGTGAGGAGTTGGAGTGATAGGGGTGGGGGCGAGGGTGGGGTATGTGATAGCATGCAAGTAGGGTGGGGGATGTAATAGTTAAGATTTGACTTACCACAGTCCATTCCTCCAGCTACTCCTGCGAGGCCCTCAGGATGCAGAATCGCCAAGACCTGCTCCTCCCATGTTGTTAGTTGTGGGGGAGGAGGTGGGGGTCCGCCGCCAGTCCGCTGAACTGCAAGGTGGTGTCTTGAGACCACGGAACGCACCTTCCCCCGTAAGTCGTTCCACCTTTTCCTGATGTCCTCCCGATTTCTTGGGTGTTGTCCCACTGTGTTGACCCTGTCCGCTATTCTTCGCCATAGCTCCATCTTCCTTGCAATTGAGGTGTGCTGCACCTGTGATCCAAATACCTGTGGCTCGACCCAGACAATTTCCTCTACCATGACCCTGAGCTCCTCCTCCAAGAACTTGGGATGGGTTTTGCTGTGCCATGGGGTGGTGTAAGTGATGTGTGGGGTGGTGTGTGTGGTGATAAGTGTGGTTATATGTAGTGGTATGTTGTGTGAGGTGCGTGGAAGTTGTGTGGGTGATGGTGTTGTGTGCCTGTGGATGCTGTTGTTCTTGCTGATGGTGTCTCTTTCTGTGCTTTGTTCTCAATTTTTGTTGTAGGGGTTTGTGGGTGATGTGGGTGTGTGTTTTATATTGTATTGGGTGTGTGGGAGTGGTGTGTGCATGTGTATCAGGTGTGTGTATTTTGAATTGTCTAATGTGGCTGTGTTTTGTAAGAGTGTGTGTATTTTGAGCGCGGCAGTGTGTACCGCCAATGGAATACCACGGTTGAAAGACCACCGCGTGGATTCGTGTGTCGTGATAGTGTGGGCGTGGAGGTTTTGTTTTCGCCAGTTTATTACTGACCTTTGGTGTGGCAGACTTGTGTGGGTGTCTGAATTTTGGCGGGTTCCGAGATGTGGGTCATAATAGCTGTGGCGGAATTCCGCAGCCGTGGCGGTGTGTTGGCGGTCTTCTGCACGGCGGTAAGCAGCTTTTACTGCCAA
Source organism: Pleurodeles waltl (assembly GCF_031143425.1). Lineage (NCBI taxonomy): Eukaryota > Metazoa > Chordata > Amphibia > Caudata > Salamandridae > Pleurodeles > Pleurodeles waltl. The sequence continues at coordinate 690,178,551 of NC_090439.1, forward strand.
GGTTGTTATGGCCGCCCAAGCCCCCTCCAGAACCAGTGGAGACTGTTATCCACTTGAGAGACTGTGGCTTTACACTCCCCAGGATTGAACAGTGGGCAACCCACCCACTGTAGAGACTTGAGAGACTGTGGCTTTGCACTCCCCAGGATTGAACAGTGGGCATGGAGCCCCCTCGTGGACCTGGCGTCGTGCACTCATCCGGCTGAGGTGCCCCACTTTTCTTCTCCCTGAGGTGCCTGTTTTATTTCTATCTGATGCCCCAGCAGTGTTCTATCCGTCTTGTTCGGGTATTGAGTGTGGGCCTCGCCCATGCCTTTTGGGCCCAGTGGTCAACGGACTATGATGGTGGAATCCCTTGGACTTGTGTTCTTGGTGTATATAATTGTTTATAGTGGAAATGTATATATATGTAAATATTTTTGATTAATGTAATTGAATATATGACAATTATTCGACTCATTTCCTTTTGTCCTTGCATTCTTCCAGGGGAGGTTGGGTGGTGTAACTGTAATGTATCATGCTGTATTAGTGTGTGTGTTGTTGTGGGTGAGGGTGGAGGTTGGGGTTTTGCAAATTGCGTGTGTGTGTCACTGTTTTTCCCCTCCCCTATGTCGTAGGTGCAGTACTCACCGTGGTCTTCGCCGCTGGCGTTCGTGCTCCTGGTAGAGGAGCAGGAAGATAAAGGTTGGGAGTATCTGAAGTTCCGGTTCCATGGGGTCCTGGTTCCTCGTGGGGTGTGTAGAGGTGAGCGTTTTCCCTTACAAGTCCTATTTCCACCGTGTTTTTGTCCGGGGGGAATCCTCCCCGGAAAAGGTGGCTGATTGGACTGGTGTAATTCTGTGGGCGGTACATTGTCCTCCGCCTGTCTGTTGGCGGTTACCACCGCAGTGTTTGTTTGCACCGAAGTAGCGGTCAGAGTGTTAAAGTGTCTGTCTATGTAGGTGGTTTCCGCCACGGTCGTAATTCCATTTTTTTTACCGCCAGCCTGTTGGTGGTTTTACCGCTGCTTTAACACCGACCGCCAGGGTTGTAATGACCACCATAGTCTTTTTGGTCCTGAGACTTTGGGGAACAGGAGGCAAGCTCTATGCAAGCCCTTGGAGAGAAATTGTCACCACAGCCAGAGAGCAGCAAGACAGCAGGGCAACAGCAAGGCATCAGTCCTTCACAGAAAGCAGTTGGGTGAGTCCTTTGGGGAGCCAGGCAGTTCTTCCTGTTTGCCAGGGTCCCAGTAGGGGGTGTGGCAGTCCTTTGTGTGAGGGCAGGCTACTGTCCTTTGACATGTAAGTGTCAGGCCCTCCACACTCCCAGCTCAAGAGGAACCATTCAAAATGCAGATGTATGTAAGTGTGGCTGAGTATCCTGTGTTTGTGGTGTGTCTGAGTGAATACACAAGGGAGCTGTCAACTTAACCCAGCCAGACGTGGATTGTAAGGCACAGGAGGATTGAGGTGCAGAGAAATGCTCACTTTCTAAAAGTGGTATTTCTAAAATAGTAATATTAAATCCAACTTCACCAGTCAGCAAGATTTTGTATCATCATTCTGGCCCTACTAAATAGGACCTTCCTAATCCTTTCAGATAAGCAGCTACCACTCAACCAGTATATCAGGGCAGCCCCCATGTTAGCCTATGGAGGGAGCAGGCCTCACAGCAGTGTAAAAACGAATTTAGGAGTTTTACACTACCAGGACATGCAAACTACACAGGTACATGTCCTGCCTTTTGCCTATACAGCACCCTGCCCTATGGGTTACCTAGGGCATTCCTAGTGGGGAGAACTACCCAACCTCATGGGAGCTCTCTTCACTAAGATGAAAAAATCTGGACAGGCCATCAGCATAGGTGTGTTCTGTTCCAGGGCAGTGTTTCACCATAAAGTCCATTCACTGCAGGGAGATAGATCATCTCACCAGTTTTGGTTTCTAACCTCTCATCTGAATTAACCATCTGAATGGCCTGTGATCTTTTTGAACTCTAAAGTGAGTTCCAAACAAGTAGGGTCTCAGCTTCTTCAGCGCCCAGACCACAGCAAAAGCTTCATGCTCAATTGCACTCCAGATACATTCCCGGGGAAGTAACCTACTACTAATGAAGTCTAGAGGCTGGTCTAGGCCCTCTTCATTTAGCTGTGACAACACTGCTCCTACAGCATGCTCTGAAGCATCAGTCTGCACGACCAATTCTTTAGATAAGCCAGGTGCCTTCAGCATGGGTGCCGTGCACATGGCTGCCTTCAGGGCATCAAAAGCTGTCTGGCAAGACTCAGTCCAGATCTCTTTCTTTGGTTGTTTCATGGAAGTTTATTCTTTTAAGGGAGCAACAATGGTGCCATAACTCTTAACAAACCTCCTATAATAGCCTGTGAGACATAAAAAGGCTCTCCCCTCAGTCTGGGGCTTGGGGGGCTCCCAATCCAGAATGGTATCAATCTTTGACTGTAGGGGTGCCACCTGGCCACTCTCCACGTGGTGTCCCAAGTACACCACAGGACCCTGCCCTATTTGGCACTTGCTTGCCTTAATATTGAGGCCTGCCTTCTGCAGGGCCTCTAACACTTTGCAGAGGTGCGTCAAGTGTTCCTCCCAAGTGGAGCTGAACACAGCAATGTCACCCAGGTAGGCTGCACTGAAATCATCCAATCCAGCCAACATCTGGCTAATCAGCCTCTGAAAGGTGGCAGGGGCATTTTTCATCCCAAAGGGCATCACCCTTAACTGGTAGTGCCCATCTGCGGTAGAAAATGGAGACCTCTCCTTAGCCCCCTCAGTCAGAGCAATCTGCCAATATCCATATGTTAAGTCAAACGTGCTGACATATTTGGCAGCCCCTAACCAATCAATGAGCTCATCAGCTTGGGGGATGGGTTGCACGTTATTCTTAGTGACGCATTGAGTCCCCGGTAATCCACACATAACCTGAGTTCTGGAGTAGCACCAGGAGCAGCAGTTTTCGGGACCAAGACCACAGGACTGGCCCAAGGGCTACTAGAAAACTCAATAACCCCAAGAGCGAACATCTTGGGTACCTCATCCTTTATGTTGGCCCTACCATGTCAGTCACTCTGTAAACTTTATGTTTCACAGGAGGGCTGTCCCCAGTGTCCACATCATGTGTACACAAATGAGTGACCTATGGCATCAAGGAAAACAATGAGGCAAACTGTCCCAACACCTGGCAACAATCCCTCTGTTGCTTTGGGGTCAGTGAGCAGGAGATGTTCACAACCTCAACAGACCTATCTTTCTCCTTAGCAGACAGGAGGTCAGGAAGAGGCTCACTCTCTTCTTTCACCCCATAGTCTGCTGCTAGGAGCATTGTCACCTCTATCCTTTCAAAGTGAGGCTTCAGGCGGTTCACATTAAGGACCCTCAAAGGGTTCCTAGGAGTTCGCAAGTTCACCAGAGAGGTGACATCACTCTTGTGCTCCACCAAGTCAAAAGGCCCAGTCCACTTATCCTGGAGAGCCAGAGGCTCCACTGGGGCCATCACCCATACTTTCTGTCCAGGATGAAACTCAACCAGAGTGGCATTGTGGTCATACCATTGTTTTATATCTTTGTGGCTTGATTCCAGATTCTCTTGAGTGAGCTTCCTGAAGCGTGCTGTCTGGTTTATAAAAGCCAGCATGTAACTGAATACATCCTGGGGGGCTTACTGGAGGATTTCTCCAAGCCTTCCTTAACCTGACTCAAAGGTCCCCAGACAGGGTGGCCATACAACAACTCAAAAGGGTTACATCCTAGACTAATTTGAGGCACCTCCCTGTAGGTGAACAGAAGGCTGGCAAGAGGACGTCCCACTTATGCCTCAAGGGCTCTGACAGATCATGCCCTTCAAGGTACGGTTAAATCTCTCAACTAGAGAGTTTCCTTGGGGATGGTAAGGAGTGGTAAACCTATAGGTTATCCAACAGTCCTTCCACAGAGACTTCATATATGTAGATATGAAGTCGGCTTCCCTATCAGATATCACCTTCTTGTGGGACCCCATGTGGGTAAAAAAAAAACATCAATGCAAGTCCCACCACAGGGGCAGTGATTGATCTTAAAGGAATGGCTTCTGGGTACCTGGTAGCATGGTCCACCAAGACCAGGATAAACCTGTTGCCCATGGCTGTCTTGGGATCCAGAGGCCCCACAAAGTAAAAACCCACCCTTTCAAAGGGGGTGCTGACTACAGGAAAAGGTTGGAGGGGAGCCTGACATTGCCCCCCCACTCTTGCCACTTGCCTGACAATTTTGGCAAGATCTACAGTGAGCATCATAGTGCCTGCAAATTTCGGGGCCAGTAAAAGTGGGTAGCAAGCCTCTCAAAGGTCTTGTCCTGCCCAAAATGTCCAGCTAAAGTAAAGGTACCATCATGAGCCAGACCAAAAGGAAGGCTCTGAAGCCCTGGGGTACTACCAGCACACGGGCTACCCAGGGCTCAGAAACCTTAGGCTTGCTATATAGGAGGCCGTCCTTCCAATAAGTCTCAAAGGCAATGTGTAAAGTATTTGTACCAGCACACACAGTAATACTGTAAAAACACTACCAGTTTAGGAAAATAGGCAATATTTATCTGAATCCAACAAGACCAAAACAACACAAATCCAACATACACAAGTCAAGATATGAATTTTCAAAGTAAAAAAAGAGTCTTACTCCATAGAAAACAATGGAAACATTGATGTTACACAAAGTACCTGGTTTGCGTCAAAAACAAAGCTGCACAAGCGAGCATGCGTTGAAAAAGCCAGTGATGCATCAATTCCTTACTCGTAAGTAAGGCTGTGCATCGTTTCTTCTCCGGTCAGGTAGGTGATGCGTCACATTTTTCCACCACGAGAGAGTGATGCGTTGATTTCCAGACATGGCAACTCGGAGCCGCACAGGTTCAAGATGACTTTGACGCCCAGCAATTATACGCGAGAAATCCGGTTGCACAGTGTTGGAAAACCGCACTTCGTAGAGTTTCAATTTTATCACCATCTACAAGAAGGTGTGTTGTCATTTCTCCAGCCGCCATGCAGGTGATGCGTAGATTTCCAAGCTGCGATGCAGGTGGTGTGTTGATTTCAGTCGCGAAGCGGGATGCGCATTGTTGGACGTGCCCCTTTTTTGCTTGGTCATCGTCAATTTTTTCACCTCCTTCTCTTAAATTTTCTGACCAGTTTTTGTTGGCTTTAGGACTCTGGGCGCTCATACCACTGCTAACTAGTGCTAAAGTACATATGTTCTGTGTGTAAATTGTATTGTTGATTGGTTTAGACATAATTGGCATAGGTGATTTACAGTAACTCCCTAGTAAAGTGCACTAGAGGTACCCAGGGCGTGCAAATGAAATGCTACTAATAGGCCTGCAGCACTGATTGTGCCACCCACATGAGTAGCCCTGTACACATGGCTCAGACCTGCCACTGCAGTGTCTGTGTGTGCAGTTTTAAACTGCCAATTCACCTGGCAAGTGTACCCACTTGCCAGGCCCCAAAAGTCCCTTTTTATACATGAAAGGCACCCCTAAGGTAGGCCCTATGTCATCCCATGGGCAGGGTGCAGTGTATGTTAAAAGTGGGACATGTACTGATGTGTTTTACATATCCTAACAGTGAAATACTGCTAAATTCGGTTTTCACTGTACAAGGCCTAGCTCTCTCATAGGTCAACATGAGGGCTGCCTTTAAATCTTTTTAAAGTGCAAATTCCCTTTGAGAGCAGATAGAAATTTGGAGTTTGGTGTCTCTGGAATCACCGTTTAAAAATACATCTTTTAGTGAAGTTGTTTTTTAGATTGTTAGTTTAGAGGCATTTTCTTGCTTTAACCATTCTGTGACTCCACCTGTTTGAGGATTCTCTGTCTGTGTCAGACTGACAGTTGGGCTGTCTGTGAATCTCCTCTATATAGTGACAGAAAGGGTAATGGGGTGTAGTCTGCATATCCTGATGAGTCATCTGAGCTAGAGTGGAGGGAGGAGTGGTCACTTACACCTGAATGGGCTATACCTGCCCTTACACAATGCAGTCTCCATCCCCCGGGTGTGTGTCTTGGGGCTGGCCTGGGCAAGGCAGGATCTTATGAACACCAGAGACTTTCCTTTGAAGTTTGCCTACTTCAAAGACAGAAAAGGGTATAAGTAGTGGACCCAAAACCCCAGACTTTAGATCACTTATGGAACCAAGAGGAACCTCTGCCAAGGAGAAGAGCTGAAGAGCTTGGGAGAAGTGCTGCCTATGCCTGTGAGAGTGCTTTGTTGGGGTATCCTACAATTGCTGCTTCTGTCTGTGAAAGGAGACAAAGACTGGACTTTGTTGAGCATTCCTGCTTGAAGAAGAATCTTCAAGGGCTAGAACTGAGCTTGCTTCCTGTTTTGAAGTCTTAGGGCCATCAAAGCATTCCTCTGCCAGCACCTGCACTCTCTGCTGACACTCCTGCCCTGCCCAGTGATGCCCTCTCCGGTACCTGGGCCCTTGAAAGGTGAAGTTGGAGGAAAAAGAGCTGAAATCCACCCACAGAGTGCCGTGCGGGAATCTTTTTAAGCACCATCTACAATGCTGCTGATAAAATACGTGCCACCAGCTTGGCGGCTGAAATTTACGCTCCACCTGCATCACGGTTTGGAGACCGATGCATCCCTACTGGAAAAATTACGCAACACCCACTTGCGGCTGCCGATAATGACGCAAACCCCACACAGCATGGTTTTCTAACACTGTGCCACTGGACTTCTAACACATTGTCCCCGGGTGTCAAAGTCATTGTGAACCTGTGCGGATCCAAGGTGCCATGTCTGGAAATCAACGCATCACTCTCTTGCGGTGGAGAAAAGCAACACATCGCCTACCCGACAAGAAATGATGTACAGCCTCACTTGCGAGTAAGAAATCAACACATCACTGAATTTTCCGATGCACGCTCGCCCATGCAGATTTATCTTTGACGCAAACCAGGTACTTTGTGCAAAATCAACTTTTTTATTGTTTTCTACGGAGTAAGACTCCTATTCTTTTGAAAATTAATATTTTTACTTGTGGATGTTGGATTTTTGTTGTTTTGGTCTTGTTTGATTTAGATCAATACTACCTACTTTTCAAAACTGGTGTGGTGTCCATTTTAGAGTGTTTTCATTGCCTGACTGTGTGTGTTGGTACAAATACTTTACTAATTGCTTCTGAGATAAGCCTGACTACTTGTACCAAACTACCAAGGGGGTAAGCAGCAGTTGTCTAAGTGTGTTTCTCCACTGCCCTGACTAGAGTGAGGGTCCCTGGTTGGACCGAGTGCAAACTGACTGCCAGCCAGTTTCCCCAATTCTAACATTGATGATCAGTGGTGAGGTTTGGATTTGTATTTGCACTTGACATACAGTGATTAAGTGTCCGTTTCTGTTTTCAGTGCAAACCATTACGCAAACATACTGTTTTTCCTCTTATGTTCTCTGTTGTCCTCCTGGAGGTATTGTGACCTTTTGGACGCTGTTTTTTTGGTTACACCTGTGAGGCCTTTGCAGAATGGAAGTCAACTTTTGGCACCTGGAGATCTATTCAATGAGGGAGCTAAGAGTTTTCTGCAAGGAGAGGGGGCTGTGAAAGAAAGGTCCCAAAGGTGGGTTCTTGAAATAGCCATGTTTTATTGTGAGATGAAACCGTGGGAAGCAACCATACCAGATGATTCTGATGAGGACTACTCTGATGAGGAGGGCAGTGGCCCTGAAAGGGAACAAGTGAGAGAGGGATGTCTCCTAGCTCAGGAGCAGAGGGTGAGAGAGCAAGAGGAAGAGCTTGAGAGGGCTAAAGCTGAGAGAGCCTTAGCCCAGGAAAAATAAATGTTTGTAGGTCATGAGCTGAGCTTTGAAGAACTTAAGCTGAAGGCCCATGAGGGCTGAGTCCAGTTGAGACGGTGGCAGCAAAAGTGTTACATCCATTACTGATGAAGAACTGCACATGCCCATAGACTTGGTGCCTGACTTGAAAGAGGGGGTTGACATATACCAGGAGGTTCGGGTGTATGGGGTAGCTCCATTGCTGCGCAGGGTCCCTGAGGTGGATCGGGGAACTGGCATGGGGAGTCATATTCCTTGTAGTGGGAGAGACACTCTACTGGCTCTAGTTGAGAGTGACAGGGAGAGGGGTACCCCCAGGTAGAGGTACTGGGTGTGGAGTGTGGAGACACCCCAGAAGAGTGTGGATTGAGGGCCAGGGACAGTCAGATACTGTCTTACCAGACTGAGGAGGGTGAAGTGGAGTACCTTTTTTAAAGCTGAAACACTGAATGGTTGGGTGAAGGGTGATCTGGTTAACACATATGAGGGGCTGTGTGGTGTGATTGCTGGAGAGCATATGTCCAGGCCTTGTTTTCCAGAGCTACGCCAACACCAGGTGGAGTGTGAGTTCTCTGACCCCAGGAAACTTGCAATGGAGGCAGACCTCTGGGTGAGTACTAGAGAGTTTGAAGATGCATTTGAGGGTGTTCCTAAAAGGAGTGCCTTAGGTATTTCCCAACCAGGTGAGGTGGGAAAGGCTTACAGTGTCCCAGGTATGTCCCAGTGCAGTGGAATAGGTGGGGGATCCCATGTCCTGTCTCAGGAGAGAGGGAATAAGGGTGGGCTGAGTCCCAGGGTTCCTGAGATCCAGTCCCAGAGCCTGCAGGGTTCCATGAGTGGTCACCAGGAGGGGAGCATAGGATGTACCATAGGGTAATCTGCTGAGGGAGATCCCATAGTGTCAGGACAACTTGGGGGGCGGCTGTAGCCAGCGTCCCACCAGTTCTAGTGTCTGGCAGTACCACTCCTAGTGAGGGGGTGCAGAAGTCCAGACAGCAGGCTGAGAGGGGATTGCAAGCCCCAGTGGAGGATTTGGAGGGTCGGGGGTCATTTCTGAGGTCAGAGCTCCCAGGAATTACCATTTCTGTGCTGGGGGAACCAGGCTCTGCCAGGTGGGCAGAGCTCATGGCACGGGAACCAGTCAGACTCTCATGCAGCCCTTAGGGAAGGTGTTTCCTTTGTGGGGGGTAGGAGTGCTCCCCAGGACGTCCTAGCTTGCCAGGCAGTGGTACAACCTGAGGGTGGTTACTCTGGGTTGGATGGTCAGATTCAGGTGGTAGGTTCTGACCTGATAGGGGGTAGGTGTGCCCCCCCAGGAAGTCCTTTATTGCCAGGAGGTGATCCAATCTGAGGGTACAGAATCTAGGCTGAAGGGTCAGGTGCGGGGGTAAACCCTGACCTCATGGAGGAGTGGTTGGCCCAATCATCCCCACAGTATGGCTTCTAGGGGTACTCTCCATGGTGGGGGGTAGAGATCCTTGGGAGTAGGGACAGGAGAGGGAGAGACTCACCCCTGACCCAGGTTCAATCCAAGGTTACTTACCGTATGTTGAAGGGCCAGATTCAGGGTGTTCGCCTGACCTTGGGGGAGGGGCAATTGCTAACAATGCCCCTATCATGTTGCTTTCTGGAGGGGGCACTCCTAGTGGGGTGGAGCGTGCATGTCCCCATAAGGAAGGGCAGCGGGAGGGAAGCCTAGCCCCTGGGCCCAGGTCGAACCCGAAGGTACAGACCCCAAGTTGGAAGTTCAGTTGCAGGTTAACATTCCTGCACTGGTGGGAAAATTGTGCACAACTGCTTCTACAAGCAGACTGATAATTCTGGACTCTGGGGGTGCCGCTCCCAGGGGGAGGGTACGGAGCCCCAGAGGGGAGGACCAATGTCATGCTGTCATCCCTGACCTGATGGAAGGGAGAGTGGTAAAAGGGTGCCAGGCACCTGGTGCTACTGCCCACCACTCTCCACAGTCACAGTGGTTAGAGAGCCTTGAAAGGCCTGGGGCCTGGCTATCACCTGTGACAGCTGTCAGTGGCTACTGTGGCTTTCTGTCCTGGTTGACAGAGTTGCCCCTGGGGGGCACAGGAGTCACACCTTGGGGGTGGAGTGGGTCACACCACTGTGTTGGCCATGGTGGTACTGTCTGCCCACTGGGATACATCTGTGAGCAAAGTAAGGTTAAGTGCTTCACAGATGGTATCCGCAGGTGAGGAGAAGGGTTCCCCATGGAGTAGCTTAGTCGGCCCTGAGAGTATGGATAGAGGAATCCAATTGGAATCAGGAAGGCATAGAACTGGAACATGCCCCTGCTGTTGTGGGCCTGGGTTATATTGCCCCAATCAGGGAAGTCCATTAAGGTATTTATTGGTCTTCCCTGGCTTTAGGCTGGGTTCTGTTGGACCTAGCCCTTTTTTGGAGGGTCAACCCTAACCGTTTGCCTCCTTCCTCCTAACATTTATGACCAGGTTTTGTTGGCTTTAGGTCTCTGGGCACTTTCAGTTAGGAGCGCACCTGCCTGACATCCCAGCAATTAATCTGCCCCATTGCATCATGGTAGATGTAGTATCTTCAAAAAACGAACTCCATTAATTTTTAAATATTTCACCTTTAAGTAGGTACAGCCTTTACTGTGCATCTCTGGACACATGTGTTTCTGGGTTAGTCCCTTCTTCAGCAGAGAACATATTTGCGGGGTGCTGGGAATGCTGCCATAAATCCCCCGGTTTCAGTACCTCTTTCCTGGCATGCTGGTGCCTGCTCCAGAGCTCGTCAGCCCAGTAGCTCAAGGGAGCCTTTAAAGTCACAAACAGTTAGGAGCGCACCTGCCTGACATCCCAGCAATTAATCTGCCCCATTGCTTCATGGTAGATGGGCACTTTACCACTGTTAACCAGTGCTTAAGTGCATATGCTCTCTGTGTAAATTATATTGTTGATTGGTTTATCCATGATTGGCATATTTGATTTACAATAAGTCCCTAGTGTTGTATCGCTATTTTAGCCATATTTTAGACACATTATTTTAGCAAACTAGGCCTGCTGTTGTGCACTTTAGCACAGTTATATTTTATTCAGCATTGCTGTATTTTTTTAGCAAGAGCCACATTTGCGGTGTTGTTTCATTTCTCTCTATCTAATTGTTCATTCGCCTAAGAAAGCAATACGTTCTCAGTAGGACATTCACTTCACTTTGTGCTTTCTTCAAGGCTATAGTCAGATAAGGTTGCTGCCATAAGTGGTACTCTGTGTCTCCAACATTCACAGAAATATACACACTCATACCTTGGGACCATTTCTTAGAATGTCAACTGTTTTATTATAAAAACACTCCTTTGTCCCATACACGTTAGAAGTAGATTCCAGCCAGATGACCACGACTGCTTACTGATTGCTGATTGCATCGCTACAGCTGCTTGCTTAGACGACCAAACCCCTGACCTACATAAGGATGGTGTCTTTCTAGACTACAGGCTTGTTTACTAAGGTATGATGGATGATGTTTTCCCAGGGGGAAACCTGAAGGGCGGATCAGGCTTATTACACTGTGCTTGAACATAGTGTAGCTAAGAGAACTATATCTCACTCCTAGAGACAGTATGGTGCGACTGTTTTTGTGTTTCACTCTCCTTGTCACTCTCTTGCTTTTATTGTGTTTGATCATCCTAGTTATTGCAGTACATGCCATTTTATCTAAGATGCAGTTACTTCAATAAACCATTATTTAACTATCTTCTGCCGCTGTTGTTTTTGCCTGTGTGAGACCAATGTAACTGAGGGAAAGGGATGAGATCTGATCGACCACAATTCCCCTGAGGAGTCTCTCTTGTCATGCGTCCGGTTGCCACCATCATCCCTGCTCTTAGGTAGAGATGGTAGTTAGCCGGAAAATCTGGATTGGGCTGCCAGGTATCACATAATGTGGAATTGTATTTAGTATTCCACAATCTATGCGATTCTGCCGCCCAAATCAAGTAGCCTTATTAGCATAGTAAGAACTTATGCAACATGGTGCTGCCAACGTTTGGTTAGGCACTAATTTTCAGATCCTCCTAATTATCTCTGTCTCACTAAAGGCTAAAGACACCTCTACACTATATACGAAGGTGTCCGTGGTATTGAGGATTTCCGCCTCAGCTAAATAGGTAGTACCTATCTAAAGGTTTAGGTTGTTTAAGCTTGAACCTTAAAAGGATGCATCCCCAGTTGATGTCCTTATCTTTGAACACACATTTACCATTAACATGGCTAACCCACAATCGGTTCTAATTGTAGTAAATATGAGACCGCCCCTTATTGCACACATATTGGCAAATGGCCTAACTGCACGGGGTTATCACAATTGTTGTTGAGGCTCATCCAGCCTACAGAACAGAATTGTTTTATTTTTGGGTCAATTTTCCAGCAGTAGGTGGGAACACAAACACATTTCATCACTATACACCACCAAACATACTTGCACAATACAGAGCTTATGCATATTTAGATATACCTTTAACTTATCAAGACCATAATAATTGAATTGATGGTGCCCTATCACATTCAATATTACACGTTAGGTTAGGTCCTTTGAGTAATGATGGCCCGACCCGGCTTTTACTGGCCACATTCACACCACACCATGATGCAGCAACCTAAGCTGTGGCTGAGGTTTGCCGCTTATATATAGAGCTCACTGGAATATACAGACTATTAGTACAGTTTGTAATGCAAACATTAAATACTAACCCAGCATGAGCTGCCCCGCGCAACCACATGCAGTTACGACAGGTATTAACCTGGCAACTGTACATTCGTTCAAGGGTAAAGCACCCACCTAGTGGGAAAAAAATCAGTTTTGGTTAGCTCAAAATAGAAACACACTGGAAATAGTCTTTCCCCATATGGACCCTCCAGACAAACATAAAATACTCACTATGTGCTTGCCATTTGGGATGGTTCCCACAGTAGATAACTGCAACACTTGGGGTATGATATTTGTCAGGCTCTATACTACCGCACATGGTACACCCACCAACACTTGCCAATCTTTCGGAGGTGTTAAAAAAAGTTCAAGATGAATATGGGGCTGTTCCGGCCCTGGATTTGTGATGCAATTAACGGGAAACTTTCCCACTGTGTCTTAAATCATATTAAGTAACCTTAAAGGGGAAGCAGTTGCATTAACAGTGCGCATGCAGCTCTGGGACATTCCTGCACAGAATCAAGAACGTGAGCTACCAAAGATTATCGTTGAGACCTACTCTAGCATTGGTCGAGATAGTCTGGGGGCCAGACCAATTTAAACCACAATTTCAAGGTAGATCTAATAAATATTCTAATAAGCAAGCACCTGAAGGTTCTACAAAACTTTGGGATAAAAAAACAACAAACACCTAAAAAACAAAGGGGAGAATCTCCGCATTCGGAGACCCCTCAGAATAGATATAATCTTAGAAGTAGGGATAATATAAGAACACCTGACAGATATCAATATACTGAAACATGCCAATCTTGTTCCTTTTAGGACTCATGGAAGAAATGCAGTGAGAGAGGTGGGCGGTCAGGGAAGAGAACAGAGTATATGAAACCGAGAAAGGACTCACAATGCTTGTCAGAAGTTTGTTAAGTGAGAAGAGAAACTTCCTCAACATAAACACCAGTTTAAAAAGAAAAATGTGGCAGCAGTTGTGATACAACATGCCACTCAGGAAGAGTGCTTTACTGAAGAACAGGAAGTGGGCACTGGCACTGATAGACAGTGCAGCAGAATTCGCAATAGGTCACAGGGATCTTCAAAAGCATCTGGAGGTGAAAGCAGCTAATGACTTCTTACAAATTGACACTGTGGACATGTGTGTCTCCACTCCCAACAGGGTGCATAAAGTAACTATACAGTTATAGGGAGACCTCAAATGCACAATCAACACTATCTTTTGGGACCACGTCATTACCATTTTTGACCTTTTATTGGCCAAAAAAGATTGTGCATCTGAATTTGTCCATGATGTCCCTTATGGAGAAGACGTAATTGAAAACTCCTTTTCGGCCCTTGTTCCCAGAAAGCTTGTTGAAATACACGCCACTGATTGGCAGTGGCACTGGCCCCTGCATTATACCGCGATCATGTAGGTGGGATAAAGTTTCCCTCTGTCATGTAATACCAATTAAAGCCAACCTCAACCCCAATATCCAATAAAGTATGAAGATAAAACACCTGTGAGGGAAATCCTCAAATAATTAGAGTCCTAGGGTGTCATTGAACCCTGTATTTCACCAATGAACAATCCATTGTTTTCTGTCACTAAACCCGACCATTCATATAGAAGAGTTTTAGACTACAGACATTTAACCAGTTACACATGCACATTTGCGATACAAAATGCACACAGCATAGCACTCATGAACAATGTAGTGCGCAAAAAATACAAAATGACCCTGGATATTTCCAACAGGTTTTTCTGGCAAAACATTGCACCTGAAAGTACTTACCTAACAAGTTTTAGCGCTTTAGGCTCTCAGATAGAATTCTGCCGACTCCCACTAGGGTACAAGAACAGTCCAGTACTGTTCTCAGCTTATGTTACATCTATTTTACACAACATTGACCCTGAGGCGTTGTTATCCGTGGATGCCATATATCTCATGGACAATGACCTTATGCAACTTATAAGATGGGTAGCCCACATTGTCGTAGGATTTGCTGAATTTGGCAACAAATTCCATTAAAAAAAAATAGCCTTCTTTGGTGTCCTGTTTTTGGGAGACGAACTGTCTGATGAAGGCAAGAGTTTGCGCACAATCACAAACACCAAACAGAATAATAAAACACCAGTCCTTATTGGGTTTTTAAAATATTGGCAGACCATATATCCCAGATTATGCACAATGCATTAAACCATTGTATAATTTAATACGTTCTGACTTTACAGCAACTACTGGACAGTCGAACACACATGCATTCTCAGAACATTTAAAAAAGACATGCTTGTAGCAAAACACCTACATGCAAGGGACAACAAAAAACATCTGATTAACTGCTGGGGCCATTGGTTTCACCTACGTGACATTCAATGAGGGTGAGACCGTCCCGATTGCATACAAATCACATTTGTATTCTACAGCAGAACAGCGCTTTGCTCCCACTCACTGCTGCTCAGATGCCTGTCATTAAAGAGAGACCTCTGGCCCAGGGGAAAGGTATCATTGTCGTATCCCCCATTCCAGCCCTCGAGGCTGTTACCAAAGCTAACGTTCCTAAAGCTAAAGTATTACATTCACGTTGGATCCTCTGACGGCCACTGATGCTGATTATATTTTTGACTCAAAATTACAGACCCACGAGTTTTTGCAATATGAACTTGAATATCCACTTCCAGCAAACACATTGAACAATATCAGACAAGTTTGTACACTGATGGTTCAGCCCAACCAGATGTAGGCACCAAACATCAATATTCCGCCGCTTGTGCAGTAGTCAGTGGATTCATGAAGGATGGCAAGTTCCATCCACAACATACTTACACCCAGACCCTAGGGGACTGCATTGCACAATTTGCAGGCTCAAGGCTCTGGTGATGGCACTGGAACATATGAATCCTGAGCAGATGATGCTGATTGTCTGTGATTTGTACTATTGTGTCCAGTCCTTCAATGAATATCTGCATTACTGGCACCAGAATGGGTTCACAGATTAAAAAGGACACACCATTAAACACAGATGTCTGTGGGGGAAAGTAGTGGATCTGAAATAAATGCTACCCAACATCCATGTTGTACATAGACTAGGGCATTGGCGTGTTGGAATACACATTGCAGGCGACATCCTGGCTCATGAAGCAGCCAAATCAGCAGTAGTTACGGCTTCTGTTGCTGCAGTAGCTCTTTCTAGAATGAAATTGGATGATGAAACACTGGCAGCTGTGAAAGCTTCAGCTGATGACATGCCCTTACCAAAAGCATATCCTGCTAAATACTCCTACCTCATACCATGCCTCAATACAGCTTAGTAGTGATACCAGGGGTGGAAAATCGTGTGATTCCTAATAAAGACCAAACACCAGAATTGATTGAAGGAGCGCATGAGAGAGTTGCTTCTGCCCATGCTGGTGTGGCGACTACAATTTCATTGTTAGGAGCACATTACTGGTAGCCAGGTCTCTATAAACAGACCAAGCAGTATGTCCTTTGTTGTGACATCTGCCAGCAAATTAAAGGATCCACCATCAAATGCCCTCCGCTGACACCCCTCCTTATATCCAACAAACCATTACAATGTGTGTACTTGGACCATTGTGGTCCCCTGACACCTGATAGTGCATACAAATACATCTTAGTCACTGTTGATTCATGCTCCAGATTGCTATGGTTTTGGCCACAATGCTCGGCTGATACTTGAACTGTTATTAAAGATTTGCAAGTCTTTATCAGCACGTATACTGTTGTGGCTTTCCACTCGCCCAGGGCCCTGCTTTTGCCTCAAGGTCTTTCAGGGATGCCATGGCTTTGTTAGGGGTCCAAATGCATTACTCGTCTTCATTTCATCCCAAGGGAACTAGTGTCAAGGAGCAATAAAAATTAGATTTAAAGCAATCCTTAACAGCCAGAGTAATTGGCTTACACACCTGTATGAAGTCCAGAGAGCACTTAACAATCTGCCCAGAAGGTCCTTGGGGGAGCGTACTTCATACAAATGCCTGTTTGGAACATAAATATATGTTCCAGATCTTGATGGTCCTGGCATGGAGGCGTCAAATACACCTTTTGGCATAAAGGAATGTGTCACTGTCTTGCAGGACTTACAACAGTTCAGTGATGACAACGCATGTTCCAGTGCTGTCTCCTTGGGAATAAGGGATGTACCAGTAACATCTACCGGATGGATTCCAAAACTTGGGGATCTAGTGCGTGAAAAGATTGCTGTGAAAAAGGAGT
The DNA here is from genome assembly GCF_031143425.1 of Pleurodeles waltl. Taxonomy (NCBI): domain Eukaryota; kingdom Metazoa; phylum Chordata; class Amphibia; order Caudata; family Salamandridae; genus Pleurodeles; species Pleurodeles waltl. The sequence continues at coordinate 690,195,258 of NC_090439.1, forward strand.
TTTGTCCTTCTATTGTGCACCAGTCCCAGTCTTGGGAATACAAGGCACCAGAATTGTCATTCTACCACCGCTGCCTGGTTCTAAAGAAAATTGCTTTGCCTCCATCGACAATGTCAAGCTACAGCACATGGCTAATCCTGCACAGCAGACCTAGGGGACTACTTACTAGTGCCTGAATCCCTCTCACTACAGACCAGGATGTTCCTCTACAGGTTTGCAGCAGCAACGCTGACACCTCTCCGAGCTTGGGGAGGGTTGAAAATGAGCCTTCATTGGTTCCTCTCACTTCTACTACTACGAATAACACTAATAATATTGATACATTTTATTAAAATTCTACACAAATGGATGGCATATTCTACTATGAACCACCAAGGGAGTCTTCTGCAAGCCCTCCACTTCCAAATACAGCTCCAGTTTTTGCACGAACTGCTCCTGGATATTTTGCAGACATCAAGGACACCTTCAGTGACTCATCTGCCTCTACTGCAACAGAACTGTCAAGAGCACGTAAGCTGATAATTTGGCTCAAAATGAATTACTTTATTCTTCCTTGGAACTACCTATGGTTCTTATTACTGCACTTGCCTTTGTCCTTTGGATTGTGTTGTCATTGTTTTCTTTTTATTCATACATGGTCATTACCTTCCTGAACGCTCTACAGTTAAACTGGTGGATGAAGTCCTAAAGTCACATTTTTCATCACACAAAGTCTGCAGAGACTTGTCCATAGTGAACATTTCTGCCATACAAAGTCCTGATGGGATTGTTTAGGATAGATTATTATTTGATATATATGGCCTGATGTAGGTCATTCAAATTCCATATGTATTCAGACTTTCTATGAATGATGTAATTATGACCGGAGTAGCTTCTGATGATTGGGATGTAAAAACAGTTGAATTCATGATGTCTGATTTACAGTATTATACATTGTTTGAAAATGAAGATGTGTATCTATCCAAAGAAAGTTATGGTGATATGTTCTGTTATAATTATTATAGACATTATTTAATTCACAGAACAAGTACCCCAAAGACTATTTTTAATTATACACAGTGGGAATATTGTCCGACTCCACCAGTGAGGAGTTCCAAAACGTATACTGAAAAGTCTGCACATTTGTCTGGGCACAATGTAAAAAATGCTGAGTCAAATTATTTCAACTTGCCAGTGATAGAAAGTCAACATATTTTATTGACAGACACAAAATTAACGTATTCTTATTCCTTTGTTCCCCGATTGGCTATAGAAGGCTATGAGTACTGGTTGAAGTCGATAGACTTGAAAAGTGTGTGGTGAACAAAAAATTGGCATGTATGGGGAAAGGAAGCTTTATTTAGAGCAGGCCTTATACCTGTTCAAATGATGTTTTTAAATTAAGCTGTACAACAAACTAGTTGTTTAGGTTTAGCAAAAATTAAGGAATTGAATGCGCCCAGCATTCTTACCCATGGAAAATTTTACTGATGGCAAAAATATGTAAATTCTTCTGAACAACAGCTCAATGAATGGGTCTAAAAGGGAACATTTAACACATCATTTTCACAACCAGATGGGTGGTTATTGTGGCCATTAGATACAAATGGGTGCCATACATGTTTTGTAAACTCCACGGGGTTTAGAACAAATAGGCTGGACCCTCGGTATGTGTCCTCAGAACACTCAGGTATAGTGCCAACATATAGGGCCAGATGTATGAGAATTATTTGCACTCGCAAACGGTGCGACTCGCAAAATTCGTCCGTTTGCGAGTGCAAAACAGTGGTCTGCATTGCATAAAAGGCATTTGCAGACCACAAAGCAGAAATTGCTAAAATAGCGATTTCTTGCGTTGCGACCTGGGTTTTGCGAATCGCAATTTGCGATTCGCAAAATCCACATCGCAAGGCGATGCTGCAAAAAATCGCAAATTGTGATTTTTCGCAGAATGGCATTTTGCACATGCAAAATACCATGGACTGCAACCAGGTGGTAACCTGGTGCAAAATTTAAAAATGCATTTAAAATGCATTTTTAAATTGAACATGTAAAGCACACATGCCCTTTTGTCATAGGCCCCCAGCACCCTGGGGATTTGCATTTCCAAAATTGCGATTTCTGGTTCAGAAATCGCAATTTTGGAAATGCAAAAAATTTGCAGCTATGGGCCAATAGGCCCATAGGTGCGAATGGGGCCGGTATCGCAATTTGCGATTCGGTAATAGCATTTGCAATTTTTAAGAAATCGCTATTACAGAATCGCAAATGTGATACATGGCACTTTGCGAGTCGGTAATAGCGGTTTCTTAAAAATCGCTATTACCGAATCGCAAAGGGCTGTGATGATACATCTGGCCCTTAGTGTAGGGAAATTATGCGAGCAATGGTTGAAAGGTTTCTCACTAGATGCTCAGTCTCCTATCCAATGAAACAGATTTACAGGATTTCCTGTTAGCCCCAGAAACCAATGCAGAAAATGCTTCTTATATACAGTATAATGAGATTTGGAAGCTTTCCCAACAAGAAGCGGCTGCCCGGTTAAGGGAAATTGATCAGGAAAACTTATAGAAAGCATTAGCCATTATAGATAATGGGGTTAACACCTTGTCTTGACCAGAAAGACACTTTAAATAATATTGTATCATCTGCAATAGATATAGTACAGAGTGACAAGTCATCTTAACAGCATGGACAAATCAGCTAAGGTCCATTATGCAGGTAGGTTGGATACTACAGATGCTGAAAGCAGGTCCTGTTCCCTGGCACCACGTTAGCGCAAGGGATATTTTTTCAACATTCATTTCAATGTGACAACAGAGAATAATGGCTAAGAAGTAGGTAACATACGTCATGCTAAACACTGAGAAATTTAAAACGTTGCCTTTTACTGTGGCTGAAATACCATCTGCTTAATTTCTAATACACGGGGTTATAAATCTGACTATTTAAACACTTTAATTCACATCCTGTTTGAAACACATTCCAGTAGGCAGATATAAAAGGCTGGGAGATAGTTATGTACATGAAGTGTGGGAGCTTCCCTTTTCGTACAAATGTTTCAATGGCATGAAAGAGGTCTTTCTTAGTGGTAGTGAATGCAAAACTTCTGTGAGCCATTCGATGGTTTGTGAAAAGCTGTCCTTGCACTGGGCATGTAATGCCTCAGTGGCAAATTTGGCTTGTTGTCTGAAAGGACTTCCAGTCCCCTCAATTAGACGTGCATTCCAGGTGCTTTCAAATGGAAGCTATGTGATCCTTAACAGTGAGATCTGTTGTGGAATGCTAGCCAGAAAATCTTATGTCGTTTCAATCGCCCACATTTTTACATGTTGCGGGGAATGTCCTTTTACCCCCTACGCAACTAAAAGGAGTGGCATACATTTGGCCTCATATTGCTACTTCTGATGTGAATGTTGACAAGTAGAGCTGGCTCAAGGCTTTTTTGTTTCAAAAATATGTGGTGCTTACATCTGTACGCAAGATCTATGCGCTTCAGGTTGCGAGGTCATCAGCAGAGATTCAGTCCCTTTTAAACACAAATTTTCCGAGACACTTTGGTGAACTTGTGGATGAATATTCAACATGTCCAGTACTACTGGAATAGCCCATTTCTTTAGGGCTGTTGGTTCTGGTTTTGTTCATACCTTCTGCTCTATACTTTGCTTAATACCTTCAGCCGTACATTCAATGTTTTCAAGTATTTTCTGAGGATTTCTGATACTTTGGATATAGTAGGTGGCATTTTGCTGTTGCTAAATTTTCTCCGCAATGGCTGTCCCCTCACAGCAAGGAGGACTGTAAGCACTTCCACTAGCACAACTGTGTTGTGAACGCATGATGCAGTATTTCGGAGCACCATTCCTGAAACAACTGAAGTGTGACTGGTCCCTATCATTCCGACTGGTTTTGGATTGTGTGCTGTCCGTGTTTCCGAGCCTTTGGTGCCTTTCTGAATGCGTACTGAAAGTCTGACTTTTACTTTCATTGGACGCTGATCTGTTGATGTTCTCGATGAGGGCTCATTATCAGACATGGGTGTTGAAGGTACATTTCTTACAGGAAGCCATGTGTGAGTTGTGGATGCTGCGACTCCTATCTCAACATTGGGCACAACATGGAATGCTACTGCCTCTGCTGGAGCTCAGGCATGGAAACACGAATGCTCTATGTTTTTTTTTTTTAAGATTTGGATATTTTACCACCTGCTGAAGTAGAAAATTTCCTGGCTTCAACTGTCCCGGATTTAATTGGCGATTTTCAAAATGACACTGAACTTTGAATTTGGCTTTCTTTGGCATCGCTATTGTTTTTAAAATTGTCCTTTTTATTCCTGCTCAAGTGTCTTATAACTAGTCACTATTGACATTTATGTTTATATACTTTTATTGATAGGATGTTATTAGGCTTTCTTTTTATTTTTGAACTTTTAAACCACCTTTGAACCAGCAAGCAGAGTGTGTTGGATAGCTACTTAGTCATCATTTTTGCAAACTAGGTCTGCCGTTTTGTAATTTAGCCCAGTTACATTTTATTTAGCATTACTTTACTTTTCTAGCACTAGCCACATTTGTGGTGTTGTTTTATTTCTTTCTATCTAATTGTTCTTTCGCCTAGGAAAGCAATACATTCTTAATAGGACATTCATTTCACTTTTGTGCACTTTTCAAGGCTACAGTCAGATAGGGTTGCTGGCAAAAGTGGTAAGCTGTGTCTCCAACATTCACAGAAATATACACACTCATATGTGGGGACCGTTTCTTAGAATGTTAACACTCCTTTGTCCCACACACGTTAGAGGGAGATTCCAGCAAAATGACCATGACTGCATGCTGATTGCCTTCATACAGCTGCTTGCTTAGACAACCGAACCCTAACCTACATGGGGGAGGTGTTTTTCTATACTACAGACTTCTTTACTAAGGTATGAGGGATGATGTTTTCCCAGGGGGAAACTTGAAGGGTGGATTAGGCTTATTATACTGTGCTCGAACATAGTGTAGGTAGGAGAACTATATCTCACTCCTAGTGACAGTATGGTGGGACTGTTTTTGTGTTTCACTCTTCTTGTCACCCTCTTGCTTTTATTGTGTTTTATCATCGGATTGGGCCGACAGGCTTCACATGGTGTGGAATTGTACTTAGTACCCCACAACCTATGTGATTCTGCCGTCCAAATCCAGTTGCCTCATTAGCATAATGCGAACCTACACAACACTAGTAAAGTGCACTAGAGGTGCCCAGGCCCTGTAAATCAGGATATACAGGCTACATCCCAGCTCCCTTTGTGTCACTGTCTAGAAGGGATTGACAAACAGCACAACTGTCAGTCTGACCCAGACAGGGAATACACAAGCAGGCGGAGTCACAGAATGGTTTAAGCAAGAAAATGTCCACTTTCTAAAAGCAACACAAAAAGTGGCATTTTCAAACAGACAATTTAAAAGATACCTTTACCAAAAGATACAAAGGAGGAGAACTTGGCGAGCGGCACTGTAGCGGCTCACTAAAGCACGTACCTGGACTCCCAGGTGGTGTTTCCTGAAGTGACACCCTAAGGTGTGCGCCATTGCTCCTGCTGCCTCCTGCTGCCTCAGACGTACCTGATGTGTGGACAACCCAGGAGGAGGTCCGGTAGCCTTGGGAGAGGTTTTGGCAGTCCCAGCAGGGCTGCAGGCTGGTGTCACGCCGCCCTGGAGCTCCGGAAGAGCTGAAGTGTGGCAGCACGCGTTCCCATCTATGAAAATGTTGGCAGAGTCAGCACAGGCAGCAGAACAACCATAGAGGTGATCAGAAAGTTCACAAAGGCAGTGAAAGCTGGAAAAGGGGCCGGAAAAGTGACTGAGGAGGCAGCAAAGAACAATGAAAGTGCAGTAACGTGGCAGATGGTGGGGGAAGCAACCTCAATTCCAGGAAAGGTGCAAAGAGGTGGTCAGACTGTATTCGGTAGAAAACACAGTTTTAAGTGGAGAAGGAAGGCCCCAGTACCACAAAACAGGTTGTCTGGGGGTTCTGGTGTAGGTGAAACACTGACTTCTAATAAAATAAGCAAAAGTAGACAAAAACCCACCTCCTCTAAGCCTAGAGTTACCCCTTCACTGAGGGCATATTTTAAGGCCCTACCTATATTAATGAACTGTAGCGCCTCCAGTTTAATGGAGCAAAATCGAGAGGATAGACCCCTTGCTCTGTGAAGCTTGGAAGGTGATAATGGGGTAAAGGGATGAAAGTAGATGGCGGTTTACCCTTCTCCTTGTCAGGGTTATCCTGAAGAAAGCAATCTTGTGACTTTTAATGAGGGCAGTTGGGTCTCGACAAGTTTGACAAGCTTCCCTAAAAGGTCCGACCCTGAGGTATCGGATTTGTCTGGGTCTTCAGGGCCTCTGCCAACTTTAGAATCTAGAGATAACTCAGCTGACGTAGCCCCTATTGTAAGCACCTCCCTGGAGGCTATGTTTTTAACCCTGTCAGACAATATGAAAAAAGGGTTTGGGGTCTCTGAGAGATGAGGGAGGCTTGTGTGACCCTGGAAAATAAATGTGATCTTTTGGCAATCAGAACTCAGGCTCTTGAGGAGTCAGTTGGTGCTATAAAGGAGGCCCGTTCAGGAGGAATCCTAATAGTGAAAAAGATTTTGCTAAATTTCCAAATTTACCTCTTAAAAGAAAAAATACTGACAAAATCTCTAAGAGTAGAGGATTTTTCCTTTGAGATCAGGTTGGATCTGTCTAGGGCAATGTTGAATAGGCAATGGGAGCTAGGGAGACGGCTGAAGGATTTAAAAAAAACTTGGTGCAGTGCCCCAACTCAAATTTCCGGCCCATCTTCGAGTGATGCACAATAATAAGATGTATATTATCAGAGACCAAGTAGCATCGTATGATCTACTGGAGGCAATGCAAAATGGGAGTATTGATAAATGAAGGGCTATTTCGTGTACAGATATACAGGCCAGGGGTCCGATGGGCGCTCTAAAACCGGGCCAACATCAGTCGGCAAATGATAGGGAGGGTTCTCCAGGAGCGTGGGAGGCAAGGCATGGAGGAGGATAATAAGTGGGCACTGGGTGGGGAGCATGTGGGGACAAAACAGAAAAAACCTCATAGACCTCAGCTAGCCAGTATCTAACTGGACAAGGTTAATGGAAACCGGGGGGGCAGTAATAGGTTAATTCAAATAATGTCTTGGATCGTTAAGGGTCTATGGACTAAAGGGAGAAGCAGCAGAGTCTTGCATTTTTTAAGGGATTCTCCAGCACACATATTCATTTTTACAAGAAACTCATTTAACCAAGGAGTATGGATTTGTTTAAAACCCAGAAATGGGTGCAATGCTTTGTCTGTACAGGGTCGAACTTTAATACTAAAGGAGTTGCAATTTTGGTCAAACAGCAGGTTAATGCAGTGATGTTGGAGATGGTGTCTGATAAGTTGAGTAGACGGATCATGGTCAAACTGCAAGTAAGTGGGAGATTTTTATGGGCCAAATTGTGATGATATAGAGCCTTTTAGAATGTTTTTTTTCCCCATCTATTAGAATACCCCGATCTGATTATAATGGTCAGAGACTTTAATGTGGTTCTGGACATTAAACTAGATAGGTCAACAAATTGTAATTAGTAGGCACCCCGAAGTCTCAACAATATCTCAAAGGGATGATGAAAGAATTTGGGCTGTGGGATCTGTGGTGGCAAAGAACGGGTGTAAAACAGGGATTCTCCTACTGTAATAAAAATTATGGCTATGCCTTCGGATCGATTATTTTTTAGTGGATCAAGTACTGTGCAGTTTAGCTGAGGGCATAGCTTATTCAACAGCTCACCTTTCAGATCACGCAGCCCTGGTGTTAAAAATCAGTCTTCCTCAGGAACAGGTTTGAGGAGATAGACACTGGACTGCACTCTGCTTTTGGACGAGGAGGTTATGTCCCAACCTTGGAGAGAGACAGAGGAGTTCTTTAAGGTCAAGATGGGGTTTCCTTCCACGATTATGGTTTGGGACACTTTTAGGGCTGCCATTAGGGGGAAGTGTTTAAGTCTCACCAGCCATAGGAACAAGCAATATAGGGACAAAATAAGCCATGTAGAACAAGACATACTACAATGTAACAGTCAATTAATGAAGAAGGCAAAGATGGGGGACAGGCAGGATTTGGAGAATAGGGTAAACCTGTTGAGGCAGTAGATGGAGGATGTGTTGCAATCTAGGGTCACAATAAATGGGAAGAAAGTAGACTCGATCATTTTGAATATGGAGAAGGTGCGGGAGATTGTTAGCTTGGCAGATCAGGGGGTGCAAGTGCAGAACTGCATTAAGGAAATTGTGTCTGATCAGTCGGTGGTTAAGCTTAGCTTAGAGGATATAGAGAACACCTTACACAGGTTCTTTTCCCAGCCTTATACAAAGGAGATGGTGATGGGCGAGGATGAAGTTGGATATTGGTTAGAGATGGATGATTTACCGAGTCTTACACAGGAGTCGATCCCTTTGAATAAGCCTATTTCTCAGGGGGGAGATAAGTGCGGTTTTGAAAGGAAACAGGAGAGGGAAAGTGGTAGGTCTGGATGGTATCCCTGTTGAGTTCCATATAGCTTTAGGAGAATCCATAGTTCTAGTTAGGTCATAATTATTTTCGGAGATTTTCGAGGAGGGAGTGCTGTTGCTTTCCTCTTGGAGCAAGACAATTATTTCTCTCATTTTGAAGCCTGGGAGGATCCCGACTCTATGTGAATCTTACAGGCCCATATCACTACTAAATAGTGACTATAAGTTGTTTGCTTAAATACTGGCGGATAGACTTAGTGGAGTAGTGAACGTCCTGATACACCTAGATCAGAAAGGGTTCATTAGAAATAGATTTCTATATGAATTGACGTTGAATCTGATTGGAGCTATTGATTTGGCCGCAACCTATGCAGAACCTTTAGCTGTTATAGCCGTGAACACAATGAAGGCCTTCAATAGAGTTAATTGGAGATACTTGAATACGATCCTTAAGAGATACAATTTAGGCAAGAATTTTTGTAAGGCCATCTGTCTAATTTATCAGGCTCCCTCGGCTAGGGTATTGGTGAATGGGAAGTTAACTGCACCTTTTAAGATTACCAGAGGTACTAGACAGGGCCGTCCCCTGTCCTCCCTGTTGCTTGATATATATATATATATATATATATATATATATATAGAACCCTTTACCAGGAAGATTAGGCACAATCCCTCGATTTCCCCTTTTTGTTGTAAGGGTTGGTAGAAAAAGGTGGCCTTATATACTGATGACATTTTGGTATTTACCTCTGACTTATCCACGGCATTTCCTGTGTTAATGGGTATGGTGGAGGGGTTTGGGAAAGTCTTGGGTTATCATATTAACTTTGGGAAAGCTGAGACAATGGCATGGAATCAGAATAAGGATCATTGGCGAACAAAAAATATAATGAGCTATTTAGGCTTAACAATCATGCAGGACATTGAGCAGATTCCAGCTGTTAACTTAAAGAAAGCCTTGGAGGAGTGTAGTAAGTTAATGCAAGGGTGGGCACATGTCCCTCCCACAATCATTGGAAGAGTTAGTCTAAGTAAAATGGTAATCTTGCCTAAGCTGAACTTTCTATACAATTCCATCCCCCTGCAAATGAATTAAAGACATCTGGATAAACTTCAACATGCCAGAAACTCTTCCGTATGGGCTCAGAAAGGTCCCAGGATCCTATTGAAAAAGCTATGCAGAAGGAGAGAAAATGGAGGCCTTGCTCTTCCTCACCTGCAATATTATGCATGGGGATTCCAATTGAAAAATTCTAGAATGCTCTTCACCTCCCTAGATTCTTCAGCTATTGGAGATGTGTTTAAGATTATGGTAGACGCTGTGAAAGGAGCAGCAAAACACCAGTGCTTGGGGGATGTACTGGTGTAGGAAAGTAGACTCTTTCTAGCATGGTTACCCCCACCTTTTGCCTGTTTGTCAGTGTGTTTGACCTTGTTCACTGGGATCCACCTAACCAGGACCCCAGTGATTATGCACTCTCCTTTAAACTCTGTTTCTGGAACTTATGTCATCCCACATTTGGCACACAGGTGCCCCCATAGAAGTATCCATGGTATCCCTGTACCCAGGGCGTTGGGGTGCCAAGGGATCCCTATGGGCTACAGCATACATTATGCCACCCATAGTTAGCCTATACAAAGTGTTTTGCAGGCCTGCCATTACAGCCTGTGCGAAAAGATTCATGTGCCATTTCACTGCCATTTTACTACACCCAGGTAACTATAAGTCACCCAATGGCAGGCCCTCCCAACCCAGGGGACAGGGTGCAAGTACCTGTGTGTGAGGGCACACCTGCACCACCAGTATTGCCCAAACAAACACCAGTTCTATTTTCCTGGACTTCATGAGTGTGGGGATACCGTTTTATGCATGTATTGGACATAAGTCAATACCTATGTCCAGCTACAAAATGATAACTCCGAACATAGGCCTGTTTGGTATCAAACATGTTGGAATCATACCCCATATAATTCCATGCACTCTGGGGGCTCCTTAGAGGACCCCCAGCACTGCTCCTACGACTTTTGAGGTTTTCCAGGCAGCCCAAGCTGCTGCCACCTCACAGACAGGTTTCTACCCTTCTGTTGCTTGAGCAGCTCAAGCCCAGGAAGGCAGAACAAAGGTGTTCCTTTGGGAGGGAGTGTTACACCCTCTCCCTTTGGAAATAGGTATTACTGGACTTTGGAGGGGTAGCCTCCATAAGCCACTGGTATGCGTTGAAGGGCACATTTGGTGCTTTCAGTGCATAAACCAGTCTACACTAGTTCAGGGACCTCCAGTCCCTGCTCCTGCACGAAACTGCCCGATGGAAAGAGGAGTGACCACTCCCCTGACACATCTCCATCCCAGGGTTGGTGCCCAGAGCTCCTCTAGAGGGTCGCTGGGTTTACCATCTTGGATCCAAGGATGGCAGTGAACTCTGGGAGCATCTGAGTGGCCAGGTCAGAAAGGTGACATCAGAGTACCCTCCCAATGGGTGGTCACCCAGCTAGGTGACCAATCCCCCTTTCAGGACTGTGTAGGGTCTCTCTTTTGGGTGGTTCCTCAAATTTAGCTTGCAAGATTCCAGAAAGATTCCTCTACAACCTCTGTAGGAAAGTGCCATCTTGCCTGGCATGTTACCCCCATTTCTTACTTGTATGTATGTTTGTTTTTACCTGTGTCACTGGGATCCTGCTAGCCAGGATCCCAGTGCTCATAAAGTGTGACCTGTATGTTTTCCCTGTGTGGTGCCTAACTGTATCACTGAGGCTCTGCTAACCAGAACGTCAGTGTTTATGCTCTCTCTGCTTTTAAAATTGTCACTGCAGGCTAGTGACTCATTTTACCAATTCTGATTGGCATACTGGAACACCCTTATAATTCCCTAGTATATGGTACCTAGGTACCCAGGGTATTGGGGTTCCAGGAGATCGCTATGGACTGCAGCATTTCTTTTGTCACCCATAGGGAGCTCAGACAATTCTTACACAGGACTGCCACTGCAGCCTGAGTGAAGTAACGTCCACGTTATTTCACAGCCATTTTACACTGCACTTAAGTAACTTATAAGTCACCTATATGTCTTATCCTCACTTAGTGAAGGTTAGGTGCAAAGTTACTAAGTGTGAGGGCACCCTGGCACTAGCCAAGGTGCCCCGACATTGCTCAGGGCAATTTCGGACACCATTACACGTGTGAACTACATATAGGTCACTACCTATGTGTAGCTTCACAATAGTAACTCTGAACATGGCCATGTAACATGTCTAAGATCATGAAATTGTCCCCCCACTACCAATATGGTATTGGGGTGCCAATCCCATGCATCCCCGGGGCTGCAGCATGGACCCTGGGTACTGCCAAACTAGCTCTCTGGGGGGTTTTCTGTAGCTACCACTGCTGTCAACGCTCAGAGAGGTTTCTGCACCCCTGGGGCCTGGGCAGCCCAGTCTCAGGAAGGCAGAACAAAGGATTTCCTCTGAGAGAGGGTGTTGCAGCCTCTCCCTTTGGAAATAGGTGTTAAGGCCTGAGAGGAGTAGACTCTCCTGGCCTCTGGAAATGCTTTGAATTGCACAGATGGTGCTCTCCTTGCATAAACCAGTTCAGGGATCCCCCAGACCCTGCTCTGGCACGTAACTGGACAAAGGAAAGGGGAGTGACCACTCCTCTGTCCATCACCACCCCATGGGTGGTGTCCAGAGCTCTTCCAATGTGTCCCAGACTTCTGCCATCTTGAATGCAGAGGTGTGAGGGCACAATGGAGACCTCTGAGTAGCCAGTGCCAGCAGGTGATGTCAGAGACCCCTCATGAGAGGCTCTTACCTGGTTAGGTAGCCGATCCTCCTCTGAGGGCTATTTAGGGTCTCTCCTGTGGGTTTCTCGTCAGATAACGAATGCAAGAGCTCACCAGAGTTCCTCTGCACTTACCTCTTCAACTTCTGCCAAGGATTGACCACTGACTGCTCCAGGATGCCTGCAAAACCACAACAAAGTAGCAAGAAGACTACCAGCAACATTGTAGCGCCTAATCCTGCCGGCTTTCTCGACTGTTTCCTGGTGGTGCATGCTTTGAGGGCTGTCTGCCTTCACCGTGCAGTGGAAGCCAAGAAGAAATCTCCTGTGGGTCGATGGAATCTTCCCCCTGCTAACGCAGGCACCAAACTTCTGCATCACCGGTCCTCTGGGTCTCCAATCATCTTGACGAGCGTGGTCCCTGGAACACAGGAGCTGGATCCAAGTGACCCCGACAGTCCAGCAGTCCTTCTGTCCAAATTTGGTGGAGGTAAGTCCTTGCCTTCCCACACCAGACAGTAATTCTCTGAACTGCGTGATCTGCAGCTGCTAGGGCTTCTGTGCACTCTTGCAAGGATTCCTTTGTGCACATCCTAGCCCAGATCCCCAGCACTCCGTCCTGCATTGCTCAACTCGCTGTGTTGACCACTGACTTCGTGGGACCCTCTTTTGTGGTGCTGAGATGACCGCCATGCTCAGATTTCTTGAACGCCTGTTCAAGTGCTTCTGCGGGTGCTGCCTACTTCTGCATGGGCTCCCTCTCTTGCTGAGTGCCCCCTCTGTCTCCTCCTCCAAGGGGCGACATCCTGGTCCTTCCTGGGCCCTGGCAGCACCCAAAATCCTCAACCACAACTCTTGCAGCTAGCAAGGCTTGTTTGTGGTCTTTCTGCGTGGAAACAACTCTGCATTCTCCAGCACGCCGTGGGACATCTTCTAACCAAAGGAGAAGTTCCTGGCACCTTCAGTTGTTGCAGAATCTTTGGCGTCTTTCACCTGAATGCACCTTCATCCGGGTGTCGCGTAGGCTCTCATTATCCTAATGAGACTACTGTATTTTGAGCGGCAAGATCATTCACAGTGTGGGGGACTAAGTCTGACCCACGGTGAGAGACCCTTGTTGCCCCAAATCCGGGTTTTGCTCCGGCTAACTAGCAGTGCCTAATCTCTCCCAAGGGGAAGAGACAATTGGGCAGCTGACTGCATGACATCTTAGTACTTCCCAGGGAGGTCGTGGTCACTCAGGTCACAACCAATTCTCTCATACACAGTGCGGTCTCATATATAAATGACAAAGGCAGTTTAGGTTTTAAAGATTGGTTTAATAAAACAACTGCATTTTAGATAGCAAAGTGAGAGCTGCAATAACCAGAATAATACAACACAGTAGGATTAAAATAGTAATGATGAGAGTGAAGCACAAGAATAAGGCTATCATAGTGCAACTAGATTAGGTTCTCTCTAAGTTATAGTCTGAGCACAACATGTAAAGCTCTAAGCCTGCCTTTCAGGTTCCCCCGGGAGGACATCAACCCTCATACCTGAGCAAAGGCCTGTATTCTGCATCAGCATCTGCAAGGGGGCAGTAAGCATCTAGTTGTAGGTTCCTGGTCAGAATCTCCCTCTGACGTGTACTAGGACTAGAAAGTGTTTTTATAACTAACACGCAGATGTTCTAAGAAAATGTCCTTATGAAAGGATGTGTATTTTCTACAAACACTAGAGACTAAACTTCTACCACGTTTACCGGCAATGTACCAGACTGTAGCCTTGACTGAAGCACAGAGCGAGCAAGAATGCATTGTTTGAGAACACAGTGCTGAAGTAAGCTAAACAGTGTGATAGAATGAAATAAAAACAAGACTGTGAAACTGGTTATTGTAAAATAGTGCGAGGTTAAAAAAAATGTATCTAGGGCAAAGTGCACTGAAGCCTAATACGTTAAGCTAACACGCATAAAGCTATATTAAAAATGGCTACACTACATGGGGTTTAGTGGGCTCATGCCCCCCTGGACGCTTGCGTGACTCTTGGACTTGGTCCCCTTCCTTTGCAGGTCCACAGGTCCAGGAATCCATCTTCAGTGCTTTGCAGTGAGTTGTTGTCATTGCAGAATCCCCTATCTCGACTTTACTGTCTTTCTGGGGTAGTAGGGTAACTTTACTCCTACTTTTCATGGTCTTGGGGTGGGGTATCTTGGACACCCTTAGTGTTTTCTTACACTCCCAGTGACCCTCTACACACTACACTAGGTCTGGGGTCCATTTGTGGTTCGCATTCCACTTTTGGAGTATATGGTTTGTGTTGCCCCTAGGCCTATTGTCTCCTATTGCATTCTATTGTATTCTACAGTGTTTGCACTACTTTTCTAAGTGTTTTAATTACCTGATTGTTTTTGTGTGTATATTTTGTGTATTTTACTTACCTCCCAAGGGAGTATATCCTCTGAGATACTTTTGGCATATTGTCACTAAAATAAAGCACCTTTAGTTTTACTAACTCTGAGTATTGTGTTTCTTATGATATAGTGCTATATGATATAGGTGGTATAGTAGGAGCTTTGCATGTCTCCTAGTTCTGCCCAAGCTGCTCTGCTATAGCTACCGCTATCAGCCTAAGCTTTTAGAACACTACTAATCTACTAATAAGGGATAACTGGACCTGGCACAAGGTGTAAGTACCACAAGGTATCCACTATCAGCCAGGCCAGCCTCCTAAATTGGTGGTGCAACCGTGGCATAAATACTTGTAACTGCTTTACCACTTTGTCATTGGTGCTTTTCATAAGAAAAACATATACCAAATACCTCAGAATATACACAGTAACCTAAACAGTTTAACTTTCCTTCCCTAAAACTTTCTAAAAAGTTTCTGAAAAGTTTCAGAAAACTTTCAAAAGTTTTCAAAAATTTTAAAACGTTTTTCTCTGTTCTTTTAAAAGTTCCAAAAGCGTTTATTTCTCTCTCTGTCCTAAACCTTTTCTGTCATGTCTGCAGTAGACCTTACTCCCACAGTTGTCCATGCAACATATGGGAATCTAAACTTTAAAGGTTTGAGGGGTCTCTGCATTGAAAGAGGTTTAGCAATTGGTAAGAATCCTACAAAAGATCTTCTCCTTAGCCTTCTCCTAGAAAGTGACCAGAACCAGTCTGGCCCACCCCAGGATCAGAAGGTAGAGGAGGGGGTACCCAGTCAGACTCAGAGGAGTCCCCTGAGGATGCTGGGGAGGGTTCTTCCAAGGACCTGTCAGCTAGCAGGCCATCTAGTGACACTGGTAGTGGGAGGGGGTCACACACTAGAAGGGCACCTTTCAATCCTAGAGGGCAAGGTTACTAGAGTCCAGCCAGTTAGGGACAGGTCACTCTCTGACAATTCCCACATTTCTTCTGTGACTCACAATTCCCAAGCCTCCCATCCTGAGGATAACTTAATGGAAAGGGAACTCAGAAAGCTGAGGTTGGAAGAGGCCATGCTGAAGCTGAAACAGCAGCCACTGGCCTTAGACGACAGGGAATCTCTGGATGTGGAAAGGGAAAGGCAGAGGTTGGGGTTATTTCCCCATGGTGGCTGCAGCAGTGTTTTTGATAGTAATCCTGTTAGAGAGCAAGATTCCAGAAACCTGCATAAGATAGTCCCCCCTTACAAGGAGGGGGGTGACATTAACAAGTGGTTTGCTGCACTTGAGAGGGCCTGTATGGTACAGTTGGTCCCTCAAAGTCAGTGGGCTTCTATCTTGTGGCTATCTTTCACTGCTAAGGGTAGGGATAGGCTCCTTTCTGTTAAAGAAAATGATGCTAACAATTACAAAATTTTGAAGGATGCACTCTTGGGTGGATTTGGCTTAACCACTGAACAATACAGGATTAAGTTCAGAGATACCAGAAACGAGTCCTCTCAAGACTGGACAGACTTTGTAGACTGTTCAGTGAAAGCCTTGGAGGGTTGGTTACATGGCAGTAAGGTGACTGACTATGAAAGCCTGTATAATCTAATCCTGAGAGAGAATATTTTGAACAATTGTGTGTCTGATTTGTTGCACCAGTACTTGGTATACTCAGATCTGACCTTTCCTCAAGAATTGGGAAAGAAGGCAGACAAATGGGTCAGAACAAGAGTGAACAGAAAAGTTCATTCAGGGGGTGACAAGGATGGCAAGAGGAAAAATGGGGAGAAATCTCAGGATAAGCATGGGGATAAAGGTAAAACTAAAGATCCTTCTTCAAATCCTAAACACTCTTCAGGGGGTGGGGATAAATCAACTTCTTCCTCTTCTACACAACCCACACACATTAAAAAGCCTTGGTGCTATGTGTGTAAAAATAAAGGCCATAGGCCAGGGGATAAGTCCTGCCCAGGTAAACCCCCTGAGCCTACCACCACTAATACATCAAAGTCAAGTGCCCCTAGCAGTAGTGGTAATAGTGGTGGAACTGCTGGCAACAGTCAAAATAAGGGTGTAGTTGGGTTCACGTTTGGGTCCATCATAGAAACTGGGGTAGTCAGTCCCAAGACAGTTTCTCTCACACCTGGTGGCATTGGCCTTGCCACACTGGCTACTTGTCCCCTTACAATGGATAAGTACAGGCAGACAGTTTCAATAAATGGTGTTGAGGATCAGGCCTATAGGGACACAGGTGCCAGTATCACTTTGGTGACTGAAAACCTAGAGTCTCCTGCACAACACATCATTGGACAACAGTACAAGATTATTGATGTCCATAACTCCGCTAAGTTTCTTCCCTTAGCTATAATTCAGTTTAGTTGGGGTAGAGTTACTGGCCCTAAGCAGGTGGTAGTATCACCTAGCTTACCTGTAGACTGTCCCTTAGGTAATGACCTAGAGGCCTCAGGTTGGGCCGAGGTAGAGTTTAATACCCATGCAGCCATGCTGGGTATCCCTGAGGAATTGCTTCCTCTCATTTCAGCTGAAATGAAAAAGCAAAGGAGAGAAAAAGGCCTGAAAACTCAGGATCTCTCTCCAACAACAGGTGAAAAGGGCATCAAAGTATCCCCTACCCCCCCTGCCATTCAGGATACCATTTCTGTGGTGGGAGAAACCTCTCCTGGGGTGGCACATTCACCAAGGGAATCATTAGCTAACACAGCTGTCCTCTCTGATGTAGAAGTACCTCTCTGTGAGATAACTAATATTGGTGAGAACAAGTGCACCATTTTAGTAAATATGGAGCATCCCTCCAACCCTCTCAGAGAACCTTTAGTGCAGCAACCCTGCACTGCCTCACAACAATTAGGACAGCAGCCCTGCCCTAGCGTGGAGCTTATAGGACAGCAGCCCTGCTACAACTCAAGAGAAACCGCAACCCTGTTCTCTCTTACAGCCATATGGACAATGTTTTTGCCCAGCTATGGCTTTATTGAGACAGCATCCCTGTCTGGCATTCTCATCACTTGATATAGGTCCAGTGGACAATTCCCACTGCTCTAAACGTCAACATACTAATGAGAACTCTGAGAATATAACTTCACATTGTCGGCTAGCTAAAAAACTTCAAACAGCGTGGTTCACATCCCCACAGGGAAGTAACCATATAGTGGATGAAAAAGGGAGTAACCAATCTATTGCAGAGCTAATCACCACTTAGATAATAAAGACTCAACTGGCCAGGGTTAGCCTTATTGTCCTTTGTTTTAGGGGGGGGTTGTGCAGAAGGTAGCCTCTTTCTAGCCTAATCACCCCCACTTTTGGCCTGTTTGTGAGTATATGTCTTGGTGTTTTTACTGTCTCACTGGGATCCTGTTAGCCAGGGCCCCAGTGCTCATAGTGGAAACCATATGTTGTCAGTGTGTTTGATATGTGTCACTGGGATCCTGCTAGCCAGGCCCCCAGTGCTCATAACTTTGTGACCTATATGTGTTCCCCTATGTGGTGCCTAACTGTATTACTGAGGCTCTGCTAACCAGAACCTCAGTGTTTATGCTCTCTCTGCTTTTAAAATTGTCACTGCAGGCTAGTGACTAATTTTACCAATTCTGATTGCCACACTGGAACACCCTTATAATTCCCTAGTATATGGTACCTAGGTACTTGGTATTGGGGTTCCAGGAGATCCCTATGGGCTGCAGCATTTATTTTGCCACCCATAGAAAGCTCAGACAATTATTACACAGGACTGCCACTGCAGCCTGAGTGAAATAACGCCCATGGCATTTCACAGCCATTTTGCACTGCACTTAAGTAACTTATAAGTCACCCATATGTCTAACCCTCACTTAGTGAAGGTTAGGTGCAAAGTTACTAGGTGTGAGGGCACCCTGGCACTAGCCAAGGTGCCCCCACATAGTTCAGGGCAATTTCCCCAGACTTTGTGAGTGCGGGGACACAATTACACGCGTGAACTACATATAGGTCAATACCTATGTGTAGCTTCACAATGGTAACTCCGAACATGGCCATGTAACATGTCGAAGATCATGGAATTGTCCCCCAAGTACCATTCAGGTATTGGGGTGACAATCCCATGCATCCCCGCGGCTCCAGCATGCACCACGGGTACTGCCAAACTAGCTCTCTGGGGGGTTTTCTACAGCTACCGCTGCTGCCAACCCTCAGACAGGTTTCTGCACCCCTGGGGTCTGGGCAGCCCAGTCCCAGGAAGGCAGAACAAAGGATTTCCTCTGAGAGAGGGTGTTACACCCACTCCCTTTGGAAATAGGTGTTAAGGGCTGGGGAGGATTAGCCTCCCCCAACCTCTGGAAATGCTTTGAAGGGCACAGATGGTGCCCTCCTTGCATAAGCCAGTCTACACTGTTTCAGGGAGCCTCCAGCCCCTGCTCTAATGTGAAACTGGACAAAGGTCAGGGGAGTGACCACTCCCCTGTCCATCACCCCAGGGGCGGTGCCCAGAGCTCCTCCAGTGTGTCCCAGACCTCTGCCATCTTGAATGCAAAGGTGTGAGGGCACGATGGAGACCTCTGAGTGGCCAGTGCCAGCAGGTGACATCAGAGGCCCCTCCTGATAGGCTCCTACCTGGTTAGGTAGCCAATCCTCCTCTGAGGGCTATTTAGGGTCTCTCCTGTGGGTTTCTCATAAGATAACGAATGCAAGAGATCACCAGAGTTCCTCTGCACTTCCCTCTTCAACTTCTGCCAAGGATCGACCGCTGACTGCTCCAGGACGCCTCCAAAACTGCAACAAAGTAGCAAGAAGCCTACCAGCAACATTGTAGTGCCTAATCCTGCCGGCTTTCTTGACTGTTTCCTGGTGGTGCATGCTCTGAGGGCTGTATGCCTTCACCCTGCACTGGAAGCCAAGAAGAAATCTCCCGTGGGTCAATGGAATCTTCCCCCTGCTAACGCAGGCACCAAACTTCTGCATCACCGGTCCTCTGGGTCCCCTATCATCTTGACAAGCGTGGTCCCTGGAACACAGTAGCTGGATCCAAGTGACCGCGACAGTCCTGTGGTCCTTCTTTCCAAATTTGGTGGAGGTAAGTCCTTGCCTCCCCACGCCAGACAGTAATCCTGTGTACTGCGTGATCTGCAGCTGCTAGCGCTTTTGTGCACTCTTGCAAGGATTCCTTTGTGCACAGCATAGCCCAGGTCACCAGCACTCTGTTCTGCATTGCTCAACTCACTGAGTTGAACACTGACTTCATGGGACCCTCTTTTGTTTTGCTGAGACGACTCCTGTGCTCAGATTCCTTGAACGCCTGTTCAAGTGCTTCTGCCGGTGCTGCCGGCTTCTGCATGGGCTCTCTCTCTTGCTGAGCGCACCCTCTGTCTCCTCCTCCAAGAGTCCAAGGGGCGAAATCCTGGTCCTTCCTGGGCCTTGGCAGCACCCAAAATCCTTAACAGCGACTCTTGCAGCTAGCAAGGTTTGTTTGCGGTCTTCCTGCGGGGAAACAACTCTGCATCCGTCATGGGACATCTTGTGACCAAAGGGGAAGTTCCTGGTACCTTCCATTGTTGCAGAATCTTTGGCTTCTTTCACCCAGAGGCAGCCCTTTTGCACCTTCATCCGGGGTTTAGTGGGCTCCTGTCCCCCCCTGGACACTTGCGTGATTCTTGGACTTGGTCCCCTTCCTTTGCAGGTCCTCAGGTCCAGGAATCTGTCTTTAGTGCTTTGCAGTCAGTTGATGTCCTTGCAGAATCTCCTATCTCGACTTTACTGTCTTTCTGGGGTAGTAGGGTAACTTTACTCCTACTTTTCAGGGTCTTGGGGTGGGATATCTTGGACACCCTTAGTGTTTTCTTACACTCCCACTGACCCTCTACACACTACACTAGGCCTGGGGTCTCTAAGTGGTTCGCATTCCACTTTCTTAGTATATGGTTTGTGTTGCCCCTAGGCCTATTGTCTCTTATTGCATCCTATAGTGTTCCACAGTGTTTGCACTACTTTTCTAAGTGTTTTACTTAGCTGATTTTGGTTTGTGTGTATATTTTGTGTATTTTACTTACCGCCCAAGGGAGTATATCCTCTGAGATACTTTTGGCATACTGTCACTAAAATAAAGTACTTTTATTTTTAGTAACTCTGAGTATTGTGTTTCTTACGATATAGTGCTATATGATATAGATGGTATAGTAGGAGCTTGACATGTCTCTTAGTTCGGCCTAAGCTGCTCTGCTATAGCTACCTCTACCAGCCTAAGCTGCTAGAACACTACTGATCTACTAATAAGGGATAACTGGACCTGGCACAAGGTGTAAGTACCATTGGTACCTACCATATGCCAGGTCAGCCTCCTACAAGCCAGGATCCTGGAACAATGGACCAAGTCCTACCAAACCCTAATCCACTATCCCTCCCTCTCCAGAAGATTCCCCTTTTGATGAGGAGGAGTCAACTCCTTGTGCAGAACCTACACCAGAGGAACTTCAAGCTGACACAGCTGAGCTCTTGGGTGGAGGCGGGCCTGCCAGAGAGGAACTGAGTTTGGCACAGCAGACTTGTCTCACACTAGAGGGTCTAAGACAGCAAGCTGTCAGACAGCAAAATAGGGCTATCAGTGACTCACACAGAGTTTACTGGGAGCAGAATCTCCTTTATAATGAGGCAAAGGACCCTAAACCTGGCGCTTCCAGGAACATGATATTCCCTTGGCTGGACATCTGGGGTGAAACAAAAGCTGGGACAGACTTGTTTTACACTTTCACTGGCCTCATATGTCAGAGGACCCAAAAGAGTTTTGTCGCTCTTGTGTGACTTGCCAAGCCAGTGGCAAAACTGGTGGTACCCCAAAGGCACCCTTAATCCCACTGTCAGTGGTTGGGGTGCCCTTTGAAAGGGTAGAGGTTGACATTGTTGTCCCCCTTGATCCTCCAACTGCTTCTGGTAATATGTTCATCTAAGAGGTGGTATACAATGCCACAAGATACCCAGAAGCCATCCCCTTTAGGACCACTATAGCACCTGCAGTGGCAAAGGCCCTCCTGGGAATATTTTCCAGGGTGGGCTTTCCGAAAGAGGTAGTATCAGACAGGGGTAATAACTTCATGTCTGCATACTTAAAAGATATTTGGAAGGAGTGTGGTATAACCTACAAATTCACCACACTCTATCATCCACATGGACTGGTTGAGAGATTTAACAAGACTCTCAAAGGCATGATCATGGGACTCTTTGAAAAACTCAGAAGGAAATGGGATATCCTCCTGACATGCCTCCTTTTTGCCTACTGGGAGGTACCCCAGAAAGTAGTGGGGTACAGACCATTTGAACTCCTCTTTGGTCACCCTGTTAGGGCTCTACTTGCTCTTGTGAAAGAGGGGTGGGAGCAACCATTGAATCACCCTAAACAAGACATTGCGGACTATGTACTTGGCCTAAGGTCAAGGATGGTTGAGTATATGAAAAAGGCCACTAAAACCTTCAGGCCAGCCAAGAGCTTCAAAAGCAAAGGCATGACCACAAGGATGTCCTGATTGAGTACCACCCAGGACAGACGGTGTGGGTTTTGGAACCTGTGGCACCAAGAGTACTGTAGGACAAATAGAGTGGACCACATATTATTGTGGAGAAAAAGGGTGAAGTCACCTATTTGGTGGACCTTGACACTGCCAGAAGTCCCCTTAGGGTACTTCATGTCAACTGCCTTAAACCCTACTTTATAGGGCAAATTTGACCAAACTCATGGCCCCAGATGAGGGGTAGGAGGAAGAGAGTGACCCTTTCCCTGACCTTTTCTCCAACAGTGAAGCTGATGGCTTGATGGAAGGAGTTGTATTTGCAGACTGCCTCACAGCAGAGCAGAGGGAGGACTGTAAGAATTTACTAGGCCAATTTTACGAACTCTTTTCACTCACACCTGGTACCACTACTTGGTGTGAACATACCATTGATATTGGAGACAGTTTGCCTGTCAAAAGTAGGATTTATAGGCAGCCTGATCATGTCAGAGAGAGTATTAAATCTGAGGTTTAGAAAATGTTGGACCTAGGTGTAATTGAGCATGCAGATCACCCGTGGGCCAGCCCAGTGGTGCTTGTCTCCAAACATCATAGCAAGAAGGAAAGAGAGAAATGCAGTTTTGTGTGGACTATAGAGGGCTCATTACTGTAACTAAACCAGATGCTCACCCTATACCCAGGGAACATGAGCTCATAGATACACTGGTCTCTGCTAAGTATCTAAGTACCTTTTATTTGACTGCAGGGCATTGGCAGATCAAATTATAAGAGGATGCTAAGCCAAAAACTGCATTTTCAACCATTGGAGGGCATTATCAGTTTACAGTTATGCCCTTTGGTTTGAAAAATGCACCTGGCACTTTCCGGAGGCTGGTGAAGACAGCCCTCCAAGGTCTGGAAGCTTTCAGTGCAGCATACTTGGAAGATATTGCTGTATTTAGCTCCACCTGGGATGACCACCTGGTACACCTGTGGAAAGTCTTAAAGGCCCTGCAAAAGGCAGGCCTCACTATCAATGCTTCAAAATGCCACATAGGGCAGGGGAGAGTGGTTTATCTGGGCCACATGGTAGGTGGAGAACAGATTGACCACTGCAGGGGAAGGTACAGACTATTTTAGATTGGGCTCCCCTCACTACTCAAACCCAGGTCAGATCTTTCTTGGTCTTAAATGAAGTTCATTAAGAACTATGGCTCCATTGTTGCCCCTCTTAATGACTTCACCTCTAAAAAGATGCCTAAAAGGCTATTGTGGACAGTCAGATGTCACAGGCCTTTTGGGGAGCTTAAGCAGGCTATGTGTACTGCACCTGTGCTAAAAAGCCCAAATTATTCTAAAATATTCACTGTCCAGACAGATGCATCTGAACTGGGGGTTGGGGCAGTGCTATCACACCTGAACTCAGTGGGCCAGGACCAACCTGTTGCTTTTATAAGTAGGAGGTTGAACCCTAGGGAAAAGCGTTGGTCAGCCATAGAGAGGGAGGCCTTTGCTGTGGTCTGGGCCCTGAAGAAGTTGAGGCCATATTTATTTGGGACTAACTTCATTGTTCAGACAGACTACAAACCTCTCTTATTGTCAACATCAGGACAGTGCGCGCTCTACGGGTGACGTAATGCAAAAAGCCAATCCTTACACAATGTAATAATTCATGCATTGTGTGTTGATGCAATATGTTAACCTTTTGCATTGCAGAGATTTATCTTGAAATGTCATAAATGTTGTTTGCAATGTATTGTTCATGTTCAAGGCTTTGCTGCAGGATTACAGGGAGTGGTTAGGGTGTGGTCCCTATTCTGAGCCCTTCTAGAATCCTTTCCTGCAGTCTGGCTGGATGTGACATGTGGGCGGGGTCTGGGTCTATTTAAGAGACCCAGCCCAGCTCCACGTGCTCACTATTCAGAGGTAGTGGTGCAGAGCAGCAGCATTTTCCTGAGCTCCTGTTCCGGAGGCCTATCTAGGCTTTTCCAGGCCCTGTCCTCATTATCTTGGTGATTCTCAAGCAGGGCGGTAAGGCGGAGGTCTGGTTGGCCCCGACTCCGTTTTCAGAAATATTTGAGTTTTGGGCCTTTTGGTTAATCGCGTGTGCGATGGTTTTCTTGGCGGCACGATCATTTCATGGCATTTGAATCTTGATGTACGAATCAGCAATAGTGTGCCCGATTCATGCTTGGCATTTAACTCTCGCAGTACAGATCGGCAGAGTTCTCAATCATTTTATGACATTTGAATCTTGATGTACGAATCGGCAACAGTGTGCGCGATTCATTCTTGGCATTTAACTCTTGCAGTACAGATCGGCAGAGTGCGCGATCATTTCATGACATTTGAATCTTGATGTACGAATCGGCAACAGAGTGCGCAATTAATTTTTGGCATTTAACTCTTGCAGTACAGATCGGCAGGGTGGGCGATCATTTCATGGCATTTAAATCTTGATATACGAATCGGCAACAGTTTGAGTGATTCATTCCTGGCATTCAACTCTTGCAGTACAGATCGGCAGAGTGCGTGATTATTTCATGGCATTTGAATCTTAATATACGACTTGGCAACAGTGTGAGCAATTTATTCCTGGCATTAAACTCTAGCAGTACAGATTGGCAGAGTGCGCACTCATTTCATGGTATTTGAATCTTGATGTATGAACCGGCAGCAGTGTGCGTGATTCATTCTTGATATTTAAACCTTGCAGTTCAGATCGGCAGAATGCGCGATCGTTTCTAGACATTTGAATTCTGACGGTTGAATCAGCAGCAGTGTGTGTGATTCATTCTTGGCATTTATCTCATGTGTTTCAGATTGGCAGGGTGCGCAATAATTTCTAGGCATTTGAATCTTGATGCATAGTTTGGTATTAAAGTGCCTAATAATTTCTAGACAATTGAATTCTGAAATTCAGAACAGAGTGTGACCTTGCAGTATCATTTATGAGTCCATTGCAGTTCATTCATGAAAACTAATGCGTTCATTGATTCTCGTTATAACGTAGTTGCTATTCCAAGAACTAACTTGAGAAAGTTCAATGTTCAGAGCAGTAAGATGTTATTCTAAAAAAAACGCTCATATGAAAGTTTGCAAAATCCTTCTTTATTTTCCAGGTACCCAGAGCTAATAAGGTCATGTCATAGAAAGGCTCTTGATCATTCATGTTATCAGTATATAAATATTTGGAACAAAGTTTGTGAAAGTCAATGTGAATAATCTTGCTATTGTGTTCTTAACTCTTTCTTCCACAGGTCTCCTTCCCCGCTATTCCCAACCTAAAAACCCATCCCCCGATTGGCCATTCTTTAACTCTGTGCTATGATAGCTAGTAGACTTTGGAGCCATCAAGAGGTGGACATATTGGGAACAGGCGCAAACCCCGAGGATCCGGTCTCCCTGACACTTTTATTTAAAACAGATGAAAGGAGAAAACCCTAAATTGTTGAGGTGGTCCATTTCCCTACAGGGGATGGACTTCACAATGGAACATAGACCTGGGAGTAACCACTCCAATGGAGATGGACTCTCCAGATATTTCCACTTAGACAATGAAGACTCATCTGCGCAGGGTTAGCCTTATTATCCCTCGTTTGGAGTGGTTGTGTAGGGAAGTACCATCTTTCTTGGCATGTTACCCTCTATTTCTATTTCTTGTTTGTCAGTGTGTTTTGCCTGTCTCACTGGGATCCTGCTAGCCAGGACCCCAGTGCTCATAGTTTGTGGCCTATATGTGTTGTCAGTATGCTTGAATGTGTAACTGAAGTTCAGCTAATCAGAACCCCAGTGTTTAAGCTCTCTCTACTTACCAAATTGATCATTACAGTTTAGTGACTCCACATTCCAATTCTGACTGGCACCCTGGACCCCCCCTTATAAGTTCCTAGTGTATGCTACCTGGTAGCCAGGGCATTGGGGTTCCAGGAGATCCTCATGGGCTTCAGCATTTCTTTTGTCACCCATAAGGAGCTCATAGAAACCTTTCTTCAGGACTTCCACTGTAACCTGAGTGAAATAGTGCACACACTGTTTCACTGCCATTTTCACTGCACTTAAGTAAGTTATAAATCACCTATATGTCTATCCTTCATTTACTGAAGGCTAGGTGCCAAGTTACTGTGTGTGAGGGCACCCTTGTACTAGCAAAGGTGCCCCCACATTGTCCTGGACCAAATCCCCGGACTTCGTGAGTGTGGGGACTCCATTATAAGCATGCTCTACATATATGCCAATACATATATGTAGTTTCTCAATGGTAACTCCGAATATGGCCATGTGAGGTGTCTAAGATCATGGAATTGATCCCCAATCCAAATACAGTATTGGGGGCCCAATCCGATGCACCCTGGGGTCTCCACCATGGACCCACAGGTCTGCCAAACCTGCTCCCGGAGGTTTCCACTACAGCCCCAGTTGCTTCCACCTCACAGACAGGTTTCTGCCCTGCTGGGGTTTGAGCAGCTCAAATTTCTAGGAAGTTAGAACAATGCATTTCCATTAGGAGAGGGCTGTTACACCCCCCTATTGGAAATAGGTGTTACAGGCATGAGAGGGGTATCCTCCCATAGCCTCTGGAAATGCTTTGAAGGGCACAAATGGTGCCATCCTTGCTAATCCAGTCTGCACCAGCTCAGGGACCACCAGCCCCTGCTATGGCACAAAACTGGACAAAGTGACCACTCCCCTGTCCATCACCACCCCAGGGGAGTTGCCCAAAGCTCCACCAGTGTGTCCTTGGCATTATCCATCTTGGATTCCTAAGTGTGGGGACCTTCTGGAGACCCCTGAGTGGCCAGTGCCAGCAGGTGACGTCAGAGACCCCTCCTGATAGGTGCATACCTGGGTAGGTAGCCAATCCCCCTCTCAGGACTATTTAGGGTCTCTTCTATGGGTGTTTCCTCAGATTCGGTTTGCAAGATTCTTTCAGGACTCCTATGCATCCTCTGCTTCAGCTTCTGACCGTCGGATCAACCGCAGACTGCTCCATTCATTTGCTTAAAGCATTGGGCCTCTGTGCACTTTGCTCTAGATGCATTTTATTCAGCCTCGTACTGTTATTTTTCAATAGCCAGTTACGCAGTCCTGTTTTATTTTCTTATATCACACTGTTTAGCCTACTTCAGCACTGGAGTTCAAATAATACATTCTTGCTCACTCTGTGCTTCAGTCAAGGATACAGTCTGGTACATTGCCGATAGACGTGGTAGGAGTTTAGTCTTTGGTTTGCAGACAATACACATTCTTACGTAGGGACGTTTTGTTAGCACATCGACATGTAAGTTATTAAAACACTTCCTAGTCCTAATACAGACAGAGGGAGATTCCGACCAGGGAACCACAACTAGACGCTGACTGCCCTGTTGCAGATGCTGACCCAGATTACAGGCCTTTGCTCAGGTATAAGGGTTGATGTCTTCCCAGGGAATCTGAAAGGCAAGCTTAGAGCTTAACATGCTGTGCTCGAAATAGAACTTACTTAGAGAGAACGTAATCTATTAACACTATGATAGCGTTATTCTTATGTTTCACTCTCCTCCTGACTATTTCAATCCTACTGTGTTGTATGGTCCTGGTTATTGCGGCTCACGCCTTATTATCTAAAATGCAGTCATTTTATTAAATCAATCTATAAAACTTACACTGTCTTTGTCATTTGTATATGAGATCATACTGTATATGAGAGAGCTGGTTGGGATCTGGGCGACCACGTCTTCCCTGAGAAGTTCTAAAGATGTCATGCACTCGGCTAGCTAATCATCCCTTCTTCTTGGGAGAGATAAGGCACTGCAAGTTAGCTGGAGCAAAACTGGATTGACTGTGACAGGGGTCCTTCTTAGTGGGTCAGAATTAGTCCCCCACACCAGGAACGACCCTGCTACCTAGAAATCCAGTAGTCTCATTTAGGATAGTGAGAGCCAACGCGACATGGCGCCCAACATGGGGCCTGGTTCTAATTTTCGGGTCCGGCTGACTCTCTCGGTCTCATATATATATTGACTCCTCAGTTCCGTTAACGGAGACGTCCGTGGCACTGAGGACTTCCGCCACCGCAATATAGGTAGATCCTAATTATAGCGGTTGGTTGTTCAAGCTTGAACTCTGAAAGGAAAACCCCGATATTGGTGTGCCTTCTCTGAACTATCGCTGTTTTCATAATGGCGAACCCCCAGGCAATACAAATAGCAGTTAATATGAGACAACCGCTCACAGTACATTTGCTTGCACATGGTTTAACAAATCAGGGGGGTCCGGTCACATTTGTGGTGGGCGCCCATGCTGCCTATAGAACAGAACTTTTTTATTCATGGGTCATATTTCCAGCAGTTGATGGGAATTTAAACACATTTCACAATTACACATTTGCGAATGCCCCTGGACAGTACAGGGCATATGCATATTTAGAAATACCTCTATCTTATCAAGAACATAATAATTGGCTTGAAGCGCCCTATCCCACACCATAGCACCTGTTCGGTTAGGTACACTGAGTAACGATGGTCCTACCTGGCCTTTATTGGCTACATATACACCACATCCGGCGATTGCTAACATGGCGGTGGCTGAGGTTCGTCATTTATACATAGAGTTAACGGCTACGTATTGGCGCTTAGTACAATTTGTGATGCAGACACTAAACACAAACCCAGCGCGTGCTGCCCCAGTGCAACAACATGCAGTGGTTCCGGGTATCAA
Organism: Pleurodeles waltl; assembly: GCF_031143425.1. Lineage (NCBI taxonomy): Eukaryota > Metazoa > Chordata > Amphibia > Caudata > Salamandridae > Pleurodeles > Pleurodeles waltl. The sequence goes on from NC_090439.1 coordinate 690,224,103, forward strand.
CCCGGTGACTGTACACTCTGTTATGGGTAAAGTACCGGCTAAGCGAGAGGAGACTCCATTTTGGCTGGCGCAAAAAATTAATACGTTGGAGGCAGTATTTTCCCATACGGGACCTCAGGATAAACATAGAATATTGACGATGTGTTTACCGTTTGGTATGGTTCCCACTGTGGACCATTGTAATACTTGGGGCACGGTGTTTGCCGAGCTCTACACTACAGCACACGGTACACCGACATAAGCCAACTTACCGGAAGTGCTCAAACAAATTCAAGATGAATATGGGGCTGCCCCAGTCTTAGATTTGGGGATGCAACTGATGGGCAATTTTGGCACGGTTTCTTCCATTATATTGAGTAATCTAAAAGGGGAGGCAGTGGCACTAGCGGTACATATGCGTCTTCGTGACGTCCCGCAATTAGATCAGGAGCGGGAGCTGCCAAGAATAATAGCGGAAACATATTCCAGTATCGGTCGTGATAGCCTTGGGGCTAGACCGCAGAAACCACAGTTTCAAGGTAAGGGTAGTAAAGATACTACTAAGCAACAGCAACCTGAGGGTAATAAGAAGCGCTGGGAGAAAAAACAACAGACACCTAAAAAGGAAAGGGGAGACTCTCCGCGACCGGAGACCCCTCAGTCTAAATATAATCTTAGAAATAGGGATAATTTGAAAATGCCTGATAGATATCAATATACTGATACATGCCAATCTTGTTCCTTTTAGGACTCATCGGAGAAGAGAAATGAGGGAGGTGGGCGATCAGAGCGGAGAACAGAGTACGTGAAACCCAGACAGGAATCACAACGCTCTTCGGAGGTTTCTGTAAAAAAGGAAGACAAACCGATCCAACAAAAACAACAGTTTAAAAAGAAACAAGTGGTGGCAGTCTCAGTTAGACATGCCACACAGGAAGAGAGTTCTCTTGAAGAACAAGACATGGGCACCAGCACTGTTAGACAGCGCGGCAGAGGTCACAATAGTTCCCCGGAATTTTTTAGAGCAGCTGGAGGTGAAAGCAACTGATGACTTCATACAAGTCGAGACTGCGGATATGCGTGTCTCTGATCCCGATAGAGTTTATACAGTCACTTTACAATTGGAAGGAGACATTGAGCATACTATAAACGCTATCTTTTGGGATTGTGTAGTCAAGGTATATGACATTTTGCTGGCCGAACAGTATTGGCCCCCTGACTTTGTACGCGACTGTCCAGTTGGGGAGGAGGTTATTGCATCTTCGTTCTCACCACTTGTTCCGGGAGAACTTGCGGAGTCCTATAGCATTAAATGGGCTCTGGCACAAGCACCTGCCTTATATAGAAATCATGTGGGGTGGGATAGTGATTCTCCTTATCATGGATTTCCGATTAAGGATGAACCTCAGCCACAGCCGCAATATCCTATTAAATATGAAGCGAGGGCATCTGTAAGGAACATACTTACACAATTGGAGTACCAGGGAGTTATTGAACCCTGTGTCTCGCCGATGAATAATCCCTTATTCCCAGTAGCTAAACCGGACCATTCTTATCGAATAGTGGTGGACTACAGACATTTGAAAGGGTATGCACGTACATATGCTATACAAAATTCACATAGCGCAGCACTCATGAATAATATTGTGCGTAAAAAATACAAAACCACTTTAGATATCTAGAATGGTTTCTTCTGCCAAAACATAGCGCCCGAAAGCAGGGATTTTACGAGCTTCAGCGCGTTTGGCTCTCAGAAAATTTTTGTCATTTGCCTCCGGGGTATAAGAATAGCCCAGGACTGTTTTCGGCTCGTGTGACTGAAATATTACACAAACTGGACCATGAAGCATTGTCATTTGTTGATGATATATATCTCACAGATGACGAGTTACTACAACATTTAAGGCGGGTAGCCCACATTGTTGTGGGATTTACAGACATTGGCTACAAATTTAATTTCAAAAAATCGAAAATTGCCTTTCTCAGCGTCATTTTCTTGGGATATGAGCTGTCGAATAAAAGTAAGAGCCTAGCGCCGCACTTTTTAGAAAAATGTGCACAATTGCAACCTCCTAATACGATTAAGAAACGCCAGTCATTGTTGGGATTTCGAAATTTTGGCAGAACTTACATTCCTGATTATGCTACACGTATAAAACCATTGTATGAGTTGATTCGTCCGGATTTCTCGAGTAGGTTTTGGACGATTGAGCATACACATACTCTTCGAGACTTGCAAACTGATCTCTTAGCTGCAAAGCATTTACACACATCGGACAATAAGACACATCTGGTCATCAGGGTTGTAGCTGGGGCCGTTGGGTTTACGTATGTCACCTTTAATGAAGGTGAGACAGTCCTGATAGGATACAAGTCTCACTTGTATTCTACTGCAGAGCAACCATTTGCACCAACAGAGAAGATTCTCACTGCTGTACAGATGGCTGTTATTAAAGAACGACCTCTTGCCCAGGGCAAACGCATCATAGTTGTTTCCCTGATTCCGGCCCTAGAGGCTGTTATGAAAGCGAGTGTTCCTAATGCGAAAGCATTACACCTGCGATGGATTCAATGGGCTACGTCTTTGACAGCCACAGATGTAGATTACATTTTTGACCCAAAGCTACAGACACAGGAAGTTCTCCAATATGAAATTGAATACCCTATTCCCGCTGGCACGTTGCCTATTGATCAATATCAAGTAGTCATGTACACCGATGGTTCTGCGCAGCCTGCGGTGGGAAACAAACACCAATATTCTGCTGCATGTGCAGTGGTGAGCGGCCATATGGAGGGGGAGAAGTTCTGCCCCCAACATACTTATACACAGACATTGGGGGACTGTACGGCACAGTTGGCTGAGCTGAAAGCTCTAATATTGGCCTTGGAACATACGGATCCGGCACAGTATACACTGCTTGTTTGTGATTCCTATTACTGTGTTCAGTCTTTCAATTAATATTTGCATTACTGGAGGTTAAATGGGTTCAGAGATTCCAAAGGTAACACCATAAAACACAGATTGCTGTAGGGGAAGGTAGCGGATCTGAAGGAGACGCTTCCTAAAGTCCATGTTGTACATACTCTTGGACACCAGCGCGTTGGAATACACGTTGCTGGAAATACTTTGGCTGATGAAGCTGCGAAATCAGCAGTGGCAGTTGCCACTGTGGCCGCAGTTACTCGTTCGAGTTCCAAACCAGACACAGAGATTTTGGCAGCCATAAAAGCTACGGCTGATGGCACGCCTTATCCTAAAGGATTTCCATCTAAGTATCATTACTCATTGGGTGGTATGCTGAACGTTGAGGTTAAGATTCCAGGCGTAGGTGTACGCGAATTGCCCAATAAAATAGTGCGACCTCGATTGATTACTGCAGCACATGAGGGGGTGGCGTCTGCACATGCTGGCGTGGCGGCGACAATTTCGCTATTACAGGCCCGGTATTGGTGGCCTGGTCTTTATAAAGAGACGAAGCAGTATGTCCTTTGTTGTGACATCTGTCAACAAATTAAAGTTTCGACGGCTAAATGCCCGTCGCAGACGCCTCTTCTGATATCAAATAAATCATTACAGTGTGTGTACTTGGACCATTGTGGTCCGCTGACACCCGATAGTGCATACAAATATATTTTGGTAGCTGTAGATTCGTGTTCCAGATTTGTGTGGGTGTGGCCACAACGTTCGGCTGACGCTCAAACTGTTATTAAAGATTTGCGCATCTTTGTCGGTACATATGCAGTTGCGGCTTTCCATTCGGACCAGGGCCCTGCTTTTGTCTCTAAGGAGTTCAGGGACGACATGGCTTCATTGGGGGTCCAGATCCAGTTCTCGTCTCCATTTCATCCCGAGGGAAATTCAGTCAAGGAGCATTTAAATCGCGTTTTAAAGCAATCCTTAATGGCTAGAGTTGTAGGTACGGGTCGTAGTTGGCTAACCCACCTGTATGGAGTACAGAGAGCACTGAATAACTTGCCTAGAAGGTCCTTGGGGGGTCGTACTTCATATGAGTGCCTGCTTGGAACACAAATGTTTGTTCCAGATCTAGATGGTCCTGGTGTGGAGGCGGCGGAAACGCCTTTTGACATAAATGTTCGTGTCCCTGTTTGACAGGATTTACAACAATTTAGAGATAACTCTTCTGCCAGTCCTGCCTCTACTGGAATTAAGGATGAGCCGGTAACGCCTACTGGTTGGATTCCCAGAGTTGGGGATCTTGTGCGTGAAAAGGTCGCCGTAAAAAAATAATTTGGCCCTTCGTATCGAGCACCAGTCCCTGTACTGGGAATCCACGGAACAAGAACTGTGATTTTACCGCCGTTGCAAGGTGCCAAGGAAAATCGCTTTGTCTCCATCGACAATGTCAAGTTACAACATGTGGCCGATTCTGCACAGCAGACCAAGAGGAACGCCCAGTAGTTCCCGAATCCCTCTCACTACTTGGGAAGATTTTCCGCTGCAGGTGGTTTGCACCAACGTTGCTTCCTCTCTGGGCATGGGGAGGGTGGAAGATGATCTTACGATTGTTCCACTGACGTCAAATAATTTGGAATCCGTTGCTCAGGTCGCTGTGACTGCTGATGTTACTGAGGGTGTTATCTACAGTGTACCACGGCGAGAGACACCTACTACTCCTTTGTTTACGGTGGCACCTTTTGCGAGAACTGCCTCTGGATGTTTTAATAACAACGACAATGGTCTATCATACTCTTTTTCCTCTTCAACACCTGACCCGGGTCCACGTAAGCTGATGTATTGGCTTAAAGATACTTATTTTGTTTTCCCTTGGAACTATCTGTGGCTTTTCATGACACTGATGGCTTTTTTTCTGTGGCCAAGGTTTGTTGTTACCTTTTTTCTGGTAATACATGGTCATTTTCCTCCTGAGAGATCAGAAGTTGAACAGGTGGACGAGGTGTTGAAGCCACATTTTTCATCACATAAGGTTCGAAGAGACTTGTCCTTTGTGAACATTTCCACTGTGCCAATTCCAGATGGGATTGTGTGGGATAGAGTAATGTTTGATATATATGGTCCCACTGAGATAATTCAAATACCGTATGTTCTAAAGTTATCAATGAATGATATAGTAATACCAGGCATTGTATCTGATGATTGGGACGTGAAGACAGTTGATTCCATGTTAACAGAGTTGCAATATTATACTGTCTATGAAAATGAAGATGCTTACCAGTTTCGAGATAATTATGGTGACATGTTTTGTTACAATTATTATGGGCACCACTTTATTCATAAAGCCAGTAGTCCTAAGGCAATATTTGACTATACGCAATGGGAGCATTGCCCGACTCCTCCGCAAGGGAGTTCTAAAACATATTCTGACGAATTTGCATATTTTTCTGGGCATCATCCAACAGGTGCTAAGTCATATTATTTTAAATTAACTCCGCATGCAAATAAGCAAATACTGTTGACTGATACAAAATTCCTGTATTCAAATTTGTCTGTTTCCCAACTGTCTGTTGAAGGGTATGAATATTGGTCAAAGAATGTTGATTTGAAAAGTGTTTGGGGCACTAAACATTGGCAGACGCAGGATAGAGAAACATTGTTTAGAGAATGTCTCATTCCTGTCCAAATGATTTTTTTAAATGACACTGTACAGCAGACTAGCTCTTTAGGCTTAGCAACGATTAGAAAGTTGAATATGCCTGGCATACCTGTCCCTTCCAAAATGAAAGATTGGCAGCAATATATTAATGCCACTTTTAGTGAGCTTACAGAGTGGGTCCAGAATGGTACGTTTAACACTTCATTGACACGTCCAGGCGGGTGGTTATTGTGGCCCATAGACACTAATGGGTGTCATCACTGTTTTGTCACCTCCTCAGGGGGTTTCAGGACAAGTAGGGCAGACCCTCGCTACATATCACCTGAACATGCTGATATCATTACTACATATAGCGTGGGGAAACTATGTCAACAATGGTTAAAATCATTATACTGACTTGCAAGATTTTTTGTCAGGCCCGAGAGTGCCCCGGAGAAAACTTTTTTTGTACGAAGTGTACAATGAGATATGGAAACTTTCACAACAGGAGGCGGTGGACCGGTTGAGGCAAATAGATCAGGAAAATTTGAAACAGGCATTATCTGTTGTGGATAATGGAATACACACCCTGTCCGACCGTATACATACGATTGACAGCATTGTTTCCTCTGCTATAGACATTATTAGATCAGATATGTCTTCTTTATATCATGGACAGAGTCAGACGCGGTCCATTATGCAGTTGGGTTGGACACTTCAGACACTGAAGGTGGGTCGCGTTCCGTAGCAGCACATCAGGGCCAGGGAGACATTTTTTTCCTTTAATTTGACACATCAGCAACAGCTAATGGCGAAAAAGGAAGCAACATATGTTATGTTGAATATTGAAAAATTGGAGCGGTTGCCTTTTACGGTGGCGGAGGTTCCCTCAGCTGAATGGTTCATAGACGGAGTTATTAATCTGCCTATTTCCACATTACAATTCGCTTCTTGTTTGAAACATGTTGCGGTGGGCAGATATGAGAGATTGGGAGACAGTTATATACATGAGGTGTGAGAGCTTCCCTTTTTATACAGATGTCTTAATGGCATGAGAGAGGTTTTTCTTAGCGGTAGTGAATGCGAAACTTCTGTCAGCCATTCGATGGTTTGTAAGCAGCTGTCCTTGCAGGGGGCATGTAATGCCTCGGTTGCAAACTTGGCTTGCTATCTAAAGGGAGTTCCAGTCCCGGTGATTAAAAACACATTCCAGGTGCTTTCAAATGGCAGCTATGTCCTCCTTAACATTGAAGACTGTTGTGGCATGCGTGCTGGAATAGTTTACGTGGTTTTGGTCACCAAGGTCGTTACTTGCTGCGGGAATGTGTTGTTTCCCCCCACTAAATTGAGGGAGGTGGCAGATATCTGGCCTCACATTGCTACTTCCAAGGTGAATTTCGACAAGTTGAGTTGACTAAAGGCTCTATTGTTTCAAAAGCATGTGGCCCTTAGATCTGCACGTGAGACCTATGCACTTCAGGTGGCAAGGTCATCAGCAGAAATACAGTCCCTGTTAAATATTAACTTTCCGAGCCACTTTGGCAAACTCGTGGGACGTATATTTAATGTGTCCAGCACTACTGGACTAGCACATTTTTACAAGACCGTTGGTGTAGGTTTTGCTCATACCTTTTCCTCAATATTCGGTTTGATACTTTTGGCTATTCATTCTATTTTCAGAAGCATTTTTGGTGGATTTCCGATAACTTTGGCTTTATTGGCTGGTGTTTTGCTGTTGCTGTTATTTTTCCGCAATGGCTGTCCCGCCGCAACAAGACCGAATGTGGGTGCTCCCATCGGTGCAGCTGTGTCGTGAACGCATGATGCAGCATTTTGGAGCGACACTCCTGGGACATTTGGAGTGTGACTGGTCCCTGTCATTCAGACCAGTTTTGGATTGTGTGCAGCCCATGTTTCGGTGCCTTTGGTGCTCGTTTGAACATGCACTAGCTCTCTGTCTCTCACTGCAGCGCCCCCCAGTGGTTGATGCTGATCTGTTGATGTTCCCAGTCAGGGCTCATTCTCAGACATGCGCACTGCAACTGCGTTTGCTTTGTGAGACAGTTTACGAGATTCCCTTCCTGGAGGAAGATGGTATTGCCTCGTTTATAGGCCCTGCATGGGATGCCGCCTTGGATGGTTCTGGGGCTTTGGAACACACCTGCTCCATGATAGTGTTTGCCATGGATTTTCCGGTCTTGTCTTCTGCCGAAGTGGAGAATATCCTGCTTTCTGTGACTTCCATTTGAATTGGATTTGTTCTAAATTGACATTGTTATATGAATGTGGCTCTCAGGTCACATGCTTCTTTTTAAATTTAGAGTTTCTGTGCTTTGGTGTCCTCTGGACTTGTCGAAATGTGTGTTTTGTAGATTTTTATATAGGGCATTTTTTATGCTTCGATTAGAACCACTTTCTACCGACAAGGGGAGGGTGTAGTGTAGCCATTTTTATGTAGCTTTTGCGCATTTGCTTCAGGCGGTAGGCCTTTGTGCACTTTACCTTAGATGCATTTTATTCATTTGCTTAAAGCATTGGGCCTCTGTGCACTTTGCTCTAGATGCATTTTATTCAGCCTTGAACTGGTATTTTTCAATAGCCAGTTCCGCTGTCCTGTTTTATTTTCTTATATGACACTGTTTAGCCTACTTCAGCACTGGAGTTCAAATAATACATTCTTGCTCACTCTGTGCTTCAGTCAAGGATGCAGTCTGGTACATTGCCGATAGACGTGGTAGGAGTTTAGTCTTTGGTTTGTAGACAATACACATTCTTACGTAGGGACGTTTTGTTAGCACATCGACATGTTAGTTGTAAAAACACTTCCTAGTCCTAATACAGACAGAGGGAGATTCCGACCAGGGAACCACAACTAGACTCTGACTGTCCTGTTGCAGATGCTGACCCAGATCACAGGCCTTTGCTCAGGTATGAGGGTTGATGTCTTCCCAGGGAATCTGAAAGGCAAGCTTAACATGCTGACTTAGAAATAGAACTTACTTAGAGAGAACGTAATCTATTAACACTATGTTAGCGTTGTTCTTATGTTTCACTCTCCTCATGACTATTTCAATCCTACTGTGTTGTATGGTCCTGGTTATTGCGGCTCACGACTTATTATCTAAAATACAGTCGTTTTATTAAATCAATCTATAAAACTTACACTGTCTTTGTCATTTGTATATGAGATCATACTGTATATGAGAGAGCTGGTTGGGATCTGAGCGACCACGACTTCCCTGAGAAGTTCTAAAGATGTCATGCGCTCGGCTGCCTAATCATCCCTTCCCCTTGGGCGAGATGAGGCACTGCTAGTTAGCCGGAGCAAAACCGGATTGACGGTGACAGGGGTCCTTCTTAGTGGGTCAGACTTAGTCCCCCACACCAGGAACGACCCTGCTACCTAGAAATCCAGTAGTCTCATTTAGGATAATGAGAGCCAACGCGACACTAGCACCTTAGGCTGATAGAGCAGAGCAGCCAAGGCTGAACTAGGAGACATGCAAATCTCATGCAATACCACTTATATCATATAGGTACTCTATCATAAGAAAGACAATACTCATAGTTACTAAAAATAAAGGTACTTTATTTTAGTGACAATGTGCCAAAAAAATCTCAGAGGATATACTCTCTTAGGAGGTAAGTAACATACACAAAATGTACACAACTAGCCAAACCAGGTAAGTAAAACAGCCAGAAAATAGTGCAAACACTGTAAAACACATTAGGATGCAATAGGCCTAGGGGCAACACAAGCAATATAAGAAGAAAGTGGAATGCAAACCAGGAATGCACCCCTAGGCAAGTGTAGTGTGTAGAGGGTCGCTGGGAGTGTGAGAAAACACCAAGGGTGTAAAGGAGACCCCAACCCAATACCCTGGAATGTACGAGTAAAGTACTACTATTTCCCCAAAAACACACTAAAGTTGTGATAAAGGATTTTGCAAGGACCACAACAGACTGCAATGTACTGAAGATGGATTCCTGGATCTAAAGACCTGCAAAGGAAGGGGACCAAGTCCAAGAGTCGCTAAAGTGTCCGGGGGGGGCAGTAGCCCACTAAACCCCAGATGAAGGTGAAAAAATGACTGTCTCCGTTTGAAAGAAGCTGCAACAACGAAAGGAGCTAGGAGGTTCTGCTTTGTGTAGAAGATGTCGCACGGTGTGCTGGAGGATGCAGAGTTGTTTCCTTGGCAAAATACTGCAAACAAGCCTTGCTACCTGCAAGAGATGCAGTTGGAGAAAAAGGGTGCTGCCTGTGTCCAGGAAGGACCAGGATGTCGCCACTCAGGTGAGGGGACAGAGGGCGCCCTCAGCAATGTAGAGAGCCCACAGACAGGAGGGAAGCACCCACAGATGTCCTTGAACACGGGTTTAAGAGGCCTGAACACAGTGGTCATCTCAACACTGCAAAGAGAGGTCCCACAACACCAGAGGTCAACTTAGGGAGCTGAGCATCACAGGACGGAGTGCTGGGGACCTAGGCTCGGCTGTGCATGCAGGATTTCTTGTATATAAGCACAGAAGCCCTTGTAGCTGCAGATTACACGGTGCACAGGATTACTGTGTGGGGAGGGGAGGCAAGGATTTACCTCCTCCAAATTCGGACAGTTGGACCAATGGACAGTCTGGGTTACTTGGGTCCTCCGCCTGTGTTCCAGGGGCCAAGCTCGTCAGGATGAGAGGGGACCCAGAGTACAGGTGAAGCTGAAGTTTGGTGCCTGCTGGAGCAGGGGGAAGATTCTGTCGACCCACAGGAGATTTCTTAGTGGCTTCCAGTGCAGGGTGAAGGCAGGCTGCCCCCAGAGCATGCACCACCAGGAAACAGTTGAGAAAGCCAGCAGGAATAGGAGCTACAATGTCGCTGGTAGTCTTCGGCTACTTTGTAACAGTTTTGCAGGCATCCTGGAGCAGTCAGCGGGCGATCCTTGGCAGAAGTCAATGAGAGAAGTGCAGAGGAACCCTGATGAATTCTTGCAAGTCGTAATCTGAGGAAAACCCCACTGGAGAGACCCTAAATAGCCCTTAGAGGAGGATTGGCCACCTAGTCAGGTATGCACCTATCAGGAGGGTCTCTGACGTCACCCACTGGCACTGGCCACTCAGAGGCCTCCAGAGTGCCCCCACACCTCTGGAAACAAGATGGCAGAGGTCTGAGACACACTGGAGAAGCTCTGGGCACCACCCCGGGGTGGTGAGGGGCAGGGGAGTGGTCACTCCCCTTTCCTTTATCCAGTTTCGTGCCAGAACAGGGAATGGGGGTTCCCTAAACCGGTGCAGAGTGGTTTATGCAAGGAGGGCACCATCTTTGCCCTTCAAAGCATTTCCAGAGGCTAGGAGAGGCTACTCCTCCCCAGCCTTTTACACCTATTTCCACAGGGAGAGCGAGTAAAACCCTGCTCTCAGAGGAACTGCTTTGTTCTGGCTTTCTGGGACTGGGCTACCCAGACCCCAGGAGGACAGAGCCCTGTCTGTGGGGTGGCAGCAACTGTAGCTGCAGAGAAAACCCCAGAGAGCTGGTTTGGCAGTATTAGGAGTCCATATTGGAGCCCCCAGAATGCATGGAATTGGCTCCCTAATACCATATTTGGAATGGGGGGACAATTCCATGATCTTAGACATGTTACATGGCCATATTCAGAGTTACCATTGTGAAGCTACATATAGGTATTGACCTATATGTAGTGCACGTGTGTAATGGTGTCCCCGCACTCACAAAATCTGGGAAAATGTCCCTGAACTATGTGGGGGCACCTTTAATAGTGTAAGGGTGCCCTCACACTTAAGTGCAGTGAAAAATAGCTGTGAAATAACGTGTGCATTATTTCACTCAGGTTGCAATGGCAGTGCTGTGTAAGGGTCTATCTGGGGTCCCTATAGGTGGCAAAAGAAATGCTGAAGCCCATATGGATCTCCTGGAACCCCAATGCCCTGGATACCTAGGTACCACATACTAGGGACTTGTCAACATCAGGATAGTGTGTGCTCTGCGGGTGACAAAAATGCAAAAACTCAGCCTTTGTGCAAGAGCATAATTCATGCATTGTGTTTATATGCAGTTTGTTAACCTTTTGCATTGTAGACTTGAACCTTGAAAAACACAATTAATGATGTTTGCAATAATTGTTCAATTGCAAGGTATTGCTGCAGATTTATTGAGTGTGTTAGGGTGTGGTCCCTTTCTAGGACTTTCTAGAAGTTTTCTCTGCAGTATGACTTGGTGTGGTCTGTGGGCTGTGCTAGACTCTAGGAGCCAGCCCAGCTCCACGTGCTCAGTATTCAGAGGTCCCAGTACAGAGCAGCAGCAATTTCCTCAGCTCCTGTTCCGGAGGCCTACCTTGGAGGTCCAGGCCTGCACAGCATTACCTTGGTGATCCTAAAGCAGGGTGGTAAGACGGTGGTCGGGCTGGGCCCACGATCCCACTCTAAAAAGACTCTTGAATATTTGGGCCTATTCTTGAAAACTTTCAGAGTACGCGGAGCATTGCTTTGATGTTAATCTTGGTGTTCAGATAGGCAAAGGTTTGCGTAATTGTTTCATTGCATTTGCATACTTTTGTTAGAATCGGCTGAGCGCGCGATTCATTTCTTGCATGTCAATCCTGGTGTTCAGATCGGCAAAGGTTTGCGCAATCGTTTTTATGGCATTTGCATACTTTTGTTAGAATCGGCTGTGCGCACGATTCATTTCTTGCATGACAACCTTGGTGTTCGGATCGGCAAAGGCTTGCGCAATCATTTCATGGCATTTACATATTCTGGTTAGAATCGGCTGTGTGCACGATTCATTTTTTGCATGGCAACCTCGGTGTTCGGATCTGCAAAGGCTTCTGCGATCATTTCATGGCATTTACATATTCTGGTTAGAATCGCCTGTGTGCACGATTCATTTGTTGCATGACAACCTTGGTGTTTGGATCGGCAAAGGCTTGCGCGATCATTTCTTGCCATTCACATATTCTGGTTAGAATCGGCTGTGTGTGCGATTCATTTCTTGCATGACAATCTTGGTGTTCGGATCGGCAAAGATTAGCACAATTGTTTCATGGCATTTGCATATTCTGGTTAGAATTGTCTGTGTGCGCGATTCATTTCCTGCATGACAAACTGGGTGTTCAGATCGGCAAAGGTTTGCGCGATCATTTCATGGCATTTACATATTCCTGCTTGCACTTGACAATGTGCGCGATTCATTTCCCACATGTTAAACTTGGTGTTCAGATCGGCAAAGGCTTGCGTGATCATTTCAAGACATTTACATATTCCTTTTGGAATTGGCAGAGTGCACGATTCATTTCCCTCATGTAAAACTTGATTCCCAAATCGGAAACAGTGTGTGCAATCATTTCATGGCCATACAAAAAAAACTTCTGAAGTGTAATGTTATTTAATGTGCACACATTTCTTTTGTGAAGATGACAAATACTAAATGTGACGTTATTGTGCATATCAAGCTCCTAGCATAGTTCCCATTTTTTTCCAGGGATGGTTTTCAGACAGCCTTTAGTCCTCATGTTAAATAAGGCAGTGTTTGTTCTGAATCTATATTCAAGAAGGTTCTTGTATTTCTAGACATTATGGCCCTCATTCTGACCTTGGCGGGCGGCGGAGGCCGCCCGCCAAAGTCCCGCCGTCAGGTTACCGTTCCGCGGTCGAAAGACCGCGGCGGTAATTCTGACTTTCCCGCTGGGCTGGCGGGCGGTCGCCTTCAGACCGCCAGCCAGCCCAGCGGGAAAGAGGCTTCCACGATGAAGCCGGCTCGGAATCGAGCCGGCGGAGTGGAAGCTGTGCGACGGGTGCAGTTGCACCCGTCGCGTATTTCACTGTCTGCGCAGCAGACAGTGAAATACATGTAGGGGCCCTCTTACGGGGGCCCCTGCAATGCCCATGCCAGTGGCATGGGCACTGCAGGGGCCCCCAGGGGCCCCGCGCCCCCCCCTACCGCCATCCGGATCTCGGCGGTCCGACCGCCGGGATCTGGATGGCGGTAGGGGGGGTCGGAATCCCCGCGGCGGTGCAGCAAGCTGCGCCGCCGCGGAGGATTCAATGGGGCCGCGGTACACTGGCGGGACCCCGCCAGTGGTGCCGGTCCGACCGCGGCTTTACCGCCGCGGTCGGAATCCCCATTGGAGCACCGCCGGCCTGTCGGCGGTGCTCCCGCGGTCCTCCGCCCTGGCGGTCAAAGACCGCCAGGGTCAGAATGACCACCTATGTGACATGTTATGAAAAGTTTTTATGAAACATTCCATTGATCATCCTTGATTTATTCCAGGTATCCAGAGTTCTTGAGGTCTAGTTAAAATCACTCCTTAGAGTATTCATGGTAACAGTAAGACAATACTAAGAATCATAATCTAGAGACCATCAATTGATTTTATTCTGATGTTGTGTTGTTTAACCTTTTGCTTCCTACAGGTCTCCTTCCCAGCTGTTCCCTACCTAATCTCCTTTTTCCCACTTGGACTCTCTTAGACTCTGTGACACTCTATCAGAGTATTGGAGCTGTCTCATGGTGGACATGTTGGGAACGTGCGCAGACCCCGAGGATCTGGTGACTCTGACAGAATAGTGAGCCTACGGATTATTATCCTCCTGGTTTGCATGTGTTCTCAGCATGGCTACACTGGACGAGCTAGTCAAGGTTATTACGCAGCTCCAAGCAGAGGTAGTGTCATCAAAAGATATATCAGCCAGTTTAGCTGAGCGAGTGAGTCAGTTGCAGGAAAGGGTAGAAAAGAAGGAACAAAGTCTGTTGTGTGTGTCTTGGCCTGGTCCTTCTTCTCAAGCTTCTGGAGGTAATCCTCCTACGAACATTTCCTTCAACGTCCCTTCAGCTATTCCTCTAGCTCCTCCCGAACGTTTATCAGGCGATCCCTTGAAAGCACAATCCTTCCTGGTTAAGGAGGAATTGCATTTTACATGTCGCCCAAACACTTTCCCTGATGCCCAGTCCAGAGTGGCTTTCTTGTTATCTTATATAACTGGGGACGCAGCCACCTGGGCAATCTCTCTTGTACGTAAAGACAGTCCCCTGCTTTACAATTGGAGACATTTTGTTTGTGAGTTTGAATGAGTGTTTGATCGAAAGAACTGTGACATTGTCAGCAGATCGTGAACTACTAGACTTGCGACAAGGTATCTAGTGTCCTACTTAGCTAACTTTAATCGGCTGGTAGCCGAGACATCCTGGCCAGAAGAAAAGCAAGCGGCTCTGTTTTACATAGGACTCAAGGACAAGCTAAAGGACATTCCTGCCCAGATGGACCCGCAACCTACTGATTGTCGAGATTTAAAAACCTAGTTTTGAGACTGGATCATCGTCTAGCTGAACGAAAGGGAACGCGTAAAAAGACTAAAAAATATTCCTGGCGTGTTCACAATCATAGAGAATCCAGAATCCAGAAATAGAGAACTCCAGAACCTATGGAAATCAGAACAATCAGGAGACCTTTGACCAAAGATGAAAAGTACCTACCTAGAAAGAATGGACAATGTCTTTATTGTGGACGCAAGGGTCATTTTGCCAAAGATTGTCCAATCAAACCCAAGAGCAAAAGAGGTCCTATCCAGAAACTTGCAGCCAATGCACAAGTCGAGTTGGAAAAATAACTCACCCAAGATGTAAAGAAGGGTTGCTCTTGGGTGTCACCATGGACCCTTCACAGTCGAGACATCTCAAGTTAGGCATAAAAGTTCAATTAAAGAAAAGGATCTATTTCAAGAAGGCCCTCGTAGACTCTGGGGCTACCAACAATTTTGTTGATGCACAATTGGTTCATACATGGGGGATTCCATGCACCGAGAAGAAGCCTCCA
Organism: Pleurodeles waltl; assembly: GCF_031143425.1. Classification (NCBI taxonomy): domain Eukaryota; kingdom Metazoa; phylum Chordata; class Amphibia; order Caudata; family Salamandridae; genus Pleurodeles; species Pleurodeles waltl. The sequence goes on from NC_090439.1 coordinate 690,239,452, forward strand.
GAGATAATACAAGCAGTAGATAGAAAGCTCTTGACTGGAGGCCCAGTAACTCTACAGACGGTACCCTTGTTAATGATCTGTGATGGGGGAAATCAAAGAACCAAATACGAAGAGAAGCTCATCTTTGACGTGATCCATGCTACCCTGTATGGAATTATCATTGGCTTACCATGGTTATCCCATCACAATCTTGGGATTAACTGGGGAGAACGGAAAGTTGTGTTCTCTTCCACTCTCTGTAAAGAGGAATGCCTCCAGACGTCTCAAATTGACAAAAGTTGCAAGTCTTACATAGCCACGGCAGCGGAGAAAGAAATAAAGTTGCCTAGGGAGTATTTGTCCTATGAAGACATATTAGATGAAAAAGAAGCTGAAACCTTGAGACCTTATGACTGTCAAATCGATCTAACTCCAGGTGCTATACTCCCTAGCTGTTGTGTATACGCCTTGTCAGAACATGAAAATCAACACTTACGAAAGTATCTAGATCAGTTCTTAGAGAATGGTTTCATCCGCCTTTCCAAGTCTCCTGCAGCCTCTCCTTTGTTTTTTGTCCCTAAGGCTAATGGGGATCTTTGAACCTGTATTGACTATAGGGGTTTGAACAAAGTCACGATCAAGAATAAATACCCCTTTCCCCTGATTCCTGTCTTGTTGGATCAAGTGAAAAAAGCAAAAATTTACACTAAGCTCGATCTACGAGGTGCGTACGATCTAGTCAGGATGAGAGAGGGCGATGAATGGGAAACCGCATTCAAGACAAGATATGGGCCCTCATTCTGACCTTGGCGGGCGGCGGAGGCCGCCCGCCAAAGTCCCGCCGTCAGTTTACCGTTCCGCGGTCGAAAGACCGCGGCGGTAATTCTGACTTTCCCGCTGGGCTGGCGGGCGGTCGCCTTCAGACCGCCAGCCAGCCCAGCGGGAAAGAGGCTTCCACGAGGAAGCCGGCTCGGAATCGAGCCGGCGGAGTGGAAGCTGTGCGACGGGTGCAGTTGCACCCGTCGCGTATTTCACTGTCTGCGCAGCAGACAGTGAAATACTTGTAGGGGCCCTCTTACGGGGGCCCCTGCAATGCCCATGCCAGTGGCATGGGCACTGCAGGGGCCCCCAGGGGCCCCACGACCCCCCCTACCGCCATCCGGATCTCGGCGGTCCGACCGCCGGGATCTGGATGGCGGTAGGGGGGGTCGGAATCCCCGCGGCGGTGCAGCAAGCTGCGCCGCCGCGGAGGATTCAATGGGGCCGCGGTACACTGGCGGGACCCCGCCAGTGGTGCCGGTCCGACCGCGGCTTTACCGCCGCGGTCGGAATCCCCATTGGAGCACCGCCGGCCTGTCGGCGGTGCTCCCGCGGTCCTCCGCCCTGGCGGTCAAAGACCGCCAGGGTCAGAATGACCACCATGGTCTTTTTGAGAACACTGTCATGCCTTTTGGCCTGTGCAATGCTCCAGCAGCATTACAATTTTTCCTGAATTACGCTCTTGAAGAGTATCTCAACATATTTGCAATAGTCTATATCGATAACATTTTGATTTACTCCGACAATGAAACTGAACATGTACAACATGTCAAGAAAATTCTCACAGCACTCCGAAAGCACCATTTATATTGTAAATTAACCAAGTGTGAGTTTCATGTTACCACAGTCGAGTTTTTAGGGGTGATCCTTACCCCTCAAGGTATGGTCATGGCAGAAAAGAAAGTACAAGCTGTATCTGATTGGCCCACTCCAAAGACTGTTCGAGATGTACAATGTTTCCTGGGGTTTTAAAACTTTTATCGCAGGTTTATAAATCATTTCTCTCAAAAAGTGACGCCAATCACCAAGTTATTAAGAAAGAAAAAAAAATGTGTCTGGTCTCCAGAAGCTGACCAAGCTTTTTCAACTTTGAAAGAAGCATTTTCCACGGCCCCAGTCTTGACTCATCCTGATGTGGATCGTCCATTCATAGTTGAAGCAGATGCCTCTGATGTGGCTCTTGGTGCAGTCTTGTCACAACGAAGTAAAGACACTGGTCAACTTCATCCTGTTGCCTACATGTCTCGAAAGCTGAACGAAGCCGAACAGAACTATGTCATTGCTGAAAAAGAGCTTCTGGCGATCCATGATGCCTTTAAAGATTGGAGACATAATTTGTTGGGTGCCAAGTACACAATCACAGTATATACTGATCATCGCAATCTCCAGTTCATGAGTTCAGCTAGACTTTTGACTTCTTGGCAATTACGCTGGATGCTGTTTTTTGCCAAATTCGATTTTGTGGTAACTTTCGTCCTGGTAAAGACATCCGTAATTCTTTCACCATTGAGAAATGGCTGGCATGGGCTCGAGCAGCTCCCAAAAGACCCATCAAACAATGTAAACCTTTCCATGATGCTCGTTTGTTTGTGCCCACCACCAAGCTTCGCAAGTTAGCATTTCATTGGTTGCATGTTGTACCTACAGCAGGTCATCCAGGTACTCCAAAAACTCTTGAATTAATCCAACGTTACTTTTGGTGGCCTACTCTGATAAAAGATGACAAAACAATGGTAAACCACTGCGAAGTCTGTGCTCGCATCAAGACAAGTAATTCAAAACCGAAAGGTTTGTTGCATCCGCTCCCAACTCCACGCTGACCTTGAGAACACATCTCTTTAGACTTCATTACAGGACTACCAGTGGTTCAATAGCACTCAGTAATCCTGTGGTAGTAGATAGTATCACGAAATACGGACATTTAATTGCCTGTAAGAAATTGCCCACCTCCAGTGAACTGGCAACCATCCTACTTAACAGAGTGGTCCGTTATCACAGGCTGCCGAAAATGATTCTCTCCGATCGAGGATCACACTTTGCCTCTAATTTCTGGAAAACGTGGTCCAAAACGCTTTAAGTCACATCCACACTATCTACTAGCCATCATCCTCAAACAGAGGGTCAAACTGAGAGACTGAATCAGACATTGAAGCAATATCTGCGTGCTTACGCTGAGAAAGCACTTCATTCCTGGACATCAATGCTCTGGTTGGCTGAGTTAGCCTACAATAACTTTTTTCACACCTCCACGGGTGTCACTCCCTTTTTTGGCCTGTTTGGCTATCACCCTGACACCCTACCCATCACGATTCCTCAAGAAAGTTCTCTTGCACCAGCTGTGTCAGAAACGATTCAACACCTTCACCAAACGCAAAAACTGATTCAACAGCACTTAGAAAAAGCTAAACAAAACTACGAAAAGCACTACGACAAGAAACATTGTGAAGGACCTCAGTATCAACCAGGGGATAAAGTATGGCTTTCTACAAGACATATAGGTGGTCATTACAACCCTGGCAAAAAAAGTTGCTATTACGACCGTGGCGGAAACCGCCAACAAAGACAGCCACTTTAACACTCCGACCGCCACAGCGGTACAAACAAACAGCTTGGCGGTCACCGCCAACAGACAGGCGGAGGACAATGTACCGCCCACAGTATCACAACAGGCCAATCCACCACCTTTTCCGGGGCGGATTCACCGCGGATAAAAACACAGCGGAAACAGGAATACAGAAGGAAAAACGCTCACCTCAACACACCCCACGAGGAACGAGGACGCCATGGATCCGGAACTCCAAATTCTACCTGCAATAGTTTTCCTGCTCCTCTACCAGGAGCACGAACGCCGGTGGCGAAGACCACGGTGAGTACTGCACCTACGACACAGGGGAGGGGGGAGGGAAAAAACAGGGACATACACACGCAACACCCCCACCCTCACCCACTACAACACACACACTAATGTATATCAATCCATCACACCCCCCAAACCCCCCGGAAGAATGCAAAGACAATAGAAAATGAGTGTAACCATTATAATATATTAAAAGCAAGTAGGCAGAAATATAAATATATGCACCATGTACAAAATATCTACCAAGCATAGTAGTCCAGGTAGTGCTCTAATAAAAACCGTGGAACACTGGGACCACACGGTATGGGCGAGGCACACACAAGATCCCTGACCATGACGGAGAGAACACTGCAGGGGCATCAGAGAGCTACTAAACAGGCACCTCAGGGGGAGGGAAAGGGGGAGCACCTCAGTCGGTTGAGTGCACGATGCCAAATCCACGAGGGGGCCACATGCCCACTGTTCCATCCTGGGGAGTGCAAAGCCACAGTCTCTCAAGTCTCTACAGTGGGTGGTTTGTCCACTGTTCAATCCTGGGGAGTGCAAAGCCAGTCTCTCAAGTCTCTACAGTGGGTGGTTTGCCCAGTGTTCAATCCTGGAGAGTGCAAAGCCACAGTCTCTCAAGTCTCTACAGTGGGTGGTTTGCCCACTGTTCAATCCTGGGGAGTGCAAAGCCACAGTCTCTCAAGTGGATGACAGTCTCCACTGGTTCCGGAGGGGGCATGGTGCCCAGAGTGCTTCATCCGGCTATGGACAGAGGTAGTGGATGCCTTTCTCCACTGGTTCTGGAGGGGGCTTTGTGCCCAGAGTACTTCATCCCGCTAAGGACAGAGGTAGTGGATGACTTTCTCCACTGCTTCTGGAGGGGGCTTTGTGCCCAGAGTGCTTCATCCTGCTAAGGACAGAGGTAGTGGATGGCAATATCCACTGGTTCTGGAGGGGGCTTTGTGCCCAGAGTGCTTCATCCTGCTAAGGACAGAGGTAGTGGATGACTTTCTCCACTGGTTCTGGAGGGGGCTTTGTGCCCAGAGTGCTTCATCCTGCTAAGGACAGAGGTAGTGGATGGCAATATCCACTGGTTCTGAAGGGGGCTTTGTGCCCAGAGTACTTCATCCTGCTAAGAACAGAGGTAGTGGATGACTTTCTCCACTGATTCTGGAGGGGGCTTAGTGCCCAGAGTGCTTCATCCTGCTAAGGAGAGAGGTAGTGGATGACTTTCTCCACTGGTTCTGAAGCGGGCTTTGTGCCCAGAGTGCTTCATCCTGCTAAGGACAGAGGTAGTGGATGGCAATATCCACTGGTTCTGGAGGGGGCTCTGTACCCAGAGTGCTTCATCCAGCCTAGGACAGAGGTTGTGGATGTGATACTCCACTGGTTCTGGAGGTGCTTTGTGACCAGAGTGCTTCATCCTGCTAAGGACAGAGGTAGTGGATGACAGTCTCCACTGGTTCTGGAGGGGGCTTTTTGCCCAGAGTGCTTCATCCTGCTAAGGACAGAGGTAGGGGATGACTTTCTCCACTGGTTCTGGAGGGGGCTTTGTGCCCAGAGTGCATCACTCATCCCGTGACGGACTCAGTTGCATCAGTGCCCTTGCCGCTCATGGGCCAGCGGTGCTTGAGACAGTGGTGCCCTGTTCAGCGGTGCTTGAGACGGCGGTGCCCTGTTCAGCGGTGCTTGAGACAGCGGTGCCGTGTTCAGCGGTGCTTGAGACGGTGGTGCCCTGTGCGCCGGTGCCCTGTGCGCCGGTGCTTGAGGCGTCAGTCTCCATTGCAGGGACTCAGCTGCTGGCGGTCCTTCATGGCCCAGCGGGGCTTTTGCCGGCAGTCCTTTATGGCCCAGCGGGGCTTTTGCTGGCGGTCCTTCATGGCCCAGCAGGCTTTTGCTGGCGGTCCTTCTTGGCCCAGCGGGGCTTGTGCTGGCGGTCGTTCATGGCCCAGCGGGGCTTTTGCTGGCGGTCCTTCATGGCCCAGCGGGGCTTGTGCTGGCGGTGGCCTCCTGGACAGCTGGGCCTGTGCTGGCGATGGCCTCCTGGGCAGCTGGGCCTGTGCTGGCGGTGGCCTCCTGGGCAGCTGGGCCTGTGCTGGCGGTGGCCTCCTGGGCAGGTGGGTTTGTGCTGGCGGTGGCCTCCTGGGCAGCTGTGCTGGCGGGCCTGTCGTGGGCAGGTGGGCTGGTGCTGGCGGGCCTGTCCTGGGCAGCTGAGCTGGTGCTGGTGGTCCTGACCTGGGCAGGTGGGCTGGTGCTGGCGGTCCTGTCCTGGGTAGGTGGGCTGGTGCTGGCGGTCCTGTCCTGGGCAGCTGGGCTGGTGCTGGTGGGCCTGTCCTGGGCAGGTGGGATGGTGCTGGCGGTCCTGTCCTGGGCAGCTGGGCTGCTGCTGGCGGTGGCCTCCTGGGCAGCGGGGATGATGGCGGTCTTCTCCGCCATGCTGCTCTTCCCAAACTTGCCGGGTTTCTTGTGCCCCTTTCCCATCTTGGAAGGTGTCACAGCTGACTCCACACTCCCACCGGGACCCCTGGGAACGGCTTTGGTGGCTGGAGTCTTCCCCCTCTCCTGCCGGGCACTGGCCAACTTCTGATGCTTCACAGGTAGGGGACTGTCTGTGCTGTGGCTCCGTGCCACACTGGCTGCCCTGGTGGCTGGTGCACTCCAGATTCCGGTGACTACAGGAACCACTGGTCCCGGAGATGTTGTGGCTGAGGTGCTACTTCGGGACCTATGAGACGGACGGGGTGGGGGAGGTGTGGGAAAGAGGTCAAGGTTGGACAGGAAAAGTTTTTTTGACACACTGGGACGGGTAGCTGGAGGGGGTTCGGGAGTGGAGGAAGAGGTGGTGGTTGTAGGAGGTGTACGTTTGGTGACTGCATGCGCTGGAGGCTGTTGTGAGGTGGATGACTGTTGGGTGGGTGTGTGGCTGTGCTTGTGTATCTTGGGAGGGGGCGTCACAGACACACTGGGAGAGGACACAGGGGACGTGTGAATGGTAGTGGGGGTGGTGACTGCACGTGAGCGGGGTGTGGTGGTGGGTGTGCTGGAGAGGGACATAGTGGCTGTAGAGGTAGTGCATGCAGGTGTGAGGGAGACGAGGAGGAGGGGGACACAGTGGAGGCAGTGGATTTTGGTGTGTCTGCATTTGTGTGATGCTTGCGTGAGTGCCTGTGGGATGTGTGGTGCTTTTGTTTGCCTGAGCTTCCCTTGTGTGTTGACATGTGTTCATGCTGGTCTGTAGGTGTGCTTGGGATAGGCTGAGGTACAGTAGATTGGGTCGGGGTGTAGGAAGTTGGAGGGGGGAGGCTAGACACGGGGACAATGGTTGCCATCAGTGATGAGACCAGAGTCTGAAAAGCTTGCTGAAGGGCGCCTGACCAGAATGAATACCCTCCAGGAATGCATTTGTTTGTTGCAACTGCCTTTCTACACCCTGGATGGCATTCAAAATGGTGGACTGCCCAACAGTGAGGGACCTGAGGAGGTCAATGGCCTCCTCACAGAGGGCAGCAGCGGTGACTGGGGCAGGGCCTGAGGTGCCTGGGGCGAAGGTGATGCCCACCCTTCTGGGTGAGCGGGCACAGGGCTAAGGCTGAGGGGCTGCTGGGAGGGCGGTGCTGGAATGGGTGGTGGCGGCTGTACCTGTAGATGGGGGTGGCACTGATGTTGCCACCACCACAAGGGAGATCCCATCAGAGGACGAGTCCGTGTCACTGGTCTCCGCTCCTGTCCCCACAGTGGAGCTCCCCTTGCCCTCCGTCCCACTGGTGAAGTCCGAGTCCGTAGTGTGGCCCTCCATGGCCATGTGGGATGCAGCCCCCTGGTGCTCCGGTGCCACTGCTCCTCCACCTGATGATGCTAATGCACACAAGAACAGGGAGACCACAAAAAGGGGGGGACAACAGAAGAAAGACATGTTGAGTGCATGCATTACCGCTACCGTTGGCGGACACGACAGACACAGAAGCCCCCTGCACTATGCTGCGCTCTTGGGCTCCACTGTTCAATTCCTGGGAAATGGCCTACCAGGCTATGGACGACATCTGCACACATAGATGACACAGGGGCATGACTAGGTGTACTTGGCACTCTACAGAGGTGGGGTGGGGTGCCACATGGCCTGCCTTACGGAGGGACTTTGCCTACGGAACTCGCCCTGGCCTAGGGAAACCACAGCCCACCTCCCCCACCCAGACACCTCCACTGCACGCAAAGTCAGCAGAATGAGAGTGTACTCACCCCCTTGTTGGTGCTGTGATGCCCTCAAGCGCCCATCCAACTCCGGGTAGGCCACTGCCAGGATCCTGAAAATCAGGGGGGTCATGGTGCGACGGGCACCCCTCCCACATTGGGAGGTCATCCCCAGCTGAGCCTCCGCCGTCTTCTTGCTCCAGCGGCGAATGTCCTCTCATCTTTTCTGGCAGTGGGTGCTCCATCTGTGGTAGACCCCCAGTGTCCGGACGTCCTTGGCGATGGCACGCCAAATATGTTTTTTCTGGTGGGCGTTGACCTACATGAAATGTACAGGGGGAAGAGTAAGTTATTACACACTGCACCGTCAAAGTGATTGGCCCCCATCCCAACCCTTGCCATGTGGCACATGCATTCAACGTCGTTTCATGCACGCCACATTCTCCCCTCTTCCTTCTTACATCCAGCCATCTCCACAGACATAGCCCATACATCATGCTCCCTGTGTACTTACCTGTTTGTCTGGAGGACCGCAGAGTAGCGTGTACTGGGGAGGACCCCATCCACGAGTTTCTCCAACTCCTCCGATGTGAAGGCAAGGACCCTTTCCCCAGACACTCGAGCCATTGTCTCTTCCAGACCGAGGTCACAGCAGCACTTGCAGTGGAGGTCCTCTGCTGTCGAAGATCAGGTATCGAGTGATTCAACAGATAGAAAATGGCGGTCACGTCCACGGCAGTGCGTACCGTCACCGCTGTCATACATCGTTATTGGCTCTTGGGACCCATAGGGTCCAATGTTAACCAATGCAGCATTGCGCCGCGGTCTTTGACCGCCTACCGCGACAGTGTACAGTGCCAGCGCAGTTACCTCACATCCCATTGTCCCACTTTAGAGGTCAGGCAGCCGCCATTTCAGGGGCCCACATGGCTTAGTTTTCAACTGCGTCACACATACCTAGGCATAGACTCAACACACATACAGGCCACTTTTTGTGTATGAATGGTGTTCTGTGTAAACTGTGGGTACGTACTTCTGAGTTGTTTGACTCTGTGCTCACTGTTGTCCTTCATAGGAACCGTCCGTTGGGACATGTGAGGAGAAGGCGGTATCCTCCGGTGTACCGACCATTGGTGGACCTGTCGACAATGGAGGAAAGACATGTGATTATCACATACAGGCTTGACAGTGCCACAATCCAGGAACTGTGCACCCAGTTGGAGCCAGACCTGATGTCAGCAATCTGCCATCCCACAGGAATCCCCCTCAAGTGCAGGTGCTGTCAGTGCTCCATTTCCTTGCAAGTGGGTCATTTCAAACAACAGTGGCCATAGCATCAGGGATGTCCCAGCCTATGTTTTCCAACGTGTTGTCCAGAGTGTTGTCTGCCCTTCTGAAAAACATGTGGAGCTACATTGTTGTCCCTCAGGTGGAGGATTTGCATACAGTGAAAGGTGATTTCTATGCCCTGGGACATATCCCCAAAATCATAGGTGCCATTGATGGGACCCATGTGGCCTAGGTACCCCCCACAGGAGTGAACAGGTGTACAGAAACTGGAAGAGTTATCATTCAATGAATGTACAGATGGAATGTTTGGCAGACCAGTACATCTCCCATGTGAATGCCAGGTTCCCTGGCTCAGACATGACCCCTACATCCTGCGGAATAGCAACATCCCTTATGTGATGGGTCATCTCCAGAGGCACTGTTTGTGGCTATTAGGTGAGCACCTGGAAGCAAGACAGTGGGAATGGTTGTCTGGGTCTGGGGATATCCCTATAGGTTAGTGCATGTCTAACAGTTGTCCCTCGCCATTTGCAGGTGACTCTGGTTACCCTAACCTGTCATGGCTACTGACCCCAGTGAGGAATCCCAGGACAAGGGCAGAGGAATGCTACAATGAGGCCCATGGGCGAACTAGGAGAGTGATCGAGCGGACCTCTGGCCTCCTGAAGGCCAAGTTCCGGTGCCTCCATATGACAGGTGGATCCCTATTCTACTCACCAAAGAAGGTGTGCCAGATCATCATGGCCTGCTGTATGCTTCACAACTTGGCTTTGCGATGACAGGTGCCTTTTCTGCAGAAGGATGGTCCAGATGGCGGTGTTGTGGCAGCTGTGGAGCCTGTGGACAGTGAAGACGAGGAAGCAGAGGAAGAAGACATGAACAACAGGGACTCAGTGATCCAGCAATATTTCCAGTGAGACACAGGTAAGAGTACAGACCTGCCTACTACATGTACTTATATACTACTGCCTCTCTACTGTCTGTCGTTTTCACCCAGTGTATGGTCACTGAGTTGTCACTTTCCCTTACGATTTCACAGATGTGGGTCCCACTGTGTGACATCTGCTTAGATTCTTCATGGACTAGAGCTGTGCGACATAGGTATGTTGACATTACAATTGAAAGAGCATTTTGTCACTGTAATTGCTAATACACTATTTCAAAATCACAGACAGACTCCAGATTGTTTTGTGCTTTAAGTGTGTTTATTTAAGTTCTCAATATTGGAGGGGGTAGTAAAATGGTGAGGGGTGATGGCGGAGGAATGTCCATGGCAGAGTCCAGTCTATTAGTCTCACAGGTGCATTGCCCATATGGGCATAGGAAGTGGAGCTGGGGCAGTTTAAGTATGGACAGGGTGACAATGTGGGACAGTAGGATGACAATCAGGGTTGTCTCATTTCTTGGCGGGGGTCTTGGCATCGTGCTCTGTCTTGTTCCTGGATCTCAGGGACCGTTTGCGGGGTGGTTCTCCCTCTGCAGGGGGTGGGGTACTGGTGTGGTGGTCCTTTGGCGGGGCGTCCTGTCCACTAGCGCCGGCAGAGGTGGTTGGCAGTTCATTGTCCATGCTAGTGTCAGGGGCCCCTTGAAGTGCCACAGTGTCCCTCCTGGTGTTGAGTACTTCCTTCAGCACCCCCACGATGGTGCCCAGGGTGGAGCTGATGGTTCTGAGTTCCTCCCTGAAGCCCATATACTGTTCCTCCTGCAGGCGCTGGGTCTCCTGATACTTGGCCAGTACTGTTGCCATCATCTCCTGGGAGTGGTGGTAGGCTCCCATGATGGAGGAGAGGGCCTCGTGGAGAGTGGGTTCCCTTGGCCTGTCTGCCCCCTGTCGCACAGCAGCCCTCCCAGTTCCCCTGTGCTCCTGGGCCTCCGTCCCCTGGACCGTGTTCCCACTGCCACTGCCCCCAGGTCCCTGTTGTTGTTGGTGTGGTGGGTTAGCCTAGGTTCCCTATAGTGGTGGACACACAGCTGATTGACGTGTCCTGGGGACGGAGGTATGGGCCCGCTGGGTGGGTGCTGTGCTGGTGTTTCCAGAGGAGGGAAGCTCTGTAATGGCCTGTGACTGTGTGATGGGACCCGACTGTCCCGAGGTCACCGATGCGGCGGGCTGGTCATCTAGATCCAGTTGGACAGAGGTGCTGTCATCACTGTGGGCCTCTTCTGTTGGTGGTGTGGACCCTCCTGTCCGGTGACATTGGGTAGGGGTCCTGCAGGGGTATAAAAGGATGTTTATTACATCTGTGTGTGGCATGGTGTGCAATGGGTGGGTGACCGTGTACCCCAGTGCTAGCATTCCTGTATGGGACCTTGTGTGATGATGGTTTAGGGGTGTGTGTGGGTATGTGCAGTGGGCATGCTTTAGTGATGGGTGTCCATGCTTTGTTGTTGCATGCAGGGCTTGGTGTTGGGATGGGTGGTTTGTGATGTTGGGACATATGTGAGGAGTTGGAGTGCTGGGGGTGAGGGTGGGGGTATGTGCTGGCATGCATGTAGGGTAGGGGATGTAATAGTTAAGATTTGTCTTACCAGAGTACATTCCTCCACCTACTCCTGTGAGGCCCTCAGGATGCAGAATCGCCAAGACCTGCTCCTCCCATGTTGTTAGTTGTGGGGGAGGAGGTGGAGGTCCGCTGCCAGTCTGCTGAACCGCCAGGTGGTGTCTTGAGACCACGGAAAGCACCTTCCCCCGTAGGTCGTTCCACCTCTTCCTGATGTCATCCCAATTTCTTGGGTGCTGTCTCACTGCGTTGACCCTGTCCACTATTCTTCGCCATAGCTCCATCTTCCTTGCAATTGAGGTGTGCTGCACCTGTGATCCGAATAGCTGTGGCTCTACCCGGAAGATTTCCTCCACCATGACCCTGAGCTCCTCCTCCGAGAACCTGGGGTGTCTTTGCCGTGCCATGGGGTGGTGTAGGTGATGTGTGGGGTGGAGTGTGGGGTGATAAGTGTGCTGATATGTAGTGGGGTGTTGTGTGAGGTGCGTGGAATTTCTGTGGGTGATGGTGTTGTATGCCTGTGGATGCTGTTGTTCTTGCTGGTGCTGTCTCTCTCTGGCTTTCGTTCATGATTTGTTGTCGTAAGGGTTTGTGGGTGATGTGAGTGTGTGCTTTATATTGTATTGGGTGTGTGGGAGTGGTGTGTGTATGTGTATCAGGTGTGTGTATTTCGATTTGTCCAATGTGGCTGTGTTTTGTTAATGTGTGTGTATTTTGAGTGCGGCGGTGTGTACCGCCAATGGAATACCGCAGTTGAAAGACCGCCGTGTGGATTCATGGGTCGTGATAGTGTGGGCGTATTTCTGTTGGTGTGACGGTGGAGGTTTTGTTTTCGCCAGTTTATCACTGACCTTTGGTGTGGAGGACTTGTGTGGGTGTCTAGATTTTGGCAGACTCAGAACCGTGGGTCATAATAGCTGTGGCGGAATTCCGCTGCCGTGGCATTGTGTTGGCGGTCTTCTGCACGGCGGTAAGCAGCTTTTACCGCCAATGTTGTAATGAGGGCCATAGACTTTAAAAAAAGCACATGTTCAATCCAAAATTCATCGGTCCTCACACTGTCCTCCAGCAAATTAATCCAGTGACCTACAAACTGCAGTTGCCCCAGTCACTGACTATTTATCCAGTGTTCCATACTTCCCTCCTGAAAAAAGGAGTCCAGAAGATACGCTCCCAACCAGCTCCTGTTCTAGTACAGGGGGAAATGGAATACGAGGTTTAACAGGTGTTGGACTCTAAGCTTCGAGGTCGTAACCTGTGGTATCTGATCTCTTGTTAAGGTTACGGGCCTGAAAGTAACTCATGGGTCTCTGCATCTGATGTCCATGCTCCACGACTAGTGAGATGCTTCCATCGTCTTAACCCAGGCAAACCAGGGCCCTAGAGGGCGTCTGGGAGAGGGGAGTACTGTCAACATCAGGACAGTGCGCGCTCTACAGGCGACAAAAATGCAAAAACGCAGCCTTTATGAAAGAGCATAATTCATGCATTTTGTTTATATGCAGTTTGTTAACCTTTTGCATTGCAGACTTTAACCTTGAAAAACACTATTAATGATGTTTGCAATAATTGTTCAATTGCAAGATATTGCTGCAGACTTATTGAGTGTGTTAGGGTTTCTTTCTAGGACCTTCTAGAAGTTTTCTCTGCAGTATGACTGGATGTGGTCTGTGGGCTGGGCCAGTCTCTATATAAGGGATCCAGCCCAGCTCCACGTGCTCACTATTCAGAGGTCCCGGTACAGAGCAGCAGCAATTTCCTGAGCTCCTGTTCCGGAGGCCTACCTTGAAGTTCCAGGCCTGCACAATATTATCTTGGTGATCCTAAAGCAGGGTGGTAAGAGGATGGTTGGGCTGGGCCCCCAATCCCGCTCTAAAAAGACTCTTGAATTTTTGGGCCTATTCTTGAAAACTTTCACAGTACGCAAAGCATTGCTTTGATGTTATTCTTGGTGTTCAGATCGGCAAAGGTTTGCACAATCATTTCATGGCATTTGCATACTTTTGTTAGAATCGGCTGTGCGCGCGATTAATTTCTTGCATGTCAACCCTGGTGTACAGATCGGCAAAGGTTTGTGCGATCGTTTCATGGCATTTTCATACTTTTGTTAGAATCAGCTGTGCGTGCGATTCATTTCTTGCATGACAACCTTGGTGTTCGGATCAGCAAAGGCTTGCACGATCATTTCATGGCATTTAAATATTCTGGTTAGAATCGGCTGTGTGCGCGATTCATTTCTTGCATGACAACCTTGGTGTTCGGATCGGCAAAGGCTTGCACGATCATTTCATGGTATTTACATATTCTGGTTAGAATTGTCTGTGTGCGTGATTCATTTCTTGCATTACAACCTTGGTGTTCAGATCGGCAAAGGTTTGCGTGATCATTTCATGACATTTACATATTCTGGTTAGAATCGGCTGTGTGCGCGATTCATTTCTTGCATGACAATCTTGGTGTTCGGATCAGCAAAGATTAGCGCGATCGTTTCATGGCATTTGCATATTCTGGTTAGAATCGGCTGTCTGCGCGATTCATTTCTTGCATTACAACCTTGGTGTTCAGATCGGCAAAGGTTTGCGCGATCATTTCATGACATTTACATATTCTGGTTAGAATCGGCTGTGTGCGCGATTCATTTCTTGCATGACAACCTTGGTGTTCGGATCGGCAAAGGCTTGCACGATCATTGCATGGCATTTACCTATTCTTGTTAGAATGGGCTGTGTGCGCGATTCATTTCTTGCATTACAACCTTGGTGTTCAGATCGGCAAAGGTTTGCGCGATCATTTCATGACATTTACGTATTCTGGTTAGAATCGGCTGTGTGCGCGATTAATTTCTTGCATGACAATCTTAATGTTCGGATCAGCAAAGATTAGCGCGATCGTTTCATGGCATTTGCATATTCTGGTTAGAATCGTCTGTGTGCGCGATTCATTTCCTGCATGACAAACTGGGTGTTCAGATTGGTTGTGCAATCATTTCATGGCATTTCCATATTCCTGTTGGACTTGACAGTGTGCGCGATTCATTTCCCACATGTTAGACTTGGAGTTCAGATCGGCAAAGGCTTGCGCGATCTTTTCAAGACATTTACATATTCCTGTTGGAATCGGCAGAGTGCACGATTCATTTCCCTCATGTAAAACTTGATTCCCAGATCGGAAACAATGTGTGCAATCATTTCATGGCCATACAAAAAGAAAACTCTGAAGTGTAATTTTATTTAATGTGCACACATTTCTTTTGTGAAGATGACAAATCCTAAATGTGACGTTATTGTGCATATCAAGCTCCTAGCATAATTCCCATTGTTTTCCACGGATGGTTTTCAGACAGCCTTCAGTCCTCATGTTAAATAAGGCAGAGTTTGTTCTGAATCTATATTTAAGAAGGTTCTTGTATTTCTAGACATTATGTGACATGTATGAAAAGTTTTTATTGAACATTGCATTAATCATCCTTGATTTATTCCAGGTATCCAGAGTTCTTGAGGTCTAGTTAAAATCACTCCTTAGAGTATTCATGGTAACAGTAAGACAATACTAAGAATCATAATCTAGTGACAGTCAATGTGATTTTATTCTGATGTTGTGTTGTTTAACCTTTTGCTTCCTACAAGTCTCCTTCCCAGCTGTTCCCTACCTAATCCCCTTTTCCCCACTTGGACTCTCTTAGACTCTGTGACATTCTATCAGAGTATTGGAGCTGTCTTGTGGTGGACATGTTGGGAACGTGCGCAGACCCCGAGGATCTGGTGACTCTGACAGGACTTATAAGGGAGGTCCAGTATGCCAATTGAAATTGGTAAATGTAGTCCCTAGCCTATAGTGACAAATGTAAAGGCAGAGAGCGCATGAGCACTGAGGTTCTGATTAGCAGAGCCTCAGTGACACAGTTAGGCACTACACAGGCATACACATTCAGGCCACAAACTATGAGCACTGGGGCCCTGGCTAGTAGTATCCCAGTGAGACAGACAAAAACATACTGACATATATGTAAAATTGGGGGTAACATGCCAAGAAAGATGGTACTTTCCTACAATGACCTTTGAATATCTCCTGGATAAGCGTTGGCTGCTCATCCACATCTATCTCTCCTGGCTTCTAGACACTGGCTACACTACAATAATAGGGGACTCCTGGACCTGGTATAAGGTGTAAGTACCTTAGGTACCCACCACACACCAGGCCAGCTTTCTACAACTTGCAGTGCTACTTAGGAGGACAGGCATAGAGTTTTGGGGTGACCTTTTTAGGATCGAGCCCTTCTTTCCTGGGGAGATCTAAAAGAGCTAACAGGGGGAACCTCTCTAGACTGAAGTACAATCAGCTGAAAGGCTGGGCACAGGGGATTAGTGCAAGTCCGGGATCAGCGAGCCAGTTGGAGGATGAGTTACTCAGAAACTTCCCAGGTTATAAGAAGATATCAGTCTGGTATTGGGAAATTTTAGACGTATCCAAATGGCGACTTCAAGTTACCAGGAGTTCTCTGGGGAGACAGCATGCCTCTTAAGCAGTTAGAAGATAGATGGCAAGTATCTATGTACACCTTGTTCAGGGTAGTAAAACCTGCCCCACTGAGGAGAATTCATCACTTTACCTAGCACAGCACAGTACCTACATCTCCTTTTATAAACTTTCAAAGATGATGAAGGTGGAAGTGGTCAAATGTACAAAACAGTATACTGCTTCTGGGAAGAGGTGTATAAAACCATCTTGAGTATTCTGAAACAGGAAATCTTGGTAAGCGTTCTGTTAATAATCTTTGGCCTACTCGAGGAAGGTGAAGTAAGGAGCTGGGATATGAGGAATATGCTCTTCTACTTGATACTAGAATGGAAGTTTGACAAAATGAATGTCATAGTCGCCACCCATGCACACTGAATGGCTTAATGCTCTTTCAAGAAAATCTAGAATGTACTTGGCGGCGGGAGTCTCTAAAAAAAAAGGAAAAACTCTGGAGGGGATATCAAGGACAAGGGCATTAAATAGGCCAAGATATTACAATGTAGTCCAATAATTATACATCGTACTACTCTCCTTCTCTAGTGATGGGTCCCTGTGCATGAGGTTAAGTGAGTGGGCCACTCTCCCCCCAGCAGTGGTCACCTCCGTACTTGAGAGAGTGAAACAGGATACGATATGGAGATTGCTTGGACTCTGAGGTCTATGAGGACAAAAAAAAGATGTATTTTTGAATTGTGAGTTTAGAGACCCCAGACTCCAAGTCTCTATCTATTCTCAAAAGGAAGCTATACTTTAAGGTTATCTAAAGGCAGCCCCCATGTTAACCCATGACAGAGATAGGCTTTGCAACAGTGAAAAACACATTTGGCAGTATTTCACTCTTAGGACATGTAAAGCACATTAGTACATGTCCCACCTTTAACATACACTGCACCCTGCCCATGGGGCTTCCTAGGGCCCACCCTAGGGGTGCCTTACATGTATAAAAAGGGAAGGTTTGGGCCTGGCAAGTGGGTACCCTTGCCAGGTCAAATTGGCCACGGTTGCCATGTGTCGAGGACAAGGCCAGCTCATCCTGCACCCAGCCTACGGGGGAAGCACTAGCGCTCCCCCCATAGTTCATACCCCCACACCCCACCCCCAGTCAGAGATGGCAGTGGAAGCAATTTCCCAGCCAACCCGACCACCCCCACCTTGGCGTTCTGATGATGTTGCCGTGCTCACAGCGTGCCAACATCATCTCATGCTCCCAGGGACACTCAGAAAGCATTTGCTTCCAGTGCGTCAGAGGAGAGAGGACTTATTTAGGTAAGTCCTTCTCTTGGGGGGTGGTTGCGAGGGGGAAACAGACAAAGGGGGAAAGTAAAAAGTTTTTCCTTTCCCCCGTGCCTGTTTTGAATGGATTCCTGCTCCACGATCGCAGGCGAGGCACGCAATCATGAAGCAGAAATACACCCACTAATCACCAGAGTTGCTTTTTCGTTTATTTTGGGGAGTGACCCCTTAGGCAAGGGTCGCTCCCTAGGGAGCAACAGTTGGTCCGGGTTTTGGGCCCCCCTGGGGGCTAGATCAGCAGTTTTTTTGGCCGATCTGCCTCTGGGGGGGTGGGGGGGTCGAAACTCACTTGGCACCAGGGAATGTTTTTTTTTTTTTATTTATGTTTTAGGGTAGTGACACCTTGGGCAAGGGCAAGGGTCACTGCCCTGGGGGCAAGATTTTTTGTATGTTTTGGCCCCCCTTGGGCTAGATCAGCTATGTTTTCAGCCGATCAGGCCCCCCAGGGGTCAGCGCCAGTGATTTGTGTGTGCCTGTTTTGTGTGGGGGGCGGCCGCTTGGGTAAGGGTCATCCCCCCAAAGGGGAGCACATAAGTGGTGGCCATTCTGCACCCCTGGGGGCAGATCGGCCTATTATTTCTAGGTCCAACCACCCCCAAGGGGGGCAGAAACCACAAAGATGCCAGGGATTTTTTCTGTTTGTTTTTGTTTTTGTGGGGGGTGATCTTCCTTGGGCAAGGGTCACTCCTCAAAGGGGACACACAACTGCTGGCCATTTCTGCCCCTCATAGGGCAGATTGGCCCATTTTATTATAACCATCAGCCCCCAAGGGTGGCAGAAACCACTAAGGCACCAGGGATTGGTGTGTGTGTGTTTTGTTGGGGGGGCAGCCCATTGGGCAAGGGTCGCTCCTCATGGGGGCACATTACTGTTGGTCATTTCTGCCCCCATTGGGGGCAGACCGCCTTATTTTTCTAAGGCCCATTTTTCTAAAGAAAGAGGGTGGGGGTATGGTCATACCCTCACCCCAAATAAATGGGGACAAAGTTGTTCTGTCCACTGGTGGGCAGATGGGGCAGTTACCTCCGATCCACTCCCCAGGGGGCAGAAAGCCTACTAGATGCCAAGGAATTTAAAACAAATGAAAAGTGAGGTGGTGGCTACCAACCAACATACACATGGTTATGCCCCACCCCAACTGAAGGGGGGTAACAGCCTTTCAGCTCTTCCCCGCACACCGAAAGCTCTTATCCCAATGGCAAGCAAGAGGATATTTGATTATTTTGATTTTACATTCGGCCCACGAGAGCTTGACTAACTCTCAAAATCATCCCATTTTTAAAGGTGAGGGCTGCACTTTTTCGACTTCGGGACACTGCCATCTAGAAAAATCTGTACAACCAAGACACATCTGAAAACTAAACATCTGTGTGAGTCCAGGGTGGTGTGCTTCACATGCACCCTGCACCATTTTCTTACCCACAATGCCCTGCAAACCTCCAACTTTGCTTGAAATTACACATTTTCCACACATTTCTGTGATTTAACCTTCTGGAATCTGCAGGAATCCACAAAATTCCTACCACCCTGCATTGTTGCATCTATACTGAGAAAAATACTCTCCCACTTGTCAGCCAAAAAACATTTTTTTTCAAACTGCCCTTTTGGACCCACTTTGGTTTCCCCTCAATTTCAACATGTTTTTGGCTCTTCCCTGCCACAGTCACTTGGCCCACCTACACATGTGATGTATCATTTTTATCAGGAGACTGAGGGGAACATTGGGTGGAAGGAAATTTGTGCTGGTGCAGTGATCTCACACAGAAATGTGGATTATTTAGCTAAATTTGAGGTTTGCTCAGGATTCTGGGTAAGAAAGCCCTGGGGGACCCACACAAGTCACACCTCCCTGGACTCCCTCGGGTGTCTAGTTTTCAGAAATGTCTGGGTTTTGTAGGTTTACCTGGATGGCTGCTGAGCCCAGGACCAAAAAACGCAGGAGCCTCCGCTGCAAAAACGGGTAGTTTTGTAATTGATAATTTTGATCTGTCCACGTAGTGTTTTGGGGGATTTCCTGTCCCAAGCACTAAGGCCCTCATTACAACTTTGGCGGGCGGGAAACACCGCGCGCCAAGTTGTAACCGCTGCGCGGCCGCCAATTCGGCTGCACTCCTGCGGTGGCCATTTTTGACATGCCCAGCGGGGATGACGGCTGCAACATGGGAGCCGGCTCCAAATGGAGCCGGCGGTGTTGCGGCGGTGCGACGGGTGCAGCTGCACACAGTGAAAAGCTTCATGGGGCTGTGCCAGGAGGCCCCACGACTCCCCTTTCCGTCAGCCTTTTCATGGCGGTTCCTACCGCCATGAAAAAGCTGGCGGGAGGGGGACTCGTAATTCCCTTGGCAGCGCTGCAAGCAGCGCTACCCTGGAGGATTGAATCCGCCGGGACCAACGTGACGGAAAACCGCTGGTCCCGGTGGTGCGACCACGGCGGAAGTGTAATATGCGAGTTTGCACCGCCAGCCTGTTGACGGTGCAATCTCCAGGACAGCTCTGGCGGTCTTTGACCGCCAGGGTTGTAAAGAGGCCCTAAGTCTACCCACACAAGTGAGGTACCATGTTTATCAGGAGATGTGGGGAAATGATGGGTAGAAGGATGTTTGTGGCTCTCCTCAGATTCCAGAACTTTGCAGCACCGAACTGTGATTAAAAATGTTTTGTTTTTTTGCCAAACTTTGAGGTTTGCTAAGGATTCTGGGTAACAGAACCTGGTGAGAGCCCCGCAGGTCACCCTATTCTAAATTCCCCGAGGAGTTTAGTTTTAAAAAATGCACAGGTTTGGTAGGTTTTCCTAGGTGCCGGCTGAGCTAGGGGCCGAAATCCACAGCTAGGCACTTTGCAAAAAACAGGTTTGATTTATTTTGGAAAATGTGATGTGTCCATGTTGTGCTTTGGGGCATTTCCATTAGGCCTACCCACGCAAGTGAGGTACCATTTTTATTGGGAGACGTGGGGGAACACAGAATAGCAGAACAAGTGTTATTGCCCCTTGTCTTTCTCTACATTTTACCTTCCAAATGTAAGACAGTGTTTAAAAAAGACGTCTATTTGAGAAATGTCCTGTAATTCACATGCTAGTATGGTGATCCTGGAATTCAGAGATGTGCAAATAACCACTGCTTCTCAAGATCTGATCTGTTGCCCATTTTGGAAACACAAAAGTTCCCTTGATACCTATTTTTCACTCGTTATATTTCACCAAATGAATTGCTGTGTACCCGGTATACAATGAAAACCCATTGCAAGGTGCAGATCATTTATTGGCTCTGGGTACCTAGGGTTCTTGATGAACCTACAAGACTTATATATTCCTCAACCAGAAGAGTCCAGCAGATCTAACAGTATATTGCCTTCAAAAATCTGCCATATCTGAAAATTTATAGAAGAAAACGTGGACAAAATGGCTCTTTTTTCACCTCAATTTCAATATTTTTTTTAATTTAGCTGTTACGTTCTGTAGGAAAACCTTGAAGAATGTACACAAATGACCCCTTGCTGAACTTAGAATTTTATCTACTTTTCAAAACTGTCAGCTGCCCTGGATCCAGCATTGGTTTCACACCAATTTCTGTCACTAACTGTAAGGAGGCTGAAAGTACAAACAAATAGTAAAAATGAGGTATGACTCAGTACAATGCCAAAATAGTGTTGAAAATGTGTTTTTTTGATTCAGGTCTGCATGTTCCTGAAAGCTGGGAAGATGGTGATTTTGGCACTGCAAACCCTTTGTTGATGCCATTTTCAGGGAAAAAACTCATGCTTTCTTATACAGCACTTTTTCCAATTTTTGTGAAAAAAATACAATTAACTGTATTTTGGCTAATATCTTTGTCTCCTGTAGGGGAACCCACAAACTCTGGATACCTTTAGAATCCCTAGAATGTTGGAAAAAAAACAAAAAAAATTGGACATGGATAGCTCATGTGGACAAAAAGTTATAAGGGCCTAGGCGCAAACTATCTCAAATAGCCAAAAAATGCTCGGAACCTGAGGGGAAAGGGCAGCGAAGGGGTTAAATAGCATTTATGTGCAGTTTCCCTTTGGGAGCAGATAGAGATCTGGAGTTTGGGGTCTCTGAGCTCACAATTTAAAAATACATATTTTGGTAAAGTTGTTTTTTCAATTGTCTGTTTGAAATTGCCACTTTTAAAATTGGGCATTTTCTTGCTTAAGCCATTCTGTGACTCTGCCTGCTTGTGTATTCCCTGTCTGGGTCGGACTGACAGTTGGGCTGTTTGTGACAGTGACACAAAGGGAGCTGGGGTGGAGCCTGGATATCCTGATGGGCCATCTGGGCTAGAGTGGAGGGAGGAGTGGTCACTTACACCTGAATGGGCTGTGGCTGCCCTCACACAATGCAGACTCTAAACCCCTGGTATGTCTAGGGCCAGGCCTGGGCAAGGCAGGATCTTGTGGACAACAGCGACTTTCCTTTGAAGTATGCCTACTACAAAGACAGAAAGGGGTATAAGTAGTGGACCCAAAACCCCAGATTTCAGATTACCTTTGGAACCAAGAGGAACCTCTGCCAAGGAGAACAGCTGAAGAGCTGGAGGAGGAGTACTGTCCCTCTGCCTGTGACTGTGCTTTACTGGGTTGGCCTGCAGTTGCTGATTCTGTCAGAAAGAGGACAAAGGCTGGACTTTGTAGTATATTCCTGCTTGTGAAGTGTCTCCAAGTGCTTGGACTGAGCATGCCTCCTGTTTTGAAGTCTCAGGGCCATTAAAGACTTCCTCTGGCAGCACTTGGACTCTCTGCTGAGACTCCTGCCCTGCCAAGTGGTGCCATATCCAGTGCCTGGGCCCTGGAACGGTGAAGCTGGTAGAACAAGGACTGAAATCCATGCACAGGGAGCTGTGTGGGAAACATTTTGTCACACCACCTGCAACGTGCTGTAAAAATGATGCGCCACCCTCTTGCGGCTGATTTCAATGCATCACCAGCACCGTGGCTGGAGAAACAATGCAACACCCACGTGCAGCTCCTGAAAATGACGCAAACCCCACGCAGCGTGGTTTTCCATCACTGTGTGACTACGATTTCTCATGCATCATCACTGGGCAACAAAGTCATCGTGAACCTGCGTGGATCCAAGGTTCCTTGTCTGGAAATCGATGTATCGGTCTGTTGTGGGGGAGAAAAACGACACATCCCCTACCCGACCGTAGAGGAAATAATGCACGGCCTCACTTGCGAATAAGGAATTGAAGCATCGCTGACTTTTCCGATGCACGCTCACCTGTGCGGCTTTATTTTTTACGCAAACCAGGTACTTTGTGTAAAAACGTTTCCATTGTTTTCTATGGAGTAAGACTCTTTTTACTTTGAAAATTCATATCTTGACTTGTGTATGTTGGATTTTTGTCATTTGGGTATTGTTTGATTTGGATAAATATTTGCTATTTTTCTAAACTGGTGCAGTATCCATTTTGTCATGTTTTCCCTGTATTACTGTGTGTGTTGGTACAAATACTTTACACATTGCCTTTGAGATAAGCCTGATTGCTTGTGCTAAGTTACCAAAGGGGTGAGCAGGGGTTAGCTAAGAGTTTATCTCCATTGCCCTGTCTAGAGTCAGGGTCCCTGCTTGGACAGAGTGCAAGCTGACTGCCAACCAGAGACCCCATTTCTAATACCTGTGCATTGTCGTATGTATTCGCTCGCTGTCTTCCCTGTGCCCATCCTTTGGCTTTCCCCCCCACCATGCCTTAGTGTGGTCAGTCACCTTAGGGGGGTGATCCCCTGTGTGCCTCCCCTTTTCTTACACCATTTAAATGCTCAGTGTGATGCATGTCCCCATGGGCCTGGTTCTCATTATTTGCCGCCCCTGAACCTACCTGTATTGCTACATACACTACGTGCATGCGGCAGCACTACGTGCAAGGTAAACAGTGGTGCAGGGTGTGGACCATTGGCCTCTGCTTTCATTGGCCTTCGCTTCCATTTTGGTTCACGACTCCATTTTGTCGAGTCTGGTTCGGTGCGTAAGGCACTGTTCTGTGTTTTTCCACAAGCTTCGGCAAGCTGAAGGGTGGGGTGTTTTTCTGCTCAACTTCGCTCCATCTGCCTGGTACGAAGGGCGCTATTTACATTCCACGAGCTATCAGTTAGAACAACAGGGGGATGCGCCTGTACACAAGGAGGAATGCAAGCTTCACCTTGGAGTCCTCTCCTGGGAACTTGGCCCGTTCTGAGGAGACGTCTCGAAGGGTGAACAAGGTACCGCCGATTGCACAATTTGTAAATGAGGGGGTCTTTTTCTAGAAAAGACTCCTGGGCGTTAGTAAATACTATAAAAGTTGGGGGCCTGGATGGGCTGGTTTAGGAACTCTCTTCTGGGTTGGACGCAACGCCAGGAGGACTGATTGTCCCGAACAGAGGCTCCCTGTGCTAGCTGATTTGGGTTCCCCAGCTTTGTGTACGGCGGAGGGATGCAGACGCTCTTTTCGGTGAAGCTTTTCAATTTATTAAGTGTATTGTGTGTGCGCGCGTAATATGTACTTATTCTTGCAGTCATTTTCATGCTATTGAGCATTGAAGTATATTGTGTGTGCGCGCGTAATATGCACTTATTCTTGCAGTCATTTTCATGCTATTGAGCATTGAGGTATATTGTGTGTGCTTGTATTATATGCACTTACTCTTGCAATTATTCACAGAGTGCTTATATCTTTATCATTATTCTCATGTTATTCTCCTGATGTATATATATATATATTAGTGTGGTTTAGTTTTGCTAGCTGAGAACTTGCCCCTTAAATAAACTCGATTATTCTACTTACGAAGGTGTTTGAGAGTGATTGCTTTACATTGTGCCTTAAAATATCCTGAAGTGCATAGTTTTGATATTCTGAAGAGTAAAGCAGCACACTACCTCATTGTACTTGTGGCCCGGATGGTTGCTCACTGGTGCGATGCCTGCCCTTGCTAGGATACCATACCCGGCCAGCAAAAGGGTGTGCAGCCCAGTGGGATTGATGGCCCGGGGGGGGGGCCAAGCCCATCATTGGCCGCCCTAGGGGGGGTAGTTCGACATAGGATAGTGTTGCTGGGGCCAGAACTCATGCCACCCATCCAAGGGCCTGACTGTCCCTAATAATCGCACTTGAAGCTAACCTGGCACCTTGCTGGGTGTTGTTCACCACCCTAACCTGTGTGCCAAAGTTTGTTAAGCTGCCACTGGCCATACCCATGATTACCTGTGTAAGTACATTACGCTGTGTAAGTTGCTCACCTTCCTGTGCTGTCCAAGTATCCCTGGACGGTCTTGAGTTCGCTGACGTGCTGACACCAGATGCCCCATTCTGCTCCTCATCCTGGTCTTCCACGTTGTCATGGTTTGCTTGATTCCTCACTTTCTCAAGGGGTAGGTGGGTCTTGCTCCTGACCTGCACCATCTTGCAACACCTTGGGGAAGGTTAGAGGTGCCATTTTGCTGTGGCCCCCTTTGTAGGCTCGGTTAAAAGTGAGCTTCGGAGGGAGCGCCGTTCTGTCCGCAACCACCCTGCGAGTCCTTGTGAGGGGCACTGTTCTACTTCTCCCTATTGTACTGCTTTTCTGCTACTGTGCCCGGCCCAACTTCTGCTTCTTAGGTAAGTTTTGGTCCTCTGGGCTAGCATCTCTTTTGTTGGTCCAGTTGTTGTTTGGCCAGCAATTCCCTTGCCTTGTTAAGCAGTGCCTTGTGGTCCTTATCCAATTCCATCTCTGTGTGTCATCCGAGTGAAGCTTCATTCTGTTTCTCACCTTGTGCCTTTGGTCCAGATTCATACTCCTCACTGTACCAGGCAGGGGTCTCCCTCACACTCCCTGTGGTTGATGCTCTTCTTTCTTGCTTCACCCCTAGAACTACTTGCTCTTTTGCACCAAAATGGCAGTACTACCACTGCAGCAGCAATTCACACTCAGGCCCATATTTATACTTCTTTAGCGCCACATTTGCGCCACTTTTTGACGCTAAAACGGCGCAGACTTACAAAATACAATTGTATTTTGTAAGTTTGCGCCGTTTTTCCGTCAAAAAGAGGCGCAAAAGCGGAGCTAAAAAAGTATAAATAAGGGCTTGTCCTCTATTCCTGGCACTCCCTTGTGCAGGTTTGAATGGTGTTGCCCTTTTGAAGGAGCTCTTGTGGGGACCACAGGTCAAGTGGTGTTGCCCTTTTAAGGCTCTTCCAGTAGCAGGTTGAGTGACCCTGCCCCTTTCAGGGGGGCTGGTGTTCCTACCCCAAAAGGTTGTGAGGCCCGGTTGCAACAGAGAGCTTTGCCTTTTTAACCCTCTGTCTCCTGCACAATTGAAGAGGGGATGCCGCTGACTCTCTACCGGCCTTCAAATGGCCCCGATGGTGCCGCAATGCACTTTGGTGTCCCTGAAGGGATGGGGGCAGTGGCAGGGTCAAGGAAGACCCACTGGCTCTCTTGAGCTCCTAAGCGGCATGGTCCACCCCAGTGAAGAAAGGTGGTAAGCCTGGCCAGGACAAATCTCCTGGAAAGCTTCTTGCCGGTGGTAAAATCCAAGCAGTCAAGTCGGCAGCAATGTCCAAAGTTGGAAAGTTGGCGGTAGCAATGAGTCAGGGTACTGACTGAACCCCTATTATGTGCTTCAAAGCTTGCCCACTTGATTTGCTTGTTCAAAGCACGTTGGCCAATCTGCGTGCCTAGAATTTGTGGTCTTCGACCTCCCGTGGACATCTCTTCATGCCCTCGGGAGGCGTTTGCCATAAACTCCACTGGTCCACTGTGCGGCCAAGCCTGCAAACTTACTCACAGGACCAGGAAGTCCACAGGGTGGATTTATAGATTTAACGCAGAAGTTCCTCCATAAGTCTTGCAACACCTGCAAGTAAAGTTGCCACCTGACTGGTTTACTACTGGCACCAGCGGTATTTTAATGTTCCTGCCAATACAAAAATAAGTGAAATCACCAAGCAAAATTAAGCCGGTATTTTTACCCCTTATCTCTACATGCATAAAGAGGTGCTATAACTAGAAAGCACTTTTAAATGTGCTCTAGAGCTGAGTTAATGATCCCTGCTCAGTAAAGTAAACACAGATGGAAAAGACATGTTACAAATTAATAAATTAGATTTTATTTATAGTCCAATTTTGTGTTATGTCCAGGCCTTTGCACAGTTCAAACTACAACAAATGGCTAGTATTTTTCCTTTCGAAAGGTGGCAACCCTACAAGCAGGGTAGGCGGCAATTATCCCCACCTCCTTCTGTGCTTGACGCAGATAATGAGGTACTTGCTGCTAGTAAAATGTATGAGACCACAGCCGCTCCTACTGCCTAGGCTACGTTTCCACAATGGGATCTCCTCAGCACCCAAATGCCGTCCATCAGCATAAACTGGACTGCTGCTTGCCGCACACCTCGTCACTTCAGTGGATGAAGTCAGTCAGGTGAAATGGTAGCAACATGGGCATAATGTTGCAGATTGTGGTTTGCCCTCACCAGAGCGCCACACTTAAGTGGCCATCTTGGTGCACGGCAGGCAACACCCCCTCACAACTGGTGGCTTTGATCAAATTGTAAACTTCATGATTTTTATAAGACTAGGGTTTTTTGCAGCCTCTTGTGAAGTACATTTTGCAGTGGTGAATGTGAATGGCAGATGTATCATAAACCAAATTCCCTGTTAACAGAAATGACTGTCAGTGTGCAGCTGGCACTTAATAGTTTTCACACATAACGTTACACAGGATGTAAAAAGTTGCAGTATGTTACTTCGATTACCAAGAGATTTGGTGGCCATAAAGTCTGCAATATCTGGTCTTTTCAGTTTACTAACCAATTGCAGTGCAGGCACTGCAGCAATCTGTCAGTCTCTGGACCACCATATCACCTTTTTAGCCCTGCAGTTTGGCGACAGTTTTTTTCTGGTTCACCCCTTGATGTTATGCCACCTCATCTATACTCTTATACAGAGCTGTTTTAAGTTATGGGTAAGGTGGGATTTGTCTATGGCTCCGCCTTCCAGAGGCCCCTCCAGTAACAAGACAACAGCATGCATAAAAAGCTTTTTTTTAATTTGACAATATGGAATGCACATACCCAATCTCAACCTCAAGCTCTCATGCAATTAGCGGACTAAGTTAAAAAAATATTATACCCTTCTCTCTTTAATTTTCCTCACTGCTTCTACCTGACCCCTCACTATACATCTATCCAACTCTCTATGTGACTGGCCCTCTTAATGTACCTAGCCCCTCTCTCTCACACACTTTCTTAAGTCTCTCTACTGCATTTATATTTACCACCCATTCTCTCCATAGCATCTGTACTTCACATCTCTTTACATCTCTCCTGACCTCAACTTGCTCTACCATCAAATGTCTACCTCTACATCTCTACCTACTCTTTGTACCTCAGCTTTCTCTGAGCATCATGACTCCTGCTGTTTCTCACAGCTCTTTTTCCATCTCACGTTTTTGTATCTTCCCTTTGTCTAGTTTACCCGTCTAAAAGTCACCTGTCTCGCCCCCTCCTCTCTTTACCTAATCCCTCTCTATCTCTCTCCTAGTGCTCAATATCCTGATTGTCTAAATCAGGTCTCTTTACCTATAGCTTTGTACATCTCTCTATCTCACATCTGATTTTTTTCTTTATGTCTACCTCATATCTCTCTCTCTCTGCCTCACCTTCGCTCTCATTTCTCTCTGCAATTTACATCACCTCTCTCCCTTTCTATTCATCTATCTTTCTACTTCATCTGTTTCTACATGTCTTCCCATTGTTTTACCTCACTCTCTTCCTCTGAATCACCTCACCTTTCTCTCTCATGTGCCTACTTCATCTCACTCTGTCCAAGGAGGGACTCTCACTCTAGTCGGGGTAAGGGAGTTACAGTCCTAAGAAAATCCCTGCTCACCCCCTTGGTAGCTTGGCACAAAGGCAATATGTAAAGTATTTGTACAAAAACACACAGTAATACAGTGAAAACACTACAAAATAGACGCCACACCAGTTTAGAAAATTAGCTAATATTTATCTAAATCAAAATGACAAAAGTCCAACATACTGTTCAAGCAGGAACCACAATCCTTGTCAGGGTAAGTCAGATACACACTAAAGTTTAACCTGCGCTCACCCTCTGGTAGCTTGGCACAGAAGAGTCAGGCTTATCAAAGGAGGCAATGTGTAAAGTATGTCAGTGAACACACCACACAAAAAGAATCCACACAAGATTAGACATTCAGAGCTTAATTTAATAAATAGAACAAGATCTAAATGACAAATATCCAATAAGTAGATCCTGAGATATTCAATTGTAAAGATTTAGGTGAAAATAGCACATAGAAGCACGGATCGGTTACTGGGATATTTGGTCACTCTGGGTTGGGACTAAGTCTTGAGTTCAGGGCGCCCGTGATGTAGCACAGGCCTGCTACAGGACCCATGCAGAGTTACCTGAGCAACAGTACCTCAATCCTTGTCGTAGCACGAGATCTGTTGTTAATCCCCATGCAGTTAGAGTTTTGCACCAGAATTCACCAAACAATGGAGGCGATGCTTCAGGTCCGATTGCGATGCAGCAGTTCTGGGTGCAGCAGTTCCAAATGCAATGCAAGGGTCTGATCCCAGAAGCAGCAGTGATGTGTTGATCGTGATCACGCAGCTGGAGTGGTGTTGTTCAGATTCTCACAGTTGCAGCACTTTACACTCACTTCCAAGGGTCCTGGACCAGGTTGGCACAACTTGGCAGAGCAAGACTTACAGCAAGTAAAGTCCAGGTGGTGTTTGTAGATTTAAGGGAAGTCTTTGATGTTCCTCAGACTTCAGAAAAGGAGGAAAGCCAGCATGCCCTTGGAGTGACTTTGGTCCTGGGATGGAGAGATGCAGGTCAATTTCTTTTCACTCCCAGGCAAGAGCTCAGCAGACAGCAGTTCACCTCAGCAAAGCAGGAGACCAACAGAGTAAGATCTCAGTAGAAGGGCAGTCACTGTGGCAGCACAGCAGTCCTTCTTCCTGATAGAGAATCCACAGGTCCAGAGGTGTGTGGCGTTGGTGGTGTCAGATGTCTAGTACTTACACACAGTTGTGCCTTTGAAGTGGAGGAAACTTCAAAGAAGGGTCTTTGAAGTGCACTGAGGCCGTCCCTTCCTGCAGTGGCGTTAGAGCTGGATACACAACTCTGTGTGTGGCAGGGTACTGCCCATGATGGCCCATCAGGATGGGGGTGACTTATCTGTCACACATACGCTCACTTTGTGTGTGGCTGTCTTCGAGAGAATGAACAAGCCCAGCTGTTACCCCACTCCAGATGTGTATTGGTGTTGGCACCAAATGGCAAAAGCAGGAAAATGCCAACTTTCTAAAAGTGGCATTTTCAGAACCACAATTGAAAAATCTGACTTCAATATAAGTTGTGATTTTATATTGTGAATTCAGAGACACCAAACTTGAAAAACATATCTCGTCCAGATTAGAAAGTGCACCTACACAATGTAAAAAGGAAATGCTATTGTTATCCTATGGTCCTTACAGGTGTGAAAAACGAATTTGAGATTTTTTCACTAACAGGGCATGTAAAACTCAAAAGTACATGCGCTGCCTTTTAAATACATGACACCCTGCCCTGCGGGTCATATAGGGCCTACCTTAGGGTAACACATATAATAAAAAGGGAAGGCTTAGGCCTTGCAAGAGGTTCAACTTTCCGGGTTGACATGGCAGTTTAAACTGCACAGACAGGATCTGCAATGGCAGACATGAGACATGGTTAAGGGGCTACTTGAGTGGGTAGCACAATCAGTGCTGCAAGCCCAGTAGTAGCATTTAATCTACAGTTCCTGTGCACATGTAGTGCACATCACTAGGGACTTATAAGTAAATTAAATATGACAATTGGGACTGAACCAATGTTACCATGTTTTAGGTGGGAGAGTGCAAGCACTTTCCAATGGTTGGCAGTGGTAAAATGCACAGAGTCCTACATACAGCAAAAACAGGGTCAGAAAATGGAGGGAGGCAGGCAGGCAAACATTTTCCAGGAAGCTACCCTAAAGCTGTGAGGTCTAGCAAAATGCAGAAACTGGATTTATCAACAACACTTTCTTTTGGTATTACTTGGCTAGTAGATGGAGAACAGCTTGAACCTTCAGCTGTTGGCAGCCATCATTTCTGAGAATGTAATGTATAATTCATTATTTCCTGCCTTGCACCAAATGCGTTTCATTAGCTGAAAATGGGCAACAAATTCAATGTTGTTCTGAAGAGGGGTGCCACAAATATGCCTTGCTCAGAGGGACGGCTTTTGCAGTCTTTTGTGTTTGTGCACCAGCATTAATATTACCAAATATGCCATGCGGATGACACCAGATTAAGACCTCTGATGCCACAAATGGTGGTCTTGCAGTCCTATCATGTCATACATTACTGGCCATCTCCTCCCCCTCTCAACGGCTTCATCTTCCTATCCCTTCTTTCTGGAACCTTGTTTTGCTTTCTGACTTCCTGGTCCTTCTCGACCTCCTACCCTCCATTGTCCACCCTGTTTTGTGTTGGTGGAATGTTCTCCATCTCCTCCTACTGTATGGGTTTGTAGTGCTTTGTGCTGATTTGTGTTTTGATTTTAACACAGGCTTGAACAAATTGTGTTAGTGATACTCATATGCATATGGATGGCTTGGGTGGGCTGCATGGAAGCCAAGCCTGGTGTTTGCAGATCGGCTTACGTCTCTGATGAGGCTTTGGCCCACATTCTTGTTTCTCTTATTTCAAATGACCTTGTTAGACGTTCTTAGGGGTAAAGAGAGTTAAAATCAACAATTCAAATCACTGAACAGTGTAATCTATTGTAGGAAGGTACCATCTTGCCAATAATGTTACCCCCCATTTTGACTGTATGTATGTATGTTTTAGCCCCTGTGTCACTGGAATCCTGCCTGGCAGGACCCCAGTGCTCAGAGTATGTGCCCTGTATGTGTTTCCTGCGTGGTGCCTAACTGTATCACTGAGGCTCTGCTAACCAGAACCTCAGTGTTTATGCTCTCTCTGCTTTCTAAATTTGTCACTGCAGGCTAGTGACTAAATTTACCAATTCTCATTGGCACACTGGTACACACATATAATTCCCTTTTATATGGTACCTAGGTACCCAGGGTATTGGGGTTCCAGGAGATCCCTATGGGCTGCAGCATTTCTTTTGCCACCCATAGGGAGCTCTGACAATTCTTACACAGGCCTGCCATTGCAGCCTGAGTGAAATAACGTCCATGTTATTTCACAGCCATTTTTCACTGCATATAAGTAACTTATAAGTCACCTATATGTCTAACCTTCACCTGGTGAAGGTTGGGTGCCAAGTTACTTAGTGTGTGGGCAACCTGGCACTAGCCACGGTGCCCCCACATCGTTCAGGGCAAATTTCCTGGACTTTGTGAGTGCGGGGACACCATTACACGCGTGCACTATACATAGGTCACTACCTATGCATAGCGTCACAATGGTAACTCCGAACATGGCCATGTAGTATGTCTAAGATCATGGAATTGTCCCCCTAATACCATTCTAGTATTGGGGGGACAATTCCATGATCCCCCGGGTCTCTAGCACAGAACCCGGGTACTGCCAAACTGCCTTTCCGGGGTTTCCACTGCAGCTGCTGCCAACCCCTCAGACAGGATTCTGCCCTTCTGGGGTCCGGGCAGCCCTGGCCCAGGAAGGCAGAACAAAGGATTTCCTCTGAGAGAGGGTGTTACACCCTCTCCCTTTGAAAATAGGTGTGAAGTGCTGGGGAGGAGTAGCCTCCCCTAGCCTCTGGAAATGCTTTGATGGGCACAGATGGTGCCCATCTCTGCATAAGCCAGTCTACACCGGCTTAGGGATCCCCCAGCCCTGCTCTGGCGCGAAACCTGACAAAGGAAAGGGGAGCGACCACTCCCCTGACCAATACCTCCCAGGGGAGGTGCCCAGAGCTCCTCCAGTGTGTCCCAGACCTCTGCCATCTTGGAAACAGAGGTGTTGGGGGCACACTGGACTGCTCTGAGTGGCCAGTGCCAGCAGGTGATGTCAGAGACCCACTCTGATAGGCTCTAACCTCTCTTGGTAGCCAATCCTCCTTTCTTGGTAGCCAAACCTCCTTTTCTGGCTATTTAGGGTCTCTCCTCTGTGGAATTCTTCAGATAACGAATGCAAGAGCTCACCAGAGTTCCTCTGCATCTCCCTCTTCAACTTCTACCAAGGATCGACCGCTGATTGCTCCAGGATGCCTGCAAAACTGCAACAAAGTAGCAAGACGACTACCAGCAACATTGTAGCGCCTCATCCTGCCGGCTTTCTCAACTGTTTCCTGGTGGTGCATGTTCTGTGGGTCACCTGCCTTCACCCTGCACTGGAAGCCAAGAAGAAATCTCCTGTGGGTCGACGGAATCTTCCCCCTTCTAACGCAGGCACCAAACGACTGCATCACCGGTTCTCTGGGTCCCCTCTCATCCTGACAAGCTTGGTCCCTGGAACACAGGAACTCTATCCAAGTGACTCCCACAGTCCAGTGATCTTTCAGTCCAGGTTTGGTGGAGGTAAGTCCTTGCCTCCTCATGCTAGACTGCAAACCTGTGTACTGCGTGATTTGCAGCTGCTCCGGCTCCTGTGCACTCTTCCAGGATTTCCTTTGTGCACAGCCTAGCCTGGGTCCCCAGCACTCTGTCCTGCAGTGCTCAACCCTCTGAGTTGGCCTCTGGTGTTGTGGGACCCTCCTTTGTGACTCTGAGCCAGCTCCGGTTCACAAATCTTCCAAGTGCCTGTTCGTGTACTTCTGCGGGTGCTGCATGCTTCTGTGGTGGCACTCTGAGTTGCTAAGTGCCCCCTCTGTCTCCTCCTCCAAGGGGCGTCATCCTGGTCCTTCCTGGTCCCCAGCAGCAACCAAAAACCTTCACCGTGACCCTTGCAGCTAGCAAGGCTTGTTTGTGGTATTTCTACGTGGGAACACCTTTGCAACCTTCATCGCGACGTTGGACATGTTCCATCCAAAGGAGAAGTTCCTAGTCCTCTTCGTTGTTGCAGAACTCCAAGCTTCTTCCATCCAGAGGCAGCTTCCTTGCACCTTCGTCCGGGGTTTTCTGGGCTCCTGCCCCCCCTAGACACTATTGAGACTCTTGGACTTGGTCCCCTTGCCTTGCAGGTCCCCAGATCCAGGAATCCACCTTCAGTGCCTTGCTGGTGTTTGTTGTTCTTGCAGAATCCCCCTAACACGACTATTGTGCTCTTTTGGGGTAGTAGGTGTACTTTACTCCTACTTTTCAGGGTCTTGGGGTCGGGTATCTTGGACACCCTGACTGTTTTCCTACAGTTCCAGCGACCCTATACAAGCTCCCATAGGTCTGAGGTCCATTCGTTATTCGCATTCCACTTTTGGAGTATATGATTTGTGTTGCCCCTAGACCTACGTTCACCTATTGCAACCTATTGTAATTCCACACTGTTTGCATTACTTTTCTGACTCTAACTTATCTGTTTTGGGTTTGTGTACACATAACTTGTGTGTATTACTTACCTTCTTACTGAGGGTACTCACTGAGATACTTTTGGCATATTGTCATAAAAATAAAGTACCTTTATTTTTATTAACTCTGTGTATTGTGTTTTCTTATGATATTGTCCATATGATATAAGTGGTATAGTAGGAGTTTTGCATGTCTCCTAGTTCAGCCTAAGCTGCTTTGCCATAGCTACCTTCTATCAGCCTAAGCTGCTAGAAACACCTCTTTTCTACTAAAAAGGGATAACTGGACCTGGCACAGGGTGTAAGTACCACAGGGTACCCACTACAAGCCAGGCCAGCCTCCTACATTGTTTGTGCAGCGGTGGGATAAGTACTTGCAATTGCTTTACCACTTTGTCATTTTGTACTTTTTATAAGAGAATCATATACCAAACATTTCAGTGTATGTACACTTAACCCACAAAGTTTGCTTTCTATCCTAAAACCTTTTAGAAAGTTCTGAAAAGTTTCTTAAAACTTCTAAAAGTTTTCTAAAAGTTAGAAAAAAGTTTTATTTTCTCTGTGCCTTCAAAAGTCCAAAAAACTTTTCTCTTTTCTCACTATTCTTAAGCCTATACTATCATGTCTGTTGTAGATTCCACTCTCAAAACTGTTAATGCAACATATGAGAGTTTGAACTATAAAAGTTTGAGGGGTCTCTGCCTGGATAGAGGTTTAAGTATAGGAAAGAACCATACAAAGGAGTTTCTCTTTAATATGCTTGTTGTACATGACCAGAACCAGTCTGGACCATCAAATGAGAGATTAGAAAAGGGAGAAGCTTCCCAGTCTGATTCAGAGGAGTCTCCTGAAGAAGCTGGGGAGGGTTCTGACAAGGGCCTGCCCCCTAGCAGGGTACCTAGTGATGCTGGTAGTGAGAAAGTTTCCCATCACAGTAGGGCATCCGGCACAGGGTGTAAGTACCACAGGGTACCCACTATAAGCCAGGCCCGCCTCCTACACCTATTCAGTCACAAGTTAAATCTCAGAGTAGGAGATCTGATTTCAAAGATTTATTGCAAATTTAGGCCAAACATATGTAAATGAGTCACAGAAACATGCATTACAAGTACGGAATCATTAAAGGTGTAGTAAAGCATCAAATTAGATTAAATCACACAATCATAAGGTATACAAGAATCTTTGTTGCAGCAAAACAGAAGATAATAAATAGGGTTTGGTGATCAGTATAAAAGTTAAGGCCCTCTTGCCTAATCATTTGAAGAAACAAATGTAATTTAAGTATTATAGGGGAATCATAATTATCCCTCAGGAAATATAGGAAATGATGGAAATAATAGAAAAGTGTCAGCATAACAGAAACCTCAGAAGAAGTTCTGATAGTGAGGTGTGAGTAGCATTATTCACTCAACAAGATAAAGTATAAAGAGGTCTACACCTCTCTGAGCGCCTCATTTACCAGGTCTTTCCACCACCATCACATCTTTTTTTTTAATGCAAAGGTGGCGCAAGCAGTGCTCTACATTTACAAACTGAGGCATTAGGCCCAATGTGTCAGTATGTAAAGCCTTGAGTCACATTATACCTACGCCAGGTATAATGTATGCCAGGTAAGCGTTACCTTGGAAAAAGCCGTGCAGAACTGATGCAGTGAAATTTATAACATTTCACTGTATCGTTCTGCGACTTCAGTGTGTCAGAATTTTAATGACTGGTCAGAGCAGACGTTAAACTGACACAGGGCTTTTCTCTATGGGAGCCTTCTTGGCATTGCTGGAGTAGTGTCATTTTTTTACGCTAGTCCAGCAATTCGTCAGTTTAGTGACAGATATGTCAGCATTTCTGATGCATCTGTGAATACGTGCGCCATACAGCTCTGTATAGTAAATACAGTGCATCCATGGTGTCCTTAGGGGGCGATAGGGCAGTGCAAGAAGTCCGACACTTCAGAGCTGATGGTCAGATTATTGCAAATGAGGCCCTAATTCTCAGGGGAATATGCTCTCCCCAAGGGGTAAAGGGGTCTGCACTCATCTAGCTAAATGAATACCAATTTAGACCTTGCTGAACCTTTGAGAATCCATGTCATCAATTGGAATTGATAAGTCCCTTCAAGTGCTCATTCCATGAGTGGAACATCAGGACGTCCTTGAGAGCCTCTAAGAGCACACGCATAAATAGGAGCCTTCCAACTCAGTTCTTTTGTACTCGCTTTGTCCTTGCCAAAATATCCTTCCCTTTCTTACTATCTCAAATACACACTATACTTTTTATTAACTGTAAACTCAAAAGGGTGTACCAGCAAATGAAGAATGTTGTAACGTGAGCAAACTCCATGTTGAAGATTAGACACACAGTCAACATCCAGTCCTTTAGTACAACTAATTTAGAGTGATACTTCTATGCACTTTCAAATTACATGATTATATGTACATCTTATTTAATCTCTCAACAACTTATGAATCAAATGTAAGTCCACCATATCTTATTCAAAATACATGAATATAAATGTGCACACAAATTGAAATCCAGCATGTTAAAAATCACCATTTAAACACTTGTATACATGAATTATAAATCTTCTACTGTGAATGCCCTTTCAACGATACATTCGATGCTCCACTTTATTTTAGTAGTATTAAACTCACGATATATGCAGTGTTAATTACAATTTTGTGTCACTCCTGCTGTGCATAATGGCCCAGCCAAAGTAACACATTCTGACCTCCGCAGACATTTCACTTTGCTTTGTGTTTCTCACTCCTCCCAAAGCTCATTCATACATGTGTCCTTGGCAAGGGTGGAAAGCTCAATACATCAAAGTGGACACTTACAACACCCGATGATTTTATTTCTGCTCAGTAAAAATGTGAATGTCGCTTACAAAAAAGCAATAGCTGAGAGGGCTAACATATTGTTTCCTTGTTCTGTGTATAGAGAAAGTAAGACAAAAAGGGCAGTTGAAATGCCTCTAGCTAAACCTACAAAAGTGTAATATCCAACTCCAAAATGTACTATTAGAATCAGTCATTACAGATGAGTTTAGAAATGCCTACATGATGGCCACTCTGAACCCTGGGTTATTTGGTATCAAACAGCTCAGAATGCTAAATCCAAACTTCTGCCGGTATTGGATTTATCCCTAAATGTACCCAGGGGCCACCTTAGAGGTGCCACCTGCAAAAGCTGACTATCCTGATAAGGTTGCTGACTGGTCTTATCCATCTGCCACCTCCGGACAGCCAATATACAACCTTGGGGAGAGCCCTGCCTCTCTAGTTTGTAAGACAATGCCCTTCCTGGGTGGAGGAGCTGACACCCCCTCCGACAGGAATATGCACTGTCCTGGTGGTGAGCTTAAAAGGGCTTACCACCCTTGAAACTCGTCCCCCAAGCCTGCTGCTAGCAGCAGCTGGCATCCCCCTTTGCAAACTCTCACTTTTGGCGGGAGCAAAGGTGGGAAACCTAACAAAGGGTAGGAGGAGTGGCCTCACCTAGCATGCACCACCCCTAAGGTGTTGCCTGCGAGGTGGACCTTAAAATTCAGTTTCCTCCATCTTGGAATGGAGGAAAATAGCCAATTAGGTTTAGGGCAGGGTCCCATCCCACAGGAAGTGGTTATTATAGTGTGTGTAGCCACCCTAAGGTAAGTGTCCCATTGGACAGTACCAGGTTCTGTAGGAAAGTAGCCTCTTTCTAGCTTGGTTACCTCCACTTGTAGCCTGTTTGTCAGTGTATTTGACTGTGTCTACTGGGATCCTGCTAATCAGGACCCCAGTAGTTATGCTCTCTCCCTTACATTTGGTTGTTACATACTGTTAACACAGTATTTCACCTACAATTGGCTATCTGGTGCCCCCTTATAAGTCCCTAGTATATAGTACCTAGGTACCCAGGGCATTGGGGTTGCAGAGGATCCGTATGGGCTGCAGCATATATTTTGCCACCCATAGGGAGCCCATGCAAAGGCTTCTGCAGGACTGCCATTGCAACCTGCATGAAAGGGTGCATGCACCCTTTCATTGCCATTTACACTGCACCAGGTAACTTATAAGTCACCCCTATAGCAGGCACTCCAGCCCTGAGGGCAGGGTGCAAAGTACCTGTGTGTGAGGGCACCCCTGCACTAGCAGAGGTGCCCCAACGACCTCCAGGAACATTTTCCCAGACTTTGTGAGTGCAGGGACGCCATTTTACATGCACTGGACATAGGTCAATACCTATGTCCAGCTGCACAATGGTAACTCCGAATATGGGCATGTAAGGTGTCTAATATTTTTGAATTGTACCCCAATACTGATTCTAGTATTGGTTGTACAATTCCATGCACTCTGGGGCTCCACAGTGGATCCCCAGTACTGCCATACCAGCCTTCTGAGGTTTTCCAGGCAGCCCCAGCTGCTGCCACCTCACAGACAGGTTTCTGCACAAGGACAGTGGATCGCCATCCATGAAGACCACAACACACTTTGAACACGAGGTCAGAACCCTGTTCCATAAGCACAGGGGAATTAACGATGTGCCCTGAAGCCCCAGATGCAGAGCACATGCTGGAACTTGAACCCTCACTCCACTGCCAAAGTCATCAGCACATGCCCCACCACTGGTCGAAAGAGAGATCAGGAGCCCCAAAAGTCCCCTTAGGGTAGAGACAGGAATGAAGCCCTGCAAAAGCCGAAAAGGCAACACCATAGTCCTAAGACCATGCCCCCGAGCTGTAGATCCAGGATCACAGCAGGGAGCCACGGCAAAGGAAACATATTCTCCCCAGCTGGAGAAAGGCACCCCATACCTCCGGCCCCATGAACAGAACACTGAAGCAAAGAAGACGCCTGCCACAACGCGTGCAGACGGTGCTTCTCATGCTGGCATGGGAGAATCAACCCAGATATACCGTCAGAAACATAATGCCGGTACACGCACTATTGAGGAGGAATACTCCACCAAAATTAACTAGGGAAGTAAAAACTGCAAACACCCACACAAGCTGCCAGAAACTATCCTCCAGCTCTGGCCCGAAATAGAGAGCCATGTAGGAGGACCAACCTAGTTCCAAGGAGACACTGCAACCCTGGCAGCCGTCACACACCCACTTCAACTGCAGATCATCGGCTGGGCAAAAACAGAGTACAGAAGCTGGAGAGAAATAATCATTTTCCTACTATAGAACCAAGCAGACAAAACCAACAAAACACCAGGTGTCAGAGGAAGAGTTTAACACCCAACCACTTGAGCCAGAGTGACACTTCCTTCACATACATTGCACCGAACACCACTGAGCAATCAAAGGACAGCAGCGGTAGACACCAAGCCTTCAGAAATGCCCATAAAATCAGCAGACAGATTGGTGAATCCCCTCGACAGCTGTGCACCCGGGCCTGTTACTGAAATACAGGTCCAAGCTGCATCTGCGAATTTGAGAAAGGATAACTGACACACAATGGCTTGAACCCTCAATCCCCACAGTGTGAACTGGAGACCTTAACCAATAAATGTTCATACTGTGTTGTGCACTGGCAATTTCATGACAGAACCTCCTACTAGACCTGTCCAAAAAAACACAGACAAGAAACAAATCACCACCTTGCAAAGAGAGAAAGCCCCCCGACAGAATTTAGAGCAGACAGTTGCAAGACTACCCAGGAATACATCCCCAGCCAGAGAAAGGTATCATTGCCCTCCAACCTGGAGAAAGAAGGAACAATCTGCTACACCACAAGTAGATGCTGTTCCCCAAGTGTCCCAGAAGACTCACCTCATCTCCACCATGACAAACGCCCTCAAACTGCCCCCAGGCACACCGGCACTGCATGGCGAGAAGGAAGCCACATATAATATCGGCCATGAAATCAGTAGACATTGCAAGAATCCTCTCCTCATACGGCCATACCCTGGCCGCGAGGATCCCATTGAACATCAAGAATTCAAGGAAGGAGCTACAACAAGATGCTAGAGCATGTGCCTCACTCCTGCCCATAGATTCGAAGCACAAACAAGCATTTGCAATGCAATAGGTTTCTCATTGTTTTGAGTTAAAGCTATTGGCATTGTAAATTCAAAACTGGACTTTTCTTGCTACATAAATTAGCCTACCCTCTCTCATACTATGACTTTCATGCCATATTTTGGTGTTCAATAGTGGCTACTGAAATCACAAACCCTTGAGGAGAAATGAGAAGATGACTGCACTACCTCACCTTAAATAAATGTCTGAACAGAAATTGAGACATAAGGCTGGAAAAGTATTTTATTTCTATTTTAACAGAATGAAAAGTCTTGCAAGCATTCTTGCTTCACATTTCAACTAGCAGAGCAGCCTTAGAAGATTTATGGCCCCAATAAAGGAGATAAGCAATGCCCTGTGTGCAATGTCCTGAGTGCTGGTAGGGAGGGGCCTTGGAGAGAGACTCGAGATGCAATGTGAGGATAAGCAAGTTTTACATCATTGCATCAAGGTTTAGCTACATTCTACCAGAAAGGGCATTTTGTGGCTTTGGTGAGCTAAATGACCTGGTGTTTTTTTTTTTTGTAAAATAAGCCTATTTTAAGAGCCAGAGGTAAATGAGGGCAGCAATGGAATAAAGTCAAAACAAATGTCAGGGACTTAGGAGGAGGTTGGTAGGTTTAGAATGCTTCAATAATACCAATCTAAAACAGACTCAGTGAAAGGGGAGCACCAAATAAATAACAAAAATAGTCTGTCACAGCAACAGATAAAGAAACCAAAGAGAAAGAATACAGTAGTTGGTCACTGCTCTGAAACAGAAAAAAGAGGGAGAAAAAGGCAGAACTGACCACTAGCGAGCAAGAATTTTTAAAGGACACTGCAACCAACAAATGAAATCACTTTAAGCCATAAGAAGTATACTAAAAGTATATGTTCCGCCTAAAAAGAATCAGGAAGTAAGGAGAGGGGGAGTGATTTTTATATTTGGGAAAGGGTTGTGATTGGAGGCATAGGGCTCTCACTATGTAAGTCATCACGGTGAGAGAGAAGCAGGGGTAATCAATAAAATTCAGGACTCTGAAGTAAAAGAGCAAAAAATACTTTTAAGATGGTATTAAATGTAAAGGAATAGACACAGGTATTACAACTGCCTCTGACTGCACTGCCTATTTGGGACATAGGATACACCTCTGATATGTTGATGGGCGGTCTGCTGCTTAATGCGCTAACTGAGGTCACAATCTACTGCCTACTCAGGCCTGAAAGTAGCCATGTAGGAGTGGCACAGTTTTCATGAAGGCACATGATTTGCGGCTGCAGGCAGGCATTACTCTTAGTTGTTCAATAGAACATAAAATTGTAAAATATATTATGAGTTTCACTTAGTACTGCATATACTGTAAAAACTATGGATTTGATTCCCATATACTTAGGAAATTCTTTTGTAAAGTGAAATATTCAGCACTGTGTTAACATTTGCTGTGGGAGTGGGGGACTGGGCGTTGCTAACTCTTATATAGTCAGGCTTTCTTTCTGCTCGGCGGCCATACGCCAACAGAGCAATCTCTTCAAACTGTGCTTTGTTTTACAAAATTGTAAGCATTTTGTTTTAACTGCTTCTGTTGTATGGTTACGACCAGTGGCACAGTGCACCTGTGCCGAGGACCTAGTCTTTACGTCCTTGGCCTGGAGCCTGGAGGGAGCACTAGCGCTCCCTCCGTGGGGTTCCCTCCCACCGCCCCAAGGCAGGGATGGAAGGGAAAGCCCTTCCCCTTCCACCCCTGACACCTCCCGTGACACCCCCACCCCCCCTGTGATGTCAGCGCGCCATTGCGCTCTGACCTCACAGAGGCCTCCTCCCATCACGCTGGAAGCTCAGCCTCCAGCGTGATCGGAAGAGAAATGCAAAAGCATTTCTCTTCCGATCATTGATGGGGGCCTGAGAGGCTTCAAAGGGAAGGAATGGAATTTTTTTCCCTTTGAACTCTCTCAGAGCATTTTAGCAGCCGGATTGTCAAGCGATCCGGCTGCTAAAATGCCCACTAGACACCAGGGATATTATTTTTTTAGGAAATTGGCATGAGGGGAGTGACCCCTTGGGCAAGGGTCGCTCCCCAGTGGGGCATTTTTTCAAGGCCTTTTCTGCCCCACCTTTTTGTTTTTTTAGAGGTGGGGAGCGACCCCTTAGGCAAGTGTCGCTCCCCTAGGGGGCAAATTATATTTAGGCCATTTCTGCCTCCCATGGGGGCAGATTGGCCTATCTTTATGATGCCAAAGTGCCCCCAAGGGATGCAGAAACCACATTTTTCTCACGCAAATTTCATGCAAGGGGAGCGACCCCTTAGGCAAGAGTCACTCCCCTGGGGGGCAAATTTATTTTAGGCCATTTCTGCCCCCTGGGGGGGCAGATCAGTCTATTTTAATTAGGCCGATCTGCCCCCAAGGCGGGCAGAAACCACTAGGCACCAGGGATTTTCTTTTTTTGTTTTGTTTTACAGACGGGGAGCGTCCCCTTAGGCAAGGGTCGCACCCCTGGGGGGCAAATTGTATTTAGGCCATTTCTGGCCAATCGGCCAATCGGCCAATTTTTGCTACGCCAATCTGCCCCCAAGGGGGGCAGAAACCACCAGACACCAGGGATCTTTATTTTTTTGTATCAATTTCACAC
This sequence comes from Pleurodeles waltl, assembly GCF_031143425.1. Taxonomy (NCBI): domain Eukaryota; kingdom Metazoa; phylum Chordata; class Amphibia; order Caudata; family Salamandridae; genus Pleurodeles; species Pleurodeles waltl. The sequence goes on from NC_090439.1 coordinate 690,281,938, forward strand.
AAGGGGAGCGACCCCTTAGGCAAGGGTCGTTCCCCTGGGGGGCAAATTGTATTTAGGCCATTTCTGCCCCCTTTGGGGCCAGATCGGCTGATTTTTGCTATGCCAATCTGCCCCCAAGGGGAGCAGAAACAACCAGACACCAGGGATCTTTTTTTTGTGCGTCAATTTCACACAAGGGGAGCGACCCCTTAGGCAAGGGTCGTTCCCCTGGGGGGCAAATTTATTTTAGGCCATTACTGCTCCCCTTGGGGGTAGATCGGCCTATTTTTATTAGGCCGATCTGCCCCCAAGGGGGGCAGAAACCACTTTGCACCGGGAATTCTTTTTTTGCGCCAATTTCACACAAGGGGAGCGACCCCTTAGGCAAGGGTTGCTCCCCTGGGGGGGGGGGATTTATTTTAGGCCATTTCTCCTCCCATTGGGGGCAGATCCGCCTATTTCTATTAGGCCGATCTGCCCCCGGGGGGCAGAAACCACTTAGGCAGCAGGGATTGGTGTGTGTGTATGTGTGTGTTTTGTTTGGGGAGGCAGCCCCTTGGGCAAGGGTCACTCCCCAGGGGAGCACATTACTGTTGGCCATATGGGGGCAGATTGGCTTATTTTGGAAGGCCCATGTGCCCCCAAGGGGGGCAGAATGCCCACCAGAGACCAGGGAAGATTTTTTTTTCAAAATAAGAGGGTGGGGGTATGGCCATACCCCTACCCCAAATAAATGGGGACAAAGTTGTTCTGCCCACCAGTGGACAGATGGGGCAATTACCCCCGATCCACACCCCGGGGGGCAGAAAGTCTACTAGATGCCAGGGAATAAAAAAAATGAAAAAAAATAGTGGAGTTGTGGCTACCAACCAGTATGGGCCTGGTTATGCCCCACCCCAACTGAAGGGGGTAACAGTCTTTCAGCTCCCACCCGCACACTAAAACATCTTGTCCCACGGCAAGCAAGAGGACATTTGATTATTTTGGGTTTTAGTTTTACATTTGGGCCATGAGAGCTTGCTTAACTCTCAAAATTGTCCCACTTGGAATGGCGAGGGCTGCACTTTACAGACTTTGGGACGGTGCCATGTAGAAATATCCACCAGACCTAGACACACCTGAAAACTAAACATCTAGGTGATTCCAGGGTGGTGTGCTTCACAGGCACCCGCACCATTTTCTTACCCACAATGCCCTGCAAACCTCCAACTCTGCTGGAAATCACACATTTTTCCCACATTTTTGTGATGGAACCTTCCGGAATCTGCAGGAATCCACAAAATTCCTACCACCCAGCATTGTCTCATCTATACTGATAAAAATTCTGCTGCACTTGTCAGCCTAAAAATGTTTTTTTTTCAAACTGCCCTTTTGGATCCGCTTTGGTTCCCCCTCAATTTCAACATGTTTTTGGCTCTTCCCTGTCACAAGCACTTGGCTCACCTACACAAGTGAGGTACCATTTTTATCGGGAGACATGGGGGAACGCTGGGTGGAAGGACATTTTTGGCTCCTCTCAGATTCCAGAATTTTCTGTCACCGAAATGTGAGGAAAAAGTGCTTTTTTAGCCATATTTTGAGGTTTGCAAAGGATTCTGGGTAACAGAACCTGGTGAGAGCCCAACAAGTCACCCCATCTTGGATTCCCCTAGGTCTCTAGTTTTCACAAATGCACAGGTTTGGTAGGTGTCCCTAGGTGCCGACTGAGCTAAAGGCCAAAATCCACAGCTAGGCACTTTGCAAAAAACAGGCTTGCTTTCTTTGGGAAAATGTGATGTGTCCATGTTGTGTGTTGGGGCACATCCTGTCGCGGGCGCTAGGCCTACCCACACAAGTGAGGTACCATTTTTATCGGGGGACCTGGGGGAACGCTGGGTAGAAGGACATGTGTGGCTCCTCTCAGATTCCAGAACTTTCTGTCACCGAAATGTGAGGAAAAAGTGTTTTTTTGGCCAAAGTTTGAGGTTTGCAATGGATTCTGGGTAACAGAACCTGGTGAGAGCTCCACAAGTCGCCCCATCTTGGATTCCCCTAGGTGTCTAGTTTTCAAAAATGCACAGGTTTGGTAGGTTTCCCTAGGTGCCAGGTGAGCTAGGGGCCAAAATCTACAGCTAGGCACTTTGCAAGAAACACATCAGATTTCAATGCAAAAATGTGATGTGTCCATGTTGCATTTGCTGTTGCGAGCATTAAGCCTACCAACGCAAATGAGGTACCATTTTTATCGGGAGACTTGAGGGAACACAGAATAGCAAAACAAGTGTTATTGCCCCTTGTCTTTCTCTACATTTTTTCCTTCCAAATGTAAGACAGTGTGTAAAAAATAAATCTATTTGAGAAATGCCCTGTAATTCACATGCTAGTATGTGCACCCTGGAATTCAGAGATGTGCAAATAACCACTGCTTCTCAACACCTTATCTTGTGGCCATTTTGGAAATACAAAGGTTTTCTTGATACATATTTCTTTCTTTTTATATTTCACCAAATTAATTGCTGTGTGGCCGGTATACAATGAAAACCCGTTGCAAGGTGCAGCTCCTTTATTGGCTCTGGGTACCTAGAGTTCTTCATGAACCTACAAGCGCTATATATCCCCGCAACCAGAAGAGTGCAGTAGATGTAACAGTATATTGCTTTTGAAAATATGACATTGCAGGAAAAAGTTACAGAATAAAACGTGGAGAAAAATGGCTGTTTTTTTCACCTCAATTTCAATATTTGTTTATTTCAGCTGTTATTTTCTGTAGGAAACCCTTGTAGGATCTACACAAATGACCCCTTGCTGAATTCAGAATTCTGTCTACTTTTCAGAACTGCTTATTTGTCTGGGATCCAGCATTGGTTTCACACCCATTTCTCTCACTAACTGGAAGGAGGCTGAAAGTACAACAAATAGTAAAAATGGGGAATATCCCAGGAAAATGACAAAATTGTGTTGAAAAATTGGGTTTTGTGATTCAATTCTGCCTGTTCCTGAAATCTGGGAAGATGGTGATTCTAGCACCGCAAACCATTTGTTGATGCCATTCTCAGGGGAAAAAACACAAGCCTTCTTCTGCAGCCCTTTTTTCCCATTTTATTTTAAAAAAACTAGATTTTTGCTGTATTTTGGCTAATTTCTCGGTCTCCTTCAGGGGAACCCACAAAGTCTGTGTACCTTTAGAATCCCTAGGATGTTGGACAAAAAGTACATCAAATTTGGCATGGGTAGCTTATGCGGAGAAAATGTTATGAGGGCCTAAGCGCGAACTGCCCCAAATGGCCAAAAAAAGGTTCGGCACAGGAGGGGGAAAAGGCCTGGCAGCGAAGGGGTTAAGACAAATGTGAACTTGCAAAGTCATCAGTTGTCTACCCTTTCTTCTTGGACGCTGTTTAACATCTTGTTAACTGTACGCACAAGACTATTGACTCAATGTGCGAAACTAGACTGAAGGAAGCTTTAAAGTGTTTTTTTTCTTTATTTGTAGATTTGGTGCTTCAGGGCTGCGCCTGAAGTGAAAGCCCTTAACAAATAGTCACTAAAATGCTACTGGAACGAGCCAGCCTTTACTTTCCATACTGCCTTGCCAAAGGTATTTAGTTGCAGTATATGGATCATGCCTTGCTCTGGGTTACCTTGCATGATCGTTCTGAGAAACTACTACAGCAAGGATATACTCAATGAAAAAGGGGAATGACTGAGATTCATAGCAATATGGCCACTTCATAAGAAGTTGTAATCACTTATGCAAAAACGTGGAAACACATTTATGCCTAAGGGTTTCCAGGCTCTCGGCGGATAGAAAAAAAGAGACCACAGAAAAAAGTGATTAAGATGAACGAATGAAAAGTAAAATGCCTATATATTATTCAGCTCGAATGAAAGCACACAGACACGCCCAATTCTCTCTCTCTCTCTTTCTCTCTATCACACACATAGGCCCTCATTCTGACCTTGGCGGGCGGCGGAGGCCGCCCGCCAAAGTCCCGCCGTCAGGTTACCGTTCCACGGTCGAAAGACCGCGGCGGTAATTCTGACTTTCCCGCTGGGCTGGCGGGCGGTCGCCTTCAGACCGCCAGCCAGCCCAGCGGGAAAGAGGCTTCCACGATTAAGCCGGCTCGGAATCGAGCCGGCGGAGTGGAAGCTGTGCGACGGGTGCAGTTGCACCCGTCGCGTATTTCACTGTCTGCGCAGCAGACAGTGAAATACATGTAGGGGCCCTCTTACGGGGGCCCCTGCAATGCCCATGCCAGTGGCATGGGCACTGCAGGGGCCCCCAGGGGCCCCGCGACCCCCCCTACCGCCATCCGGATCTCGGCGGTCCGACCGCCGGGATCTGGATGGCGGTAGGGGGGGTCGGAATCCCCGCGGCGGTGCAGCAAGCTGCGCCGCCGCGGAGGATTCAATGGGGCCGCGGTACACTGGCGGGACCCCGCCAGTGGTGCCGGTCCGACCGCGGCTTTACCGCCGCGGTCGGAATCCCCATTGGAGCACCGCCGGCCTGTCGGCGGTGCTCCCGCGGTCCTCCGCCCTGGCGGTCAAAGACCGCCAGGGTCAGAATGACCACCATAGTCACCTCAAATGAGTGAGCAGTGGGTGGCAGATATTCTTGTTTCATTGTAATACATTTTGTTGTACTATGGCATTTATGTAGCATTTCATGTCCCCGATGCTGCCTTGATGGTTTCTAAGGGAATTAATAAAATGAGTGGTTAACACAGGGTGTTGGTTTTGGTTTACTCGAAATTGGAGATGTTTGGTGAGGTTTGCAGATGTGCTCTATGTAGTGCACTGGATTGTCGAAGAAAAATGCAAGAATAGACATAGTCGGGCATGCTGTTACATAATTTAAATTTAGGATTTAAGTATGATTGTGGAAAGTACCATCTTTTTAATGCTATCCAGAATTTTAGATGGATGTAAATTGTTAGTATTGTAGAAGAGAGTGAGTTCCATAACACAGCTGTTTCTACTGAAAGGTTTTCCACAGAGGCAAGCTTTTGAAGGAATCCTAAGGGATTGGACTACACTACAATGCAGAGCATTGGTTTGTGGGTATCTGTAAAGCTAGTGCTGAAAGAAAATAGATGCAGATTCGTGAATGACATGAAGAGTAATACACATCTGTTTAAAAGTGATTCACCTAACCACAGGTAATCAGTATAGACATTGAGAGAAGGCAAGCAAAATGCACAAGTGAATGTTAGTGTTTGAAATGTTTTTTTGTGGTTGACAGTCATGTTGTCCCCCTGTCCAAGCAAGGACCCTCGTACTAGTTAGGGCAAAGGAGAAACACCCCCAGTGAAACCCCGCTGAACCCCCTTGGTAGCTTGGTGCAAGCAGAAAGGCTTAACCCAGAGGCAATGTGTAAAGTATTTGTACCATCTCAAACAAGGAGTGAGAGAGGGCCCCATTGCACCAATGCCTCAAAAGGACAGGGCACCGTTTCTAGTAATAAGAGAAAAAAAACCTTGAGGACAATACACCATTAATTCATTACTCACCCAACAATCTACATACAAACACCATAAATGCTCAGTTTCTATAAAGGAAATTCAGTATAAAAAATAGTTTAATAATAATTCCCATAAAAACTACTAACATATAAAAGAGGAATATGATAATATCTATAAAATCACAGAAATAAAATCCTGTGAAAATTACACAAAGGAGAATTAATCAAACAAGTAACACATCAACATGGGAGACACAACACAGACATTTCCCTAGCCTATTGTTTTGTGCTGTCCACAATTTGGTATGTTCTGCCCCATAGATTATGATTCTAGATCTTTATGGGGCAGTTCCAATGGGTTCAGCAGGTTGACAGGGGTTGACGCGTTTCAGTGGTATATAAAAAAGTCTTGTAACCACCTTCTTCAGGACAATATGATATCCTCCCAACACCACTACTTTCATCATTCACAACGGAAAACCTTCCAATACTTGTTCTTATTCTTATTCTTCTTATTATGCCACAAGAATAAGAACAAGTATTGAAAGGTTTTCCGTTGCGACCACTCCTCCCTCCAGCCTAGCCCAGATGGCCCATCAGGATATGCAGGTTACACCCCAGCACCCTTTGTGTCACTGTTTCATGGAGATGCACAGACAGCCCAACTGTCAGTCTGACCAAGAAAAGGAATCCAGAAAGGCAGAGTCACAGAATGGTTTTAAGCAAGAAAATGCCTACTTCCTAAAAGTGGCATTTTCAAACTAACAATCTAAAAACCAACTTCACTAACAGATGTATTTTTAAATTGAATTCAATTGAGTTCAGAGACCCCAAACTCCACGTTTCTCTCTGCTCTCAAAGGGGCACTTTAAGGATATTTAAAGTCACCTTCCAGGTTAACCTATGAGAGAGATAGGCACTGCAATAGTGAAAAACGAATTTGGCAGTATTTCACTGTTAGGACATGTAAACACACACCAGCACATGTCCTACGTTTAACATGCACTGCACCCTGCATCTGGGGCTACCTAGAGCCTACCCTAGGGGTGCCTTACATGTATAAAAAGGGAAGGTGGGTACGCTTGCTAAGTCAAATTGGCAGTTTAAGAACTGCATACACAGGCACTGCAGTAGTAGGTTTGAGCAATGATTACAGGGCTACTCATGTCGGTGGCCAATCAGTATTGCAGGCCCACTGGTAGCATTTGATTTACAGGCCTAAAGTGCACCTCTAGTGCACTATAGTAAGGACGTACTAGTAAATCAAACATGGCAATTATGGAAAAGCCAATTGCACATATAATTCCCACAGGGAGCACTTGCACTTTAGAACTGGTCAGCAGTGGTAAGGTACCCAGAGTAGCAAAAACAGTGTCCAGCACACAGTAACCACCTGGGAAGTAGAGGCAAAGATTTAGGGGAGACCACGCCAAGGATGTCAGCTCTAACAATTAGATTAAGCAGTTGTCTCACAATGGCTTTCTATAGTCTCTATGTTTTATAAATCACCTTGGGAAAAGCTCCGGGGTATGCACTGTTAGTATAATATAGGCAGGAGAGTGCTAAGTTGTTTGTGTGTTTCTTCCACTGATTGCTGATTTGGAACAATGGTTTGGGAGTGGCCCAGCATTTTTGGCCATAAGGAAGATGGGTGAAATAGCATGTGACATGCTAAATTTTCAGTGTCTGATGAGTAGAGCTTAAGGTGCTTCATTAGCATCTAGATGGCACTAGCTAGGAGGTATTGGGTGATGAAAACAGTAGACAAGATTAAGGTTTGGTCAAGACATGGGGGGTCATTATGAACACGGCAAGAATCCCAGCCGTTTTCATGCTGGCGGTCTTATCACAGACCGCCAGCCCCCTTGATACCCTGACGGCAGAATAATAAACATTCCACTGGGCCGGAGGGTGGAAACAGTCCTGGGCCGGGACATTGCCGACGGCTCCACATGGAGCCGTCGTCAATGCTGCTGTGCGCCGGGTGCAGCAGCACCCGTCGCGCAGATCACTGCCCATAAATGGGGCAGTGACCTGCACAACGGGGCTCTGCACAGGGGCCCCTGCACTGCCAATGCCAAGTACATGGGCACTGCAGGGGCCCCCTTCCACCAGCCTTTCCCTGGCGGGTGAACCCACCAGGCAATGGCTGGCGGGACAAGGGTTCTTTATCCGGAGGGCAGCGCTGCTCTGTCGGATGAAGAATTCCGCCATCGTCAGGCTGTCTGTCGGCGGAAGCCTGGCGGGGGTGGAAGGCCACCTGTGGCGGTCTCCACTGTCTTCATTATGTGGCAGTCAAGACCGCCATGCCGTTGCCGGAAATTTCCACCGCCGTCGGCATGGCAGTCTCGACAGCCAAGTTCATAATGAGGGCCCTTGTCTAATTTGAGTATCAGTAGTATATTTAGAGAAAGAGAAGTTGAAGGAAGTGATAGCCTCTCAAAGTGGAATCAGGTAGACATTAAAGAGATGTGGTGCAATGGTGGGACCCTGAAGAACACCAGACACTGAATGAAAAGAGGCAGTGCATAAGGTAGGCAATGACAACATGAGAGATCTGACAGCAAGGAAGGAAGCAATTCAGTGAAGGGCAGTGCCTTGCACCCCTATAGAGTTGTGTCTCCAGAGCTGCGTAAGATGATTTACCATTTCAAATGCAGTAGAAAGGTCCAAAAGATGAAGTACAACTACTCCATTTGAATTAACAGTAGTTGAATTTTGTTCCCCTTTGCAAGCAGAACGATTGTCTGCTCCATCACAGGCTGAATTATATTTGGATTTTGGAGAAAAATTGTTATCTTCAATTAAAGCGGACAATTGTGCGTATGCAGCCTTTGAGAAGAATATATATGCCGGCTTTTACGATGGATTTGATGTTGCCAGTTTTGGGGTCATGCAGGAACATACTCAAGTCCTAGCAATGATGTAAAGTCTTTATTATCGTCTACGCAGGGTTTTTATGGCAGCAAGTATTTCTGATGCTGAGAGAATGGGATGATGGTGAATATGAGGTATTTTCTTATCCTTTTAAGGATAATAGCAAAGGGTGGGACTGTCATTCTACTGGATACTAAGGGTCTAAAACACGTTATCAGAGTTCCCTTGACATATGAACAGGGATTCTATGAAGTTACCAAGCTTTTCAGTTTCGGGTGGGCGGCTGGGAACAAGGCATCTCTCTGACAACATGTGGTTCAATTTAAAATGCACTTCAGCATGTTACAGAAAATAACCTTATTTACAAACTCTTCTTTAATAGTCCCTAAGCTTCATACTAGTCCCAACATGTCTGTAGCGTCGCAAAATGAGATTTCTAAATCTGTGTAGCCAGTGCCAAGGTCTTAAATCTGTTCACTCAGTATCAAACATGGAGGTGTACACACTCTGCCATGCCACTGACTCTCACCGTAGTTACTCTGAACTAGAAGGTTTTCAAAAGGGAGCCTGTCATTGTGATGGTTTTACTAATGTCAGAGTGGGAGGAGGGAGTCGTAACTAGAGTAAAAGGTCAGCTTAGCAACTCTAGCCCCTGGCTCGCTTCTACACCAAACTTGAAATTAGAGTCCACACATTTGTAAATAAAAGATAGGAGAGGAGAAAAGCAGTGCCAAGAATTCAATTACATACTCCAATGGATTCCTTAATACATTTTGGCCAAATTGTGCATGGTATACCAAGGGCCAAAGACCATGCTGGAAATCAGTGTAAAACAGCACCTCCTCAGGTGAGAAAGTATAAAGACCCTGATAGCGTATTAGAAGATAAATACTTTTGGAAAACGAAGAATGAGTCCATCATTCTCAGTGTCACTCTACCAAATTAAAGATACATTTTACTTCACAAACACTTGCAGATCGCATATGCAGCTTGCCGTTATAACTGGGGCTGGGTTCTGCTGAGTCTGGTTCTGCACTAAATAAAAACCGACCTGATATCGGGTCCCTTTAGGGCTTTATATTCAAGTTTTTACATTTATTGGCAAAAAGACATTGAACTATCAATAATGACGGAAAAATCCATAAGGTTTTCATGTCAGTGATGCAATCCCTGTTTGCAATTCACATATTTCACTTCATCTTGCACTATTGGGTGTTTCTGTAGTTGTTTTAATGCAATATAGGACTCTTTATGCTCCATACTATGAACTGATTAGTCTCCATTTGTGCTGTGAGTGGGTGTTCATCAGAGGCACGATTCAGAGTTCTGAAGTTAAGACAGAAGCCAGTGACAGTTCATCACAGTGCTCTTCAGTGGATCATAGCGGTGTGCAAACTATATGCACATTTTATCCTTGGCCTCTCTTCAGAGGACATAGCTAATCGCATATGTTTCAGATAAGCAGACAGAGGATTTCAGAAAGACGCGGAGATTTAAAGGGTGTAGGCATCTAACAGAGTGAGATACTTCAGAAGAAGGTGGTGTGAAGAATACACAGGTGTGTCTGTGAGACTTCAATGCCACTACCCCTTCAACAGACCATAGAAATGTTTCAATCACAGTCTCATATTTTCAGACATGACCTAGGCCATGCCTTTTTAAAGGAATCCTAGTTATGCTTTTTTGGCTCCCCTACTTTTTGAGATCCCCCACCTTTTCTTCTCTCTTATTTGACAGGCTTGTGCATAAAACAGGAAAAAAAACAAGATTTCATCGGAGAGCAGACTATTTTGTGAGGAGAATCGATTAAGCAGATCAGTCCTTTGCCCTATGATCATCACTGAAGGCGAAAAACCGTAATCACGGTCATTTTCTGTACGTCCAAATGTCACTGAGTAACTTTGGCAAGTATCTTTGTAATCTTGTCACTAACAGCTGACTGTAAAACATCATGACGCCATCCTCAGGGCACCTAAGATGTCCTTGGGTAGAATCCAATGACAAAGTCTTAGCCACTTGCTTTTGTAATGGAACTTGGTGCCAGATTTACTATCAACTACTAGAACATTCCATTGGTCAGAGAAGAGTCTAGGTGGACAAATGGTACCTTAAGACATCCAATGGATAGAGCAGTATTTTTGCATGTCTCCATGATTTCCTTCCACCCCGTGCCCCTGCGATTTCAAGTAATGCAGCCTTCAGGAAAAGAATATCTTTCTCTAGTAGATATGTGCTTTTTGCCATTCAGTGCCACCCAAAGAAAGCAACATTCTTGTGGTGTATGTATTTGTTCAACAGTCGATGGGCCACGTACCACAGTGCCAGCTTTCAAAGCGATTTTCCATCCTGTTTGTCACCTTGTTGCGTGCTTGCTTGTTCAGAGTGACTGCCTCTGAATCCGCAAGAATGAAAGACGCTGACATCTACCATTCACTTGTATGGAACATTTTCTGTCCAGCAGCAAATAAACCGCCCGTGCTTTTAATCTAGGGTGCGGTGTGTGACTACAAGGTGGAACTTTGCCCTTGCTTTCACTTCTTTAACTCTAAGTTTAATAAAGGCTGTTCACTGTGCAACAGTGTGAGTGTAATTTCCCCAAACATGGGAGACTGATTTTTGTTTTACCAAAGTTAAAATAAGTATTGGCAAAACCAATACGTCTCAGCAATCCGAAAGCTATTGGCATTGTCAATGTACACTGTTGGATATGGAGCATGAGGCACTGGCTTGCATTTGCAAATGCAGTAGCTCCAGGGATTACAGTTGCACTTGCAGCTTTGGGTGTATGGTTTGTACTATAGGTGATTGCAGTACTCAATGTTGGGCTAGCAATACTGTGCATGAGGGCTTCAGTTATTGCTGTTGAGTCTCCACTGATTGATAGAGAGTTTTTTGTGATCTTTGTGGGGCCTGCAGTAGAGAATGTGGGGCCTTCCGTGGTTATGGTGAATCCTCTATCGGTGCACATGGTCAGTGTGTGTTGGATTAGATGTGTCCCTAACAGTGCAGTTCCCTCTTGGCCAGCTGTTTTCAAGCCACCCAGGCTGAGCCTACATTGCATAAGAGAGTAGTGGCCTTCCTTTCGTCTCCTCTGAAAAAAAGGCTTCCCTCAACAGAGACATACCTCATTAGCATAACTAAAGATAAATCAAAATTAGGAGCTGATTTTTGCATGACTCCTACTGCACTGCAGTGCCTTTCTTCCAGTAAGTCTTATGTGTACAAATGGCTGTCTCTTAGTGATGCTGGTTGTAGCATCCTTCCCAGTCCAGGAGCATGTAAATGAATATGCCTCACATGGTGCTCTGTAACTGATGTATTTTTTTTCAGCATACTATTGTGCTCTCCTCACATTATGTCATAACTTTTACATCCACACCTTAACACCACCCAGCCTATTACGTAATTCCTGTCTACAGTCCAGCAAGGGCTGCGAGGACCGTAGCGTGCATGATATCAAAGACACTACATCTTCACTTTGCTGAATAAAAAGTACAAAATACATTGCCATCATATTTCCTCAATGAGCCGCAAAGGTGCTCACAGTAGCCTGTCAGATTAGGGGGGATGAGGTAGTTGAGATGCTCCATCATCAGAAATCATTGGTACAGGCTCAGGTGTGTGATCTGGATGTTCGGGGGTCACAACGCTTGTGATTTCAGGAGTTGATAAACATTGAGGTAGGCGTTTAAAATGTGACGAATCCCATGTGATAGATTTCCCAGGACAATGCACTTTCATCATGTGTCTTTTGCAGATCAGGACCCTCAAAGGATCAAGAGCAAATGGAGTGCCTGTTTTGCACTTCTATTTCTGGTTGACCAGTACCAAGCCCACTTTCTAAAAGACTGTTTACTGGGCACATCATCACTGACCGGCATATGTTTTCATTTTGTACTTTTGAAAAGTGTTTGAGACATGAACATATCAACATCCATTGATCTGTTTGATGTCCATTGTGGTAATTTGGTTTCCATGGCTCTCCTAAATTGCAAAATGGCAGGGCTCTCACTAGTTATGGAGTGAGGAGTTGAATGATAGGCACGAAGTGCTGGGCACACGGCTTGAATTAAATTTGATTCCCTTCAACGATGATGGATAAATTACCCTCTTGAGGGTGCCCATAAATTGTTTCAACAACACCATTATCTTGGGGCCAGGGAGGTGTACTCTTTTGATGCTTAACATCGAGTCAATCAAAAAACTCCATGAGTACCTTGCTATTGAAAGGTGGGCCATGGCGAAATTTGAGAATACCGGGGATGTCCCACACTGCAAAGATGTCACAAAGCCGCTCAATGACTTTATCATCAGTTGTTGATGATAATTCTTCCACCAAAGGAAGATGTGAATATTCATCAATGACTACCATGAGATGATGCCCATTTTCTAGAGGCCCAAAGTAATCTACTGCAACTCTTTCCCAGGCTTGTGCAGGAAGATCAGACATTGTTAATGGATGCTGCGTCACCTTGGGAGATAAACAGTTACAAACATGGCATGCCTTTAGCTATCTTTCAACTTGTTCGTCTAGTCGAGGGAACAACACTCTATCTCTTAAGGCTCTTTTGGTGGCTACAATGCCACAATGTCCTTTATGGGTTAGCTCAATGACTTGCTGCCTCAACCTCTCAGGCATGACAATTCTTGAGCCTTTCAATATGATACCCTTGTGAGTGACAGAAAGCTCATCCTGTACATTTTTGAAGTTTTGGAATTCAACATCATCAGCAAAAGGTCGACCTCTTGTCTTCCAAGAATGCATTGTAATGAGGTCTTTCAGAGTGAGCATGTCTTTATCTGCTTGGGTAGGAGCAATATTTTTTTTTCAATTTATAGAGCTGCTAGTGTGCTAGACGGTGAAGCTGAGATACTCTTCAACCTTTTTGGACGTCTAACTGTGGCAGTGAAGCAGCACTCGTGAAAAGTAATTTGCAGGGGTTTAGTCTTTCCTGGCTTGAGTACAATTACGTAGTCATACTCTTGCAGTCACAACCCCACCTCTTGATGAGTGGAGGTTTACAAAGATAGTGAGCAATGCCTGCTAGTCTGCGATGATAGTGAAACGTTTCACATACAAAAACACATGAAAATGTTCACAGGCTCACAATACACCCAGACTCTCCTTCTCCGGCTGAGAATAGGCATGGTCTGTTTCAGACAGGCTTCTACTGGCATAGGACGCAACGTCTCTGGGCATTTGAATGTCCATTGTGCTGAGAAAGGATAGTCCTCAGCCCCACAGAGCTCACATCTAATGTGATCTTAGTATGTAACTCAGGGTCAAACAGGACATTTCTGTTGTCTTTTCATTGCATGTTTTATTTCTTTGAAACCGTGATGACATTCAGGAGACCACTGACATGGGGCATCCTGTTTTGTGAAGTATCTAAATGGGATACTCACTGTAGCAAAGTTATGAATGTACCCTGAGCAATAACTGACCATGCCTAAGAAGAATCATAGCATGGTTGAATCTTATGGGGGTCAGTGTGTTTTGCCTGTCTCACTGGAATCCTGCTAGCCAGGACCCCAGTGCTCATAGTTTGTGGCTTATGTGTGTTGTCAGTATGCTTGACTGTGTCACTGAAGTTCTGCTAAATAGAAATCAAGTGCTTATGCACACTCTACTTACCAAATTTGTCACTATAGTTTAGTGACTCCATATTCCAATTCTGATTGGAACACTGGACCCCCCTTATAAGTCCATAGTCTATGGTACCTAGGTGCCCAGGGCATTGGGGTTCCAGGAGCTCCTTATGAGCTGCAGCATTTATTTTGCCACCCATAAGGAGTTCATACAAACCTTTCATCAGGACTGACACTTCAAACTGGTAACTCCGAATATGGCCATGTGAGGTGGTGTCTAAGATCATGGAATTGGCCCCTCAATCCAAATATGGTATTGGGGAGCCAATCCCATGCACCCTGGGGCTCTACCATGGAACCCCAGTACTGCCAAACCAGCTCTCGGAGGTTTTCACTACAGCCCCAGCTGCTGCTACCTCATAGACAGGTTTCTGCTTTCCTGGGGACTGAACAGCTCAATCCCAGGAAGGCAGAACAAAGCCTTTCCTTTAGGAGTGGGGTTTTACACCCTCTCCCATTAGAAATAGGTGTTACAGGCATAGGAGGGGTATCCTCCCAGAACCTCTGGAAATGCTTTGACAGGCACAAATGGTTTCCTCCTTACATATTCCAGCCTACACCAGTTCAGGGACCCCCGGTCCTTGCTCTGGTGCGAACCTGGACAAAGGAACGGGGAGTGACCACTCCTCTGTCCATCACCACCCCAGGGGAGGTTCCCAGAGCTCCTCCAGTGTGTCCCTGGCATTAGCCATCTTGGAGTTCTAGGTGTGGGGACCCTCTGGAGACCTCTGAGTGGCCAGTGCCAGCAGGTGATGTCAGAGACCCCTCCTGATAGGTGCATTGGTAGGTAGCCAATCCCCATCTCAGGGCTATTTAGGGTCTCTCCTCTGGGTGTTTCCTCAGATTCGGTTTGCAAGATTCCTCGAAAGACTCCTCTGAATCCTCTGCTTCAGCTTCTGACCATCGGATCAACAGCAGACTGCTCCAGGAACTGCTGTAACTGCAACAAAGTATCCAGGATGACTCCTGTGACCTGCAACTTCAGCTCCAGTCAGCATTTGCAACAGTTTCCAAGGTGTGCATGCCCTGATGACTGCCTGTCTTCACCCTGCACCAGAAGAACTGAAGGAATCTCCAGTGGAGTGACGGAGTCACTTCCCTGCTTCAGCAGGCACCTCTCCTGATGGAAACTGGTACTCTGAGACTTCTCTCCTGACAACGGGTGTGCTCACTGGAACACAGGTGGTGGACCAAAGTGACCCAGGCTGTCCAAAGGTCCAGCTGACCAAATTTGGTGGAGGTATGAGCTTGCCTCCCAGTGTTGCAACAGTACCCTGTGCACTGTGTCTTCTGCAGCTCCTTGGTCTACTGTGCACTTCTTCCAAAAGATCTTCATGCACAGCATAGCCCAGGTCGCCAGCACTCCATCCTGTGATGCACAGCTCCCTGAGATGTTCTCCGGCAGTGTGGTACCTTCCAGTGTAGTTCTGCGATGATCACACGTTGCATCTTCTTTGTCCCTGTGTTTTGGGACTCCCGTGGGTGCTTCCTGGTCTTCTGAGGGCTCTTTGAAGTGCTGAGAGCCCCTATTATCTCTTCAGTCCAAGTTGAGACTCCCAGGTCCCTCCTGAGTCCAGGCAGCTCCTCATTGACGCAAACTGTGTATTTGCTTGAACCAAGGTTTGTTGGCAGAATCCAGTGATGCAAACAGCCTGTATCCAACAACTCAACATGGGACATTTCTTGCACCAAGCAGGAACCCGCAGTTATCTTCCTTAATGTACTCCTGTACTTTTCTTCTAACCGGAGAATCCACTTTTGCACCTTCTTCCAGGTTGGCAGGGGCTCTTGTGCTTCCTGGACTCTTCTTTGACTTCTGGACTTGGTCTCCTCTCTCCGCAGGTCTTCAGGTCCAGGAAACCATTGTTTGTTGCTTGCAGTCTTGCTTGATTCTTGCATAATTCTTCATCACAACTTTTAGTGTGTTCTGAGGAAACTTGCTGTAGTTTACTCCTGCTTTCCTGGGCTCTAGGATGGGGTACTTTACTTACCTTTGGTGTTTTCCTACACTCTGAGCGCCCCTACAAACTACACTTACCTGGGGGGAAATTCGGCATTCACATTCCACTATTTTAGTATATGGTTTGTGTTGCCCCTAGGCCCATTGCAATCTATTGTATTATCTACTGTTTGCACTATTCTATGACTGTTTTCTTACCTGATTTTGGTTACTAGTGTATAGATTGTGTATAATACTTATTGCCTTTAAGATATTTTTGGCCTAGTGTCACTTTTTTGTAACACGGAGTATTCTCTTTTATTGTGTATAAGTACTGTGTAACTATACTGGTATTGCAGGAGCTTTGCATGTCTCCTAGTTCAACCGAAGCTGCTCTGCTACAGCTACCTCTAGACAGCCTAAGCTGCTAGAACACTGCCTACATTTCACTAATAAGGGATAACTGGATCTGGCATAAGGTGTAAGTATCTTAGGTACCCACTACAAACCAGGCCAGCCTCCTACATTGTGAAACTCACACTTTGCTGTATTCAGTGTGAGACCTGCATCAGCAAGTAATTTACACATTTATCATGCTCCTTTTGTGTTGCCCCAAATACTAGTATGTCATCACTGTAATTAAAATCATGCATAACAGGTTGAATATTTGGAGAAAAACATCCTTAAATATCTGCAGCTGAAGAAACTCCAAAACTCAATCTTTCGTATTTGAACAATCCAGCATGATTCGAGAAAGTGGTAATGTACCTACAGTTCTCTTCCAGCTCAAGTTGATGATATCCTTTGTTGAGGTCAAGACGGGAGAAGATTCTAGCACAGTTCAGCTGCATGATCACGTCCACTGTGTGGGGACCAGGATGTTTTTCTCTCTCAATTACTTTACTGGTCTGGCACATGCCCAAAAAAGGGGGAACTGCACCTCCACTGTCCTTTTTTTGGCACCACAACTGTGGGCAAAACCCATGGCGTATGAATGGTGGAGCGTTCAATGATGTCATGTTCCAACAGTGTTTCTAGATCTTTCTCAATGGCTGCTTGTAAATGAAAGTGACTCCACTGTGGCATTAGGTAACAGGGCGAATGTCCTCATCAATGTCAAGTTGCACTTTCATCTTTTTGAGCCTTCCTAGGCCATGAAATAATTACAGGAACTGATTCACAATTTCAGCCTGATCATGGACGTTGTAGTTGAGAGATGTCAGACCCATGTCAGCAGCAGTGCCAACACTAAGTAGTGTGAGAAAGTAGCCTCTTTCTAGCATGGTTACCCCCACCTTTGGCCTGTTTGTGAGTGTGTGTCAGTGTGTTTTTACTGTGTCACTAGGATCCTGCTAGCCAGGACCCCAGTGTTTATAGTGAAAACCCTATATGTCAGTGTGTTTTGCCTGTATCACTATATCCTGGTGGTCAGGACCCCAGTGCTCATAGTTTGTGGCCTAATGTGTGTGTTGTCAGTAGCTTAACTGTGTCACTGAGGCTCTGCTAACCAGAACCTCACTGTTTATGCTCTCTCTGCTTTTACATTTGTCACTATAGGCTAGTGAATTCATCTATCAATTTCAATTGGCACACTAAACACCCCTTATAAGTCCCTAGTATATGGTACCTAGGAACCCAGGACATTGGGGTTCCAGGAGATCCTTATGGGTTGAAGCATTTCTTTTGCCACCCATAAGCAGCTCAGACAAACCCTTTCACAGGACTGCCTCTTCAGCCTGCGTGAAATAGTACACACATTATTTCACAGCTATTTTCACTGCACTTAAGTAACTTATAAGTCACCTATATATCTAACCTTCATTTACTGAAGGCTAGGTGAAAAGTTACAAAGTGCGAGGGCACCCTTGCACTAGCAAAGGTCCCCTCACACAGTCATGGGCCAATCACACTAGGGGTGGTGCCCAGAGCTCCTCCAGTGTGTCCCAGACTTCAGCCATCTTGTATTCCAAGGTGTGGGGACACGCTGGGGGCCTCTGAGAGGCCAGTGCCAGCAGGTGATGTCAGAAACCCCTCTTAATAGGTCCATACCTGACAAGGTAGCCAATCCTCCTCTCAGGGCTATTTAGGGTCTCCTGTGGGTTCTCTTCATATTCTACTTGCAGGTTTCCAGCAGGAATCCTCTGCAACTACTACTTCATCCTCTGACCTCGGATCAACTGCAGACTGCTCCAGGAACCACTGTAACAGCAACAAAGTATCCAGAAGGGCTATTTGTCCTGTGCATCTTCAGCTCCAGCCAGCAACTGCAACAGTTTCCACAGTGTGTACGCTCTGGGGGCTCCCTGGCTGCACCCTACACCAGAAGGACCGAAGAAATCTCCTGTGGAGAGTTGGAGTCACTTCCCTGCTCTTGCAGGTACCTTCTAAGTCAACGACCGGTTCTCTTGGACTCCTCCCCTGGTGATGAGCATGCTCCTTGGAACACAGGTGGTGGACTCCTGTCCTAAGGTCCTGCTGTCCAAATTTGGAGGAGGTAAGAGCTTGCTTTCCCCATTAGCGACAGTACCCCTGTACACTGCGTCATCTTCACCTTCTGGGGCCTCTGTGCACTATTTGCAAGAATCCTTCATGCACAGAATAGCCCAGGTCCTCAGCACTCTATCCTGCGATGCTCAACTCGCTGAGTTGACCTCCGGCAGCGTGGGACCTTCTTTGGTAGTGCTGCACCAATCGCAATTTGCACCTTCTTTGTCCCCGTGTCCTGGGATGTCCATGGGTGCTGCCTGGTCATCTGTGGGTTCACTCTAGTGTGGGGAGCCCCCTCTGCCTCCTCAGTCTGAGTTGAGGCCCCCAGGTCCCTCCTGGGCCCAGGCAGCATCGCTTTCATGCAAAACCTGACTTTACTTGTACCAAGGCCTGTTTGACGAATCCAGCACCGAAACCCGTCTGCATCCAACATCTCTTTGTGGAACATCCATTGCATCATGCAGGAACCTGCAGCCATCTTTCTTTGGTGCATTTCTACAGTCTTCGTCCAACCAGGGACTCTTCTTTTGCACCCTCTCCTCTCTTTGCAGGTCTTCAGGTCCAGGAATCCACCAGTTGTTGTTTGCAGTCTTGTTTGGTTCTTGCAATATCTCTAATCAGTACTTGTAGTGTGTCCTAAGGAAACTTGCAGTACTTTACTCCTACTTTCCTGGGCTCTGAGGTGGGTTATTGTACTCACCTTTGTGGTATCGTTACTCTCCCAGCAATTCTTTATACACCACACATGTCTTGGGGGTAATTCATGATTCGCATTCCACTTTCTTAGTCTATGGTTTGTGATGCCCCTAGACCTATTTTCTCCCATTGCATTCTATAGCATTTCCTATTGTTTGCACTATCCTATGTCTAATTACTTACCTTATTTTGGTGACTAGTGTATATATTGTGTATATATTGTGTGCAATACTTACCTCCAGTATTGTCTTTGCTTGTGTAAAAAGTACTGTGTAACTATAAGTGGTATTGCAGGAGCTTTGCATGGCTCGTAGTTCAGCCTAAACTGCTCTGCTATAGCTACCTCTATCAGCCTAAGCTGCTAGAACACTACTACATTTCACTAATAAGGGATAACTGGACCTGGTGTAAGGTGTGAGTACCCAAAGTACCCACTACAAACCAGGCAAGCCTCCTACAAGTAGGCATGCACTCAATGAAGTTCCTTTGAAGGACTTGAATTGGCACTTGCACTGACGTTGTTTTGTGTTGCAAAGTTGCAGTAAATAACCCTTCACTCTGTAATGGTTGAGAAGCACCCCACATACATACATTCATGTTTGACAGAGTAAGGCCTGGCACAGGAGACAAGCGGTTAAACTTCTCTACTGGCATGTTGTTAATCAAAGCACCACTATCTAAAATGAATCTTTTGATGCAATTTTAGGGTGATGCCCAAATCTGTTTTGTTGCTTTGTTTTGTTATTCTCTTTTGACTTTTCATTTTCCTTGCAAGTATGCAATCCTACATGTGCATGTCATTCTTTAGTCAATATCATCAGCACACGTCCTTCTTCACTAGTGCTTGATAATGACATTAAAGAGTCTTTATACAATAAATGTGATGATGATTGACTGTGCTTGGATTCTACTTGTCATAACTGATATTACCTTTTGGTCTTGTGTGCCTGGTGAGAAAGCTTCTAGGACCTTCTGGTAGCAATTTTCCCTCCCACAGCCTTTGCACATCTGTCTTATGGGTAGACATTTACCTTCATGGAGAAATGAAAACCCAGAAGCATAACCTTTTCTTCTTCAGATATGTCGTTTTCTGTGCATCTCTTTTGTGCTTTTGTTTGCTTTGCATGATCAACACTGAATCATAACGGGCTATTCCTGCTTCCATTTCAGCAGCTTGGCAATCTGCTTGTTCCTCTGTCCTTGTAGCCACTGCCATTGGCATTTTCTTTAAACTGAGTTGCTCTCTCAAAATGTGTCTTCTGAAGGAATCTGAAAGGTACCAATCAATTACTCTGAGGTGCATGCTTTCCTCATCTTCAAAGTCACAGCACTTACAGTGTTTGAGAAGTGTGTCAAGATTCTCAACAAATTCATCCATTGTTTAACTAGGTTGTTTCCATGCTTAGTTGAAGATGTGCCTCTCGTAGTCAACATTTGACCTCAGATTGAACTTGGCATCTAACTCTTCTTTTATCTTTTGCTATGATGTTGCATAAGCTTCTGAGACTTACTTACTTTAGCACTTCTCTTCAGTCTATCACCAGTAAGGATTTTCAAATATTTAATGATTTTCTGATTGTTTTCTTCTCCTAGTCTATCTAGGAAGTCATCAAATGTTTTGATCCATGCAGTCCACCTGGCACCAATGTTATGTTTCTTCGTGGTGTCAAACGAAGGTGGTGGCTTCAGAAATGTAGCAGTGGTATAGTTCATGCTTTTTTCCACTGACATTGAGAGAGTGTGTTGTTCAGGCAGTGTTCGTTCCACAGGATGTCACCTGCAACTGCTGCATGCATCGGCTTCGCACCTGAACCTGGGTCGTCATGTCCGATTCGAGTTTGGGTGCTGATAAGTGCGTTTCTGTTTAAGTACCTGGTTGTCACTGCCTTTAGCATTTGCTCTGTATTGATGATGGTTCTGTGTTATGGCGCGGACGCAGTATCGTTTCTTTCAGTCTTACCAATGGGTTTTGGTGGGCTTTTTGACTGTGCTCCTCTGCAGGGCATTCTACTCCTTGGATGGCTGCGTATGGACAGGAGTAGAGCTTTCACTACACATGCGCCAACCACAGACCACTCTGCATTGATTTTGGAGTGCAGGTTGCACGCACAGGCAGTTTGCAGCACCTTGGTAAACTCTCAGAGAGAGCTGCTTTGTTCCTTTGGGGCACATATCCCACAATTGTAAACAGTTGTAGTGACCTCCCCAGCCTCAGAACATGTAAATCAATACACCACACACAGAGTTCTATAACAGATGACTTTATTCTTTAACATACTATCACGCTCCCCTCGCATAACTTTTACAACCACACTTTAGCACCTCCCATCCCATTATGTAATTCCTGTTTAGAGTCCACACAGGACAGTGAGAACCTAGGAGCCACAACAGCTCCTGTTCAAACTGCTGATCTCATTCCAGTGTGCTGGTCGTCAGCAGCTCTCTCTGCTGTTTCAAACATTACAGCCATTCTCCTGGAGTTCAAGCTACAGATTTCTCTGACACTACCAACACATGCCCACCCCACTCACCATCTGCTGCTGCAGCAGCCAGGTTTCGTCAGTAGAGGAGGGAATGCGGGGAACAAGGGTTCGCAAGGGATTGAGAAGAAGTGATTTTTTCAGAGAATCATGTTCTAGTGTAAACAATGCATTTAGGGCCAGATGTAGCAAAGGGTTTTACCCATTCTATGTCTATGGGAAAATGTGTTCGTACATATGGCCCTTAGTCCTGAAGATGGCTCAGCTGGAGCTGGTTCAGCTATTGGCAACCAGACGTTGACCACTCTGGAGGTGTGGGGGGAAGTGGCAGGGGGGGGAGAGGAAGTAAAGGATTGAGTGAAAACACAAGAACTCCTATGCTTAAACTCAATTTAAAAAGTAGCTCTGAAAATAGGAGCAGTGGAAGAACACAAATACTGGGTCTAGGCTCTAGGAGAGGGCCAAACTCAAGAAGAAGCCCGATGCATGAATGCCATGGCAAACTACAACCAAGCATATGAGAGTGACATTGCAGCTAACAAATGGTAAGCCAGTGGGCAGGTTGTGGCCCATAACTGTAAACAACTTGTCTCTTCGAGATAGTGCAAGCGCTGTCTAGCCAAGACCTAAAACAAGTCCTGTACCGAATGAAGAGTGAACTTCATATGACTATTGCAGTTTTGCCCATGCAGTACATCAAAGGAGAGGAGGAAATAAAATGGCTGCACAGAAAGCAGCAGTAAAACATCAACAATTCCTAGGAACTCATACTTCATAAAAACTGTTTTTTTTTTTACAAATTCATATGCTCAGTTAAAAAAAAACTCTCAGCAAACAGAATGTTACTTTCGAAGCAATGATTCATGAAGGAGATCACAGACTTCCTATCAACAGTAAGCATGCATAAGGGTGACAGCAAACAGGAAATGTTCTGACATTTATTTTATGGAATAGCAGCAATAAAAGAGGGGTGATGGCTGTGTGTTTAGCATTTTCATTGAACTATAGAATGTTAACAAGTTTTATGTTCTTTAAAGGATCTGCTGAGCGTGATGGCAATAAAGAGGGTACTGCATATTGTTAGCCTACGGGTCTTGACATGTAAATAATAATCCTCAATTTGTAAAGATGCGCCAAGTGAGTCCTTACTTTTTCTTGATGCTTTTGCTTTTCATATGCAAAGGAACAAAACACAGGATAGTCAAACTAAAAGACCTAAAAAATGTAGATGAGGGATTTTAAATGTTTCTTTTCTGAAAAACTAGTTTATTATATTTTTAAGCAAGCACCTGCTGTGAATTCCTCCGAAAATGACTTATAGACCGATGATCATGTACACCAGACATAGAAGTGAGTTTCCCAATTGAAGGCCATTAAATAAAAAGCTATATCTAAATATATAAATTCCAATCTTTCACAGGTCTGTCAGCTAAGATATATTGTTTCACCAGTCTAGACACATTTAATTCCTAGGTAAGCAATGGGAAATTCCATTGTAGGTCAACATTTGCTGCTCTAACAGGGAGACATTTTTGAAGAAGTATCGGAAAATTACCATTCAGGAATTTCACTATGCTTTATAGAAATTGATTGTTAAATGTGAAGTTTTGCTAAGGAAAAATAACCCTTCCCAATGCTTGTTTTGGGACATACACTGGCTTTCTAGATGGAACCATTGCTGTATGATGTGGTCTCAACCAACTTTTGTGGAAATGTAATTGAATTTATTTTGGGATAATGTTGGCTGGCTGTAACTCTCACATTTGGACTTGTTTTAAAATGTCTTTGTACTTATTTTGCAATGCTATGTTGCTTTCTGGTTGTTGTGGATGTGGGTGTGTAGAAGATGACCTATTGCGTTTTGTGTCATACCCCTGCCTCTGCCAGCCCTGACCCACTAGATATATTGTCATGGATGCCCATATTGTACCCTGCACTGCCCTGAGAGTCACATCTCAGTCTCCACCAGATCTTCCTAAAAGACAAGGAAGTGACTTTGCCATCCCTCCATGTATCAGGAACATTAGGAGTGACTTAGTGGTTCCAGGAGAAATGTTGCAAGACTTTATGAAGCTGCATCCAGTCACACTGCTTAGGCGGCCATCTTAGGTGATGTTTGCATAAAGATGTGGCTAAAGCCTGGAGGGCCTGATCTACAAACCGCACTTTGTAGTCAGTTTTGTAGTACAACAGTAGTAGTACAAACCATACTACAAAGGGTTATTCACAAACTGCATTTTTGTAGCAATTTACACTTTTGAGTGTGTTTGCTACTTTTTAGTAGACACAGATTGCACTTTTGTAACAACTTACAAGTCTCTACCTCCTTTATTTTCTATGGGAGGGTGTTGCAGTACCAGTGGTTGGCCATGTATAGTACTGGACTTACTACAAAAGTGTAAGTTACTGCAAAAGTGCAGTTTGTGAATACTGCAAACGTAGTAAATTTCCTCAAATGTGTAAAACTCCTCAAAAGTTCAAGTTGCCTTTGTGAATCAGGCCCCACGTGTTTCCAGGTTTTGCAACTGGTGTGGGAACACGATCACACCATAATTCTCCTATAGCATGTGATTGCATCTCTGGACTGCTGGTTCCAGTTACCTGATCCTTTGTTTTCTGTGTGAATACCTTTGCTCGTTTCTTGCAGAGACTATCCTTTCAGGTGTCATGTTGATGAAGCACAGACAAACAGGTCATGCATAACACATTTACTCAAATGACAATAGTGCTAGGAATACTTTCTTTGGAATCCAGCTTGTCGAAGGCGGTTCCGCCCGATTTGTCAATTTCCCAGGCTTCAGCAACAAGAAAAATAAGACAGGTTAAAGTGTAAGAACAGCTAAAAATATATGTTGAATTACTCTCAAATCTAACAACGACTGTTCACAGAGGATTGTAAAATGATGTTCCGAAGAGTGAAGTGTGTCGCTTTAAAAAGCTGAACAAGGTCGAAAACCAAACAAAGAAGTGTAATTTATAGCTGAAGTTGTATTTTTACACTTTCAAGAACATTTGAATCATTAGAAGATCTCAACTTGCAGCTTATTGAAGGGTTTGCTGTATAAATCCGAGAGTAAACACAGGTACAGTGAGGGCTAGGAGATCTATAAGTAAGATTAGATGGCCCGGCAAGAAAAATGTGCACTAAAACTAATTCATATATACTATTCATTAGGATAGTAACATCATTATCTAATTTAGTAACGTTAAGAACAAGACGGGATAGACCCTCACAAACTGTGAAACTTGGCTCTTAGTACTGAAGACCCTCTCTCTTGCTTTGTTCCCTTCTTATCCCTCTTTTTCCTACTCGGTGTCGTAGTATTATGTGTTCATTTTGGAGCAGCTATTTTACAGTATGGACCTGGTGGGATATTCATGGATCCTGATGTAATTTCTCGACACCCAGTTGAATGCGTATGAGAGTTTTCATAGTTTGATGTCATTCTGTTCTGCTTCTTAGCCCAGTGAGTACAGACCTGTTTACAACATCCCTTCTAATCCATTCACCATGTACTCTCACAGAAACTTCAACAACTTGGTATTCATGCCGTGCATAGACTTGGTACTTTTTCAATTGGGCCAATACATACTGAGTACATATATTTCTGTGTGTTCAGATACTTCTTTTTATTCAAAAACTGTTGCACTTCCAGACATTACCACTGATCAAGAATGTTGGACTTTAGGGCTTATCTTGAGACGGAACACCACTGTACGCTATATGATTAGATCCAGTTGTAGTTTTCAGTATATGTGAGAGACTACATTATCGCACACACACCACATTTCAGATTTCCTCTACATCTAGACAAGTGTATACTTTTTCTAGAGAGAACACTACTGATGAACAGTCCAGAAGTTGAAAACAATCTGTTAACACTCCGTTTGGTACTCCTTAGAGATCTTTCCAGTATTTTTAACACCAGTAGATAAGGTTTGCTACTAGTATAAATATTTCTTCGCAAGACATTAAAGCGTACATAGCATAATAGCCTTTCTTGCAATTCCATGCTTAAACAAGCATTAGAAAAGTCAATAGGTCTAGTTTACATTTTGCTTGTTGGCTAACATATTACCTCTGTCAAAGCTTCTTATACCTAGTGTGTTGTAATAATCCAGAATGGGAATGCATCAAATTCAGACTTCAATGGGGTAGCTTTATTCAAGGCTGCTCCTACAGTGATGGATAAATTCCAGCTGCCTGAAAGTGTCAAAGACTGAGCGCCCATGTCTTGAACATTAGGTCCCAGTTCTCTTCGCTTTGTGGGCATCCACACTGCTTGTACAATGCAATCCTAAATCTACCGCTCCACAGACATGATGATCAACCTTGATAATAGTTTATTCTTTGTGCCTCTAATCAAAATCATGTTCAAAACAGTCATGTGATTCTTCGACTTCCCCTGATTCCTGACAGGATCACAATGGCTGGCAAAGTCGTTATTTCCAGTTCATGATCACAACAAAATCTCTATGCAATCCTTGAGGCCACAGTCTGACGTACATTACAGCACATCCAGAACCCTGCTATCCACCTCATATTTGGCTTTTGAAAGGGAGATGTGGTTAACAATTTAATTTGCAGTTTGTAAATTATTTATGCACCACAAAAGCAGTAAAAAAGTGACAACAAAGCACCAGAAAAATCCCAAAATAATTTAAAGCAATGAAGTCCATTTTAATTAATAAAATGAAACAAAATGAAAAAATATGCAGTCAGTGGAACCAGAGTTATTCATGTTGAAAGTTTCAGGTGAAGATAGTGCCAAAAAGAACAAAGCACCACTCATGAACATTGAGTAGCATTAGACCAGGTAACAGTCTCTAGCTCAGATCAACTGCGATGGAGCATGGGTTGGACACAGGGACCAGGTTTGTCCCAGTGAAGAGTTTACCTTCTCAAAGTCCAAGTCTACATGAGGAGCTTCAGCTGGTTTTTCATATTGACAGGGACTGCAAGGAGGACGTTGTCTGAGCAAGATATTGTTTTTTGTTGGAGCTTAGAATTGCCAAGAGACGTGGGCGGTTGCTGTTTGGAATGAAGAGCAGGTTGCCATCAAAACGTCTCATTAGCTGGAGATACAGTGATAGGAGACGACGCAAGGAGCCTGCTGCCGGACATGAAGAGCACTTAACTTCTGGATTTTCCCCTGGGATGCAGTTTTGGAGCATGAAAATTTCACACTGATGCCAGCCAAGTGGGCAGGACCTGGGGAGCATTTTTGGGGATAAGGACTCACTCAAGCAGAAACCAGCAGCAGCCTCAGGCAGCTTCAATTGGTGCTGATGAGGATTTGTAGGGGATGTCAATAGAAGCGTGTTGTGTCCCTGTAGCTCAAACAGGAGCTCAGTGAGCTGACTCTTGGGGTCACTTCTGGGGTCCTGGATTGAAGGCAAGTAGGTTGCAGTCTTCCTTCCTCAAAGTGCAAGATATTTCTTCTTCTGAATTTTCCACTGGTATAGGTATGTTCCAATGCGATATTCTGAGGGTTCCACTTTCACACCTTCCTGTGTGTGGGGGGTTCCTCTGCTTGTATACTCAAAAACCTGGCTCTGGTCAGATCTGTCTCCTTTATCTAGGTTTGACTCCAAACTGTCTAGGTTAGCAAAGGGCAGGCAGGACCAGGTGTCAGTTGCATTTGCCATTGACTGAGCAGGGAGGTTCAGAAGTCAAGAAGGTTGTGGACTCAGCCCTAAGGCTACACTTTGAAGCTTAGGAAGGGCTGAGCACAACATCCAGGCTATCCTGCTCAAGAGAGGAATACCCCACCCCACACCCAAGGGCCTTTTGTCTATTTGTCTGGAAGGAAAACCCATCACACCTCAGGGGGCATTAACTGTCATGTGACGCTGGACAATGGCAGAAAGGTACATTTGGTCTAGGTCGGAAAGTGCTAACTTTCTAAAAGTGGCATTTCCAGAACAGTAATTTAAAATCTAGCTTTACCACTAAAGAGGATTTAAAATTACAATTCAAATCAATGGAAGAAACATTCCTGGATCTCTTCCGAAACTGAAGTTCTCACTTATTGAATGTAATAATGAGGCAACACAGTGTTAATCCATGGGAGAGATAGTACTCCTACAGTGAAAACTGACTTTAGGAGTTTTTCACTGACGTGACTTGTAAATCTTAGGTACACAAGTCCTACTTTTTAAATACCATGCAAACTGTCCAATATGCCTTTAGGGACTACCTTAGGCATGACCTATAAGTACAAAAAGGATGTATTAATACTGGCAAAAGTTTATATTGCCAGGTTGAAATGCCAGTTTAAAACTGCACTACAGGCTGCTGTTGCAGGTCTGAGATGTATCTTACAGTGCTACGTTTTTGGGTGACACAATGAATTTCGACAGTTGTTATTGGAGGAGGAGAGCAGGAGCATGTAGGAAGATAGCCTCTTTCTAGCCTTGTTACCCCCACTTTTGGCCTGATTGTGAGTATATGTCAGGGGGTTTTTACTGTCTCCCTGGGATCCTACTAGCCAGGGCCAAGTGCTCATAGTGTAAACCATATGTTGTCAGTGTGTTTGATATGTGTCATTGGGATCCTGCTAGCCAGCACCCCAGTGATCATATGTTTGTGGCCTATATGTGTTCCCTGTGTGGTGCCTAACTGTATCACTGAGGCTCCGCTAACCAGAACCTCAGTGTTTATGCTCTCTCTACTTTTAAAATTGTCACTGCAGACTGGTGACAAATTTTACCAATTCTAATTGGCACAATGGAACACCCTTATAATTCCCTAGTATATGGTACCTAGGTACCCAGGGTATTGGGGTTCCAGGAGATCCCTATGGGCTGCAGCATTTCTTTTGCCACCCATAGGGAGCTCAGACAATTATTACACAGGACTGCCACTGCAGCCTGAGTGAAATGACAGCCACGTTATTTCACAGCCATTTTACACTGCACTTAAGTAACTTATACGTCACCTATATGTCTAACCCTCACTTAGTAAAGGTTAGGTGCAAAGTTACTTAATGTTTGGGCACCCTGGCACTAGCCAAGGTGCCCCCACATTGTTCAGGGCAAATTCCCTAGGCTTTGTGAGGGCAGGGACACCATTACACACGTTCAGTGCATATAGGTCAATACCTATATGCAGCGTCATCATGGTAACTCCAAACATGGCCATGTAACAAGTCTAGGATCATGGAATTGTCACCCCAATACCATTCTGGTATTGGGGGGAAAATTCCATGCATCCCTGGGTCTCCAGCATAGAGCCCGGGTACTGCCAAACAAACTTTCCGGGGTCTCCAGTGCAGCTATTGCTGCTGCCAACCCCTCAGACAGGTTTCTGCCCCCCTGGGGCCTGGACAGCCTGGTCCCAGGAAGGCAGAACAAAGAATTTGCTCTGAGACAGGGTGTTCCACCCTCTCCCTTTGGAAATAGGTGTGAAGGGCCTGGGAGGAGTAGCCTCACCTGGGCTCTGGAAATGCTTTGAAGGGCACAGATGGTGCACCCTCTGCATAAGCCAGTCTACACCGGTTCAGGGCTCCCCCTAGCCCCGCTCTGGCGTGAAACTGGACAAAGTTAAGGGGAGTGACCACTCCCCTGACCAGCACTGTATTAGGCTGGCCTGGCTTGTAGTGGGTACCAAGGGGTACTTACACTCTGTACCAGGTCCAGTTATCCCTCATTAGTGTAGAAGAGGTGTTTCTAGCAGCTTAGGCTGATAGAAGGTAGCTATAGCAGAGCAGCTTAGGCTGAACTAGGAGACATGCAAAGCTCCTACTATACCACTGGTGTCATATGCACAATATCATAAGAAAACTTCTTTATTTTTATGACAATATGCCAAAAGTATCTCAGTGAGTACCCTCAGTATGAGGATGCCAAATATACACAAGATATATATACACAATACCAAAAATATGCAGTAATAGCAAAAGGAAGTAATGCAAGCAATGTAAAGTTACAGTAGATTGCAAAAGGAGCACATAAGTATAGGGGCAACACAAACCATATACTCCAAAAGTGGAATGCGAACCACGAATGGACCCCAAACCTATGTGAGCTTGTAGAGGGTCGCTGGGGCTGTAAGAAAACAGTGAGGGTTAGAAAAATAGCCCATCCTAAGACCCAGAAAAGTAGGTGTAAAGTGCACCTATATTCCCCAGAGAGCACAGAAGTCGTGATAGGGGAATTCTGCAAGGAAGACCAACACCAGCAAAGCAACCAAAGTGGATTTCCGGACGAGAGTACCTGTGGAACAAGAAGACCAAGTCCAAGAGTCGCGACAAAGTCAAGATTGGGCAGAGGCCCAGGAAATGCCAGCTGAGGGTGCAAAGAAGCTGCCACTGGATGGTAGAAGCTGTGGATTCTGCAAGAACGAAGAGGGCTAGAAACTTCCCCTTTGGAGGATGGATGTACCATATAGTGTAGAAGCTTGCCACATAGAAAGACCACAAACAAGCCTTGCTAGCTGCAAGGGTGGCAGTTAGGGTTTTTGGATGCTGCTGTGGCCCAGGAGGGACCAGGATGTCGCCACTCGGGTGAGGAGACAGAGGAGGCGCCCAGCAAGTCAGGGAGCCCTCACAGAAGGAGGCAGAACCCGCAGAAGTACCAGAACAGGCACTTCAAAGAGGAGTGAACCGGAGCTCACCCGAAGACACAAAAGGAAGTCCCACGACACCGCAGGACAACTCAGGAGGTTGTGCACTGCAGGTTAGAGTGTCAGGGACCCAGGCTTGGCTGTGCACGAAGGAAATCCTGGAAGAGTGCACAGGAGCCAGAGCAGCTGCAAATCACGTGGTACCCAGCAAAGCAGTCTAGCATGGGGAGGCAAGGACTTACCTCCACCAAACTTGGACTGAAGAGTCACTGGACTGTGGGAGTCACTTGGACAGAGTTGCTGAATTCCAGGGACCACACTCGTCGTGCTGAGAGGGGACCCAGAGGACCGGTGATGCAGTCTTTTGTTGCCTGCGGTTGCAGGGGGAAGATTCCGTCGACCCACAGGAGATTTCTTCAGAGCTCTTAGTGCAGAGAGGAGGCAGGCTACCCCCAGAGCATGCAACACCAGGAAACAGTCGAGAAGGCATCAGGATCAGCGATATAAGGTTGCAGTAGTCGTCTTTGCTACTTTGTTGCGGTTTTGCAGGCGTCCTGAGCAGTCAGCGGTCGATCCGTTGGCAGAAGGTGAAGAGAGAGATGCAGAGGAACTCTGATGAGCTCTTGCATTCATTATCTAAAGAATTCCCCAAAGCAGAGACCCTAAATAGCCAGAAAAGGAGGTTTGGCTTCCTAGGAAGGAGGATAGGCTAGCAACACAGGTAAGAGCCTATCAGAAGGAGTCTCTGACGTCACCTGCTGGCACTGGCGACTCAGAGCAGTCCAGTGTGCCAGCAGCACCTCTGTTTCCAAGATGGCAGAGGTCTGGAGCACACTGGAGGAGGTCTGGATACCTCCCCTGGGAGGTGCAGGTCAGGGGAGTGGTCACTCCCCTTTCCTTTGTCCAGTTTCGAACCAGAGCAGGGCTGGGGGATCCCTGAACCGGTGTAGACTGGCTTATGCAGAGATGGGCACCATCTGTGCCCATCAAAGCATTTCCAGAGGCTGGGGGAGGCTACTCCTCCCCAGCCCTGACACCTTTTTCCAAATGGAGAGGGTGTAACACCCTCTCTCTGAGGAAGTCCTTTGTTATGCCTTCCTGGGCCAGGCCTGGCTGGACCCCAGGAGGGCAGAAACCTGTCTGAGGGGATGGCAGCAGCTGCAGTGAAACCCCGGAAAAGGCAGTTTGGCAGTACCCGGGTCTGTGCTAGAGACTCGGGGATCATGGAATTGTCTCCCCAATGCCAGAATGGCATTGGGGTGACAATTCCATGATCTTAGACATGTTACATGGCCATGTTCGAGTTACCATTGTGACGCTATACATAGGTAGTGACCTATCTATAGTGCACACGTGAAATGGTGTCCCCGCACTCACAAAGTCCGGGGAATTTGCCCTGAACGATGTGGGGGCACCTTGGCTAGTGCCAGGGTGCCCACACACCAAGTAACTTAGCACCCAACCTTTACCAGGTAAAGGTTAGACATATAGGTGACTTATAAGTTACTTAAGTGCAGTGGTAAATGGCTGTGAAATAACGTGGACGTTATTTCACTCAGGCTGCAGTGGCAGGCCTGTGTAAGAATTGTCAGAGCTCCCTATGGGTGGCAAAAGAAATGCTGCAGCCCATAGGGATCTCCTGGAACCCCAATACCCTGGGTACCTCATTACCATATACTAGGGAATTATAAGGGTGTTCCAGTATGCCAATGTGAATTGGTGAAATTGGTCACTAGCCTGTTAGTGATAATTTAGAAAGCAGAGAGAGCATAACCACTGAGGTTCTGGTTAGCAGAGCCTCAGTGAGACAGTTAGTCATCACACAGGGAACACATACATATAGGTCACAAACTTATGAGCACTGGGGTCCTGGCTAGCAGGGTCCCAGTGACATATAAGAAACATACTGAAAACATTGGGTTTTTACTATGAGCACTGGGCCCTGGCTAGCAGGATCACAGTGAGACAGTGAAAACACCCTGACATATACTCACAAACCGGCCAAAAGTGGTGGTAACAAGGCTAGAAAGGGGCTACTTTCTCACAAGCACCACCCGGGGGAGGTGCCCGGAGCTCCTTCAGTGTGTCCCAGACCTCTGCCATCTTGGATGCAGAGGTGTGAGTGCACAATGGACAACTCTGAGTGGCCTGTGCCAGCAGATGACATCAGAGACCCCTCCTGATAGGTGCTTACCTTTCTCGGTAGCCAATCCTCCTCTGTGGGCTATTTAGGGTCTGTCCTGTGGGCTGTTCCTCAGAGAACAAATGCAAGAGCTCACCAGAGTTCCTCTGCACTTCCCTCTTCGACTTCTGCCAAGGATCGACTGCTTACTGCTCCAGGACACCTGCATACCGCAACAAAATAGCAAGAAGACTACCAGCAACATTGTAGTGCCTCATCCTGCCGGCTTTCTCAACTGTTTCCTGGTGGTGCATGCTCTGAGGGCTGTCTGTCTTCACCCTGCACTGGAAGCCAAGGAGAAATCTCCTGTGGGTCGATGGAATCTTCCCCCTGCCAACGCAGGCACCAAACTTCTGCATCACTGGTCCTCTGGGTCCCCTCTCATCCTGACGAGCATGGTCCCTGGAACACAGGAGCTGGGTCCAATTGTCTCCCACAGTCCAGTGGCCCTTCTGTCCAAATTTGGTGGAGGTAAGTCCTTGCCTCCCCACGCCAGACAGTAATCCTGTTTACTGCATGAACTGAAGCTTCTCTGGCTTCTGTGCACTTTTCCAAGACTTCCTTTGTGCACAGCCTAGCCCAGGTTCCCAGCACTCCGTCCTGCATTGCCCAATTCGCTGAGTTGGACTCCGACATCGTGGGACCCTTGTTTGTGACTCTGAGTCGACCGTTGTCCTCAGATCTTTTAAGTGCCTGTTCAGGTACTTCTGCAGGTGCTGCCTGCTTCTGTGGGAGCTCTCTGGGTTGCTGAGTGCCCTCTTTGTCTCCTCCCCCAAGGGGGACCTCCTGGTCCTTCCTGGGCACCAGCAGCACCCAAAATCCTTAACCGTGACTCTTGCAGGCTTGTTTGAGGTCTTTCAGCATGGAAACAACTCTGTATCCTTCAGCACGCCGTGGGACATCTTCTGACCAAAGGAGAAGTTCCTGGTACCTTCCGTTGTTGCAGAATCTTTGGCTTCTTCCACCCGGAGGCAGCCCTTTTGCACCTTCATCCAGGGTTTAGTGGGCTCCTGCCCCCCTGGAGACTTGCATGACTCGTGAACTTGGTCCCCTTCCTTTACAGGTCCTCAGGTCCAGGAATCTGTCTTCAGTGTTTTGCAGTCAGTTGTTGTCCTTGCAGAATCCCCTATCTCGACTTTACTATCTTTCTGGGGTAGTAGGGTAATTTTACTCCTAATTTTCATGGTCTTGGGTTTGGGTATCTTGGACACCCTTAGTGTTTTCTTACTCTCCCAGTGACGCTCTACACACTACACTAGGCCTGGGGTCCATTCGAAATTCGCATTCCACTTTTGGAGTATATACTTTGTGTTGCCCCTAGGCCTATTTCTCCCTATTGCATTCTATTGTGATTCTACATTGTTTGCACTACTTTTCTAACTGTTACTTACCTGTTTTTGGTTTGCGTGCATATAATTTGTGTATATTACTTACCTCCAAAGGGAGTGTATCCTCTGAGATACTTTTGGCATACTGTCACTAAAATAAAGTACCTTTATTTTTAGTAACTCTGAGTATTGTGTTTTCTCGTGATATAGTACTAAGTGATATAAGTGGTATGGTAGGAGCTTTGCATGTCTCCTAGATCAGCCTAAGCTGCTCTGCTATAGCTACCTCTATCAGCCCCACCTGCTAGAACACCTCTAATCTACCAATAAGGGATAACTGGACCTGGCACAAGGTGTACGTACCACAAGGTACCCACTATGAGCCAGGTCAGCCTCCTACAGAACAGTGTTCAGAATTCCAACACACTCCCATCCATCAGCCAGGAACTAGCTAGGACATACCTAGAAAATGGGACAGAGGACCTAGTACAGCTTACACTACCTTCCACAGATTTCCACAAGATAGTAGATCAGAAAGAACTGGGAAAAGCAGGGGTAACATCTTTGCCCTGCTTCAGCCAATACTGAAAGAGAGTCAAGAGATCAAAATAGTCCAAGTGAATCTCATTAGCAAACTAGAAGTGAGATTTGAAGTGTTAAAAACCAGAATCTCAAATCTGAGTGACCATCAAATAGAAGTAGAGCAAAGAGTGTCAGCTCTGGTGGATATGACCTCTAGCCAAGCTAAGTTGGTTCAAACAATACAGGAAGAAGCAAAATATGTAATTGTGAAGCTAGAAGATGTGGAGAATCACTCTTGCAAGGTCTAACCTATGCTTAGTTGGAATTCCTGAAAAGTAGAAAGCGGACTCAGAGTTGACGGAGGCAGTACTAGTTTAATACCAACTCATTTGCACAATGAACCTGCTTTGGACTTGTCAATTGCCAGAGCACATAGGATACTCCTCGGGACAACATCTAAGGATGGGGAAAAGACTTGGACCACATTGGTGGACTTTCAGGTTTATAGAATACATGAGAGGGTCCTGCGAAAGGCTGTACAGCTTAAGTCCATAATTGTGGAGAGAGATTTTTCCTTTAAAATCTATCCAGATGTCTCCTATGAGACTTCCTGCGGCTTGTGTTTTTTTTTGGAGATGCAGGAAGCTAGGGAATTTCTTATGAAAGTAAATACGGTTTGAGTTTGAGGAGTTCTGGTACTTTGGTACTCTGGAAATAAATATTATGTTGTTGTCGTGACGGAGTCGTTTCCCACAATGCGACGCCACTGGTGCCATCTACAGAGTCACATGGACCCCCAGGTACAGTACCTTAGCAAAAGTGTGGAAAAACAGGCCGGTGCACAGAGTTGGGGAGTGAGGCGCTG
The DNA here is from genome assembly GCF_031143425.1 of Pleurodeles waltl. Classification (NCBI taxonomy): domain Eukaryota; kingdom Metazoa; phylum Chordata; class Amphibia; order Caudata; family Salamandridae; genus Pleurodeles; species Pleurodeles waltl. The sequence goes on from NC_090439.1 coordinate 690,316,945, forward strand.
CTGGATCCGAGGCGGCGTTGATTCCGGTGCTGTGAGATGAAAGAGCTGACGCTTTGTGAATAGGCATATGATCCGTGCTGCGGAGCGGTGGTGGTGAGGTGGCAATGGGTGCGAGGAGTCGGTCCCCTGGCACCTCCGACAGAGTCGATGTCCGGCGAAGTCAAGACGCTGTGGGCCAGCCTCACAGGGTCACAAACATCGGGTGTAAGATACTCCGATCTAACAAGTTTGTGCGGACGTCAGTGGCTGCAGGCACGTTGGGCCTGTATTGATGGTGAGGTCATTGCGCCTCAGCGAGGGCCATAGATTCAGGTGCAGGCAGCAACACGGGTTTCGTGCAGCAACGTCCTTAGCAAAGTGACATGAGGTTGTCCAAAGTCATTTCACAGGTATTTTCACCAGGTTTCACTTCCAGGGGTCCAGGATCTGGAATTGCACCCTCTGGCAAACTAGTGTCCACAACAAGCAGACTCAGAGGTTGGTCAAGCCTTTGTTGTCCCCGAGGCTTCATAAACAGGAGGCAAACTCAATCCAAGCCCTTGGAGATACCTCTCAAGCAGGAATGTGCAACAAACTCTACTCTTCGTCCCATTTCACAGGCAGAAGCAGCAACTGCACGATAGTCCAACAAAGCACAGTCACAAGCAGGGGAAGCACTTCTCCTTCCGCTCTTCAGCTCTTCTCCTGAAAGAGGTTCCTCTTCAATTCTTGAAGTAATCTAAAGTCTGGGGGTTTGGGTCCAATACTTATACCCCTTTCTACATTTGAAGTTGCCCAACTTCAAAGAAAAGTTTCTGTTGTTTACAGAATCCTGCCTGGCCCAGGTCAGGTGTAAGTGACCACTCCTCCCTCTAGCCTAGACTAGATGGCCCATCAGGATATGCGGGTTACACCCCAGCACCCTTTGTGTCACTCTCTAGTAGAGGTGCACAAACAGCCCAACTGTCAGTCTGACCCAGACAAAGAATCCACAAACAGACAGAGTCACAGAATGGTTTAAGGGTTTAAGCAAGAAAATGCCCATTTTCTAAAAGTGGCATTTTCAAACTAAGAATCTAAAATTCACCTTTACTAAAAGATGTATTTTTAAATTGTGAGTTAAGGGATCCCAAACTGTAGAATTCTATCTGTTCTCAAAGGGAAACAACACTTTAAGGATATTTAAAGGCAGCCCCTATGTTAACCAATGAGAGGGATAGGCCTCGCAACAGTGAAGAATTTGGCAGTATTTCACTGTTAGGACATGTAAAAACACAAAGGCACATGTCCTATCTTTAACATACACTGCACCCTGCCCATGGGGCTACCTAGGGCAACCTTTGGGGTGCAATACATGTATAAAAAGGGAAGGTTTAGGCTTGCCAAGTGAGTGCACTTTCCAAGTCAAATTGGCAGTTTAAGAACTGCACACACAGACACTGCAGATGCAGGTCTGAGCTATGTTTACAGGGCTACTCATGTGGGTGGGACAATCAGTGCTAAAGGCCCACTAGAAGCATTTGACTTACAGGTCCTAGGCACCTTTGGTGCACTTTATTAGGGAGCACTTTGCACTTTAGCACTGGTCAGCGGTGATAAAGTGCCCAAAGTAACAAAAACAGCAAAAACAGAGTCCAGCACACAGCAACAACCTCGGAAGTAGAGGCAAAAAGTAAGGTGTGACCATGCATGTCAAGGATGCCAAGTCTAACAGAGGCGAATTTGATAAAGCGCTTGCATTAATGGGAGGGCATTTTCCCCCTCAGCTAAATCTACTGAAAGGGAGCTGCCTATTTTGATTTAAAAAGAGGGGCTATTAAGAAAAGATTTCCCCCCCAACTGTAGACATTGAAGGATATTGGGCAATACGACTAGATGAGATTAATAACAGAAAAAATTATACTGACTCATATTGCAGCCCGGTAAGTGACGATCTGAACCACTTACGAAAGCTAGAATGTTAACTAAGTAATTTACAGGGATATTTTCTAATAGGGGGATTTAAATTTTGCTCCGGATTTCTTTGGACTCCTTTAATCGCTGGAGACAGCCATGGACCTGAAAAACGGGAAATAATCGTTATGGCTATTTGCTTCAGCCAGGAGAGGAAGATATTTCGACAAATACGAATGAAATAGGGAGAGCATACACCTTTTATTCGGAACAGTATAAATCCACTTCTAGAAATGATTTGTTTTTAGGGCCCTCCCTCTTCATTCAGGAAATCTCACATCATGCTAGACCGATCATTAGAGGGTCTTTTTGACATGTGATGTTCCTTTACCAACTAATAACCAAAAGTGGGTGCTTGCTAGAACAATTAAAATGAAACAGGACATTACCGATGTAATTGTTTTGGAACTAGTCAGCTTTTTTATTGTTAATGTGTAGGAGGTTTAAATGTTCTGTTTAGGGGGTTCTGATTAGGGAGGCAATCGGCCCCCTACAGGAGGAAGCAGATAGTGTTCATCGACTATTAGGAAACGATAATATGGAAGCCACAAGAGAGAAGTGGTGTAACGCCAAAGGGAAAACAAGCGATTTCAACCTCCGAAGGAAAATAATCACTAATGAGACTTTTCAATAACAGAAATATGCAGAAGGGGAATTTATAGGCCCGTGTTTAGCCTGGCGGGCAAAGGAGAGGGCTAATCAAAATGTGTTTGTAAAATCTGGAACCCCCAGAACAGCCAAAATAAAGAAAAGTTAGAGGAGACTAAACATGTCATTTAAAATTGTTATTTGAAACTGTACGGGGATGAATACGTTGTGAGCTTCTTGCTGGAGCAGAACATTGCAGAGTTTATTAATGATTTACAGTTGCCCGCTAAGATGGCTGAAGCTGTCTCTATTTCATTAGAGTGAATAACAGAGAAGGAGTTGGAAGACATAAGGCTGCTTCCTAATGGTGAAGCCCTAGAGGAAGACAGGTTCAGCTCAGAATTTTATAAGGCTTTTGTCTCCACTCTCAGTCCCCTTTTGGCTGTACATTTGCTGGGGGGAGGGAAGGTCCTGGATTCTTTTTTGGCAAGGGGTATTGGTGAATTTTTTAACCCCTTCGCTGCCAGGCCTTTTCCCCTCCTGTGCCGAGCCTTTTTTTGGCTATTTGGGGCAGTTCGCGCTTAAACCCTCATAACGTTTTGTTCACATAAGCTACCCATGCCAAATTTGCGTCCTTTTTTTCCAACATCCCAGAGATTCCAGAGGTACCCAGACTTTGTGGGTTCCCCTGAGGAGACCAAGAAATTAGCCAAAATACAGCAAAACAGCAAAAATTTCTTTTTTTTCAAAAAAATGGGCTGCAGAAGAAGGCTTGTGGTTTTTCTCCTGAAAATGACATCAACAAAGGGTTTGGGGTGGTAAAATCTCAATTTTCCCAGCTTTCAGGAACAGGCAGACTTGAATTAGAAAACCCAATTTTTCAACACAAATTTGACATTTTACTGGGACATACCCCATTTTTACTTTTTTTGGGGCTTTCAGCCTCCTTCGAGTTAGTGACAGACATGGGTGAGAAACCAATGCTTGATCCCAGAAAGCTAAACATTTCTGAAAAGTAGACTGAATTCAGCAAGGGGTTATTTGTGTAGATCATACATATGAAATTGAGATATAAAAACAGCCATTATTCTCCACGTTTTACTCTGTAACTTTTTCCTGCGATGTCAGATTTTTTAAAGCAATATACCATTACGTCAGATAAACTCTTCTGGTTGCGGGTATATATAGGGCTTGTAGGTTCATCAAGAACACTAGGTACCCAGAGGCAATAAATGAGCTGCACCTTGCAATGGGTTTTCATTCTATACCGGGTATACAGCAATTCATTTGCTGAAATCTAAAAAATGAAAAAATAGGGATCAAGAAAACCTTAGTATTTCCAAAATTTGCCACAAGATAAGGTGTTGAGACGCAGTGGGTATTTGCACATCTCTGAATTCCGGGGTGCACATACTAGTATGCGAATTACAGGGCATTTCTCAAATAGAAGTCTTTCTAACACACTGTCTTACATTTGAAGGAAATAATGTAGAGAAAGTCAAGGGTCAATAACACTTGTTTTGCTATTCAGTGTTCCCCCATGTCTGCCGATAAAAATGGTACCTCACTTGCGTGGGTAGGCCTAGCACCCGCGACAGGAAAAGCCCCAAAACACAACGTAGACACATCACATTTTCACAAAGAAAACAGAGCTGTTTTTTGCAAAGTGCCTAGCTGTGGATTTTGGCCTCTAGCTCAGCCGGCACCTAGGGAAACCTAGCAAACCTGCGCAGGTTTGAAAACTAGACACCTAGGGGAATCCAGGATGAGGTGACTTGTCTGTTACCCAGAATCCTTTGCAAACCTCAAACTTTGGCTGAAACAATACCTTTTCCTCTCATTTTGGTGACAGAATGTTCTGGAATCAGAGAGCAGCCACAAATTTCCTTCCATCCAGTGTTCCCCCAAGTCTCCCGAGGATGAGGTGACTTGTGGGGCTCTAATCAGATTCTGTTACCCAGAATCCTTTGCAAACCTCAAAATTTGGCCAAAAAAACACTTTTACCTCTCATTTCGGTGACAGAAAGTTCTGTAATCAGAGAGGAGCCATAAATTTCCTTCCACCCAGCGCTCCCCCAAGTCTCCCGATAAAAATGGTACCTCACTTGTGGGGGTAGGCCTAGCGCCGGCGACAGGAAAAGCCCCAAAACACAACGTCGACACATCACATTTTCATAAAGAAAACAGAGATGTTTTTTGCAAAGTGCCTAGCTGTGGATTTTGGCCTCTAGCTCCGCCGGCACCTAGGGAAACCTAGCAAACCTGCACAGTTTTGAAAACTAGACACCTAGGGGAATCCAAGTTTGGGTGACTTGTCTGTTACCCAGAATCCTTTGCAAACCTCAAACTTTGGCTGAAACAATACCTTTTCCTCTCATTTTGGTGACAGAATGTTCTGGAATCAGAGAGCAGCCACAAATTTCCTTCCACCCAGCGCTCCCCCAAGTCTCCCGATAAAAATGGTACCTCACTTGTGGGGGTAGGCCTAGCGCCGGCGACAGGAAAAGCCCCAAAACACAACGTCGACACATCACATTTTCATAAAGAAAACAGAGATGTTTTTTGCAAAGTGCCTAGCTGTGGATTTTGGCCTCTAGCTCAGCCGGCACCTAGGGAAACCTAGCAAACCTGCACAGTTTTGAAAACTAGACACCTAGGGGAATCCAAGTTTGGGTGACTTGTCTGTTACCCAGAATCCTTTGCAAACCTCAAACTTTGGCTGAAACAATACCTTTTCCTCTCATTTTGGTGACAGAATGTTCTGGAATCAGAGAGCAGCCACAAATTTCCTTCCATCCAGTGTTCCCCCAAGTCTCCCGATAAAAATGGTACCTCACTTTTGTGGGTGGGCCTTTTGTGGGTGGGCCTACTGTCCGCGAAAGGAAATGCCCCAAAACACTATCTGGACACATCAAAATTATCAAATAGAAAACTACCTCTTTTTGCGGGGGGCACCTGCGTTTTTGGCCCTGGACTCAGCAGCCTTCTAGGGAAACCTACCAAACCCAGACATTTCTGAAAACTAGACACCCGAGGGAGTCCAGTGAGGTGTGTGGGATCACCGAACTGGGACGCATTTCATACCACCCAATGTTCCCCTTAGTCTCCCGGTAAAAATGATACCTCATTTGTGTAGGTGGGCCAAGTGCTTGTGAAAGGAAAGAGCCAAAAACATGTCGAAATTGAGGGGGAACCAAAAGGGGTCCAAAAGGGCAGTTTGCAAAAAAACATTTTTAGGCTGACAAGTGCAGCAGAATTTTTATCGGTATAGATGAGACAATGCTGGGTGGCAGTAATTTTGTGGGTTCCTCCAGATTCCGGAAGGTTCCATCACAAAAACGTGGGGAAAAATGTGTGATTTCCAGGAAAGTTGGAGGTTTGCAGGGGATCGTGGGTACAAAAATGGTGCGGGTGCATGTGAAACACACGTCCCTGGAATCACCCAGATGTTTAGTTTTCAGATGTGTCTAGGTCTTGTGGATTTTTATACATGACAGCGTCCCAAAGTCCATAAAGTGCAGCCCTCACCATTCCAAGTAGGACAATTTTGAGAGTAAGCCAAGCTCTCATGGCCCAAATGTAAAACTAAAACCCAAAATAATCAAATGTCTTCTTGCTTGCTGTGGGATAAGATGTTTTAGAGTGCGGGGGAGAGCTGAAAGACTGTTACCCCCTTCAGTTGAGGTGGGGGCGTAACCAGGCCCATACTGGTTGGTAGCCACCACCCCAATATATACATATATTTTTTTAATTCCCTGGCATCTATTAGACTTTCTGCCCCCTCGGGTGTGGATCAGGGGTAATTGAACAACTTTGACCCCATTTATTTGGGGTGGGGGTATGGCCATACCCACAACCTCTTATTTTTTTTAAAAAAACTTCCCTGGCCTCTGGTGGGCTTTCTGCCCCCCCCCTGGGGCAGATGGGCCTCCAAAAATAGGCCCATCTGCCCCCAATTGGGGGCAGATATGGCCAACAGTAATGTGCCCCCATGGGGAGCGACCCTTACCCAAGGCGCAGCCCCCCTAAAGAAAACACACGCATACACACACACCAATCCCTGGTGCCTAAGCGGTTTCTGCCCCCAGAGGGGCAGAAATGGTCTAAATACAATTTGCCCACCATGGGAGCGACCCTTGACTAAGGGGTCGCTCCCCACCTCTAAAAAAAAAACAAAAAAAAACAAAAAAAAAAGAAATGTATCCCTGCTGCGTAGAGGTTTCTGCCACACCTGGGGGCAGATCGGCCTAATAACAATAGGCCAATCTGCCCCCATGGGGGGCAGAAAAGGCCTAAAACAAATTTGCCCCCACTCCCCCGGGGAGCGACCCTTGCCTAAGGAGTCGCTCCCCATCTCTAAAAAAACAAAAAACACAAAAAGAAAAATATCCCTGGCGCCTAGAGGTTTGATCGGCTAAATAACAATAGGCTGATGTGCCCCAGGGGGGCAGAAATTACCTAAAATAAACTTGCCCCCCCGGGGAGCAACCCTTGCCTAAGGGGTCGCTCCCCTTCCATGAATTTGGCATAAAAAAAAACTCCCTGGTGTCTAGTGGTTCCTGTCCCCCTTGGGGGCAGACAGGCCTCATAAAAATAGGCCAATCTGCCTCCAAGGGGTGTAGAAATGGCCTAAATATAATTTGCCCCCTAGGGAGCGACCCTTGCCTAAGGGGTTGCTCCCCAACTAAAAACAAAAGAAACACAAAAAAAAAAAAAATGATCCCTGGCGCCTAGTGGATTCTGCCCCCCCCGGGGGCAGATCGGCCTAACAATAGGGGCAGAAATGGCCTAAAATAAATTTGCTCAAGGGGTCGCTCCCCTCATGCCAGTTTCCCTTGAAAAATACATCCCTGGTGTCTAGTGGGCATTTCAAAAGCTGTACTGCTTTACAAAATTAATTTCCTTCCTTTTGAAGCCTCTCAGGCCCCCATCACATGATCATAAGAGAAATGCTTTGCACTTCTCTTCCGATCTCGCTGGAAGCTGAGCACCCAGCGTGATGGGGAAGTCGCCTCCAATGACGTCAGCGCGCATTTGCACGCTGACGTCATCAGATGTCACTGGGGGGGTCAGGGGGGATCAGTGGTGGAAGGGGAAGGGCTTTCCCTTCCATCCTTGCCTTGGGGCATGAGCACTGTGCTGCCGGACGTAACCGTTACATCCGCGGCAGAGAACAGGTTAAAGTCTGGCAAAATGCCAACAGATTTGAGGTCATATAGGCCAGTAACTATATTAAATTATCATCATCAGAAATATGCAAAAATGTTAGCAAATCGAATAGTTAAGGTAGCCCCTTTACTTATAGCCAGGTTTTAGTCTCTACACTAACAAACATTTCATGAATTATTTTATTGATTTGGTAATGGCGGATGCTATCCCAGCTGTGATCCTGCTGATAGATGCCGAGAAGGCTTTTGATCTCATCAACTGGAGAAGCTTTTTCAAAATGTTGCCCTCTTTCGCCCTTACTATTTGCCCTTTACATTGAACCACCGGGACGCGCTGTTTTGCTGCTGGAGGAAGGGGCGGGCTCTGAGCCCCTTTAAACATTGTTTTGCGCTCCCCCCTCGCGCAACGCCCTTCCTTCGCCCGTCATTGCCAGGAAGAGGCTGGGCTGAGCCCTCCCTCTTTAATTTTCCCCTTTGGGGCCCCTGGGACAAACTTATATATCAATGCTGACTGAATAGGGATCCTACTACGAGGGGAAAGAGAAGCCTCAGCCAGCTTGGGCTAGGTGATGGCATATTGAAATTACCACGGTCTCTCCTCGCCTCGCTTTAGCTACTGGTACGTCTTCAATTCCCAGGAGTACTCCAGGAGCTCTTCGCACGAAAGGGGGACTGGCTGACATTGCAGGCACCACAAAGTGCACCGCAATGCCCCTGGGGGGGCTCGCCAGAGCCCGAAGGAGGTCGGGTTGGGCCACTGCTCCTAGAATTAAGGAAAATCTTGGAGGTGAAGTGGCCGCTGATGGAACATTGGACATACAAGTGAGAATGTTTTATATGACATTTGACCTCACTCTTTGAGTAAGCTTGCAACCAGCGATTATTGACTGTGCGTGTGTACTTAAACATTATGGCTAAGCTAACTTACTGGGGCAGTGTTAATTCTGTGTATAATTATACGAGGATCCACGGGGGTTGGTAAGCCAATCTAACTTTTATTCCTTATTCAGTCCTACTTCTACACAGGAATAAGTCTGATATTATACAAAGTATGGGTAAAAGAAAGCACTCAACATTGAACCACCCCCCCAAATTTAAAAGACAGTACATCTATATTAAAATACATTTCAGGGGCGATGGGGGTGATAGATAGACAAATCGCTAATGTAGAAGGAAAACTATTGACACCTAAAGAACATACTATTTAATCACCAAAGAATACTGGGACACATGATGATCCCAACCATTGCGGTCATAGGGGTGCGAATATGGAAGTAAGGCACACAAATGGGTGTATCCAAAATACCTCGGATTTAATCTATACCCCGGATGATCCTTCTCCCGTAGCCAAAATCCCAGGGAAACCGGTGGTAGGGACGGTAGATAATATCCCCCAAAAATTGTTAAAGAAAGACCCAGTAATTACTCTTGGTAGACAGTCATTAAGGAAACCATCTCAAAGGAAAACCTCAAGTAAGCCAGTAGACACGACCGAACCCTTCTTGCAAATCTTCACGAATTAGTAAATACCTTGAAATCATCAATTGGGGCTTCAATGGACTCTCTGACAGAGCGCTTAAAAGCGGTGGATAGTAGTCTTGAGGCAGGCCTAGAAATCATGAAGTGCCTACCACCTGATAACTTATATTCTGTGAAAAAAGACTCTAGTACAACATTGTTGATCCCAAATTCTGGGAGTAATATACAACTCGCCACACAAGACAAGATAGATGAACTATATTTGACTTCAAAATGTCTGACTAATTCACAACCACCACCATTAGTACCAAATACTAGCCAGATATTAATGAGGAGAGCGAATAATATTCTACCTACGGGCAGGATAAATCAGCCCCAAAAACATTTAGGAGGGGATACACGTAGAGGAATAAGACCCCTGAATGCCAAGCGACCTTTTACATCTTCCCCCGGAGGCAACTCCATTTGTAGTGGTCCTGGCTAATGTTCCATCTGTAGCTGACCAACAGCGGGAATCATAGACAACTCTGAGGAATAAGTCTCTCAATTGGATAGGAACACGCTTGGGCTCTAGAATGGTGGTGCCCCTCTTTGATGATATAAAAATGGTTAGAAGAGTTAAGTGGATAGGAAGCAGTTAGAAAGTATTGGAAGGATACTGCGTGGTGCTCTCATTTAAATCCCCAGATTGGGTGGATAGAATTATCTGTCAATTATGGTTTAGGCAGGCCACTCAGCAAGGAACTTCCTTACTACCTTTGGGATTCTTTTATCAAAGACCTGTGGGGCATAATTTTAATAATTCACAACCAGCATGTAAAATACCCCTAATCAGCCCTGACCCCATTCTTTCTTGTAATAGATTTCAACCTCTTACAACTTTAGAAGGTCTAGATTTACTTAGCATGAATAAGAGAGATACATCCCAGGAAACGGCGCCAGGAATAAATACGGAAGGGTGCAGCATGAATAAGAAAGATACAGCTCTTGAAGTGGTACCTGAAAGAAATATAGCAGGGAGACAGTTGAATCAGAGAGACCCCCGTTCGATAATGATTCGTGCAATAGATGGTGGTATACCCCACCTAATTATAAATAAAGTACATTGCCATTCCCAGCAGAAACCAGAAATAGCTCTACTTTATTGGAATGTGGCAAGCTTAACTAATAAGATTAATAACGAGCTCTGGGTGAATTGTATTGAAGACTTCTCATGTTTATGCCTCCAGGAAACTTGCCTATTAAATCCTGTTCATATATATGGTTACAAAACATTCCATACAGCAGCTGTACGGACCAAACATGGCAGGCCAAAAGGAGGCTTATGTACATATATTTCCAATAAGCTGCCGTTACAGAACCTAAAGATGCAAATCACGAGACCGCATTATCAAATGATTGAGAGTAACTTTGACCAGAAGACTCAGCTATTAATTATTAATTTTTATAATAATGCACCATCAGGAGAAGCCCCCAATATTTTAATGGCGACAGGAGAGGATTTAGAGAAAATATGTGCAAAAAATAGACATGAGACATTTATTATATGGGGTGGTGATTTTAAAGTCCACCTTTGCAAAGAAACCTCGGAGAAGGTATGTGGCTGGGATACTGAAGTCACTGGCTTAAGGCCTCATTTCTCACATAATATTCAAGGTCATGCGATGAACCTACTGGCCCAAAAATACAACTTGTCCTTTGTAAATGAATTATATTTCGAAGTTCCACAGTTTAAACCAACTTTCAATGGAAGGGGCGCTGACACGGTGATTGACTATGTTCTAATGTCCACCCATTTTGCACATTATCTTACCAACTATACACTTCATGATATTGCAATAAGCGATCATTTCCAGCAGAGCCTGAAATCAAATCAAATCATAAATATTTATAAAGCGCGCTACTCACCCGTGCGGGTTTCAAGGCACTAGGGGGAAGGGGTTACTGCTGCTCGAAGAGCCAGGTCTTGAGTAGTCTCCGGAAAGCGGAGTGGTCCTGGGTGGTCCTGAGGATGGTGGGGAGGGAGTTCCATGTCTTGGCCGCCAGGTAGGAGAAGGACCTCCCACCCGCCGTGGTGCGGCGGATGTGAGGGACGGCGGCGAGATTGAGGTTGGCGGAGCGAAGAGGACGGGTGGGTGTGTAGAAGCTGAGGCGGCGGTTGAGGTATTCGGGTCCCTTGTTGTGGAGGGCTTTGTGTGCGTGGGTGAGGAGTCGGAAGGTGATCCTTTTGTTGACGGGAAGCCAGTGCAGGTGTCTCAGGTGGGCGGAGATGTGGCTGTTGCGGGGTATGTTGAGGATGAGGCGGGCGGAGGCGTTTTGAATTCGTTGCAGACGTTTCTGGAGTTTAGCGGTGGTTCCTGCGTATAGGGTGTTGCCGTAGTCCAGGCGGCTCGTGACGAGGGCGTGGGTCACGGTCTTTCTGGTGTCGGCGGGGATCCAACGGAAGATCTTTCGGAGCTTGCAGAGGGTGAGGAAGCAGGAGGATAGGTGAGAAGTGGGTCCAAGATGAAACCGAGGTTGCATGCGTGGTCTGAGGGGGTCGGTGCGGTGCCAAGGGCTGTGGGCCACCAGGAGTCGTCCCAGGCGGTCGGGGTGTTTCCGAGGATGAGGACTTCCGTTTTGTCTGAGTTCAGTTTCAGACGGCTGAGTTTCATCCAATCTGCGACGTCTTTCATTCCATCTTGCAGGTTGGTCTTGGCGCTGGTGGGGTCCTTGGTGAGGGAAAGTATCAGTTGAGTGTCGTCGGCGTAGGAGGTGATGATGATGCTGTGTTTGCGTACGATGTCGGCGAGGGGGCTCATGTAGACATTGAAGAGTGTGGGCTGAACGAGGAGCCTTGTGGGACGCCGCAGATGATCTTGGTGGGGTCTGAGCGAAAAGGTGGGAGGTAGACTCTTTGGGAGCGGTTGGAGAGGAAGGAGGTGATCCAGTCCAGGGCCTGTCCTTGGATCCCGGTGGAGCGGAGGCGGGTTATTAGGGTGCAGTGACAGACGGTGTTGAATGCAGCCGAGAGGTCGAGGAGGATGAGGGCGACTGTTTCTCCGTTGTCCATCAGGGTTCTGATGTCGTCTGTGACTGAGATGAGGGCGGTTTCTGTGCTGTGATTGGCTCGGAATCCGGACTGAGAGGGGTCGAGTAGGCTGTTGTCTTCAAGGAAGTTGGTAAGTTGCTTGTTGACAGTCTTCTCTATGACTTTGGCAGGGAATGGGAGGAGCGAGATGGGTCGGAAGTTCTTCAGGTCGCTTGGGTCCGTCGTAGGTTTTTTCAGTAGGGCGTTGACTTCAGCGTGTTTCCAGCTCTCGGGGAAGGTAGCAGACGAAAACGAGCTGTTGATGATGGTCTGGAGGTGTGGGGCGATGATGTCGTCGGCTTTGTTGAAGATGAAGTGTGGGCAGGGGTCCAAGGAGGCACCGGAGTGGATGGAGTTTATGGTGGCTTCGGTCTCTTCCGTGTTGATGTGAGTCCAGGCGTTGAGGGTGATGGCTGGGGTTGTAGGTTCTGTGGTGGTTGGCTGGGTCTGGTGTCCGAAGCTGTCGTGTAGGTCGGTGATCTTACGATGGAAGAAGGTGGCGAGGGAGTTGCAGAGGTCTTGTGAGGGCGTGATGGCGTTGGCGTTGGCGTTAGGGTTGGAGAGCTCTTTGACGATGTTGAAGAGTTCTCTGCTGTTGTGGCTGTTTTTGTCCAGTCTGTCTGTGAAGAAATTTCTTTTGGCGGCTCGGATCAGTTGGTGGTGTTCGCGGGTAGCGTTCTTGAGGGCGGTCATGTTATCTGCGGTGTGGTCCGTGCGCCAGGTTTTCTCGAGGGTGCAGCAGGTTTTCTTTGATTCCTTAAGGGTGTCGGTGAACCAGAGAGTTTTTTTGGTGTTGGTCTGTCTTGGGAGGCGTCTGAGGGGAGCGGGGTTGTCTGCGTAGTTGGTGATCCAATTCGTGAGGCTGAGGGCTGCGTCGTTGGGGTCAGAGGAGAAGGTGGGTTGGTTGTCGTTGAGAGTGGAGAGAAGCTGTTCCTCGGGGATTTTGTTCCACTGTCGACGTGGGATGGGTTGTGTGCGGAGGTGGCGAGTCTCGCGTCGGAAGGTGAAGTGGACACATCTGTGGTCGGTCCAGTGTATAGCTGAAGAGTGGCTGAAGGATACGTGGTTGCTGGCGGAGAAGATGGGGTCTAGCGTGTGTCCGGCGATGTGGGTGGGGGTGTTCACCAGTTGCTTGAGGCCGAGGTTGGCGAGGTTGTAGAGCAGGGCGATGGTGTTGGGGGTCTTTGTTCTCTTCCAGGTGGAAGTTGAGGTCACCGAGGAGGATGTAGTCCGGCGAGGCTAAGGCTTGCGGGGAGATGAAGTCAGTGATGGAGTCGCTGAAGAGGGCGCGTGGTCCAGGGGGTCGGTAGATGAGAGTTCCTCTGAGTGTGGTCCTGGGGTCGGTGTGGATCTGGAAGTGCAGGTGTTTGGCTGCGAGGGGGGTGTCTTCGGTGGAGGTGGTGATGTTGATGGAGTCCTTGAAGACGATGGCGATTCCTCCACCTACTTGGTTGGTGCGGTCTCTCCTTGAAATCTTGTAGCTGTCTGGGATGGCTATGGCGATGTCGGGGCCGAGGAGGCGTTCATCCAGGTCTCAGTGATGAAGGCGACGTTCGGTGCGGTGGAGTCCATGAGGTCCCATAGTTCAACGGCGTGCTTGTGGACGGAGCGCGCGTTGATCAGGATGCATTTGAGGTGGTTGTTGGCGCGTGGCCTGGCGGGCGTGGTGTTTTCGCAGTGGAAGGTGAGTTTGCAGGTGTGACATACGAAGGGTCCGTGGGTGCGTTTCGGGTTGGCTTGGAAGCAGGTGCTGGAGTGCTCCGGGTTGAGGGCGTGGAGGGTGACGGGGTCGTAGCGGTGCTGCGGGGTTTGGGAGTGCAGGTGGCCAGGGGTCGTGGCGCTGGGCGCGGTCCAGGCGCGGACGGGCGCAGACGGGCTTGCCTTTGGCGCGCCAGCGGCGCGGCTGCACAGCGGCTGCCATAAGAGGGATGAGGGGGGAGGAGGGGTCAGCTGGGGGTGGGGGGCGGGAGTGGGGCGACGAATGGGAGCGGGGGGGTGGGGCGAGCAGGTGGTGGCGGCGGGAAAGCGGAGGGTGGGGGGGTCAGGTAGAGTGGAAAAAAGATAGGGGAGGGGGGTTAAAGGTGGCGGGGAGTTAGGAAGAAAAGATAGGAAGATAGGGGAGGGGGGTTACAGAGGTGGAGGGGAGTGAGGAAGGTCAGAGAGAGGAGTCAGGAGCAGAAGAGCAGAAGAGAGAGGAGAGAAGAGCCAGGAAGAAGGTAAAGAAGAAGAGGAGCAGAAGAACAGAAGAGAGAAGAGCCAAGAAGAAGGTAAAGAAGAAGAGGAGCAGAAGAACAGAAGAGAGAAGAGCCCAGAAGAAGGTAAAGAAGAAGAGGAGCGAGGAGCAGAAGAGAGAAGAGCCAAGGAGAAGGTAAAGAAGAAGAGGAGCGAGGAGTCCAGAACAGAAAAACAGGGGAGAGAAGAGCCAAGAGTAAGGGTAAAGAAGAGGAGGAAAGAAGAGTCAAGGAAGAGGAGTCCGGCAGAAGAGGAGAGCCCTGAGAAGTAGTTCCACTAATTCCCTTTACATCGGCAAAAGTGGACAAGGTTGTGTTGGTAAATGACATCGAACTAGCTCAGCGCAATGGATACATACTGTGATGGTCGCAGACAGATCTAAAGGCCTTATTGAAACACCTAATCTGCGACCACAATCAAGCCTTTGCAGACTGCCTTAGTGATTATATAGATCCAGGAAAATGCTTAAGTGCCTTTTCGCAGAAAATGCAAGGTGTGGAAGAAGCTCTTAAGATTAAGATGGGAAAAGTAGGACAGAAAAAGGAAATGGGCTGGTTTGATCACAATTGCACAAAAGCACACAAGAGATTTAAAAAGGCCTTAAGCGCCCCAACAAGATGCCCGATTGAAATACATATGTGTAGACAGGAACATAAGATAGCCATAAAAAAAGGAAATCCATTTTGAAGGGAAACCTGTGGGAAACTTTACATAAAGCTAGCCTTACAAAGGACAATATCCTCTTTTGGAAAACAATAAATACTCCTGTTCTAGGTGACAGACATGTCCCTAGAATGGAAACTGCCATCTCAGAAGAGGATTGGATAGAATATTTTTCTAATATATATTGTCAGACCAGTGATATGGAGCCAATGGATCCCTTAATGGGTTTAGCTGCTCAGGAAGGCCAACGTATGATCATAACACCCCAGTTTAGTCTAGAGGAGGTAGTGGAAGCTATAAACTCAAGCAAAGCGGGGAAAGCGCCAGGCCCTGATGGTGTTCCGGTAGATCTATATAAGGCAAATACGCAAAAAAGGGGCCCATTATTGACGCAGATATTGAGGGCCTTCTGTATACAAGGCCCACCTTCATCGTGGCGAGATTCTATCATCGTCCCTATATATAAAAAAGGCGACCGCCTTAACCCAGCTTGTTATAGGCCAATCTCCCTTCTTGATACATCAGCTAAATTAGCGGGGAGAATTATTTTGAATAGACTTCAAACATGCGCAGAAGAAAACGGCATTTTATCTCCAGTACAGTACGGTTTCCGAACAGGAATAGGTACGATAGAACAGGGCCTGAATCCAAGCATTATACTTGGGAAGTATACAAGGAATAGGGAGGGTAATTTGTAATTGGCCTTTATAGATCTGCCTTCAGCATTTGACTGCGGAATACACAGGAAGTCATGGGACATCTTAAGTAGCATAGGGGTAGAATCAACAATAATTCAGTTAATTCGGGACCTGTACACAGGGTATAGAGCAAGAGTGAGGTATTGGATAAGAGGGAAATGCACTAGGGCTTTTGGCATACACAAAGGAGTACGCCAAGGCTGTGTACTAGCTCCACTCTTGTTCTGATTATATATAAACAACTTAGAAAGTGAACTGATAACTAAATGTAAGGATCTCCCTCAAATAGGCAACCGCGCTGTCCCAGTGCTACTCTATGCAGACGATGCTGTACTTATGGCAAGGACTCCACTAGCCCTCCAAAAACTTTTAACCACTTGTATTATTTTCATGACAGATTTGGGACTTACCGTTAACTGATCTAAAACTTTTATAATGAACTGCAGGAGGAAGCAGAGTAAGACCTATAATTTTACTATACAAGAGGGGAAAGTTGATACAGCTCGAACAGTCTCATATTTGGGTATAATGTTTGACAAACAGGGTTCCTGGGCACACTGCGTGAAAACGAAAAAAAGTCCAGATTATCAAAACAACGGCAGCCTTGAAATTTTTTCAAAAAGGTTAGGGGGGATTACCCAGCAGAATATGGTAAAAATCTATAGAGCCAAGTGTATCCCGGCTGCCATGTATGGATCAGGTATCTGGGGACACACTGACTGCAACCTGATCCAGATTGTGAAAAATGACTTTCTGAGATACTTGTTAATGGTACCAAATGGCACATTGTCGTATATTAGTCATGCGGAACTGGGGGTCTCCTTTCTAGTTGACTTAATAAAGGTACAGCCATTATTATTGTGGCTGAAAGTTTGGACCTCTGAGCATAGTGGATTAAACAAGGCCATTTTATCTGATTGTATGACGTCAACATATTCCCTAAGAGTCCCTTGGCTGAGGTTCATTATGACCTTTTTTGAAAATATGGACAGTAAAGAATATTATACAAATCCAGAACTACTGGAAAAAATTACCAGGAAGGAACTGAGGACCTTGACATTGAAACATTTAGAAGAACAGCGATGAGAAGCAGAATCAAAAAAGTGTAGTGTTATGTCTAACCAACTAATCTTGTCTACAGAGGGCATGCAGCCCTATTTGGTAAACATGGTAAATCCTCGCCATCGTTTTGTCCTTACAAGATTAAGGTTAGACGCTTTCCATGGCCTAGTAACCTTTCCTAACATGAATGATTGGAGTACAACCTTAGGGGCATGTCCTTGTGACGCAAAGGCACCTCAAACCATGATACATGTGGTCCTCTTTTGTAAATTTTATGATAACAGAGAAAACGCCTTTTAATGCCTCTTTTAAGATCGATTAAATTGCGTCAGTGTCGTATTGCGTACATCGACTTATAGTTTCTATCTTCTATTGGCACATTTTTTATGTTCCGTAATAATTGCAAGAAAGTCTATGGGCGTACTGGTGTCAATCTGACTAGGCCATGTCAATACGTGCGAAGGGATAAATTAACGACATATATTTTTGCTATTTATTCTTTTATTATTTTACTGTATTTATTGTGCTCTTATACATGGACGTGTTTTATTTGTTACTTTTATGACTTGTTTGAAAGTCGAATAAAGTTTTTGTACTACTACTACATTGAACCACTGCCACAATATAGTTTGCTTAACTCCAACATTGTTTCTCCTCTGCCTTTTGTTTCTAAAATTAAGCTAGCGCAGATGACATGACTCCCTTTTTAACCCGGCCCTCGGGCAATATTAAAAATGCTTTGCAAACAGAGTGCCTTCTGTTTAACACTAACGCAGAGGTGCTTCCCCTCTGCAGGCCCAAAATGGATGTATTCAAAAATTAATTTTAAACCAATAGTAGGGAGATAGGTAGGTACACGTTTATTGTGTAATCTATATTCACAATCAATAGAAAGATAAATAAGGATAAAACAGTCTTAAAATTACAAGAATTCATTAATTAAATTTCATAATCATAAAGTGCTGTCTATTGTAGCTAATGTGAATTTAATAAGACATCCACTGCATTTATTAGTGCCCCTGGAAAAACAGAACCACGTAACTTCTCTAAGTGTCGTTGTGCCTGCTTATTGAAAAAGAGGTTTCAAAAATGTATTTCTCAAATCCTGTATAAGTGGACACAATCGAAGGATATGTTTTACTGTTTCAAGAAATAAATTGACCAAGTAGCATTGTCTTTTGTTATCTGGAATCTTATTCCAAGTCCCCTAAAAGTGCAGCCATGGAATATACAAAAGTCTAAAACGTAAAAAGCCTTTTTGACCCATGTATTTAAATTTAAATTTAAATAGAGTTGTCTCTTATTTATAAAAGTTGCATATGTATAATGAAAATGTTTTAAATTTGTTAAATCAAGTAAATCACGTTCATATGATACCAGTTTCATCTACTTTTTGATAAGCGGTTTACGGGTCATCTTAGGGATTGTTGCTAAGATTTTGCATCTTTGAAAGCTGATGATTTCCTTGTAGAGGTTTTAGCTCCATTTTCATTTCAATCACTTGATCACACGGGTACAATTCCAGATCCTCCCTGATTAGAGCCTTTAGATTATCCAAAGATGCGTTTTGACAGTCACTAAATAATTAACCACATTTACATTATTTAAAACAGTAGGCTGAGAAAGACCACATCCTAGTCTGATCGTAGCATGTGGAGACCATAACTTAAATATTTGTTGTATAATTTGAATTAAATTTATATTTAACACCTCTATAATGTTCTTAGTAAATACTACTTGCCCATATAAAACAATTAGATACATTGTCATTGTTAACATTGAGGCCCTAGCAAATCCCCATATAGATGTGCCAAACATGCAATGCTCTGGCAGTAGATTTTAATCTGTTCTTAATCAGGTCCAGATATAACAACCTTGGGAGTTTCAGATCGTAAGTCGCTCCTAAATACAAATACTCCATGATGTGTTTGATTACCTCATCCAACTTCCAGTTGAATCTTGGCTTTGTTTTACCAAATAATATTATTTTTGTTTTAGTGTAATTAATAAATAATTATTTCCACTAAATTTCCTCAGTCGTACTAACTGCTTTTGAAGACCAGTCTAGATTGTCGAGATTAGAACAAGTTCATCAGTGTAAATTAAGTGCGAGATTTCTTGTTGCCAACTTTTGGTAGATCTTAGCCATCCTAGCTGAGTATTGGGGTTAGGTCAGCAATAAAATGAGCAAATAGAAAGTGTGCTGGTATACAATCTTGTTTAAGGCCATTATAAGTTTGCATCTTTGGTGTTAACCCTTGGGCTCTGGTTAACTTCACTTGTATCCAGGTATCTGTACGGAGTTCAATTAATAACTGCAAAATAGCCCATCAATTCCCCAATTGGGACAACATTAACCATGGCCTGTGTCTTAAAACCTTATTGAAAGCTGTAGAAAAATACACAAAACAATTTTTTTATTTTTTATTTTTTTTATTTTAGGCCCTGATGCATTAAAGTGGTTAACATGCATATATTGTCCATCGTGGAGAGTTAGGTCTAAAGCCAGTCTGATTAACTGGAAGAAGCATGCCTCCATCGGCCCAAGCTAATAAAAATGAGTGGATATGCTTAGCAAATAACTTGCCATCAGCATCTAACAGTGTAATAAGCCAATAACTATTTGCCTCTGATTTAGGATCTTTTTTGTAAATCACTTGAATATATGAGTCTTTACAATCCTCTTGAACTTCTCGGCAAAGGATAGATTGATTAAAAAGCAACGGCAGAACATGGTTCCACAGCTACTTATCTGATTTAAAAACTGGTATATCGGTATGCGATTGGGTCCAGTGGCCTAGGAGTCTCACGTTTTCATTATAAGTGATTCTCCGCCTTTAGCAGTAATAATGAAAGGCTCTAAGTCCTTAAATCTATATGAGTTCAAAGTCATATCTGGGGTGCAACCTTAAAGAGATGTAAGGAAGGATTCTCATTTGCCATAGGGCATGAACTATTCAGAGTTATAACTGTATTGCTGTAGTCCTGATGATATCAATGACCAACATTTATGAATATTCCTGGTTTTAATTGCAATCTATAAGGCTAGCCAGCTGTTGGCCCGAAGTTTAACTCTTATTCGATGTATTATTTTTTGTAGTCTTCCTTCAGCCTTCTTATATGCTCAGAGATAAAAGACTCATAACCTTTTCCTATGTAATCTTTTTTCATTCACAGCTAGCCTGTCAATATGACAATATTTTTAGACCCATATTTTACGACTGCACACTGAGGACAGAAAGGAAAAGATTGTAGATAATATTAGTACATTGGAATGTTGTGAGCTCCTTTGAAGACAATGGAGTGCACTGGGCTTTTTCTGGCTGATAAAAGCCCGGAGTGGCAACACTCCAATGTTCTTCGTTCACAGCAACAGCTGTAAACAAAGGCCTCACGAAGCCTGAGGGGATTATAATCCCCTCGGACTCCATGAGGAATTTGTTTTATTTATTAGAAAATACTGCCCTCTAGTGGCAGAATGTTCTAATAGCCTTATAGCCCTTTGTAACTGTGCTATACCGGTAATTAAAGTTTTGCTTCTTTGTTAAAGGCCCTCGCCTTCAGCTAGGGACTTTAGCGCTGGAGTGGGCCTTTAATTTCCAGCATAGCCCACTACGGCAGGCTCTAAGGGTATATTAGAACATTGGAATGTTGGAAACTCTATTGAAAACAATGGAGTGCTCCATGCTTCTAATGGCTGGTGAAAGCCTGGAGCAGCACCATTCCAATGTATTTTCTCACGGCTATTACTGTGAACAAAGGCAACACTGAGCCCGAGGGGATTTCAGATCCCTAAAGCTCCGTGAGGCCTTTGTTCTATTTATTAGAACATTCTGCACTTTAGTGGCAGAGTGTTCTAATAGCCTTATAGCCCTCTGTAGCTGGGCTTTACTGGCATTAAAGTCCCACTCCCTTGGTAAAGGCCCTTGCCTTTGGTTCGGGCCTTTAACTCTGGAAAGGACCTTTTATGGCCGGTATAGCCCGCTACATCGGGCTATAAGACTATAATACATCCCATCTATCACTCCAGTTTTTGTGTAGTGGAGATGAGGAAAGAATTGTGGTCATTGCTTTCAGGACTGTGTAATCTTTCCAGATTTGAGTTAGGCAAACTGGGAAATTTATAATTTCAGATTATTCATCTCTGCCTTAACTCAATGTTGTCTTTGAGCTTTTTTGTTTTATTTATTAGAAAATACTGCCCTCTAGTGGCAGAATGTTCTAATAGCCTTATAGCCCTTTGTAACTGTGCTATACCGGTAATTAAAGTTTTGCTTCTTTGTTAAAGGCCCTCGCCTTCAGCTAGGGACTTTAGCGCTGGAGTGGGCCTTTAATGTCCAGCATAGCCCACTACGGCAGGCTCTAAGGGTATATTAGAACATTGGAATGTTGGAAACTCTATTGAAAACAATGGAGTGCTCCATGCTTCTAATGGCTGGTGAAAGCCTGGAGCAGCACCATTCCAATGTATTTTCTCATGGCTATTACTGTGAACAAAGGTAACACTGAGCCCGAGGGGATTTCAGATCCCTAAAGCTCCGTGAGGCCTTTGTTCTATTTATTAGAACATTCTGCACTCTAGTGGCAGAGTGTTCTAATAGCCTTATAGCCCTCTGTAGCTGGGCTTTACTGGCATTAAAGTCCCACTCCCTTGCCTTTGGTTCGGGCCTTTAACTCTGGAAAGGACCTTTTATGGCCGGTATAGCCCGCTACAGCGGGCTATAAGACTATAATACATCCCATCTATCACTCCAGTTTTTGTGTAGTGAAGATGAGGAAAGAATTGTGGTCATTGCTTTCAGGACTGTGTAATCTTTCCAGATTTGAGTTAGGCAAACTGGGAAATTTATAATTTCAGATTATTCATCTCTGCCTTAACTCAATGTTGTCTTTGGGCTTTTTCATGTTGTTGTGCAGGCCTATTTCCAGGACTACAGAAACACTCCGTGAGTTATAGTCACCCTCCAACCTTTTAATAATTTGAAAACCTTAGCACAGTTGGAAATGCAACACATGAATCAAGGTACAGTTGATAACTGTACAGTTGCCTGCAGAACTCAATGTAAAATGTTCACGTTGTTCTGAGCTAAATCTTCCTTTTATGTGTCGGAAGCCAAGGTTTTTTAATGAACTATGAATTATTTTCTCTCCATACGAAATGTTAGTTTTAAAAATGACCTGCTGTGGAATATGATAAATGTCAACTTGTTTTTTCAAAACCCATATGTTTTCTATCTATAAGCAAGTTTGTGTTAACACCTGTTAAAAGAAGGAACTCTTGTGGAGAGAATTTTTTAAGCCAATGATCACTAAGGTTTTTAAGTTATTGGAGGCCTGGAAAAGATTGTCACTATCAATTATAGAAAGTATTGTCAATTTTACACTTATTTCTTTGTTTCTTTTTTATCAGTCCCCTATATTGGAATAAGTAATTTCATCCACTTTATGCAATCAGAAACATTTGTGTGTCTGACTTAGACTAATGCAGTTGCCTAAGACTGAGGGAGGTCTTGGACTCCCAGATTTTGAAAAATATTACATGGCCTCCTTCAACTTGCAGCTCTACTGATTATCAATTTAAATCTCCACAATCGACAACTCGATCCTCCAACTGATGTTGAGGGGACTAGAGGATGCTGTTAGACATGGGGTCTCTGGCTGGCAGTCATTTTGCACTCTGTCTTAGCAGGGACCCTCAAGCTAGTCAGGGCAATGGAGAAACACACTTAGATAATTCATTCTTACCAACTTGGTAGCTTGGCACAAGCAGTCAGACTTATTATATCAGAAGCAATGTGTAAAGGATTTGTACCAACACACACAGTAATACAGTGAAACACACAAAAATGGACACAACACCAGTTTCGAAAAATAGGTAATATTTATCTAAATCAAACAAGACCAAAATGACAAAAATCCAACATACACAAGTCAAGATATGAATTTACAAAAGAATAAGAGTCTTGCTCTATAGAAAACAATAGAAAAGTTGATTTTACACAAAGTACCTGGTTTGCGTAAAAAATAAAGCCACACAGGCGAGTGTGCATCGGACAAGTCAGCAATGCATTGATTCCTTACTCACAAGTGAGGCAGTGTGTTGTTTATTCTCTGGAAGGGTAGTCGATGCGTTGTTTTTCTCCCTCACAAGAGAGCGATGCGTTGATTTCTGGACAGGGCTCCTCACATCCACAACGGTTCACAATGACTTTGATACTCAGCGATGATTCGTGAGCAATCCGGTCACACGGTGTTAGAAAATCGTGCAGCATGGGGTTTGCGCCATTATCAGCAGGTGCAAGCGGGTGCTGCGTTCTTTCTCCAGCCGCGATGCATCAGTCTCCTAGCCGCGATGCAGGTTGAGGGCCGATTTTAGCCGCAAAGCGGGCGGCATGTCCTTTATCAGCCGTGTTGCAGATGGTGCATTGAAAAATTCCCTGCACGATGTTCTGTGTGTGGATTTCAGCTCTTGTTCTGCGAGCTTCACCTTTCATGGGCCCAGGGACTAAATAGGGCATCGCTTGGCATAGCAGGAGTCTCAGCAGAAAGTCCAGGTGCTGGCAGAGGAAGTCTTTGATGGTCCTGAGACTTCAGAACAGGAGGCAAGCTCATGTCAAGCCCTTGGAGATTCCTCTTTAAGCACAACAAAGTCCAGTATTTGTTGCCTTTCACACGCAGAAGCAGCAACTGCAGGATAGCCCAACAAAGCAGAGTCACAGGCAGAGGCAGAACCTCTCATCAGTTCTTCAGCTCTTCTATTTGGCAGAGGTTCCCCTTGATTCCAGAACTAATCTTGAAGTAATCAAAGTCTGGGCTTTTTGGTCCACTACTTATACCCCTTTCTGCCTCTTCAAACTTCAAAGGAAAACCTCTGTTGTTCACAAGATCCTGCCTTGCCCAGGCCAGGCCCGGCCCCAGACACACACAACGGGGTTGGAAACTGCATTGTGTGAGTGCAGACACAGCCCATTCAGAAATAAATGGCCACTCCTCCCTCCACTCTAGCTCAGATGGCTCATCAGGATATGCAGGCTGCACCCCAGCTCCCTTTGTGTCACTGTCGAAAGGAGATTCACATACAGCCCAACTGTCAGTCTCACCCAGACAGGGAATCCACAAACAGGCAGAGTCACAAAATGGTTAAACCAAGAAAATACCCACATTTTAAAAGTGGTAATTTCAAACAAAAAATCTAAAAAACAACTCCACTAACAGATGTATTTTTAAATTGTGAGTTCAGAGACCCCAAACTCCAAATTTCTGTCTGCTCTCAAAGGGAAACTACACTTCAAGAATATTTAAAGGCAGCCCCCATGTTAACCAATGAGAGAGATAGGCCTTGCAACAGTGATAACCAAATTTGGCAGTATTTTGCTGTTAGGACATGTAAAACAAATCAGTACATGTCCCACCTTTAACATACACTGCGCCCTGCCCATGGGGCTACCTAGGGCTTAGCTTCGAGGTGCCTTACATGTATAACAAGGGAAGGGTAGGGACTGGCAAGTGGGTACACTTGCCAATCGAAATGCCAGTTTTAAAACTGCACACACAGACACTGCAGTGGCAGGTCTGAGCCATGTTTACAGGGCTACTCATCTAGGTGGCACAACCAGTGCTGCATGCCCACTAGTAGTATTTGATTTACAGGCCTTAGGCACCTCTAGTGCACTTTACTAGGGACTTACTAGTAAATCAAATATGCCAATCAGGTAGAAACCAATCACAAAAACAATTTATGCAGGGAGCATTTGCACTTTAGCAGTGGTTAGCAGCGGTAAAGTACCCAGAGTCCTAAAGCCAATAAAAACTAGTCAGTAAAAAAAGGAGAAAGGATGCAAAAAGTTTAGGGATGACCCTGCAAAAAGGGTCAGGTCCAACAGTTGTTGATATAAAATGGCCCATTTTAATCCCCAAATCAGCTAAAAAAATGTTAGGTGTAAGTGATATGTCTCTAAATCTTATTTTGTTTTTGGAAAGTAAAGTATTTTGGAAATATGACACTCCTAGAGTGAATGCTGAGACCCCACTGAGATACTGTAAGTTTCTCTCCACTGGCTTGACTTGACTTATTTTACAATAGGTAAATGAGTGGATTTATTGTTCTATAAGGTATGGTATTTGTTCATGACGCTGTATTGATCCCCCAAGCCCTGGTTATGGGAACAAATCTTCACGTACATTTGCACTCTTTTCTGTATATACAAATTAGGGCAATGTTTCAGAAACTGTCAGGGGTGATATTGACCGGGGCAGCTCCTTCGCAATGGCATAGGAGCTTCATCCCCCTGACTAAGCCAGGAGCTGAAAGATAAAACAATATTTTGTTATTGTTTTATCTTTCAGCTGCTGGCTCAGCCAGCAGCATGTGAAGAGAGGGGCGGGCAGATCCACAGGAGAAGGAGGAGGAGAGAGTGCACCTAAGTGTGCATGTGTGTTTGGCCAGCCATCTCAGGCGGGCTAAACACACATTCACACCTAGGTTTCTCCAACCTAGCTGAGAAACACTCCAGTGCACTGTCTGCGCGGAAGTCCAAGCTGCTCAGACCAGTCCAGACTCTGCTTTCAGGCTAGGTTTATTTTTTATTTCCCCTGTCCCTGACCCTTGCCCCTGCCCACCCCTCCCCTTGTGATTTGCAGTGGCCGCCTCTGACATTGACTCGTCTTTGGACCTAGCTACGCAGATGTTCAGGAAAGAAAAAGTCAACACAACCCTGAGTTATTTATACAAAGAGCTATATAGGAGATCAGAAGAGATTGTTGGAAAGATATGCACAAAATGGGAAAGGGACATGGTGTAGGAGGATGGTCTGGCTTATAGTGGGTACCTTGTAGTACTTACACCTTGTGCCAGGTCCTGTTATCCCTTATTAGTAGATTAGAAGTGTTCTACCAGCAGTACTTTATTTTAGTGACAATATGCCAAAAGTATCTCAGAGGATATCCTCCCTTAGGAGGTAAGTAAAATACACAAAATATACACACAAACCAACATCAGGTAAGTAAACAGTTAGAAAAGTAGTGCAAACACTGTAGAACACAATAGAATGCAATAGGAGACAATAGGCCTAGGGGCAACACAAACCAATTACTTCAAAAGTGGAATGCGAACCACAAATGGACCCCAGGCCTAGTGTAGTGTGTAGAGGGTCGCTGGGAGTGTAAGAAAACACTAAGGGTGTCCAAGATACCCCACCCCAAGACCCTGAAAAGTAGGAGTAAAGTTACCCTACGACCCCAGAAAGACAGTAAAATCGAGATAGGGGATTCTGCAAAGACAACAACTGACTGCAAAGCACTGAAGCCTGATTCCTGGACCTGAGGACCTGTAAAGGAAGGGTACCAAGTCCAAGAGTCACGCAAGTGTCCGGGGGGGGCAGGAGCCCACTAAACCCCAGATGAAGGTGCAAAAGGGCTGTCTCTGGGTGGAAGAAGTCAAAGATTCTGCAACAATGGAAGGGGCCAGGAACTTCTCCTTTGGTCAGAAGATGTCCCATGGCGTGTTGGAGGATGCAGATTTGTTTCCACGCAAAAAGACCACAAACAAGCCTTGCTAGCTGCAAGAGTCGCAGTTGAAGGTTTTGGGTGCTGCTAGAGCCCAGGAAGGACCAGGAGATCGCCCCTTGGAGGAGGAGACAGAGGGGGTACTCAGCAACATGGAGAGCCCATGCAGAAGCAGGCAGCACCGGCAGAAGTACCAGAACAGACGTTCTGAAGATCTGAGCGCGATGGTCAAATCAGCACAACAAAAGAGGGTCCCACGAAGCCTGAGTCCAACTCAGCGAGTTGGGCAATCCAGGAAGGAGAGCTGGGCACCTGGGCTAAGCTGTGCACGAAGGAAGTCTTGCAAAAGTGCACAGAAGCCCTAGCAGCTGCAGTTCATGCAGTACACAGGATTACTGTCTGGTGTGGGGAGGCAAGGACTTACCTCCACCAAATTTGGACAGAAGGGCCACTGGACTGTCGGGGAACTTGGGTCTAGCTCCTGTGTTCCAGGGACCACGCTTGTCAAGATGAGAGGGGACCCAGAGGACCGGTGATGCAGATGTTTGGTGCCTGCATCAGCAGGGGGAAGATTCCGTCGACCCACAGGAGATTTCTTCTTGGATTCCAGTGCAGGGTGAAGGCAGACAGCCCTCAGAGCATGCACCACCAGGAAACAGTCGGGAAAGCCAGCAGGATATGGTGCTACAATGTTGCTAGTAGTCTTCTTGCTACTTTGTTGCGGTTTTGCAGGCGTCCTTTAGCAGTCAGCTGTTGATCCTTGGCAGAAGTCAAAGAGGGAAGTGCAGAGGAACTCTGGTGAGCTCTTGCATTCATTATCTGACGAGAAACCCAGAGGAGAGACCCTAAATAGCCCTCAGAGGAGGATTGGCTACAGAGAAAGGTAAACACCTATCAGGAGGGGTCTCTGATGTCACCTGCTGGCACTGGCCACTCAGAGGTGTCCATTGTGCCCTCACACCTCTGCATCCAAGATGGAAGAGGTCTGGGACGCACTGGAGGAGCTCTGGGCACCTCTCCTTGGGAGGTGCTGGTCAGGGGAGTGGTCACTCCCCTTTCCCTTGTCCACTTTTGCACCAGAGCAGGGCTGGGTGGATCCCTGAACCGGTGTAGACTGGCTTATGCAAGGAGGGCACCATCCGTGCCCTTCAAAGCATTTCCAGAGGCCAGGCTACTCCTCTCAGGCCCTTAACACCTATTTCCAAAGGGAGAGGGTGTAACACCCTCTCTCAGCGGAAATCCTTTGTTCTGCCTTCCTGGGACTGGGCTGCCCAGGCCCCAGGGGGGCAGAAACCTGTCTGAGGGTTGGCAGCAGCGGTAGCTGCAGAGAAAACCCTGGAAAGTTAGTTTGGCAGTACCCAGGCTCTATGCTGGAGCCCCGGGGATGCATGGAATTGTCCCCCCAATACCAAAGTGGTATTGGGGGACAATTCCATGATCCTAGACATGTTACATGGCCATGTTCGGAGTTACCATGGTGACACTACATTTAGGTATTGACCTATATGTAGTGCACGCGTTTAGTGGTGTCACAAAGTATGGGGAATTTGCCTGAACAATGTCGGGGCACCTTGGCTAGTGCCAGGGTGCCCTCAAACTAAGTAACTTTGCACCTAACCTTCACTAAGTGAAGGTTAGATATATAGGTGACTTATAAGTTACTTAAGTGCAGTGTAAAATGGCTGTGAAATAACGTGGACGTTATTTCACTCAGGCTGCAGTGGCAGTCCTGTTTAAGAATTGTCTGAGCTCCCTATGGGTGGCAAAATAAATGCTGCAGCCCCTAGGGATCTCCTGGAACCCCAATACCCTGGGTACCGAGGTACCATATACAAGGGAATTTTAAGGGTGTTCCATTGTGCCAATTAGAATTGGTAAAATTTGTCACTAGTCTGCAGTGACAATTTTAAAAGTAGAGAGAGCATAAACACTGAGGTTCTGGTTAGCAGAACCTCAGTGATACAGTTAGGCACCACACAGGGAACACATAAAGGGCATACGTTATGAGCACTGGGGTCCTGACTAGCAGGATCCCAGTGACACATAGGCAAAAACAAACATACATACAGGAAAAATGGGGGTAACATGCCAGGCAAGATGGTACTTTCCTACACTCGTCTAGTGTAGGGGTGCCGTCACACACAGGTACTTAGCGCCCTGCCCTCTGGGCGGGAACCCCTGCCATAGCGACCCATGACCCAAGGGTAGGTCGCTCCCCCTGCCGCTGCAGCTCCTCCAGGTTCCTGAGTTCCTGAGACCCACCTCACAGTAAGTACCCCCCACCTCCCAGCCCCTCGTTCTGCCCCGCGCCACTCACCCTCTCTCCTGCTCCTGCTTCTTTTCCTCTTTTCTTCTTCTCTGTTCTTCCTCCTCTCTCCTCGTCTGTATTCTTCTTCTGTACTTCTCTTCTCCCCGTCTTCTCTCCTCTTCTCTTCTTCCTCATCTTCTGCTGTGGTCTTCTGCACTCTGTTTCTTCGTTTTTTGTATCTTCCTCCGTGTTCTTCTGTGTTCTTCTGTGTTCCTCTGTCTTCTTTTGTCTTCCTCTGTCTTCTTCTGTCTTCCTCTGTGTTCTTCTGTCTTCCCCGGTGTTCTTCTGTCTTCCCCGGTGTTCTTCTGTCTTCCTCTGTGTTCTTCTGTCTTCCTCTGTGTTCTTCTTTCTTCCTCGTTGTTCTTCTTTCTTCCTCTGTGTTCTTCTGTCTTCCTCTGTGTTCTTCTGTATTCTTCTCTGTTCTTCTGTCTTCCTCGGTGTTCTTCTGTATTCCTCTCTGTTCTTCTGTGTTCTTCTGTGTTTCTTCTGTTCTTCCTGTCTTCTGCTCTTCCGGTCTTCAGTCCTTCCGGTCTTCTGCTCTTCTGTTCTTCTGTTCTTCTGTTCTTCTGTTCTTCTGTTCTTCTGTTATTCTTGTCTTCTTGTCTTCTCCCTTCGGCTCTTCTGCCTCCTCCGTCCTCTTCTCCCCGCGCCTGCCCTCCTGCTCCTGCCTCATCCCCCTCCCCCACTCGCATTTATCTCCCCTATCTAACCCGTTCACTTTCTACCTCCCTCACTCCTCCTATCTACCTATCTCTCCATCTCTCTATCCCACTATCCAACTCCCTCACTCTCCACCTCCTCCTATCTTCCTATCTCTCTATCTTTTTCCCAATCTATCGATTTCTCTATCTACCTTTTCTCTCTACCTATTTCTCTATCTCTCCCCCCTCCCGCCACCCCCTCTATTACTATTATCTTCCTATCCCCTCACTCTACCTCTCACCCTCACCCACCTCTACAACCCCCCTCCCCTATCTTCACAACCCTACACCTATCTTTCTCCCTAATCTCCTAAACCTCCTAACACTCTCCCCCCTCCACCCTTAAACCCCCCTCCCCCAGCTCTTCTCACTCTACCTGTCCCCCCCCTCCCTCGCGCTTTCCCGCCGCAACCTCCTGCACGCCCCCGCCCCCCTGCTCCCATTCGCCCCCAGCTGACCCCCCCCCCTCCTACCTCATATGGCGGCTGCTGCGCGGCTACAAGATCTCCAGGAAAGACCGCACCAACCAAGTAGGAGGAGGTATCGCCATCGTCTTCAAAGACTCCATCAGCGTCACCACCTCCACTGAAGACTCCCCTCTCGCCGCTGAACACCTGCATTTTCAGATTCGCACCGACCCGAGGACCACCCTCAGAGGATCCCTCGTCTACCGTCCTCCCGGACCTCGCGCCCCTTTCAGCGACGCCATCGCCGACTTCATCTCCCCGCACGCCCTCGCCTCACCGGACTACATCCTCCTAGGCGACCTCAACTTCCATCTGGAACAAAACAACGACCCCAACACCACCACCCTGCTCGACAACCTCGCCAACCTCGGCCTCAAACAACTGGTAAACACTGCCACCCACATCGCCGGACACACACTCGACCCTATCTTCTCCGCCAGCAAACACGTCTTCTTCAGCCACGCCTCCGCCCTTCATTGGACCGACCACAGCTGCGTCCACTTCACATTCCGACGCGAGACCCGCCACCTCCGCACTCAACCCATCCCTCGCCGACAGTGGAACAAGATCCCGGAAGAGCAACTCCTCTCCGCACTCGCCGCCAACCAACCCACCCTCACTACCGACCCCAACGACGCAGCCCTCAACCTCACAAACTGGATCTCCAACTGCGCAGACAACCTTGCTCCCCTCAAATGCTCGCAGCGACAACACCAAGAAACCCCTCTGGTTCTCTGACAACCTCAAAGAATCAAAGAAAACTTGTCGCGCACTTGAGAAAGCCTGGCGCAAGGACCGCACCGCTGACAACATGACCGCCCTCAAGAACACTACCTGCGAACACCACCACCTGATCCGTGCTGCCAAAAGGAATTTTTTCACCGACAGACTGGACAAAAACAGCCACAACAGCAGAGAACTCTTCAGCATCGTCAAGGAGTTCTCCAACCCCAGCGCCAACGCCAACGCCGTCACGCCCTCACAGGATCTATGCGAATCCCTCGCCACTTTCTTCCATCGCAAGATCAGCGACCTCCACGACAGCTTCGGACACCAGACCCAACCAAACCCCACAGAACCCACATCCCCGACCATCACCCTCAACAACTGGACCCACATCAGCACAGAAGAAACCAAATCCATCATGAACTCTATCCACTCCGGCGCCCCTTCGGACCCCTGCCCGCACTTCATCTTTAACAAAGCCGACGACATCATCGCCCCGCACCTCCAGACCGTCATCAACTCTTCTTTTTCTTCTGCTACCTTCCCCGAATGCTGGAAACACGCCGAAGTCAACGCCCTACTAAAGAAACCTACGGCTGACCCGAGCGACCTGAAAAACTTCCGCCCCATCTCCCTTCTGCCTTTCCCAGCCAAAGTAATAGAGAAGACCGTCAACAAACAGCTGACCACCTTCCTGGAAGACAACAACCTGCTCGACCCCTCACAGAGCGGATTCCGAACCAACCACAGCACTGAAACCGCCCTCATCTCAGTCACAGACGACATCAGAACCCTGATGGACAACGGTGAAACAGCCGCCCTCATTCTTCTCGACCTCTCGGCTGCCTTTGACACCGTCTGTCACCGCACCCTAATCACCCGCCTCCGCTCTACCGGGTTCCAAGGCCAGGCCCTGGACTGGATCGCCTCCTTCCTCGCAAACCGCTCCCAAAGAGTCTACCTCCCTCCGTTTCGCTCAGAACCCACTCAGATCATCTGCGGCGTACCTCAAGGCTCATCACTCAGCCCGACACTCTTCAATGTCTACATGAGCCCCCTCGCCAACATCGTGCGCAAGCACGACATCATCATCACCTCCTACGCCGACGACACCCAACTTATACTCTCCCTCACCAAGGACCCCGCCAGCGCCAAGACCAACCTACAAGAGGGTATGAAGGACGTCGCAGATTGGATGAGGCTCAGCCGCCTAAAGCTGAACTCTGAAAAAACTGAAGTCCTCATCCTCGGCAACACCCCGTCCGCCTGGGACGACTCCTGGTGGCCCACGGCCCTCGGCACCGCACCGACCCCCGCAGACCACGCCCGCAACCTCGGCTTCATCTTGGACCCTCTTCTCACCATGACCAAGCAAGTCAACGCCGTGTCCTCCGCCTGCTTCCTCACCCTCCGCATGCTCCGCAAGATCTTCCGCTGGATCCCCGCCGACACCAGAAAAACCGTGACCCACGCCCTCGTCACGAGCCGCCTGGACTACGGCAACACCCTCTACGCCGGGACCACAGCCAAACTCCAAAATCGCCTACAACGCATTCAAAACGCCTTGGCCCGCCTCATCCTCGACGTACCCCGCAGCAGCCACATCTCCGCACACCTGAGACACCTGCATTGGCTCCCAGTCAGCAAAAGGATCACCTTCCGACTTCTCACCCACGCACATAAAGCCCTCCACGACAAGGGACCGGAATACCTCAACAGACGCCTCAACTTCTACGTCCCCACCCGCCCCCTCCGCTCCTCTGGCCTCGCCGCCGTCCCTCGCATCCAACGCTCCACGGCGGGTGGGAGATCTTTCTCCTTCCTGGCAGCCAAGACCTGGAACTCCCTCCCCACCAGCCTCAGGACCACCCAGGACCACTCCGCTTTCCGGAGACTCCTAAAGACCTGGCTGTTCGAGCAGCGATAACCACCCCCTTTGTCCCTAGCGCCTTGAGACCCGCACGGGTGAGTAGCGCACTTTATAAATGCTAATGATTTGAATTGATTTGATAGGGGTGACTTAGAAGTGACCTGGTGCAGTGAAAAGTGTCAGTGAAAGGGTGCTTGCACCTTTTCATGCAGGCTGTAATGGCAGTCTTGCAGAACCCTTTGCTTGGGCTCCCTCTTTTTGTTTACTGCTACCTGTGCCTGTTTTACTGCTACCCCTGCCTGTTTAATGTAGACTCTCTGTGTTTCAGGCAGCTTGAAAAGTGGTGTTTTTTTTAGCCGTGACTGTGTGAAATTTCCCTTCTAGTTTGTGGCACAAGACTGCCTAAAAGCCCTCCCCCCCTTTTCTAAGTAGAAAGGCTACATACATCTTGCAGAGTGTGTTTAGGAGACTGCTTAATCTATTTCTGTGATTTAAATGGTGTTTAGAAACTGTCTGCATCCCTTGTTTTTTGCCTTATAAAAAGACACATTTCAGAGTGCGTGACAAGCAGTATTTCAGTGTTTATTAAACAATCTCTCCCTTTCCTGGAAACTAGACTCTCTTAGCTTGGAAGTGTGCATTCAGCCTATCTGTATCCAAGGAGATTCTGAATAGAGCAGCATCTGCCTCCTCCCTGCCCACAGGGACTGGGCTTCAGTTAACTTGCCCCTTATATAAGTTCCTATTGGTTGTTGCATATGGTGTTGTGATATGTTGTTAGGGGCTGGTTTTTCTATTGGTTTAGGGATTAGAGTTGAGCTTGTGATTGGTAGTAGGGCTGAGATTCTGATTGGTTCTTGGTTTTTAGGGCTGGGCTTGTGATTGGTGGTAGGGCTGAGAATCTGATTGGTTCCTGGTTTTTAGGTCTGGGCTTGTGATTGGTGGTAGAGCTGAGATTCTGATTGGTTCCTGGTTTTTAGGTCTGGGCTTGTGATTGGTGTTAGGGCTGAGATTCTGATTGGTTCCTGGTTTTTAGGGCTGGGCTCATGATTGGAGGTAGGGCTGAGAATCTGATTGGTTTCTGGTTTTTAGGGCTGGGCTTGTGATTGGTGGTAGGGCTGAGATTCAGATTGGTTCTTGCTTTTAGGGTTGGGGTTGTGATTGGTTGTCAGGTTTAGGGGTATGATTGGTGTTTAATGCTGGGTTTCCCATTGGTTGTTTGAATTAGGGTTACAAATCTTAAGCCTAGGTCTATTTAAGCCTAGGGTTCAGGGTGCCCTCAGCCCGGGCGTCAAGGCGAAGGTTGGAGAGGACAAGGAAAGTTGCCTGTTTTGGCCTGCTCAGGACTGGTAGGGCCTAGGGACTGATATGGTGCTCAATTTCCCATCAATCAGAAAGGACTTTACATCCTATACATACATCAACATGCAAACACATTATCTGCAAAGGCATCCAACTCCTGCATCACAAACTGACCACAGACATATTGCAATGTCCCATCATCCAACACGATACCCCTAATACAACATATATACAGATATCCACCACAGCTACAACAGTCAAACACCTTCATTCTTACAGTAAACACTACTCTGTCCACTCCCACTAACACAACCTGCCATCACCCACACAACACAAAACCACACTATACATTACTTTCAGCCTTCCAGATACACACTCCCTGTTCATACAAACCAACAACACTATCCTCTATTTGCTCCACACAGACCACCTTTCGTCAGAACAATTCCCAAACCCAGCCTTCCAACACACCATCTACAAATGCCCTTTCCCTCTCTTCACCAATTACACACAACCATACTATCCTGACACTCCATTCCACCACACATATTACCTCTTCCAGTCATCACAACTAACACAAACTCCACTGACACACATCCATCCCCTCTTACACACCTCATACATTCAACTCCAAAACACATCAACACCCCCTGTAAGACTCTAATTCCACTCACCAGCACTAACTCACAAACAAATCCCTCACTCAAAACAACTACAT
The DNA here is from genome assembly GCF_031143425.1 of Pleurodeles waltl. Classification (NCBI taxonomy): domain Eukaryota; kingdom Metazoa; phylum Chordata; class Amphibia; order Caudata; family Salamandridae; genus Pleurodeles; species Pleurodeles waltl. The sequence continues at coordinate 690,351,433 of NC_090439.1, forward strand.
CAATATCCCCTCTCACTGTTCCACAAAAACAATACAGACCACACACATCAGCACATCAAATCAACACAAACTTTTATTATACTTATCGTCACACCCACTCCCACCCTCATGACTACACAAAGGATGCAAATCACATTCTTTTTTTACCTCTACATTCTCACTCTTCACAAACACCTACCACAAGCACCCCAACCCAGCAACTTTCATTCACCCGGCTCTCCTCCAGTGCACAATTTAGAGCCTTACATCATGGTCCATCCACACTAAACAGACACAAACAAAATAAACAACATGCCACTCTTAACAACTTCGCATCCCCTTGTCTATTACATAATAAGGCTACCCTACAAAAAACAGTACACTCTTCATGTCTCTCTCAGCCACCAAGTCTACCACACACACACACAGACCCAACAAAATGCCTCCTAAACCTGCTGGAAGAGGAACACTACATTGAAAAACAAAACTATTGTGTCCCTCACACACACGGTTACCACAACTAACAACACACCTGCTTTAGGCTCAAATTATCCTGCTTACCCTTCTCCTAAGCAAAACAACACCACTACTAACACACTTTCTCTAAACTGCCAGCTCAAAAAATGCTCGGTCACTCTAAAAAAACAAGCACCACATCTACGACCTGCTCACAGACACACAACCTGACTTACTATTCATTACGGAATCATGGTTGGGAGATGACATGGCCCAATGTTGCACGAAGCCCTTCCTCCGGACTATCAAACCATCACACAAAACCGTATAGGCAAGAGAGGAGGTGGACCAGCCATGATATTCAAACAGGCAATAAATCTCAGTAAAACAGACAACATTTCCATACAATCAATCAATCAATCAATCAAAAATATTTATCAAGCGCACTACTAACCCGGGAGGGTCTCAAGGCGCTGTAGGCGGGGGAGAGGGGGCATGCCGTATTACTGCTCAAAAAGCCATGTTTTTAGGAGCTTGCTGAAGGTCAGGAGGTCCTGGGTCTTGTGTAGGTTGGTGGGGAGGGAGTTCCAGGTCTTGGAGGCGAGGTAGGAGAAGGATCTGCTTCCGGAGGTGGTACGTTGGATGCGTGGGACTTTGCCGAGAACGAGGTCAGCAAAGCGGAGGAGACGACTGGGTGTGTGGAAGTTCACTCGTTCGTTGAGGTAGGCTGGTCCAGTGTTGTGAAGAGATTTGTGAGCGTGGATGATGACTTTGAAGATGATCCTTTTTCTGATGGGCAGCCAGTGAAGGGTTCTGAGGTGAGCGGAGATGTGTTTGTGGCGTGAGAGGGTGAGGATGAGACATGCGGCTGCGTTCTGGATACGCTGGAGTTTCTGCTGAAGCTTGGCTATGGTACCAGTGTAGAGGGTGTTCTCGTAGTCTAATCTGCTGCTGATGAGTGCCTGGGTGACGGTTTTTCTGGTTTCCAGGGGAATCCACTTGAAGGTCTTCCGTAGCATGCAAAAGGTGTTGAAACAGGCAGATGATATTGTGTTGATTTGCTGGGCCATGGAGAGAGATGAGTCTAGGATGATGCTGAGGTTGCGTGCGTGGGTGGAGGGTGTTGGGGGTGATCAAAGGGCTGTGGTCCACCAGGAGTCATCCCATACCATCTTGTTGGGGCCGAAGATGATGATCTCTGTTTTGTTGGAGTTGAGTTTGAGGTGGCTTGCTGTCATCCATTTGGCAGTGTCGATGAGTCCGGCATGGAGGTTTGTCTTGGTGGTGGGAGGGTTCCTGGTGAGGGAGATGACGAGCTGGGTGTCGTCTCCGTACGAGATGATGTTGATTCTGTGGGGACGGAGGATGTTGGCGAGCCGGGCCATGTAAATGTTGAAGAGGGTAGAGCTGAGGGAGGACCCTTGGCGGACCCTGCAGATGATCTTTGTTGCTGGGGACTGGAAGGGTAAGAGGCAGACACTCTGGGTTCTTTCGGCGAGGAAGGAGGTGAGCCAGTCTAGGGCCTTGTGCCGGATTCCTGCATCGGAAAGGCGTGCGTAGAGGATTTGGTTGCAAACAGTGTTGAAGGCTGCGGAGAGGTCCAGGAGGTTGAGAGCAACGGTCTCGCCCTTTTTGACTCTGCAGGCAATGAAGGCGGTCTCAGTGCTGTGGTTCTTGCGAAATCCTAACTGGGAGGCGTCAAGTGCGTTGTTTTCCTCTAGGAAGTGAGACAGTTGGGCAGTTGTATCTTCTCAGCGACCTTGCCGGGGAAGGGGAGAAGAGAGATGGGGGCGGTAGTTGGTGAGGTCTTCCGGGTCGGCTTTGGGTTTTTTGAGGAGTGCGGTGAATTCGGCGTGCTTCCAGGTGTCTGGGAAGGTTGTGGCATCGAAGGAGCTGTTGATTACAGCAAGGAGCTGGGGAGTGATGTTTGGGCTGGCTTTGTTGAAGATGTGTTGGGGGCAGGGGTCTGTGGGGGAGCCTGAGTGGATGGAGTTCATGTTTTTTTTGGTTTCTTCGTCATTGGTAGGGGTCCAGGTGAAGAGTAGGGTGGGGTGGTGGGGTGTTGTGTTGTCAGTCATGTCTGTGGTGGTGATGGTGGGAGCGGATGGTGTGAAGCTGTTGTGTATGTCTAAGGTTTTGTGGTGGATGTAGTTGGAGAGGGAATGGCAGAGGTTTTGTGTGTTGGTGAGCTCTCTGATGATGGTAAATAGTTCCTTGCTGTTATGTGAGTTACTATCTATGCGTTCTTTGTAGTAAGCCCTTTTGGTGGTCCGGATGAGTTGGTGGTGTTTGCGTATGGCAGTTTTGAGGGTGGAGAAGTTGTTAGTAGAGGGCTCTTGGCACCATGCTTTCTCAGTTTTGCGGCATCCACGCTTGGGGGCTTGGAGTTCAGTGGTGAACCAGGGGGCGGTCTTGATGTTACGGGTGTTGCTGTTACTTTTCAGTGGGGCAAGGGAGTCTGCACAGGTTGTTAGCCAGTGCGTGAGGTTGTGAGCAGCGATGTCAGGGTCGTTTATGAAGGGGGGGGGTTTGTGTGAGCTTGGCATTCAGTCCCGCTTCGGCAGGTCTTGGGCTCAATTCCCCTTGACCAGATAATTCTCGCCTCAGTGCCTAATCTAATTCATGGGTCCCACTCTGCAACTCTGGGCAATAGCTTGCTTAATCTCCACAACGGCCCCAACAGCGCTTGGATGCCTGGCTTCACCCTCAGGAGTGGGCACCTCACAGGGAAAAGCCAGGAGGGGTTCCATAGCGGTATGAGTACAGCGCCTTGAGACCCTAACGGGTGAGTAGTGCGCTATACAAGTGCTAATTTACATTTACATTTACAGGTGTTCTATGGGGATCTTGCCCCAAATTCGGTAGGGGGTGGTGTATTGCCGGTAGTGGGTGGGGGGTTTCGTGAAGGAAAAGTGGACGCAGTGGTGGTCGGTCCAGTGGAGTTCGGTGGTGTGTGTGACTGTGATGTGGTTGCTGGAGGTGAAGATTGCGTCCAGCGTTTGTCCTGCTGAGTGAGTGAGTGGGGTGACCAGTTCTTTGAGTCCTAGGTTTGTGAGGGTGTCTAGCAGGGCTGTGGAGTTGTGGTCATGGGTGTTTTCCAGGTGAAAGTTGAAGTCACCAAGGATACTATAGTCTGTGGAGGTGAGGGCGTGGGAGCTGATGGTATCAGTGATGGCATCACAGAAAGAGGGGTGGGTCCTGGTGGTCTGTAAATGAGGGTTCCTCTGAGGGTGGTGTTGGCGTTTATGTGAATTAAGTGTAGGTGTTCTGTGTTGTCTAGGGTGTCTAGGGTGTTGGTGGTGATCTTGATGGTGCTGTTGTGTATGACGGCAATGCCTCCTCCTTGTTCGTTCATGCGGTCTCTGTGGGAGATTTTGTAACCTTCTGGGACGGGTTCTGATGGGGGGTTCATCCAAGTTTCTGTGAGGAAGGCGATGTAAGGGGAGTGTGTTGTGATCAAGTCCCAGAGCTCGATGGCGTGCTTGTGGACAGAGCGGGTGTTAAGGAGTATGCAGTTAAGGTGGTTGGGGGGGCTGTTATAGTTGTGGTGCGTGTAGGTGTTTTTGATGTTTGTGGGAGTGCAGGAGAAGCGGCATGCGTGACATGTGAAAGGTCCCTGTGTGTGCCTGGGGTTGGCCTGAGCGCAGAAGGGGTGTTGTCCTGGATTGAGGGCATGGAGTTTGGTGGAGGAGTAATACTGCCTAGGGGGATCAGGGCAGCGAAGGCCAGGGGGACCGGCGCTGGGTGCGGTCCAGGCGCGGACGGGCTTGCCTCTGGTGCTCCTCCGGCGCGCCAGCGAGCGCGCAGCAGCCGCCAATAAGAAGGGGAGGTGGGAGGGAGGAGAAGCTGGGAGGTGGTTGGGGGTGGCCAATGGGAGCAAGAGGATTAGTGAGGCCACAGGGGATGCAGCGGCGGGGACAGGGAACCAGCAAGAGCCGGAGGGAGAAGAAAGGCAGAAAAAACAACAGCAGAAACGAAGTGGGGCACAAGAAGGGCACAAATACAAATGAAATCACAGGTCAGAACAAAATTTGATATACAGGAAATGAAATACAGAGCAAGTGCAAAGAATGCTAGATACTCCTACCACAACGGCAGCAAGGGCAGCAAGGACGGGGTCAGGGACATGAGGGCAGAATGGAGGATCTGCTCGACGTTGAGGAGTCGTTGCCTGGCCTTATAAGGTTGTGAAGCCCTCCTCACTAGATGCCACCCTACTCCAACTTCCTCCTGTAACTTTCCCCTCCTTTACAGACCTCCACCTCACAAATCAGCATTCCCAGTGCTTTTTCAGATGCGGTCTCTAACCTTATTACATTATACTCAAACTTATGCATTCTTGGGTCCTAAATATTTGGTTTGATAAAAGCTATCACCACTGGCCTAGTCGCAGTGAACCTACATCAGATTGAACACAATCCCACACACATCTCTGGACATATCCTAGATGTAATTTTTGCTAAGCCTGAACTAGTTACCGTTCATAGCATCACGCCAATCACATGGTCAGACCACCATTTGATAACTTTCCGATATAAAACTCCACAAATCAACACACCCCACAACTACTTACAAACTTGCACCTATCGACTTTTGAGCAAACTCAATTTTGATGACTTAGAAAAACAACTAACAGCCAACACAGATCTAGATAAATTAATTCTGTGGCAAAACTTTATGAGTGGCTACAACAAATCAGAAAGTTGCAGCGGACATGGCTCAAAACAAACAACAGTCAAGACAAACTGCAGCTACACAAACTTAACAGACTATACAAATCATCAATCAAAAAAGCTAAAAAAGGTACTACTCAGACAGAATTCAAAATGCTAAGTCTGCAACCAAAGAATTTTATAAAATTCTCAATGAATTTTGAAAACCTACATGTATGGAAGGAAGTCATCCCACTACTCAAGATTTCACAAACAAACTGGCAACTCATTACACAACCAAGGCAGACACATTGAACAGAAGAAAACCATCAGCACAAACCCCTTTCCTAAAATACCCTCTAAGAATAAACCAACCCAGCCTCTACAGTCTTTCAAACAAATATCCCAAGGTGAATTTATGGATTTGGTCAAAGCAAGCAGACCTTCCGGTTGCCCTTCTGACCCTTGTCCGCCACACATCTTCAAAAACATTCTTTTATCTACTTCTGTTGCCACACCTGTAAGAAGAATCATCAACAACTCTTTAACTACAGGAACTTTTCCTGTAGACCTGAAAAAGGCATACAAACGACCATTATTAAAGAAAACAAACCTAGACCCGCAAGACCCCAACAACTACAGACCAATCACAAATGGGCCTCTCCTGGGCAAACTGATAGAAAGAGCAGCATCTGCCCAGATGTCACAATTCATTGAAGACAATTCTATACTTTCAGACTTCCAAACTGGATTCTTCCCAGGAAGAGGCACTGAATCAGCACTCATAGCAATCTGGGATGGTCTTAAAAACACAGTCCACTGCAATGGAGTTGCTGCACTACTTCTCTTGGACCTCTCGGGTGCCTTTGATACGGTTGACCATGACACCCTATATCAAAGACTCCACGAAGCCGGCATAGAAGGGACTGCTCTCGACTGGATTACATCCTACCTTCAAAAAAGATCTAATATCATCTATTCTCCCCCCTTCTCATCCAAACCCTACCTCACAAAAGCAGGGGTCCCCCAAGGATCAATCATCTCACCTTTGCTTTTCAACATGTACATGATATCATTACCAGAAATGATCAATGATTTTCAACTCACATGCTACAACTATGCAGATGACACTCACATACTACTTAAATTAGAATGCCCTAAAAACATTGAAAACTCCGAAATCTTCAGTTGCCTCAGAGCCGTTGATCAGTGGATGACCTGGTGTCATCTCAAACTAAGGTCCTCATTACAACCCTGGCGGTAAATGCCACCGACCGCCGTGCTGACTGCCGCCAATATACCGTGACCGTGGCGGAATACCGTTACGGGTATTATGACCCACACAGAGAAATCCACTACTATACAGACACCCAAAGAAGTCTGCCAGCCCAAAGGTCAGTGATAAACTGGCGGCACCAAAACCGACACCATTACGCTAACAGAAATATGCCCACAGCATCATGACACACAAATCACTGTGACGGTCATTTAACCGTGGTAAACACCGCCGTGCTCAAAATACACACACACTAACAAAACTACACCACATTGAACAATTCAAAATACACACACCTGACACCCATACACACACCACACCCACACCCCCAATCCAATATAAAACACACACCCACAATACCCACAACCCCTTACAATGAAAAAAATATTGCCAACTGAGAGAGAGAGAGAGACAAGCCAGGAGCACCCACTGAATCTGAGCCACATACCACTATCACCCATACACCATCCACACACCTCACATCACACACTCCAACACATTACCCCACACACCCTCACACATACCACTCACACTACACCCATGGCACCACAAAGACATCCCAGGTTCTCAGAGGAGGAGCTAAAGGTCATGGTGGAGGAAATCATCAGGGTAGAGTCACAGCTATTCGGATCACAGGTGCAGCAGGCGTCCATTGCTAGGAAGATAGAGCTATGGTGGAGAGTTGTGGACAGGGTCAACGCCGTGGGGCAGCACCCCAGAACAAGGGATGACATCAGGAAGAGGTGGAACGACCTACAGGTGAAGGTGCATTCTGTGGTAGCATGACACCAGGTAGCCGTACAGAGGACTGGCGGTGGACCCCCACCTCCTTCCCCCAACTAACAATATTGGAAGAGCAAGTCTTGGCGATCATGCATTCTGAGGGCCTCGCAGGAGTAGCAGGAGGACTGGACTCTGGTAAGTCAAATCTTTACTCCTATATCCTCCACCCTACCTGCATGCCATAACTAACTCCTACCCCTACCCTCACCCCCATCACTCCACCGCCTCACATATACCCCACTATCACAACCCACCCATCCCATACCAAGCCCTGTATGCAACACCAATGTATGGACACCCATCACAGACCTGCATGGACACCCATCACCACAGCATGCACACTAGTGACAATCACTTAGCCAAACCAATAACATTTCACACAACCCAAAGGTGCCTTGCTAATAACAACCATAGAGTGAAACATATCCATGCACAAGATGGCACACGCAGATACAATAACACTGCATTTACATCCCCACAGGACCCCAACTCAACGTCACTGGAGAGGAGGTGCCACCAACATCCAGTCCCCTCCAGAAGAGGCCCACAGTGATGACAGCAGCTCTGCACGCCTGGATCATGATGACCAATCTAGCCCATCACGGACCTCTGGACAGTCGGTTACCCTGCCACAGTCCCAACCCACCACAGAGCCTCCCCCCTCAGGAAACACCAGCACAGCACCCACAGAGCGGGCCCATATCTCTGTCCCCAGGACACATCAATCAGCAGTGTGTCCACCACTACAGGAACCCCAGGCAACCCCACAAACCCAAGACAATCAGAGACCTGGGGTCAGTGGCAGTGGGCACACGGTTCAGGGTACAGAGGCACAGGACAACAGGGAAGCTGGGAGGACTGGTGTGTAACGGGGGAGGACAGGCCCAGGGAACACACTCTCAACGAGGCACTTGCAGGGATCCTGGGAGCATACCACCATTCCCAGGAGACCATGGGCCAGATACTGTACAAGTTGCAGGAGACCCAGCGGCTGCAGGAGGGACAGTACCTGGGGATCAGGGAGGGTCCGAAAGACATCCACACCACCCTGGTCACCATTCCAGGGGTGCTGGCAGACATGGCCAACACCATGAGTGAGGCAGCAGTGGCACACCAATGGGCCCCTGACACTAGCCACACCAATGAATAGCCCAGCGCTAGTGAATGGGAGGCCAACAGGAACAACAGGCCACCAGCGCCCCACCCCCTGCAGAAGGAGAACCACTCTGCAAATGGTCCCCGCAATCCACGCAGAAGCCAGAGAACATTGCCAAGACCCCTGCCAGGAAATAAGACTCTCCTGATTGTCACCCTTGTGTCCCACTCTGTCACCCTGTCCACCTTCAACTGACATTGCTCCCCTTCCTATGCCCCCTTGAACAATGCACCTGCGATACAAATAGACTGGAGTCTACCCTGGACTTTCCTCCATCAGCAACCCAGCCCATTGCAATACCCCCTCCACGTATTAGCACAAAAATAAACACCCTTGGAACAAAAACAAGTATGGAGTCTGTCAATTGATTGAAATATGTATTAGTTTAACAAGCTGTAAACATTGCAATTCAAATGTACAGTTATATTTACATAGGCATGACCTGTAGTGGGCAGCTGTAAACACACCAGGAGCCAGAGTGGGGCACGGCGATCTGAAAATAGAGATGCCAGAGGGTACAGTAAGTGGCCATAGATATAGGGAAATCAGGCTGCCATGTTCAATGTCTAACGCAAAACTGCAATGGAAAGTGAAGTTACAGTGTCTTACCTGTATGTCACTGGAAGTTCTGTTGAATGAGTGAACTTCTGTGTCCACATCTTCTTCCTCTGCCTCCTCTTCATCACTGTCCACAGGCTCCACCGCTGCCACAAGACCATCTCCAGGCTCATCCTCTTGCAGAAAAGGCACCTGGCGTCTCAAGGCCAGGTTGTGTAACATGCAATATGCAACGATGATCTGGCACACCTTCTTGGTTGAGTAGTACAGGGATCCACCTGTCAGATGGAGGCACCAAAATCTGACCTTCAGGAGGCCAAATGTTCTCTCAATTATCCTCCTTGTTCACCCATGTGTCTCATTGCAACGTTCCTCTGCCCTTGTCCTGGCATTCCTCACTGGGGTCAGTAGCCATGAGAGGTTGGGGTAACCAGAGTCACCTGCAAATATCGAGGGATACCTGTTAGCCACACACTCTCGCTTAGGGCCAAACCCACACCCATATACCTACATCAACTGGGTAGGGAGCATGGGCTCACCTATTAGCCACACCTGGTGCCTCTGGAGTTGAGACATCACATATGGAATGCTGCTATTCCTCAAGATAAAGTCATCATGCACAGAGCCAGGATACTTGGCATTGACATAGGAGATGTCCTTGTCAACCAAACACACCATCGGCACATTCAGAGAGTGAAAGCTTTTTCTATTCCTGAACAGTTGTTCATTTTTCCAGGAGGGGTACAACTGCTATATTTGTACCATCAATAGCACCAATGATGTTGGGGATATGTCTCAGGGCATAAAAGTCAGCCTTGACTGTGGCCAAATCCTCCACCTGGAGGAATAAGATGTAGCTGCGCATGTGTTTCAGCAGGGCAGACAACACTCTGGTCAACACGTTGGAGAACATTGGCTGAGACATCCCTGATGCCATGGCCACTGTTGCTTGGAAGGAACCACTTGCCAGGAAATGGAGCACTGACAGGACCTGCACTAGAGAGGGGATACCTGTGGGCTGGCGGATAGCTGAAATCAGGTATGGCTCCAATTGGGCACACAGTTCTTGGATTGTGGCCCTATCAAGTCTGTAGGTAAGGATAATGTGTCTGACCTCCATTGTCGCCAGGTCCACCAAGGGTCTGTACATGGGGGATGTCTCCATCTCCTATTTATCCTCAGCGGTTGAACTCTAGGGTGGAAAACGGTGAGCAGAGGGTCATATTCTCACATATATGAGAAAAAAAAATGCATTTTTTCCTTTACAGAAACAGTATGTGAATTCGAGAGTCAGTTGATGTGCCAATGTCTGCTGTGACACAGTTAGGTGCCATGGCCTGTGCCCCCCTGAAATGGCGGCTGCCTGACCTGTGAGGAGAAACAAGTGGAAATTAGGTAATTCCGCTGGCATTGTGCACCATTGCGGTCAACGGTCGAAGACCACTGCGCAACATCGCATTGGTTATCATTGGGCCCTTTGGGTTCCAGGAGCCAATGGCGATGGAAGCCAGTGGTGACGGTACGCACCCCGGCGGACATGACCACCATTTTCTATCTGTTCACTCACTTGCTACCTGACCTTCAACAGGAGAGGACCTACACTGCAAGTGCTGCTGTGACTTGTGTCTGGAAGCGACAATGGCTCAAGTGTCTGGGGAAAGGGCCCCCGCCTTCACTTCGGAGGAGCTGGAGAGACTGGTGATGGAGTCCTACCCCAGTACACTTTACTCTATGGTCCTCCAGACAAACAGGTGAATACACTGTGAGCATGATGCGTGGGCCATGAATGTATGGATTTCTGTGTGTGTAAGCCTCGTGTAGGGGGGGGCTGAGGGGTCCTGGACAGAGTGCTGCTAGTCTGGTGGTCAATGTCTGTGCGTAAGGGGATGGGAGGGATATTGTGGGCCATGAATGTAACAGTCCGGACGGTATGGCATATCCCTTTTTTCTCTGCATATTTTCCTGCAGGTCAACGCCCATCAGAAAAAGGGTATTTGGCGTGCCATCGCCAAGGAGGTGCAGACCCTGGGGGTCATTGACAGGCAGAGCACCCACTGCCGCAAACGGTGGGAGGACCTGCGCCGCTGAGCAAGCAAGACGGCGGAGGCCCAGCTGGGGCTAGCTTCCCGACGAGGAAGGGGTGCCCATCGTACCCTGACCCCCCTGATGTTCTGCATCCTGGAGGTGGCCTATCTGGAGTTGCATGGGCTCTTGAAGGCATCACAGCAGCCACAAGGGGGTGAGTACATATTCAGAATCATGATGTTGCACGTGTTGAGGTTTTACCTGGGTGGGGTATGTGGGCTGTGGGTGCCCGTAGGTCAGGGTGAACTGGCAGGGTAGGTCCCTTGTTGGGCAGGCTCAGAAGCACTCCAACCCCAATAGTGTTAGTGGGCATCTACTACTGGACAGGTTCATGTTGGTTTCAGGTGTGCAGCTAATGGCGTTAGGCAATGTACCCCATGGAGCTTTGTAACTGGCAGTACATGGCCTAGTGCATAGGGCTGAGCCCTGTGTGTTGTGTACGCCAACAGTAGTGTTGATGCTGGCATTGACCAAGTGTATCCTCTGTCTCTCCCTCCCTTCTTGTTTTGTCACCCTGTGCTTGTGTGCATTAGCATCATCTGGCAAAGGAGCAGAGGCACCGGTGATGGAGGGAGCTGCATCCCACATGGGCCTGGAGGCCGAATCCACCAACGGTGAGGGCACCAGTGGGACAGAGGGCGAGGGGAGCACCACGACGGAGACAGGAGGGGACACTACCGACATCGACTCCTCCTCCGATGGAAGCTCCCTGGTGGTTGTGGACACCTCTGTGCCCACCCCAACAACAGGTACAGCCACCACCCCCGTACCAGCACCGCTCTCCCAGCAGCCCCTCAGCGTGTTTCCCGTGCCCGCTAACCCAGGAGGGTGGGCATCTCCTTCGCCCCAGGCACCTCAGGCCCTGCCCCAGTCAGCCCTGCTGCCCTCAGTGAGGAGACTATTGACCTCCTAAGATCCCTCACTGTTGGGCAGTGAACTATACTAAATGCCATCCAGAGTGTTGAAAGGCATTTGCAACAAACAAATGCATACCTGGAGGGCATTCACTCTGGAGTGGCAGCCCAACAGAGAGCATTTCAGGCTCTGGCCTCCGCACTGATGGCAGCCATTGTCCCTGTCTCCAGCCTCCTCCCTCCAACTTCCTCTACCCAGTCCCAATCCTCTCAACTCCAACCTATCCCAAGCACACCTTAAGACCAGCAATCACCCAAATCAACACACAGAAGTGGCTCAGGCAAACACAAGCACCACACTTCATCTCACAGGCACTCACACAAGCACCATCCCCATGCAGACATACCAACATCCACGGCCTCCACTGTGTCCCCCTCCTCCTCCTCGTCCACCTCCCTCCCAGTTGCGTCTCCACTCACACCTGCATGCACTGCACTACATCCTCATCCACTACCTCCATCACCAGCACGCCTATCGCTACACGCCCCTCAATGGCAGTCACCACCCCCACATCCATGCACATGTCCCATGTGTCCTCTTCCACTGTGTCTGTGACCCCTGCTCCCAAAGTACACAAACGCAAGCACACACCCACCCAACAGCCATCCACCTCACAACAGCATCCAGCTCATGCACCTGCACCCAAACAAAGCAGACTGACACCTCCTACAAGCACTCCCTCTTCCTCCACTCCCAAACCTTCACCCTCTTCCCGCCCCAATGTCCCAAAGAAGCTTTTCCTCTCAAACATTGACCTCTTCCCTACCCCTCCCCCGTCCTTCACCACGTGCCAGGGTGGCCAGAACCCAGCCCAGCACCTTAGCCACCAAGTCCACGTCTGCTGTGGTTTCTGCAGCTGTGAGAGGCTCCAAGGAGGCACCCATCAGCCCAGCACCTCAGCCACCAACACCTGCCAAGGCCAAGAAGGTTCTGCCACTTGGCAAGGGCAAGAAGGGGACAGCATCCAGCAAGGGGAAGGAGGCACAACCAGCCAACAAGGCTAAGTCAAAGACTCCAGCTGGCAGAATCAAGGAGGCACCACCATCTGCCAAGGGCAGGAAGGGGCACAGAACACCAGCTGTGCAAGGCTGCAGGTAAAGGCCTGGAGGCTGCCACCACAACCGCCAGCACCGCCACCTGCACCACAGCCAGCACTGCCACCTGCACCGCCGCAAGGACTGCCACCTGCAGCACTATTGCCAGCAGCAGCAGCCCCAGTGGGCAGCCGTCCGAGGCTGCAGTTGAAGGCCTGGAGGCTATCACCACTGCCAGCATTGCCACCAGCAGCGCAACTGCAATTCAATGAGCAGACGTCACCTCCGGAGTGCAGTATGTAGTGGTGACTACATGGGCTGAAGTACGTCCTGGCCCCTGCAAAAAGCTGTTGTTGTGACACCCAAGTGAGAGACTGTGACCTTGCACTCCAAAACATCTGCATCACAGGGTGCAATGCCCCCTCCAGAACAAGTGGAAGAAGACATCCACTCACCCCATTCTTGCCAGGATGAAGCACACTGGGCAAACAGCCCCCTCCTGAACCAGTAGAAGATGGCATCCACTCACCCCCTCCTTGCCAGGATGAAGCACACTGGGCACAATGCCCCCTCCAGAACCAGTGGAAGAAGGCATCCATTCACCCCATCCTTGCCAGGATGAAGCACACTGGGCACAAAGCCCCCTCCAGAACCAGTGGAAGAAGCCCTCCACTAGACAGACGGTGGCCTTCCACTCCGCAGGACCAAGCAGTGGGCAAAGCACCCACTTGAGAGACTTTGGCCTTGCACTCCCCAGGACCAAGCAGTGGGCAAACCACCCACTTGAGAGACTGTGGCTTTTCACTCCCCAGGACCAAGCAGTGGGCATGGAGCCCCCTCCAGGAGCACTGTGTGTGTCACTCTCTTTTTCCTCTCCCTCCCTTGTGTGCTAGGTGCAGTACTCACTGTGGTCATCGTCGCCAGCGTTGGTGCTCCTTGTCTATGAGAAGATACACAAGCATGGGGAAAACCTGCAGCTCAGCCTCCATGGCGTCCTGGTTCTTCCTTGAGTGTCGAGAGGTGAGTCCTTTCCCTTCAGAGCACTGTTTCTGCTGTGCTCTTGATGGCATTGTAGCGCCCCAGAAAAGCTGGCAGATGGGCGGGTTGTAATGCTGTGGGCGGTACATTGTCTTCTGCTTGACTGTTGGCGGTTACTGCCGCTGTGTTTGTTGCTACCGCTGTGGCGGTCAGAGTAATAAAGTGGCTGTACGTGTTGGCGGTTTCTGCTGTGGTTATGATTCCATTATTTTTACCGCCGGCCTGTTGGCGGTGTTACCGCCGCTTTAACACCGACCACCAGGGTTGTAATGAGGGCCTAAATGCCTCCAAAACAGAAATACTCATGGTGATTGGAAAAGTTATGACCGACTGTTCACCTGGCCTGACGATTTCAGACCACCTCCTCAATTATCGAAGAAAATTAAAAACCTTGGAATCACCATGGACTCCAAGTTAACTATGAATACCCAAGTGGACAAATTAGCACGAACAAGCTTCATCACCTTGAAGACTCTACGGCCCACTTCGGATTTCCACACAAGGTGCAAGCTACTATCTTCCTTGTACCATCCAAACTGGATTATGTCAATGGCCTCTACCATGGATCATTCCTATCTATTATGAAAAAACTATAGGGGATAAGGGATTCAAAACTCTGGAGCCAGGCTACTATTACATGTAAAGCCACAAGCCCACATCTCCCCTGCCTTGAAATCACTACACTGGTTACCCATTGCCAGAAGATGCACCTTCAAGCTGCTTTGTATCACCCACAAAGCTATACATGGAACAGGACCGCTTTTTATCAGAAACAAAATAACTAAATACATTGAACAAAGAAACCTCCGCTCAAGATTGGCACCCCGCCTTAGAACACCACCATACAAGAAAAAGACTATGGGTGGTACATCCTTCTCCGTTCAAGCAGCCAAACTATGGAATTAATTACCCTCAACTATAAGAGCCACAGATAACTATCTTGTCTTTAGAAAACTACTCAAGTGTTGGCTCTTTCCTTCATAACCACCATATTCAAACAGCTATGGACTGCATATGCCTATGTTGATAAATATTTTTTTCTGATTATGTGTATCTTCTAGTTATATATAGCGCTTTAGAAAATATGTATTGCTACTATATCACAACAATAAACTACACACACACTCTTTAAACCTGTTTAACTAATGTATATGTACTCATGGTTTCAAATATGTGTTTCTATGTACATATATGTGTGCATATGTGTAAATATGTGTGTGTGTGTGTGTGTGTATATATATATATATATATATATATAGATATATATGTATGTATTCTAAGGTTAACATGTTCATAGGTCATTGCATAACTCCTAGATAAGTTGTTATACTAGATACCTATGAATCCCTGCTCTCGTCTTATATCACACTTATCTACCCATCACCATATGTCATGTCTCTATCAATCTATCCTCCATTCCCACTCTGACTCATCCCAAATCCATTCTACTACTTTCATCTCCTAAATAACTCTGCCTAAGCTCTTCCTTCCTCTTCCACATATAACTCATCCAAACCTCACTTTACTACCATGATCTCACAAACAACCCTACTATATTCTCCCTCATTTATCTCACCCTGCTACTATGACCTCCCTAACCCTTTCCACAGACTCTTCCCTCCTCCATCCCCTCTTTACCCATCCTAAGCCTAAATCCTATCACCATAAACTCCCAATTAACACTTCTGGATTCTTCCCTCCTCCTCCCCTCCATTACTCCAGTTAATCTAATTAACAAACTCACATATCCGTGGCTAAAAATTAACTTATTATAATACTAAAACTGTACTCATATTTCCCTCTACTAATCCACCACTAATTTCTTTTGGGTTCCGGAGTAGCGTGCTACTCGCCGAAAAGTGCTTCGATGCCTCATCAGGGGTAGTAAGAGCTATATAAATACTATTACAATACAATACAAAAAATATATGCTGCAGCCCACATGGATCCTCTGGTACCCCAACACTCTGGCTACCTAGGTACCATATACTAGGGACTTATAATGGGGCACTAGTGTGCCAATTGTGGTTGAAATACAGAGTTTTGAGAGAGAGAGCATAATCACTGGGGTCCTGGTTGGCAGGAACCCAGTGAACACAGTCAAACACACTGACATCAGGCAGAAAAAGGGGTAACCATTCTGAGAAAGTGGGTACTTTCCCACATCTGCCATGGCACCTATGGATGTGTTCCTGAAGGTGAGTGTTCCCTTTTATGCTGTTCCTTGACGCCATGCTTTTCGTGATGGTGAGACCGCCCCGGAAAGGCTGGTGTTGTGCAGCCTCATAATATGGACGTGGGAAACTGCTTGACCGCTGGCCTGGAGATGCGTGCTGCCGGCTGCGGCAGTCCGTCAACACTGGCGGTCCAGACAGAAACCTGGCTGTGTTCTGCAGTTGCTTTTCCCCACCCGTAATATGGCGGTCTTAACTGCTGGGCCAGCAATGGTCTGACCACCACCTTCACCGCGGCAGTCCACAGACCGCCATACTCATAATAAGGGCCTTTGTCTCCTAAGCTAAGCCTAACTGCTTGTTGCCAAGCTACAAAGGGTTGAGCTGGGATTTCTTTATTGAGACCTAACTGGACCTAGTGGAGGTTAGTGGCTAATTGCTAAGTGTAGGTGCCTACTTGCCCTTACCAATAATTTACTTTCCAATACAACTTCTTGCATTTGCCATGGGACTGTCCCAGAGTCACTGACTTTTGGTCTAAGGGTTTTGCTGCTATTAAGCTGGTTATAGGCTGCTGGCGTGGACTCAATGATCATGCTGCTTGGTTATGTAAATTATGCCACCGCATGTAAACTAATTTCTATCTTGCTGAGGTTGGCTAAGCCTCGGTTGATCATTGACAGGGATCAGAGTCCTGCGCCCCGGTTGGAACGCTGGTGCAGGATGCTGCCTACTTCCCGGAACAACTTGACACCTATTGGGGGCTCATGCTGGTACGTTCTTATCCTAAAGTCATTTGGGCTCCAGATGTGGTATACACCCTCTAGAGTCACCTTTTGGATGTTTTTGGGGAAGATTTAATGAATTTGTTGGAGAATGAATGATTGCGCACTGCTGTGCTGTAGATTTTGGTTCTAGATGCTGAGATATTGACTTGTATTGATGTGATCAGTGCTCATTTGTGTATCTATCTGGTGAATACCTGAGTGGATTGTTGTCTTCTTCTAGGTTGTATAGTGTTTGGAACACATGTTACACTACTTTCTGTTTGTACTCAATGCTAATAACCAAAAAAAACTCTTGCAATTGTTTGGAAATTCAATAAAATTGAGTTTACCTCAAAATATTGCAAGGAGCACTGTTTTCCAACATAATTGTCTCCATAAATGCTTTAATAATTGGGATTCTCGATTGTTATGCTACTGAAACCTGGTGCCATATTCTGAAAGCTTAAATAGAATTCCATTATGTATGCAGTGGAAAAGGATCTGATTCTTTGCCTTCCCATAGGAACGATGACTCCCAATATAGTTGGTTCTGAATGCTAAGATTACACATGGTCAGATATATCCTCGGACTGTGAAGGAGGATGGCCAGTTGAAGAAATATGTTGATGTGAATTTAGATAAAATCTTTGTTGGACATTTCACACACATTAACATCAGATGCCTCCATATTCTTCTTAATAAAATCAAAAAGTGATCTGAGACCAAGTATGGTTATCAAGAATCCAGTACAGTAAATAATATGTACTCATTGACATTCTTTTAAGTAATTTTAGAGCAAGCCACACCACCATAATTCTTGCAAAGTTAGAATATGAGGAGCCTAAAATGTAACCCAAATAAAACCTGGTAAAGAAACATGCTGTTTTAATATATGATACGGTCACTTCAAATATTTGAACATTCCTTTAGGTCTACCAGTCTGTTTTCAACACTTGTTCAATTACATATTAGACGCATTTGGACACGTTTGTCATTATTTATCCTAATAACATCTATGCTCAAGATTTGAAAACCGACAGAGGACATGTAAAAGAGTTTCTACTGCACTTATGAATTCACTCTTTGTATGCTAAGTTGGAGGAGTGATTGTGTTGGGGTTCATCTCATGAGACAAAGGAATTAACAGGTGTCTCCAGCAGTTTAGCGGTCGATACCCTGCAATGTAAAGGATATACAAAGACTTTTAGAATTTGCAAACATCAATCTACAAATCATTGACTTGTTCTCCAGATTAGTTGTACCCATCATTCAATTGACCCAGAAGAGTACTACATTCAGTTGTTTTACCACAGCAAGAAGCCTTTGAATGTTTATAGACTGCATTCACTTTTGCTCATTTTTTTGGGACAGGCAGATCAAATGTAACCTTTCATTGTGGAAACTGATGCTTCTATATTGCCCTAGGAGCTATATTGTCCCAAAGATATCATTTGAAATGAAGCTGTGTGCACTGTAGCCTTCTTCACATGACCTCTAGCCACCAATTAGCAGAATTACACCATATATGATCAAGAACTACTAGCAGTCAACGAAGCCTTTGCTCACTGCATAATCATCTGAAGGGGATCTTGCATTTAGTGACAGGATAGACTGACCATACAAATATAGGATTTTTAAATGTCACAAAATTAATTACTGGCATACAAGATGGATGTTGTTTTCCCGAGATTCCAGTATCAAATCACTTTTAGACCAGGGAGAAGGCATGAAACACTGACACTTTGTCTCCACAACTGGAACCTAAATACAACTCAAAAAAATGCACTTCTTACTTTGAGAGTGCAGAATGTCAATGTATCTGATTTAGAGAGGTACTTGTACTGTTTGTGCTCCTGGGATCAACAGCAATGGATTCTAGGAAGAACATCATGACTACACCATAATGGAGAGGCTGTTCTTTCATTAAACAAACTGTTCTGTTGTACAACTCTTACCATGAGGGTAAGACTGCTCTGCTTACGGTGGCAGCACCATGCAGTTTGGGTGACTGAGTCAGACCCAACCTGAATGGAAGGTGTTGGACTCACCTCGTCCGCTAGCTAGCAGCACCTCACTGAAACCTAGAAAGTAAAAGTGATTTGTGGCAGCCTAGAAACATGACACTCTGACTCCTTAGGGAAGTCTTAGTCAACAGATCATACCCTTTTCTCTCAGTTATACAAGGTCTCACACATGCAAAGTCAGACAAATAGATGCATGATAAGTTCCAATGTATTTATTGAAGTGACTGCGTTCTATGATTGAAAGCATAGGCTGTCATGATTAGGCAAATGAAACATGATAAAGTGATGATTGTGACCATTACAGTAAAACATATGAACAGTCCCACCATCTTGACTGTAATCATGAGATCTAGTAATTCCTACCTACACCCCAGTGTCTAAACTTGAAAGCATAGTTGTATTAGCCCTTCTGTCCATCCTGGTCTATGGAAGGAGCTCCAACCTCATAACTGAAAGAAGACAAGTGTCTGCCTGATGTTCTGCTGGCACTCCCATCGGTTGGCTGGAAAGACAAGGCCAGAATCAGCAAAGTTGCCAACGAAGTGGTGCACAGCATCAGGTGGTACTGCCTGGAATGCCCTCTATCTTTCTTAGGCTTATGTGGTGTTTACATAACAAAACAGGTTGTGTTCTAAGAACAGGCCTGATTTGATGATATGTCTGTGTTTTCAGTGATGACTCCATAACTTTTGGAGCTGCAATACTGGGTAAACTATTGTGTACAAATGTGACAGCCCTGGGCAGGGCACATAATGAAATGGGTACAAAGGACAGGTAAATGTGAAACATGAACAACTATGGGGGTCATTTCAACCTCGGTGGTCTTTTCACAAGACCGCCGAGGGACCGCCGTGCTGAAGACCGCCAGTGCTGACGGTTTTCCGCTTGGCGAATTATGACTGCTGGCAGCTCTCCGTCCTTTTCCGGACGGAGAGCTGCCAGCAGCCATACTGGCGGTCGGCGGGGAAGTGGAGGTTGCTCCACATTCACCGCCCCGCCAACAGAACACCGCCCACCGAATCACATTACGTGATTCGCTGTGGCGGTGTTCTGTTGACAGGGTGATGGCGGCAGAGCAGCCCCCATGGATCCCGTCCCCTCCCGGAGGATCAACAGACCAGGTAAGTTGATCGTCCGTTAGGGGAGGGGGGCGGGGGGTGTTGTGTGTTGTGTGCGTGCATGGAGTTGTGCGTGTGAGTATGAAGAGGGCGTGTATGCATGCAGGGGTGTAGTGTGTTTGGAAATGTGTACATGTCTGCCTGTATGTATGTCTGTATGGATGTGTGCGTGTATGCCTGAATGTGGGTGTGCGTGTATGACTGTGTATGTGTCGGTTGGCATGTTTGTTCATGTGTGTGCGGGTATGTGTGTTGGTGCTGTCTGCATGCGTGTCGGGTGTGTGTCTATGTAGTGATGTCGGGGGTAGGGGTGTGGAGGGGGATCCTGCCACCTTTGGAGGTTGGCATGGGGGAATCCAGGATGGACTCCATGTTGACAGGCAATAAATCCACCAGCTCGTCAGATAAATGGTGGAAGGAGCACATGTGATCTGTCGTCTCAGCCTCAGTTACAGCTGAGGGGGCAGCATTCCACACTGTGCTAGATGTTGAAGCACAAGGAGCCACTAAATCCACAAAGGGTGGCTCTTAAAAGGCATCCTGCAACAACCACAATCTCAATGGACAAATCCGGCTATATCAGCCCTCATCGGGAATATTATCAGATTTACGTCCAAAGAAAGGACATGTTGTAAGGCAAGATACGCCTCCATAGCATTTTTGAAAGGATACCACAAGCAACAGATGGCTGGCTGCACACAGTTGAGAACCAGTTGAAATGACAGCGACCAATTCTTGCCTAGTTCTTCCAAGATGTATGCTCTGAAATGCTGCATCATGCATTCACAACACAGTTGGAATGGTGGGAGCTCCATCATTTCTCTTTGTTGATAAGGGGCAGCCGCTGAGAATCAAAAATAGGAACAGCAGAATACTACCTATTAGTGCTGATGTTATTAGAAAGTCTCCAAAAACAATTGAAAAAAGTGAGTGGATGGCTAAAGGTATAACTCCAAAGACGGTCTGAAAGATGCTGACAAATCCAGAACCAACAGCCTTAAAAATGTTACAGGAAGTTGGTAATTAGAAGGAACTGCATCTCTGCGGATGACCTTGCCACTTGCAGGTTATAAATTTCCCAGGCTGATGAAATGTGTTTTTGAAACAAAAGAGCTTACATTCTGAGACTGCTCAGCTTTTCAAAATTGGCATTATAAGTATCAATGTGAGGCCACATATAGGCTACATTCATCTCATGTGTGGGAGGAAAAAGTACATTCCTGCAGCAAGCTATATTTTGAGAGACCAAAATCATGTAAGGGACTCCTGGTCTCATGCCACAGCAACCTTGATCACTCAGCATTAAGTAACTTTCATTTGAAAGTAACTGAAACACTGGGTGAATCAAAGGGATAGGAATACCCTTCAGTTAGCAAGCCAAATATGCGACAGACGTGTTGCATGTGCTGTGCAAGGTTATCCTTTTACAAATCATTGAAATGCTCACTGAAATCTCAAATTTGCTCCCAATAAGAAAGACCTATTTCTCGCGTTCAAGTATTTGTAATCGAAGGGCAACTCCCATACACTCTTGGGTGTCTCTGTCTCCTAATTTCTCAAATCCGCCTACTGGGAAATTTTTTAAACACAAAGTAAATTGGAATGTTTATACTGGTAGAGAGATGTTAAGCACAATGTAACTAGCTGTCTTCTTAGCCATTATCTGTTGTTTTCGTGTCAAAATAAATGCGGCAAATAACTCCTTTGAGTTAACTTGCTTCCAAGACACACAGCCATTTTTCAGAACTTGTAATGCTCAACTCAGCTGCATGGTTGACCTAAGTTGACTCTGTCCATGATGTAAAAGTGACATGTCATTTTGAATGCTGTCAATAGCAGAGGACACGATGTTGTCTGATGTGTAAATGCGGTTGGACAATGTGTTCATACTGTTACGGACAACAGTTAGAGTGTTCTCTAAGCGTTCCTTGTCTATCTGCATTAAACGTGCAGCAACTTCCATTTGTGAAAGCTTGCATATTTCATTATATATTGCATATAAGAAACATTTTGAGGGTGGTTTTATGGGACCAAACAAGAATTCTTGTAAGTTTCCACCTTCGGAAAGGACACTTAGGTATTCTTTTACACCTGTTAATTTGGAAGATTTCAACCATTGTTGACAACGTTTGCCTGCTGTAAGTGGTGAAGATACCAGAGCACTGTGTAGTGACATAACAAGGGTCAGGTCTGCTCACTCAAAAACCCTGGTGAATTTAACAAAACATGTGTGACAACCATTTATGTCCACTGGCCACATCAACTACCCATTGGGACCTGAAAGTAATGAATTAAAGGTGCCATTCTCAACCCAACTATTGAGCTGTTCCTCAATGACATTTAAAATCTTTTCTCTATTATGAGATTTTAAGAAAGAGGGAATACTGGGTTTATTCATTTCTTTTGTTTTTGCTAACCCCAGGCAAGTCATTTGCTGAAATGGTGTATTTAAAAATATTATTTGTAATGTAATAAAGCAAGCTCTAAAAAAAGCTTCCCTACCTTGTATTTGTCAATCTTTTGTTCCCTACACACTTTTAAAATCAAAGCATGTGTTCCAATGCTCATAGCCTTCCATGGCCAACCGGGAAACAAAGGAATCTGAAGAAATTAATTTGGTGTTTGGTTAGCAGTATATTTTTCCTCATTTAGAAGGGGGTATTATGAAATAATAACATTCAGCATTTTTTACATTGTTCCTAGCAAAATAAGAAAACTTTACTTCATATGTTTGTGAATGCCCTACTAGTGGAGTTGGAAAATGCTCCCACTGTGTGTCATTTTAAAAAATTCTAGAGGTACCAGCTCGGTGTAGAAAATGGTGTCCATAATGGTGATAAAAGACAATGGGCCTAATTCTGAGTCTGACGGGCGGCGGAGGCCGCCCGCCAGACTTCCCCCCTCCGAAATACCGCTCCGCGGTCGAAAGACCGCGGAGGGCATTCCGAGTTTTCCCCTTGGGCTGGCGGGCGGTCTTCGCAAGACCGCCCGCCAGCCCAGGGGAAAACTCCCTTCCCACGATGACGCCGGCTCGTAATAGAGCCGGCGGAGTGGGAAGGTGCGACGGGTGCAGTTGCACCCGTCGCGTATTTCAGTGTCTGCTTTGCAGACACTGAAATACTTTTAGGGGCCCTCTTACGGGGGCCCCTGCCGTGCCCATGCCATAGGCATGGGCACGGCAGGGGCCCCCAGGGGCCCCGTGACTCCCCCTCCCGCCATCCGGTTCCCGGCGGGAGAACCGCCAGGAACTGGATGGCGGGAGGGGGAGTCGGAATCCTCCATGGCTGCGGAGCGCGCTCCGCAGCCATGGAGGATTCCTACGAGCGGCGGAAAGTCAGCGGGAGACCGCTGGCTTTCCGCGTCTGACCGCGGCTAAACCGCCGCGGTCAGAATGCTCGTAGGAGCACCGCCAGCCTGTTGGCGGTGCTCCTGTGGTCGGTGGCCCTGGCGGCCACCGACCGCCAGGGTCGGAATGACCCGCAATTTCCCCATAATTTGCAATGTGTATATACACATCTTCACTTTCAAATACAGTATATTATTCAAGCACAGAAAGCATAGAATCAACTTTTTTTTATCCCAGTCATCAGAAACAGCCCCATTGTATTATTATCATTCACTGATACTTTAAAAACATATGGAATTTGAATCATTTCTTTATGACCGAAGCTATCCCAAACAATCCTAACAGGAACTGGAATGGCCAAAATGTTCACAAGGGTCATGTCTTTTCGGACTTTTTGTGAGGACAAATAAGGCTTTAAAACCTCATTCACTAGTTCAACAGCAGAGCATTCAGAAAGATAATGACCATGGATCAGCAGAAAGAAAACAATGAAAAAACCATTCCAAAGAAGAAAGGCAAGCAGTGTCAATAGAATCTACAGATATTACTAAGGACCATCCAAGTAATTATTAGGCTTCGGCATAAAACTTCACGTCATTTGCAGAGTTTGGGGAATTCTGCAACTCTGCATTCTGTGGAGAACACAGATAAACTCTGCATTCCGCAATGGAGCGTTTTCTTCCCATTGGTGCCCTCTTGATGTCATTGCACCCGTGTGGGAAGGGGAAGTGCGACAAGAGACTCGCAAGTGCATACAACATTGTCTAGCTGCCCACGAGCTCCCACGAGATTTTGGACCCACTAGCGTGGCTTTAGCCTGTTCGAGCGATATCCAGTGCTTATTTTTTGTCATAGACGAGCGCGAGTGAGCGCGATACACCGTGGCTGCAACCTATAGATGTTTCTCCCAGCGAAAAGTAGCTAAATCTCATCAGAAAGACAATTTGGAGTGATACATTTTCTCCAATGGACTGTTCACATTGTTTTTTTGTGCAAAGCACGGTGCTTTTTTAATTGAACTTTTTTTTCAACAAGATGAAGTGCCCCAGAAACTCCAACTTCCTGTTCCTGTCCAGCAGGTTCCTCCCAGTGATCTGTCCATCTCATGGTCACTTTTCATTTGGATTTGGAGCTGGAAGGATCCCTCTCCTTGTCTGCTGCATATATACCATTGAATTTAAGGACTTTGTATTTGAGATTTAACAAGTCATTTAAAAAACACTTCTATAAGTGTGTTGTACAACTTGTTTGTTTGGTAGAGGGCATGTACCAGGATTTATTTGTACTTTTATTCGATTTTTAAAATGCATGGTGGTTGGTGGAATGTAGTTTCA
Source organism: Pleurodeles waltl (assembly GCF_031143425.1). Classification (NCBI taxonomy): domain Eukaryota; kingdom Metazoa; phylum Chordata; class Amphibia; order Caudata; family Salamandridae; genus Pleurodeles; species Pleurodeles waltl. The sequence goes on from NC_090439.1 coordinate 690,376,128, forward strand.
GTAAGGGTATAGTTATTGTTTTGCTTGTAATTTTTCTCCTTTAAAGGAAAAATCTTGCTCAGTTCAGTACATTTTCCTCATGTTTTTTAAATACATTTGCAATATTTATTCAATTCACTATGGTGGTCATTCTGACCCTGGCGGTCTTTGACCGCCAGGGCGGAGGACCGCGGGAGCACCGCCGACAGGCCGGCGGTGCTCCAATGGGGATTCCGACCGCGGCGGTAAAGCCGCGGTCGGACCAGCACCACTGGCGGGGTCCCGCCAGTGTACCGCGGCCCCATTGAATCCTCCGCGGCGGCGCAGCTTGCTGCACCGCCGCGGGGATTCCGACCCCCCCCTACCGCCATCCAGATCCCGGCGGTCGGACCGCCGAGATCCGGATGGCGGTAGGGGGGGGTCGCGGGGCCCCTGGGGGCCCCTGCAGTGCCCATGCCACTGGCATGGGCATTGCAGGGGCCCCCGTAAGAGGGCCCCTACATGTATTTCACTGTCTGCTGCGCAGACAGTGAAATACGCGACGGGTGCAACTGCACCCGTCGCACAGCTTCCACTCCGCCGGCTCGATTCCGAGCCGGCTTCATCGTGGAAGCCTCTTTCCCGCTGGGCTGGCTGGCGGTCTGAAGGCGACCGCCCGCCAGCCCAGCGGGAAAGTCAGAATTACCGCCGCGGTCTTTCGACCGCGGAACGGTAACCTGACGGCGGGACTTTGGCGGGCGGCCTCCGCCGCCCGCCAAGGTCAGAATGAGGGCCTATGTGTCTAGTCTGCTAATGGGCCTTTTAGCTGTAGGCCCAGTAATAGTCATGGGTGCATGATGAAACAGTTGTTTTGTGGTGTCTGTTGAAATGAAACATCATTTAGACCATGGGTGGCATTGGATTAAATTACAAAATGTTCTTTGGTGATATTTCATGTTCTTTTCTACAGTCTATAGTGGGGTAATATATTTCATGCCTTTGTCGATGTGTGTTGTTGTTGGAAAGCATACTTTTAGCCTATCTAATTTTCATTTTTGGCATTACTGACTTAATTCTCATACGTAACCAATGCCTCCCTTTTCCGGTGAGTGTGTAAGTGTGTTTGCCATAGGCCACCATTTGTCTTTGTTCCCCATGCCATGTGGTCCGGGGCCATTTTTTTGTAAAGTCAATGTCCATAGTCCTTTATGTCTTCTTTGTTTTCCATTCATCCTGCTTGCAGTTTGACCATGTAGCTAGCAGCCATTTTGTGTATGTATCCAGTGTGCTTTTGCCTTAGGCCTGCATGTGTTCTTTGTTGTGGCCATGCCTCCTTGCTGGTTATTGTTGCTGTTTGACCATGTAGCTGGCAGCCATTTTGTGTAGGCAGCCAGTGTACTTGTGCTCTAGGCCTGCATGTGTTCTTTGTTGTGGCCATGCCTCCTTGCTGGTTGTTTTTTGACCATATGGCTGGGGGCCATTTCGTGTAGGTAGCCAGTGTGCTTTTGCTATAGACCTGCACATGTTTTTCGTTGTGGCTATTCCTCCTTGCTGGTTGTTACTGCTGTTTAACTATGTGGCAGGTGGCCATTTTGTGTGTTATGCTTGAGGACTAGTAGCTCAATGTTCATTCTAAATGCACTGCCTGATATATACTGTTTTTGCATTTTAAACCTGCGCCATTCCTTGCCTCCCAAATCCCAGTGGTTTCTCATGGTAGTTCCCTTCCCCTAGTACATCAGCAATTATTTTTGTTTATTATTATTTTTTAAAATATTTTTTTCCCAAACATTTTCATATTTCATTTTAATTGGTTTATTTTTTTTGTTTATATATTTTTTTTCTTACATTTTTATCTTATTTTTTAATTAAAAAAATGTATTTCATTTTTTAATAATTATTTTTATTTTTTTTCTATTTTTCCCATCAACCCTATGTCTGCCATAGGTGCACAGACACACAACAGCATTAATTTTGTAAGGATTATTCCACTGTAACCAGTACCTCCCGGAATACCCCATGTCAACTTAATGCACATAAAGCTAACAGTTTCGTCTGTACATTGTTGCTCTTTCTTTTCCTTCTTAAGTGTACAAGATGGTGAAAGTTTAGGTTGGTGTGGTTTTATGAATGGATAAACTGTATTGTTATTAATTTTTAATTTAAGTAACCACTAAATCATATTGTTGGTATTACTAATCCAACTGCAACAATGCCACGTTTTACTGATGCTCTTCTTGCTTGTTTGCTTGTAGGTGCACAAGATAAGAGACATCACCCACAGTACTGCCAGACAGAAGGCCTGTGTACTCCATGACGCGTGACCACACTCACAACAAGGATATCTCTTCAGCTTGTGAAACTAAGTGCTACTGCCAACTGACAGCTTCAAGATGGCCCCAAAGAAAGGTGCTAAGTGATAAGAAGGAGCATCCCATCACTGGTATTTCGGCCCCAGACCTTTTTCAGGCAAGCAGCCCAAAAATCTGTATTTGATTGGTTCCTAAAGGCAGGGCTTAAGTCCAGTGCAGCGGCGAACGCAAAAGAGGTCAAGCAAGGTGGAGCACCAATGACTATTGAGAGGATGGTCCAGGCCTACCGGGATGACCCAACAGAGGTCTATCTGGATCAAAACCCATTGGTGTATTGGCATGGGAAAAGGCACCAATGGCCAGTGGATAACAAGCTGGCAATAATGTATCTGGCTTGCCCTGTAGCCAGCGTGTCTGCTTCATGTGTGGTCAGTGCAGCTGGAGCAGTTGTCATAGTGAGAAGGACCTTTCTCTTGCCCCAAAACGTCGAGAGATTGACCATGATCAAAGTGAATCAGCACTTTATAACCCTGAATTACAGCATACCTGAAGTACCAAAAGAGGAGGATGAGGGTGATTGGTCAGACTCAGGTCATGGTAGTGTGTTAGCTGACCAACTTCTGGATGAGCCACCTGAGTTTTAGGATGAACTATACTTCCCTGACTACTGAGTGGACCTGTGCCACCATAGAATTTTCTATAGACAAACTGCTTTAAACCAAAAAAGATAAAGCAAAAAAAGGATATAGCTGATTAGGAGAACATTATTAGTTTGTTTGTGTCTCAGTGACTAATGAAGCACCACCATTTTAGACACATGAATGGCCTCCCCCCTCAAATTCCTTTAAGAACATTGGAGAGACAATGCCTGCCTCCATCCTGCACCTAACCTTTTTTTTATCCCCTAGCAGGACTGCCCCAGAATATTTGATTTACAACTTAGACTGGCCAATGCCTGCTTCGTGAATCAAAGAGGATCAGCAATGTACCACTGTGCTTGATTGGAACAGGTAGGTAATGCTATGCACCAATGAGTGATATATGAGTGTTTAAATGTTGAGATGATTTATGTGGTGGCAGACAGTGAAGGTAGGTGTTTATTGTTTACCTGTGATTATTACACTTGATCGTGTTTGTGATTGATTTACAATGTTGGTGGCCTAACGGGTGATCATTTTTTTTCCTGAAGGTGGTGTTTTTCCTTCCTTTTGACACTTACCAAGATTTGTTTGCCAGTTTCACACTGCTTTGTTTCCTGGTTCACACTCCTCAAAGATCCGACCAGTCCAATTAACTAAGAAACACAAATCTAGTCTACACATAACAATTACTGAATGTTTCTCTTGTTGTTCATCACAGCATTGCACTACAAGTTGCTCTCTCTCAATTGAGACAGGACTCTTGGGAGGAGTCAGTACAGAGTTCGTCATAATCTTTACTCAGAGTCAGGAGGATAATAGAAGGACTCAGAGCGTGACTTGACAACTTCAACACAGCCAGAAAAAGAAAGTTATCAACTTCACAGAAACCAACATTGTGATGATGATGTATCTAAGAGGCCCACTCAACTCTGTGGACCAGTGAGATGTCTGCTGATTACTTGATTTAGGAAATGCAATGCTGCTGTGTGTGTGCTGGCTGGCTCAAATTTGAAACTATGTGGTTGGGTGGGTGGCCTGTTGTTGTAGGTAATTAGAGACAGACATGTGATGATGTCCCATCTTTACATTATGCACATGCTTTAGGCTAATGGTAATATGCTGATGATCATCATGGCAGTTATGCGTTTGATCACCCTGATACATGCAGCCTCTTGCCTGTGATTGTTGGTTGTTGTAATTGCTCTCAACTTCTTGGTAAACTACTCCTCACGAAGCTTACCTTCTGTTCTATCCTTCTTCTTGATTCTACAATATTATGATAATCATTTTTGTTTTACAATATGCAGGCCTTCTTTTCTCCTGCACAAAATGCAAAAGCACCATAAACACTCATGCTTACCTTATCAAAACTGCTTCAGCCAGACAGGCACTCAAGATTGATGGGGCAATCCAAGAAGAATGCAATGCACTGCCCAATTTGGCAAAACAGTATCATCTTTCTTTTAAAAATCTTTTTTTTTCATAACTGTGTGTGTTCCCTTCATGCCAACATCATTTGTATTTACTCTTTTTCAAACCTAGGTGACAGAACATTTAAATATATAACTTGGGTCTCTCTGAGGCTAACGGATTGTTTGCAATGCATGTGTCATACTCATTCCTTCATTTAATCCCCCAACAGGCTGCTGATCATTGCCCAGATGAATTTTGTGCTTGTGTAGTGTTTGTCTTTTTTGTCACACCTTTCCCTAAATGTCAAAGCCCAGCTCACCTGAGTTCTTGTTCAGTTCTGATGGCGGTTGAAGACAATCCGACCCCACCCTGAAACTGCTTGTTCCAGCACACTAGTTTTTAAAACAGTGCACTAAGAACAGAAGCTCAAGGGAAGGGGGGAAGTGGATAAAATAAAAAAGAGAGACAACACCGTTCTTGCGTTTCCACTGTTGAAGTGCTGCACAAATCTGCGGCCCTTTCTGACTTCTGTAGAAACTGGTGCCTAATGAAACATAAACAAAGAACAGATAAGGGCAACCTATTCCTAAATGGGTTCCTGACTATCCCTTTATTTATTAGAAATTCTCTTCTAAAAGTACCTCTTGGATCCTGGTCTCTAGTTTCCAGGTTTGGAATGTGTTACTGCTCTGGGATGTGTTTTCTATTACTGTAAGGCTTCTAAAACATTAAACAAATACCGTTATCAGAATTACCAATATCAAACATTCATCATAATATAACTAAAGCCTAAATTCCCAATAGCAGACTCACTTTTCCCATATTTCCAGAATATTTAATAAAACAAATACTGTACTTTTACATCAAAATACAGCATGTAATTTGTGCAAGTCCTTGATTTACTGTTTGCCTTGCTGTTAATGGTTTCCACTGTTCGATTCTTAAAAGTTCCAAAGTTCTGCAAAATATTCTTGTAACAAAGAGTTTGAATCACAATGTTCGTGGAAGGTATTTCGTTTCAAATTGTCTATACACGAATCCAGAAATTGTTGTAAAAGTTCTTTCAGGTAATAAAAAGTTTTGCACTTACTTGTTGCTGGCAAGAGATACTGCTCAGTCTAACCTTGTCTTCTTTCTCTTTTGCAGGTTACTCGTAGGAGAGAGGCTGAGGCAAGGAGGAACAGGAAACCGGAAGAAGGAAGAGCCAGCAGCTGCGCCCATTGAAGTCAATGAAAGTCTGTAAAGAGCAGGAGTGCCAGCGCCGAGGGATCTGTTCTCAGGTAAGCGGGAGGTAGACGAGCACAAGCACTGGGTGAGGCTCGGGGGATGCCTTTTATAGACAGGGCTGGGTGTGGTTCGAAGAGCTCGGTGTGGTTTGAAGGGCTGGGTGTGGTCCTCACATGCTGCACATGTTCTTGGAAGGTGTGCAGAGCTGGGTGTGGTTTGAAGAGATGGGTGTGGTCCTCACATGCTGCACATGTTCTTGAAAGGTGTGCAGAGTTTCAGTTATTATGCAAATGAGTTGGATTAACACATGGCCTAGGGAGGAGTGTTTTAAAGAAGCCTTGGTAAAAGCAAGGCCCAATGTGTAAACAAAACAGCACATTAAACAACATACACAGAAGCCTAGGGGGGGTGAAGGTGAGATAACAAGAAAGGCTTTCAATAGTAAGTTTAAAAGGGAGCTATTACAGAACCCACTAGTGCAGTGAGAGGGGACATGCTCTTTGCTGTGTACAAACCCTAACAGTTGCCCCCCTCAAAGGCCCTCCTACAGGACGGGGTTTTCCTGGATTTTTTAAATAAAACCGTCTAATCAGCTGTGGGGCATGTACATATGATGCTGGTTCCCATGAATTCTCAGATTCATCATATCCTTTCCATTCTACTAAATAAAACAGACGTCCACTAATTCTTTTTGAGTCTTTTATGCTTTTCACTTCATATTCCAGATTTTCCTTAATTGGTATGGGTGGAGGTGGTGGTTCAGGTCGGGTTTTTGAGTTGTACGGCTTAAGCAAGGACACATGGAATGTAGTATGTACTGGATATTCTTTTGGTAAATCTAATTTTACTGTTACCGGGTTTACTATGGCAGTTATACTAAAGGGTCCAATGAAACGTGGTTGCAGCTTTCGGGATCCCTCTATGTTTAGGTTCTTTGTGGAGAGCCATACCTTGTCACCAATTTTATACATTGGGGCCTCAGATCTGTGTTTGTCTGCTTGTCTTTTCATGCTTTCCTTGTACTTTAATAAATGTTTCCTGGCTTTGTCTTGTATGTCACCTAACCTCGTTAGTCTATCCGTTACTGTAGGCAACAGGGAATCTTCTAACAAAATGGGTATAGCTCTTGGATGATACCCCTGCAAGAAATAGAATGGTGAGCAAAGTAGAGCTGAATGCTCAGTATTATTATAAACAAACTCTGCTACAGGGAGAGCTTCCAACCATTCACTAGAATAATCAGCCAATAAACAACGTAGCGTTTGAAGTAAGGTTTGGTTCAGTCGTTCAGTCTGTCCATCTGTCTCTGGGTGGAAAGCAGTGGATAAGGCCACATCTATTTTCAGTTTTTCACATAATTTTTTCCAAAATCTGGAGTTGAACTGGCTCCCTCGGTCTGACACCACTTTGCTTGGCAAACCATGTAAACGCACAATTTCCCTTATAAAAATATCTGCAAATTCTGCCGCCGTGGGTAATTTCCGTAATGGTACAAAATGTGCCATTTTAGATAAAAAATCCACTATAACCAACACTGTTGTGAAGGATTTTACAGGTGGTAAACCTACAATAAAGTCTACGCTCACAGTGTGCCACGGTTGTTTGGGTGTTGGCATTGGTATTAACAAGCCGTCAGGAGCCTTATGAGAAGATTAATGTCTTGCACAAATTGGACAGGTAGTGACAAATTGCTTAATGTCCTTTCTTATAGTGTCCCACCAAAAGTGTTTTTGCACATTTTCCAGGGTTTTTACCCAACCAGGATGACCTGCCAACGGTGAGGCGTGATGCCAAATTATCACCTGTGTTTGTAATTCAGAGGTGGGCACTAACAGCATGTTGTTGTGATACAATAAACCTTGTTGTATTGTTTTATGGGAATCCTTTAACCAATCCTGAGGTGCTATTTGCATGTGTGCATTATATAGATCTGTGATGAAATCCTTCTGTTGTACTGGTGCCAACAACTTTTGGGGAAGAATAATGGGTTCTCCTATTTTATCTTGTTTCATGTCTGAGGTATGTCCGTATCTAGATAACACATCAGATTGAATTTGTTGTGCACCTGGTCTATAGGTCAAACCTTTATAAAAAAGGGAGACATGCTTTTCTTCTGGCCACTGTGTCTCGGTGAGTAAACGATTAAAACTAGTGAGATAGGTCAATAAATCCTTGTTACCTTGTTTAAGATTTAAAAGCTCATTATCACTTGCCTGCATGAAAGTGTGTTTTGCAAAAAGGCTGGTCATGGTACGTTTAAATTGATTCCAATTATGGAGGATGGGATCATCTCTATCCACGAAAGGAATTGACCAATTGGCTGCTGTGCCACCCAAATAAGACAAGACGAATGCCACTTTCGTATCATCAGTAGGGAACTGTTGTGGCTTACAAATGAAGTGTAATTGACATTGATTGATAAAAACATGGAATTTGTTACTATCTCCATGAAAACGTTCAGGTGCTGCTAAGGGCACAACATTAGGAACATTAACAGTAACCTCAACTGGGGAAGGCAAAGTTGTATGTTTTGATGGCGCCCCTGTCTCTGAGGAGGTTTTAAACAAAGGCGTAGAAGCTGTGTTCCACTGAGATCCCCTAAATTTATACCTGCTTAAATCCTGTTTTAAAGAGGTATTCTCCATCTTTAATCCCTCTATTTCCTCTTGCATATGTTGCAAGATGCCAGACACTGATTCATTATGAGCCAAGTCCTCATTTAGGGCCTGCGCCATATCCGTGACGTCAATGCCCTCTATTTCTTCCCCGGTATTCATCGTCCACCAGAACTGAAATTTTTTAAGGCTTGTGCTTCTGTCAAAGCCAGCTCACCTGAGTTCTTGTTCAGTTCTGATAGCGGTTGAAGACAATCCGACCCCACCCTGAAACTGCTTGTTCCAGCACACTAGTTTTTAAAACAGTGCACTAAGAACAGAAGCTCAAGGGAAGGGGGGAAGTGGATAAAATAAAAAAGAGAGACAACACCGTTCTTGCGTTTCCACTGTTGAAGTGCTGCACAAATCTGCGGCCCTTTCTGACTTCTGTAGAAACTGGTGCCTAATGAAACATAAACAAAGAACAGATAAGGGCAACCTATTCCTAAATGGGTTCCTGACTATCCCTTTATTTATTAGAAATTCTCTTCTAAAAGTACCTCTTGGATCCTGGTCTCTAGTTTCCAGGTTTGGAATGTGTTACTGCTCTGGGATGTGTTTTCTATTACTGTAAGGCTTCTAAAACATTAAACAAATACCGTTATCAGAATTACCAATATCAAACATTCATCATAATATAACTAAAGCCTAAATTCCCAATAGCAGACTCACTTTTCCCATATTTCCAGAATATTTTATAAAACAAATACTGTACTTTTACATCAAAATACAGCATGTAATTTGTGCAAGTCCTTGATTTACTGTTTGCCTTGCTGTTAATGGTTTCCACTGTTCGATTCTTTAAAGTTCCAAAGTTCTGCAAAATATTCTTGTAACAAAGAGTTTGAATCACAATGTTCGTGGAAGGTATTTCGTTTCAAATTGTCTATACACGAATCCAGAAATTGTTGTAAAAGTTCTTTCAGGTAATAAAAAGTTTTGCACTTACTTGTTGCTGGCAAGAGATACTGATCAGTCTAACCTTGTCTTCTTTCTCTTTTGCAGGTTACTCGTAGGAGAGAGGCTGAGGCAAGGAGGAACCGGAAACCGGAAGAAGGAAGAGCCAGCAGCTGCGCCCATTGAAGTCAATGAAAGTCTGTAAAGAGCAGGAGTGCCAGCGCCGAGGGATCTGTTCTCAGGTAAGCGGGAGGTAGACGAGCACAAGCACTGGGTGAGGCTCGGGGGATGCCTTTTATAGATAGGGCTGGGTGTGGTTCGAAGAGCTGGGTGTGGTTTGAAGGGCTGGGTGTGGTCCTCACATGCTGCACATGTTCTTGGAAGGTGTGCAGAGCTGGGTGTGGTTTGAAGAGCTGGGTGTGGTCCTCACATGCTGCACATGTTCTTGAAAGGTGTGCAGAGTTTCAGTTATTATGCAAATGAGTTGGATTAACACATGGCCTAGGGAGGAGTGTTTTAAAGAAGCCTTGGTAAAAGCAAGGCCCAATGTGTAAACAAAACAGCACATTAAACAACATACACAGAAGCCTAGGGGGGGGGAGGTGAGATAACAAGAAAGGCTTTCAATAGTAAGTTTAAAAGGGAGCTATTACAGAACCCACTAGTGCAGTGAGAGGGGACATGCTCTTTGCTGTGTACAAACCCTAACACTAAATCCCCCTTCCCATCTATTCATCAAATCCCTAATTCTCTTCCCCTGGGCTGTATGATTTATTGAGGTCTGACTTCATAATTTATACCCTTAATTGATCACACACTTGGTGGGGTGGATGTGGTGAAAGCAACACCAACTCTGTGAAGGATCTTCAGCTCTATATAGCCCATAATTGCCCCATTTACCCACCCATGCATAAAAAGTGATTGATATTTTCTGAAGAACATCATTAGCCAGCATCATCATTCAGGCACTGTGTTGCTGTTGTGTAAAATGCTTACACTTGTCCACTTCAGAGTTTAAGTGCGCTTCACGAATCACAATTCAAGTATTTTGTATTTTTAGTTTAAATAAAATATTAGCTCACCATTATTCTGAATAATTTATCATTGCTTATTATATATTCTCTATCAGGTATTCTTTGTTGTGCAGTAGTCTAGTCTCAATTGTTTGAAAAGCTATGAAATATAGACATGTAACCCACTATTTAAATGTAGTTGTCTGCGATGAATAGTGCTTCTGATTAATCCTACAGTTTGAGTTCACCTCAGTTAGCATGGAACCTTGCTTCTGATGCCTTCAGTAATAGTGCGTTAACATGCAATTATTACCACCAGCATGGCACTTTGGGGAACCATGCAGCCCTTGCTTCATCTATTCAGGTAATGGAACTGTGGAGCATTGTTGTACGTTTAGGCAATATATAAGGCAATGGCAAATCTCTCTCTCTCCCCCACTCCTTAGAGGTCAATACAGTTGCAGTAGAGGGGACTCAGAAAGTAGTAGAACAAAGGTACTGAATAACTAATTGTTATACACTATCAGCGGATTTTAGAAACACGCAGCACTAAAAGGCAGCACCGCGAAGTAAAACTCCCAAAAAAGATTTGAGGCATAAATAACATAAAATAAATATTTATTACCCTTACAGTAATATAATAAATCCCACCCCTTACACCCACAACTGTTCCACCCCTCTTCCCAAACAAATCTTCCTGTTCCCAACCAATGTCCAAAAAACTCAAGAGTGTCCACCAAAGTCCAACTGTCCCAATCCCAACTCCCACATTCTCATCGTCTCCACCCACAAAAAGTCCCACCCACCAAAACAAAGGATTAAAAAGAGGCAGAAGAGGGCACTAATGGTGGGCCAGGAGCTTTTTCTGGTGCCTCTCCATACATGTTTGTCCGGCTTCTTTCTGGGCCAGCCTGTGCAGGACACGGTGTTGAAATGCGCTGTCTGATGGGCGCAGTCTGATGGGGGCAGCAGTGTTGAAAGGTTGGAGGCGCTGGGGGCTGGCTAGGCCTTGTGCATTGGCAGCATCCTCCTCCTCCTCCAAGACCACCAGCACCTGGTGTTCTTACACGATGGCCTTCGGCTTCTTCCTCTACAACTGGGCTACTAATTCCTGTCAAGAAGGTGGACCAGCAGGAGTAGCTATATCAAGAAAGAAAAAAGACAAATTGTAAACAATGTTCTGTACAAAACACTTGTTTAAAATTATGTAGTGGCACAGTAGCAGTATATTTGCTGGTCACCTCAGACCATTCAATTTTGATATGATTAGAGTCACAGCCATTATACACTAGTGAAGACAAGTATTCTTCTCTCTCCTGTTGTGCTAAATTAATGGAGGCATGCTATCTCAGCTGGCACCCTTGGTGTATTTGTTAGTCATACTTTGCTACTGTCTGCAGCTAGTGAGGCGGTAATAGACACCTATCCTATTCCAATGCCCCTGCTCTTTTCCAAAAGGCCTTTCAATTTTACCCTGACTGCAAGGTAGACGAATACTATGAATGATACACATCACATACTACAAAATCAATCATGCAGACATCCTCTCAACCATAAGTAGATTTTGTGCGCGCTATGTTGTTTATTAGTGCTGAACCATGTGAGTTTTGTATGGCAATGTATGACAATTTAAATGTCTGTAATCTAAGACTATTCTATATGAATGGCCCAGATTAGCTATGGAAAACAAGGGGTTATTCATAGGAGAGGCAGGGTTCAATTACTCTATGGTCCTCAAGCTGTGAGAGAATTTCCCTCACTGTGCTTTAGACCCATGTTTAATGGGATATAGAGGTTGCATCTGTGGAGTGTATCTTATTGGAATAACATGTTGGAGGGAATTCATATCCTACCCCACATGGTTGAGATACAGTGCTGGAACAAGTGCAAAAGCCACATGTGTGGCTTAAGCTCCTTTTACTGTGTCAAGAGCAAGGACTGAGAAAGAAGGCACAATGACATCTTCCCCTTGTGGGAGCTTCAGGACAAATTCTGGTGGCCAATCTTTTCCTGCCAATGGTACATCATACCCTAATGTCAACTGTCCCCAGAAGATAACTTTGGTGGTGCGCTCAGTGTCTCCCTCAATTTGAATTTTGAATTTGTAAACCCTGTTGGGTGGGGAGATATGCCTGTCCGCTGTTTGACTTCAAGGAAGTCATTATTTGGTGTCATATCCAGAAGTTCTTGAAGATTCTGGTGAACTATCATGACCTCTGCTAACAGAGTCACTGCCCATGTCCTGTTCTTCAGTAATGCTCTCAATTTGCGTGGCATGTTTAGCCAAAATTGCTACAATCTTTTTCTATTTGTATCAGGGTTTTTTGTTGTGGGCATCTCTCTTCCTTTTTATCCAAATCTCTTAAGGGCGTTGTGACTCTTTCCTTGGTTTCATGTTCTCGTTTTGAGGTCGCAGACTGGGAAACACTTCTTCCAGCATGTTTATTTTTGTGCTATCCAAAACAGAACTTATTGACGTTTGATGGGTACCTTACCCATTATTGAGTGCACCGTTTCGGGGTTTATCCGAGTTGCAGCCAAATGTAGTCCTGCTGTAGCAGCCCTCGCAAAGGCAGTATTTAAGGTCTGCATTATTAATTGTATTAGTTGTCTATATATATCTACTAAACTATTATATAAGTTGCATAAATCCACTACCGACATGTTTTGTACATTGATATGTGGTGTATATGTGGGAAATTCTGGTAATGTTGGTCCGTCACTACTTAAGGGACTTGGGAGTCATTATGACCCCGGCAGGCGCCGTTAATGTGGTGGTAGTACCGCCAACAGGCTGGCAGTACTTATCGCCACATTATGAAATTGGCGGGTTGGCTGAAGCCAACCCGCCAATGTACCTCTCTAACTGCCATGGAGGTAGCAGCCGCTGGGCTGGAGATAACCATCTCCAGCTCAGCGGCCGCCATTGTGCAACCTGTGGGATTATGACCCCGCCTACCGCCATGATTTTCATGGCGTTCGTAATGCCACAAAAAACATGGCGGTAGGCCCTATTAGTAACAGTGAATTCCTTCCCTGTCACTTATAGGATGTCCCCACCCCCCCAACTCTCTAAACAAACCCCCAAACCCCTACCTCTCCAAACACCCCTCCACCCCACACCCCTACAACCATGCCCCCATGCACACACACACACACACACACAAAGACACACACTCATTCACACATACATACATGCATGCAAACATCCAATCACACACACATCCGCACACACTTCAAAACATACATGCAAACACGCATTCTGATTTCTATACATAAACACACACACACTTCCATACATTCACGCATGCAATCAACACTAAACACACACCCGCTTTCATGGACACACTAACACACACATGCACACATCCCCCACACACACAAAACCCCCTACTGCCCTCCCCTGTCGGAGACCCAACTTACCTGGATGCAGGGGCTCTTCCAGCAGGAGACGGGACTGGGCGTTGCTACTGCCAGCAGTGCCCTCCAGCAGAACACTGCCAGGCAGTTTTATTTTTCATAATACGGCTGGCGGTGGTCTACTGGTGGGGCGCTGCTGGTGGGTGCAGTGCCACCTTAACACCATCCACCAGATTTCCACCCTTCTTCTGGCGGAAATCTGGCTGTGGTCATAATATGGCGGACGGTTGGTAGCCGTGGCGATGGTCTATTGGTGGCTGACTCCGCGGCGGTAGGCGTTTTTTACCACCAATGTCATAATGAGGACCTTAATCTAATGTTTTGTATAGCATTTAAAATGTGTGGGCTCTTTTAAACCAATTTCGGTGTTCTTGCTAAGAGAGTGGTATTTCCTGTTGCAGGGCAATTCGAAATGTAAAAAAAAATGAAAAGAGAGACAAACTCCTTTTCGGCAATGTAAAGACAGCCCTTTCTGTCACGACAGGGAGATCGATCTTCCTCACACAGTCAGCCAGCTGGTCTCAAGTTGCTGTAGCACAGACAGCCTCCTATATGCAGAATCACACAATGCTTTATTACAAAACTGTAAATAATGATTGACTGGACAGTCATAGATTGAAAGAGAAAAACATTCGAACACCTGTGACCACATGAGCACGTAACTCTAAAATAATCTTCTACACATTTTTCACTTGTGGCTCTATCAATGCTCGACAAACTAACCATTCTTCACTCTAGAATACATGTATTTTTGTAGTAAATGCAACCTGAATACCATGTGCGCCTTATCATTGTAACCCTAAGACCTTTGTGTAATCTGAACTGATTAAATTGCCTGCACTCATTGTTTAATCAGGTTGCAATCTATTTGGAAACACGAAGTATGTTCCAGTAAGCCTGTGCACCTAGAGTTGTAAATACCTACTTTTGCTAAAAAAACAGTTAGCTTTTAACTGCAACCCTTTAAGGTTACTGATTTCAGTATTTCCTCAATTGAACTCTTCATCTTATTTAGGTCAGTATTGGATTTTGGTCTGCAGTATTCTTTTATTACATACATCTGCGTAACACTTTCTGCCAATGTCTGTTGTATTATATTTTCACATTCTTATTCTGCATATCCTGTAATACTCCAAATATGCATATACTTTGTATTGTGCAGGTGCGTTTGCTATTTTGTAATTATGAAAATGGTGTGTATTTCCATCTACTCCTGCAAAGGTGACCCAGGAATAGAATAAAACTGTTCTGTATGCATCATGTGCCTCTACCACAAATGTAATATCCATACTCTCATCAGTGAGTCCATGAGCTAATGGATGTTGTGTGAGACGTTGTCTCATATTTACTGGAATTGCACACCATTGAGGGTCCGCCATGTTTTTAAATAGTAAGTTCAGAGATAGAAACACCAATATGGGGAATCCTTTTATTATTCAAGCTTGAGCAACCTACAGGCTAAGAAAGGTACTACCTATTTATCTGAGGAAGACTTTTCCGTAACACCATGGACATCTCTGTATAAGGTAATTTGGGTACCTTCAGTATGCAAGAAAGAGATACTCATTCTAAACAATGGTGTGCCTCCTTTTAATGCATGCTCTGATCCCCGTCCCCAGGGCTGTAGTACCAGATTGTGCAGCAGATGCAGTTCACTCAGAAGTGCAGGCCAGGGCTGCAGATCCAGATTCCAGCAGGGTAGTCCTTCTTCCTCTGGTAGTTTCAGGCAGCAGATCTAAGAGGCTATGCACCTCTCACATTATTATTCCAAGTTCCTGTGCATCAGGAAAGGGGGCACCCCTGACCTATAGGATACAGGGTGACACACAGATGCATGAGGACTTCCTCCAAAGTGTGGCATATTCCTGTCCCAGAAAGCACCATTCTTCCGAAGTATGATGGCTGAACTTTTATTTGAACAGTCAGAGCTGACTAAACCAATACCCAGTGTGGCTCATTTCCATAGCTCTCTTCCTCCTAACATCTGCAACTTGCTCCCTTAATACTGGTATCTGGCTGAGGGGTCCAGAAGGTAGTGGTTAAGTGATCTGGCATTCCCTGTCTGTCCTGCTCTCCTTTGAGGCTGTATGTTTTATTACCTCTCCCTCCGCTCTGGCATTCCTGTGTAGCCCCAGAGCTGCCCTTCACCAGATAGCCTCTCCCCCGGGCAACCAGTTATCACTTATTCAAGCAGCTCTGCTAATCCTGTTAGCACTGACCAATAAGAGGGGACCTTCAGAAGGGTGGATTTAGGCTTGTAGCAAGTTACATTCACCAATGGCAAATTGCTGAATTCATCAAAACAAATATTTTAAGTCCTTGAATGACTTGTCTATGCTTTTCCCTCCTATATTTACAATAAAATATAATATTGCAATGTTAGCCTAAGCAGTCCAGTATCTACGGATGGGGGGAATAATTGAGCAGTTTTTCCCCTCACCAGGGTTTGTAATACATCTTTTATAGGGACCTTGCTTATAGTTATGTGCCCCCACCCTTAAGACATCTAGGGGAGACCCTAGGGATACCTAATAATTGAAAATAAGGTAGATTATCACTTTCAAGATGCCAAATGACACCATAGTTGAATTGGGACACCATTTCCATTTAAATGCAGTTTGCAGAGGCAGGCTACATTTAAAAATGACTGGAAACCCCCAGCAGTGCCCACATGCAAAAGGTAGCAATTCTGCTGCACCTCTACATCCATTCCCTCTTACGTACTAGGGTCTTATAGGTAGTTGGCACCCCCTTGCCATATTATCTACTAAGGACTTATAGGAGCTGTTATGCAAATGGTAAGAATTTAACTTTTAAAGAAAGATTGCAAGGTAGGCTTGCATTTAAAAAGGCAGAAAGCACACATTAGTGCACACAAGCAAGTGCAGAAATTCTGCCGGGCATCTAAACTCCATTACCTATTACATACTAGGGACTTATAGAAAGAGTGTGCTCCCCCTGCCCTATTATTTAGTAGGCACTAACAATGTCTGTCGGACCAATGGGACGGGTACCCTAATACCTAGTGTACTCTACTACATGTGTGTGTTTTAACATAGCTTAACATAGCACTGGCCCATGTCTGGCTAACAGAGCCCAGGGTACAGTCAGAGTCAGTTACCTACAGCACCAGTGAGCAACAAAAATTGGGGTGAACAAGGCAAAAAGAAGACTTTCCAACATGACTGCTTCATGACGGTCCTTCTTTTGTTCAGAGGGAACCATTTGAATATCTTTTGTAGCAGGTGTAGGATGTGGAAACAGAGGGTACACACTGCGTTGATTTGAGACGTCATCTTGAGCTTGTTGTTTAGGATGATCCCTAGATTTCTTGCATGGTCTGTGAGTGTGGGTGTTGGTCCTAGCTCCCACGACCTACAGGTGGAGTCCTATAGGGAGATCTTATTGTAAAAGACCAGGTGTCACGTATATGTTGAAAAGGGTGGAGCTGAGGGGCGATCCATGTGGGACTCAGCATATTAGTCTCTTGGTTCCTGAAGTGAAGGGTGACAACCTGACCCTCTGAGTTCTTCCTATGAGGATGGAACAGATCCTTGTATGACAATCTTGTGGAGATGTCTGATGAGGGTGTTATGGGAGACAAAGTTGAAGGCCGGAGAGAGGTCGAGCAGGATGAGGGACACTGTTTCTCCTCCTTCCACGATGATTTGAATGTGATTGGTGACCTTGATGAGTGCTGTTTCAGTGCTGGGGCTCTTTCTGAATCATGACTGAGTGTTGTCTAGTAGATGGTGAAGTTCGAGGTGGTTGTGAGTTGCTTGTTTGTGGTTTTCTCAATGAGTGGATTTTAAGTGGTCATGCTCACTTTAATTCCTGTATGGTGTACTCCATTGGCCCTTTCTACTCTCCCCTATACCCTCCAAAGATGGATTTCTTCTTTGCCGTATTGTCCAGTGGCTGACTTTGGCCAACAAAGGAAAGACGCTGCTCTGTTGGGGGAATCCTAGCCCCAGAAAACTCTGCTGGATCAAGGGGGCACAGCCAGGCACCACGAGTGCTTTAAAGCACATCAGGACTCCCTGCGTAGCGGGAAAGACACTGCTCTGTTGGGGGACTCCTATTCCCAGAAAACTCTGCTGGATCAAGGTGGCGGTGCCAGGCATCACGAGCGCTTGAAAGAGCATCAGGACTCCCCGCGTAGCGGGAAAGACACTGCTCTGTTGGGGGACTCTTAGTCCCAGAAAACTCTGCCGGATCAAGGGGGCAGAGCCAGGCACCGCGAGCAATTGAAAGCGCATAAGGACTCCCGCGTAGCGGGAAAGACGCTGCTCGGTTGGGGACTCCTAGTTGCAGAAAACTCTGCCGGATAAAGGGAGCGGAGCCAGGCACCAGGGGCCTTGAAAGTGCATCCAGACTCCCCACGTTGATGGACGTGCGCAGGCCGCACCCGGCCAAAGCAAAGGCCAAGGGCTGGCCCGTCCTTTGACCGTCAGTGACCGGAAGAGGTTGGGCTGAGCCACCCCCCTGAGAACTGGTATAGAGGGGAAACATGAGATAAGCAGAATTGGTGGAGAAAGACCCTAAGCCTGAGGCAGAAACAAGTGGTACGGAGTCTGGTATTTGGCAGATATTGGCCAGATTTCTGACTACACCCGTATTTCTGCAGTGCCTGGGTGGCGCCCCTTTCCCACTCTCCTACTTTAGAGAAGGGGGTATCCGCCCTGTTACATGTAAAACCCTTAGGGCGTGTGATCTATTGACCATAATGGTAAAAAGAAAAATCAGTATTCAAAAGGGGGAGGGTGGCCAGGGCCCTTTAGCTACAATGACTAGCTGTTTATCATTTGTTATAGGGGCCATAGAGCCCAAACTTGAGCAAGTACAGGAAAACATTGGGGCTGTCCAAAAATCTACTCAGAGACCACTGTTTTTATTAAGCCCATTCCAGGGGATCAGGTATCCCTGAAAGCCCCCAACTCCAATTTTTTACAGCCTGGAACTGGTGCTTCTCATACACAAGCCCCAAGTGAACTTAAAGAACTGAATATAGATCGCTCCTTGGCAGTCTCTCCACCTCCGAAAAAGAGAAAAGCGGGAGGATGGCTTGAAATCACAAAGTGAGACCCAGGGACCAAGAGGAAGACTTGTACACACTTGAGAAAATCTGTCAGTCAATCGGCAGCCCCCGATACCACAAGTGATTGCATAGAGATAGGAGCTCTTATGAATGATCCGATTTATATAATTGACTCTATACTCAAACCATTTTGCGCAGCTTTGGAGGAGAAACTTATCAATCTGATAACTAAAAAACTGGATCATTTCCATACTAATATGATAAGTATGATATCTCAAACAGGTACAGGACCACCTAACCCTGGTAAGCCCCACAATCAAGAGGCAGTGCATATAAATGGAAAAGTATTGCATAATCCTCCATCCAATGGAAATGTCCCATTCCTGGTTCAACTCTCAGGTGGGCTTGGACCCTTACATATGGAGCCAAAGCCTTGCCTGGAGTCTCGGAAGGGAGCTCACTCTGGGCACCCAACCTCCCTTTTTACTAACCCTATTAATACCCGAAAAGAAACATTGCAACTACCTTCTGACTGTATGCTGTATGTTTTGGGCCTTGTAAATGTGCCTCCATTAGATCCCTGCCAAAATGAAAATACCCAAGCATTAATGAGGAAGTGTGCTCATTGGCTGGGGACTAAATCTAGATATCAAGGAGATTTAAATAATAAGATTCTTATGGCACGTAGAGTGAAACGGGTTGGCTTATCAAAGAAAGTATACAAGGGTGACTGTGTTGTGATTAATATGGCTAACCCCTGCCTAGTCAAGCATTTGCTGGCTGACCTAGAGCACTGTGCAAGGACCAAAGAAGGGATTCAAATCTACCCACTAAGTCACTTGTATGATCCAACCATCTCTCTTGTTTGTCCTACAGTAGCTCAGTGCGATCTTAATACAGGGCCGGTTATGACAAAAATCCGAACAAATGTTCCCACCATAAATCGTTGCCAGGACTTTACTCCTCTAGACGAGAATGATTGACTTGCAGATATGGACAGGCTTATGAGAGTCATCCTGGAGGGGGTAATGGAAGGATATGGGCATGACATACCCTTGTTAGAGAAAGAGCCTGATAAGACAGATACTTCCCCTAATGTTTTGGTAGTTCCTATCACTGGGGAAGAAATGGTGGCAGGGTTAGGCTCTAAACCTTTAACACTAATTAGTTGGAATATTGTGGGGCATTGTGGAACATTGTGGGAATGGCAAGTGGGGGACTTCTGGTCCTTGTCTCATTACAACTCCCTAAAAGGGAGGCAACCTTAATCTGGTCTTCATCCTATTTTATGGTTGTCCTACTGCTGATTGAGGGGTCTAAGGGCTTTTTATTAATACATTTTTATAACAATATTCCACGTGGCCTTCTGAAGGGAAGCTTTGAAGAGGTAACAGACTTTCTTGATTCTTTTGATAAGCTCCAGGATAATGAGTTAATCATGATGTGGGTTGGAGATTTTAATATGTCCCTATGTAATCAGGAAGCTTCACACGTGTGTAGTACCTACATTGAGGCTAGAGAGATGTTAACTCACTTTATTCATACAAACCAAGGTGACGTTTTAAACTCTTCAATTTATAAGTGATTCTGACCTGATTTAAGGCCAGGTTTCACTCTGCACGCTGCGTAGCTCCTCCTGTCTGCCTCCATGCCCCCGAACCCACCCTCTCTGCTGCTGCGAGTTCGAGGCCCTCCACCACCCACAGACACACGCCTGCGCCTCATCCCTGGTGTCTAGTGGTTGCTGTAAGTATTGTGTGTCTGTCCTGTAATTTGTCTGTGTGTTATTTGTGCAGTTTTTCCTCTTTTTGTTCTCTGATTCTGTTGTTTGTGCTTTTTCTGCTCTCTGACTCTGTTCTGTAACTTTCCTCGTCTTTTTGCCTTTCCTCGTCTTTTTGCCAATTTTTGCTGATTTTACTGCCCCCGACCCCGCCCTCGCTGTGAGTTTGAGGCCCTCCAAAACCCACAGGCACCCACCTGCACCTCATCCCTGGTGTCTAGTGGTTGTCGTAAGTATTGTGTGTCTGTCCTGTAATTTGTCTGTGTATTATTTGTGCCATTTTTCCTCTTTTTGTGCCTTTTCTGTTCTCTGACTCTGTTTTGTGACTTTCCTCGTCTTTTTGCCTTTCCTCGTCTTTTTGCCAATTTTTGCTGATTTTACTGTTTTAGGCTCTTCAATCTCTCCCCGTTCCCACCACTGCATCCCCTGCGGCCACCCCCCCTCGTGCCCCCATTTGCCCACCGCTCCCCGCCTCCCAGCTGCTACTCCCTCCCACCTCCCCTTCTTAATGGTGGCCATAGGCAAGCCCATCTGCGGCCGTCCACGCCTGGACCGCGCCTAGCGCCAGTCCCCCTGTCTCTCGCACCGCCAGATGCTGTCACACCACCAAAGAACTCCATGCACTCAACCCTGGCAGCCCCAACGCCTGAGTCCAGACCTCCCCAAGGCACACCCATGGACCTTTCTCCTGCCAAATGTGGAACTTCACCTGCACCCAAGCTGCCAAACACCACAACAACTCCACCCATAACAACCACCTCAGCTGCATCCTCTTCAACACCCGCTCCATCCACAAGCACAGTGTCGAACTCTGGGACCTGCTCACCTCAACCTCCCCAGACATCGCCTTCCTCACCGAAACCTGGATGAACCCCTCCTCGGAAGCCGAGATCGCCATAGCCATCCCTGGAGGCTACAAATTCACCCAAAGAGACCATACCAACAAACCGGGAGGAGGAATCGTCATAGTCCACAGGAGCTCCATCAGGATCTCAACCAACACCCAGGACACCATTGATGCCGCCGAACACCTGCACTTCCTTGTCTACAGACCCCCCCGCCTCTGTCCACAATTCTGCGACACCATCGCCGACACAATAAGCTCCCACTCCTTCGCCTCCACGGACTCCATGCTCCTCGGAGACCTGTATTTTCACACATACAACAGCAACTCCTCAGCCCTGCTCGAAAACCTCGACAACCTCGGACTCAAACAACTCGTCACAACGCCCACCCACTCAGCCGGCCACACACTCGACCCCATCGTCTCCACTAGCAGCCACATCACCTTTACCCATACCACCGAACTCCACTGGACCGACCATTGCTGTGTCCACTTCTCCTTCCAGAAACCCACAGCTCACTCACCGCCACCAGCAACGAACACCGCACAGCAGCTGCAAAGAGATCTCAAATGACTAACTGATCTCCACCATCGCCCATGCCCCGCCACCCAACACCAGCGACCCCAATACTGCCACCCTCAACCTCAAACAATGGCTAGATGACTTCGCCAACACCCTCGCTCTACTTAGGAAATCTATACACACCCGCACCAGCAATAAAGCACCCTGGTTCACCGCTGACCTTCAGGCCTCCAGGCGGGAGTGCCGGAAAACCGAGATGATCTGGCGCCAAGAACAAACAGAGTGCAACCACACCACCCTCAAGACCTCCATCCGCAAGCATCACCAGCTCATCCCGACCACCAAAAGATCATTCTACAAAGAACAAATCAACAACAACGCACATGACAGCAAGGAGTTCTTCAGCATCATCAAAGAACTCACCAACACCAAGTCCTGCTCCACCGACCCCCCCTGCTCGCAAGACCTCTGCGACTCCCTCGCCACCTTTTTTCACTGCAAGATCACGGACAACAATGGCTTCACCTCCCCGATCCCCACGACCCCCGCTGCCTATGCACCCAACCACACCAACCTCCGGAGCAAATGAACCCACACCAACAACGAGGACACCACCAAGACTATGAGCACCATCCGCTTTGGATCTCCCGCTGACCCCTGCCCTCACCATTTCTTCAATAAAGGCAGCAAAATTATTGCCCCCAGCTCAAAAAACCCAAGGCAGACCACGAAGACCTCAGGAATTATCCTCGCTACTCCCCTTCCCAGCGAAAGTCATCGAGAAGATATTCAACAGCCAGCTTTCACGCTTCCTGGAGGACAACAGCCTGCTTGACATCTCCCAATCCGGCTTCAGCAAGAACCACAGAACCGAAACCACTCTCATTGCCGCTACTGATGACATCAGGATCATGCTCGACAAAGGTGAAACCGTGGCCCTCATCCTCCTTGACCTCTCGGCAGCCTTCAACACTGTCTGTCACCACACACTTCGCACATGCCTCCACGATGCTGGAATCCGCCACAAGGCCCTGGACTGGATCACACTTCCTCTCCAGAGAGTCCGCATCCCTCCGTTCGAAAGCCACCAAGACCATTTGCGGAGTACCCCAAGGATCCTCCCTCAACCCCACCCTTTTCAACATCTACATGGCGCCGCTCACCAACATTGTCCGATCCTATGGCCTTAACATCGTCTCCTACGCGAACAACACACAACTGATCCTCTTACTCATGAAGGACCCTGCCACTGCCAAAACCAACCTCCACAACGGACTTCACGCCATCGCCAACTGGATGGAGGTAAGCCGCCTTAAACTGAACTCAGAAAATACTGAGATCGTCATCCTCGGCTCCAACAAGTCAGCATGGGACGACTCCTGGTGGCCTGCCACTCTAGGAGCCAATGCAATTCCCACCACCCACACACACAACCTCAGCTTCATACTGGACTCATCACTCACAATGACCCAGCAGGTCAAGGCCATCTCATCCTCATGTTTCAACACCCTCTGCATGCTTCGCAAGACCTTCAGATGGATCCCCATTGAAACCAAAAGAACGGTCATCCTCGCCCTTGTTAGCAGTAGACTGGACTACGGCAACGCAAGTGGGAACAACGGCCAAGCTCCAGAAGAAACTTCAGCACATTCAGAACGCCTCAGCCCAACTCATCCTTAACCTCTCTCACCACTAACACATCTCAGCCCACCTCAGAGACCTTCACCGGCTCCCCATCAACAAAAGGATCATCTTCAACCTCCTGATCCATGCTCACAACGCTCTCCACGACGCCGGCCCTGCCTACATCAATGAGCATCTCAACTCCCACTTCCCGACAGGCCAACTCCACTCCGCCAACCTCGCCACCGCCCCCGCATCCACTGTACCACAACCGGCGGCAGATCCTTCTCCCATCTCGCCGCCAGGACATGAAACTCCCTTCCCATCAACCTACGTCTGACCCAGGATCTCCTGACCTTCAGGAAGCATCTCAAGGCCTGGCTATTCGAGCAGTAGCACCCACCCCCAGCGCCTTGAGACCCTATCAGGTGAGTAGCGCGCTTAACAAATGATTGATTGATTGATTAAGTTTGACCTTGTATATGCACGGGAGAAAGCTCCCGCAAATATCCAAAAAATACCCAAATTTACTGGGAATTTTAAAGGGAGTATTATTGATTTTATCCTTATTAGTTCTTCAGATTTTCATTTAATTCTTGATTTTAAGCTAATACCACACTGCGCTAGTGATCACAATCCCCTATGCATTAATCTAGCTTGTAACACCAAACCGATCACAATGAATAGAGAACCGAGAGGAAAATATGTATTTAACAAAAACTTTTGTTTACGTAGGAAATAGGAAAGGGTAGATCCAAAGATATTTGATCAGAAAATTATTGAACAAAAGCTAGATTCCATTAAATTGTGCTTGTCGCAACAACCAACTCACGTCCGCTTGGTAAAGGAATTTGAACATTTAAGCTATGCCATCTCTGATGCATTGGTGAGTGACAGGATTCCTTGGACCCGAAGGTCAACAATGGTTTAACTCTGCATGTACAGCTGCTCATAAAAACTTTTAAAAAGTTCTTAGATCTGTTCCCTTTTCCCGTGATCTAGTTAAACTGACAAGGGGACAGTATAAGGCAACATTGGAAGAGAGAAAAACGGAAACCAGAACTAAATCATGGGAAGAGCTTTTGGCAGCTACTGAATTGAAGGATCCATCAACATTTTGGAGGGTGGTAAATCACCCAAATTTCTCTGAATATGACAACAAAGAGGATGGTTGCCTGATCCTAGAAGCCATTTGGTGAACCACTTTTCAAGGGTTTTCCAGCCTGGAAGTGAGTTACAACTGGAGGGGGATGATAGTATTAACCAGAAATCTGTAAAATCTAATTTGAATATAATAGATATATCTTTTGAGTATCATGAGGTCATTACAGCAATCAACCGTTCGAGATCAGGGAAGGCACACGGTCCGGATGGGGTTCCTGTTGATCTTTTCAAATCTATGCCAGATCTCTCGGGCCCCCTACTTACAAATGTCCTAAGAAGTGCAATAAAGAGTAATATTCCTTCCGCATGGAAATCGGCCATAATTATCTGTATCTTTAAAAAGGGTAACAGACAAGATCCAACTTGTTATAGGCCAATTTCCCTCATAGATTCTACTGCTAAGTTTTTGGGGAGTGTGAACCTGACACGGTTTGAGGAATGGGTGAGTGAGGCAAAGATTCTCTCCCCAATTCCATACGGTTTTAGACCTGGTCTAGGTACAGTAGAACAAGCATTAAATTTGCATCTTATCCTCAGTAAATATGTTACTGTTAGGAAAGAATTCATTCATTTGGCTTTTATCGATCTCTCAAGTGCCTTTGACCTGGTAAACAGAGGGAAACTCTGGCAAATTATAGAATCCTTGGGGGTCAATCGGAATTTGCTGGAGTTAATAAAACGCTTATATACTTACCTAACGGTCTAAGTGCAGTATGGTCTGCACGGTGAGAGGACTCCCCCTTTTCGATCAAGGTGAGGAGTAAAACAGGGATGTATTTCAGCACCGTTTTTATTTTTGTTATATAGTAATGGGTTTTATGGTTTCTTAGTAAAAAATGGAAAGGACTTTCCTAGGATGGGACAAAGACTGCTCCCAGTCTTATTGTACACTGATGATGCGGTTTTAATTGCCTGTACAGCCAATGGTCTCCAAGGCATGTTGGACCTTTTTAAATTTTTATGCAGGACCTAGATTTGAAACTAAATTTTACAAAGACTTATGCCATGACCTGTGGCCCTCGAAATACAAGGTCTAAACAATTTATCATGGGAGGAAATACCATTTACAAAGTAAGAGACTTTTGTTATTTAGGCTTACATGTAAGTTCTTCCATGTCATGGACTCCCCATCTCAAAATCAAGACACAACAAATGGTGAGAAATATGGAAGCGATATTTCGCTTCACTTGCAAATTAGGACACAGACCAGTACACCAGATAGTCATGAAGCCAAACCACCAAATTAAAGCCAAACCGCCAATTTACCATACCGACCGCCATGGCAGTAACAGCCTCCGGGCTGGAGATATCAATCTCCAGCCCAGCGGCTGTCACTGTACCACCTGCGGGATGATGACCCCGCCTATCGCCATGGTTTCCGTGCCTTCCTTACCGCCATGTAAACCATGGCAGTAGGCACTATCAGTGACTGGGAATCCCTTCCCTGTCACTAATAGAGGTCTTCCCCACCCCTCCCCCTCTCCACATACTTCTCCACTCCCCTTCTTCTTCAAGTCCCCCTACATTCATGCCCCTTCACACACACACACACGCATACACACACCCATTCCCACATGCATCCACGCATCCATACATCCATTCACACACACTTTCATACATACACGCAGACACGCATTCACAGAACACAACATACACGCAAACACACCTCCATACATGCACGCACATTCAACACAGAACACACATCCGCATACATGCACGCACAAACATTCACACACACCCCCACCCCCACCCACACACAACATCCCCCACCCCCCTCCCCTGTTGAAGCACCCACTTACCTGTGTTCAGGGTGGTCGCCCGGCAGGAGACGGGACGGGGCAATGCTGCCAGCAGCAGCAGTGTCCCGGTCATTATGGGTTATAATACGGCTGGCGGTCGTCTACTGGCTTGGCACTGCTGCGGGCAGCAGCACCACCTTACCGCCATCCACCAGCCTGGCCACAGCCAGATTTCCACCATTCTTATGGTGGAAATCCGGCTGTAGTCATAAAACGGCGGACGGCTGGTAGCTGCCACAGCAGTCTTTTGGCGGCCGTCCCCAGGGTGGTAGGCGGTTTTTACCACCAATATCATAATGAGGGCCTATATGTCTATAGCACTAATCACTTTTTCCGCAACAAACACCACACAAGAGAGATAGGAAAGGCATGGATGTAGATCTACGCCTACATCCAAGTGAATTACATTTGTAAGTACAGAAAATAGTTCTACAGATGTCCTACTACACATATTATAAAATTACTTTCTGAATTGGCCCCAGTTTGTTTACTGTTTCAATTCATCAGGAGGGGCAATTTGAATGAGCGTTTTAAAGATGCAAACTGACAATTTAACAACAGATAACGGTGAAATTAACATGACCAAACAGCTCAGTCCCAAACTGGGCTGTACAATTCTGCATGTTCGGCCCATTTCCACGTTTGAACTTAAAATAGGAGAAATGTACTGTTCCTGGGAATAACATTACGCTGTGTCGTTGATATTTACGAGGTTCAGTGATAACCTGGTGCCTCCCACCCCACTTGTGAGCAGGTCCTAATTGGTCCAAGGTAACATATCATACTTGTGCTATTTTATACCAACATTTGCATGACCCAACAAATGCAAACATTACAATTGCATAGACTAGTTTGACTAGGTTGAATGCTACACCTGTGCACTCTTTATAGTCTAGAAATGCATCGGCAATAGTGTGATTTACATAGTCCGACCTACGATATTTTTACTTATTCGACTGGCTTTTAAAAAACACAACAGGATATGTCAGGCATACATTGAATACCATGTGATAGCAGCTAACTATTATTTAGTGAATTGCTAATCAGCTGATCCTCCATGGAGTAACATAAATACATTTTAGAATCTGAAAATCAATAAATAGGATGAGAGTGAATTATTCATAAGAAAGACATTCAGGTTTCCTTTTTTACTTAACTTTAGTTTGCTTACGCATATTTGTTTCTTGTATAAACTATGATTTCATGTTACTCAAAATTCACAAAAAGTATAGCCAAACAATAGAAATTATATAAAGGAATCAATTAAACTATTTTGATATCTATTGTGAGAAAACAGGGCTGATTGCAGAGGCCCCATAACTTTTTGCCCCAATTTTCCCCTTTTTGCTGGTGTTTTCCTGACTTTAAAGGTGCCCTGGGTACTGCTAACCAGTCCCAGGGCCTGTGCTCTGTGTAAAATGGATATGCAAATTAGGCTAATTATAATTGGCTAAGTTAACCTACCTATAAGTCCCTAGTATATGGTAGGGCATGTAGGTTTAGGGACCACAGCATAGGTGGTGCACACCTAGGTGCACTGCTGAGGTGCCCAGTGTCATTTTAAAAGCAAGCCTGCCTTGCTGGCTGCTTTTAAATTAAAGTTATATGCAAATTCGACTTTGGAATTAAAGGTACTTCCAAAGTCTTAAACTACCTTATTTTTACATATAAGTCACCCCTAAGGTGTGCCCTATGTGCCCTTAGGGCTGGGTGCCATGTAACTATAAGCAGGGACTTTATAAAAATAGATTTATAAGCCCTGGGGAGGTAAAAACAGCCAAATTCGTTTTCCCCTCATTGAAGTAAATGGCCTTCATAGGCTAGAATGGGCAGACTTTATTTTAAATTTTAAAGTCTCCTTAAATGTTACATACCAAGAATTTGGTATCAAATTAATTGTTGTAATAAATCCCACAACTTCCAGTTGTTGGATTTAATATAACTTGTTCAGGTAAAAAGTTTAGACTTTACCTAAAAAGTTGCCAATTTCAGCTCTGCATTGTTTTTGTTGCTGTGCTCTGATTGGCCAGCCTGCAGCAGCTTCTGCCAGGCTACCTTGATGAGGTGTGAAGTGGCCTGACTTCACACAAAGGAATGTGCTTGGGGGAGAGAATCTCCCCTCAGCAGATGGTGAGGCAGGAAGGGGGAGGGCGGCCAAACTGGTCTTCAAAGGCAGAGAAGGCCATTTGGAGCACCCAGCAACACCCCCACATCCTGCAACCCCAGACAATTAGGTGCCCCCTTGATTAGATTAGGAGAGGGCAGGAGAGGGGTGTGTTTATGATTTTTAGCCACACCAGTGGGTGGGGTCAGCCAGATGTAACCTCCAAAAATCAGATTCATCCATGTTGGATTTTTAGAGACTGTTGCCTTCTGGGATGGATTTTTGCCACACTTCCCAGGAAGTGGTCATCACAGGGGGATGACCCTGTCCCTGATTGGAGAACCAGGACCCCCCTGCTTTTCACCCAGGAGCAAGGATAAAACTGGCAGACCTGCACCCACACCTCAGATCCCTACCAGATTTCAACAAGAAAGGAACTTAAGGAGAAGAAGGACTGCCCTGCTGGACCCCTGGCCTGCACCTGGAACCTGCACTCAGAAGGACTGCACCAGCTGCACACTTGGGCTTCACCACAAGAAGGACTTTGCCTGGCTTCAACTCCCTGTTTGCTACAGGTGAAAAATTGCTAAACCAGAGTCCCCTGCACCAACTCCTGAAAAAAGCGACCAGCTGACCACTGCCTAGTGGCCAAAAAGGAGTTTCTGCCAGGTGCATTCTGGGAGTTGAAGTCCGCACCCCCCAAGGACCATCACAGAACTTCTGGACCCTTGGGGTGAGCTGTGGACCCCAAAAGAACCTTAAAAGAACATCTGGGTGAAGCCCCAGAAGTTTGGAAAAGATTTGAGAATTTTTGGAAAAAAGCTCCAGAGAGGGACCGACCCGCCGCGGAAATTCTAGCCGGCTTGCCTCAACCGCGACCCGGCCTGACTTCGTGGTTCGTCCCGGTAAAGAAAAACATCCAAAAAAGAGACTAAGTTGACCGGGACCTCCCAGCCATCGTATCCGAGAAGGGCTCCATAGACGTCGGATCAAGATCCAGGTTTACCCCGGTCGAAGGATTTTCATCTCGAAAAAACGACTAAGTCCGAAGGTAAAAATCACCACCGAGGAAACCAACTTCGCGTATCCGGACAAGGGCTCCAGGAGGTCGGATTCAACTGGCAGGTTCGTCCCGGTGAAGAAAAACTTCAAAAAAGAGACTAAGGCCCTCATTCGGACCTTGGCGGCCGCCGAAAGGCCGCCCGCCAGCCCAGGGGAAAACGACCTTCCCACCATGAAGCCGGCTCGTAATCGAGCCGGCGGAGTGGGAAGGTGCGACGGGTGCTACTGCACCCGTCGCGTATTTCACTGTCTGCTATGCAGACAGTGAAATACTAGCGGGGTCCTCTTACGGGGGCCCCTGCAGTGCCCATGCCATTGGCATGGGCACTGCAGGGGCCCCCAGGGGCCCCGCGACACCCCCTACCGCCTTCCTGTTCCTGGCGGGCGAACCGCCAGGAACAGGATGGCGGTAGGGGGTGTCAGAATCCCCCATGGCGGCGCAGCGAGCTGCGCCGCCATGGGGGATTCAAATGGGCAACGGAAAACCGGCGGGAGACCGCCGGTTTTCCATTTCTGACCGCGGCCAAAGCGCCGCGGTCAGAATGCCCAAGGGAGCACCGCCGGCCTGTCGGCGGTGCTCCCGCCCCCGTTGGCCCTGGCGGTGCAACACCGCCAGGGTCATAATGAGGGCCTAAGTCAGAAGGTAACTTTTTAACCGAGGCCTCCCGCGACTTGTAGCCGAGCAGGGCTCCATCGCGGTCGGCCTGAAACTTTGACTTTGCCCCGGTCCTGGTGCAACCAGATGACCCGATTGGCGCTTTTTGTTTCTAAGCGCTAGAAAATAATAATATTTTAAAAATTCATATCTCCGGTTCCCCTGAACCGATTTTAATCGTTTTTGTGTCATTTTAAAGATAAAAATATAAACTATTTTTATAAATTGGTTTTGGATTTTTAAACTGTTTCCTGTGTTTTATTTAATTACTGTTTTGTGATGTTTGAATGCTTTACACTTTGTCTCCTAAGTTAAGCCTTGACGCTCGTTGCCAAGCTACCAAGGGTTGAGCTGGGATTAATTTACTGAGACCTAACTGTACCTAATTGGAGGTTAGTGGCTTGTTGCTAGGTGTAGGTACCTACCTGCCCTTACCAATAACCCATTTTCCAACATAATTGGAAGCAGCGACGGGATCCTGTACTTGTGTTCAATATCATGTTACAGTTTTGGGTAAAACAAATTAAAAATCCTTTAAATTGTCCTAGTGCAAAAATTGTTTTTAATTTTTAATTTGGATTAAATCCCTGACAGCATGGGCTGAGGCCCAAGAGCTAGGCACGGAGGAAGCTCCAGAGGGTGAAGAAAAAGGGGAGGATGCTAACTCTAACCTCTCAGGGGAGGGAAGACATCTGAGCCCAAGTGAGGATGAGGAAGAACGGTCCTCAGTAGATACAGGGGGTGATTCTAACCCTGGCGGTCGGTGTTAAAGCGGCGGCCAACCCGCCAACAGGCTGGCGGTAAAAAAAATGGGATTCTGAGCCTGGCGGGAACCGCCAACACAGACAGCCACCTTAACACTCCGACCGCCACGGCGGTACAAACAAACAGCGCGGCGGTCACCGCCAACAGACAGGCGGGAGACAATGTACCGCCCACACTATTCCAACTCACCAATACGCCACCTTTTCCGGGGCGGGAGCACCGCCGATAAAAACACGGCGGAAACAGACTACGGACGGGAAAACGCTCACCACTACGCACTCCAGGAGGAAGGAGGACAGCATGGAACCCGAATTAAACATCCTACCTGCTCTCGTCTACCTTCTCATCTACCACGAGTACGAAGTCCGGCGCAGACGACAACGGTGAGTACTGCACCTACGACTCACGGGAGGGGGAGGACGAAAGGTCACGGACACACACATATGCGACCCCCCCCCCCAACTATGTACTCACCAATGCAGAGCACCAAGTCACAGTGACACCACCCAAACACCCCTGAAAAATGCCAGGACGTAATCATATTTGGAATAAATATTTATGTACCAAAAAGCTCCAGAAAATTAGAGTACAACCATGAAAGATATCCACAACAAAACTAATGACATACACATCAGTGTATAACTGAAGTAACAAGTCCTGCACATCCTACGAATTCAGCATGTCCGTGGGCCAAAGTCTTGAGAAACAAGGGCAAAGCCCACACAGGAGACCTGAGTCCTTTGGAGAGAACACTGCAGGGGCATCAGATGTAAAAACTACAGGCACCTCAGGGGGAAGGGAAGGGGGGGGCACCACAGCCACATGAGTCCACGACGCCAGATCCACGAGGAGCCACCATGCCCACTGGACCATCCTGGGGAGTGCAAAGCCACAGTCTCTCAATGTCTCTACAGTGGGTGGGCTGCCCACTGGACCATCCTGGGGAGTGCAAAGCCACAGTCTCTCAATGTCTCTACAGTGGGTGGGCTGCCCACTGGACCATCCTGGGGAGTGCAAAGCCACAGTCTCTCAAGTCTCTACAGTGGGTGGGCTGCCCACTGGACCATCCTGGGGAGTGCAAAGCCACAGTCCATCAGGTGGATGACAGTCTCCACTGGTCAAGGAGGAGGCATGGTGGGCACAGTGAACCATAAACGGTGCTTGAGACGGCGGTGCCCAGCGGAGCGGAGCTTGAGAGGAAGGGCCCAGCGGAGCGGTGCTTGAGAGGAATGGCCCAGCGGAGCGGTGCCTCAGAGGAAGGGCCCAGCAGAGCGGTGCTTGAGAGGAAGGGCCCAGCGGAGCGGTGCTTGAGAGGAAGGGCCCAGCGGAGCGGTGCTTGAGAGAAAGGGCCCAGCGGAGCGGTGCCTCAGAGGAAGGGCCCAGCGGAGCGGTGCTTGAGAGGAAGGGCCCAGCGGAGCGGTGCTTGAGACGGCGGGGCCCAGCGGAGCGGTGCTTGAGAGGAAGGGCCCAGCGGAGCGGTGCTTGAGAGGAAGGGCCCAGCGGAGCGGTGCTTGAGAGGAAGGGCCCAGCGGAGCGGTGCCTCAGAGGAAGGGCCCAGCGGAGCGGTGCTTGAGAGGAAGGGCCCAGCGGAGCGGTGCTTGAGACGGCGGGGCCCAGCGGAGCGGTGCTTGAGAGGAAGGGCCCAGAGGAGCGGTGCTTGAGAGGAAGGGCCCAGCGGAGCGGTGCTTGAGAGGAAGGGCCCAGCGGAGCGGTGCTTGAGAGGAAGGGCCCAGCGGAGCGGTGCTTGAGACGGCGGGGCCCAGCGGAGCGGTGCTTGAGAGGAAGGGCCCAGCGGAGCGGTGCTTGAGAGGAAGGGCCCAGCGGAGCGGTGCTTGAGAGGAAGGGCCCAGCGGAGCGGTGCTTGAGAGGAAGGGCCCAGCGGAGCGGTGCTTGAGACGGCGGGGCCCAGCGGAGCGGTGCTTGAGAGGAAGGGCCCAGCGGAGCGGTGCTTGAGACGGCGGGGCCCAGCGGAGCGGTGCTTGAGAGGAAGGGCCCAGCGGAGCGGTGCTTGAGAGGAAGGGCCCAGCGGAGCGGTGCTTGAGAGGAAGGGCCCAGCGGAGCGGTGCTTGAGAGGAAGGGCCCAGCGGAGCGGTGCTTGAGAGGAAGGGCCCAGCGGAGCGGTGCTTGAGAGGAAGGGCCCAGCGGAGCGGTGCCTCAGAGGAAGGGCCTAGCGGAGCGGTGCTTGAGAGGAAGGGCCCAGCGGAGCGGTGCTTGAGACGGCGGGGCCCAGCGGAGCGGTGCTTGAGAGGAAGGGCCCAGCGGAGCGGTGCTTGAGAGGAAGGGCCCAGCGGAGCGGTGCTTGAGAGGATGGGCCCAGAGGAGCGGTGCTTGAGAGGAAGGGCCCAGCGGAGCGGTGCTTGAGAGGAAGGGCCCAGCGGAGCGGTGCTTGAGAGGAAGGGCCCAGCGGAGCGGTGCTTGAGACGGCGGGGCCCAGCGGAGCGGTGCTTGAGAGGAAGGGCCCAGCGGAGCGGTGCTTGAGAGGAAGGGCCCAGCGGAGCGGTGCTTGAGAGGAAGGGCCCAGCGGAGCGGTGCTTGAGAGGAAGGGCCCAGCGGAGCGGTGCTTGAGACGGCGGGGCCCAGCGGAGCGGTGCTTGAGAGGAAGGGCCCAGCGGAGCGGTGCTTGAGACGGCGGGGCCCAGCGGAGCGGTGCTTGAGACGGCGGGGCCCTGTTCAGCGGTGCTCTTCTCCACGGCGGGGCCCTGTTCAGCGGTGCTCTTCTGCACCGCGGGCCCTGTTCAGCGGTGCTCTTCTCCACGGCGGGGCCCTGTTCAGCGGTGCTCTTCTGCACCGCGGGCCCTGTTCAGCGGTGCCTATCTCCACGGCGGGGCCCTGTTCAGCGGTGCTCTTCTGCACCGCGGGCCCTGTTCAGCGGTGCTCTTCTGCACCGCGGGCCCTGTTCAGCGGTGCTCTTCTCCACGGCGGGGCCCTGTTCAGCGGTGCTCTTCTGCACCGCGGGCCCTGTTCAGCGGTGCTCTTCTCCACGGCGGGCCCTGTTCAGCGGTGCTCTTCTGCACCGCGGGCCCTGTTCAGCGGTGCTCTTCTGCACCGCGGGCCCTGTTCAGCGGTGCT
This sequence comes from Pleurodeles waltl, assembly GCF_031143425.1. Taxonomy (NCBI): domain Eukaryota; kingdom Metazoa; phylum Chordata; class Amphibia; order Caudata; family Salamandridae; genus Pleurodeles; species Pleurodeles waltl. The sequence goes on from NC_090439.1 coordinate 690,410,089, forward strand.
CTTCTCCACGGCGGGGCCCTGTTCAGCGGTGCTCTTCTGCACCGCGGGCCCTGTTCAGCGGTGCTCTTCTGCACCGCGGGCCCTGTTCAGCGGTGCTCTTCTCCACGGCGGGGCCCTGTTCAGCGGTGCTCTTCTGCACCGCGGGCCCTGTTCAGCGGTGCTCTTCTGCACCGCGGGCCCTGTTCAGCGGTGCTCTTCTCCACGGCGGGGCCCTGTTCAGCGGTGCTCTTCTCCACGGCGGGGCCCTGTTCAGCGGTGCTCATCCAGCAGGTCAAGGGAGCCAGACCTGGCCTCGACTCCCTGCTCAGTCGCCCTCAGACCGTGACGTTTCTGGACCCTTCGGGGACGGACTCCTGGCCTCCTTACTGTCCTCCTTCCCAGCTGGGATGTGGCATGTGGGGTCCACCTTCTCCGCGCTCCTGCTGGCCTTCCGCTCCTTTGATGGGGCTCTCGGGCCCTTGCCTCCCCTAGATGGTGTCGGGGGTGAAGTGGCCGCACATTGCTCCTTGGGGGCAGCCCTGTCGGTCCTTGCACGGCGGTCCTTGGTTTTGCGGGTCCTCTTGCCGGGGGGGGGGCTGGACGTGTCCTTGCTGCTGATCGATGTGTCACTGCTGCCAAAGGGTGGGCTCCAGAACCCAGGCACAACAGTGACACCCGAAGCTGGGCTGGTGGTGGCTGCGGTGCTCTTGGGACTCTTTGAAGATGGATGGGGGAGGTCATCGGGGGGAAAGAGGTTAAGGTTAGCCAGGAAAAGTTTTTTAGGGCCAAGGTAAAGGGTAGGAGAAGTGGAGATGGAAGTGGAGGTAGAGGAGGTGGTTGTAGGAGAGTCAGGTGTGCTGTCATTGGGTGAAGGTGTTGGTGCTGTAGGCTGTCGTGAGGTGGATGGCTGTTGGGTGGGTGGCTGCCTGCGTTTGTGTGTCTTGGAAGAGGGGGTGACAGACACAGTGGGAGAGGACACAGGGGACGTGTACATGGCAGTGGGGGTGGTGACTGCACGAGTGTGGACTGTACTGGAGGGTGAGGTGGTGATGGAAGCACTGGCTGATGTTGGGGTGCATGCAGGTGTGAGTGTAGACGTCACAGGGAGGGAGGAGGGAGACGAGGAGGAGGGGGACACAGGGGTGGCAGTGGCTGTTGGCATGTCTGCATCTGGGTGTTGCTCGGGTGAGTGTTTGCGGGATCTGTGGTGCTTGTGTTTGGATGAGCTGCTCTTGGGTGATGAGGTGTGTGCAGGCTGGTCTGATGGTGTGGATGGGATAGGCTGAGGAACAGGAGACAGAGACAGGCTGGAGGCAGTCAGAAGAGGGAGGCTGGAAACAGGGACAATGGCTGCCGTCAGTGCTGAGGCCAGAGCAGTGAACGCTCGTTGATGGGCAGCCTGACCCGAATGAATGCCCTCCAGGTACGCATTGCTCTGTTGCACCTCCCTTTGCACACCCTGGATGGCATTCAAAAGGGTCATCTGCCCAACAATGAGCGTCCTTACCAGGTCAATGAGCTCCGCACTGAGGGCAGCAGGGGCGACAGGGGAAGGGGCTGAGGTGCCTGGGGCGAAGGAGACGCGCGCCTTCCTGGGCGAACCGGCACGGAGCGAAGACTGAGGGGCTGCTGGGAGGGCGGGGCTGGTGCGCTGGGTGGCGGCTGTACCTGTAGAGGCGGGGGGCACGGATGTTGCCGCCACCCCTAGGGAGCTCCCATCCGAGGACGTGTCGCTTTCGCTGCTCTAACCAGCGGTCCCCGTCGTGGTGCTCCACTCGCCCTCCGGATCACTGGTGCCCTCGGTGTCTGTTCCTGGGCCCACCGGGGCCTTGTGTCCTGCAGCTCCCTCGTGCTCCGATGCCATATCTCCTCCGCCTGATGATGCTAATGCACACATGCACAAGAAGATGAAGAGAAAGGGTGGGGGGAGAAAAAAGAAGACCAGGTTGAGTGCATGCAATGTCAACACCGTTGGCGGAGAGGACAGACACAGGTGCCTAATGCACTAAGCCGCGCATTCGGGGTACACTACTCAGTACTACTGACTAAGACAACAGGCCAAGAGACGTCAAACGCGCACATGGGAGATGCTGGACCTTCAATGGCTGTACTTGTCACCCTACAGAGGTGGGGGCCGGGGGCACAGGGCCATGCCTAAGGGAGAGGACTACACTACAGAAAGCGCCCTGGCCTAATGTCACCCACAGCCCTCCTCCCCCACCCAGACGCCTCCACTGCGCAGAAAGATAGGAGAATGTGCTGATACTCACCCCCTTGTGTCTGCTGTGATGTCTTAAAGCGCCCATCCAATTCAGGGTAGGCCACCGCCAGGATCCGGGACATCAGGGGGGTCATGGTGCGACTGGCACCCCTCCTAGGTTGGGAGGCCATCCCCAGCAGTGTTTCTGCGGTCTTCCTTGTTCCGCGGCGGATGTCCTCCCACCTCTTGCGGCAGTGGGTGCCCCGTCTGTTGTGGACCCCCAAGGTCCAGACTTCCTTGGCGATGGCACGCCAAATCTCGATGTTCTGATGGGCGCTGACCTATTAGACATGTACAGGGTGGAAAGGAGGAAATCATCAATGACCTGCATGTTAGATGTAATTGGCCCCCACCCACCCACTTTGCCATATGGCACATGCTCTCATCTGTCAGGCGTTGCACTCCTCATTCGCCCCCCACCCCACCAACTTACATCCACCCCAATCCACACAGGCATAGCCCATTCCATTAGCACCCGGTGTACTCACTTGTTGGTCTGGAGGACCGTAGAGTAGCGCATACTGGGGGAGGACCCCATCCACGAGCTTCTCCAACTCTTCAGACGTGAAGGCAGGGGCCCTTTCCCCAGGCGCAGCAGCCATTGTATCTTCCAGACCGAGGTCACAGCAGCACTTGCAGTATAGGTCCTCTCCTGTGGATGATCAGGTCTCGAGTGATTAAGCAGATAGAAAATGGCGGTCACGCCCGCGGCGGTGCGTACCGCGGCGGTGCGTACCGCGACCGCCGGCGCACTTCGTCATTGACTCCTGAAACCCATAGGCTTCAATGTTAACCAATGCGGCTTTGCGCCGCGGTCTTCGACCGCCTACCGCCACGGTGTGCCCCGCCAGCGCATTGACCTCACATCCCATTGTCCCACTTCACAGGTCAGGCAGCCGCCATTTCAAGGGCCCACATGGCTTAATTTTGACTGCGACACACAGGCCTAGGCCTTGCATTGCCACACATACACGCCTTTCAACCCATTGCCATTCTTTAACTGTGCAAGCTGTCTGTACGTACCTGTGGTTTGCCTGACTCTGTGCTCCATGTTGTCCTTCCTAGGCACCGTCCGCTGGGACTTGCGATGAGAAGGAGGAATCCTCGCGTGTACCGACCGCTGGTGGACCTGTCGACAATGGAAGAACGCCATATAATACTTCGATACAGACTTGACCGTGCCACTATCCATGAACTGTGTGCCCAGCTGGAGCCAGCCCTGATGTCCCCCATCCGCCAACCCACAGGGATTCCCCCTCTGGTACAGGTTTTGTCAGTCCTCCATTTTTTGGCCAGTGGGTCATTCCAGACCACAGTGGCCATGTCATCTGGAATGTCTCAGCCTATGTTTTCTAAGATTTTGAGCAGAGTGTTGTCTGCCCTGATGAAACTCATGCGGAGCTACATCATTTTCCCCGAGGAGGGTGACTTGCCTACAGTGAAGGGTGATTTCTATGCCCTTGGACATATCCCCAACATCATTGGTGCCATTGATGGGACCCATGTGGCTTTGGTACCCCCAAAAGACGATGAGCAGGTGTACCGAAACAGAAAGAATTATCATTCGATGAATGTCCAGGTGGTCTGTTTGGCTGACCAGTACATCTCCCATGTAAATGCCAAGTTCCCAGGGTCAGTGCATGACGCGTATGTGATGCGAAATAGCAGCATCCCCTATGAGATGGAGCAGCTACAGAGACAACGTGTGTGGCTAATAGGTGACTCTGGTTACCCCAACCTGCCGTGGCTACTGACCCCAGTAAGGAATCCCCGGACAAGGGCAGAGGAACGCTACAATGAGGCCCATGGGCGTACTAGGAGGGTGATTGAGCGAACCTTTGGCCTCCTGAAGGCCAGGTTTAGGTGCCTGCATATGACAGGTGGATCCCTAATGTACTCACCAAAGAAGGTGTGCCATATCATCGTGGCGTGCTGTATGCTTCACAACCTGGCTTTGCGACGCCAGGTGCCTTTCCTGCAGGAGGATGGTCCAGATGGTGGTGTTGTAGAAGCCGTGGAGCCTGTGGAGAGTGAAGAGGAGGAAGACTCAGAGGACGACACAGACAATAGGGACAGAGTGATACAACAGTATTTCCAGTAACACCCAGGTAAGAATCACCCACGCCATTTCACAATTGCTTATAGCCTCCTGCATCTGTACTTTCTGTAGTTCCCCATAGATGTTTGTCATTGATTTTTGCCTTTCCCTTCCCTTCTCAGTGCTGTCTGACTCAGTACCTGACTTCTGCTTGGTTCGCCCATGAAATACAGCGTATTGACATTGGTATGTTGTCATGACTAATTGACAGAACAGAAATCGAACAGTAATATGTAATACATTTGTCAATAATACAGCATGACTGCAAAATGTGATTTATTTACAGTGCTAGATATCGGTACATGTGATTCTTAGGGTGATGGGTGGGGGTGGAGGAATATCCATGGCAGAGTCCAGTTCTCAGTCTCACAGGTGCATTGTCCTTTTGCCTGTGGAAGGATGGAGCATAGGCAGTTCATGGTTGGACAGGGTGGCAATGTGGGACAGTGGGAAGACTTGAGGGGGTATGTCCTGCAGGCGGGGGTCTTGACATCCTACTCTGTCTTTTTCTTTGGTCTCAGGCTCCTCTTACGGGGTGGTTGTTCTTCAGCAGGAGGTGGGGTTCTGGGGGGCTGTCGAGGTGTTGGGACCTCCTGTCCACTAGCGCCGGCGGAGGTGGTAGGCTGTTCCTGGTCCGGGCTAGTGACAGGGGCCCTGTGTGGTGCACCATGGTCCCGCAACGCGTCCTCTATCCTGTGGAGGGCCAGGACGATGGTCCTCATTGCGGTCCCGATGATTCTCAGCTCCTCCCTGAAACCCATGTAGCGTTCCTCCTGCTGTGCCTGGATCTCAGTGAACCTGGCCAGTACCGTCGCCATCGTTTCTTGGGAGTGGTGGTATGCCCCCATGATGGTGGTGAGGGCCTCTTGGAGAGTGGGTTCCCTGGGCCTCTCCTCCCCCCCGTCGCACAGCAGCCCTCCGAGCTGCCCGGTTTCCCCCGGCCTCTGTCCCCTGGACGGTGTGCCCGCCACCACTGCCCCCAGGTCCCTGTTGTTGTTGGGGTGTTGGGTTAGCCTGGGTGCCCTGTAGTGGCAGACACACCGCTGATTGAGCTGTCCTAGAGACAGAGGCATGGGCCCGCTGGGTGGGAGCTGTGCTGGTGTAGGCAGAGGGGGTCGGGTCTGGTGTGGCCTGTGTCTGGGTGAGGGGAACCGACTGCCCAGAGGTCCCCGATGGTCCGGGCTGGTCATCAGGTTCACTGTCGACAGAGCTGCTATCCTCAGTGTGGGCCTGTTCCGGTGGTGGGATGGACACTTCTGGACCCTCCTGGCTGGTGTGTTGTCGTTCGGGTCCTGCATGGGGTAAGAGAGTTTGGTTATTATTTCTGTGTGTGCAATAGCATGCGTGTTGTGGGTGCCCTTGTCCCCCAGTGCAGGCATTCCCTGGAGGGAGGTGTTGTGAGGGTATTTAGTGGGGGGGAGGGGTTAGTGCAGTGGTCATGCTTAGGTGATGGGTGCCCATGATTTGTGTTGGCATGCAGGAGTTGGTGTTGGGATGGGTGGGTTGTGCTGGTGAGACATTGTCAGGGAGGATGTGTGCTGGGGGGTTGGGGGTGAGGGTGGGGGTGTGGGTTGGCATGCTGGTGGGGTGGGGGGGATATAGTAGTTGAGATTGGACTTACCAGAGTCCATTCCTCCGGCTACTCCTGCGAGGCCCTGAGGATGCAGGATGGTCAAGACCTCTTGCTCCCACGATGTAAATTCGGGAGGGGTGGGTGGGGGTCCGCCGCCAGTCTTCTGGACCGCGATGTTGTGCCTGGAGACCATCGATCGGACCTTCCCCCGTAGGTCGTTCCATCTTTTGCGGATGTCCTCCCTATTCCTGGGATGCTGTCCCACCGCGTTGACCCTGTCCACGATCCGCTGCCATAGCTCCGCCTTCCTGGCTATACTGGTGTGCTGCACCTGCGACCCGAAGAGCTGGGGTTCCACTCTTAGGATTTCCTCCACCATGACCCGGAGTTCTTGGTCCGAAAAGCGTGGGTGCCTTTGGGGTGCCATGGGGTGGTGTGGGTGAGGTGTGGGGTGGTGTATGTGATGAGGAGTGTGTTGGTGAGTGGTGCTTTGTGCTACTATGTGGTGTGTGTGATGGTGTAGTGTGCCTCAGTGTGTCTTGCTATGGATTGTCTGCTGTGTCTCTCTCTCCTTCTCTCAGTAATTAGGGTCGCAGGGGTTTGTGGGTGATGTGGGTGTGTGTTTTATATTGTAATGGGTGTGTGGGAGTGGTGTGTGTATGTGTATCAGGTGTGTGTATTTCAAATTGTCCAATGTGGCTGTGTTTTGGTGATGTGTGTGTATTCTGACCGCGGCGGGGTGTACCGCCAATGAAATACCGCGTTTGAATGACCGCCGTGTGGATTCGTGGGTCGTAATGGCATGGGCGTATTTCTGTTGGCGTGACGGTGGAGGTTTGGTCATCTCCAGTTTATCGCTGCCCGCCGATGTGGCGGGCTGCAGTGGAGGATGGATTTTTGGAGGTTTGGCCGTTGTGGGTCAGAATGACCGTGGCGGTTGACCGCGGCCGCGGCGGTGTTATGGCGGTCTTATGACCAGCGGTAAGGGCATTTTACCGCCGAGGTCAGAATCACCCCCACAGTCACTAGGGGCAGACCCAAAGCTAGTGGTGGGAGAGGGGTCCTTTCAGGAGGAGAGAACCCATCCATCAGAGAAAGAGAGCTGGAGGCCCAGCTAGCATACATAGCTTTGGAAGCAGAGAAGCTGGCCCTAGAAAAGAAAAAGTGGGCATACAAAGAGAAAAGAGATGGAAGCAGCGATAAAGAAGCTGAGGTGTCCCTGGGTGGGGGAGTTTGCCCCAGATTACCCAAGGGGGTGGTTCCTGCTTATGTAGAGGGGGATGACATAGATAAGTGGCTGGGGGCCTTTGAGAGGGCACTCCAAATGAGAAGGGTTAGGCCTCAATACTGGGGTTCCCTTTTGTGGGAGTTGGTCCCCAACTCAGGGAGGGATAGGCTTCTGACCTTAAGGGGGGAGGAGGCAGATTCATACCCTAGTATGAAGAGGTGCTTAGCCAAGAAGTTTGGTCTGACCCCAGAGCAATATAGAATGAAGTTCAGGGACACCCAGAAGGTCAGTACCCAGTCTTGGGTTGACTTTGTGGACATTTCACTAAAGGCACTAGAGGGCTGGATTATTGGTAACAAAGTAGATACTTATGAGGGGTTATACAATCTGATCATGAGAGAGCACATCTTGACCAATTGTATCCAAGAAAGGTTACGCCAGCATCTAGTGGACTCTAAGCAGACCAACCCTAGAGAGCTAGGGGAGGCAGCTGATGAGTGGTTGAGAACCAGGGTGGTTGTCAAGTCCCAGGGGGGAGACTCCAAGAAGGGGGGGTCAGGTCCCCAAAAACCTAAGGAGGGAGGTGGTAAGCCCACCACAGAGACTCCCTCTGTACCCCAGAACCCTAAGAAGGAGGAGAGTAAATCCCACTCCCACTCTGACATGCAGAGACAGGGAGACCCAGGGTTAAGAAAGCTCTTGGACAGTAGGGCTTGCTTTGACTGTCAGCAGACAGGTCACTTCAGAGGAGATGCAGCCTGTCCAAAGAAGGTGGTTAGCACTGGGCTGTCCAGTGTAGCCTTAGAGGAGGATTCCTCAGATGATGAAGTCCTCCTAGCAATGAGCTGGGAGACAGGACCAGATGGTAAGCTGGTGATCCCTGAGGGTGGGAGTAGGCACTTCCACCACATTCAAGTGAATGGGATCCCTACCACTGGCCTGAGAGACACCTGTGCCAGTCACACTATAGTGAGTGACCGGTTAGTGACACCAGGCATGTATGTCCCAGGAGAGACAAAGAAAGTCAGGATAGCCACAGGGGAGGTCACCTCCAAACCTGTAGCCATAGTGTCCCTAGAGAGGGAGGGTATCCTTGACTGGATTAGGGTGGTAGTCAGTGCTGACCTCCCCCTAGATTGTATCCTGGGCAATGACCTGCCAGAGGTGAGTCTGGTCCCAGATGGGGTGGTCGCCCAGGGCGCCCCCCAACCCAAAGTCCTGGGGAGTCAGTCCCTACAGTTAGGAGACAGGGGTCCCCAAGAAAAGGAAAGAAGAAAAGGAAGGGTAGGCCACTCTTAAAGAGAGTTCCAGTGAGCCAAAGGCCTTCTGCCCCAGTAGGGGGGGAGCCCAGAGTTGGCACTGGTGAGGCCTCCCCTGACCCCAAGGAAGTCCTGAGTAGTCAGGCAGCTGTCCAGATGCAAGGTGTTGCCCCTGCACTGACAGAAGGGAGAGTGGAAGGAGGGTGTCTGCCACAGGAGGTGGTAGCCCCCCACTCTAGACAGCAAGAGGGGTGCCAGGACCCCAAAGATGCCCCTAAAGCAGCTCAGCCACCTGTCAGTGGAGAGCTTAGGGTGTGGTTCTGGGTACTGACAGCTGTCAGTAGCCTCTGCTGGGTGCTAGCCTTCCTGGCAGCACTGTATTTGGCCTGGGAGGCAGACTCCAAGGCCAATAGCAAAGTAGGCCCCCTGACCCTATTGGTCATGGTGGGGTTGCTCAAGTGTTGGGTGACCTCTTTGGGTAAGCTAGGTGTTGCCCTTTCAAAGTTAGGAGTAGGGGAGGTGGGAAACTCGCTACCCAAGTTGGCAGAGAGAGAGGAGGAAGACCCCCCTAGAGGGAAGTTTCAGTTTGAGATGGGTCCTTTCACTGTTGGGATGGATTCACTACCCAGAGGGAGTGACCATGACAGGAGGATGTAAGGCAGAGTAGGCCCTGCAAAGGGACAGCCAGTTTTCTTCACTGTCTTCCTCGCCTAACAAGCCAGGAAGACTCTCCCAGGGTTGGGCTGAGTCTCCTGGGCGTGTGGGCTGGGGGGGGGGGGGTGTGTGAGAAAACAGGGCTGATTGCAGAGGCCCCATAACTTTTTGCCCCCATTTTCCCCTTTTTGCTGGTGTTTTCCTGACTTTAAAGGTGCCCTGGGTACTGCTAACCAGTCCCAGGGCCTGTGCTCTGTGTAAAATGGATATGCAAATTAGGCTAATTATAATTGGCTAAGTTAACCTACCTATAAGTCCCTAGAATATGGTAGGGCATGTAGGTTTAGGGACCACAGCATAGGTGGTGCACACCTAGGTGCACTGCTGAGGTGCACAGTGTCATTTTAAAAGCAAGCCTGCCTTGCTGGCTGCTTTTAAATTAAAGTTATATGCAAATTCGACTTTGGAATTAAAGGTACTTCCAAAGTCTTAAACTACCTTATTTTTACATATAACTCACCCCTAAGGTGTGCCCTATGTGCCCCTAGGGCTGGGTGCCATGTAACTATAAGCAGGGACTTTATAAAAATAGATTTATAAGCCCTGGTGAGGTAAAAACAGCCAAATTCGTTTTTCCCTCATTGAAGTAAATGGCCTTCATAGGCTAGAATGGGCAGACTTTATTTTAAATTTTAAAGTCTCCTTAAATGTTACATACCAAGAATTTGGTATCAAATTAATTGTTGTAATAAATCCCACAACTTCCAGTTGTTGGATTTAATATAACTTGTTCAGGTAAAAAGTTTAGACTTTACCTAAAAAGTTGCCAATTTCAGCTCTGCATTGTTTTTGCTGCTGTGCTCTGATTGGCCAGCCTGCAGCAGCTTCTGCCAGGCTACCTTGATGAGGTGTGAAGTGGCCTGACTTCACACAAAGGAATGTGCTTGGGGGAGAGAATCTCCCCTCAGCAGATGGTGAGGCAGGAAGGGGGAGGGCGGCCAAACTGGTCTTCAAAGGCAGAGAAGGACATTTGGAGCACCCAGCAACACCCCCACATCCTGCAACCCCAGACAATTAGGTGCCCCCTTGATTAGATTAGGAGAGGGCAGGAGAGGGGTGTGTTTATGATTTTTAGCCACGCCAGTGGGTGGGCTCAGCCAGATGTAACCTCCAAAAATCAGATTCATCCATGTTGGATTTTTAGAGACTGTTGCCTTCTGGGATGGATTTTTGCCACACTTCCCAGGAAGTGGTCATCACAGGGGGACGACCCTGTCCCTGATTGGAGAACCAGGACCCCCCTGCTTTTCACCCAGGAGCAAGGATAAAACTGGCAGACCTGCACCCACACCTCAGATCCCTACCAGATTTCAACAAGAAAGGAACTTAAGGAGAAGAAGGACTGCCCTGCTGGACCCCTGGCCTGCACCTGGAACCTGCACTCAGAAGGACTGCACCAGCTGCACACTTGGACTTCACCACAAGAAGGACTTTGCCTGGCTTCAACTCCCTGTTTGCTACAGGTGATAAATTGCTAAACCAGAGTCCCCTGCACCAACTCCTGAAAAAAGCGACCAGCTGACCACTGCCTAGTGGCCAAAAAGGAGTTTGCGCCAGGTGCATTCTGGGAGTTAAAGTCCGCACCCCCCAAGGACCATCACAGAACTTCTGGACCCTTGGGGTGAGCTGTGGACCCCAAAAGAACCTTAAAAGAACATCTGGGTGAAGCCCCAGAAGTTTGGAAAAGATTTGAGAATTTTTGGAAAAAAGCTCCAGAGAGGGACCGACCCGCCGCGGAAATTCTAGCCGGCTTGCCTCAACCGATACCCGGCCTGACTTCGTGGTTCGTCCCGGTAAAGAAAAACATCCAAAAAAGAGACTAAGTCCGAAAGTAAAAAGTTGACCGGGACCTCCCAGCCATCGTATCCGAGAAGGGCTCCATGGACGTCGGATCAAGATCCAGGTTTACCCCGGTCGAAGGATTTTCATCTCGAAAAAACTACTAAGTCCGAAGGTAAAAATCACCACCGAGGAAACCAACTTCGCGTATCCGGACAAGGGCTCCAGGAGGTCGGATTCAACTGGCAGGTTCGTCCCGGTGAAGAAAAACTTCAAAAAAGAGACTAAGGGGGTCATTCTGACCCCGGAGGTCTAAGACCGCCGGGGCCAGGGTCGGCGGGAGCACCGCCGACAGGCCGGCGGTGCCCCGCAGGGCATTCTGACCGCGGCGGTTCGGCCGCGGTCAGAAGAGGCAAACCGGCGGTCTCCCGCCGGTTTACCGCTGCCCTTAGAATCGCCCATGGCGGCGCAGCTTGCTGCGCCGCCATGGGGGATTCTGACACCCCCTACCGCCATCCTGTTCCTGGCGGTTCGCCCGCCAGGAACAGGATGGCGGTAGGGGGTGCCGCGGGGCCCCTGGGGGCCCCTGCCGTGCCCATGCCAATGGCATGGGCACGGCAGGGGCCCCCGTAAGAGGGCCCCGAAAAGTATTTCAGTGTCTGCTAAGCAGACACTGAAATACGCGACGGGTGCAACTGCACCCGTCGCACCCCTGCAACTACGCCGGCTCAATTCTGAGCCGGCGTCCTCGTTGCAGGGACATTTCCTCTGCGCCGGCGGGCGCTCTTTTGGAGAGCGCCCGCCGGCCCAGAGGAAATGTCTGAATGGCCGCCGCGGTCTTTTGACCGCGGTGCGGTCATTCAGCGTCGGTACCCTGGCGGACGGCCTCCGCCGTCCGCCAGGGTCAGAATGAGGCCCTAAGTCAGAAGGTAACTTTTTAACCGAGGCCTCCCGTGACTTGTAGCCGAGCAGGGCTCCATCGCGGTCGGCCTGAAACTTTGACTTTGCCCCGGTCCTGGTGCAACCAGATGACCCGATTGGCGCTTTTTGTTTCTAAGCGCTAGAAAATAATAATACTTTAAAAATTCATATCTCCGGTTCCCCTGAACCGATTTTAATCGTTTTTGTGTCATTTTAAAGATAAAAATATAAACTATTTTTATAAATTGGTTTTGGATTTTTAAACTGTTTCCTGTGTTTTATTTAATTACTGTTTTGTGATATTTGAATGCTTTACACTTTGTCTCCTAAATTAAGCCTTGACGCTCATTGCCAAGCTACCAAGGGTTGAGCTGGGATTAATTTACTGAGACCTAACTGTACCTAATTGGAGGTTAGTGGCTTGTTGCTAGGTGTAGGTACCTACCTGCCCTTACCAATAACCCATTTTCCAACATCTATATTCAGCATTTGTTTTTCAAATGCGAGTAGCAGTAGAGCCCGAGATCAATCATTTTATTTATTGGGCTACTAAATCAAATATAAAGTATATTTATACACTTTGATGTAAGGTCTACATTAACGTGCAAAGCAAATAGTAGCAAAAATGCCTAACCTTGAATGTGTAGTTCTACAATATTCTCATCAGAATATTGTCTACAATAAAAATCATGTTAAATATCGCTCACAGAATGTTGCCTCGTTGTAGTTAATAATATAAAATGTGCAGCAAATAAGAGATATTTGTGTAAACATTTTATACAAGTTTTTGTAAATATTTAGGAAACAATATTTACGTCAGGTGATATGTGTATACCTTATTCTGACACACAACTTCATGGAAAAAGTGGTGATGATGGTTAAATCTTCTGTAGTCGTGCGCAGGTGAATAGCACTACACATACAGTGCAGTAGGAGTGGCAGCTAGCCCAACTATCACTCAATGTCCTTACGATTGGGACAGAGCAATCACATATTTAAGGTAGTGTAGGTAGGTTATGGGAGAGAAAGATCTGTTTAGGAACACTCGCATTAAACTAGTTACCATCTAGATACAACGGTCATGAGTTTTTTCTGTAGTGGCGGTACACTGCTAGTGTAATATAAACTAAGAAGCATTGACAAAGTCGATAGGTGTGGCCTCCAAATAGAAACGATTCTTCAACTATTGTTTACATCTATGATTGTATGGATCAGTAAGAGGATGGATGTGAGTAATAGCTAATGTTTGGGTGAATGGAGAGATAAATATGTGCCTTGAAGAGCAGATGACTGAGTGTGTAATTGACTGCATGGATGCATGAGTTGGTTCATTGATGAAGGATTAGATGAATTGGTGAGGTGGGCAATGGTGGTGTGTGGAAGGCAAGGGCAATCTCGGGACAACAGGAGAATGGTGAACTGGGAAGGAACAGTGCTGTGAGTACAATTGTTTACATTAGGTATCCAGCTGCAGGCAGAGACAGAGCATGGTAACTAGATGAGAGAATCTTAAGGCAATCAGGTGACAAGGTGTACTTGTGTTGCAGAGGAGAAATGTGTGGTTGTAATGCTTTCAACAGGGTTGTGAGAGAAATGCATTTAAGTTATCAAGTGACAGGCTGCAATAGTGTTAGCCGTATGATATGTTGGAGAACAGCAACTGATTAGGTGAGAAGGAAAGAACCAATGTGAAGATTCAGTATTGATGATATGGTGGGATTCTATAGATTAGAAGCAGGGGTGAGGGTCAACTCATGGTGGGTGTTCGCGTCCATACTCTGCAATCAGTTCTTACCATTTCTCTCTCTCTCTCTAGCCCCTACACCAGGAATTGCTTTCTCACTCACTCTTGGGTCTCCTGAAATAATGGACTGAGCTGCTTGGTATCTACACTTGGAGATAGTGCTGCTATTGTTGCGGCCAAGGAGTGAAGATGAACTTCTGTGGCAACCAGCCAGCAAACAGGAGCTGGTGGGCATGCTCAGGGGCTTAAGGGGTACACTGCATGCTCAGAGACATTCTCAACCACAGAATACACGGAGATAGAAAGTGGACTACTCAAGAATTTCAGATAGACAGCTAAATAATGTCAATATTAATTTTATGTCATTTTTATTTTTGCTGGCGATATTTGGACTTTATTTCAAAACCTGACAATAATTAAAATCAATGTAAATGCTATGTTGGTAGTAAAAAAGATAAAACTGTGTAACTTCAGGAACCGCATTTTACCCCTCACAAAAAGAGAGCCCAGCGTAAGTAAGATCACTCAGGCTGAGCTCTAGGGTGAATGGTCTTCTGATTGGGAGTTGCCAATGTGTGCTACTGCTGGCACTGCCACATGCTCTTGTACAAGTCTAAATTAATATAATAATTGTTTTTCCGTGCTGATACTTATATGTATTTTGCTTCTCACAAAGAAGGCAACCACGAGGGAGTACAAGGACTCTGGCTAGGGTTAAGAGGAACAAGCTTTGGCCCATCTGCATGGCAGCACTGTTCACTTGCTCTGCAGTCAGCATTGATGTGGGATTTCATTGGAGTGCAGGGATGCTTCTTAGTCCATGCATTGAAATTAGAGCAGTCTATAGGTGAACTGACACACCTAGTGTTCCAAAGAACTAGCTGACCAATGACACTTGTAAAGAGGATATACTTCGTGGACTGATCGAAAATCTGACTGATACGTCCAACAAGTAGGCAATGAAGCAGACTGACCCATAAGCGACCAATGGCTGGTGGAGGGATCCAAAATCCCTTCTCTATATGTGTTTGCTGTGTTCATAACATAAGCTCTAGAAAACAACGAGCTTTGGGTCTGATTTAGAGATTTGTGGATGAGTACTCAGTCACACATGTGACAGATATTCATTTCACCTCAATACAAGTGCCATAGGAGATGACACACTTTTAATAAAGCCAACAGGATATCCATTGCGTCTCTGACAGAGTACCCCCATACACCAAACTCTAAATTAGGCCCTCTATCTTTAAACCAGACTTAAAAGGTACATTATCTGTTATAAATGTAATGTTCCATCTAATATAAAAAAAATATGTTTTCTGTGCTGCTTCAAGTTTGATGGATACCTTCCGATCAAAGCATAGACAAAAAAACAATTGGAAATCAAGTGAAATAACGTTACGTTTTTTAAGGTTTCATCTGTGAACATAAAGATGGATAGAAATGCGAAATAAGAGCTTTGGAAAATAGAGGTAATAACACACAACAGCCTGAAAATTAGATAACAAGTGACATCAAAATCACACAATCATAATCACCGGTATGATATATATCATTATCAATGACTTAATCCATATCACTTTGGCACCATCTAGTGAGAGGCCTCTTCTTGCAGGACACGTGGAAAACGATTGAATTATAGGAAAGGGGAAATTAGAAAAAGGAAATTCAAGTGTCTGACGTTTTTTCCAGCATAGAATATCTTGTGCGTTAGTCAGTAGTTAAAAGTAAATGAATCGAAAGACATGTCAATATTTGCATGGAGGCGTCTAGAAATATTTGGTGGCACAGGCCCAAAGATATGCTCTTCGTTTCTCTCTCTAGGACAAGTGTATTTGCTCAGCAGCATTCTTTTGGGTGATTGGCTGATGAACGAGAGGTGTGGCTGGTGTCATTGAATAAGAGCTCTTCGGCCCTGACGCTGTGGCCAGACTGGAATCTTCTCTACCTACAACTTTCTTGCTCCGAGGTACAAGGTAGGACCACAGGTTTGCATTGACACAGCTATGTAGGAGTGGGAAGAGAGTTTTTTTATGTGCTTTTTTTACAATTGTTTTTCAGGTTAAACTCGTTCTTCTCAACTGAAATCACCTTCTTTTATTTAGTTTATATTAGTCATTTGAGATAAGGAAACTTGCACTCCTTGTACACCTTTAAAAAGGAATAGACATCATAACTTGTTCTAATACCATATTTATTCAGGTTGGATGTTACAGTGCCTGCAGTCACAGCCAGCAGACAATGTGAACAGCAACATCCAAACCAAACCCCCAGCTGTCAAAGATCCGAAAGGAAGTCGAGCCTTTAGTTTGTTTTCTGTTTTTGTTCTACCGAGTTCACATTCATTACCAAAACTGCCTCGTTGAAACAGACCCGTGCTTTGTGCTTCTACCGCGACTCTAGGGATCAAGTTAATTCCAATATTTGGGCTAGTTGAACAGATGGACAGTGCAGTGTAGTGATACAAAATGGTGAGAATGAGTGACAGAGCCTGGCTACGACCGCTCAGCAGGCAGGAACAGAACGTGCGGACAGGGTGCTACCGTAGCTACGGAGAGTGAAAGAGAAGGATACTTGACTTGCACTGAGTCTCCTAGCTGCAGAGTTCTAGTGAGCGCCTGGAGCTCAGTGGGAGGGCAGTGACTTTGGCAGAATCTGGAAGGATTTCTGAGGTTGGATGATGCAGGTCTACAGGACTCACTACAATAGAGAAAACATAGCTCTGAGAGGATGAGAAATTAGGAATGGAAAGTATGAACTTTCATTGAAAGTAACTAGAGAGAGGGAGAGAGAGAATTTGTATAAGACTAAAGGCCTGATTTAGAGGGTGACACGAGTGTCACAACTGTGACGCATATCCTGCCGTCGTATTACAAGTGCTTTATATCCTATGATACTTGTAATAAGTGGCACGTTTGTGATGGAGTGACACACCTGGCAAACTCTGAATGAGGCCCAAAATGTAGTAACAATTTACTGAAAACTCTGCCCTCTCATGGGTCATTTCACTGAATTACTGTAGCTTATCCAAAATACGTAAAGGGATTGAAACTGAAATACCAGAGTATCATTTTAGTCCTTTAGTGATCCATCTTTGGTCGTCTGCCAAAAGGAATGCTAACTTATATATTGATCTAGTTTTGGGAAGAACGTCCACTCGTAGACGCGTGCAGCTGTGCCATCATGTTATTTGTCAACTTTGCAGTTTGTTTCACCCCTGATTTTAAATACACAGTTGCAGGCCTTCTTCCCTGAACCCATGTGATAGGTGTATGGTGAACCTCTTGTTCAAATCCATCCAAGACTCACGTAATCCCATATTTTGGGGTCTAGCCAGGA